>NC_072392.2:52980000-54230000 GCF_028885625.2 Pongo pygmaeus
AACCTAAAATACGAGTTAAGAAAAAAAGGGACCTACAGCATCTGGATGCCTAGGAGGGGTTGGAGCAGCATCCTTGGGTACTTCAGGGTCATGAAATAAAGTACAAGGTCATCCTACCTCAGCATTCTCCCTCACTCCCCACCCACACACACAAGCTGCACTTCTGTCATCTGTTCTCTCCCCCTTTTCTTTGGACAGCTCTTGCTTCAAATGTTCTGATCTTCTCCAAGATGCTTGCCCCCAGCTGTAATGTTCCGTGTTCCCTGATAGCAGATGTGTTAGTACCTCTCCTGGCCTTTCCAAGTTGGTGCAGTTTCATCTTCATGCATCAAGGACCTCACTTTAAAGGAAGCAGAATGTGTCTCATGTTCTCTGGATTCACACAGACTTCATTATCTATGACATTTTTATCCAATCCAATGTACTAACCATCTGCTGTTTGTCAGGGCAGACAGAGCTGAATGACGCCC
Organism: Pongo pygmaeus; assembly: GCF_028885625.2. Classification (NCBI taxonomy): domain Eukaryota; kingdom Metazoa; phylum Chordata; class Mammalia; order Primates; family Hominidae; genus Pongo; species Pongo pygmaeus. Next base: position 52,980,471 of record NC_072392.2, read on the forward strand.
CATCCCTGCCTTCGAAGAGTTCCATGTCTAGTGATGGCATTGACAGTGACAGAAATAACTATCCCAAGAGGTGGAATAAGCTAAGTGTCATGTCAGAGGAAGAAACAAAGTGTCAGGAAGCCTGAAGGATGGAGAAGGCTGTCTATTAGCTGTAGATGAGTAGTTCCAAGTTAAGTCTCAATCCCCACTGGAGCAGCTGTCTGAATGAGCAGGGTGGAGGGGTTAGGAGGATGCCTGCTCTGGGGCTTCAGGAGAATAATGATTGATAAAATGGGCGATTAGCCATCACTGAGCCATACAATGAGTTTTTCTGTTGACTTTTGTTCCCTAGCCTTGATCTGACCTTTGGCTTATAGGGGTAAAACATTTTGATGGATCTTCATGAAGATCCTAACAATACTATGTCTGCACCAGTGGAAATCCACACTGAGAGTAAAAAGGACTTGTATCATTTTGTTCAGCAATATTAACTTACCTCCCACCCCCAACAAGATTTAGGCACTGGTGCCATTTAGAACTCCTAGAGGACAAATGTGGAGACTGGAAAGCCGAGAAGAGCCAATAAACAAATGATTCTCAAATACATGACAAAAAAGATGTTCATCTTCTCTAGAGAAACTTCCCTGACCTCTTTCCCAAGTAAACTCTGTATCCTTCCCTGTGCTCCTACAGCCTCCTGAACTACTTCCTTCTTACCACCTATCACATATTTATCTATTCATGTGGTTGCCTCCCCGACTAGAAAGTGAGCTACTTGATGCAGAAACTGTTTATGCTTATCTCCATGGAGGGGATGCAATGAGTAATATGGACTCAAGATGTGGACCCCTATATAGCCAAATGAGTAAACCAAGTACGAATGAACTGGGTGTTCTGACATTCCACCCAAAAGGTGATTCCTCAGCCCTGATAGTGTGGTACTTCCCCTTCTCCACCACCCTCAACCCACACATCCAGTAGTTTTATCATAATGGACACTATTCTTGGACTCAACTCTTTGTAGCTCAGGGTTGCAAGAAGTGACAGCAAGGGTCATCCATGGTTCCAGGGAGCTCCACTTAGAGGGCCATGCCCTCACCCCTGAGCAGGGAAGCCCTTCTGTCCCCCTCACTTGTGGTCATTTAGAGGTTTCCCCCTCCACATCCTTGACCACCACTATATTCCTAACTCCATTCTGGGCATTTTTACATTTGTCTTGTCATGTTGTCCTCAACCTCCCAGGCTGCAGACAGGCCCAGCAGCCACAGCAGTAACATGACCTTGAAAATGTCCTGGTATTTTTCATTTTCCTCAGCATATCCATGGCCTGTGGTTTTACCTGACCCCGATCTGTTTTGCCACTGTACAGAATAGGAAAGCAAAACCTAGAGAAGTGAAAAGACCTGATCAAAGTCACACAGGATGTATGTCAAAACCCAAGGCCTACAACTCCCAGTTCAGAGATGACCAGAGTCCCTCTACAGGTATGACCTTCTGAGATTACACATATAGGCAATCTCTGTTAATAACAGACTCTCAGAAGAGATTACCAAAGTGCTGAGGAGCAGGGTAGAGAGGCAGTCAATCTGGATATCCTGGCCTCTCCTAGAGTGTTGGGGAGACCCCTGAGTGTTGGGGCCAAGAGGTGGCCTCCAAGAGGTGGATGCCTAGAACTAGAGAACTCCTGGGGGGCAAATGTGGAGACTGGAAAGCCAAGGGGAGCTGGAACATAGGGTCATTTTGCCAAGATAATAAACCAAGATGAGGCAAATCCTGTGGTTTTGCCAGTATGGTATCCAAGTCACTATGGGGGAAATGGGAGCAGAAGCTGAATTGTGGATTGAAGAAACGAGTACACAATTATCCAGAGTGCAGCATTCTTCAGGATGAAATCTGTAATGCTGTAGTAAACTGAGGAATGAAGAGACCAATATGGGAGAACAGGAGGATATTTGTTTTAAGGTGTGCACTGGCTCAGTGAATTCACATCCAAAAAGCTGAGCATTTGGAGCATTTCAGCAAAGACAGAGTGGGGTTTTACAAGCAGGCTTACAGAAGCAAAACAAAAGCAGTTAATCATATAATGATAGGTTCCGTAGTCTATAGCATAGCATAATTTGTGGCCTTGCTTAGCTGGTGGCCTTGTAGCTGCGCTGAAAGAAAAACAAGAACTGGCTAAATACAGACATTTGTCCCTTTTTTTTTTCTTCAGCCTTGTTATGGAGAGGGGTGTCTGGAGCCCATTCCTTTGGCTTCGACTTCTAAAACAACGTTATCTTATAACTGTCCTTGAAGTGAGCTTGCTAGGCAGAGGAAAACTTGTTCTCGTTCACTTTTTAACCCTTCCTTGCCTGTTGTTTTCTTGGAATGAGTGAGTGCATATTTATATTTTAAATTTCTGCCTCCGTAGGACATTGAGTGGTTGGAGCAGCTCATCAGTGACTGCCAGACTCTGACTACGGAGTTGGCCAGCCCCACTCTTCTTACCAAGGAAATGGACCTTGGTCACCTGCCACAGCCTGCTCTTAGTTGTGAAAGGTAGAGGTCAGGAACTTCAGAAGATGTTAAATTCCTGAGAGAGGGGTAAAGCCTCACCAGCATTCATGAGGTCAAGAAAACTTTCAGTATTCCTTGTGAAGCATCTTCCTTCAAATTGTTTCTGGCCTCTTTCCATGCAGGTCATAGGGAATACTCCAGCAAGAGATGAACATAATTCAGTAAAGCTTTATTGAGTACCTACTGTGTGACAGGCATTGTGTCAGAGGGTGAGGGTATGCACTTTAGATGGTGGTAGTGAAGTGTTATGGAGGGTTTCCAAAAAATTTGAGATCTTTTTTTTTTTTTTTCTTTTTGAAAAAAAATTTATGGCCGGGGTGCTGGCTCATGCCTATAACCCCAGCACTTTCGGAGGCTGAGATGGGTGGATCATCTGAGTCAGGAGTTTGAGAATAGCCTGGCCAACATAGTGAAACCCCATCTCTACTAAAAATACAAAAACTTAGTTTGGTGTGGTGGCACATGCCTGTAGTCCCAGCTACTCGGGAGGCTGAGGCATGAGAATCTGTTGAAACTGGAAGGTGGAGATGGCAGTGAGCCGAGATTGCACCACTGCACTCTAGCATGGGTGACAGAGCGAGAGTCTGTCTCAAAATAAATAAATAAATGAATAAATAAATAAATAATATATATGTATATATAACTAATATATGTATTATATCTATATATTTATAACTAACATATATATTAGTTTGTTTTTCTTTTATAGAATGTATACATGGTCATTTACAAAATTGAAAAAATATAGGGAGGCATATATAAGAAAATTAAAATTGCCCTATCATTCTGTACCTAGCTTTATATTTTACTATTGGTACTTAATATTCTTTCATGAACTAGTATATCTTATTATTGCTACTTAGTCTTCTTCTGTGTCATTAAAAACTTAAATATCACTCAAAAATGGCATGAATATACACATGATATTTTACTGCATAGATATACCAAAAGTTGTATTTAATCATTCTGCTATTCACATCAGTCCATTTACGTTGCTCTAAGTTTTCTCTATTATAGGTTAAACTGAGATTAGCCAGGCAAAGACAGGGACAGGGGTATCCAGGCAAAGAACAAGAGACCTGCACTTGTTTCTGATGTAAAATGGAGGTATTGAAATATTTCAATAATAATGAAATGGTAATAGTAATAATAGTAGATAGCATTTACTATGAACCAGTAATGTTCTTGGCCTTTCATAGATATTAATGCATTTAATCCTCACAGTGGCCCTCTGAGGTAAGTGCTGTAACTATCCCCTTTCACACATGAAGAAACTGAAGCACAGAGAGGTACGTAACTTATGGAAAAACACACAGCTGACACACAGCAAATTTGAAACTGAAGCCAAGAAGTCTGGCTCTAGAGCATGAATAAATCACAAAAAGGAAGTGTGCTGTATTATAAATTTGTGTTAAAAGCATAACAGCCAAAGTTTCTGTTATTCTGGTGTAAAATGTCTTTTCTCTTTTGCATTTTGCATGTCTTTGAACAGCAAGATCCATGGATTTCTCTCTTTTTCTTAGAAAATTTGGGGAATTACATGCTGGGTTTGCTGGCTCATGCCTATAATTCCAGCACTTTGGGAGGCCGAGGTGGGCAGATCACTTGAGGCCAGGAGTTCGGGACCAGCCTGGCCAACATGGCGAAACCCTGTCTCTACTAAAAATGCAAAAATTAGCCAGGCATGGTGGCATATGCCTGTAATCACAGCTACTCAGGAGGCTGAGGCAGGAGAATCACTTGAACCCACGGGGAGGGGGAGGGGGAGGCAGAGGTTGCAGTGAGCTGAGATTGCCCCCACTGCACTCCAGCCTGGGCGACAGAGCGAGACTCTGTTAAAAACAAAAAACAAAAAAACAAAACAAAACAAAACAAAAAACCCCAAGAAAATAAAAGATGGGAAATTACATAATGTTTTTCCTTAATTGTTCTAAATATGAATCCCTGCAGCTGTCATGGGATGTGCCCACATTCATAGTATTTCACTCTGCCCTGTGGTTTACAAGAAGGGGAAATTGTGCTTTACCAAGTGGGCACCTCCTTCATTAAAAGCAAGGTAGAGAGCTGCACATTTAAGGAACCACAGGTAGTGCAAAAAGGCTGAGTCTTGGTTTTCAGGAAGTCTCAGCAGGCAAGTCACGAGGCCAGAGAGGTAGACAGGGGTCAGGTTACAGAGAAGCTTCCATTTCATGCCAGAAACGATGCAGAATGTTTGCAAGATTTTAAAAGGAGAGAAACGGAGACTGATTTGAGCTTTAGCAAAAGTATATTGGATGCTGTATGGTGAGATAGATTAAAAGAGACAAAACTAGGCCGGGCATGGTGGCTCATGCCTGTAATCCCAGCACTTTGGCAGGCCGAAGCAAGCAGATCACTTGAGGCCAGGAGTTCAAGACCAGCCTGGCCAACACGGTGAAACTCCGTCTCCACGAAAAATACAAAAAATTATCTGGGTGTAGTGCCACATGCCTGTAATCCCAGCTACTTGGGAGGCTGAGACACAAGAATTGCTTGAGCCTGGGAGACCAAGGTTGCAGTGAGCCAAGATCGAGCCACTCCACTCCAGCCTGGGCCACAGAGTGAGACCTTGTCTCAAAATAAATAAATAAATTAGAGATAAAAGTAGAAGGAAAAGCGGTTGCTAGGACCCTCTTCTAGTTGCCATGGTGAGAATCTATAAGAACCTGACCTAAGACAGAGGCAGTGGGAATGGTGAGAGGAGATGCACGTAAAATTGAATGTAGACTAGAGTTGGTGACTGAATAGCTGCAGGAGATGACAGAGAAAGAGGAGACAAGGGTGACTCTCAGCTTTCTGGATTGGAAGACTGATAGGAAGAGGCACTTTTTATTGGGTAGAGAATATGGAAGAAGGGGCAAGGGACTGGGAGAGGGATCAGATCCAGTACCAAGACATACGCCCTGACCTACTGCACACATGCAAGAAAAGGCCAGAGAAAATAACAAGGACTCAGGACAGGAAACAAGGGGCTGGCTGCAGAAAGAAGGGGCTGTGTCAGTGAGACATTGTCTGTCTAAGATCCTAGACAGGGGACTCCAGGGTGCTGCTTCTGCCTCTATGAAAGGCAGGACCCATACCTGCTGCAACCTGACCACACAGACCACATATGAGAAAAGGAGGCCAAAGCTGGGCCAAACGGGATGTCATCATCAGTGAACCCATCCCTGGGGTGCCTGCTACCACAGGAGACAGCGGAGGGTGACACTTGGGGAAGTGGAGCCTCGGGGCCAGAATCTGGAAGGAAAGCAGTGCACTAAAGAGCACGGGCAGCAGCACACAGTGGGGAGGCAAGCCAAGCAGCGCAAGGCAAAGACGCCGCAGAGGACAAACTGCCCAGCCAGGATGCCCTGCACTGCAGACTGGGACACTCTGCTGGACTGAGGTGGGGCCTCGCAGAAGCTGAAATGAGCCAGAACGCTGGGATACAAATCAAATCCCTCCATGCTGAAGGGTCCATGGTGTTGACTGCTGGCTACTTTCTGTCACCACCACCTAAGGAATCTTGGGTGGTCAGTTTCCCAAAGATCAAAACTGTGACACCATGGCCTTTTTCTTCCTTTTCTTTTCTTTTCTTTCTCTCTCTCTCTCCTTCCTTCCTTCTTTGCTTCTTCCTTTCTTTCATCTTTCTTTCTTTTGTTTTTCTTTCTTCTTTCTTTTGTTTTTCTTTCTTCTTTCTCTTTCTTCTTCTTTCTTTCTCTTCTTTCTTTTTCTTTTTTCTTTCTTCTTTCTTCCTTCCTTCCTTTCTTTCTCTTTCTTTCTTTCTTTTTTCTTTCTTTCTTTCCTTTATCTTTAAAACAAATCATAACCTTTTAGATCCAAGTTACTGAAAACTTCTTTATATAAGTTTAATTTACATTTCTCTTTCAAATTGTATCTTTATTGGGACCCTCAATTCTTTTTTTTTTTTTTCTGAGATGGAGTCTCGCTCTGTCACCTAGGCTGGAGTGCAGTGGTGCAATCTCAGCTCACTGCAGCATCCTGCGTTCAGGTGATTCCCTTGCCTCAGCCTCCCGAGTAGCTGGGACTACAGGCATGTGCCACCACGCCTAGCTAATTTTTTGTATTTTTAGTAGAGACAGGGTTTCACCATGTTGACCAGGCTGGTCTCAAACTCCTGGCCTCAGGAGATCCACCTGCCTCAGCCTCCCAAAGTGCTGGGATTACAGGCATGAGCCACCGTGCCTGGCTTCAATTCTCATTTTATTTAAAGATTCTTCCTTGGCTCTGGAGACCCATCACACTTCTGACTCTCTCTCCTGTTTCTCTCTATCTCTGTGTGTGTGTGTGTGTGTGTGTGTGTGTGTGTTTTATTTTAAGTTCAGGGATGCATGTGCAGGTTTGTTACATAGGTAAACTTGTGTCATGGGGGTTTGGTGTACAAGTGATTTTATCGCCCAGGTATTAAGCCTAGTACCCATTAGTTATTTCTCCTGATCCTCTCCCCGTTCCCACTCACCACGGCCTTTCTTATCCTACCCTTCCCGTTAGTATTTCAACTCCATAGTGAGAGTTCAGGCATAACACATATTGTTAGTCAAATCAGTGATTTATTTATTCATCAAATAGATATTATGCTTCACTACATGTCAGGCATTGTGGTTATCACTGGAGATACACTGGTAACTAACACATATAGTGGAACATAAAACTGACCAATTCCATCCGCACGACCGTGGGTACGTCATTTCAACTGGGAACATCAATTTACCACCTAAGAAATGTCTAAGACCCTCCCAACTCAACCCCGTCCTACATCTCCCTTACATTATTCATTCAACATATATAAATTAAGCACACGCTATGCATGCGACTATATTTTACTCCAAGCCAAAACACATGGCAAAGGGCTATTTCCTGGTTTGGGGATTGATCAAGAAAGTCTTACAAATATATAAACACTGAGATAGAATTATGTATTCAATAAATCATCTTTATTATAAAGAACACAGTAATAAGAGATAGAGACTAGGTCAGGAGGCTCATCATGTTATAATCATCATGTGCTAGGATTTGGTTTAAATCAATCAACAAGACATGGTCTGGAGTTGGTTTACAATCTGAGAAGACACTCTAAAAAATCTGCCATTATAGGAGTGCTGTGAGGATCAAATATAATAAGTTGTGGTACAGGACGTGTAGCGTGTGGTACCTAGAGTCAGACTACCTGGATTTGAATCCCTGCTCTGCTAGTCATCAGTTTATGGCCTTCGGAAAATTGCTTAACCTCTATTTACTTTGGTTTCTTCACCTGTTCAACTAAGAAAATATAATGGTAACTAAATCATAGAGTTGTTTTGAAGAGTAACAGTTCAAACATGTAAATCCATATTATGGAAATTGGCACATGGTGATCGCTCGATAAATATTACTTATTGTGAACTAAAATTTGTGTACTTGCTAATCTATCATTAGCACAAAATAAAAGTTTGTTTCCAAATTCCCACATTGCCTTTATTAAACTATAAATTTCTTGAGAAAAAGAAACTAAAATAAAATCAACAGGACATGGTCTAGATTTTTGAAGAGCAAATTACATAGATAACTAATTATAACACAGTGTGCTGTAATCACAGAGATAGAGGATGTCCCTTATCAGAACACTGATTCAGCAATTTCCATTTCCTTTTCTCACTCTCCACAACTCACAGAAGCCAGCTCTTAGAAATGGAATCACGAGTATGGAGGGGGTTCCCCTCAGAAGTGAGTGAGGGAATGCAATTCGGGGTATCCCCGAGAGCTGGGAGGCAGAGGGTGGGGTGAGAAGGAGCCATTGCCTGTGATGTAGGTTTCTAATGAGACAAGTGGCAGAGATACCTTTATTTGGAATTGGTAGCAATAGGGGAAGATACGTGGATGCCAAACTCCGGTGAAACCTACCACAGCCCCTGATCTTGCCTCTGCTTCTCCTCCCTCAAGACTGGCACTAGCCATTACTGGGGTGGGAAGGAAACAGAGCTCATGTGTGTTAAAAGAGCTATGTCTACAAACACTTAGGAAGGACAGAATCCCAAAGGCATGGTCGCACTTGGCTTCTGTCCTCCGTTGTTCTCCAGCATCAAACGTATCAACTCTGACCCCTTTGAGGGGAATTCAAGGCCTGTCCTGGTTTGGTCCCAATTTAGCTTTATCATCCATATTCACCCCCACCGCTCTGCAGCTCCACTGAAGCACCCCCTCTTTCCTCTGAGCCCACAATGTCACACCCAGAACTCAGCCTCTGCTGGGCCTCCACTCCCCACCCATCTATAGATGCCTATAAATCCCGGGCAGTTATCCAGACACAATTAAAGTTCCATCCCTTCCATGAAGCCTTCCCCAGCCCTCTGGTGGAAGGTCACTTCTTCCCCTCGTGGGGTTCTGAGCTTTCATTTATTTTTCTACTAAGGGTCTTACAATTACCTGTTCATATACTCTACCTACCCCCATGAGACCAGGGGCATCTCAGAAACAAAGATCATTAAAACCAACTAAATCTATTTCTTATTATAAAACGAGGTATGCTGATTGATTGCAAAATAATAAAATAACAAAGTATGGAAAAGAAAAAAAAGCATATAATCTGGCTGAGAAGGTAGAAACCCTTTCACACCACTGAAATTATGTGTTGAAAAGAATAAGGAAAAAACTGCTTCAGTTTGGCATGATTTATGGAAGTATAGTGTAGGATCCTTAAAATAGTTCAAAGAAATGGGAAATCAAGACTTCATTTTGGCAAAGGCCATTGAACAGAAACTTTAGCATATTTATCAGTAATTTCTTTCAGATTAAACAACTGACAAAAACCCACTTTTCAACCAGTGATGTTGGAAATGTTTTAAAACAAAATTAGTTCATAAATTTGTGGGCTGACCAAGAAGGTAATAAAGTCTCACTAAATAAAATGAGGAAAATTCAGAAAAAGAAAAGAATAAGAAAATAAATCACCCATGGATCTAAACACTATTCATTCTTTAAGGCATGTATTTCTAAGCCTTTTTATTTTTTCCATGCCTAGAGTTGGCATGGCATATATATATCTTTATACAATTCTTCAAATTTTATAGAATTTGTATAATGTTGTATCTTGCTTTTTCTAACCACTGGTGTTATAAGCATATTTATGCCACTTCATTCATTTTAAGGACTTAATAATAAAGGATCTAGTGGATAATTTATCATTCCCTGATAGAGAAAAATTTAGCTTCGCTTATTTTAGAGTTATAAATGATGCTGGGTCAGGTATCTTTATGTTTGAAGATGGCTCCATATTTGGGTTGTTTCCACAGAACTCTTTTCCAGAAATGCTTTTTCTAAGTTAATGGCTACACATATTTCTAGGCACCTGACATATTGATACCCACCTCTAAAGTATTTTTATGATCCACAAGTAGCATTTAACACAGCGCCCCAGTCACTCCGAGACTAATAAACAGAGAAATGACTGAAAGGTGACCTCATGCTTTCTATTCCTCCAGCTTTCATTGAGTTCCTTTCCTCTGGGAGGATTGGGGGTTGTCCAGCCCTCCACAGCATCAGCCCATTGACCCGATCTTTGTGGTTATAGCAGCTGAGGAAGCAGAATTACAGCTCTGTGGGAAGGAATGGGGCTGGAGAGTTCATGCATAGACCAGTTCTTTTTTTTTTTTTTTTTTTTGAGATGGAGTTTCACCCAGGCTGGAGTGCAATGGCATGATCTTGGCTCACCACAGCCCCTGCCTCCTGAGTTCAAGTGATTCTCCTGCCTCAGCCTCCCGAGTAGCTGGGATTACAGGCATGTGCCACCATGCCTGACTACTTTTGTATTTTTAGTAGAGATGGAGTTTCTCTTCCTTGGTCAGGTTGGTCTCTAACTCCTGACCTCAGGTGATCCACAGCCTCGGCCTCCCAAAGTGCTGGGATTACAGGTGTGAGCAACCATGCCTGGCTGCATAGACCAGTTCTTATGAGAAGGGATCGACTAAGAATAGTCTTGGGTTGACACACACCCCTTTTCACACTCACAGGAGAAACCCCATGAAGCTAGAAGCAGTCATGAGTTGAGAGCTGAGAGTTAGAGAATAGCTCAGAGATGCTATTCTTGGATATCCTGAGCCCCTGTGGTCACCAGGGACCCTGAGTTGTGCAACACTCAGCATGACAGCATCACTACGCTTAAAAATTTCCCTCCTCACCCCCAGATTCCATTTCCCCATCCGCCAGGGCTGCCTATAAAGAGGACAGATGGCTTCAGACATCAGAAGGACGCAGGCAGCAAAGAGTGGTCAGTCCCTTCTTGGCGCTGCTGACACTCGAGCCCACATTCCATCACCTGCTCACAATCATGCAGGTCTCCACTGCTGCCCTTGCCGTCCTCCTCTGCACCATGGCTCTCTGCAACCAGGTCTTCTCTGCACCAGGTAAGTCCATGTTGTTGTTGTGGGTATCACCACTCTCTGGCCATGGTTAGACCACATCAGTCTTTTTTTGTGGCCTGAGAGCCCTGAAGAGAAAAGAAGGAAGTTCTTAAAGGGCTGCCAAACACCTTGGTCTTTTTCTTCATGACTTTTATTTTTATCTCTAGAAGGGGTCTTAGCCCCCTAGTCTCCAGGTATGAGAATCTAGGCAGGAGCAGGGGAGTTACAGTCCCTTGGACAGATAGAAAAACAGGGTTCAAAATGAATCAGTTAGCAAGAGGCAGAATCCAGGGCTGGTTACTTCCCAGTGGGGTCTGTTGTTCACTTTCCAGCTCACTCTAGGTCTCCCAGGAGCTCTGTCCCTTGGATGTCTTGAGAGATGTCCAGGGCTTCTCTTGGGCTGGGGTATGACTTCTTGAACCAGACAAAATTCCCTGAAGAGAGCAAGAGAACACTCCATTCAGGTATCTGAATCACACAGAGAAACAGAGAACCCACTATGAGGAGTCAAGGGGAAAGAAGAATATAGACAGAAACAAAGAGACATTTCTCTGCAAAACCACCCAAATGCCTTCCAGTCACTTGGTCTGAGCAAGCCTGCCTTCCTCAACTGCTTGGGGATCAGAAGCTGCCTGGCCTTTTCTTCTGAGCTGTGACTCGGGCTCATTCTCTCCTTTCTCCGCAGTTGCTGCTGACACACCAACCGCCTGCTGCTTCAGCTACATCTCCCGGCAGATTCCACAGAATTTCATAGCTGACTACTTTGAGACCAGCAGCCAGTGCTCCAAGCCCAGTGTCATGTAAGTGCCAGTCTTCCTGCTCACCTCTAGGGAGGTAGGGAGGGTCGGGGTGGGGGCAGAGACAGGCCAGAAGGCCATCCTGGAAAGGCCCAGCCTTCAGGGGCCTATCGGGGATATAGGACGCAGGGCTCTGAGGTGTGACCTGACTTGGGACTGGAGTGAGGCGTGTGTTACAGAGTCAGGAATGGCTGCCCCAGCCCAGAGGAAAGGGACAGGAAGAAGGAGGCAGCAGGACACTCTGAGGACCCCCTCGCCCGGAGTCCCTGAGAGAATCTCTCTAGACGGAGATAGGCAGGGGCCCCTGAGAGAGGAGCGGGCACTGAGCTGCCCAGGACAGACAGCAGGATGGTGGGGCCATGGTGCGCCCAGGATTCCCTTGCTGGATTCCCCAGTGCTTAACTCTTCCTCCCTTCTCCACAGCTTCCTAACCAAGAGAGGCCGGCAGGTCTGTGCTGACCCCAGTGAGGAGTGGGTCCAGAAATACGTCAGCGACCTGGAGCTGAGTGCCTGAGGGGTCCAGAAGCTTCGAGGCCCAGTGACTTCGGTGGGCCCAGTGGGGAGCAGGAGCCTGAGCCTTGGGAACATCCCTGTGACCTGCACAGCTACCTCTTCTATGGACTGGTTGTTGCCAAACAGCCACACTGTGGGACTCTTCTTAACTTAAATTTTAATTTATTTATACTATTTAGTTTTTGTAATTTATTTTCGATTTCACAGTGTGTTTGTGATTGTGTGCTCTGAGAGTTCCCCTGTCCCCTCCCCCTTCCCTCACACTGTGTCTGGTGACAACCGAGTGGCTGTCATTGGCCTGTATAGGCAGTCATAGCACCAAAGCCACCAGACTGACAAATGTGTATCGGATGCTTTTGTTCAGGGCTGTGATCAGCCTGGGGAAATAATAAAGATGCTCTTTTAAAAGGTAAACCAGTATTGAGTCTGGTTTTGTTTTTCTGGCAAATCAAAATCACTGGTTAAGAGCAATCATAGGCAAAGATTAGGAAGATGTGAAATGGAGGGAAATTGGGAGAGATGGGGAGGGCTACCACAGAGTTATCCACTTTACAACGTTCTTGAACATTGAAACTATGAATATGTTATAACTCAAATTGTAATATGCACACTCTAGGAGAATTCACTACTTGAATGGACACCATTAAGCAGAGTATTCTGTAGGGCATATTCATGATGAATCAAGCTCTTAATAGCAATTACTTACACTGTTGAGGTTTACTCCTACTGAGTGCTTTTTATACATTGCTCATTTAATCTTACCAATGCAATAGTACAGCTTAGGTACTATGAATACCTCCATTTGACAGAAAAGTAACCCAGGGCTCAGAAAGGTTAGACAACTTGGCTGAGGTTACACAGCATGTAAAAGGTCAATTGTGTTCCAAAACTGGACTTTTATTGAACTACAGACTATGCTGTTAACCACTGACCAAGTTATTTCCCAAAGTATGCCCCATCTATACTCAAATCTTACCCTATTCTTTAACAGATGATACTTTATCCTTTGCAACCACTTCCTGTCAGGATTCTGAGTTGACATAGAGTGTTTGAGCAGTGATTATTTAAGCCAGTTACATCAGGATCTTTAGGTGTAGACCTGGGAACTGATATTTTTATCAAGCTCATGAGGTGTTCCATAGCCTGTTAATGACTGAGAGCCACTGTCAATAGAATTCGCCACTGGTTTCTAAATGTGGTAAGTATCTGCATATGGCAACAGGTGTATTATACATTATTTCTCTAGAATCTACACTCTACAAAATAAATAGCTAATGTTAGAGAAGAAAAGACAACCAGCTTCTGTGTGGAGCAGGATGCTGTCTACAGGTTTGAAGGGTAAGTTTTTTAATAGATGGATTGCTTGCATTATATGTACAAGAAATGCATACTAAGCTAGGGTCCTTTTTGCAGAAGAAAGAGAAATTCAAAATATTTGTGTGAAAATCAAACGTGTTAATTTTTATGAGCTATGCTTATTTCATTTTGTTTAAAATAATCTAATTTCTGTGTCCAAACATGTTTAGAATTGTAGGGCTCAGACTCTTTAAAGCATAATTAAACACTACTACTTAGCAAATATTAAAATGCACATACTATGTGACCTACATCCCATTTGACCTGATCCCATTTCTAGGAATCTGCTTCATAGAAACACTGCCAAAAGATAAGACTACGTAGACATGAGGATATTCTTTTGAGTATGGTTAGTAAGGAGCAAAGAAATGCAAACAGTCATCAGTAGGGTATTAATCAGTACAGGATTAAGATGTTCATCAATGGAATATTCTGCAGTCAGTAAACAAAAGCAGCACACATCTATATCTGTGGAAAGTGTCCATAATATTATAGGTAAAATGCACATCTATTTACATTCAGTATATGCATATATATTCTCTACATATGCTACAGAACTGTCTGTAAAGGATATTATTTTATTTTTAAAAGCCATATACACACATACATTTACATAGGCAAATATTTGGAAAGACACACATCAAATAGGTAACTGTCGTTTCTTTGAGGAAATGAGGCTTTTTTTTTTTTTAGGAATGAGGGTTTTTCCTTTTTATATTCTGCACTTTTAAAACTTTGAGTTATTTTCTGATTAGCTTGCATAGCTTACCTCTCTGGTCTCATCTTACCCTGTTCTTTGATGGGTGATATTCCATCCTCACAACCACTTTCTGGTAGGGATTCTGAGTTGATGCAGAGAGGAGAGAGCTCAGCCTGGCTTACAGCATTTTGATGCCATGATGGCTGTCGTATAATGAGGGTACAGCAACAAACATGTCCTTTTGACAAGGCTGTTCTCTCTCTCTCTCTCTCTCTCTCACACACACACACACACACACACACACACACAAGCAGCTTTTGTCCTCATAGACGCAGTGAAGGTGTCATCATTCCTTCTTTATTGGCTTTCAGGAAAAAAATATAGGGGCATACAATATTTGCCTGCACTGAATTGTTTCTCAAGGTCCAGAAACCCAAAGCTAAACAAAGTTTAATCATGCCCAACATTCCCTAAATACAAGTGTTATGAACAAACAGAGTAAGTTGAACACAGACCCCTGTTAGGGAACTGGAGAATGGGAGTTGCATTTTTAAGCAGTTTAGCTGATCTGGCAGTCCCTAGCTCTCCTCCTTGGGGGAAATGTCCTCCACGGACAATCTAAGATGTGCAATGTGGAGGATCTGCTTTCTGGAGGTTGCTGACTTCCTGTCTGTGTGAGTTAGCCTGAGGTTGCCTTAGGTATTGTGTAATCAGCGACTGCTTGGAACCAGTCTTGTGCTTTCTTTGGCAATGTGACTCCCTTCTAATGTCCATAGGCTACTATTTGCTTCTGATCAATTCCATGGGCCAGGTAGCCAGAAGCAGAGATGTTTTCAGTTACAAAGCTTGCATTTGCATTTTAACTGGGGTTGGGGATATGCACTTTCTTTTTTCTTTTCTTTTCTTTCTTTCTTTTTTTTTTTTTTTTTTTTTTTTTGAGATGGAGTCTTGTACTGTCACCTGGGCTGGAGTGCAATGGTGTGATCTTGGCTCACTGCAACCTCAGCCTCTTGGGTTCAAGAGATTCTCCTGCCTCAGCTTCCCAAGTAGCTGAGATTACAGGTGCCTGCCACCACACCTGACTAATTTTTTGGATTTTTAGTAGAGACGGGGTCTCACTATGTTGGCCAGGATGGTCTCGAACTCCTGACCTCATGATCCACCTGCCTCAGCCTCCCAAAGTGCTGGGATTACAGGCATGAGCCACCATGCCCAGCCAGGCTTGTGCACTTTATAGCACAGACCTCACTACCAGTGTCACCTCTACCATCCAGCCCCTGGCGAGAGACCTCTGCCTGCATCTTGGCTCATGTGGAGGTGATGAATATTTGACCTTTGGCCTCGTTAGGTCTCTCATCTTCCTGTCTCTGCTCACGCTAACTTTATCTTAGAGTAGAAAATTCTGCCTTTACAGCCCTTCAAGTCTCCAGATTACTGGGTTCTCAGTCAATAAGTTGGAAGGGCCTTTTTTAGCAAGTTCAATTTCTTCCTTTTTCAATTTCAGATGAGCCCATTTCAAAGCAGCCTAAACTCTTTCTTAAAGGACCTTACTGATGTAATACATAGCTACTAAGTTCCAATATTCAGAATCTTTAATTTTTTTTTTTTTTTTTTTTGAGACGAAGTCTTGCTCTGTCACCCAGGCTGGAGTGGAGTGCAGTAGCGCAATCTCAGCTCAGTGCAAGCCCCTCCTCCCAGGTTCACGCCATTCTCCTGCCTCAGCCTCCCAAGTAGCTGGCTGGGACTACAGGTGCCCGCCACTATGTCCGGCTAATTTTTTGTATTTTTAGTAGAGACGGGGTTTCACCATGTTAGCCAAGATGGTCTTGATCTCCTGACCTCGTGATCTGCCCGCCTCGGCCTCCCAAAGTGCTGGGATTACAGGCATGAGCCACTGCGCCTGGCCTATATTCAGAATCTTTTCTATAAAATTCCTTAATGCTGCAGCCTTGGTATTTGGCACAGGCTTTTAGCACCAAAATAAGACAGACCATAGTTCAACCAGCACGTGCAATACCTTGTAATGGGTATGGCAAAAGGTAGTGCCCAGACAGGACAGCATGGTGAATATCACCTGGGAACATGGGAGAAATGCACATTTTAAGCCCCACTTCCTTTCTTAATGGACTAGGGCCCAGCAACATGTGTTTTCACAAGGCTCCAGGTAATTCTGATGCATGTAAGGTTTAAAACTCACTTCTATTTCACAAGGTCCTCACCAAATTACCTCCTGCTTTCTCGTTTCAGCCAGTTCCACACTTCAGTCAGGGACTGTGACTTTTAACAAACCCTGTGTCTCTGCACAGATACAGATCTGGTATCTCTCAGGATGCTGGCAGTTTCCAAGCAGAAAGCAAACAAGCAAACCAAACTCAAAGAGGCTTTGAGTAAACGCATGTTGTGACTCCAAGACTATAGGGCATCGAGGTGGCCCTAGCTCCAGGCAAGGCTGGACGCAGCAGCCCTATGGTATCTCATGAGTCCTCTTTGCTTCTCTTTCTGATCTCCCTTTCCTGTGAGAGGCCCTGGGTGGCTGCCAGTACCTGCCAGTGTACATGAATCCTTGTTCATTTTCTGCAGGGAAGAGTGAGTCTGTGTTCCTACTGGAAAAAACATCACTAGGCCCTTTCGGATTTGACGGACTTAGGAACCGAATTCCTAACCAGTCGCTGTGGTTATGGGGATGGTTTTCATTGATTTGCTTAAGTTAATCAAGGCACATAACTTGAATCTTTGGGTTTACTGAATTTTACATAAACGTAAAGCCTCAGAATGGTGGGGAAGGGGGATTTGCCCTGAGGAAATGTGAGTTTCTGGCACCAGGAAACATGCAGAATAGATGCTGGTTAGGAAAAACAAGTTTTCACTATAATGTGTTTGTCTTTTTCCTGTTATTTTTGTCTTGATGATATAAAAGGCACTAATACTTTGTGTGTGGTAAACATTTCTTCTCCTATGCTCTCTAGATTAGAAACTATTAGCCGTCCACTTTCCTGAATGACTTTATATTTAATAAGATGCTGACTTGTGTATTTCCTGTTGCACAGTGAATGACTATTGCCCAAATCTAGGGCAAAAGAGACATAAACTCTTCGTCATGTCAAGGTAACCACTAGAAAATGGGGCTACATACCCACTCCAGAACATACTGAGAAAGGTAGAACTGGCCCTGCCATAAGCACTACCCACCTTCCTTCATAGAAGCCAAAGATCGGGCACTGAGGATGCAGGAGGAGATGAGACAATTCTTAGAACAATGAGTCCTCAATAGAAATTGTCCATATTAAGGAAGAGAAGGGAGTCCTTTCATAGTGGATGGACAAGAGGGTAGACAAGGAGACTGAAAGCAAAGGAGACACTTCATACTTGCAGTTCTTATTCCTCCTCTTTCCTGGGAACTGCACCCACAAAAATACATGATGTGGGATTGACCACATCCCAAATGCTAGGTGGGTCCTGATTAAAATAAGCTGATTTGCATCTTGAGTTTTTTAAGCTTACCACAACATAAGCATTTCTCATGTCACTGCATCGTTTGTAAAGGCTGCCTAATAGCCAATTAAGGGAAGATCCCATAATTTTCTCAGCAATTTCCATATCATAGGCATTTAAATTGAGTCCAATTTTAAGTTGCTATAAATATGCTGGGGACCAAACACACTTATGCATTGTTCATTTTTTCCATATTTGAATTTATTTCTATAGAGAATAGATTCCTAGACATGGACTCTCTTGGCCAAAAGCTAAGAACATTTATTTCAAGGTTCCTTATGCATATTAGCACCCATATTAAACACATCTTTAGGTCCTTTGCTTAGCGTGTATCTCTCTTGAATGAAGAGAAGTCTGAAAGCCTGGCTGTACTCTCATTGCTCAGTAGCTCAGGCTTCGCTAATACAGCTCTGTCCATCTGTGTGTGATTGAAGTTGGGCTGTGCTGCTCAGGACTCCTGGCATCATTGCACAAGTCAAGTCTACACCGTTAGAACAGCTATGGGATAACATAGAAGTTTCTGCTCTGCCAGGGGAAACTATGACTACAGAGCTTTAGTGAGAAGGAACTAGCTCAGTGTGGTCTGGGGTGACAGCAATATCTCACCTCCTGTCACTGTGGAAACCACTTCCCCACAAACAGCCCCAAGACAAGTGAGCACTTGAACTGTTCCTGCAAATACCCTGAGCCCTGTGGTTACCAAGACCCCCTTGCATGTGCAAGTCAACAAGACACCACGGTGCTTAAAAAACATCCTGTCTCATCAGCCCCGGTTTCCATCTCCCCATGACTCAGGGCTTACCTCTTTAGAGAAGGGGACACAGCTTGGACCCCAGAAGGGGGCTGGTGACTGAGTGCCCAAGCCCTGTCCTCTTTTGCTCACTTTCTTGGGCCCCCATGTCCTCCTCACTCACAATGCCCCCCTGTTCCTGGGCCTCCTCTCACGAGTCAGTCTTTGTCCTGCCTTTTGCTGTTGTTCCCCTCATTCTCTGGCTGGGGTCAAACCACATCACCAAAGTCCAAGGACACAGGTACCCAAGTGAAACAGAGAACTTCCTAAGGGATTTTCAAAATGCCCTGGGCTATCTGTTCAGGAAGATTTTCTTCCCCAAAGAGTTTTCACTTTTTATTCTATAAACCCTAAAGGCAGGATACGGTCTTGTCCTACTTAGGGAAGAACATTGAGTAGGTTTCAACAAGCAGCAGAACCCAGCTACAATCTCGGTGGCCAGCTGAGTCATAAAATTGCCACAGGTCTACCTCACAGGTGATTTGCAGAGATGGCCTCTTGCTGGAAAAATCTCTTCTTAGACCATATTATGTTCCCCCAGTAGAGCTGGAATAAGAGGCAGACTATTTAATTAGCTGCAATTTCTACAGAGGGAGATGGAGGCCAAACCTAAGGCTCAAACAGAAATGGAAGGGAAAAGTGGGGAAACAAGAAATCCCCAACTTCCCGCTGGTTCTTCTCACCCCCAAATCCCCAACTTCCTGCCAGTTCTTCTCATCCCCAAATCATCCCCTCAACAGTGCCTTCTCCATCTACTTCCTTCTGATTTTATCACTGGGTAGAAGGAGTTGGCTCACTTGTCCCCAGTGAAAAATGACTCGGGGTCACGCTGCTCCTTCCCTCAGAATGCCCAGGTCCCCAAGCACCCAGGCATCTGCTGCTTTTCCTAGGACCCCCAGAAGCCCCTTAGCAAGATGGTAGATAGCAATTATGAGACTCACAGCTGGTGCCAGGTAAGGGCTGGTGCTCCTGCCCATCTCTGGAGAGAAGCAGGACTTGGAGGGGGGCAGCCTGCAAGGGCACCAGTCGGTTTGAGGGCCATCCTGGGGACCCCAGGCCTTTGAGGTCCTATCTGGTGGTGGGACACAGGGAAGGGCCATAGAGGTGTTTTCTGGCCTGACCTGGGGTCTGCAAGGAACCACGGAAGAGCTGCCCCTGGCAGAGGGAAGAGAGGAGGAAGTGTTAGCCGGAAGAGGCTGCCTGAAGAGACCACCTGAGCCACTGACAAAAGGTCTAGGGAGCTGAGGTTGGACAAAGAGTCCTGAGCAAGAGGACAGGCCCTACACTTGCCAAGACAGAGAGGAGAAGCCAGCATGGGACCAGGAATTCCCTTGCTGATTCCTCAATTTTTATAACTGTCTCTTTTAACAGCTTCCAGAATGAAAGTGGCTGAGGCTGGCAGGTCTGTGCCAACCCCACCGAGTTCTGGTGCCAAGTGCATCACTGACCTCAGAGTCGAATCCGTGAGTGACCTGGAAGCAACAGGACACTGTTACATTTGTGGCAGATTAGGAAACAGGGACACAGGCCCTAGGAATGTCCCTTCAATTCCTGAACCTACCCCTACCCAAGCAACCACACTCTGGGACTCTTCTTAACATGCATTTCAACTTACCTAGATTATTTAATTTTTGTAATGTATTTCTATGTGTTCTTGACTGCTTGTTGGAAGGGATCCCACAACACTCTCTACACTCCTTCCTCAGCCCCTCCAGGCACACAGTGGCTGACACATATTCAGGCACATGGCTATACTTTGCGGCTCTCATACAAGGTGGGTGGCTACGTTCAGCTTTTTCTAGAGGACATTGTTCCAAAGCTGTCAACCAACAAATATTTATAGAACATTATTTATCATTTCTGTGTTCAGCTATGTAAAACAATGAATTCGTTTTGAGTAAACCAGTCTTAAAATGCTGGTGATTCTATTGGCTTTGTTTTGTGACAAAGCAAGGGGGTGAGATGGGAGGGGAAGAGTAGAAAACTCTGAAGAGGGGAAGTCAGCAGAAAGGAAATGACAGTAATGCCTCTCCCCAAATAATGAAACACTATTTTATAAAACAACGATTATTTTATAAAATATTATGCACCCGGTGTATAATGCATATGCACTAGGTAAATTCATGCTTGATATATATATTCATGCATTTAAGTTTATTTTCTCATGAGTCAAGCTCTCTTAAAAATTATTCATTGTCCTTCAAATTCTAACAATGTCTCCAAGGGCTAAGTACTATTAATATTCCCATTTGATAGAAGAGGAAATGTTGGCTCAGAGAGTTAAAACAACTTGTCCATGGTCATGCAGCGAATAAATACTGTAACTAATATGCAAACCTATGAGCATTCCAGAACCACCTGGGATGGTCGTTTAAAATGCTCACAAGAGAACTGGGTTTGGATGTGGGAATCTAGATTTCTACCAAACCCCCAAGTGATACGCATACAGACTAAAGACAAGAAACTACTGAACTTGTCAATAACACTTTTTTTTTTTTTTTTGAGACTGAGTCTTGCTCTGTCGCCCAGGCTGGAGTGCAGTGGCACGATCTCGGCTCACTGCAACCTCCGCCTCCCGTGTTCAAGCGATTCTTCTGCCTCAGCCTCCCAAGTAGCTGGGAGAACAGGTGCCTGCCACCACACCCTGCTAATTTTTATATTTTTAGTAGAGACGGGTTTTCACCATATTGGCCAGGCTGGTCTCAATCTTCTGACTTTGTGATCTGACCACCTCAGTCTCCCAGTTTTTTGTTTGTGTGTTTGTTTTGACTTGTTTTGAGATGGAGTCTTGCTCTGTTGCCCAGGCTGGAGTGTAGTGGTACCATGTCAGCTCACTGTAACTTCTGCCTCCTGGGTTCAAGTGATCTTCCTGCCTCAGCCTCCCAAGTAGCTGTGATTACATGTGCATGCCACCACACCCAGCTAATTTTTGTATTTTTAGTAGAGACAGGGCTTCACCATGTTGGCCAGGCTGGTCTTGAACTCCTGAACTTGAGAGATCTGCCTGCCTCAACCTCTCAAAGTGCTGGGATTACAGGCATAAGCCACTGTGCCCAGCCTCAATAAGAATTTAGCCACTCTTTAAAAAATAAGACACACATGGTAATAGACATCTTACCTGGGTATTATTTCCCTAGAATCCATGCTCCACAAAATCAGTGGTTAACATTAGAGAAAGGAAAGTCAGTCAGCCAATATATACAACAAGACTTCTATTGTGAATGCAGAATTACTTGACGGATTGCCTAGACTGAGGTTAAGAAACTATGGTCCTCAGAACAAATCTAGTATGACTCCTGTTTTGTAAACAAAGTTTTGTTGAAACACAGCTACTCCCACTCTTTTACATATTATCTATCACAGCTTTCCAAGACAAAAGTGGCGTCACATTATTGCAACAGAGATTATATAGCCCACAAAGACAGCAATATTTACTATCTGGTCTTTTATAGAAAACGTTTGCTAACTCCTGGCCTATGTTTTAGTATATACTTTTTTAAGTATAAGAAAGTTAGACTGAGTCAGGATTCGTGCTGTACAATGCAAGGGGGAGAAATTCAACACACTTGTGAGAAATGCAAAATATATTAACTTTTTCATAAGCCCTACTTACTTTGTGTGTTTAAAACAATCTATTTTTTAGTATCAAAAAGTGACATTTTGGTAATCAGCATTTTTGAAAAGCAATGACACAGTCTGTAGAAAAATTTAAAATTTACATACTCTTCAATCTATCTTATTTCTAGGAATCTATTTCAAGAAACACTATCTAAGGAAACAAAGGAAGGCCAAGCACGGTGGCTCACCCCTGTAATCCCTGCACTTTGGGAGGCCAAGGCAGGTGGATAGCTTGAGGTCAGGAGTTCGAGGGCATGGTGGCAGGCGCCTGTAATCCCAGCTACCTGGGAGGCTGAGGCAAGAGAATTGCTTGAACCTGGGAGGCAGAGATTGCAGTGAGCCGAGATCTCACCGCTGCACTCCAGCCTGGGCGACAGAGAGACTCTGTCCCCCCCAAAAAAAAAAAAAAACACACACACAAAATGTTGGCATATCGCTGTTGTTTGCAGCTCTGTTTGTCAAAACAACCAATATAAATAAATTCTTTAAAATATGAATAGTTTAAACCATGATGGTATAGCCACGTAATGAACATGAAATTACTGAAAAGAATAAAGTAGATATACATACTGAAAACAAAGCTGTCTATGATATTAATGTAAAACTAGGTATATAGAATATATTCCATATGTGGAGAAGGAAGCAGAATGGGGTTGCCAGGGGCCGGGGGAGGAGGAATGGGGAGGTGTTGTTTAATGGGTCCAGTTTCAATTTTGCAGGATGAAGAGGCTTCTGGAGATGGGCTGCACACAGCGTGAAGGTAGAAGGTACTAAGCACAACTGAACTATACAGTAAAAATGGGTGGGTGGGTGGGGAGTGAAGGAGCAAAAGGCAATGGTTGAAATGTGAAATTTATATTTGTGTATTTTAGCACAATAAAAAACACCAAGAGTCTCCCAGGACTGGCAGTGCTCATTGAATGCTCACAACAGCCACGTAGGGCAGGGACAATCAACCCTATTTACAGATGGGCAAACTGAGACTGACCCTTAGAAGAGCGGAGAAGCAAGGGTGCACCCCGGGGCGTCCAGCCTCCCCCAGGCCCTCTAGAGGCCTGTGCCAGTCCTGCTTCAGCTTGTCCACCCTGGGCCCCTCCCCACACCCCAGCCCCAGCTCCCCACGCCCCAGGACCCCAGCTCTTCCAGGAGATGCACCACATGCCCATCCCTGCAAAGCTGGATTTACAAAGAAAGAACTAGGGACTGGGGGAGCCACCATGGCTCGGGGCCTCCCATCCCCACTTCCAATGCCTGAGGGATACACCCCTAAGTGGACCCCTAAGCAGACCCCCCATCCTGGAGAGATGGGGGGGTCTTTGCTCCGGGGGACACTGGTCATCCCCACTTTCAGCTTCCGGTGGCACATTTGATGCTAGGGAAACTCCAGGCTGGCAGCCTACAGGCCCTGGTGAGTGCCCAGGCCCAGTGCAGACACCCCTGTTGCTCAGGGGAGAGGCCCTGGAAAAGCCTGAACGGAACTCTCCCCAGGCAAGGTCCACATCCCAGGCAGGGCTGGGGTTTGACGCTGGTTTTCTGAGTGACACCGCTGGGGCCACAGCTGGGCTGGAGCTGGTGGGGTTGGGGAGGGGTCTCCCATCCCACCCCCACCCCACACAAACCGATTCCTTGCTGGACTGCGACCTCTTCCGGCCTCGGTTTCCCAGCCAGTCCCGGCCGGGCCGGACAGGCACCCTCGGGGGCGGGAAAAGGTGCCAGAGCGCCCGCCGACCGGGCCTCGGCCCCGGGACTCCGGCGCTTGCCTGCTCCATGGGGCTCGGGGCTCGGGGCTCGGTCCGGGAGGAGGGGGGGTCCTTTCTGCTCCAGGACAGCTGGCGCGACCGGTGGGCGAAGGTCCGCGGCCCTGGAGAACGCCACGGCGGGGTCCACGGACACCAGACGAGAAACCGCCAAGGTTTTTCCAAAGGACAAGCGGCCCGGCCCGGCAGTCCTCCTAGTTCTTGGGCCCGCGCGCCACCCGGGAGGCCGAACCGGCCCCAGCCCTGGGACCCCTCCCCAGCCCGCCCCAGCCCCGACCCTCCGCTGCGGGTCCCTCCCGGAGCGGCCGGCCAGCGGGGAGCGACTACGCTGCCGGCTGCAACGAGTGTCTCCCCGGGACGCAGCTCCGCCTTTCCCGGGAACACAAGCTGCTGCCCACGCCTGAGCTCCCAAAAGGCTGGCGGGCAGGGAGCGGGCGCCGCGCCGACTCCCCGGAGCCCAGCCCCGGAAATGGGACACCCCCAGCGGGTGCCCCCAAACTTCCCACCTCCCTGGTCCGGTCGGGGGAGGGGTCGGGGCCGGGGCCGGTGGGCAGGGCGCGGAGAGCTCATGGAGCTCTTAGGGGTCTGCGGCCCCGCCGCTGGGGGTTATGCCAAGGGAGAAAGCGACGACGCGATGGGGAGGGACCGAGGGCACCCCGAAGCCGGGACCGCCAAGCCGGAGCCAGTGGAGGGGCGCGAAGTGGCGAGTTGGAAACTAACTGCAATCGTCCACTCCTAGCTAGCCTTCGCCTCGTCCTCTGGCGGCTTGGCGGGCGGCTGCACAGGGCTGGACCTGGGCTAGATCCTCAGGCTCCGAAGATATGGTCCGCATCCTCGTCGTCGTGACACTCAGGACAAGTGGAGAGCCATCAGGACAGGGACCCACAGAACGCACACTCACATGTTCTTGCAGGTTCCAGCACATGCTGGGCTCCGCGCTCATGGGACCACGCAGGTGTGCAAGGACAATGCAAGTCCACACACACATGTGCAGACACGTAGTGGAAGCATCCACTCGCTGACACCTGTAAGACACACACACAAACATATGCACACATACAGAGTTGGTTGAGGATGCTGTAACACAGTACACCCCGTAATGCACGCGCGTGTGCGCACGCATGCACACACACAAACGTGATCAAGGGCACCTAGGGCAGAATCTTCCCCAAGCACCCCTAACAAGACGCACAAACATGCACCCATAGAAGTAATCAAGGGACCCTGGGCACAACTCCCTCTCTCCTTCCCCATCTACCAGGACGCGGAGTCACACTCCTAGGCATGTGTGGACAGGCTGCCTACACACGGGCAGGACATGTACATACTCAACTGTACAAGGACACTGCGGGCACACTCTGGGCACACATATTCTCAGGTCACATAAACACAGCACTCTGTAACCTGGAGTCAGTCCCTTACTTGGTCAGTGAGTGGGCTGAAGCACCCACTGGGACAGGGTGGCTGAGAACCAGGACAGGGCCTGGTCAGGAGGGGTTGAGGGCAGGGCCTGGGAAGTGAGTGATGCAATGAGGTTGGGCATCATTGCATTGATACCACCCCCCACCCAACCACCCACTCCAGGCCTCCCACATAATCGGGTCACTAAACAAATCCCAGAGGGCCCAGCCCCAGCTGTTGCCTGGCTTTCCAGAAACAGAACTCGGTTGGGAATGGCTGCTGCTTGGACAGGTCTGTCCCCAGAAAGCCCTGGGCATGGAAGGAGTCCTGGCTATCCTCTGGTTTCCACTGACACATTTATCTACCAACATTCTGTCCAAGTCTCCTCTTTGGAGCCCTCACCAGAATCACCCTTAATGGAGAGTCACAGGGAGAAGACGTCCACCCACACATCAGGAGACAGGCCTGGAACAGAGCCTTCCTGCACAGCCTCAGAGGGGACCCACCCTGCTGACACCTTGATCTTGGACCCGTGGCCTCCAGTACTGCGAGATAGTAACATTCTGTTGTTGAAGATGCCCAGTCTGTGGTACTGTAAAACAGCCCTAGGAAACTAACACAGCCTGTTAGCCCACAGATGGTGGAGAGATGGAATGCTCAGTGGAGCTCCAGGCTTACTGTCTACAGCTCCCAAAGTGTGCTACGGGACCCTTGGGTGGGTGAGGAATGCAAGGTAATTTTGGGTGGTTCAAGGTGAATAATTTCAATTGACATAATAATGTATTTATCTTGCTGGGTAAATCGGATCCCACCTGTTAGGAACCAGGCAACACAGCAGGAGGTGAGCAGCCAGCCAGTGAGCAAAGCTTCATCTGTAGAAACAGCCACTTCCCATCCCTCGCATTACCGCATGAGCTCTGCCTCCTGTCAGATGAGCGGTGCCCTTAGATTCTCATAGGAGCGTGAACCCTACTGTGAACTGCGCATTCCAGGCATCTAGATTGCGTGTTCCTTATGAGAACCTAATGCCTGATGATCTGTGACTGTCTCCCATCACCCCCAGATGGAACCATGTAGTTGCAGGAAAACAAGCTCAGGGCTCCCACTGATTCTATATTATGGTGAGTTGTGTAATTATTTCGTTATATATTACAGTGAAATAATAATAGAAATGAAGCAGACAATAAATGTAATGGGCTTGAATCATCTCCACATCATCCCTTCCCCTTCTCCCGGGTCCATGGAATAGTTATCTTCAAGAAAACTGGTCTCAGGTAGCAAAAAGGTTGGGAACCACTGGTGTAAATGCTTCAAGGAATAGTTAAGCAACTTAAGGTTTACATGCTACAAAAAATACAGGTTTAAATGCTAATAAAAATGGGTGCAAATGAAAGCACTCTCTTGCTGTGGTCTGAGGAATCTTAAGCATTCTATCACAAAGACTTGCAGCTTGGAGCTGCAGCTGCCTTCCCACATCCTGTCCACTGTAAACCCCTGCAACACACACACACAGACACGCACACACGCACACACGCACACATGCGCGCGCGTGCTTCATGCCCTCACTAGAGTGGCCTGGGAGGGAATGCATTTTTTTTTTTTTTTTTTCAGATGGAGTTTCACTCTTGTTGCCCAGGCTGGAATGCAATGGTGCAGTCTCAGCCCTCTGCAACCTCTGCCTCCTGGGTTCAAGCAATTCTCCTGCCTCAGCCTCCCAAGTAGCTGGGATTACAGGCATGTGTCACCATGTCTGGCTAATTTTGTGTTTTTAGTAGAGATGGGGTTTCTCCATGTTGGTCAGGCTGGTCTCGAACTCATGATCTCAGGTGATCCACCTGCCTCAGCCTTCTAAAGTGCTAGGATTGCAGGCATGAGTCACCACGCCCAGTGGGGAATGAATGCTTTTAGGAGAAACAAAGACAACTTAGGCCCCCCGTGCTCCTGGTGTTTGCACAAGTGCTTTCTCCGCAGACCATGCTTCAGTCTCTTTCTTAGTTCTCCTTCTTACTGAGAGAAGCAGAGCCCCAGCATGTACCCAGATGCTTAGGGCCCAAGCCAAGTGTGCAAGCTTCCTGGGGAGCCTACTGAGTTGAAGGCACTGCAGACCCTCCCCAAAAGAAGCATCAGTTTTCGGTGGATCCTTGAGCCCAGAAAGGCAATAGACAAGACATCACGGTTCACTGGAAGAGACAACAAAAATGCAGTGAGGAAGGGCAGTAGTCAAACGTTTTATGCTCCACGAGAAGGGGTTCTCAGGGCTCTAAGCAGCAGGCAGACTTTATTGCATTTGTAGTTACGTGATGGCGACCTACAGTTTTCACTGGGAACTGGGATCAAGAGTAACTCAACCTCCTACTTATGCACATCTCTCTGTGTTTCTTCGCATTTTGTGTCTCTCTTCCCATCTCTCTCCCTCCTTACCCTCTCAGCCTCCTCTGTCTATCTCCCAATCTCTCTTCCTCTCTCTCTTTCCCTTCTCCTCGTCCCTCTTTCTCTCTCCTTCTTTTCCAGTTCTCTCTCCCTCCTCATCTCACTGCATGCCACTGTTCAGGCTCTTGGGGCTCCACCTGGACGTGTGGACATGGGACTCCTAGGCTAATTTTCACAGCACAAGCACAGGGCTGCAGGACCTTGGTCCACCTCCCAGCACCCTCAATGAGAGGTGTGGGGTGTGCCCGTGCTCTCTTGGGTGGGTGCCCCATGCTCCAGGAAGCAGAAACTGCAGGACAAAGCTGGCGCAAGTGACATGCCCACATGGCTATCAGCTTCCATCTTGGGATCTGCTGAGGCCAAAGCAGAGGACACCTGCCCAGGACCCACCCTGCACCAGGGTGGGGGTAGGGGTGGGTTTGGGGGTGGGAAGGGTGATGGGAGCAGCCACTGCAAAGCAGTCCCTGGCTGGCTTCCTACCCTGCACCCTGTCATGCAAGGCATCTCCTCCCACCCCCAGCCCTGCCCCTCACCACCTCCACCCCTAGGCTGTCCAGATCCAGGCTCCAGAAGTCTCCCAGGATCCAAGAACTAAGGGCAACCACTGGGCTCTGCAGCCCCTAGTCCATGAGTCAGCTACCCCTCTGCATGCTGACAAACCTTGGCTGTCACTTATCCTCCACCCCAAACCAGCCCAAGCCCTATCCTACTGCAGGCCTGTGTGGCTGCTGGAGAGGCTGGGCTCCTTTCTGAACCCCGAGGCTGCCTGACATGCTTTCTGGATCCTGGAGAAAACTGACCCACTATTCTCATACTGGTACAACTTCTTCCAAGACCTCAAAACTGGACAACGTGAACTTGTCTTGTGTCTTGTCTCTTCTTGCTAGGGCTGTCATTGGGACAGTCTGAGATGGGGGGTGGGGGCAGACAATGGATGAATGGATGGATGGACAGTAGTCCAGGGAGATGTCCTGTGTGTCCTGAACTCGGCCCTTCCTCCAAAGAGAAGCCTTCCTGGGTAAGTATATACAGTCATCCCTTGGTATCCATGGAGGATTAGTTCTAGGGTCCCCGGGAATGCCAAAATCCATGGATGCTCAAGTCTCTGGTATAACATGGCCTAGTATTTACGTATAAGCTATACACATCCTCCCGTAGACATTAGACCATCTCTAGATTATTCATGATGTGTAATACAATGCAGATGCCATATAAATGGTCGTGATACTGTATTCTTTAGGGAATGATGACAAGAACAAAATCTGCACATGTTCCATAGAAACATAACAATCCAATTTATTTTCTGAATATTTTCCATCTGCTGTTGCTGAATCTACAGATGCAGAGCTCCTGGATACGAGAGCCAAGTGTGCTTTGAGAGTAGGGTGGGTGAGGTTGCTAATGAGTACACGGGAGCAGGTGTTGATCAGGAGGACCCTGCACTGGGGCATCTGGACGTCCTGCCTCAGGACTTGAGACTCCAGTTGGATGGCAAAGGCAGACTCAGCCCAGGTCAAAGTCGCCCCCTTGAAGTTTCATTTTATCCCAAGCTCTTTCTGGACCCTGGAATTTGGCATCCCCTAGGCCCTGCGTGGAAGGACAGCTGAACCAGGTTTTAGATAACATGTCTAGAAGAGTGAGCCCCTAGTGTGTGCCCGGCACTTTCCCCACAGGATCCTCTAGCTAGAATATCCAAGGGTCATGGAGAGAAATACCCAGTTAAAATATCACAAATGAAGAAGTGATACCATTAGAGACACTAAAAAGACCATTAGGTAATAGTATTAGCTTTTGTATTCTGAGATCCAACAGCAGCAGTCACTTCCCTCCACCCCTATGTGTATCCCAGGACCACCCTGGACAGGGAGGGCTGAAGTTAGGGAGCACCCATGGATGCTCTGATGCTGGCCCTGGGCCTCGGGGGTGACAGTGATGAGGAACTGGGTGCACACATGAGTGGGGCAGCCGGGCCTGGCCAGAGAAGCAACACACATGTGTACAGACGTGTTTACCCACATACACGTGTACACGCACGTGCACAAACACATCGCAGGCAGGCATGTTGACGCCTCAGGCAGTGGAGGACCCTGACTATGGGCCCTGCTGACCCAGGCAAGGCCCCATTGTGATGCGTGCCATGACCTCAGAATGTCACTGGTGCTTAGCACCTATCCGCTCTCTGGCCTGCCTCAGTGTTCTACAGCAGTTACACACAGGCGGTGGTATCTGTGAGCAGCTCTGTGGACTCAAAGGTTTTCTCCCTTGAGAGGCATAACCCAGGCCAGCTGATTCATCAGAATCAGGTGAGTGTGACCTGCTCTCTTCCCTCCAGGTTGACTTGGGGACAGTGGTGACGGTGTGGGCGGTGTTAGCGCCTGTGGGGCAGCGACCGAGGAGGGTCATCCCTGAGCACTCACCAGGCGCCCGTTCTACACTGCCCGTGTAGACAATTGGCTCTTTCGTCCTCGTGGTGGCTTCGTAGAGTGGGTGCTGTTCCCAAATGTACCCATTCGACAGATGAGACGTCTGGGGTCAGAGAGGCAGTAACCGGCCTGGGAATCCAGACGTGACCCTGAGTTTTGCTCTCAGCCCTGCCGTGTGCTGTGCTGGAATTCAGGCCTGAACCCTGTGACCTCCCTGCCCTAGATCCCAAATCTACCCAGCTTTCCGATCCCGATGGGGCAGAGCCTGGTCCTGGCAGAGCCACTGGTATAGATCCACTGTGGGTGGGGTGAACAGGACGGTCCTCAGAACACCTCTGTGCCCTAAGCTGGGTCCTGATGGTCGCTGTGGGCCCCACTGAACACACATGGTCTCTTGTCCGGGGAAGCCTGCTGCCCTTGGGCAGCCGTGGAAAATGAAGGAGCCCTGGAGGGCTGGCTGAGGGGAGACTATCTTCCCTTCTGTTCAAAGGGGTCCAGGCACTAGGGTTCTCCCCAGGTATTTCTTGCTCTGTGTGGTCCTCTCGAGGCCTCGCCCTCCTTTTGCCCCGAGTATTCCCAGGAGGGACGGTCCATCCAGGTGTTCTCCAGGACCAAGGACCCACTGTTCTTCCTCAGTGACCCAGGAAAATGAAGCCTCCTCCTCTAGGGACAGCTCAGAATGGTGGACTCCACAGTCCCTCTGCGAGAGATGTGGTTTCCATGAGTACAATAGATCTTTTTCATCCCCAAACCAAACACCCTCCTGCTCAACAGGCATTATTCCTAAAGTGGATTCACTGTTCAGACTGAAGGGTCATGGTAGCCAAAGTGATGAGCGGAGTAGAACCGAGCAGTCAGGAGAGATCTTGTTCCCTGTAGGAAACGGGGCATCCCTGTGGCCCTGCGCATCCCAGGAGGCCAAGTGTACAGAGACCTCTGGTCACTGAGCCCAGTCTGCCTCCACATCCCTGGAACAGCTCATCATGGGCCCTTCACCCTTGGCAGGTGGAAACCATTCAACCTGCTGGGGCAGGTGTGCCCCCATTTCATGGCATTTGGGGACAACAGGATTCTCTGTCTAGGTCCCACTGTACTCAAGTCCTTGGGAAGATGCGCACCCCTGCTTGGGACTTGAGACTCCAGAGACTCGAGCACCTGTGGGCCACTGGGTCTGGCCCCTTTTTACCTGGGGGCGGCGGTGGAATGGGGTTTACGGAGCCAGCCAGCATCTAGGAGCCCGGCGGGAGCGGTTCAGGTATTCTCCGAAGCTGTCAGGTACAGTGTAACCTTTAGACAATTTTGTCTCACAGGATGGACATGGTAGAGGACGCGGACAGTTGGTGGGCACAAGAGCGAGAGGACATCATTATGAAATACGAAAAGGTACAAGTCGGTCTGCTTCTTGGAGGGAGGCCTCTTCCAGTGCACCCTGGTCAAAGGGTCCTGCGCTCCCTAGGAGCACAGGGCAGGGATGGGTGGCCAATGCCCCCAGGCCCTTGCACCCTTTACCTTGGACCCCTCAACAAGCTCCCTCTGGGCTACAGGGACACCGAGCTGGGCTGCCAGAGGACAAGGGGCCTGTGCCTGTTGGAATCTACGGCAACATTGATCACTTTGGAATTCTGCAGTGAGTCGTCTGCACTCCCCTCACCCCTAAAGCACCTGTCTCAGCTCAGGGATGGGTTTGCTTTTAGAAAGGCCTTTCTGATGCAGGACATGTCTCGCCAGGTCGGGTCAACCTCCTTTCCAGGGACAGAACTCCTCCCTGGCTCCCCTGCAGGTCCAGCCCGAGGTTGTTGTTAGGCCAGAGGTGTGGGGCCCATCTAGGGAGCCGGTGGGAATGGAGACTGGGCTAGGTCAGGCACCTGGGCTCTCAGCAGTTCTGTCGGCAAGTGAGCACAAGAGGAGCGGGGCAGCCTGAGGGTCTGGCCCTGTCTACTTGGAGACAACCCCAGTGAGATCCAAGGGTTGTGGCCACAGGGTGAGGGGATGCCTGGCCCAGCCTCGGGGCTGTTGTCCAGCAGGTCTCTGAGGGCCCACCTGCCCTTGCTCTCCCCCATTCCCCTAGAGCTACAGCCCTCACTGTCCCATGAGGGGAAAAGGCATGGTGACAATGGAGGCTGTAGCCCTAGGAGAATGGGGGAGAAGATGGGCAGGGCCCCATTCTGGGCATCCCACGGTGAGGCCAGGGAGGCAGCAGGGCTTGTGGCTAAAGACCCTGGGTCTGGTGCTGGGAAGGGATCTGGGGCCAGGTAAGGAGCCCATCCAGGGGCTCATCCCTCAGGGATCATAAGATGGAGAGACAGAGGATCCCTGGGGAGGTAGGGTGGGAGGGAGCTGATGAGCCGTGCCACTTCTGAAACGCAGGTGTGTGGCTCGGGTGCAGGGAGAGGCAGGTGGATGCTGGGAGGTCAGAACCTGCAAGGGTCTTGGGGCTGTCAAGTGGGAAGGGCCCCTGGTGCACCTAGAGTACACCAGGCAGGTCTCAGGGCAGGCTCCTTTGACCCTGGTGGGGTGATGTGGTCACTCCCTGAGGGACTCCTGTCAGGGCCCGGTTGCCCACCGTGGGTGACCCCCATCCCATCTCAGGGCTAACCTTTCTCAGCTCCAGCAGAAAGCACCACCTCGAGTCCAGGATGGACAGCCCCATTGGGCAGCCTGACCGCCCCGCACACCAGGGGCCCCAGTAACCCCGGCCGGGCTGTCCCTGCACTCTTTCTTCTCCCAGGTCCTGCCCCTCCTGGGAGTCAGTCCCACAGGAAGACCCTTGTCCTCTTTTCCCTGTGCCTTCTCCTGGGCTGAGCCCTGAGCTGGATAGAGACAGAGCCAGTGCTTTCTAGGGGTCTGCTCCCGGGCTGGGGTGGCTCCAGGCCCCGTGCAGGTCCTCAGCTCTGCCTGGGTTGCCTTACAGTGAGACGGAGCTGCCTCCTCTGGCTGCACAGGAGGTGAAGGTAAGAGCCTGATGCATGGAGGGGCTGGTCCAGGGATGTAGGGACTGGTCGGGTGGTCGGTGAGGCAGAGGAAGCAGCCGGCCTGGGCGGTGGTGGGTGAGGGCAACACGCTGTCACTGGGAGGGGCAGCAGTCCCTGCTGGACCTGACCCCAGGTTGCTGTTAACTTTGGCAGTTTGATAAAATTTTCAAAAGGAGAACCACAGTCCTGGCTTGGGGGTGGCTGCGTGCTTGTGTCAGGACCCCACCTAGAGGCTGGGACCTAAGACTGGTGTGTCTGTGGCCTGAGGATGGTACATCCCGGGGTCCCAAAGCCAGCCCACTGGTGCTCATTTGCTCAAAGGCTCTCAGCCCTTGAGGTCTGCCCTTCCCTGGCTCCTTCCAGCTGGGTCCCACCAGGGCTCCAGAGCCCAAGACCCAGCGTCCGCGGACGGCTCTGGGAAGCCTGGCAGCTCCGCTAACTCCAACATGCCTCATTTGACAGAATCGGCGGGAGATGAGACGGACGAGCAAGTGGAGGAAAATGCTGGGAGAATGGGAGACATATAAGCACAGTACAAAAGTAATGTGTGGGGGGAGAGGCCCCCAAAAGCACTCTCTGCAGAGACAGGGGACAGGCACCCATGGCTGTGGCCTGGCACCGTCAGCCTCTCAGAGGGCAGGTGGCACACTGTCCTCGCCCAGAGGACTGCAGGCCTGGTCGCCAGATTTCCTGCCTGTTCATGCAAGCATCACCTTGCTGGGAGGGAATCTGAATCTAGGGCTGGGACAACCCAGAGCTCAAGGCTAGGGATGCCCTGGTGACCCGAAGGAAGGAAAAGGTTCAGATCAGAGTTTCGACTCTGAGTGTCCATCCACTCTTTCAGTCCTGGGAAGGGAGACCCTGTCCCAACTTGATTTCACCTCTACTGAGGAATCATGGGGCCAAAACCGACAATTTCCAGAATCCCCGGGCTCTGGTCCCCACTGGGGTCACCCTGTGGCCTGGGACACCAGATTGTTTTCTGCCCACAGCTCATAGATCGAGTGTACAAGGGAATTCCCATGAACATCCGGGGCCCGGTGTGGTCAGTCCTCCTGAACATTCAGGAAATCAAGTTGAAAAACCCCAGAAAATACAAGGTACGCTCAGCCAGAGCACAACAAACATGACAGGCCGTGTCAGGGGCCCAGGTCTCCAGCTGGAGGGAACGTCAAGACCACCCTGGGGGGCTGGGGGCAAAGGTCAGATGAACACCCTGGGCACACATGGTTACACAGTCACCACAGACAAACTCAGCTGTGGTGACCCTCCCTGGCTTCAGTAACAAGCCAAAATGCAGCTTTCTGGAGAAGGAAACCTTCCTTCTGTCCTTTCTTCCCGAAGTGCTGACTGTGGGCTGACTGCCACTGGGGGCAGGGAGTCTTCCATCTGTTCTGAGTCTGCTTCCTCCTCTTGGCCCTGCCCTGCAGATCATGAAAGAGAAGGGCAAGAGGTCATCTGAACACATCCACCAGATTGACCTGGACTTAAGCGAGACTTTAAGGAAGCATATCTTCTTCAGGGATCGATATGGAGCCAAGTAAGCCTACAGGAGCCACAGGGCCCCAGGGGAGATGGAGTGAACTAGAGGGATGGGGGCTTCCCCGGAGCAGAAGCCAGGGTCACCCAGGAGGGATGACAGAGCTGCCAAGAGCTCTCCTGGCCCAGGGAGCAGCCGGCACCATGAACCGAGCACCTCCCTGGTTCCAAGCCCTGGGTCAGACTGGAACATGTGGGGCCAGAACCCAGAAGGATCCTGAGGAGACAGAAGACAGCAAAGAAAATCATGCACAATGGTGAAAGGTGCTCTCCCTGACCTGTGCGGACCCATGGTAGGACCCATGGGAGAGTGGCAGGATAGAGGGCCCATGAGCCCCCCCAGGCAACAATGACAGCACCAAATGCTAGGAGAATTTGGGGTCCTGGAAACTCTCATCCAGGTCTGCTGGGAACATGACATGGCACAGCCACGTTGGCAGCCAGTTGGGCAGTGGCTCACAAAGCTCAGTGGACTTGAACCACGCATCCCCAAAGTGTCACAGATATTGAACCCACCGATTTGAAAACTGACATCCACATGAAACCTGCCTGCCAGGTTCACTGCTTGATTGCTCGTCACTCACACAGGGAGCCTTCGGGGACGGCCTTGAACACGGGAATGGGGAGAGCAAGGCTGGTCCTCCCTTCAAATGGAAGACCCAGTGAGAAAAGGGAAGGAGCCAGTGATGCCCGCACGAACGTGGGTGGATCCTAGATGCATTTTGCTAAGGGAAAGAAGCCAGATCCAATAAGCTACCATAGTAGGATTCCCATTCCTAGGTCATTCTGGAAAAGGCCAAACCATACGGACTGAGAAGCAGTCTGGGTGGCCAGGGGCTGATGGATTGGGGAGAGGCTGGGTGCATAGGGGCCACCCTGGAGACTTGGAGGATGAAGGAGTCGCTCCAGGAGGGGCTGCGGCAGTGGCCAGGAGACGCTGCACATTGGTTTAGGACCGTGGAGGAACTGTACACCCACAGACTGAACTGGCATGTGTGCAAACTGAAAAAAAAAAATCATTCAGAGTGAAAAGGATCAGGCAAGTCACTGTACAACTGAGCTATTTGCATGTCACAGATGTGGATTTTACTGAAACATTTCTTCAACAGTCTCAGGCCCTGAAGAGCTCACTGCTTATCTGGTGAATCATCTGAACCTGAAATAGGATTTGCTGTTAGGCTGTGTAGACAAAGTGAAACTAACAGCATCTGCACAAACCAAACCATAGCCCCCTTTCTCTGTTTCCTAGGCAGCGGGAACTATTCTACATCCTCCTGGCATATTCGCAGTATAACCCGGTGAGTATTCCTGGCAGTGAGGTTCCTGGGCCGTATTTCCATATTCACAGGAGTGGGTGTCTGGTGGGGGTGTCGTTGCTTCTTTTAAAGTTAGTATTTGTGACCCACCAGGATATAGGAGGTAGGACTCCAGCTCACCACTGCCATAAACCTCCAAGCAAGGGAGTGGTCTCAAGGGGTCAAGCTGAGACACAAAGGAGTCAGGGCCTGGACTCCTGCTGTCACTTGGGCCTGACCACCACTTCTCAGAACAAGAAATGACGCCCTCCTCCTGGGGCTGCCCCAAAGCCCAGGAGCTTGGCAGCATCCCACACAGGATGGTGCTATCGGCAGACATTTTGGACAAGGTGCTGAAGTGCCTGATGGACTTGGCTCTTGTCGTGAAATGAATTTGCATCCTGAGGAAGCCTCTTCTTCAGAGGAAGCCTCTCCAGTCACCTCTGCCCTCTCCAATGACATGAGTCCTCCCAGGTGACCTCAGCCCTCCCAGGTGATGTCCATCCATGGTAACTCTGGCTCTTGCAGGAGGTGGGCTACTGCAGGGACCTCAGCAACATCGCTGCCTTGTTCCTCCTTTACCTGCCTGAGGAGGATGCATTCTGGGCACTGGTGCAGCTGCTGGCCAGTGAGAGGCACTCTCTGCAGGGTAAGTGAACAGCTGCCCCGGGGACCTCCTGCAGCCAGACCCGGGGATGGCCACCCTGGCCAGGTGATCACAGCTTTCAGCCAAGGCACCCTCCTTGTGTCGCCAGCTTGTTGGGAGACTTTAGGATGTCTCTGCTGAGGGTCCCACAGGAGTCCACGGCTGACCCCCAAAGCCCAAATCAGATGCCTTTCATCCCCATCAGCAGAGGGCATCTCATCCTCCCCGTGGCCACCCTCTGTGTCCTGGAGCCACACCCTCCGGCTCTGATTCGGTGCAGCTGACTCTCCCCTCCCTGAGAGTCCTCCTGCCCTCCAGCTGCCCGGGCTCCTGCTGCCATTGGTGCCCACGAATGGGCCGACCAAGCCCAGGTGGCAGCATCTCCCCAATCCCGTTCACTGGCCCGACCCCACTTCCAGGAGATGACCAGGAAGCCCAGCACCCACCCAGTTCTGGCCACCCTGTCGTGGCCTCAAAGTCAGGCTTGCCCTTTTTGCACCCTGGCCCAGGAGGCCTCCAGGAGAACCTCCAGCCAGGCTCCAGGGAATGTTCCCGCCCCACCTCCCCAGGGTAAAGGCCGCATGGTGGGGTCACCAGATGGGAGGGTGGGAGGCCTTGGGGTTTGGGGGCCTCTCCAGCTACCCAGCTCTTGCAGCTGATGGCCCCACATCTTGGGGGAAGGCTCTGATTTCATGATGGGCTGGGGGCTTCTCAGGATTTCACAGCCCAAATGGCGGGACAGTCCAGGGGCTCCAAGACCAACAGGAGCATGTGGTACCCATGTCACAACCCAAGACCATGTGGCATCAGGTGAGTTTGTGGTCCCCTCAGCTCTTCCCAGAGGCCCTGCCTCCCGTGGGGCTGTAGGAGCAGGGGAGCTGGAGCCCCTCATGGGGCTGGTGACTGGTTGAATCCCAGCCAGGGCCTGACCTGGGACTTCGGGTTCTCCGTGGGCTGGGAGTTGGTTTCCTTTCCTCCTCCTCTTCCTCCTGGAGGAGACAGAGGCACAGGGATGGGGGCCCAGCTCCTGCAGAGCAGGGCAAAGGGCAGTGTGTCCACTGGGAGTGTGGGAAGGTGACAGTGTTGTGGGGAGCTCTGGACACCACCCAGTGTTCTCCACTAGGGGAAGGGTCTTCAGAGGCCCAGGAAGAGGGAGGTTTTTAGGGCAGCCCAGTGGCCTGAGCACCTCTGTTGCTTCCATCAGGACAAGGAAGGTCTATGTGGGCAGTGTTCCTCGTTAGGCTGCCTTATCTGGACACTGATTGATGGGGTAAGGAGGCATAGGGAGACCCTGGCTCAGGAACCCTCCATGCCCTGCAGTGCCCTGCTTCCCCAGCCCAGGGGTCTGGCTCACTCCCAGCCCACAGGAGGCTCAGGCGGGTCCCCAAAGGACACACAAGCAAAACCCTCTGCCCAAGAGGGGTCATCCCAGGGCAGTGGCTGGGGCTCAGGCCCAGCCTCATGGGCAGGCTGGGCCAGGACCCGACTTGAGAGGGCTCAGGGAAGCCTCAAGCCCTGGGCAAGCCCCTCTCTCCAGGAGCCACATCCCCACTCAAATGAGTGCCCCCCATGAGGAGCTGCAAGACCTTGTCTGACCCAGCATCCTGGAGGGCTCAGGCGACCCTCATGGGGAAGGTCACTGACTCTGGAGACTGAAGCCCCAGTGTGCGCAGCTCGAGCCACCAGCCCCAGCCTGGAAGGACCAGGTTCTTTCACACCTGCTGTCCCCACAGATCTCTCTCGGGCTCACCCTGCGCCTGTGGGACGTCTATTTGCTGGAAGGAGAACAGGTGTTGATGCCGATGACAAGCATTGCCTTTAAGGTTCAGCAGAGTAAGTCTATGTCCACCCAGTGGGGCCTGGGGAGCCCTGGGGTCAGACCCCGACTGGCCCGAGGGCAGCTTCCTCACCCTGTCCTCATGATCCTCAGTTCTGGCCCAGAGGGAGGTCTGGCCAGGGGGGCTGGGCAGGACACTGTGACACCAAGTCCATCCCCCACATGACCCAGATGAAAGTCCAGAGTGTGGTGCGCACTTCCCTGCCCAGGTCGCCCCCAGCCACAGTCTCCTGTGTATATCTGGATGCCTGGGGTGGCCACAAAAGGATCCGGCACCGCCCAGTGGGAGACTGAAGTGGCCACGGGGTATGAGCTGTGACCATTCCCAGGTAACTCTCCTGGCCTGATATCCACCCTGTCCCTAGAGCGCCTCATGAAGTCGTCCAGGTGTGGCCTGTGGGCACGTTTTCGGAACCAGTTCGTTTACACCTGGGCCAGGGATGATGACACTGTGCTCAAGCATCTTAGGGCCTCTATGAAGAAACTAACGAGAAAGCAGGAGGACCCGCCACCCCCAGGTGGGCTCCAGTGCCATGTCCCCTCCCATGTCACCCTCTGGGGTAGTCAATAGTAGGGGAGTGCCCGGGACCCGCAACCCTACTACCTGGGCCTTCCTCTTCACCTTTTCTTCCTCCTCTTCCTCCTGCACTCTAAGAAAGTACAGGAGACCCACCGGTCCTCAGGGCAGGCGCTCAGTGCCTGTATACTGGACGTGCTGTGCACGCAGGAGGGGGATGTGGGCAAGACCCTCCAACAAGCCCCCTCCCACTTTCCACGGTGTCTCGCTCTCCCCCTCACAGGGCCCTCAAAGTAACTAGATGAGCCCAGACCCATTTGTGGGAGACCCCGCCCCTCCCTGCAAGCACCCACAGCCTCAGAGAGCAGCAGAGGCCCCTCACTCGTGCACGCTCCTCCAAGGTTGCCAGGACAACAAGCCTTGAGCCAGGGAGACAAGGGAATCAGTGTCCCTGACCCCCACAGCATTCAGGGAGAGGGCACAGGCGGGACCCCGGGCCCAGAGCCAGAGCCAAGAGTTCAGCCAGACGTGGGAATGGTCAGTCCTGGCATGGACTGGGCAGCCCAGGAGGGCAGAGGGTGTCCCACGTCCGGGCCCAAAAACCCACTGCAGAGACGGGTCCCCATGTGAGGTGGCAAGGGGCTGGGTGACAACCAAGGCCCCTCCCACCTGAGTTCTGACTGGGGGCCGTATCCCAGGCCCAACAGCCCTGGGACGAAGGTGTGTGGCAGGAAGCCCCCAGCCAGTCTGAATCCTGGGGGCAGTCCCAGGAGCCACCCGCCATGCCACGACAGCTTCCCCACGCCAGGCAGCACACACCCCTCCCTCTGAGATCAGCAGACTACAGGCGTGTCCTCAGTGTCAGGCCACGGGGGCCACACAGAGACCCCGAGGACTACAGAGATGCAGGCAGGTGGGGCCCAGCCCAGAAAGGCCTGCATGGGCTCACGGGAGACGCTGACCGCGTCTGTTTTCCTTTCAGCCAAACCCGAGCAAGGGTCCTCGGCATCCAGGCCTGTGCCGGCTTCACGTGGCGGGAAGACCCTCTGCAAGGGGGACAGGCAGGCCCCTCCAGGCCCACCAGCCCGGTTCCAGCGGCCCATTTGGTCAGCTTCCCCGCCATGGGCACCTCGTTCTTCCACATCCTGTCCTGCTGGGGCTGTCCGCGAAGACAACTACCCTGTGGGCACTCGGGGTGTACCCAGCCCGGCCCTGGCTCAGGGAGGACCTCAGGGTTCCTGGAGATTCCTGCAGTGGAACTCCATGCCCCGCCTCCCAACGGACCTGGATGTAGGGGGCCCTTGGTTCCCCCATTATGATTTCGAACAGAGCTGCTGGGTCCGTGACATATCCCAGGAGGACCAGCTGGCCACCTGCTGGCAGGCTGAACACCCTGCGGAGGGGGTGAGATTGGCTTTCACTGCACTGAGTCACAACGTGGGCATGGACTTCCCGGCCCTGCAGTGCACCCAGCACTGAATCCAACCAGGGCACCCCCTTCAGAGCTAGGGACGAGCAGCAGTGCGCTCCCACCTCAGGGCCTTGCCTCTGCTGCCTCCACTTGGAAAGTTCTCAGTTCCCTCCAGGTTTCTAGAAGCATCTGGGCCAGGGCTCATGGCTGGATAATTTCCCAAGGCTTAA
The DNA here is from genome assembly GCF_028885625.2 of Pongo pygmaeus. Classification (NCBI taxonomy): domain Eukaryota; kingdom Metazoa; phylum Chordata; class Mammalia; order Primates; family Hominidae; genus Pongo; species Pongo pygmaeus. The sequence continues at coordinate 53,021,123 of NC_072392.2, forward strand.
CAACCCAAGCAAGCTTCCCATCCTCGTTTTATTTTTTGTTAAACTTATGAAAATTTATTAAGAAAGTGTACAGCTCGAGAGACATTCAGAGATGGAACACACCAGCCCCCAGATCACAAAGCCAACCATGCCCAGCCCCTCCCAGCACCCCCAGCCCCACGACCAGCGTTCTGAATTCTGATGACACCGCGAGCCTGCCTTTGTACTTTAAACTCATGGAAGGATAACCACCTTCACGTTTTAAAATAAATGTTTCCTGTTGAATGATTTTAGATTTTAGACAGAAATATTCAAAAGGCACTACAGTGTCCTCTTACACCTTCCATCTGGCTGCCCCTAATAATGATGTTTTGCAGTCCCATGGCACATAAGAAATTTAGGCCGGGTGTGGTGGCTCACACCTGTAATCCCGGCAATTTGAGAGGTCGAGGTGGGAGGTTCAGGTTCACTTGAGTCTAGAAGTCTGAGACCAGCCTGGGAAGCATAGGCGGACCCTGTCTCTAGAGAAAAGTCAAAGAAATTAGCCAGGCATGGTGGTGTGTGCCTATAGTCCCACCTAGTCAGGAGGCTGAGGCAGGAGGATTGCTGGAGCCCATGAGTTCCAGGAAGCAGTGAGCCATGATTGCACCACTGCACTCCAGCCTGGGTGACAGAGTGAGACTTTAGCTCTTAAAAAAAAATTGAGAAATGTAACGCGAGTACAATCCTATTAACTAAATAATAATGTGAACTATTATCTAAGGTTATTAAGGCTAGAATTATCCCATTTTTGCCTAACTTCTTGTACCTGTCCGAAGATCCCACCTTGGACTCACCCTCTGCCTTCAGCTCATGTCTCTTCAGCTTCCTCCAGATGGTCCAGCAAACACACACCTGGGCTGAATGGTAGAGCTGATTGCTCATACACAAGGGTAGACCGGTGGGCAGGGATTTTCAAACTTTTGCAGTAAATGAGTTTTCCATGGTGTTCTGGAGAGCACCGTTTGAGAAACACTTTGATAGTGAATCTAGGCCTCAATATCCATCAGCTGCTCTAGCTTGAATTTTGTTCAAGCTCAGTGAAAACCTGCTCTGCATGTGCATGTGAAACGGGCAAGGATGAGTAAGCTGCAGATAAAGAAGACAGGACACAGGGGGTCTGTCTAAGCTCTATCTCCTGCCTGCAGCACTGACGGATCACATCCAATGCTTAGGGAATAGTGACCACGTGCTGGGCCAGCCCCGGGCTCTGAGGATCTGACAGTGAGTGACGCTGAGCCAGGCCTTGCCCTTGGGGAGCTCTCCAGCATACACCTCCCTCTCCCCTCCCAGCGCCCTGCAAAGCAGGCGTCAATGCCATTGTTAATGCACAGAGGAGGAACCTGACTGTTAGACCTGGGTTTTCCAGGGTTGCACGGCTTCTGGGAGACAGATGTGACCCTGAAGGCAGGGCACAGGCCAGTGTAATGCCAGGATGGAATGAGCTGTGATCTGTGCCATGTAGAGGCGTGGGCCAAGGTGGGACTGACTGATGACCAGGTCAGCCAGGTTGCTGAAAATCCTCTTGGGTCCTCACCTGCCAGCTCCCAGGAGTCCGGAACTTCCAGGAGAGTTGTGGCAGGTCCCCTATCCTCAGCTGGGTGGGCCTGGATAGAACAGCAAGGCGAGGGCACATTTCCCCAGCCATTCCCTCCAGGCACAGCTGTGACCTGCTCATTCCAATTTTTTGGAAATATTTCCACACACACACAGAACTGCAAATAGCAGTGGATATGGTGAGAGGTGTTTGGACGTAGGATACGCAGTATTTTGGAGGCAGAGCCAGGACTTGCCGATGGGTTAGCTGCAGGGCTTGAGCAGGGAAGGAGAGTCGAGGATGATGTGTTCAAATCGGTTCACTCACCTTCTGTGTGCCGCGCCTGTGCTGGGCACTGGGTGAGACAGATGAGCACAGGAGCCCCAGGCTGGGGGAGATGTCAGGGGAAGCCCAGAATGTCTGTGCAGGGTAGGAAGCCCAGAGTGTCTACTGGGAGCTGAAGGCTTATGTCCACCTGGGTGCCATCCAGGCTCTCTGCATGTAGAAGTATACGCTGAGCTGCCTGGAGGAGGAGCAGCTGCTGTTGGTGGTGACCAGCACGTTCAGGAACGGAGACTGCTCTGTCAACAGAGAGGGGGATGGCCTGAGGTCTGGATGGTGTAGCGGGTGGTAGGGCCCAGGAGGACCCAGGAAAGGGTCTCAGGGATGCAGAACATCCTACTGAGGGTGTTTGGGAGTCAGTGCTCAGGTCACTCTGGGTCACTCAGGTCATTTGCCAGCCTCTGTCATAATTATTGCCATATGAGAGTTCCACCTTTCCTATGACATATTTTATATATTTCTATGAATGGCCTACTTGTTTGTATTTATGAATTTATGTTTAAAGGATGGGCGGGGGTGCTCGAGAGGTCCCCAGGAGATTCCCTCTGGGGAGAGAGGGGCCCACCCCTTCCCAGCAGCCCTCTGAGCCCCCTGATCGCTTGGCCACAGCCCCTGCCTGGAGAAAGCATCCCCCTCGGAGATATATGGATATCAGAAGAAACCTTTCTCTGTCACCAGGACAAATCCTGTTCTTATTTGAACCAAGGCCAGTTTTCCTAATGAATGCAGGGAGGACAGCACAGACCAGTGAAACCAGCAGATAATCCATAAGACTCTATCCCAGAGCTGGGAAATCTCCTTCCCTGCCAAAACTTTTCCTGAAAGTTCCTAAGAATGAGGCAAACAGTTTAAGTCTCTCTTGCATTGTCCTTTTAGTGAAAGAGTTCAATAAGGAAGGAGAGGAAGTGGAGCAGATGCTTAGTTTCCAAGCTGGAAAAGTGGCCCGTGGTTAACCAAGACTGGATGTAAAAGCACAGGTAGCCACGGGTCCAGGTGAGCCGGTCCTCTGATGGCATGGCTGCTAATGCCAGCAGATGCTCCCGTCCTCTCCTTTCAAAGACTGACTTCTTCTGGTCTTTCATTCGTTAAAATAAAATTGACAGGGCATCATCCAAGAAGCTCTACACTTTCCCTTCCCTGGATTTCAGACTCTAGATTCTGCTGAGATTTGAGCTTCACGGTGAACACATTCTTGGTGTGCTTGCTGCTGAGGGGTGTGGAGGACAGAGAGATGGTGAAATGGCAAAGTGGCTCTTGAGCGTGGGTGGGGGAAGCCCCCACATTTCTGAGTCAGTGCCACCTGGACACTACCCTTGGAGCATCCTGCTGAGGTGGCCATTCGGGTTTTCCTTCCTTTCCTTTTATTCCACTGTTTCTGAATCACGAATAAAGATCCAAGGCAAACAGCACATTCAGATCCCCAAGCTCTACACCTTCAGTGTGACCAGGGACGTGCACCACTTCAGGCTCATGCAGGACTCACAGACTTTGGACCTCAGCTAAGGGACCTGCTTCTCTTCAGCACATGGGGCTTGTTTGTGTTGGGGTCTGAGCCCTGAGCACATGGTCAAGGAGACCCCCAGGTCTTTCTGAACAGAGACAGCTGGCCTGGGGGCCTCCCTCTCACTGCATGCAAGAGTCTGTTAGGGCGGCTGTCTTGCTTCTAGGTGTTGGGAAATTCAATTTAGGTCCCTAAAAATGAAAAGCCCCAGGACATCTCCGTGGCTTGGGATCCACAGGAGAGCATCATTGATGCTGGGGATATCTTAAACATGTAGAAACCCGCAGGACTACCTTAGACAGGGCACGGGGCACAGCACCTGGGGATGCAGAGTGGAGAGTTCACCACTACAGCCTGGAATCGCCTCTGTGATGCCTTCTTCATGATACTTGGCTGCCTTCGCGGCTGGAAGGCTGACGCCCAGATCCCAATGTGGCCACAGGCTAGCAGCTTGCTTCACCTTCCTGAACTGCAATTTCTCCATCTGAGCCTTTCTCCCAAGAGGAGTGTCCAGGCTCACTTAGCCCATATGGGCCAGAAACCCCGCACGGTGCCCGGCACACAGTAGGCCCTCGGCAGATGCTGCCCCCTTCTGCCTCCACCACCCTCCTGGGGCTCCCTCCTGAAACAGCCTCCCTCAGCGCCTTGAGTCTTGCACCCTAACAGGCTCTTGCATGCAGTGAGAGGGAGGCCCCCAGGCCAGCTGTCTCTGTTCAGAAAGACTTGGGGGTCTCCTTGACCATGGGCTCAGGGCTCGGACCCCAACACAAACAAGCCCCGTGTGCTGAAGAGAAGCAGGTCCTTTAGCTGAGGTCCAAAGGCTGTGAGTCCCACATGAGCCTGAAGTGGTGCAGGTGCCTGGTCACACTGGAGGTGTAGAGCTCGGGGATCTGAATGTGCTGTTTGCCTCGGACCTCAAACATCTCACAGGCTGCCTGGAAGAAGGTGGAGCAGACTGGGGTTAATGGTCAGCAGCAGCAGCATCCCCACCACTGGGGCTACCACTTTTAGGCCCTTACCATGGGCCAAACACTGAGCCGTGTGCTTTGTGTAACTTCTAAGCACACTTACCTCATAGGGTGACAGCAAACACTCGAAGAGGTGCCTGGGCTTGGCACATAGTAGCTATTGCTACTATTAGGAATGTTGTTTTGTCTTTGTTTTTGTTTTGAGACAGGGCCTCACTCTGTCACCCAGGCTGGAGTACAGCAGTGCCATCATAGCTCACTGAAGCCTCAACCTCCCTGGGGTCAAGCAGTCCTCCCACCTCAGTCTCCCAAGTAGCTGAGACTACAGGTGTGCACCACCAAGCCCAGCCAATTTTTTGTATTTTCAGTAGAGACTGATTTTGCCAAGTTGCCCAGGCTGGTTTTGAACTCTGGGGCTCAAGCGATCTGCCCACCTCAGCCTCCCAAAGTGCTGGGATTTCAGGCGTGTGATACTGCGCCCAGCCATTATGAATGTCAATATTGACATGATCTTGTTGTATCCTCATGCCCACACTGGGAGAGGTCTGATTGTCCCCATGTTCCTGCTGTGGAACCACATGGAGGAGGCCTATGTCATCCCAACAGCGCAGAAGCACAGCCTGAGTCTCTTCTTTGGCTGAGCCAAGGGCATGCTGGAGAGGCCTGAGAGAAGAAGGAGCAGCCCTTGTGACCAGCGCCTTTTCAGTTCAGAAGGAACGTCTCCTCTTGTTTACGTGACTTGGCTGAGCTTGCTACTTCTGCTTTGAGAGTCCAATACCACGATCAAGACTTTAATTATCCCCAATTTACAGATGATGAAACCACATTGGGCAGGAAAGAAAGTCACCCCAGGAGAGCGAGTTGGACCTGGGCACTGGCTGAGGACAAAGTGGAATGATAATTTGGGATGTAGCTTGTTAAGGAGCCTCACAAGTGTTCTTGTGATCCAGGTGTTGAGAGGATAGAGCAGAAAGGTTGCCTGGGAGATGCAGGTAGGGTGCACTGCGAGAGTAGGAGAAATTAAAGAGAACATGCAACAAAGCCTTGGAACACCGGGAGGGGGATGGACCACCCGGTTTTGTGCTACGGGAGAAGAGAGCAAGAAAAGGAATCTGTGTTCAATCCTGGCAGCCTGCAGGAGAAGCAAATGCCCTTCATTTTGTTCATCAGCGGCGAGACTGGCATCCCTGTAGCTTTGGGAAACCAGGCTAGTGTGGATGCCAGCTCACTCCAGCGGGCCTGACTGGGAGACCTTGGGCTCGGGTTCTGGTCTGGGGCTCCTAGGCCTGATGGGAGGACAGTTCACCCCAGGTTTCCTGTACTTCAGCTCGTATCCAGATGATGGTAATTGTTGAAATGAGAGACTCAAAAGAAGCTGGAACCTGAACTTTCTTGTTGTCCCATGTGGACAGCTGTGTTCAGTTTCGGGTTCTACCTCTTGCTGTCTGTGTGTTCTTAAGAACACACTTAAGCCTTTCTGAGTCTCATTTTCTTCATTTATAAAATAAAAGACATAACATTTATGCCAGATATTGTCCTCAGGATTAAATGGGAAAATGAGCAAGCCTCTTGTGCATTCCCCTGGCATCCAGTGGGTGGAGGCCAGAGAAGCTGTTAAACATCCTGCCAGGCACAGGACAGCCCCCATCACAAAGAATTGACTGGATCCTGATGTCAGTAAGGCAGAATTGAGGATCCTTCATGTGGGGGAAAAAGAATAAACTCAGAAGCTTGGCAGATCTCAATTCAAACCCTGGTTGTATCACCTCTAGCTGAGTGACCTTAGGCAGGTCTATGAACTCTCTGACACTCGGCCTCCTCATTGGTAGAATGAGGTAGATAAAAATGCCAAGCTCACCCAGAAATAACCGCATGCATATATGGTCAACCGATCTTTGACAAGGTCATCAAGGATACACAATGTAGATTCTTTTATTCCTTTACTTTCTTAATAGACTTGCTTTCACTGTACTCTAAAAAAAATGCACAACATAGAAAGGAAACTCTCTTCAATGAATGGTGTTGGGGAAACTGCTTGAAAAAGAATGAAATTGCACACTTGTTTTACATCATATACAGAAAATTAGCTCAAAATGCATTAAAGATTTAAATGTAATATCTGAAACCATGTAAATCCTAGAAGCAAACATAGGGAAAAATCTCCTTGCCATTGGTCATAATTGGCAATTTTTTTTTTGCTATAACACCAAAGCACAGGCAACAAAAGCAAAAATAAATAAATGGGACTACATCAACCTTAAAAGGTATTACACACCAAAGGAAACCATGACAAAATGAAAAGGCAACCTACAAAATGGAAGAAAATAGTTGCAACCCATATATTTGATAAGGGGTTAATTGAAAATATATGAGGAATTCACACGACTCAATACCAAAACTTAATAAATACATCAATAACCCAATTAAAAATAGGCAAAGTACCCCAATGGACTTTTTTCTCCAAGGAAGACATACAAATGGCCAGCCAGCATATGAAAAGGTGCTCAACACCACTAATCATCAGAGAAATGCAAATCAAAACCACAATGAGATATTGCTACATAGGATAGGACAGCTGTTATAAAAAATGACAAGAGATAACAAGTGTTGGCGAAAGCATAGAGGAAAGAGAACCCTTGTACACTGTTGGTTGGAATGTAAAGTGGTATAACGTTCATGGAAAACAGTATGGAGCTTCCTCAAAAAATCAGAAGCAGAACTACCATACAATTCAGCAATCAAGTTAGAATGTTGAAGAGAGATCTGCGCCCCATGTTTATTACAACACTATTCACAATACCCAAGATATGGAAACAGCCTAAGTGTCCAGCAACAGATGAATGGATAAATAAAATATATATAAACAATGGACTATTAGCCATTAAAAAGAAGAAACTCCTGTCCTGGATAAACCTGGAGAACATTACGCTAAGTGAAATAAGCCAGACACAGAAAGACAAGTTTTGTATGATCTCACTTCTATGTGGAATCTAAGAGAGTCAAACTCATAAAAACAGATAGTAGAATGGTGGTTGCCAAGGGCTGGGGGTGGGGAAAATGGGAAGCTATTAACCAAAGGGTGTAAACTTTCAGTTATAAGATGAACAAATTCTGGAGATTTAATGTACAGCATAGGTGGTAATGGATGTAATAAATTTGATTGTGATAATTGGTACACAATATATACATATATGAAATCATCACATTGTATGCATTAAATATACACAATCCTTGTCAACTAAGTATTTAAAAAATTTATTCTTAAATGCCTAGGTCATAAGAATTCTGATAAAGACAACAACATACATGAAGGGACCTACTACACAGAAGGTCCTAAATAGGTTCGTTTTGTTTTATTTTATTTCAACTCTGGCAGATGTAGACTTATTGCAAAAGAATGTAGAATACACTTGTGCACAAAGCATTATCTATATGATGATTAAATATCCTGCATACATGCCATGCCATTTCTATTCCTCATTCAATGGATAAAAAAAGCAGAACCAGCCTTCTGGTGGTCACAAAACATTTTGACATGAGAAAGGCTGATCATGAGCAATTTGGCAATGTACAGCCCAGAGCATGCATGCCCTTTGACCCACAGCTACCATGATGTCATGTCTAGCGATTAGTCCTAAGGAGATGATCAGAGATGTGTAAAGAGATTTCATTCTAACAGCATCCTCTGTAGTGGTATATGTCAGGGGCTGGCAAACCATGTCCAGAGGAGCAGGCTGCATCTAGTCCACCACCTGTTTTTGTAAAGTTTACCAGAACACAGTCATGCCCATTCATTTACAAATTGTGTATGGCTTCTTTCCCTGCAACAGCAGAGTTGAGTGTTGCACCAGAAACCTATGGCCTGCAGAGTTTAAAATATCAACCCTTTGGCCTTTTATAAAAAAAGTTTACTGACTCCTGGTGAGTACATTAAGAAAAAGTTAGAAAAACCTAAATCTTCAAGAGTGGAGAATTAGAAAATAAGACATGTTGTATATAAGACAAACTGTTTGTGTGTGTGTTTATTTCTAAATATATTATTTTGAAATAATGTTGTCGACATATGTTGCAGGTCTTAAAAATTGTTCAATATATAGTGTTAATCAAAAAACAGCAAATAGTAAAATGTAGACAGAACGTGATTGTGCATTTTGTGCACACACCAACAGAAAAGGGTGCTGGGAAACCTGTGGACCAACATACTAAGTGTGGTTCTTTTGATGGTGGTTATCATGGATTTTTAAAAATCTTCCTGGTTTTCCGTACATTCTGACTTTCCTCTAATGAGTATGAATAAATACGTATTTCTTGAGGAATGTGAAAATAACTTTATCTTCCCAGATTTCTCATAATTGAAAATGTTGGAATAAATGGTCCTGGGACAGATCTTTCCACTGAGAAGGGCAGAAGGGAAACCCTGGGGATTCAGCTGGGTTTCTGTTGCATTTCTAGTAACACACAGTTGTGAAAGGCCAGTGTTGGCCACTCCCCAGGACAGTCTGGGGTAGAGGAGGCCAGGATTTAACTACTTGAGGTACCAGGGAACAGATGTGGCCACAGCCCTTCCCGACTCACTGTTTTCCCTTCCACAGTCCCTGTCTTCTCTTCACTGATGCACATAGATGCTTGACCAGAGGAGAGATTTAGTTTTCATCCGAGGATTATCTGTTATGTTGCGGTTCTGAAATTCCCATAATGTTTAAGCTAGAACACAAGTGATTTCATTATCTCCAATGTGTATGGCTTGATATAAATATATTCCATTATGTAGCACCTTAAATCCAGATAAAACATAAGGAATTTCTATTCCATGTTTGTATGATCAATGTTAATAATATAAGAAAATCTAAAAAGAAGCTATTTCCTATATTACAGTATGAAATAAATATGCTGAATGATTTGTTTTGGGGGGTGGAAAGGTGTAAGACTGAAGAGGGTGCCTGTGGGGAACAGTGATAGGAGTCCTTTCTTAAGGGTTGGGTTTTACATATGTCTTTTAAAATAGACGATATCACTAATAAATTATCTGTGGGCATCATGAAAAAAGTGTATAATGTACAACTTTATGAGCTTGACAGTTGGTGAAAACTTTTCTGTTTAAAATTTTATTTGGCCCTCCCCAAAAGAAATGTTTATTTATGAGTATTAGGATAGTTCCAGTAGTAATGCCTCAAAAGAACCAGGAGGTACAGTGTTGTCTAAAATGTGGACTCAGGAGCCAGACTGCCTGGCTGTGCAATTAGCCTTGTCATTTCCTAGATATGTGGCAAGTTAATTAACTTCTCAGTGTTCTTAGCTGTAGAATGGGGATAATCACAATATACATCTCAGGGTTATATTAAAAACTGAAAAAGTTAATTTTGTAAAGCACTTAGAGTGATATCTGGCAAATAAAAGTGTTTATAAAAGTAAACCCTATGAAAGTGTTTACTCATTAAATACAATAATCTGAAACCATTAGTGATTTAAACATTTGTGGCTGACTTGGTAATGTTTATGAAAATAAATACTGTCTTTATAATCTTTGACCTTATTTTACTCCTAGGAATTTATTGTCCAGGAAACATTTTCACAGGCAAAAATATTACTATAAAATCATGTTTATTACATCAATCTGTGCAAAACGAAAAAATACACAATTAAAATGGCCATCAAAAGGAGTATTGATTAAATGAATGATAGTAAATCCATTCATTAGTAATCATATTATCCAAAAAGAATGAGGCATATTTATGTGACACGGGAAGATCCACAACTAATGTTAAATGGTAAAAGATATAAAACGTTATGCCCAATAAAATACTTTCTGTGAGAGAATATGTTAATTTATGCAAGTGGCGCCAATGTGGAGGGTTTATGCTAATTTCATTATACCTCACAGACAGACCTGGGCTCTCCCACTCATCATCTATGTGGCCTGGGGTAAGTCATTGAACTGCTGTAAGCCTCAGCTTCTTCATCTGTCAGGCAGTGATACCCTGACTACTCTGCAGGGTAACTCTGAGATTTAAACGTGATCATCCCAGAATATGCCTGGCAAACAGTAGGAGCTCAGAACTTGATGTTTTTTTCCTACAGCAACTGCTGTAGGGGATAGTAGCTAATGGAACATGTTGGTAAATCCTTATATATAGCAAATATTGTAGAAACATAACTACATGCTACTATTTTTTCAAACCCTCCCCCCACCCTTTTTTTTTCCCCTGAGACAGAGTCTCACTCTGTTGCCCAGGCTGGAGTGCAGTGACACCATCTCGGCTTGGCTCACTGCAACCTCTGACTCCCGGGTTCAAGCGATTCTTGTGCCTCAGTCTCCCAAGTAGCTGGGATTACAGGCATGTGCCACCATGCCCAGGTAATTTTTTTGGTATTTTTAATAGAGATGGGGTTTCTCCTTGTTGGCCAGGTGGGTCTCCAGCTCCTGGCCTCAAGTGATCTGCCTGTCTCGGCCCCCCAAAGTGCTTCCTCAAACCTCTTCTATCCAGTAAAACAGCCTCACTGGGTCCATGGATATCATGTGGCTGCCTCACATTTTTACTTTATAAAAGGTCATCCTGAGGCATGTGAAAGCATGAATGAAAACACTTTAGGAACAGGGCCACAGGTTTGCATGAGGCTTGTCAGTGCACCTCCAGGATGAAGACCAAAGGAATTGTGCAATTTCTAGTGGAATCATTTACACTTAAGATCTTATTTATTTATCAAAAGACTGCTTGCTGTGAGGTAGGAATTCTTAACCCCAATTTGCAGAAACTGAGACTTTGCCTGACACCACAGAGCTAGGAAAAGGTGGGCATAAGATCCTCACCAAGTCTGACTTCCAAAAGAAGATTTGAAAAGAAACCTCCTTGCTACCTGCCAAATCTCTGTAGAGCCAGCAGCCATGTTCCCACATGAAACAGGACAATGACAATAGCACCAGGAATACCTAGTCCTGGTCAGATGCCCTCATGAGCTCAACTCCGCAGGATGGGGACACCGGGCCCTGCTTAGGGGAAAGGAAGGGGGTTTGTAGAGGAAGCCCAGCCAGCCAAGCAACCAGAGATGGGAAAAACCCATTGGGAGGAACTTGCTTGCTCTAGCTGGGCTTTGCAAAGAACAGGAAAAGATGAGTCTGCACAGACAGAAATGGTCTAGAATGGCTGAATGTTTCATGTAGAACTTTTATGATTAATACACTTGTACCATTTCTTAGAATCATTTGCTTATTTAATTCCAGTGTATCAAGTGATAATTTTGTTGATATTTAGAGCCCCTCAGTTAATTTCTGTGCGATTTTTGATTATATTTAATAAGGAAAATAATATGAAATGTCTAAGAAAAAAAGAAACAAAGCCAATTATTCCTGAGAATGTTTAAATTTATTGAAGTACACTTGTTAATTTTTAGTATAGAACCTACATTTCATAATAGAAAACCTTGGACTTGCCAGTGGTAGCTGCTGGAATGAGGTGTTTGTCCAGTACATCCAGAACATTGCCACAGATTAACTTTAGCTCAGTCTCAACCTGAAAAAATAAAAATAAATTTAAAAAAATCAGATCGTTGAAGTCTAGAAATTCTGTAAATTATTACACATTCTATGTACCTCTGTTTTTGTGGAAGAGAGCTTAGTGTTACAGAGAATTCGTTTCCCTCTCCAAACTCCCTTCCTCCCTTTTGACACAAAAGCAGAGAAAAGCTGCCTCTCCGTTAGCAAAAGTATCTTTTCCTTTCCTCACGCAATTACTGCCTCTCCGTTAGCAAATGTATCTTTTCCTTTCCGCACGCAATTAAGTGCTACACACACACACACACCACCCCCCACCCCAACACTCCCTCACAGTCCAGTGGAAGAATCACCAATGACTGAAATTAAACACCGATGCTTCTCGGTAAACACTGGTCAATTACATGAATATTTCACAAGGTAGCAACTATTGTGTCCATTTACTTGGGAAAACAGAAGCTAAGACATTAGCTGAAAGATCATCCCCTTGAAAGAACTTAATAAGCAGAGCTAGGATTTCAAGCCAGGCAGGGTGCAAGGGACAGCACAAAATTCAAACCCAGGCAGTTTGCCTTCAGTACTTATATTCCTAACAACATTCAACAGGCAATCCCTTTAGGGGAAGAGATCCAAAACTAGTTAAGATACCAAAAATCTGTGGACCAAAGTAACTATTGCCACTCATTTATATTCATGTATAATGCTGAAAATGTACGCCACCTCTTAAGGCACATACCCAGTTTACTTTTTTTTTTTTTTTTTTTTTTGAGAGGGAGTCTCACTTTGTCACCCAGGCTGGAGTGCAATGGCATAATCTCAGCTCACTGCAACCTCCACCTCCCGGGTTCACGCCATTCTCCTGTTTCAGCCTCCCGAGGAGCTGGGACCACAGGCGCCTGCCACCACGCCCAGCTAATTTTTTTGTATTTTTAGTAGAGACGGGGTTTCACCATGTTAGCCAGGATGGTCTCGATCTCCTGACCTCGTGATCCACCTGCCTCGGCCTCCCAAAGTGCTGGGATTACAGGCATGAGCCACCACGCCCAGCCTATTTTTTGTTTTTTAGACAGAGTCTTCCCCTGTCACCCAGGCTGGAGTGCAGTGGCCCTATCTCAGCTCACTGCAGCCTCTGCCTTCCAGGTTCAAGCAGTTCTCATGCCTCAGCCCCCTGAGTAGCTGGGATTACAGGGGTGCGCCACTGTATCGGGTTAATTTTTGTATTTTTAGTAGAGATGGGCTTTCACCATGTTGGACAGGCTGGTCTTGAATTCCTGGCCTCAAGAGATCCACCTACCTCGGCCTCCCAAACTACTGGATTATCGGTGTGGGCCACGTGTGGCCCAACTCTACTATTTCAATGAAGCTCCTGTACCCTAGGTCATCACTGACTTCCCAGTTGCTGAATCCAGTTGTCTTTACTGAGTTGGTCCTTAATTTAACTTTCTTCTGCATTGAAGCTACTGACTGACCACAGCATTTTGAAACTCTGTTCCTCTTATTACTGTGATTCTAGTTTCCTTATTTTTCGTCTTATCTCTTAAGTCTGTGGTTTCTCAGACTTCCTCACAATTCATTGCATATTTTAAAAACTCAAAAATATAAACCTCCTGAGCAGTTCAAAAATAATATACCTTTGAAATTTTTCAAACTTTTCGCAGTTGCAAGAATAGTTCAGTGATCACCAGTTGTTATCATTTTGCCATATTTTCTTTGTCTGTGTGTCCCTCCCTTTCTACCTGCCCCCACATATATGTATATCTATGAATATTCATGTTTTTTAACTTTAATAAATTTTCTCCCTCTACAATTTGAGAGTTAACTGCAGATTGCATAGCACTTTACCCCTAATTTCTTCTATATGTCTGCTAAGAATAAGGGCATTTTTTTTTTTTTTTTTTGAGAATGAGTCTCACTCTGTCACCCAGGCTGGAATGCAGTGGCACAATCTTGGCTGACTGCAACCTCCACCTCCTGGGTTCAAGCGATTCTCCTGCCTCAGCCCCCCAAATAGCTGGGATTACAGGTGCCTGCTACCATGCCTGCCTAATTTTTGTAATTGTAGTAGAGATGGGGTTTTGCCATGTCGGCCAGGCTGATCTCAAACTCCTGACCTAAAGTGATCCAACCTCCTTGGCCTCCCAAAGTGTTGGGATTACAGATGTGAGCCTCCATTCCCGGCCTCTTTTTCCTTTTGTAATTAACAAGTGATCTATGGAATGATAGAAACAGTGTGAATATTCTGTCCCATAATAATCTTTACTTAATGGTTGCATCTGGATTGCCCCTTGCCCAAATCAAATATTACTATAGTGATTAGAAAATGGAGACTTTTCTATTTTTTCTGTATTTTTTCTATATTGTCATTCTTCTGTAAAGATTTTTTTATACTCCTTTTTTTTTTTTTGAGACGAAGTCTCACTTTGTCACCAGGCTGGAGTGCAGTGGTATGATCTCAGCTCACTGCAACTTCCGCCTTCCAGGTTCAGGCGATCCTCCTGTCTCAGCCTCCAGAGTAGCTGGGACTACAGGGATTCGCCACTGTGTCCAGCTAATTTTTTGTATTATTAGTAGAGATGGGGTCACACCATGTTGGCCAGGATGGTCTTGATCTCTTGACCCCATGATCCAGCCACCTCGGCCTCCCAAAGTGCTGGGATTACAGGCATAAGCCACCGCGCCTGGCCCTATACTCCCTTTTTACATTTTTTTTCTTTTGAGATGGAGGTTCACTCTGTTGCCCAGGCTGGAGTGCAATGATGTGGTCTTGGCTCACTGCAACCTCCACCTCCCAGGTTCAAGCAATTCTCCTGCCTCAACCTCCTGAGTAGCTGGGATTACAGGTACCTGCCACCACACTTGGCTGATTTTTATATTTTTAGTAGAGATGGGGTTTCACTGTGTTGGCCAGGCTGGTCTTGAACTCCTGACCTCATGATCTGCCCGCCTCAGCCTCCTAAAATGCTGGGATTACAGGTGTGAGCCACTGCACCTGGCCCTTTTATTTTTTTTTCTTTCTTTATTTTTTGAGACAGGGTCTTCCTCTGTTGCCCAGGCTTGAGTCCAGTGGCACGATCATGGCTCACCACAGCCTTGGACCCCAGGCTGTCTCAGCTCACTGCAACCTCTGCTTCCCGGGTTCCAGTGATTCTCGTGCCTCAGCCTCTGGAGTAACTGGGAGTACAGGTGCTCACCACCATACCTGGCTAATTCTTGTATTTTTAGTAAAGATGAGGTTTCACCATGTTGGGCAGGCTGGTCTCAAACTCCTGGCCAACATGGTGATCCACCTGCCTTGGCTTCCCAAAGTGCTTCATATTGTTAGCCCTAATTTTAGTCGAATTCCATAGCGTTCTTCTTCTTTATTTTTATTTTTTATTTTTGAGATGGAGTCTCTATCTGTCCCCCAGGCTGGAGTGCAGTGGTGTGATCTCAGGTCACTGCAGCCTCCACCTCCGGGGTTCAAGCAAGTCTCTGCCTCCGCCTCCTGAGTATCTGGGATTACAGATGCCTGCCACCATGCCCAGAAAATTTTTGTATTTTTAGTAGACACGGGATTTCATCATCTTGGCCAGGCTGGTCTTGAACTCCTGACCTTGTGATCCACCCGCCTCAGCCTCCCAAAGTGCTGGGATTACAAGCGTGAGCCACTGCGCTCGGCCACATTCTTCTTTCAGTTCACATTTGGATATCCTTTTTTTCTACAGTGAGAACTCTGGTAACAACATAAATAAATGCAGTCATTTGTTCGGTTGTACAATATATGCATAATGAAAATTAGAATACCAATAGTATTTCCAGCTACAAACCTACTAAGTTTGATTTAATATTTCTTTGCAAGTTTTTGTGTGCTTACCTATAGGCCACTAAGGGTGTGCAGTCTAAAATTACTTAAGTATCTTTTTCTTACTGGGCGCAGTGGCTCACGCCTGTAATCCCAGCACTTTGGGAGGCCAAGGCGGGCAGATCATGAGGTCAGGAGTTCGAAACCAGCCTGGCCAACATGGTGAAACCCCATCTCTACTAAAAATACAAAAATTAGCCGGGCATGGTGGCGGGCACCTGTAGTCCCACCTACTTGGGAGGCTGAGGCAGGAGAATCAGTAGAACCTGGGAGGCAGAGGTTGCAGTGAGCCGAGACCACGCCACTGCACTGCAGCCTGGGTGACAGAGTGAGACTCCGTCTAAAAAAAAAATCTTTTTCTCTTATATCTTTTTTCTCTTTCTCTTTCTGTGGTAAAGTTATTGGTGTAATAGTCAATTAAATTTATGTATTCCTATTGTATTCAGTTGTACTTCTCACCCCTCATCCTTGTTGATTTTATTTTACTTTTGAAATATATTAAACATTAATATGGTTCAAAAGAAAAAATCTACATTTTATAATTGCAGTAATATTTGATTTAGGAAAGAAAAAAATGGATGATGAAACCGTTGAGGTTTTACTCAGAAGATATACTGAAAAGTCTTATTTCTTGTCCTTCCCTTCCATTATCGTTAGCTTTTAGTTTATCTTAGTTGTCTTCATTTTTGCAGGTATAAGCAGATACATATTATATATATATTCTCATTTCCCCTTTCTTGTACAAAAGATAGCATAGTATCCATGCTGTTGTACTTTTAAATACTCTTCTGTATCTTGCTTTTATGGAGATTTTCCTTATTTTTATAGCTTTGTTTAGATTCCTTAGGTTTGGGGCCAATATCCTATGTCCGAGCATTTAGGCTGTTTCCAGTGTTTCACTTTCACAGATAATGTTGCAACCAATAACCTGTGTGTTTGCTTTCCATATTACTTATGGAGATGTACCATCGGGGTAACTTCCTGGAACTTATACCTGGCATGTCTAAAACAGGGCATCATTTTCCCAAAACTTTTTCACTTTCATTTGACGATACTGAATGGCACCATTATCTAACCTATTACTTATGCAGAAATAAAGGTATCATCATTTCCTCTCATATCTAGTTTGTCAGCAAATGCAAATTATGTATTCTTAGCCTTTCATTTTTTTCTACCTTCATTTTCTTATAGATCTTCTTAGTTGGTTTATTATACTAGCCTCCTAACTAGCCTTATTTCTCTCCTAATACTCCCTACTGCTACTAGACGTGTCTGTCGTAAAGCCAAATATTTGTTCATTTCACCCAGACCTTCCTTTGTCCAGACCTTCCGTTTCCTGGCCTCTACCTACTTCTCTAGCCTAATCTCTAACCACTTCTAACCACAGTGAACTACTTGTAGATTCCCCAGACATATCCTGTCCTATCAAGCCTCTTTTGCACTGGAATGCCTTTTTTTTACCTTCTACATTTCCTGCTTTCTTTGTTTCTTTTTTTTCTTTTTTTTTTTTTTTTACCATTTTTGTGGAGAATGGGGTCATGCTTGTTACCAGGCAGATCTCTGAACTCCTGAACTCAGGTGATCCACCTGCCTCGGCCTCCCAAAGTGCTGGGAATACAGGCGTGAGCCATGGTGCCTGGCCTATCTCCTCATTCTATATATGAGAAAACTGAGGCACAAATAGGTGAACTGGCTTGCTTGAGGTCACAGAACTACGTTGTGAACTCATGCAGCCAAGAACTTGCCGTGAACCAAGAGTCAATGCCAATAACCACCATGTTACAGGACCTCAATGCAGAGAAAGAACAGGATCTGGCAACTTTGTTATTACTTTCTCCTTTAAAACATTAAAATCCAGGAAGAAGTGCCCTTTCAGACAAGAAAAACTGATAGCTCTTTCCTACTGCTTTCTGAATCTTGGTTCCCACAAATTAAATAAACTAGGCTGTACTGTGTAAATAGCAGAGTGAACTGATGGAATTATTTGTTACAATTTCTAAGGTCAATTTGCAACATATAAAATTATATACAAGCAGGCAGTCATTGAAAATGTTTGTGGAAGGCTTATGAACTAAAGTTGATAAAAAGTATTAAGCAATATGTGGACACACACACATACACCCACCCTACAGAGCAGACAATCCCAAGTGCTACAGTGCTTGAGCAAATATCTTTAATGAAACTTAAGTAGAGTTACTGCCTTCCAAAATAAAAGCAGCTGCTTGTTTTAATATTATCAATGAGGAAGCTGTGATCTAAACGCATCAGCTGGAATTAAAAGTCATTTTTATTTCACTACTTTAATCCCTAGTCCTGAAACAAGGGAACAAGCCCCACAGTGTTACATTTCACTTGCTAGTAACTAAAGGAATGTATACTCATAACAAAACTTCCTAACCTTACGGAAAGACACAATAGAGAAAAGGAAAAGTTCTCCAGAAAATTTTCTCTCCAGAGACTATCATTATCTATGATTTTTATTTCTTCAGATTTTTTTCTATTCGTATATGAGGTCAGTCTCTATCTGCAGATATAGCTTTTATAAAACACAATTAACAACTCCAAAAGCCTTAGAGAGCAATGGAGAATTTCATTACAGCTTTGAGAAAATGAATAACTGAAAATTACATTGCATGTCACAATAAAACTTCCAAAATGTCCACGTTAGCCATTTTCCCTCCATCTCACAAAACTGCCCTTTCTCTCTTTCTTCCTCCAAACTCATAGCTACCTTGTCTCAAACCTACTTCCTCTCGTTTCTTTTCCTTTTATGTTTTCCTATTCCTAAGTAAAGCAGTCTATAGGCATTTTCAGTTTCCAGCCTAAGTGACCCCATGGTTGAACAACTTGTCAAGTAAATGAAGGCTGCTTCCCCCTTAGAAAGGTCCCCAAAGGGAGGACAGAAACAGCAACAGAAAACACTCATAATTTAATGTTATGGTCCTTTTCACACATATGTAGCTATATCTATTTTATTTTATTTTACTTTATTTTATTTTAATTTTTTAAGACAGAGTTTCACTCTGTCACCCAGGCTGGAGTGCAATGGTGCGGTCTCAGCTCACTGTGACCTCCACCTCCCAGGTTCAAGCAATTCTTCTTCCTCAGCCTCCCAAGTAGCTGGGATTACAGACGTGCACCACCATGCCTAGCTAATTTTTGTATTTTTAGTACAGACGAGGTTTCACCATGTTGGCCAGGCTGGTCTTGAACTCCTGACCTCAGGTGATCCACCTGCCTCAGCCTCCCGAAGTGCTGGGATTACAGCACTTTTACAGCATGAGCTGCCATGCCCAGCCTATTTTATTTTATTTTGTCTTATTTTATTTAGAGACAGTCTTGCTCTATCCCCAGGCTGCAGTGCAGTGGCATGATCATAGCTCACTTGGCTAATTTTTAAACTTTTTGTAGATATGGGGTCTGGGTATGGTGCCCAGCCTGATCTTGAACTCCTAGGCTTAAGTGATCCTCCTGCCCTGACCTCCCAAAGTGCTGGGATTACAGGCGTGAGCCATCCTGCCCAGCCTGTATCTATTTTATAAGTTGGTTTTTTTGATTACTTTAATGCAAATGAGATTATACCATACTCTCTTCTTTGTCACTTCCTATTTTCATGTAATTTAAGTTAGACATCTGTTGATGTCAGTATAAATAGATCTAGATCATTTTTTATAGTTGTATAGCTTTCATTACATGGATGTTTCACAATTTATTTAGCTAACTACCTATTGTTGGACATTTGGTTATTTCCAAATTTTTGCTATTTTATATAATGCTGCACTTATATAAAATAGTTTTATATAATTATGTTTAATTATACTACTACTATGTCTGACAATTGACTTGTATCAAGAACATACAAAGAATTGTTACAAGTTGCCAGGCAGAGTGGCTCATGTCTGTAATCCCAGTGCTTTGGGAGGCCAAGTTGGGCAGACCTCTTGAGCCCAGGAGTTGAAGACCACCCTGGGCAACATCGGGAGACCCCATCTCTACAAAAATACAAAAATTAGCCAGGCATAAGGGCACACATCTGTAGTTCCAGCTACTTAGAGGCTGAGGTGGGAAGACTGCTTGAGCCCAGGAAGTTGAGGCTGCAGTGAGCCAAGATCACACCACGGCACTGCAGCCAGCGCATCAAAGGCCCTGTCTCAAAAAAAAGGAAGAAGCGGGGGTGGCAAATAAGTAGAGTATAAGCCACCTCATCCAACCTGATTGGAACCAGTAGTTGACTGGTTAATCAGTTCAAGCAAGGAATCATAAAAATTGATGCATGTGCCGGGCATGGTGGCTCATGCCTGCAATCGCCTCACTTTGTGAGACCGAGGCGGGCTGATCACCTGAGGTTAGGAGTTCAAGACCAGCCTGGCCAACATGGTGAAACCCTGTCTCTACTAAAAATACAAAAGTTAGCCATGCATGGTGGCACACATCTGTAATCCCAGCTACTCAGGAGGCTGAGGCAGAAAAAAGAAGAAGAAATGCTATGTGAAGCCTTTTTATAAGGGCATTAATTTTATTCACAAGGGCAGAGCACTCATGACCTAATCACCACCTTGAAGGCCTCACTTCTTAACATCATCACATTAGGTCTTAGGTTATAACATGAATTTTGGAGGACTCAAGAAAAAAAAAGTGAAAGACAACCCACAGAATGGGAGAAAATACTTGCAAATTATATACAAAGTAGGCCCACTTTATTTGTGGAAAATATGTAGCCAGACACAGTGGCTCATGCCTGTAATCCCAGAACTTTGGAAAGCTGAGGTGGGAGGGTCACTGTCCCAGGAGCTCAAGACTAACCTGGGCAACATAGGGATACCCTATCTCTACGATAAATAAATAAAATTACCCAGATGTGGTGATATGTGCCTGTGGTCCCAGCTACTTGGGAGGTTGAGGTGGGAGAATAACGTGAGCCCAGGAGGTTGAGGCTGCAGTGAGCCAAGATCGCATTAATGTACCCCAGCCTGGGTGATAGACCGAGACCTTATCTCAAAAAAAATCTATACATCTATATATATATTTATCTATATATAGATATAGATAAATATAGATATGTAAACTTATATTTATAGTTATATCGATACATAAATATATAGCTATATATAAATATGTTTATAAATATATAGATACATATATGTAACAAAATATGTTCCAAGACCTCCAGTGTATACCTGAAACTGCAGGTAGTACCAAACTCTATAGATACTTTTTTTTTCCTATACATACATACATACTTATGATAAAGTTTAATTTATAAATTAGGCACTGTAATAGAATAACAACAATAACTAATAATACAAGAGAACGATTAGAATATACTTTTTTTTTGAGATGGAATCTTGCTCTGTTGCCCAGGCTGGAGTGCCATGGCACCATCTTGGCTCACTGCAACCTCCACCTCCCAGGTTGAAGCAATTCTCCTGCCTCAGCCTCCCAAGTAGCTGGGACTACAGGCGCCTGCCACCCCTGGCTAATGTTTGTATTTTTAGTAGAGACAGGGTTTCACCATATTGGCCAGTCTGGTCTCAAACTCCTGACCTTGTGATCCACTCACCTTGGCCTCCCAAAGTGCTGGGATTACAGGTGTGAGCCACCGTGCCCGGCTACAATATACTTTAATATAAGTGACATGAATAGTTTTCTCTCTCTCTCAAAATACTGTAATATTTGGGATTGCAGCTGCCTGCAGGTAACTGAAACTGCAGAAAGCATAAGGGGGACTACTGTATCTGACAATGGACTTGGATCTAGAACACATAAAGAACTCTTACAACTTGATAATAAAAAGGATATAACCCAATTTAAAAATGGACAAAAGATCTGAACAGATATTTCTCCAAAGAAGACATACAAATGGCCAGTAAGGGCCAGGTGCTGTGGCTTATGCCTATAATCCCAGCACTATGGGAGGCCAAGGCAGGTGGATCACTTGAGGCCAGGAGTTCAAGACCAGCCTGGCCAACATGGCAAAAATCCATCTCTACTAAAAATATAAAAATTAGCCAGGCGTTGTGGCGCATGCCTGTAGTCCCAGGTACTCAGGCAGATGAGACACAAGAATCACTTGAACCCGGGAGGCAGAGGTTGCAGTGAGCTAAGATTGCACCACTGCACTCCAGCCTGGGCAACAGAGCAAAACCCCACCTAAAAATAAATAAATAAATAAAAATAAAAGAAAGAAAATAAATAGCCAATAAGCACAAGAAAATACACTCAATTTCTGTCTTAGTCTGTTTGTGCTGCTGTAACAAAATACCTGAGACTGAGTAATTTATAAGCAAAAAATTTATTCCTCACAGTTCCAGAGGCTGGGAAATCCAAATTCAAGGTGATAGCACATTTGGCATTTGGTGAGGGCCTGTTCCATTGTTCCCGTTCTCGCAGAGGCATCTTCACACGGCAGGAGAAGAAAGGAAAAAAGAAGAAGAAATGTTATACGAAGCCTTTTTATAAGGGCATTAATTTCATTCACGAGGGCAGAGCACTCATGACCTAATCACCACCTTGAAGGCCTCACTTCTTAACATCATCACATTAGGTCTTCGGTTATAACATGAATTTTGGAGGACACAAACATTCAAACCATAGAAACATCGTTAGCCATCAGGGAAGTGCAAATCCAAACCACGTGAAGATACCACTTCACACTCACAAGAATGGCCATAATAAAACGACAGATAATAACAAGTGTTCGAGAGAATGTGGAAAAATTGAAACACTCATATGTTGCTGGAGGGAATGTAAAATGCTTTGCAATGAAGTTGGAACTGCTTTGGAAATAGTCTGGCAGTTCCTTCAAAGTTTAAACATAGAGTTATCATATGATCTGGCAATGCCAGGCTTCATCATATTCCCAAGGGAAATGAAAACATATGTCCACACAAAAACTTATACGTGAATGTTCATAGCAGCATTATTCATAATAATCAAAAAGTGGAGACAGCTGGGCGTGGTGGCTCCCAACACTTTGGGAGGCCAAGGCAGGAGGATCGCTTGAGCTCAGGAGTTCGAGACCAGCCTGGCCAGCATAGTGAAATGTGATCTCTACTAAAAATACAAAAATTAGCGGGACATGGTATACGTGCCTGTAATCCCAGCTACTTGGGAGGCTGAGGCAGGTGAACGGCTTGAATCCAGGAGGCGGATGCTGCAGTGAGCCAAGATCACACCACCGTACTCCAGCCTGAATGACAGACTGAGACTCCATTTAAAAAAAAAAAGAAAGTGATAAAACAGATAAATGAAATGTATTATATTCCTACAATGGAATATTATTGAGCCATAAAAAAACAAAAGGAAAGAAGTACTGACACATGCTATAACATGAATGAACCTTGAAAACATTAGGTTACTTGAAAGAAGCCAGTCACAAAAGACCACAAATTGTGTGGTTCCATTTATATGAAATGTCCAAGTATGCAAATCCTATCCTAAAAGAAAGTAAATTAGCGGTTGCCTAGGACTGAGGGATGGAGGAAATGGGGAGTGACTGCTCATAGGTATGGGATTTCTTTTTTGGGAGAAATGAAAATATTCTAAAATTGATTGTGGTGGCCAGGCTCAGGGGCTCACGCCTGTAATCCCAGCACTTTGGGAGGCCAAGGCGGGCAGATCACCTGCGGTCAGGAGTTCAAGACTAGCCTGACCAGCATGTAGAAACCCCATCTCTACAAAAAATACAAAATTAGCTGGGCATGGTGGCGCATACCTGTAATCCCAGCTACTCGGGAGGCTGAGGCAGGAGAATTGCTTGAACCAGGGAGGTGGAGGTTGCAGTGAGCTGAGATCGTGCCGTTGCACTCCAGTCTGGCGAGAGAGTGAGACTCCATCTCATAAAAAAAAAAAAAAAAGAATGTTTCAGGCAGAGGGAAGAGAAGTGCAATGGTGCTATTTCAGGCAGAAGCTTGTCAGGTTTGCTGTGGTGTGGCTAATGTGGAAGGACTCAGTGGGAAGGAAAAGAGATGAGGGCAGAGTACTGGGCAGGGCCAAGTTAAAGCCATATGCATACTGTTACATTTTTTACTTGTCTAATATATTTCGGTAAATATAGACAAAACATTACAAATAAAGATGTAACTTTTGATGTTTGTAAGGTCATCTGTTATTTCCACTCCTTTTTTTTGAGATAGGGTCTCACTCTGTCACCCAGGCTGGAGTGCAGTGGTGCGACCACAGCTCACAGAAGCCTCGACGTCCTGGGCTCAAGCGCTCCTCCCACCTTAGCCTCCTGAGTATCTGGGACTACAGGCACATGCCACCGTGTCCCACTAATTTTTTATTTTTTGTAAAGACAGGATTACTCCATTGTACCCAGGCTGGTCTCAAACTCTTGAACTCAAACACTCTACCCACCTTGGTCTCCCAAAGAGCTAAGATTACAGGCATGAGCCACTGTGCCCAGCTTGTTATTTGCATTTGTGATTTTAAAACTCCATGTTTTTTATCATAAGATTGTCAGGTGCTTTCTGAACAGGAAATGCCTTAATTTATGACTCAAAATACAAACAAATGTAGGTGATCAAAGGCATATCTATGTCTTCAATGGAAATATATATACATATGTCATTAATGAAGACAACCTGAGAACATGAAATTCATGATATATTTTCTTTTCCATCACCTAGCCCCCTAAAGGAGAGATCTTTCATTCAGAGCCCTGGGTTTTGTTTTGTTTCATGATTTGCTTTTTTTTTAAAATAAGAGTTTATTTATTTCTCTATCTGGGACAGGGTTTCACTCCCATCAGCCAGGCTGGAGTGCAATGGCATGATCTCAGTTCACTGCAACTTCTGCCTCCTGGACTTAAGTGATTCTCTTGCCTCAGCCTCCCAAGTAGCTGGGACTACAGGCACATGCCACTGCATCCAGCTAATTTTTTGTAGAGACAGGGTTTCACCATGTTGGCCAGGCTGGTCTTGAACTCCGGAGTTCAAGCGATCCGTCTGCCTCTGCTTCCCAAAGTGCTAGGGTTGCAGGAATGAGCCACCGCGTGGCCAAAAGAGTTTATTTTTTAAAGAAAATTGACTTCTTTGAAAAAGTAGAAATGAGGCTGGGCGCGGTGGCTCACACCTGTAATTCCAACACTTTGTGAGGCCGAGGCAGGTAGATCGCTTGAACTCAAGAGTTTGAGACCAACCTGGCCAACATGGTGAAGCCCTGTCTCTACTAAAAATACAAACATTAGCCTGGTGTGGCGGCAGGTGCCCATAATCCCAGCTACTCGGGAGGCTGAGGCAGGAGTGTAGCTTGAACCCGGGAGGAGGAGGCTGCAGTGAGCCAAGATCGCACCATTGCACTCCGGCCTGGGCAACAAGAGCAAAACTCCATCTCAAAAAGAAAAGAAAAAGTAGAAATGAGGAAGTGGCCAGCCTGTGTGGGGATCTAATCAAACAAATCTTCCCTTGATGAGGGTAGTACTTAAGTTGAAAAAAATTTGCCTATATAATAAATATTGCAATACTTTATTTTATTTTACATTTTTTGAGATGAGGGTCTCACTGTGTTGCCCAGGCTAGTCTTGAACTCTTGGGCTCAAGGGCTTCTCCTGCCTCAGCCTCCCCAGTGGCTGGGCTAATAAGCACACACCACCGTGCCCAGCTCTACATACAGATTTTTTTTTTTTTTTTTTGAGATCCAGTCTTCCCTGTCGCCCAGACTGGAGTGCAGTGGTGTGATCTCCGCTGACTGCAAGCTCCGCCTCCCGGGTTCACACCGTTCTCCTTCCTCAGCCTCCGGAGTAGCTGGGACTACAGGCGCCTGCCACTGTGCCCAGCTAATTTTTTGTATTTTTAGTAGAGACGGGGTTTCACCGTGTTAGCCAGGATGGTCTCGATCTGCTGACCTCGTGATCTGCCCGCCTCAGCCTCCCAAAGTGCTGGGATTACAGGTGTGAGCCACTGCGCCCGGCCCATACTGATTTTTAAATTAAAAAAATCTACATTCTATATGCCCATCATAGCTTCTCCCTAATAAAATCTTTGTGAGTGTTTATGGGACTTCTTCCCTGGAAAATCTGCAAGCAGCCTGGTAGCTTTATATATACAGGAAAGCCAAAGGACAAACTAGGAATTATGTCAGAGATGGGGAAAGACTAAGGATTTTACCCAAATCAGTTGAGAATCAGCCTTAAGTATAAATGGGCCAGGTGTTGGTGGCTCACACCTGTAATCCTAGCACTTTGGGAGGCCAAGGCGGGCAGATCACTTGAGGTCAGGAGTTCGAGACCACCCTGGCCAACATGGCAAAACCCCGTCTCTACTGAAAATACCAAAATTAGCCAGGCATGGTGGCACGTGCCTGTAGTCCCAGCTACTTGGGAGGCTGAGGCAGGAGAATCACTTGAACCTGGGAGGCAGAGGTTGCAGTGAGCTGAGATCACGCCACTG
The DNA here is from genome assembly GCF_028885625.2 of Pongo pygmaeus. Lineage (NCBI taxonomy): Eukaryota > Metazoa > Chordata > Mammalia > Primates > Hominidae > Pongo > Pongo pygmaeus. The sequence continues at coordinate 53,047,210 of NC_072392.2, forward strand.
CACTGCAGCCTGGGTGACGCAGCGAGACTCCATCTCAAAAAAAAATAAAAAAATAAAAAATAAATGAAGCACAATTAACATTTTATAATTTTATAGAGCAAAAGTTCATAAAAATAAATATTCTAATTAACTGTTTCTCCTACATCTTATAAACACTATTATCAAGCTCATTTAATATTGAAGATAAATTATATCATGGCATGGGTAAAGATTTTCGATAAGGAGTTGCTGAGATAAGAGTCAAAATTCTCCAGCATAAATTCACTGACAGGGATTTCTGTTCAATCTTTTTAAAATTCTAATATCCAATTTATTTCCTCTAGAGAATAACTCATGTAGAATCATAACCTCTTTGGTGGACCTTGATTTTTCCATCAGTAAAAGTATAGAACTAGTTTTGACTTAACAGTCAAGAAATGCCTACCGTCTCCATATCTGGCTGATGAGAGCGCCCTCATGTGTGCATTTTTTGTAATGTTTTAGAAATCTGAAAAAGACAATATTAATCTCAGCAGTAATACAATAAATAATATCTTCATTTGCACATTTATGATAGCTTCAGGTATTACTCAGTAAAAGCTAAAGGCAAATGCTGTAGTAGGTTAATCTTACTGTCGTTCACTATCAAACCTTTCATATGCCAATTTCATCCTAAAACAGTGAAGTTATTGTTTTGGTTTAAATTTTAATTTAATGACCTAAGGGATTTTTTCCCTTAAAACTTCTAAGTATTTCATTATAATATTATTTCATCATTAGGCTTAAAGGAAAATATGTGGTCAATTGAGTTGTTATTTATTATACATGATAGCTTGACATCATCTTTTTAGAGATGGAAAACAGCTCCAGGGACCAAGTCTAACTCAGGTTTTTGATATAAGAATTTACCTGTCGGCCGGGCGTAATGGCTCACACCTGTAATCCCAGCACTTTGGGAAGCCGAGGCGGGTGGATATAGGTCAGCAGATTGAGACCAGGAGTTCAAGACCAGCCTGGCCAAGATGGTGACACCCCATCTGTACTAAAACTACAAAAATTAGCCAGGTGGGATGGCAGGCACCTGTAATCCCAGCTACTTGGGAGGCTGAGGCAGGAGAATTACTTGAACCCAGGCAGCACAGGTTGCAGTGAGCCAAGTTCACGCCACTGAACTCCAGCCTGGGCAATAAGAGTGAGACTCCATCTCAAAAAAAAAAAAAAAGAATTTGTTAGTTTAAATCATAGCAATTTCTTCCTACTCAAAGAGACTACATTGGAAGAAGCCAAAAGAGAAGCTTATTTATTTATTTATATGCTTTATTTATTTATTTTTGAGACAGAGTCTTGCTCTGTCACCCAGGCTGGAGTGCAGTGGTGTGATCTCGGCTCACTGCAACATCCGCCTCCTGGGTTCAAGCGATTTTCCTGCCTCAGCCTCCCTAGTAGCTGGGATTACAGGTGTGTGCCACAACAGCCAGCTAAATTTTGTATTTTTAGTAGAGACGGGTTTTCACCATGTTGGCCAGGCTGGTCTCAAACTCCTGACCTCAGGTGTTCCACCTGCCTCAGCCTCCCAAACTTCTGGGATTACAGGCATGAGCCAGCAAGTCCAGCCTAGAGAAGCTTATTTTTTAAAAGAAAATATACAAAAAAATCAAAATCTCATAAGTCCAATTGTAATTTTTTTGGCGTTTAAAAAATGCTAATGCCCTCAAATATTCTCCTATCCAATCATTGTATTTTAAATGGCATTCCTCCAACAAATATTTGTTGAGCCCCCCACTATATGCCAGGATTGAAATGTCAAATTGAAGGAGGCAATAGCTACTGAAGTAAAGCAAAAAAAAGTACTGATTATTTTTCCTTCTATAAAATGACCTAGTAATAACCGCTTTACCCAGGAGAGTTGCTGTAAAGATCTAATAACATGACATATATAACCATACCCCTAAAGAATGAGGTGTTATTAAAATGTTTGCAAGAGAAACCTTAGTAATTCCAAGCACATATTTTAGGAATGGTTTCTTGTGTAGAAAATCCTTGAATGTGAGGCTCTGCTGATTTTTGTAATGCATATTCTCTTCTTATGTATGTGGATTTTTTTTTTTTTTTTTTTGAGACAGAGTCTCACTCTGTTGCTCAGGCTGGAGTGCATTGGCATGATCTTGGCTCACTGCAACTGCCACCTCCCAGTTTCAAGTGATTCTCCTGCCTCAGCCTCCCGAGTAGATGGAATTACAGGTGTGTGCCACCACACTTGGCTAATATTTGTATTTTTAGTAGAGATGGGGTTTCACCATATTGGCCAGGCTGTTCCGGAACTCCTGACCTTGTGATCCACCCACTTCAGCCTCTCAAAGTGCTGGGATTACAGGCATGAGCCACTGTGCCCGGCCTATTTTTTTAACTAATGTTTAAAGAGACCCACTTTATGTACAGAATTCTGGCTACAACCTAACACATGAGTTGCTCTGTTCATCAGTTATAGCCAATTTAAGTAATTGTGAAAAGCTCAGCAATACTTTAACTGGCAATGAAAGCTTCAATATCTCACGTTTACCACCACAACTTTGGATTTCTTGGTAGCTAAATAAAATGCTTCTATTTTGTGGGGGAAAAACTGTCACATAAGTTGAAATTCTGCAATGTTCAATTGACAAAAAGGTCTCTATGTTAAATCAAAGCTATAAATTCCACATCAGTAATACATGAGAGAGAAAAAAAGCCAAAATTAAAGTGATTCATGCTCACTTCCCTAACTGAACCTAAGATTTTACTAACAGAGATGCCGTAACTTTGATCACGCACACATCAAACTTGAATTTAAAAACATGCATGCACTCACTCATCTTTTATCTCTTATGTAATTAATACTGTAAGATTATATTTTGCCTACGTGCTCTATATTACTAATTTATAGGATTATTACTATTCAGTGTTGTTTACTTGAAACCATACTGTACTATACACAACTTTTGCATTCCATGCTAACTTTATTTTTTTAATTAATTTTTTTTTGATACAGAGTCTCACTCACTCTGTCACCCAGGCTGGAGTGCAGTGGCATGATCTTGGCTCCTGCAACCTCTGCCTCTCGGGTTCAAGTCATTCTCCTGCCTCAGCCTCCTAAGTAGTTGGTACCACAGGTACATGCCACCACACCCGGCTAATTTTTGTATTTTTGGTAGAGATGGGGTTTCACCATGTGGGCCAGGCTGGTCTCGAACTCCTGACCTCAAGGTTATAGGCATGAGCCACCATGTCCCAACCCCATGCTAACTTTAGAGCTTATTTCACATCCCATAAGATACAACACTACTTGTGTTACGTAGTGAGCAGTGTGGGGAAGAAAAGCATAGAATTAAGTTAGTGACAAATCCAGTGAACTCAAAAAGAGGGAAAAAAACACTCCCAAACAATTGTTGTCTCCATATTCTATTCTCCCTAGAGGTAGTCCAAAAAGGAATGACAAAAGAAAAAAAAGGATACAAAATGAGATAATGGTTCATGTGACATATAAGTACAGTAATAAAATAAACATATATGATATTTAAGCAAAATAGTATGTATGCATTGATGGTCATCTGATATAAATCCATCATTTCTGTTGGCCAATATCTAAAACCTTTACTTTTCTGAGAAGACAAGCTATAAATCTATACAGATATTTCTACAATGAGAATTCACTATTACATATGAACCAATATAATTTGGTGTCAAATATTCACAATTAGTTTTAAAAAATCCCCTACTTGGCCGGGCGCGGTGGCTCATGCCTATAATCCCAGCACTTTTGGGAGGCCAAGGCGGGTGGATCATAAGGTCAAGAAATTGAGACCATCCCGGCCAACATGGTGAAGCCCTGTCTCTACTAAAAATACAAAAATTAACTGGGCATGGTGGCAGGCGCCTGTAGTCCCAGCTACTCAGGGGGCTGAGGCAGGACAATCACTTGAACCCAGGAGGCAGAGGTTGCAGTGAGCTGAGATCGCGCTACTGCACTCTAGCCTGATGACAGACTGAGACTCAGTCTCAAAAAAAAAAAAAAAAATCCCCTACTTATGTTAAGAGCACCAAAAATAGGGCCAGGAATGATGGCTCATGCCTATAATTTTGGCACTTTGGGAAGCCGAGGCGGGAAGATAGCTTGACTCCAGGAGTAAAATAGTGAGACTCTGTCTCTACAAAAAAATAAAAAATTAGCTGGATGTGGCACACGCCTGTAGTCCAGGTACTCACGAGGCTGAAATGGGTGGATCACTTCAGCCTGGGAGGTCAAGGCTGCAGTGAACTGTGATCACACCACTACACCCTACACCCAGCCTGGGCTACAAGGTGAGACCCTGTCTCAAAAGAAAAAAAATTAAAAAGGTACCAAAAATCTATAGCTCTTTCAGGAATAAAATACATGTAGTTAGTGAGGTTTTTCTCTCCCACTGCTATAACTTAATTTTTGGTTGAGATGCTAAGCCAAACATCATTTTAAGTCTGTGGCCCAACCGAAAAAGGGAATCATACTCTTCAAAGAATTGTACATTCCCACTCTAATTGCTAAAATAAAATGTTGGATTATGAAAATCAATTTTGTAGGTATCAATAAGTTATAAGAGCATGGCTTATTTAAAAAAAAAAAAAAGTGGGCCAGGTGACCTACGGAGCTGCAAAGCAAGCAAACTGAATTTACTTATCGAAGAACCCATCCTCATACTTAAAATTTCCCATGACTACATGGAAATTCTTTCACTTACCAGAAAGACCTGATTGGCACTTTCACAGAGAGCTGCGTCATCTGGGCTGTCGACAGGTGTCTGACGTGTAAACTTGGAATCAAACTGACTTACATCCTCTTCAGATTGCTTTATACAAACAAAATAATTTAGAAAATAATGAATAGTCTATATGACATCAATCAAATGCACTGTAAGCTCTGGGAGCTCTTTTCACAGGGGTTAACTATAATAAAGTATTAGAATAGTCTTAGCAGGCACAGAATGAGAAAAAAATGCAAGTGGAAAGTACTGAGTCAAATTACATCTTCAAATCTTAAACATGCACTAAAATAGATTTTAGTACACTGTTATTCCTATTAAAACTGTGAATATATCAACTAGGCATGGTGGCTTACGCCTGTAATCCCAGCACTTTGGGAGGCTGAGGCGGGCAGATCATGAGGTCAGGAGTTCGAGACCAGCCTGGCCAATATAGCAAAACCCCCTCTCTACTAAAAATACAAAACATCAGCCGGGCGTGGTGGCGGGTGCCTGTAACCCTAGCTACTCGGGAGGCTGAGGCAGGGGAATTGCTTGAACCTGGGAGGCAGAGCTTGCAGCAAGCAGAGATCATGCCACTGCACACCAGCCCAGGTGACAGTGCGAGAGTCTGTCTCAATTAAAAAAAAAAAAAAAGAACATATCGAGCTCAAAACAAGCTGGAAAAAATGTGAATATCAATTTCCCCTCTCACAAAGCTTCAGTGTGCCTAGTCCACTGGCTAAATCCCTGTTTAGAGATAATTAATTCAGTTGGCTACTGCAGGTTTGTAATAAACCTGAAAAACTACTGAAGCAGAGTTAAAACATGAATAATACTGGTAAGATGCTCCAGTTAAAATTTCTTCCCACAGCTTATTTCATTCCTTTAGAAATCTAAAGGAGCAAAAATAATTTTCTATTCCGCATGGGTTATGTTATAGTTCCTTGTGAAAGTATAGTTATCACTTCAGTTGTAACCATGAGATTTATTTATTTAATTCCTTCTCTCTTTCCCAAAATATCTGGTTAGACTCTTGGGCCAAATGTAGGAAGTAAATAATAATTTAGAATATCTGACTTAATAGTAAAAGATGACCACACTGACCTTATAATTCTCTTGGAGCCCAGACTGTGAACCTGCACTCCCTGGAGGAATGGCTGATTCCAAGTGTGGGGAAAATGTACAAGGTAAGCATAGAACACCAGTTTCCTTATTTTGCTCTCTCACACAACACCAGACAATGTGCTCATGTCAAAAGGACTCAGAACCCAACATGAAGATGCACCCAGCATTCACTGCACCCAGCATTCAACGAAGGGAAAAAATGAGCATCAATAAAAAATAACTGCCAGGTGCGGTGGCTCACGCCTATCATCCCAACACTTTGGGGAGGCAGAGGCAGGTGGATTGCTTTTGTGCTCAGGATTTGAAGACCAGCCTGGTGAACATGGCAAAACCCCGTCTCTACCAGAAACACAAAAATTAGCTGGGTATGGTGGTGTACCTGTGGTCCCAGCTACTCAAGAGGGTGAGGTGGGAGGATTGCTGGAGGCCGGGACGTCAAGGCTGCAGTGGGCAGAGATTATACCACTGCACTACAGCTTGGGTGACAGAGTAAGACCCTGCCTCAAAACAATAAATGAATAAATAAAAATAACTGCAATGAAATGAAACACAAATATGTTAAAACGTGTAAGCTCATAACACACTAAAAAAGAAAAAAACACACACACAAGGTTCATTGGTCAATTTTGGAAGATGCTAGGGAGCTAATTCATTATTTTGAAAACTAGGAAAGAATCAAACATACATCCTGCCTTTCCTGTATGAACTGTACCTTGGGTAACTAACTGATCAAAGAATTTCTCTTTATGAAAGAATTCCAGCTAACAAAGAAAGAAGAAATAACAGAATAAGACCATTTCACAAACACCTGATGAAATTATAAAAGTAGGCCAGAGTTTCTCAACCTCAGGGCTACTGACATTTTAGGCCTATTAACACTTTGCTGTAGGGGGCTGTGCTGTGCTGACTCTTACCCCTGAAGGTACCTATAGCATTCCCTCCCGCAAGCTGTGACAATCAGTGTGTCTCCAGACATTGCCAAATTACCCTGGTAGTGAAATGCTGACACAGACAGTGACCACGAACATAACTAAAAAAAACACACATACACACACACAAGTACACATTATGCCTCCTGATCAAAGCATATGCAATATTGAGAGTTTAATCTGAATCAGATCAACCACCTAAATTTAACTACCAGTTTTTGCAAATTTGGGGAACAGATGAACATAGTCAATGATACTCTGGGGATAATATCAGCAAAATCAAAATTTGAGAATTCTACAGGACAAATGACCCCGTTTCTTCAATAAATCAAGAGGGGAATCTATAAATGAAAAGAGACCTAAGAGACATAGTAACCAAACTACATACAGACCTTGATTAAATCCTTACAAACAGGAGAAAAAAAAAAAAAAGAATGGAACAACAACAACAACAAAAATTAGGTGGGGCAACACAGGGAGACCTCATCTCTAGAAAAATTCAAAAAATTGGATGTGGTGATGCACCCCTGTGGTCCCAGCTATATGGGAGGATCCCTTGAGCCTCGGAAGTTGAGGCTGCCATGAGCCACTATCATGCCACTGCACTCCAGCCTGGGCAACAGAGAAAGACCCTATCTCAAAAAAAAAAGAGGAAAAAAAAACTGGGGAAAGTGTCAGCTTCTTAGGTGTGATGACGGGATGACAGTTATGTTTAAACAAGATGATCTAATTATTTTTAAGCTGGGCAGTAGGTGTATGACAGTTATCCTCCTTACAATTGTTTATTGTTTTTAAAAGTGGGTCACATTATGCTCCATGACCAAAACATAATCACCATCATCATCCTCCTCCTTCTCCACCTACAGCCCAAAGAATGGAAAAAGAAACTGTGTTTTCTCAGATTCTGAGGTGGCAGAAAGACAATAACACACTAACTCATTTACTCATAAACATATTGTTATGGGTTGAATTGTGTGCCTTACCCACCCCCAAAAATTTCATATGTTGAAATTCTAACCTCTAGTTCCTCAGAATGTGACCTTATTTGGAAAGGGTTATTGCAGATGTAATTAGTGAAGATGAGGTCCTACTGGAGTAGAGAGGAACCCTAATCCAATATGCCTGGTATCCTTATAAAAAGGGGAAATTTGGCCACAGATATGCACACAGGTAGAACACCATGTGAACATGAAGGCAGAGATCCGAGTGATGCACCTACAAGCCAAAGAATGACAAAGATTACCAGCAAACCACCAGATGCCAGGGGAGAGGCATGGAACATACAGTTTCTCACAGTAGTCAAAGAAACCAACTCTAACAACGTGATCTAGAGTTTCTAGTCTCCAGATCTACGAGATAATAAATTTCTGTTTTCTAAGAACCACGGTTTGTGGTACTTTGTTGCAGCAAGCCTAGCAAACGAATGCACACATATTCTATATTTTGAAGAAAAAATTCCCAGAGAATCATATTTAAAATAGTTAAATTAAGCAAAATAAAACAAACCAAAAAAAGTCCCAACTACCTGAAATATTTAATTGTCTTAGGTAACTGACTTAAGAGTATCTAATGCAGTCAATTGCCACTGGTTTTAGTTCTTTAAAAGATAGTACAAAAATAAAAGATGCTTGGCTGGGTGCAGAAGCCCACACCTGTAATCCCAGCACTTTGAGAGGCTGAGGTGGGTGGATCACTTGAGTGCAGGAGTTCGAGACCAGCCTGGGCGACATGGCGAAACCCCGTTTCTACAAAAAATACAAAAAAATTAGCCAGGTATGGTGACACATGTCTGTAGTCGCAGATATTCAGGAAGCTGAGGTGGGAGAATCACCTGAGCCTGGGGAGGTCAAGGCTGCATTGAACTGTGATCGTGCTACTGCACTCCTTCCTGAGTGACAGAGTGAGACCTCGTCTCAAAATAAAATAAACAGGCCGGGCGCGGTGGCTCACGCCTGTAATCGCAGCACTTTTGGAGGCCGAGGCGGACAGATCATGAGGTCAGGAAATCGAGACCATCCTGGCTAACACGGTGAAACCCCGTCTCTGCTAAAAATACAAAAAATTAGCCGGGAGTGGTGGCGGGCGCCTGTAGTCCCAGCTACTAGGGAGGCTGAGGCAGGAGAATGGCGTGAACCCGGGAGGCGGAGCTTGCAGTGAGCCGAGATCGTGCCACTGCACTCCAGCCTGGGCGACAGAGTGAGACTCCATCTCAGAAAAAAAAAAAAATATATATATATATATGTATAAAATAAAATAAATAAAAAATAAAAACAAAGATGCTGAAGAGAGGATAAACCAGAGATCTTTGAACTGCTAATAAAAATAATGTTTCTGTCTGCTCTGAGATTTTTCTTTTCTTTCTTTCTTTTTTTTTTCTTTTATTATTATTATTATTATACTTTAGGTTTTATGGTACATGTGCGCAATGTGCAGGTAAGTTACATATGTATACATGTGCCATGCTGGTGCGCTGCACCCACCAACTCGTCATCTAGCATTAGGTATATCTCCCAATGCTATCCCTCCCCCCTCCCCCCACCCCACAACAGTCCCCGAAGTGTGATGTTCCCCTTCCTGTGTCCATGTGTTCTCATTGTTCAATTCCCACCTATGAGTGAGAATATACGGTGTTTGGTTATTTGTTCTTGCGATAGTTTACTGAGAATGATGATTTCCAATTTCATCCATGTCCCTACAAAGGACACGAACTCATCATTTTTTATGGCTGCACAGTATTCCATGGGGTATATGTGCCACATTTTCTTAATCCAGTCTATCATTGTTGGACATTTGGGTTGGTTCCAAGTCTTTGCTATTGTGAATAATGCGGCAATAAACATACGTGTGCATGTGTCTTTATAGCAGCATGATTTATAGTCCTTTGGGTATATACCCAGTAATGGGATGGCTGGGTCGAATGGAATTTCTAGTTCTAGATCCCTGAGGAATCGCCACACTGACTTCCACAAGGTGTTGGAAGTTCTGGCCAGGGCAATTAGGCAGGAGAAGGAAATCAAGGGTATTCAATTAGGAAAAGAGGAAGTCAAATTGTCCCTGTTTGCAGATGACATGATAGTATATCTAGAAAAGCCCATTGTCTCAGCCCAAAATCTCCTTAAGCTGATAAGCAACTTCAGCAAAGTCTCAGGATACAAAATCAATGTGCAAAAATCACAAGCATTCTTATACATCAATAACAGACAAACAGAGAGCCAAATCATGAGTGAACTCCCATTCACAGTTGCTTCAAAGAGAATAAAATACCTAGGAATCCAACTTACAAGGGATGTGAAAGACCTCTTCAAGGAGAACTACAAACCACTGCTCAAGGAAATAAAAGAGGATACAAACAAATGGAAGAACATTCCACGCTCATGGGTAGGAAGAATCAATATCATGAAAATGGCCATCCTTCCCAAGGTAATTTACAGATTCAATGCCATCCCCATCAAGCTACCAATGACTTTCTTCACAGAATTGGAGAAAACTACTTTAAAGTTCATATGGAACCAAAAAAGAGCCCGCATCGCCAAGTCAATCCTAAGCCAAAAGAACAAAGCTGGAGGCATCACACTACCTGACTTCAAACTATACTACAAGGCTACAGTAACCAAAACAGCATGGTACTGGTACCAAAACAGAGATATAGATCAATGGAACAGAACAGAGCCGTCAGAAATAATGCCACATATCTACAAGTATCTGATCTTTGACAAACCTGACAAAAACAAGAAATGGGAAAAGGATTCCCTATTTAATAAATGGTGCTGGGAAAACTGGCTAGCCATATGTAGAAAGCTGAAACTGGATCCCTTCCTTACACCTTATACAAAAATCAATTCAAGATGGATTAAAGACTTAAATGTTAGACCTAAAACCATAAAAACCCTAGAAGAAAACCTAGGCATTACCATTCAGGACATAGGCATGGGCAAGGACTTCATGTCTAAAACACCAAAAGCAATGGCAACAAAAGCCAAAATTGACAAATGGGATCTAATTAAACTAAAGAGCTTCTGCACAGCAAAGGAAACTACCATCAGAGTGAACAGGCAACCTACAAAATGGGAGAAAATTTTCACAACCTACTCATCTGACAAAGGGCTAATATCCAGAATCTACAATGAACTCCAACAAATTTACAAGAAAAAAACAAACAACCCCATCAAAAAGTGGGCGAAGGACATGAACAGACACTTCTCAAAAGAAGACATTTATGCAGCCAAAAAACACATGAAAAAATGCTCACCGTCACTGGCCATCAGAGAAATGCAAATCAAAACCACAATGAGATACCATCTCACACCAGTTAGAATGGCAATCATTAACAAGTCAGGAAACAACAGGTGCTGGAGAGGATGTGGAGAAATAGGAACACTTTTACACTGTTGGTGGGACTGTAAACTAGTTCTTTCTTTTTTTTTTTTTTTTTTTGAGACAGAGTCTTGCTCTGTCGCCCAGGCTGGGGTGCAGTGGCACAATCTCGGCTCACTGCAAGCTCCACCTCCCGGGTTCACGCCATTCTCCTGCTTCAGCCTCCAGAGCAGCTGGGACTACAGGCGCCCACCACCGCGCCTGGCTAATTGTTTGTATTTTTAGTAGAGACGGGGTTTCACTGTGTTAGCCAGGATGGTCTCGATCTCCTGACCTCGTGATCCGCCCGCCTCGGCCTCCCAAAGTGCTGGGATTACAGGCCTGAGCCACTGCGCCCGGCCGAGATTTTTCTTATTCTAAAACAATCTCAAGCGATCTTCCTGCCTCAGCCTGGCAAGTAGCTGGGACTTACAGGCACAAGCCACCACACCCAGCTAACTTTTAAATGTTTTGTAGAGATGGAGTCTTGTTACGTTGCCTATGCTGGTCTTGAACTCCTGGCTTCAAACAATCCTCCCACCTCGGCCCTTTAAAGTTTGGGGATTACAGGCGTGAGCCACTGCACCCAATTATACGCTTTCATGTATACTTACCAACAGAGGTTTAAAAGGGGGCTCCACCTTTTGAGCCAGAAGTTTTTCCCAGTTAATGTGTCTAAAGAATGGATGAGCCTAGGGAAAAACAGCAGAAAGAAAAGTTGAGGGGACTAGACTTTGCTGGATTGATAATCACCTTTTTGAAGTTACAAGTCACAAAATAAGCTAAACTTATAAGCAACTACATATAACCCTCAGAAATACATAAAACTAGCATTATCTTCCCCACAAAACAGCAAACATGCCAATCTCTACTTGCACTTCTCCAGCATCCCCAGGACCAGCTCACAGATGAGAAGCAGCATTTCTTTTCAGCAGCTTTAAAGAGGATAAAGAACCTTAGTCAAACTGATTTTTTTCCTTTTTAGACTTTGTTTGTCTACTTTGCCTTGAGAAAATATAGTTTATTGGCTGGGCACGGTGGCTCATGCCTATAATCTCAGCACTTTGGGAGGCTGAGGCAGGTGGATCACCTGAGGTTGGGAGTTCGAGACCAGCCTGGCCAACATGGTGAAACCCCTTCTCTACTAAAAATACAAAAATTAGCCAGGCATGATGGGGCATGCCTGTAATCCCAGCTACTAGGGAGACTGAGGCAGGAGAATCACTTGAACCTGGGAGGCGGAGGTTGCAGTGAACCAAGATCATGCCATTGTACTCCAGCCTGGACAATAGAGTAAGACTCCATTTAAAAAAAAAAAGAAAAGTAAAAAATATATAGTTTACTAATTACTACTGAAAAATTGTTTAAGGGCCTGTAATCCCAGCACTTTGAGAGGCCAAGGCAGGTGGATCACCTGAGGTCAGGTGTTCCAGACCAGCCTGACCAACATGGTAAAATCCTGTCTCTATTAAAAATACAAGAATTAGCTGGGCGTGGTGGTGGGCGCCTGTAATCCCAGCTACTCGAGAGGCTGAGGCAGGAGAATTGCTTGGACCTGGGGGACTGAGGTTGCAGTGAGCCAAGATGGCACCACTGCACTCTAGCCTGGGCGACAGAGTGAGACTCCGTCTCAAAAAAAAAAAATTAAAAAAAAGAATACGAAAAGAAAGTCGTTAAACAAATCTGTACTTTGCCTTCAAAATTCAAAGACTCTTTTGGTTCCATATATATTATTCAAAATATACATTAAATTCTATCTAGTTAAATCCTAGTCATTGAATCTTACAGTGTCAGTGACCATTTAAGAACCTTACCTTTTTAAGCAGACCTCTGGCTTCTTGTGTGAGGTAGGGAGGCAAATTGAGTTTACATTTGAGGATGTTGTCAATTGTTTTCTTTCTATTCTCCCCAGTAAATGGGGGCTAAGAGTAGAAGACAAGTGAAAAATATTAGTATATATGAAACAAATTTTAAATAACAATATCTATTTCCTGAATTAGTTATGCATGGAGATCAGAAATGTATGCTGTGAAATGGGCTAACTGCTAAAGACCTTTATTTTGTTTTAGAGACAGGGTCTTGCTATGTTGTCAAGGCTAGATTCTATTAATAATCCTTAGCTCAAATGATCCTCCCACCTCAGCCTCCTGAGTAGCTTGGGCTACAGGCATGCACCACAGTGCCCGGCAGACGTGCAGTTTTTAAGCAACAGGACAGAGGAAGTAGCAGTGTCCTGGAAGGAAGCCTGTGTTTCCACCGTTAACTTGCTGTGTGATAATAAGTGAGCCATGTGATTTTATGCTTCAATTTCTCCATTTATAAAATAAGGGCATTATCTGTTCAACATCTATTTCACAGGCCTGCTATGACATAGATCATTTAAATGAAAATGTTTCTGAAAGTATGAGATCCCATATAATCATACAGCATTATTAGTGTTAAACTGCTAATAACAAATCTTTGGGCTTTGAAAACTCCACTGGTAACATTTTCAGAAAGCACAGGACAGGTCTCTTGCTACAGTGACTCAGCACAGACCATAATACACACAGCTTTTAACTGTGCACCTACTGCTCCAGTCAGCATGTCATACATGAATGCTCCCAAACTCCACCAATCCACAGCACGATTGTGGCCACTTCTCATCAAGATTTCAGGGGCCCTACAATGAGGAAAATAATATGTTTAAAAATGCACCCATTTGCATATCATCTGAATTAGAATTTTAAAAACAATATACAGAGTCAATGAGGCTACAGAAAACAGATACTATTCCTTAAAACAGGTAAAATTAGCTATTACCCCCAAACCAATTATGTTTAACATGCAGCTCACATGTATTTTATTGTTCCACAAAACATGTGTGTGACTGTTCCATCATGAATAGATTCTTTGCGTAGTCCAAAGTCTGTTAGTTTCACATGACCTACAATGAAAGATTACAGCATGATTATTCTCAGAATTCCAAGTATGTGCAGTATTTGAACATGTCATATAACACCTTAGTCTATGCTTCCATTTAACTTTCCTTGCCTCAAACTTTTCTTGCAGATGTCAAGAACAAGGTACCATCCATAAAATGGGATGCTAACTGTTTAAGGCTAGGGCAAAGTCACCTTTTGCCAATGATATAATCTCTCTAGTAAAGAGAAAATAAAGATAGAGAAAAAAGTGAAATAACCTGTTTAAGGCCCTAGCTTTAAGTATACGCAGAATCCTCTACCATCCTGAAAAAGAAAAATCCTGTTTTATGAAGTCTAGTTTAAGTACACAGACCCTAATAAAGATATTCTGTACCTTTTAAACAAAGGTGTGAGATAGTACTTCAAATATATAGCTTTTATCACAGTGAACTGCGAAGGGTTCTTAAAATGGTCTCAGAAAGTCACTATAACAAGGTAGCTCATTCTACCCAATGCTGCTAATTAGGGGAAAGAAATAAAATTGCTAGATAGTATGAATCAATCATTGCTGATCCAGAAAGTAAAAAACTTACCACCTTATACAAAGATCGTTTCAGTTCAAGTTTAGTTTTCTTTACTGGACTGTCATAACAAGTGGTTCAACAGTCTCAGGGACTCTAGTATTTGAGGTTCATTTCACAGAAAAGGCACAATGACCTATTGATTCAAATGTAAACATATACTACACTCTGATACAGAATAAGTATGGCCTTTATTTTCACAGAACAATCTGATACACTCAACCTTATAAATCAAAGAAGTTAACTATTCTTCACTCCCCTATTCTATCCTGTGACTTAGAATTCACATCAGAATCCAGGCTTTGGGGAGTGAGGAGGTGTTGATGAGAGGAAGGAAGAGACACTGATTCCCTTGATATATTCAGTTAAGTATATCATTTCTCCTTAAAAAAAAAAAGGTGGGTGGAGGAGTATAATCTGGAATGTTTATATGAGCCCCAGTTGTTCATACATCATTTTCTAAGAGTTTGAAACAATTAACTACCTCATGGATTATTCTGTAGACATCTAAGGATTAGCAGCTGCTACCACTTTCTAGATACCCTGGGTCAGCTGGTTGCTCCTTTGGGGTACGAGTGAATTGCCAAGTCTACCCACAGCCCAGATTAGCATAAGTTGAGCTGTCTGTAGCAGCATGCAGTTGTAGTCAAGGCTCACTATGCTATATCTATAGCTGTAAAGACTATTAGTCTCTCTGATGTTTATGTTTGTTGTTGCAAACAAACAGCAAGAATAAACTGATTCTGGCAGTGGGGGAGGTGGGTTATGCCTGTCATCCCAGCAATTTGGGAAGCCAAGGCAGGCAGATCAACTGAGCTCAGGAGTTTGAGACCACCCTGGGCAACATGATGAAACCCCATTTCTACAAAAAATACCAAAAATTAGCCAGGCGTGGTGGTGTGCCACAGTGGCCCCAGCTACTTGAGGGGCTGGGGTGGGAGGATCACTTGAGCCTGGGAGGTGGAGGTTGCAGTGAGCTATAATCATGCCACTGTATTCCAGCCTGGGTGACAGAGTGAGACCCCCATCTCAAAAAAAAAAGAGTAACCTGATGCGTACTAAACATCATATTCCCAAAGTTTTATCAAATACTTTGGTTCAATTGCAATCCTTTTTCCAGCATTAATAAAACCTACTGTAAGAAGCATAGCTTCTAAAATTTGCATATTTTCTTTTTCTTTCTTTCTTTCTTTTTTTTTTTTTTTGAGATGGAGTCTCCCTCTGTCACCCAGGCTGGAGTGCAATGTTGTGATATTGGCTCACTGCAACTTTCGCCTCCTGGGTTCAGGCGATTCTCCCACCTCAGCCTCCTGAGTAGCAGGGATTACAGGCACCCACCATCATGCCCGGCTACTATTTTTTTTTTTTGTATTTTTGTAGAGATGGGGTTTCACCATGTTGGCCAGGCATCTTGAACTCCTGACCTCAGGTGATCCACCTGCCTCAGCTTCCCAAAGTGCTGGGATTACAGGTGTGAGCCACTGTGCCCAGCCAATATTTACATATTCTCATTATTAAAACTCAACTTGTATAATTAAGATTCACTTTTCAATTTAAGTAACAAGCCAAAATTAATGTTTACACTGGCTTTTACAGCCTAAAACATTACACAACATTTGATGTAAGGATTCCAAAAACATGAAAAACTATAAAGAGTAAGGATTAAACTAAAAAAGGCAGTTGAGCGACTATTACCCTCAACTTCTGTTACTCTCACCAAGCGTAATTACCTAAAGACTTAAAACATCACCAAGTACTATGATGCCATGAATTCTGAGGGAGGAAATATACAAAATAGAGAGATGAGTATGGGGCTTTGAAAATGGCCATGACCTGTGTGGGAGGATTTTAAGATGATTATTTACATAGAATTGTTTACGGTATGTCTCCACCTTGGTGATTAAGCATGATATTCTCCGGCTTCAGGTCTCTGTAGATGATCCCCTTTTGACGTAAATGCCCCAAAGCCATGGAGATTTCTGCCAAGTAAAAGCTGGAAACAAAAGTGATTTAATAAAATTAAAAAGAGTGCAATCTATCCAAAGCAGTTTATGTATGGAGCAAAATTCCTGGAAAGAAACAGACATGCACCAAAGACCAAATTAGTGGGGTAGGGGGATGTATGGGAAAAAGAGATAGCATAGGATGCTGCCAAAAGGCATGGGGACATTTATGTTTCACTCATTTTAGTGAAACTATGAAGTGCTTTATTTGCCCTTAGAACATACTGCTAAAATTGCAAAGATGTCCGGAATATGCTAAACGGCCATTGGTCATGTTTTGTTCTGTCTGTGTAGGAATTAAGCTAATAGTCAATCATTTCAAAGCAAATTTCTCCCATCCACCCTCAACTTTAAAATCCCATAGGAAATAGGAACTTAATTATTCTCAGAGATCGTCTTGATTTCAAAAGGTGTCTTATAACCTGACCCTCAGAAGCCCACTCATCCCTTACTTAATACAGCTACATATTTATAGACAGCTTAGGCCCACAGTACCTGCCCTCCCTCCTGTCAGCCAGCCCACAACTATAAACTGTGTGACACTCAAATTTATCTACCTCAAAAGAATAAAGGGCTGAATCAACCCTGTCTGGATTCGAAAAGCACAAGGCGCTGCAATACTGGCTGCATAACAATGTTGCAATCCTGCAGATTACTCCAGGATGGAGAGGGTGTGTCCCAGAGGACTGAGGCAGTTTCACAGCCAGCACGACCACAAACACAGCCTCCAACACGGCTCAGTGAGCCTCCTCCAAAAAAGGGCACTTCATCTCTAAGGCTCTGAAATGCAGCTTCTGCGTTAGAAAAGGCCTGAAATTAAACAATGGAATGCAGTTTTGGTAATTAAGGTAGAAAAAAACATTTAAGTGTTGTTTTCTATTAAATTAATGTGTAGGATAAACTGATTTATTGTGACCCAATATTGTTGCTTCACAAAAGGATGTGCATATTTTTAATTTGAAGCAGATGACATGTTTAGAAATAGGAGGGTAAATCCCATCCTGACTATATAATCAATCCACAGATGATATGCCCCGGCTTATCACCTCCCTAAGACTGCACCTTGAGAAATAGAAAGCCTAAAAAAAGAGATGATTTCTGATAATTTCCATTGCTCCACACATAAAGGTTCACGGGAAAACCACACTCACCCACAGCCAAGGCAGGCAGCTTACCAATTCAAGGAAAGAAAGCAGCAATGAGAATGGTTCTGTTAGGAGCAACTGGTGTGAAGAGCGTTCCACTCAAGCCTAAGGGCAAAGGAATGATGTGACCTCCATAGCTGCCCAGTCCCAAAACTTCTTCTCCCCCTTGAGGTCCTGAGTGAGTGACTGGCTCCAGCTCAATTTACTGAATCATGTGGCTGCCCATAGTGGGAATGGGGCTTTGCTTGTAATTACCTGAATCTATGCAACCACAAAAAGTTCACTTACCAGGCAGTGTCTTCCATAAATATTCCCTCTCTTTCTAACTGCATAAATAGCTCTCCTCCTATAAAAAAAGAAAAAAACATTAGAAATAAAACAATATGGCCAGGCGCAGTGGCTCATGCCTGTAATCCCAGCACTTTGGGAGGCCGAGGTGGGCAGATCACGAGGTCAGGAGGTGGAGACCACGGTGAAACCCCGTCTCTACTAAAAATACAAAAAATTAGCCGGGCGTGGTGGCGGGTGCCTGTAGTCCCAGCTACTGGGGAGGCTGAGGCAGGAGAATTGTGGGAACCCAGGAGGTGGAGCTTGCAGTGTGCCGAGATCGTGCCACTGCACTTAAGCCTGGGTGACAGAGCGAGACTCCATCTCAAAAAAAAAAAAAAGGAAAAAAAAGAAATAAAACAATATTTATTTCCAACCCACTTCTAATAAGAGAGTTTGTGCTTTCCTTCTAACCATAATTAAAAGACATCATCCCCTTAAAAATGAAAAACAAATCCTAAAAATTATAGGTTTTAAAACTAAGTCCTCACGATTCTATTATTAGTAGCATTCTTATTCTTCTGTAACACACATGTGTTCAAAAACTAGAACCGGCTTGGAATTCCAGGTGTTATATCTACAAACTTTGAAATATTTGTAGATTCCAGATGTGAGGTTTAAACAAAAAATCTTGATTAAAGACCCTTTAACATTTTACCCATAAGTAGAAAAATGATAGTCTACAATTAAATCACCCTCCCTAATTTTAGTGAATGCTCATATTTTGTATTTTCAGAACCCTTAAATAAACAGAATGAACCTGGCAGTGGCCTAGTAAAAAACATGGCACAATTTGAGTATCAAAATAAATAATGATAATGAAAGGTTACATCACATTGAATGATATCAGAATCCCTAAGTCCACAATGAGATAAATAAATGAATACATACATTTTTTAAATGGGGAAGAAGAGAAAGTTCCTTATTACAGCAGAATGCCAAGTAATAAATGAAGAAGGCATGATGGAGTAAGAAAAGTTACTTGGCAAACATCACAACTAATTGTTGCAGGCAAGAATCAATGGATGTCAAAACTGAATGTGGGCCGGGCGCAGTGGCTCACGCCTGTAATCCCAGCACTTTGGGAGGCCAAGGCAGGCAGATCACCTGAGGTCAGGGGTTCAAGACCAGCCTGGCCATCATGGCAAAACCCCATCTCTACTAAAACTAAAAAAATTAGCTGGGTGTGGTGGTGCCTGCCTGTCATCCCAGCTACCTGGGAGGCTGAGGCAGGAGAATCACTTGAACCTGGGAGTTATAGGTTGCAGTGAGCTGAGATCCCACCACTGCAATCCAGCCTGGGTGACAGAGTGAGACTCCATCTCAGAAAACAACAACAACAACAACAACAACAACAAAAGTGAACATGAAAGTCTGATGGAAGATAGTTAAATAATCTCAAAGTATCTCCTCAAAAGATACTTATTAATTACAAAGGCAAAAATGTCACCAGGGAAAAAATCGGCAGACACCACCTTATACATGTGACCGAAGTTAACATCACAAGTAATAGGACAAAGATATAAATATCATGTACCTCTTAATCTGATGCATTAAGGGGACACAATGTCACTTCAGTGGTCCTGCCAAAATTGCATAACCTGAATCTAATACTAAGGAAACATCAGCTAAACCCAAAGCATTCTACAAACTCACTGGCCTGTGCTAATCAAAAATATCAACATCGTGAAAGTCAAAGAAAGACTGAGGAAATGTTCCAGATTAAAGGAAACTAAGGAGAGTTATAATTGCATCAATGTCAACTTCCTATTTCTGATCATTTTAGTATAGTTATGTAAGACACTGTCCTTGATTTTGGAAAATATACACTGAATAGGCTGGGTGCAGTGGCTCACACCTGTCATCCCAGCACTTTGGGAGGCTGAGGCGGGCAGATCACCTAAGGTCAGGAGTTCGAGACCAGCCTGGTCAACGTGGTGAAACCCCATCTCTACTAAAAATACAAAAATTAGCCGGGCGTGGTGGTGGATGCGTGCAATCCCAGCTACTCGACAGGCAGAGGTTGTAGTGAGCCCGAGATTGCGCCACTGCACTCCAGTCTGGGCGAGAGAGTGATACTCCATCTCAAACAAACAAACAAAAAAGAAAGAAAACATACACTGAAATTTTAGGGGTAAAGGGAAATCATGTCTGTATCACTCTCAAACAGTTCAAAAAATTATGTATGCGTGCGTGTATATATGTATACAGATATATACATATACATAGAAGGATAAAACAAAATAAATGTGGTGAAATGGTGACATTTGGGGAATCCAGGTGAGAGATATATAGGAATTCTTTTTTTTTTCGTGACTGAGTCTCGCTCTGTTGCCCAGGTTGGAGTGTAGTGGTGCGATCTTTGCTCGCCACAACCTCCGCCTCCCGGGTTCAAGCGATTCTCCTGCCTCAGCCTCCCGAGTAGCTGGGATTACAGGAGCACACCACCATGCCCAGCTAACTTTTCTATTTTTAGTAGAGACAGAGTTTCACTATGTTGGCCAGACTGGTCTCAAACTCCTGACCTCATGATCCACCTTCCTTGGCCTCCCAAAGTGCTAGGATTACAGGCATGAGCCACTGAGCCTGGCATAGGAATTCTTTATACTACTCTTAAAACTTTTTAAGTATGAAATTATGTTAAAATAAAGTTTTTCTAGGACGGCATGGTGGCTCACACCTGTAATCTCAGCACTTGGGAAGGCCAAGGCGGGCAGATCACCAGAGGTCAGGAGTTCAAGACCCGCCTGGCCAACATGGTGAAAGCCCAGCTCTACTGAAAATACAAAAACATAGCCTGGTGTGGTGGCGCATGCCTGTAATCACAGCTAAATGGGAGGCCCAGGCAGGAGAATCGCTTGAACCTGGGAGGCGGAGGTTGTGATGAGCTGAGGTCACGCCTCTGTGCTCCAGCCTGGGCAAGAAGAGTAAAACTCCATCTTCACAAAAAAAAAAAAAAAAATTTTCCAATGGCAATACTCACAAAAAAGTTGCTTCATTCTGCACCTTTCTGTTCCATGTTACATGTTACTGCAAAATCTTTCTCAGAGAACTGAACTGTGTTTGCTAGAAATAGACACCTGTGACTGGGTGCAGTGGCTTACACCTGTAATCCCAGCACTTTGGGAGACTGAGTCAGGTGGATCACTTGAGATCAGGAGTTCGAGACCAGCCTGAACAACATGGCAAAACCCCATCTTTACTAAAAATACAAAAATTAGCTGGGCGTGGTGGCATATGCCTGTAATCCCAGCTACTCAGGAGGCTGAGGCAGGAGAATCACTTGAACCCCAGGAGGCAGAGGTTGCAGTGACCCAAGATCACACCATTGCACTCCAGCCTGTGTGACAAGAGCAAAACTCCACCTCAAAAAAAACAAGAGATACCTGTGATCTAGAAATGATATGGAAGCAACAAGTTCCTACGAGGTGGTAGGCCCTGGAAAATGTGGATGATTTCCATTATAAGCTATATACCCCATCACAAAGGCTACATTAAACTAAAAACTCATGTTTAAAGACTCAATTCCAAAAATAGTATGTTAAATAATCCTCTCAATTATTTAAATTACAGTATCTTACCCCAGTACAATTTGATGGCTCTGCATCACTTAGGTATTTGTTTTTCTGTTAAGTGACTGATTATGAAGGAATTAAAATACAATTTGATAGATGAGGGAAAAAATCTTCAGTTTCCTCTATATTTGTCTGCCAATAGAAACATTTGGTCACATCTGAATTTTGTACTTCAGTGTACTCATCAATTTTAAGCACTATTTGATCATAATGGGAAAAAGTATTTTTCCATTGAAAAATAACATTTTGAACCAGTTTCTGGAGCAAATGCAAATAATTACACCAAACTCTGTGTACTGACCACTGAGATACTCAAGCATGAGGCAGAGTTTTCCACCAGTCTGAAAGGCATCAGTTAAATCCACAATGAAGGGATGCCTTACTTCCTCCAGAATATTCCGTTCTGCTTTTGTATGAGCTGTATCTTTAGCATTTCTTACTATCATTGCCTAAAGGAAAAGAGATGATCTATAAGAACAAAATAGTGAACATTTTTATTCTATAGTAACTGGAAAATCCATTTTGTGTTTTTCTTGCCAATATTGAACTATTAACCATAGTTCCCACTAGAAACTGAGATGGGGTAATGGAAAACATTCACTTTATGTATGCCTCTGTGCAGTTTGGATTTTTCGCAGTGAACATGTAAATCAATACCAAAGAGACTTTTTAAAAAGAGATCTGTAATCAGATGAAGTTTATTCATATATTCACGAACTATTGAGTGTCTACCATGCTCCAGGCTGTGCCAAGAAAGCAGAATAGAAGGAATGCCCTGTCCCTAGGAGCCCAAAGTCTCAGGGAAAAAAGACAAGTCAACGTAGGCAAGTGCAGGACGGTAAGGGTAAACAGGGGAACTACATCTGACCTAGCAAAAAGTCTTGCTTGATAGTTATTAAAATGAAATGTGGCCTGGACGCGTTGGCTCATGTCTGTAATCCCAGCACTTAGGTGGGCAGAGGCAGGAGGATCGCTTGAGCCCAGGAGTTCAGAGATCTGCCTGGTAACAAGCATGACCCCATTCTCCACAAAAATGGTAAAAAAAAAAAGAAAAAAAAGAAACAAAGAAAGCAGGAAATGTAGAAGGTAAAAAAAGGCATTCCAGTGCAAAAGAGGCTTGATAGGACAGGATATGTCTGGGGAATCTACAGGTAGTTAACTATGGTTAGAAGTGGTTAGAGATTAGGCTAGAGAAGTAGGTAGAGGCCAGGAAACGGAAGGTCTGGACAAAGGAAGGTCTGGGTGAAATGAACAAATATTTGGCTTTATGACAGACATGTCTATTAGCAGTAGGGAGTATTAGGAGAGAAATAAGGCTAGTTAGGAGGCTAGTATAATAAACCAACTAAGAAGATCTATAAGAAAATGAAGGTAGAAAAAAATGAAAGGCTAAGAATACATAATTTGCATTTGCTGACAAACTAGATATGAGAGGAAATGATGATACCTTTATTTCTGCATAAGTAATAGGGCAGATAACAGTGCCATTCAATACTGGCAAATGAAAGTGAAAAAGTTTTGGGAAAACGATGCCCTGTTTTAGACATGCCAGGTATAAGTTCCAGGAAGTTACCCCGATGGTACATCTCCATAAGTAATATGGAAAGCAAACACACAGGTTATTGGTTGCAACATTATCTGGGAAAGTGAAACACTGGAAACAGCCTAAATGCTCGGACATAAGATATTGGCCCCAAACCTATGGAATCTAAACAAAGCTATAAAAATAAGAAAAATCTCTATAAAAACAAGATACAGAAGAGTATTTAAAAGTACAACAGCATGGATACTATGCTATCTTTTGTACAAGAAAGGGGAAATGAGAATATATATATAATATGTATCTGCTTATACCTGCAAAAATGAAGACAACTAAGATAAACTAAAAGCTAACGATAATGGAAGGGAAGGACAAGAAATAAGACTTTTCAGTATACCTTCTGAGTAAAACCTCAACGGTTTCATCATCCATTTTTTTCTTCCCTAATTCAAATATTACTGCAATTATAAAATGTAGATTTTTCCTTTTGAACCATATTAATGTTTAATATATTCCAAAACTAAAATAAAATCAACAAGGATGAGGGGTGAGAAGTATAACTGAATACAATAGGAATACATAAATTTAATTGACTATTACACCAATAACTTTACCACAGAAAGAGAAAGAGAAAAAAGATATAAGAGAAAAAGATTTTTTTTTTAGACAGAATCTCACTCTGTCACCCAGGCTGCAGTGCAGTGGCGTGGTCTCGGCTCACTGCAACCTCCACCTCCCAGGTTCAAGCGATTCTCCTGCCTCAGCCTCCCAAGTAGGTGGGACTACAGGTGCCCGCCACCATGCCCGGCTAATTTTTGTATTTTTAGTAGAGCTGGGGTTTCACCATGTTGGCCAGGCTGGTTTCGAACTCCTGACCTCATGATCTGCCCGCCTTGGCCTCCCAAAGTGCTGGGATTACAGGCGTGAGCCACTGCGCCCAGTAAGAAAAAGATACTTAAGTAATTTTAGACTGCACACCCTTAGTGGCCTCTATGTAAGCACACAAAAACTTGCAAAGAAATATTAAATCAAACTTAGTAGGCTTGTAGGTGTAAACACTATTGGTACTCTAATTTTCATTATGCATATATTGTACAACCGAACAAATGACTGCATTTATTTATGTTGTTACCAGAGTTCTCACTGTAGAAAAAAAGGATATCCAAATATGAACTGAAAGAAGAATGTGGCCAGGCGCGGTGGCTCACGCTTGTAATCCCAGCACTTTGGGAGGCTGAGGCGGGTGGATCACAAGGTCAGGAGTTCAAGACCAGCCTGGCCAAGATGATGAAATCCCGTGTCTACTAAAAATACAAAAATTTTCTGGGCATGGTGGCAGGCATCTGTAATCCCAGGTACTCAGGAGGCGGAGGCAGAGACTTGCTTGAACCCCGGAGGTGGAGGCTGCAGTGATCTGAGGTCGCACCACTGCACTCCAGCCTGGGGGACAGATAGAGACTCCATCTCAAAAATAAAAAAATAAAAATAAAGAAGAAGAATGCTATGGAATTCGACTAGAATTAGGGCTAACAATATGAAGCACTTTGGGAAGCCAAGGCAGGTGGATCACCATGTTGGCCAGGAGCTTGAGACCAGCCTGCCCAACATGGTGAAACCTCATCTTTACTAAAAATACAAGAATTAGCCAGGTATGGTGGTGAGCACCTGTACTCCCAGTTACTCCAGAGGCTGAGGAACGAGAATCACTGGAACCCGGGAAGCAGAGGTTGCAGTGAGCTGAGGCAGCCTAGGGTCCAAGGCTGTGGTGAGCCATGATCATGCCATTGCACTCAAGCCTGGGCAACAGAGGAAGACCCTGTCTCAAAAAATAAAGAAAGAAAAAAAATAAAAGGGCCAGGTGCAGTGGCTCACACCTGTAATCCCAGCATTTTAGGAGGCTGAGGCGGGCAGATCATGAGGTCAGGAGTTCAAGACCAGCCTGGCCAACACAGTGAAACCCCATCTCTACTAAAAATATAAAAATCAGCCGAGTGTGGTGGCACGTACCTGTAATCCCAGCTACTCAGGAGGTTGAGGCAGGAGAATTGCTTGAACCTGGGAGGTGGAGGTTGCAGTGAGCCAAGACCACATCATTGCACTCCAGCCTGGGCAACAGAGTGAACCTCCATCTCAAAAGAAAAAAAATGTAAAAAGGGAGTATAGGGCCAGGCGCGGTGGCTCACGCCTGTAATCCCAGCACTTTGGGAGGCCGAGGTGGCTGGATCATGGGGTCAAGAGATCAAGACCATCCTGGCCAACATGGTGTGACCCCATCTCTACTAATAATACAAAAAATTAGCTGGACACAGTGGCGAATCCCTGTAGTCCCAGCTACTCTGGAGGCTGAGACAGGAGGATCGCCTGAACCTGGAAGGCGGAAGTTGCAGTGAGCTGAGATCATACCACTGCACTCCAGCCTGGTGATAAAGTGAGACTTCGTCTCAAAAAAAAAAAAAGGAGTATAAAAAAATCTTTACAGAAGAATGACAATATAGAAAAAATACAGAAAAAATAGAAAAGTCTCCATTTTCTAATCACTATAGTAATATTTGATTTGGGCAAGGGGCAATCCAGATGCAACCATTAAGTAAAGATTATTATGGGACAGAATATTCACACTGTTTCTATCATTCCATAGATCACTTGTTAATTACAAAAGGAAAAAGAGGCCGGGAATGAAGGCTCACGTCTGTAATCCCAACACTTTGGGAGGCCAAGGAGGTTGGATCACTTTAGGTCAGGAGTTTGAGATCAGCCTGGCCGACATGGCAAAACCCCATCTCTACTACAATTACAAAAATTAGGCAGGCATGGTAGCAGGCACCTGTAATCCCAGCTACTTGGGGGGCTGAGGCAGGAGAATCGCTTGAACCCAGGAGGTGGAGGTTGCAGTCAGCCAAGATTGTGCCACTGCATTCCAGCCTGGGTGACAGAGTGAGACTCATTCTCAAAAAAAAAAAAAAAAAAAAAAAGCCCTTATTCTTAGCAGACATATAGAAGAAATTAGGGGTAAAGTGCTATGAAATCTGCAGTTAACTCTCAAATTGTAGAGGGAGAAAATTTATTAAAGTTAAAAAACATGAATATTCATAGATATACATATATGTGGGGGCAGGTAGAAAGGGAGGGACACACAGACAAAGAAAATATGGCAAAATGGTAACAACTGGTGATCACTGAACTATTCTTGCAACTCCGAAAAGTTTAAAAAATTTCAAAGGTATGTTATTTTTGAACTGCTCAGGAGGTTTATATTTTTGAGTTTTTAAAATATGCAATGAATTGTGAGGAAGTCTGAGAAGCCACAGACTTAAGAGATAAGACGAAAAATAAGGAAACTAGAATCACAGTAATAAGAGGAACAGAGTTTCAAAATGCTGTGGTCAGTCAGTAGCTTCAATGCAGAAGAAAGTTAAATTAAGGACCAACTCAGTAAAGACAACTGGATTCAGCAACTGGGAAGTCAGTGATGACCTAGGGTACAGGAGCTTCATTGAAATAGTAGAGTTGGGCCACACGTGGCCCACACCGATAATCCAGTAGTTTGGGAGGCCGAGGTAGGTGGATCTCTTGAGGCCAGGAATTCAAGACCAGCCTGTCCAACATGGTGAAAGCCCATCTCTACTAAAAATACAAAAATTAACCCGATACAGTGGCACACCCCTGTAATCCCAGCTACTCAGGGGGCTGAGGCATGAGAACTGCTTGAACCTGGAAGGCAGAGGCTGCAGTGAGCTGAGATAGGGCCACTGCACTCCAGCCTGGGTGACAGGGGAAGGCTCTGTCTAAAAAACAAAAAATAGGCTGGGCGTGGTGGCTCATGCCTGTAATCCCAGCACTTTGGGAGGCCGAGGCTGGTGGATCACGAGGTCAGGAGATCGAGACCATCCTGGCTAACATGGTGAAACCCCGTCTCTACTAAAAATACAAAAAAATTAGCTGGGCGTGGTGGCAGGCGCCTGTGGTCCCAGCTCCTCGGGAGGCTGAGACAGGAGAATGGCGTGAACCCGGGAGGTGGAGGTTGCAGTGAGCTGAGATTATGCCACTGCACTCCAGCCTGGGTGACAAAGTGAGACTCCCTCTCAAAAAAAAAAAAAAACTAAACTGGGTATGTGCCTTAAGAGGTGGCGTACATTTTCAGCATTATACATGAATATAAATGAGTGGCAATAGTTACTTTGGTCCACAGATTTTTGGTATCTTAACTAGTTTTGGATCTCTTCCCCTAAAGGGATTGCCTGTTGAATGTTGTTAGGAATATAAGTACTGAAGGCAAACTGCCTGGGTTTGAATTTTGTGCTGTCCCTTGCACCCTGCCTGGCTTGAAATCCTAGCTCTGCTTATTAAGTTCTTTCAAGGGGATGATCTTTCAGCTAATGTCTTAGCTTCTGTTTTCCCAAGTAAATGGACACAATAGTTGCTACCTTGTGAAATATTCATGTAATTGACCAGTGTTTACCGAGAAGCATCGGTGTTTAATTTCAGTCATTGGTGATTCTTCCACTGGACTGTGAGGGAGTGTTGGGGTGGGGGGTGGTGTGTGTGTGTGTGTAGCACTTAATTGCGTGCGGAAAGGAAAAGATACATTTGCTAACGGAGAGGCAGTAATTGCGTGCGGAAAGGAAAAGATACATTTGCTAACGGAGAGGCAGTAATTGCGTGCGGAAAGGAAAAGATACTTTTGCTAACGGGAGAGGCAGCTTTTCTCTGCTTTTGTGTCAAAAGGGAGGAAGGGAGTTTGGA
Organism: Pongo pygmaeus; assembly: GCF_028885625.2. Lineage (NCBI taxonomy): Eukaryota > Metazoa > Chordata > Mammalia > Primates > Hominidae > Pongo > Pongo pygmaeus. The sequence continues at coordinate 53,075,164 of NC_072392.2, forward strand.
GAGGGAAACGAATTCTCTGTAACACTAAGCTCTCTTCCACAAAAACAGAGGTACATAGAATGTGTAATAATTTACAGAATTTCTAGACTTCAACGATCTGATTTTTTTAAATTTATTTTTATTTTTTCAGGTTGAGACTGAGCTAAAGTTAATCTGTGGCAATGTTCTGGATGTACTGGACAAACACCTCATTCCAGCAGCTACCACTGGCAAGTCCAAGGTTTTCTATTATGAAATGTAGGTTCTATACTAAAAATTAACAAGTGTACTTCAATAAATTTAAACATTCTCAGGAATAATTGGCTTTGTTTCTTTTTTTCTTAGACATTTCATATTATTTTCCTTATTAAATATAATCAAAAATCGCACAGAAATTAACTGAGGGGCCTCTAAATATCAACAAAATTATCACTTGATACACTGGAATTAAATAAGCAAATGATTCTAAGAAATGGTACAAGTGTATTAATCATAAAAGTTCTACATGAAACATTCAGCCATTCTAGACCATTTCTGTCTGTGCAGACTCATCTTTTCCTGTTCTTTGCAAAGCCCAGCTAGAGCAAGCAAGTTCCTCCCAATGGGTTTTTCCCATCTCTGGTTGCTTGGCTGGCTGGGCTTCCTCTACAAACCCCCTTCCTTTCCCCTAAGCAGGGCCCGGTGTCCCCATCCTGTGGAGTTGAGCTCATGAGGGCATCTGACCAGGACTAGGTATTCCTGGTGCTATTGTCATTGTCCTGTTTCATGTGGGAACATGGCTGCTGGCTCTACAGAGATTTGGCAGGTAGCAAGGAGGTTTCTTTTCAAATCTTCTTTTGGAAGTCAGACTTGGTGAGGATCTTATGCCCACCTTTTCCTAGCTCTGTGGTGTCAGGCAAAGTCTCAGTTTCTGCAAATTGGGGTTAAGAATTCCTACCTCACAGCAAGCAGTCTTTTGATAAATAAATAAGATCTTAAGTGTAAATGATTCCACTAGAAATTGCACAATTCCTTTGGTCTTCATCCTGGAGGTGCACTGACAAGCCTCATGCAAACCTGTGGCCCTGTTCCTAAAGTGTTTTCATTCATGCTTTCACATGCCTCAGGATGACCTTTTATAAAGTAAAAATGTGAGGCAGCCACATGATATCCATGGACCCAGTGAGGCTGTTTTACTGGATAGAAGAGGTTTGAGGAAGCACTTTGGGGGGCCGAGACAGGCAGATCACTTGAGGCCAGGAGCTGGAGACCCACCTGGCCAACAAGGAGAAACCCCATCTCTATTAAAAATACCAAAAAAATTACCTGGGCATGGTGGCACATGCCTGTAATCCCAGCTACTTGGGAGACTGAGGCACAAGAATCGCTTGAACCCGGGAGTCAGAGGTTGCAGTGAGCCAAGCCGAGATGGTGCCACTGCACTCCAGCCTGGGCAACAGAGTGAGACTCTGTCTCAGGGGAAAAAAAAAGGGTGGGGGGAGGGTTTGAAAAAATAGTAGCATGTAGTTATGTTTCTACAATATTTGCTATATATAAGGATTTACCAACATGTTCCATTAGCTACTATCCCCTACAGCAGTTGCTGTAGGAAAAAAACATCAAGTTCTGAGCTCCTACTGTTTGCCAGGCATATTCTGGGATGATCACGTTTAAATCTCAGAGTTACCCTGCAGAGTAGTCAGGGTATCACTGCCTGACAGATGAAGAAGCTGAGGCTTACAGCAGTTCAATGACTTACCCCAGGCCACATAGATGATGAGTGGGAGAGCCCAGGTCTGTCTGTGAGGTATAATGAAATTAGCATAAACCCTCCACATTGGCGCCACTTGCATAAATTAACATATTCTCTCACAGAAAGTATTTTATTGGGCATAACGTTTTATATCTTTTACCATTTAACATTAGTTGTGGATCTTCCCGTGTCACATAAATATGCCTCATTCTTTTTGGATAATATGATTACTAATGAATGGATTTACTATCATTCATTTAATCAATACTCCTTTTGATGGCCATTTTAATTGTGTATTTTTTCGTTTTGCACAGATTGATGTAATAAACATGATTTTATAGTAATATTTTTGCCTGTGAAAATGTTTCCTGGACAATAAATTCCTAGGAGTAAAATAAGGTCAAAGATTATAAAGACAGTATTTATTTTCATAAACATTACCAAGTCAGCCACAAATGTTTAAATCACTAATGGTTTCAGATTATTGTATTTAATGAGTAAACACTTTCATAGGGTTTACTTTTATAAACACTTTTATTTGCCAGATATCACTCTAAGTGCTTTACAAAATTAACTTTTTCAGTTTTTAATATAACCCTGAGATGTATATTGTGATTATCCCCATTCTACAGCTAAGAACACTGAGAAGTTAATTAACTTGCCACATATCTAGGAAATGACAAGGCTAATTGCACAGCCAGGCAGTCTGGCTCCTGAGTCCACATTTTAGACAACACTGTACCTCCTGGTTCTTTTGAGGCATTACTACTGGAACTATCCTAATACTCATAAATAAACATTTCTTTTGGGGAGGGCCAAATAAAATTTTAAACAGAAAAGTTTTCACCAACTGTCAAGCTCATAAAGTTGTACATTATACACTTTTTTCATGATGCCCACAGATAATTTATTAGTGATATCGTCTATTTTAAAAGACATATGTAAAACCCAACCCTTAAGAAAGGACTCCTATCACTGTTCCCCACAGGCACCCTCTTCAGTCTTACACCTTTCCACCCCCCAAAACAAATCATTCAGCATATTTATTTCATACTGTAATATAGGAAATAGCTTCTTTTTAGATTTTCTTATATTATTAACATTGATCATACAAACATGGAATAGAAATTCCTTATGTTTTATCTGGATTTAAGGTGCTACATAATGGAATATATTTATATCAAGCCATACACATTGGAGATAATGAAATCACTTGTGTTCTAGCTTAAACATTATGGGAATTTCAGAACTGCAACATAACAGATAATCCTCGGATGAAAACTAAATCTCTCCTCTGGTCAAGCATCTATGTGCATCAGTGAAGAGAAGACAGGGACTGTGGAAGGGAAAACAGTGAGTCGGGAAGGGCTGTGGCCACATCTGTTCCCTGGTACCTCAAGTAGTTAAATCCTGGCCTCCTCTACCCCAGACTGTCCTGGGGAGTGGCCAACACTGGCCTTTCACAACTGTGTGTTACTAGAAATGCAACAGAAACCCAGCTGAATCCCCAGGGTTTCCCTTCTGCCCTTCTCAGTGGAAAGATCTGTCCCAGGACCATTTATTCCAACATTTTCAATTATGAGAAATCTGGGAAGATAAAGTTATTTTCACATTCCTCAAGAAATACGTATTTATTCATACTCATTAGAGGAAAGTCAGAATGTACGGAAAACCAGGAAGATTTTTAAAAATCCATGATAACCACCATCAAAAGAACCACACTTAGTATGTTGGTCCACAGGTTTCCCAGCACCCTTTTCTGTTGGTGTGTGCACAAAATGCACAATCACGTTCTGTCTACATTTTACTATTTGCTGTTTTTTGATTAACACTATATATTGAACAATTTTTAAGACCTGCAACATATGTCGACAACATTATTTCAAAATAATATATTTAGAAATAAACACACACACAAACAGTTTGTCTTATATACAACATGTCTTATTTTCTAATTCTCCACTCTTGAAGATTTAGGTTTTTCTAACTTTTTCTTAATGTACTCACCAGGAGTCAGTAAACTTTTTTTATAAAAGGCCAAAGGGTTGATATTTTAAACTCTGCAGGCCATAGGTTTCTGGTGCAACACTCAACTCTGCTGTTGCAGGGAAAGAAGCCATACACAATTTGTAAATGAATGGGCATGACTGTGTTCTGGTAAACTTTACAAAAACAGGTGGTGGTCTAGATGCAGCCTGCTCCTCTGGACATGGTTTGCCAGCCCCTGACATATACCACTACAGAGGATGCTGTTAGAATGAAATCTCTTTACACATCTCTGATCATCTCCTTAGGACTAATCGCTAGACATGACATCATGGTAGCTGTGGGTCAAAGGGCATGCATGCTCTGGGCTGTACATTGCCAAATTGCTCATGATCAGCCTTTCTCATGTCAAAATGTTTTGTGACCACCAGAAGGCTGGTTCTGCTTTTTTTATCCATTGAATGAGGAATAGAAATGGCATGGCATGTATGCAGGATATTTAATCATCATATAGATAATGCTTTGTGCACAAGTGTATTCTACATTCTTTTGCAATAAGTCTACATCTGCCAGAGTTGAAATAAAATAAAACAAAACGAACCTATTTAGGACCTTCTGTGTAGTAGGTCCCTTCATGTATGTTGTTGTCTTTATCAGAATTCTTATGACCTAGGCATTTAAGAATAAATTTTTTAAATACTTAGTTGACAAGGATTGTGTATATTTAATGCATACAATGTGATGATTTCATATATGTATATATTGTGTACCAATTATCACAATCAAATTTATTACATCCATTACCACCTATGCTGTACATTAAATCTCCAGAATTTGTTCATCTTATAACTGAAAGTTTACACCCTTTGGTTAATAGCTTCCCATTTTCCCCACCCCCAGCCCTTGGCAACCACCATTCTACTATCTGTTTTTATGAGTTTGACTCTCTTAGATTCCACATAGAAGTGAGATCATACAAAACTTGTCTTTCTGTGTCTGGCTTATTTCACTTAGCGTAATGTTCTCCAGGTTTATCCAGGACAGGAGTTTCTTCTTTTTAATGGCTAATAGTCCATTGTTTATATATATTTTATTTATCCATTCATCTGTTGCTGGACACTTAGGCTGTTTCCATATCTTGGGTATTGTGAATAGTGTTGTAATAAACATGGGGCGCAGATCTCTCTTCAACATTCTAACTTGATTGCTGAATTGTATGGTAGTTCTGCTTCTGATTTTTTGAGGAAGCTCCATGCTGTTTTCCATGAACGTTATACCACTTTACATTCCAACCAACAGTGTACAAGGGTTCTCTTTCCTCTATGCTTTCGCCAACACTTGTTATCTCTTGTCATTTTTTATAACAGCTGTCCTATCCTATGTAGCAATATCTCATTGTGGTTTTGATTTGCATTTCTCTGATGATTAGTGGTGTTGAGCACCTTTTCATATGCTGGCTGGCCATTTGTATGTCTTCCTTGGAGAAAAAAGTCCATTGGGGTACTTTGCCTATTTTTAATTGGGTTATTGATGTATTTATTAAGTTTTGGTATTGAGTCGTGTGAATTCCTCATATATTTTCAATTAACCCCTTATCAAATATATGGGTTGCAACTATTTTCTTCCATTTTGTAGGTTGCCTTTTCATTTTGTCATGGTTTCCTTTGGTGTGTAATACCTTTTAAGGTTGATGTAGTCCCATTTATTTATTTTTGCTTTTGTTGCCTGTGCTTTGGTGTTATAGCAAAAAAAAAATTGCCAATTATGACCAATGGCAAGGAGATTTTTCCCTATGTTTGCTTCTAGGATTTACATGGTTTCAGATATTACATTTAAATCTTTAATGCATTTTGAGCTAATTTTCTGTATATGATGTAAAACAAGTGTGCAATTTCATTCTTTTTCAAGCAGTTTCCCCAACACCATTCATTGAAGAGAGTTTCCTTTCTATGTTGTGCATTTTTTTTAGAGTACAGTGAAAGCAAGTCTATTAAGAAAGTAAAGGAATAAAAGAATCTACATTGTGTATCCTTGATGACCTTGTCAAAGATCGGTTGACCATATATGCATGCGGTTATTTCTGGGTGAGCTTGGCATTTTTATCTACCTCATTCTACCAATGAGGAGGCCGAGTGTCAGAGAGTTCATAGACCTGCCTAAGGTCACTCAGCTAGAGGTGATACAACCAGGGTTTGAATTGAGATCTGCCAAGCTTCTGAGTTTATTCTTTTTCCCCCACATGAAGGATCCTCAATTCTGCCTTACTGACATCAGGATCCAGTCAATTCTTTGTGATGGGGGCTGTCCTGTGCCTGGCAGGATGTTTAACAGCTTCTCTGGCCTCCACCCACTGGATGCCAGGGGAATGCACAAGAGGCTTGCTCATTTTCCCATTTAATCCTGAGGACAATATCTGGCATAAATGTTATGTCTTTTATTTTATAAATGAAGAAAATGAGACTCAGAAAGGCTTAAGTGTGTTCTTAAGAACACACAGACAGCAAGAGGTAGAACCCGAAACTGAACACAGCTGTCCACATGGGACAACAAGAAAGTTCAGGTTCCAGCTTCTTTTGAGTCTCTCATTTCAACAATTACCATCATCTGGATACGAGCTGAAGTACAGGAAACCTGGGGTGAACTGTCCTCCCATCAGGCCTAGGAGCCCCAGACCAGAACCCGAGCCCAAGGTCTCCCAGTCAGGCCCGCTGGAGTGAGCTGGCATCCACACTAGCCTGGTTTCCCAAAGCTACAGGGATGCCAGTCTCGCCGCTGATGAACAAAATGAAGGGCATTTGCTTCTCCTGCAGGCTGCCAGGATTGAACACAGATTCCTTTTCTTGCTCTCTTCTCCCGTAGCACAAAACCGGGTGGTCCATCCCCCTCCCGGTGTTCCAAGGCTTTGTTGCATGTTCTCTTTAATTTCTCCTACTCTCGCAGTGCACCCTACCTGCATCTCCCAGGCAACCTTTCTGCTCTATCCTCTCAACACCTGGATCACAAGAACACTTGTGAGGCTCCTTAACAAGCTACATCCCAAATTATCATTCCACTTTGTCCTCAGCCAGTGCCCAGGTCCAACTCGCTCTCCTGGGGTGACTTTCTTTCCTGCCCAATGTGGTTTCATCATCTGTAAATTGGGGATAATTAAAGTCTTGATCGTGGTATTGGACTCTCAAAGCAGAAGTAGCAAGCTCAGCCAAGTCACGTAAACAAGAGGAGACGTTCCTTCTGAACTGAAAAGGCGCTGGTCACAAGGGCTGCTCCTTCTTCTCTCAGGCCTCTCCAGCATGCCCTTGGCTCAGCCAAAGAAGAGACTCAGGCTGTGCTTCTGCGCTGTTGGGATGACATAGGCCTCCTCCATGTGGTTCCACAGCAGGAACATGGGGACAATCAGACCTCTCCCAGTGTGGGCATGAGGATACAACAAGATCATGTCAATATTGACATTCATAATGGCTGGGCGCAGTATCACACGCCTGAAATCCCAGCACTTTGGGAGGCTGAGGTGGGCAGATCGCTTGAGCCCCAGAGTTCAAAACCAGCCTGGGCAACTTGGCAAAATCAGTCTCTACTGAAAATACAAAAAATTGGCTGGGCTTGGTGGTGCACACCTGTAGTCTCAGCTACTTGGGAGACTGAGGTGGGAGGACTGCTTGACCCCAGGGAGGTTGAGGCTTCAGTGAGCTATGATGGCACTGCTGTACTCCAGCCTGGGTGACAGAGTGAGGCCCTGTCTCAAAACAAAAACAAAGACAAAACAACATTCCTAATAGTAGCAATAGCTACTATGTGCCAAGCCCAGGCACCTCTTCGAGTGTTTGCTGTCACCCTATGAGGTAAGTGTGCTTAGAAGTTACACAAAGCACACGGCTCAGTGTTTGGCCCATGGTAAGGGCCTAAAAGTGGTAGCCCCAGTGGTGGGGATGCTGCTGCTGCTGACCATTAACCCCAGTCTGCTCCACCTTCTTCCAGGCAGCCTGTGAGATGTTTGAGGTCCGAGGCAAACAGCACATTCAGATCCCCGAGCTCTACACCTCCAGTGTGACCAGGCACCTGCACCACTTCAGGCTCATGTGGGACTCACAGCCTTTGGACCTCAGCTAAAGGACCTGCTTCTCTTCAGCACACGGGGCTTGTTTGTGTTGGGGTCCGAGCCCTGAGCCCATGGTCAAGGAGACCCCCAAGTCTTTCTGAACAGAGACAGCTGGCCTGGGGGCCTCCCTCTCACTGCATGCAAGAGCCTGTTAGGGTGCAAGACTCAAGGCGCTGAGGGAGGCTGTTTCAGGAGGGAGCCCCAGGAGGGTGGTGGAGGCAGAAGGGGGCAGCATCTGCCGAGGGCCTACTGTGTGCCGGGCACCGTGCGGGGTTTCTGGCCCATATGGGCTAAGTGAGCCTGGACACTCCTCTTGGGAGAAAGGCTCAGATGGAGAAATTGCAGTTCAGGAAGGTGAAGCAAGCTGCTAGCCTGTGGCCACATTGGGATCTGGGCGTCAGCCTTCCAGCCGCGAAGGCAGCCAAGTATCATGAAGAAGGCATCACAGAGGCGATTCCAGGCTGTAGTGGTGAACTCTCCACTCTGCATCCCCAGGTGCTGTGCCCCGTGCCCTGTCTAAGGTAGTCCTGCGGGTTTCTACATGTTTAAGATATCCCCAGCATCAATGATGCTCTCCTGTGGATCCCAAGCCACGGAGATGTCCTGGGGCTTTTCATTTTTAGGGACCTAAATTGAATTTCCCAACACCTAGAAGCAAGACAGCCGCCCTAACAGACTCTTGCATGCAGTGAGAGGGAGGCCCCCAGGCCAGCTGTCTCTGTTCAGAAAGACCTGGGGGTCTCCTTGACCATGTGCTCAGGGCTCAGACCCCAACACAAACAAGCCCCATGTGCTGAAGAGAAGCAGGTCCCTTAGCTGAGGTCCAAAGTCTGTGAGTCCTGCATGAGCCTGAAGTGGTGCACGTCCCTGGTCACACTGAAGGTGTAGAGCTTGGGGATCTGAATGTGCTGTTTGCCTTGGATCTTTATTCGTGATTCAGAAACAGTGGAATAAAAGGAAAGGAAGGAAAACCCGAATGGCCACCTCAGCAGGATGCTCCAAGGGTAGTGTCCAGGTGGCACTGACTCAGAAATGTGGGGGCTTCCCCCACCCACGCTCAAGAGCCACTTTGCCATTTCACCATCTCTCTGTCCTCCACACCCCTCAGCAGCAAGCACACCAAGAATGTGTTCACCGTGAAGCTCAAATCTCAGCAGAATCTAGAGTCTGAAATCCAGGGAAGGGAAAGTGTAGAGCTTCTTGGATGATGCCCTGTCAATTTTATTTTAACGAATGAAAGACCAGAAGAAGTCAGTCTTTGAAAGGAGAGGACGGGAGCATCTGCTGGCATTAGCAGCCATGCCATCAGAGGACCGGCTCACCTGGACCCGTGGCTACCTGTGCTTTTACATCCAGTCTTGGTTAACCACGGGCCACTTTTCCAGCTTGGAAACTAAGCATCTGCTCCACTTCCTCTCCTTCCTTATTGAACTCTTTCACTAAAAGGACAATGCAAGAGAGACTTAAACTGTTTGCCTCATTCTTAGGAACTTTCAGGAAAAGTTTTGGCAGGGAAGGAGATTTCCCAGCTCTGGGATAGAGTCTTATGGATTATCTGCTGGTTTCACTGGTCTGTGCTGTCCTCCCTGCATTCATTAGGAAAACTGGCCTTGGTTCAAATAAGAACAGGATTTGTCCTGGTGACAGAGAAAGGTTTCTTCTGATATCCATATATCTCCGAGGGGGATGCTTTCTCCAGGCAGGGGCTGTGGCCAAGCGATCAGGGGGCTCAGAGGGCTGCTGGGAAGGGGTGGGCCCCTCTCTCCCCAGAGGGAATCTCCTGGGGACCTCTCGAGCACCCCCGCCCATCCTTTAAACATAAATTCATAAATACAAACAAGTAGGCCATTCATAGAAATATATAAAATATGTCATAGGAAAGGTGGAACTCTCATATGGCAATAATTATGACAGAGGCTGGCAAATGACCTGAGTGACCCAGAGTGACCTGAGCACTGACTCCCAAACACCCTCAGTAGGATGTTCTGCATCCCTGAGACCCTTTCCTGGGTCCTCCTGGGCCCTACCACCCGCTACACCATCCAGACCTCAGGCCATCCCCCTCTCTGTTGACAGAGCAGTCTCCGTTCCTGAACGTGCTGGTCACCACCAACAGCAGCTGCTCCTCCTCCAGGCAGCTCAGCGTATACTTCTACATGCAGAGAGCCTGGATGGCACCCAGGTGGACATAAGCCTTCAGCTCCCAGTAGACACTCTGGGCTTCCTACCCTGCACAGACATTCTGGGCTTCCCCTGACATCTCCCCCAGCCTGGGGCTCCTGTGCTCATCTGTCTCACCCAGTGCCCAGCACAGGCGCGGCACACAGAAGGTGAGTGAACCGATTTGAACACATCATCCTCGACTCTCCTTCCCTGCTCAAGCCCTGCAGCTAACCCATCGGCAAGTCCTGGCTCTGCCTCCAAAATACTGCGTATCCTACGTCCAAACACCTCTCACCATATCCACTGCTATTTGCAGTTCTGTGTGTGTGTGGAAATATTTCCAAAAAATTGGAATGAGCAGGTCACAGCTGTGCCTGGAGGGAATGGCTGGGGAAATGTGCCCTCGCCTTGCTGTTCTATCCAGGCCCACCCAGCTGAGGATAGGGGACCTGCCACAACTCTCCTGGAAGTTCCAGACTCCTGGGAGCTGGCAGGTGAGGACCCAAGAGGATTTTCAGCAACCTGGCTGACCTGGTCATCAGTCAGTCCCACCTTGGCCCACGCCTCTACATGGCACAGATCACAGCTCATTCCATCCTGGCATTACACTGGCCTGTGCCCTGCCTTCAGGGTCACATCTGTCTCCCAGAAGCCGTGCAACCCTGGAAAACCCAGGTCTAACAGTCAGGTTCCTCCTCTGTGCATTAACAATGGCATTGACGCCTGCTTTGCAGGGCGCTGGGAGGGGAGAGGGAGGTGTATGCTGGAGAGCTCCCCAAGGGCAAGGCCTGGCTCAGCGTCACTCACTGTCAGATCCTCAGAGCCCGGGGCTGGCCCAGCACGTGGTCACTATTCCCTAAGCATTGGATGTGATCCGTCAGTGCTGCAGGCAGGAGATAGAGCTTAGACAGACCCCCTGTGTCCTGTCTTCTTTATCTGCAGCTTACTCATCCTTGCCCGTTTCACATGCACATGCAGAGCAGGTTTTCACTGAGCTTGAACAAAATTCAAGCTAGAGCAGCTGATGGATATTGAGGCCTAGATTCACTATCAAAGTGTTTCTCAAACGGTGCTCTCCAGAACACCATGGAAAACTCATTTACTGCAAAAGTTTGAAAATCCCTGCCCACCGGTCTACCCTTGTGTATGAGCAATCAGCTCTACCATTCAGCCCAGGTGTGTGTTTGCTGGACCATCTGGAGGAAGCTGAAGAGACATGAGCTGAAGGCAGAGGGTGAGTCCAAGGTGGGATCTTCGGACAGGTACAAGAAGTTAGGCAAAAATGGGATAATTCTAGCCTTAATAACCTTAGATAATAGTTCACATTATTATTTAGTTAATAGGATTGTACTCGCGTTACATTTCTCAATTTTTTTTTAAGAGCTAAAGTCTCACTCTGTCACCCAGGCTGGAGTGCAGTGGTGCAATCATGGCTCACTGCTTCCTGGAACTCATGGGCTCCAGCAATCCTCCTGCCTCAGCCTCCTGACTAGGTGGGACTATAGGCACACACCACCATGCCTGGCTAATTTCTTTGACTTTTCTCTAGAGACAGGGTCCGCCTATGCTTCCCAGGCTGGTCTCAGACTTCTAGACTCAAGTGAACCTGAACCTCCCACCTCGACCTCTCAAATTGCCGGGATTACAGGTGTGAGCCACCACACCCGGCCTAAATTTCTTATGTGCCATGGGACTGCAAAACATCATTATTAGGGGCAGCCAGATGGAAGGTGTAAGAGGACACTGTAGTGCCTTTTGAATATTTCTGTCTAAAATCTAAAATCATTCAACAGGAAACATTTATTTTAAAACGTGAAGGTGGTTATCCTTCCATGAGTTTAAAGTACAAAGGCAGGCTCGCGGTGTCATCAGAATTCAGAACGCTGGTCGTGGGGCTGGGGGTGCTGGGAGGGGCTGGGCATGGTTGGCTTTGTGATCTGGGGGCTGGTGTGTTCCATCTCTGAATGTCTCTCGAGCTGTACACTTTCTTAATAAATTTTCATAAGTTTAACAAAAAATAAAACGAGGATGGGAAGCTTGCTTGGGTTGTTAAGCCTTGGGAAATTATCCAGCCATGAGCCCTGGCCCAGATGCTTCTAGAAACCTGGAGGGAACTGAGAACTTTCCAAGTGGAGGCAGCAGAGGCAAGGCCCTGAGGTGGGAGCGCACTGCTGCTCGTCCCTAGCTCTGAAGGGGGTGCCCTGGTTGGATTCAGTGCTGGGTGCACTGCAGGGCCGGGAAGTCCATGCCCACGTTGTGACTCAGTGCAGTGAAAGCCAATCTCACCCCCTCCGCAGGGTGTTCAGCCTGCCAGCAGGTGGCCAGCTGGTCCTCCTGGGATATGTCACGGACCCAGCAGCTCTGTTCGAAATCATAATGGGGGAACCAAGGGCCCCCTACATCCAGGTCCGTTGGGAGGCGGGGCATGGAGTTCCACTGCAGGAATCTCCAGGAACCCTGAGGTCCTCCCTGAGCCAGGGCCGGGCTGGGTACACCCCGAGTGCCCACAGGGTAGTTGTCTTCGCGGACAGCCCCAGCAGGACAGGATGTGGAAGAACGAGGTGCCCATGGCGGGGAAGCTGACCAAATGGGCCGCTGGAACCGGGCTGGTGGGCCTGGAGGGGCCTGCCTGTCCCCCTTGCAGAGGGTCTTCCCGCCACGTGAAGCCGGCACAGGCCTGGATGCCGAGGACCCTTGCTCGGGTTTGGCTGAAAGGAAAACAGACGCGGTCAGCGTCTCCCGTGAGCCCATGCAGGCCTTTCTGGGCTGGGCCCCACCTGCCTGCATCTCTGTAGTCCTCGGGGTCTCTGTGTGGCCCCCGTGGCCTGACACTGAGGACACGCCTGTAGTCTGCTGATCTCAGAGGGAGGGGTGTGTGCTGCCTGGCGTGGGGAAGCTGTCGTGGCATGGCGGGTGGCTCCTGGGACTGCCCCCAGGATTCAGACTGGCTGGGGGCTTCCTGCCACACACCTTCGTCCCAGGGCTGTTGGGCCTGGGATACGGCCCCCAGTCAGAACTCAGGTGGGAGGGGCCTTGGTTGTCACCCAGCCCCTTGCCACCTCACATGGGGACCCGTCTCTGCAGTGGGTTTTTGGGCCCGGACGTGGGACACCCTCTGCCCTCCTGGGCTGCCCAGTCCATGCCAGGACTGACCATTCCCACGTCTGGCTGAACTCTTGGCTCTGGCTCTGGGCCCGGGGTCCCGCCTGTGCCCTCTCCCTGAATGCTGTGGGGGTCAGGGACACTGATTCCCTTGTCTCCCTGGCTCAAGGCTTGTTGTCCTGGCAACCTTGGAGGAGCGTGCACGAGTGAGGGGCCTCTGCTGCTCTCTGAGGCTGTGGGTGCTTGCAGGGAGGGGCGGGGTCTCCCACAAATGGGTCTGGGCTCATCTAGTTACTTTGAGGGCCCTGTGAGGGGGAGAGCGAGACACCGTGGAAAGTGGGAGGGGGCTTGTTGGAGGGTCTTGCCCACATCCCCCTCCTGCGTGCACAGCACGTCCAGTATACAGGCACTGAGCGCCTGCCCTGAGGACCGGTGGGTCTCCTGTACTTTCTTAGAGTGCAGGAGGAAGAGGAGGAAGAAAAGGTGAAGAGGAAGGCCCAGGTAGTAGGGTTGCGGGTCCCGGGCACTCCCCTACTATTGACTACCCCAGAGGGTGACATGGGAGGGGACATGGCACTGGAGCCCACCTGGGGGTGGCGGGTCCTCCTGCTTTCTCGTTAGTTTCTTCATAGAGGCCCTAAGATGCTTGAGCACAGTGTCATCATCCCTGGCCCAGGTGTAAACGAACTGGTTCCGAAAACGTGCCCACAGGCCACACCTGGACGACTTCATGAGGCGCTCTAGGGACAGGGTGGATATCAGGCCAGGAGAGTTACCTGGGAATGGTCACAGCTCATACCCCGTGGCCACTTCAGTCTCCCACTGGGCGGTGCCGGATCCTTTTGTGGCCACCCCAGGCATCCAGATATACACAGGAGACTGTGGCTGGGGGCGACCTGGGCAGGGAAGTGCGCACCACACTCTGGACTTTCATCTGGGTCATGTGGGGGATGGACTTGGTGTCACAGTGTCCTGCCCAGCCCCCCTGGCCAGACCTCCCTCTGGGCCAGAACTGAGGATCATGAGGACAGGGTGAGGAAGCTGCCCTCGGGCCAGTCGGGGTCTGACCCCAGGGCTCCCCAGGCCCCACTGGGTGGACATAGACTTACTCTGCTGAACCTTAAAGGCAATGCTTGTCATCGGCATCAACACCTGTTCTCCTTCCAGCAAATAGACGTCCCACAGGCGCAGGGTGAGCCCGAGAGAGATCTGTGGGGACAGCAGGTGTGAAAGAACCTGGTCCTTCCAGGCTGGGGCTGGTGGCTCGAGCTGCGCACACTGGGGCTTCAGTCTCCAGAGTCAGTGACCTTCCCCATGAGGGTCGCCTGAGCCCTCCAGGATGCTGGGTCAGACAAGGTCTTGCAGCTCCTCATGGGGGGCACTCATTTGAGTGGGGATGTGGCTCCTGGAGAGAGGGGCTTGCCCAGGGCTTGAGGCTTCCCTGAGCCCTCTCAAGTCGGGTCCTGGCCCAGCCTGCCCATGAGGCTGGGCCTGAGCCCCAGCCACTGCCCTGGGATGACCCCTCTTGGGCAGAGGGTTTTGCTTGTGTGTCCTTTGGGGACCCGCCTGAGCCTCCTGTGGGCTGGGAGTGAGCCAGACCCCTGGGCTGGGGAAGCAGGGCACTGCAGGGCATGGAGGGTTCCTGAGCCAGGGTCTCCCTATGCCTCCTTACCCCATCAATCAGTGTCCAGATAAGGCAGCCTAACGAGGAACACTGCCCACATAGACCTTCCTTGTCCTGATGGAAGCAACAGAGGTGCTCAGGCCACTGGGCTGCCCTAAAAACCTCCCTCTTCCTGGGCCTCTGAAGACCCTTCCCCTAGTGGAGAACACTGGGTGGTGTCCAGAGCTCCCCACAACACTGTCACCTTCCCACACTCCCAGTGGACACACTGCCCTTTGCCCTGCTCTGCAGGAGCTGGGCCCCCATCCCTGTGCCTCTGTCTCCTCCAGGAGGAAGAGGAGGAGGAAAGGAAACCAACTCCCAGCCCACGGAGAACCCGAAGTCCCAGGTCAGGCCCTGGCTGGGATTCAACCAGTCACCAGCCCCATGAGGGGCTCCAGCTCCCCTGCTCCTACAGCCCCACGGGAGGCAGGGCCTCTGGGAAGAGCTGAGGGGACCACAAACTCACCTGATGCCACATGGTCTTGGGTTGTGACATGGGTACCACATGCTCCTGTTGGTCTTGGAGCCCCTGGACTGTCCCGCCATTTGGGCTGTGAAATCCTGAGAAGCCCCCAGCCCATCATGAAATCAGAGCCTTCCCCCAAGATGTGGGGCCATCAGCTGCAAGAGCTGGGTAGCTGGAGAGGCCCCCAAACCCCAAGGCCTCCCACCCTCCCATCTGGTGACCCCACCATGCGGCCTTTACCCTGGGGAGGTGGGGCGGGAACATTCCCTGGAGCCTGGCTGGAGGTTCTCCTGGAGGCCTCCTGGGCCAGGGTGCAAAAAGGGCAAGCCTGACTTTGAGGCCACGACAGGGTGGCCAGAACTGGGTGGGTGCTGGGCTTCCTGGTCATCTCCTGGAAGTGGGGTCGGGCCAGTGAACGGGATTGGGGAGATGCTGCCACCTGGGCTTGGTCGGCCCATTCGTGGGCACCAATGGCAGCAGGAGCCCGGGCAGCTGGAGGGCAGGAGGACTCTCAGGGAGGGGAGAGTCAGCTGCACCGAATCAGAGCCGGAGGGTGTGGCTCCAGGACACAGAGGGTGGCCACGGGGAGGATGAGATGCCCTCTGCTGATGGGGATGAAAGGCATCTGATTTGGGCTTTGGGGGTCAGCCGTGGACTCCTGTGGGACCCTCAGCAGAGACATCCTAAAGTCTCCCAACAAGCTGACGACACAAGGAGGGTGCCTTGGCTGAAAGCTGTGATCACCTGGCCAGGGTGGCCATCCCCGGGTCTGGCTGCAGGAGGTCCCCGGGGCAGCTGTTCACTTACCCTGCAGAGAGTGCCTCTCACTGGCCAGCAGCTGCACCAGTGCCCAGAATGCATCCTCCTCAGGCAGGTAAAGGAGGAACAAGGCAGCGATGTTGCTGAGGTCCCTGCAGTAGCCCACCTCCTGCAAGAGCCAGAGTTACCATGGATGGACATCACCTGGGAGGGCTGAGGTCACCTGGGAGGACTCATGTCATTGGAGAGGGCAGAGGTGACTGGAGAGGCTTCCTCTGAAGAAGAGGCTTCCTCAGGATGCAAATTCATTTCACGACAAGAGCCAAGTCCATCAGGCACTTCAGCACCTTGTCCAAAATGTCTGCCGATAGCACCATCCTGTGTGGGATGCTGCCAAGCTCCTGGGCTTTGGGGCAGCCCCAGGAGGAGGGCGTCATTTCTTGTTCTGAGAAGTGGTGGTCAGGCCCAAGTGACAGCAGGAGTCCAGGCCCTGACTCCTTTGTGTCTCAGCTTGACCCCTTGAGACCACTCCCTTGCTTGGAGGTTTATGGCAGTGGTGAGCTGGAGTCCTACCTCCTATATCCTGGTGGGTCACAAATACTAACTTTAAAAGAAGCAACGACACCCCCACCAGACACCCACTCCTGTGAATATGGAAATACGGCCCAGGAACCTCACTGCCAGGAATACTCACCGGGTTATACTGCGAATATGCCAGGAGGATGTAGAATAGTTCCCGCTGCCTAGGAAACAGAGAAAGGGGGCTATGGTTTGGTTTGTGCAGATGCTGTTAGTTTCACTTTGTCTACACAGCCTAACAGCAAATCCTATTTCAGGTTCAGATGATTCACCAGATAAGCAGTGAGCTCTTCAGGGCCTGAGACTGTTGAAGAAATGTTTCAGTAAAATCCACATCTGTGACATGCAAATAGCTCAGTTGTACAGTGACTTGCCTGATCCTTTTCACTCTGAATGATTTTTTTTTTTCAGTTTGCACACATGCCAGTTCAGTCTGTGGGTGTACAGTTCCTCCACGGTCCTAAACCAATGTGCAGCGTCTCCTGGCCACTGCCGCAGCCCCTCCTGGAGCGACTCCTTCATCCTCCAAGTCTCCAGGGTGGCCCCTATGCACCCAGCCTCTCCCCAATCCATCAGCCCCTGGCCACCCAGACTGCTTCTCAGTCCGTATGGTTTGGCCTTTTCCAGAATGACCTAGGAATGGGAATCCTACTATGGTAGCTTATTGGATCTGGCTTCTTTCCCTTAGCAAAATGCATCTAGGATCCACCCACGTTCGTGCGGGCATCACTGGCTCCTTCCCTTTTCTCACTGGGTCTTCCATTTGAAGGGAGGACCAGCCTTGCTCTCCCCATTCCCGTGTTCAAGGCCGTCCCCGAAGGCTCCCTGTGTGAGTGACGAGCAATCAAGCAGTGAACCTGGCAGGCAGGTTTCATGTGGATGTCAGTTTTCAAATCGGTGGGTTCAATATCTGTGACACTTTGGGGATGCGTGGTTCAAGTCCACTGAGCTTTGTGAGCCACTGCCCAACTGGCTGCCAACGTGGCTGTGCCATGTCATGTTCCCAGCAGACCTGGATGAGAGTTTCCAGGACCCCAAATTCTCCTAGCATTTGGTGCTGTCATTGTTGCCTGGGGGGGCTCATGGGCCCTCTATCCTGCCACTCTCCCATGGGTCCTACCATGGGTCCGCACAGGTCAGGGAGAGCACCTTTCACCATTGTGCATGATTTTCTTTGCTGTCTTCTGTCTCCTCAGGATCCTTCTGGGTTCTGGCCCCACATGTTCCAGTCTGACCCAGGGCTTGGAACCAGGGAGGTGCTCGGTTCATGGTGCCGGCTGCTCCCTGGGCCAGGAGAGCTCTTGGCAGCTCTGTCATCCCTCCTGGGTGACCCTGGCTTCTGCTCCGGGGAAGCCCCCATCCCTCTAGTTCACTCCATCTCCCCTGGGGCCCTGTGGCTCCTGTAGGCTTACTTGGCTCCATATCGATCCCTGAAGAAGATATGCTTCCTTAAAGTCTCGCTTAAGTCCAGGTCAATCTGGTGGATGTGTTCAGATGACCTCTTGCCCTTCTCTTTCATGATCTGCAGGGCAGGGCCAAGAGGAGGAAGCAGACTCAGAACAGATGGAAGACTCCCTGCCCCCAGTGGCAGTCAGCCCACAGTCAGCACTTCGGGAAGAAAGGACAGAAGGAAGGTTTCCTTCTCCAGAAAGCTGCATTTTGGCTTGTTACTGAAGCCAGGGAGGGTCACCACAGCTGAGTTTGTCTGTGGTGACTGTGTAACCATGTGTGCCCAGGGTGTTCATCTGACCTTTGCCCCCAGCCCCCCAGGGTGGTCTTGACGTTCCCTCCAGCTGGAGACCTGGGCCCCTGACACGGCCTGTCATGTTTGTTGTGCTCTGGCTGAGCGTACCTTGTATTTTCTGGGGTTTTTCAACTTGATTTCCTGAATGTTCAGGAGGACTGACCACACCGGGCCCCGGATGTTCATGGGAATTCCCTTGTACACTCGATCTATGAGCTGTGGGCAGAAAACAATCTGGTGTCCCAGGCCACAGGGTGACCCCAGTGGGGACCAGAGCCCGGGGATTCTGGAAATTGTCGGTTTTGGCCCCATGATTCCTCAGTAGAGGTGAAATCAAGTTGGGACAGGGTCTCCCTTCCCAGGACTGAAAGAGTGGATGGACACTCAGAGTTGAAACTCTGATCTGAACCTTTTCCTTCCTTCGGGTCACCAGGGCATCCCTAGCCTTGAGCTCTGGGTTGTCCCAGCCCTAGATTCAGATTCCCTCCCAGCAAGGTGATGCTTGCATGAACAGGCAGGAAATCTGGCGACCAGGCCTGCAGTCCTCCGGGCGAGGACAGTGTGCCACCTGCCCTCTGAGAGGCTGACGGTGCCAGGCCACAGCCATGGGTGCCTGTCCCCTGTCTCTGCAGAGAGTGCTTTCGGGGGCCTCTCCCCCCACACATTACTTTTGTACTGTGCTTATATGTCTCCCATTCTCCCAGCATTTTCCTCCACTTGCTCGTCCGTCTCATCTCCCGCCGATTCTGTCAAATGAGGCATGTTGGAGTTAGCGGAGCTGCCAGGCTTCCCAGAGCCGTCCGCGGACGCTGGGTCTTGGGCTCTGGAGCCCTGGTGGGACCCAGCTGGAAGGAGCCAGGGAAGGGCAGACCTCAAGGGCTGAGAGCCTTTGAGCAAATGAGCACCAGTGGGCTGGCTTTGGGACCCCGGGATGTACCATCCTCAGGCCACAGACACACCAGTCTTAGGTCCCAGCCTCTAGGTGGGGTCCTGACACAAGCACGCAGCCACCCCCAAGCCAGGACTGTGGTTCTCCTTTTGAAAATTTTATCAAACTGCCAAAGTTAACAGCAACCTGGGGTCAGGTCCAGCAGGGACTGCTGCCCCTCCCAGTGACAGCGTGTTGCCCTCACCCACCACCGCCCAGGCCGGCTGCTTCCTCTGCCTCACCGACCACCCGACCAGTCCCTACATCCCTGGACCAGCCCCTCCATGCATCAGGCTCTTACCTTCACCTCCTGTGCAGCCAGAGGAGGCAGCTCCGTCTCACTGTAAGGCAACCCAGGCAGAGCTGAGGACCTGCACGGGGCCTGGAGCCACCCCAGCCCGGGAGCAGATCCCTAGAAAGCACTGGCTCTGTCTCTATCCAGCTCAGGGCTCAGCCCAGGAGAAGGCACAGGGAAAAGAGGACAAGGGTCTTCCTGTGGGACTGACTCCCAGGAGGGGCAGGACCTGGGAGAAGAAAGAGTGCAGGGACAGCCCGGCCGGGGTTACTGGGGCCCCTGGCATGGGAGGCGGTCAGGCTGCCCAGTGGGGCTGCCCGCCCTGGACTCCAGGTGGTGCTTTCTGCTAGAGCTGAGAAAGGTTAGCCCTGAGATGGGATGGGGGTCGCCCACGGTGGGCAATCGGTCCCTGACAGGAGTCCCTCAGGGAGTGACCACATCACCCCACCAGGGTCAAGGGAGCCTGCCCTGAGACCTGCCCTGTGTACTCTGGGTGTACCAGGGGCCCATCCCACTTGACAGCCCCAAGGCCCTTGCAGGTTCTGACCTCCCAGCATCCACCTGCCTCTCCCTGAACCCGAGCCACACACCTGCATTTCAGAAGTGGCACGGCTCATCAGCTCCCTCCCACCCTACCTCCCCAGGGATCCTCTGTCTCTCCATGTTATGATCCCGGAGGGATGGGCTCCTGGCTGGGCTCCTCTTACCTGGCCCCAGATCCCTTCCCAGCACCAGACCCAGGGTGTTTAGCCACAAGCCCTGCTGCCTCCCGGCCTCACCGTGAGATGCCCAGAATGGAGCCCTGCCCATCTTCTCCCCCATTCTCCTAGGGCTACAGCCTCCATTGTCACCATGCCTTTTCCCCTCATGGGACAGTGAGGGCTGTAGCTCTAGGGGAATGGGGGAGAATAGGGGCAGGTGGGCCCTCAGAGACCTGCTGGACAACAGCCCCGAGGCTGGGCCAGGCGTCCCCTCACCCTGTGGCCGCAACCCTTGGATCTCACTGGGGTTGTCTCCAAGTAGACATTGCAGACCCTCAGGCTGCCCTGCTCCTCTTGTGCTCACTTGCCGACAGAACTGCTGAGAGCCCAGGTGCCTGACCTAGCCCAGTCTCCATTCCCACCGGCTCCCTAGATGGGCCCCGCACCTCTGGCCTAACAACAACCTCGGGCTGGACCTGCAGGGGAGCCAGGGAGGAGTTCTGTCCCTGGAAAGGAGGTTGACCTGACATGGCGAGACATGTCCTGTGTCAGAAAGGCCTTTCTAAAAGCAAACCCATCCTTGAGCTGAGACAGGTGCTTTAGGGGTGAGGGGAGTGCAGAGGACTCACTGCAGAATTCCAAGGTGATCAATGTTGCTGTAGATTCCAACAGGCACAGGCCCCTTGTCCTCTGGCAGCTGAGCTCGGTGTCCCTGTAGCCCAGAGTGAGCCTTGCTGAGGGGTCCAAGGTAGGGTGCAAGGGCCTGGGGGCATTGGCCACCCGTCCCTGCCCTGTGCTCCTAGGGAGCCCAGGACCCTTTGACCAGGGTGCACTGGAAGAGGCCTCCCTCCAAGAAGCAGACTGACTTGTACCTTTTCATATTTCATAATGATGTCCTCTCGCTCTTGTGCCCACCAACTGTCCGCGTCCTCTACCGTGTCCATACTGTGAGACAAAATTGTCTAAATGTTACACTGTACCTGACAGCTTCGGAGAACACATGAACCGCTCCCGCCAGGCTCCTAGATGCTGCCTGGCTCTGTAAACCCCATTCCACCACTGCCCCCAGGTAAAATGGGGCCAGACCCAGTGGCCACTGGGATGCTCAGGGCCACAGAGATGCCCCGTTTCCTACAGGGAACAAGATCTCTCCTGACTGCTCGGTTCTACTCCGCTCATCACTTTGGCTACCGTGGCCCTTCAGTCTGAACAGTGAATGCACTTTAGGAATAATGCCTGTTGAGCAGGAGGGTGTTTGGTTTGGGGATGAAAAAGATCTATTGTACTCATGGAAACCACGTCTCTCGCAGAGAGACTGTGGAGTCCACCATTCTGAGCTGTCCCTAGAGGAGGAGGCTTCATTTTCCTGGGTCACTGAGGAAGAACAGTGGGTCCTTGGTCCTGGAGAACACCTGGATGGACCGTCCCTCCTGGGAATACTCAGGGCAAAAGGAGGGCGAGGCCTCGAGAGGACCACACAGAGCAAGAAATACCTGGGGAGAACCCTAGTGCCTGGACCCCTTTGAACAGAAGGGAAGATAGTCTCCACTCAGCCAGCCCTCTAGGGCTCCTTCATTTTCCACGGCTGCCCAAGGGCAGCAGGCTCCCCCGGACAAGGGACCATGTGTGTTCAGTGGGGCCCACAGCGACCATCAGGACCCAGCTTAGGGCACAGACGTGTTCTGAGGACCGTCCTGTTCAACCCACCCACAGTGGATCTATACCAGTGGCCCTGCCAGGGCCAGGCTCTGCCCCATCGGGATCGGAAACCTGGGCAGATTTGGGATCTAGGGCAGGGAGGTCACAGGGTTCAGGCCTGAATTCCAGCACAGCACACGGCAGGGCTGAGAGCAAAACTCAGGGTCACGTCTGGATTCCCAGGCCGGTTACTGCCTCCCTGACCCCAGACGTCTCATCTGTCTAATGGGTACATTTGGGAACAGCACCCACTCTACGAAGCCACCATGAGGACGAAAGAGCCAATCGTCTACACGGGCAGTGTAGAACGGGTGCCTGGTGAGTGCTCAGGGATGACCCTCCTCGGTAGCTGCCCCACAGACGCTAACACCGCCCACACCGTCACCACTGTCCCCAAGTCAACCTGGAGGGAAGAGAGCAGGTCACACTCACCTGATTCTGATGAATCAGCTGGCCTGGGTTATGCCTCTCAAGGGAGAAAACCTTTGAGTCCACAGAGCTGCTCACAGTTACCACCGCCTGTGTGTAACTGCTGTAGAACACTGAGGCAGGCCAGAGAGCGGATAGGTGCTAAGCACCAGTGACATTCTGAGGTCATGGCACGCATCACAATGAGGCCTTGCCCGGGTCAGCAGGGCCCATAGTCAGGGTCCTCCACGGCCTGAGGCATCAACATGCCTGCCTGCGATGTGTTTGTGCACGTGCGTGCACACGTGTATGTGGGTAAACACGTCTGTACACGTGTGTGTTGCTTCTCTGGCCAGGCCCGGCTGCCCCACTCATGTGTGCACCCAGTTCCTCATCACTGTCACCCCCGAGGCCCAGGGCCAGCATCAGAGCATCCATGGGTGCTCCCTAACTTCAGCCCTCCCTGCCCAGGGTGGTCCTGGGATACACATAGGGGTGGAGGGAAGTGACTGCTGCTGTTGGATCTCAGAATACAAAAGCTAATACTATTACCTAATGGTCTTTTTAGTGTCTCTGATGGTATCACTTCTTCATTTCTGATATTTTAACTGGGTATTTCTCTCCATGACCCTTGGATAGTCTAGCTAGAGGATCCTGTGGGGGAAGTGCCGGGCACACACTAGGGGCTCACTCTTCTAGACATGTTATCTAAAACCTGGTTCAGCTGTCCTTCCACGCAGGGCCTAGGGGATGCCAAATTCCAGGGTCCAGAAAGAGCTTGGGATAAAATGAAACTTCAAGGGGACGGCTTTGACCTGGGCTGAGTCTGCCTTTGCCATCCAACTGGAGTCTCAAGTCCTGTGTTAGTTTCCTAGGGCTGTTTTACAGTACCACAGACCGGGCACCTTTAACAACAGAATGTTACTGTCTCACAGTACTGGAGGCCATGGGTCCAAGTTCAAGGTGTCATCACGGTGAGTATTCCTTTTCCACTGGACTGTTGATACATTCTTAGAAGGTTTTTGGTTGCTGTTCATGTTAATTTCTCTTCCTTTCTGCAATTGTTCTCTTTCAGTACTCCCTGATGTTTTTCTTCTTGAAGATGTAGCTAGTTAATTTTGTATTTTAAAATTCTTCCCCTCACCCCAAGAACTTCTGCCTTTATAATTGGCTCCCTCTTCATATTTATTTTATACAAGATATGTGGCTGATTACATTGTTTCTGTCTGTACAGATGGAGAGTTAAGGAATAAAGAGGACAGACAGACTAGATTACCTCAAACACTGAAATGCTATGATTTGTCCGAAGTCATACACGCATTATCTGACCAGACATATGTGCTTTTTCTCTAGAAGCATTTTGTCATTTGGAATCAGATAGGTCTTCTGAATCTACCTTAATGAAATTGACAACTTTCAGAGGTTTTCAGTGGTGAAGAGAAACTTGGACAAGGAGATAACTTCCACGAACAGAAAAAGCCTCATCTCTTCTGGATTCCTTTAATGCCAGTGGTCGTCACCAGGGGCAGATTAGCCACCTTTTCCCCAGGCTGGGACCTCCACCTTCTCCTCTACAGGTGTATCACCTTAGAAATCTTCTGCATCTCACTGTCACCCAACACATTTTCTCCTTCCAAGCCTCTGCAGTCTCATGAGTTTGTCTGTATTTTTCTTCTCATAACCTACCTTGTTACCCTAGCCAGCCTGGATCTCATAGGAGATTAACAGAAATACTCCCAACATTGGGCCTTTCCTGTGCCCCTGTCTTCCTGCTGTATCCTGGCAAAATGCCAGCCCAATCCACAATCTGTTGTTCTACTTCTGTATCTGAGGGCTAAAGAAAAAGCACCTAGTCATACAGATTAACCCTGTTTTAAAGTAACTATTATGTATTTTCAACCTCATCTGAGTACTCAGCCTTGCCTGATGCCTTTTGCTCGCCCAGCCCTGTTTAGTTCTCTCATTCTCTTCAACATCTTTAGCAAATCTTCTCCTTCCCCCTTCCCCATCTTGACCTTCTTGTCTCTTCACCTGATACAGAGGTTCTTAGCTCCTACTTCATCGAGAATTTATGGTTTTGCTCTCTTCTATAAATTGACCTATAGGAGTATCCCTCTTTACCCATTTCCTATGGTTTTCAGGGGATGGAATATTTGTCCTGAGAAGGCCAATACATCCGTGGGACAGGTGTCTCTATCCCCATTTGCTACATAAGTATTCGACTTCAGCCATCCGGTACACTGGCTCTGTCTCTGGTTTCACCTGCTGTCTCTGTGTCAGCACTCATTTCCACTTTAGCCCATTGACTTCTTCCCTCACAACATTACTGAACTTGTCAATAGGCACATCAGTGATCTCCTGCATGCCAAGTCTCATGGACATTTTTCTTCATGTTGTTTGACTGCTGCTCTGCCTGACTGGATATTATAATCTCCTGTCCTTGAAACCGTAGGCTACTGTAGCACTACACTTTACTGGTTCTCCACTTACCTTCGTTACATCTCTTTTGTTTTCTTTTTTCCCGGATCCCTCCAGATGTGGCCTAGGAATCCTTTTAAACACAGTGCTCCAGGCAGAAATTAGTTGGAGGTAGTTCACAAGATGCAATTTATTTGCCATCCACCCTTGCATTTCAGCTCCATTATTTGTCCTTGCCATGCGTATCTATAAAAACACTTTCTCCTTCCCAGAGATGGCAGCTAACAAGACCTAGCAAAGAGAAATGGGAATTTTCATTCACAATTTCATAGGGAAAGCAATTGGCAAGATTATTTTACTGCCAAGGGTAATAAAATTAATGAGAGAGTTGAAGAAAGAGGCACGAATTCTGAAACTGTCTAGAACCATCTAAGAGGTAAAGCTGAGGAGTTTTATCCATATTTGTAGGCTGTGATTATTTTCATAGAAGTACTCTCTGATTTATGGGTATGTCACTGATTACCACCAGAATTGCAGATTGGGCACATTAAGCACATCAGCGTAAAAATCCTTGACATTTTGGCCAGGTGCGGTGGCTCACGCCTGTATTCTCCGCATTTGGGGATGCCGAGGTGGGCGGATCACAAGGTCAAGGGTGCGAGATCAGCCTGACCAACATGGTGAAACCCCGTCCCTACTAAAAATACAAAAGTTGGCCAGGTGTGGTGGCATGTGCCTGCAATCCCAGCTACTCGGGAGGCCGAGGCAGGAAAATCGCTTGAACCCGGGAGGTAGAGGTTGCGGTGAGCCAAGATCTCACTGCTGCACTCCAGCCTGGGCAACAGAGGGAGACTGTCTCAAAAATAAAATAAATCAAAAAAATCCTTGACATTTTAAAAATACCTCTGGCAGGGTTTCAGTGTAGTCGTGATATTGAAAATATTACCATGATTTGTCAGTTTCTTAAGTATAATTTTGTTTAGTCACATGTATGATAAGAACATACAGACTTCTTGCTGGGGGCATTGGCTCATGCCTGTAATGCCTATAATCCCCACTACTCAGGAGGCTGAGTCGGGAGGATTGCTTGAGGTCAGGACTTTGAGAGTAGCCTGGACAATAGAGCAAGACTCTGTCTCTTACAGAAAACATAATCATAAATAGATTTCTTGGTTTGTGGGGTTAACTTTTTAAATTTTCCTCTCATTAATTTGCCACATTTTTTAAAAATTTTTTGAGATGGAATCTCACTGTGTCACCCAGGCTGGAGTGCAGTGGCACAATCTTGGCTCACTGCAATCTCTGCCTCTCAGCTTCAAGTGATTCTCCTGCCTCAGCCTCCCGAGTAGCTGGGACTACAGGTGTGTGTCACCACGCTCGACTAATTTTTTGTATTTTTTTAGTAGAGGTGGGGTCTCACCGTGCTAGCCAGGATGGTCTCGATTTCCTGACCTCGTGATCTGCCTCCTCGGCCTCCCAAAGTGCTGGGATTACAGGCGTCAGCCACCATGCCTGGTCTAATTTACCACTTTTATCTGACTAAGATACCTTAACTTTATTTATTCCTTGGATTGGTAATATAGTGAAATGATTAGGGCAGGGTTTTGAAACCAGAGAGATCTGGGTTCAAATCCTGGTGTTGGCTGTAGATGTTGGGGGCAATGGCCTTAAATCCTCTGACTTTCCAGTGATTTTCCAATGGGTAAAATAACCCTTACATTGTGGAATGTTGCAAAGATTAGAGAGGATGCATATAAAATGTTTACCTATTACAGTGCTTGATATGTAGAAGATGAATTCTAAAATTACACCAACCCATTTTGCCCATTGCGGCTTTAGAATAGAAAAGTATACTCATACATTAGAATTGTGCACCTAGAGCTAAGTGACTCCAGCCCTGTGAAACCCTTCGATGCCAAAATGGCGTGTAGGACTAGATAGATGAATGTCACCTGACCATGACTGTCTATTAAAACTCACTGTGTTGGGCCGGTCGTGGTTGCTCACACCTGTAATCCCAGCACTTTGGGAGGCCGAGGTGGGTGGATCACGAGGTCAGGAGATGGAGACCATCCTGGCTAACACGGTGAAACTCCGTCTTTACTAAAAATACAAAAAATTAGGCGGGTGTGGTGGCGGGCGCCTGTAGTCCCAGCTACTA
Source organism: Pongo pygmaeus (assembly GCF_028885625.2). Lineage (NCBI taxonomy): Eukaryota > Metazoa > Chordata > Mammalia > Primates > Hominidae > Pongo > Pongo pygmaeus. Next base: position 53,102,045 of record NC_072392.2, read on the forward strand.
GGGAGGCTGAGGCAAGAGAATGGCGTGAACCCGGGAGGCGCAGCTTGCAGTGAGCCGAGACCGCGCCACCACACTCCAGCCTGGGCGACAGAGCGAGACTCGTTAAAAAAAAAACAAAAAACAGAAAAAACCAACCAAACAAAAAAAACACCTCACTGTATTTTATTATTATTATTTTCGAGATGGAGTCTTGCTCCGTCGCCCAGGCTGGAGTGCAGTGGGGTGCAATCTTGGCTCACTGCAACCTCTCCCTCCCAGGTTCAAGGGGTTCTCCTGCCTCAACCTCCCGAGTAGCTAGGATTACAGGCACCTGCCACCACGCCCAGCTAATTTTTTGTATTTTTAGTAGAAATGAGGTTTTCCCATGTTGACCAGCCTGGTCTCCAACTCCTGACCTCAGGTGAACCACCCGCCTCGACCTCCCAGAATGCTGGGATTGCAGGCATGAGCTACCGGGCCTGGCCAGATCTGAAATACGTTTGATGCCAGGGTAGCCTTAGTGGAGTGAAACTCTTATTAACAATGACAGTATTTGAAAAATATGAGAGATACTATCATCAGAACGGAATGACCTTTCTCAGGAATGGTTTTATCCTAATTAAGTAATGATCAGAGTCAGGTGAGGTGGCTCCCACCTGTTATCCCAGCACTTGGGGAGGCTGAGGTGGGCGGATCACTTGAGGTCAGTAGTTCAAAACCAGGCTGGCCAACATAGTGAAACACCGTCTCTACTAAAAAAACAAAAAAGTACCGGGTATGGTGGGCCGTGCCTGTAATTCCAGCTACTTGGGAGGCTGAGGCAGGAGAATTGCTTGAACCCCGGAGGCAGAGGTTGCAGTGAGCCAAGGTCGTGCCACTGCACTATAGTCTGGGTGAGAGCAAGACTCCGTATCAAAAAAAAAAAAAATCCAATTATAACATCTGTGAATGGAATAATTTGTAGACTCTTGGCATTCAAGAATTTGATGTTAGCTTTCTCGACTATTTATGAACAGTAAATGTTCATGATGCGGATGTTCTGTTGAGATGGACACTTGAACGCTGTGTGCGGTGGAGGCGAGGTTGAGGACGTCGCTTGACGGATGAGTAAGCCTCACCCATCTGGACAGCAGCATTTACACTTCAACTTTACTTTTAACTTCATATTTGCTGCTCGTTGTTATTTACGTGGTAACTAGCATGAATGATTCACTTACACACATACGTATTCTTTGTCTCTTTGTGAAATATTACACCAAGGAGAAAACACCATAGTCCCCAGACACAGTGCTCTTCAGTGCAAACGTGGGAAGTTTACGGAAGAAGCTCTCTGTCAGTGACAGCCGTAAACTTTGGAATATGCAAAGATCTTGAAGTATATCTCTCATACCAGGGACTTTTGTACAGTAGAGAATTGAAATTTGAGCTTATGAGAGCTGGTAGCATTGGATTTTTTTGCTTTTTGTCTATCAATCCATTCATGGGTTTTTTTTGTTTTTTTTTTGTTTTTTTGAGATGGAGTCTGGCTCTGTCGCCCAGGCTGGAGTGCAGTGGCCCGATCTGGCTCACTGCAAGCTCCACCTCCCGGGTTCACGCCATTCTCCTGCCTCAGCCTCAGGAGTAGATGGGATTACAGGCGCCTGCCACCACACCCCGATAATTTTTTGTATTTTTATTAGAGACGGGGCTTCACCGTGTTAGGCAGGATGGTCTCAATCTACAGACCCAGTGATCTGCCCGCCTGGGCCTCCCAAAGTGCTGGGATTACAGGTGTGAGCCACCGCCCCTGGCCACCATTCATGGGGTATTTTAAGATTTCATGTCAAAGCTCCGTTTGTCTCAGATGGTACAATTGTCTGCCATGTTGAAATAGGTGGTAACGCAAATTAATATTACCCCAAAACAAGACTTTGTTTATTTTTTATTTTGAAAATTTTTTTAAATTATACTTTAAATTCTGGGATACATGTGCAGAACGTGCAGGTTTGTTACATGGGTATACGTGTGCCATGGTGGTTTGCTGCACCTATCGACCTGTCGTGTAGGTTTTAAGCCCCGCGTGCATTAAGTATTTGTCCTAATGTTATCCCTCCCCTTGCCCACCATCCCCTGACAGGCTCTGGTGTGTGATGTTCCCCTCCCTGTGCCCATGTGTTCTCATTGTTCAACTCCCACTTATGAGTGAGAACGTGTGGTGTTTGGTTTTCTGTTCCTGTGTTGGTTTGCTGAGATGATGGTTTCCAGCTTCATCCATGTCCTTGAAAATGACATGAACTCATTCTTTTTTCTGGCTCCATAGTATTCCATGGTGTATATGTGCCACATTTTCTTTATGCAGTCTATGCTTGATGGGCATTTGGGTTGGTTCCAAGTCTTTGCTATTGTAAATAGTGCTGCAATAAACATATGTGTGCATGTGTCTTTATAGTAGAATGATTTACAATCCTTTGGGTATATAGCCAGTAATGGGATTGCTGGGTCCAATGGTATTTCTGGTTCTAAATGTCTTAAAATATCCTCTAAAGTAGATTTCAAAATACAACATACATGAGTCTGCAGGACACCTGCTCACAGAAGGCATCTGTAATTTATAGGAAGATGATGCTGACACTAGCTTAACCATGCATTTAGCACACCTCAGTTACAGTGAAAATCCAATTTTGTGCAAAAAGTGGGAAATAAATGGAGGTGTGTTTGCTTTATGAGACTTTATTTGATTTTTGTACATAGAAAATTGTTTTATTACATGTAAAATATAATTTAAATTGGTCACTGTGAGGAATCACGACACTGTCTTCCATAATGACGGAACTAATTTACACTCCCACCAATGGTGTAAAAGCGTGCCTGTATCTCCACATCCTTTCCAGCATCTGTTGTTTCCTGACTTTTTAATGATCACCATTCTAACTGGCATGAGATGGTATCTAATTGTGGTTTTGATTTGCATGTCTCTAATGAGCAGTGATGGTGAGCTTTTTTTCATATATTTGTTGGCCACATAAGTATCTTCTTTTGAGAAATGTCTGTTCATACCCTTCACCCTCTTTTTGATGGGGTTGTTTTTTTTCCTTATAAATTTGTTTAAATTCCTTGTAGATCCTGGATATTAGACCTTTCTCAGATGGATAGATTGCAAACATTTTCTCCCATTCTCTAGGTTGCCTGTTCTCTCTGATGATATATATATATTTTTTTGCTGTGCAGAAGCTCTTTAAGTGTTTATTTTAATATTTAATTTTTTAATATTTGTGTAATAGTGTCCAGTTTTACCAAGGATCTACATAGGAGCTTTTATGCAGAACTCATTGTTCTTCACTAAGAGCTTGTTAGTCCAGTAGTAAAATCAAATCCATCTTCAGCTGCTATGTGGCTTTGTTAAACAGTTAAACTTGAGTTGGAGATGCTCTGCCGTAGGGAGGAATTTTCGCTCCCCAGATGTGTTTGTATATAATATAATGTATTTTTCCCCTTTCCCCTGTGGAAACTTTGTGGAAAGATTATTTCAGTGTCAACCCTGATTGATATTTTAGTAATCGAACAAGTGCCTGTTACTCCTTTATTCATTCATTTATCAAGTGCTTAATGGGTGTCTTCTGGGTGCCAGACACTGCATTAGACTCTGGGGAATCAAAGATGAATCACACTTAGTCTCTACCCCCTGGGAATTTATTCTGGTTAGAGAAATTGTAAACACATAATCATGATCCTATGGGATATTTTTAAAGTATGAAATGAGATAATGTGTGTGAAAAAGCTTTGTAAGCTTTACACATTTAAGATTTTTTCTCCAGTGCATAGCATGATGCCTGACATATTTTAACTGCTCATTACACTCTTGAATGAACTGGTGAAGAGCCAAGAGTTATGAGAGCATAATACTAGAGTGTAGATGGATTAGTTCTGCCTGGATAGACAGGAGGGACGCGGAGGCTTCCAAGAATGTAACTTTTGAACTGGACTTGGAAATGTAAGTTGTTTATGTTAAGAATCGAGAAAGGAGGTTCTGGGGGGGCAGCTATCAGTCGTTAAAGTGCCTAGATTTAGATGAACCGCGTATCTACAGGCTTATGCAGTTTACAAGATGCTTTTGTTTACAGTATCTCTTTTGAGCCTTATGACAGGTCCATGAAGTGAGTTCATACAACCAAGAGAAGCTTTGAATAGATCCTGGGTTCTAGGGTGTAAGAGACAGCATCTGGCCAGTTTATTCTTTACAGTTTCACGAATGTTATGATTGCCAATATTATTGTATTTCTATTATTATATTTGTGAAAGCATGGTTTTCTGAGTTACAAGTATATGAAAGACAGATGTATACATGTAATAAAATGTATAGTTTTCTTTTTTTCTTTTTCTTTTTCTTTTTTTTTTTTTGAGACAGAGTCTCGCTGGGTCCCAGGCTGGAGTGCAGTGGTGCGATCTCGGCTCACTGCAATCTCTGCCTCCGAGGTTCAAGCAACTTTCCTGCCTTAGCCTCTCAAGGAGCTGGGATTACAGGTGCCTGCCACCATGCCTGGTTAATTTTTGTATTTTTGTTAAAGACAAGGTTTTGCCATGTTGGCCAGGCTGGTCTCAAACTCCTGACCACAAGTGATCCTCCTGCCTCAGCCTCCCAAAGTATTAGGACTACTGGTGTGAGCCACTGTGCCCAGCACATCTTGGCACCCTTTTCAAAACTCACCTGGCCACTGACATGAGGGTTTGTTTCTGGGCCCTCTATTCCACCCCATTGATCTCGATGTCTGTCCTTATGCCAGTATCACAGCTTTCGGTTTTTCTTTTCCTTTTTTTTTTTTTGAAACAGAGTCTCACTCTGTCACCCAGGCTGGAATGCAGTGGTGTGATCTTGGCTCACTACAACCCCTGCCTCCTGGGTTCAAGTGACTCTCCTGCCTCAGCCTCCTGAGTAGCTGGAATTACAGGTACATGCCACCATGCCCAGCTATTTTGTATTTGTAGTAGAGATGGAGTTTCACCATGTTGGCCAGGCTGGTCTCGAACTCCTGACCTCAAGAGATCCACCCATCTTGGCCGCCCAAAGTGCTGGGATTACAGGTGTGAGCCACTGCACCTGGCCTGTTTTTTTTTTTTTTTTTTTTTTTTTTTTTTTTTTTTTTTGAGACAGAAGTCTCACTCTGTTGCCCAGGCTGGGGTGCAGTGGCATGATCTCAGCTCACTGCAAGCTCTGCCTCCCGGGTTCACACCATTCTCCTGCCTCAGCCTCCCGAGTAGCTGGGACTACAGGTGCCTGCCACCACGCCTGGCTAATTTTTTTGTATTTTTAGTAGAGATGGGGTTTCACTGTGTTAGCCAGGATGGTCTTGATCTCCTGACCTCGTGATCCACCTGCCTTGGCCTCCCAAAGTGCTGGGATTACAGGCATGAGCCACCATGCCCGGCCAAGTTCTCCAACTCTTTTCTTCTTTTTCACAATTGTTTTGATTATTCAGGGAGGGTGACTTGAAATTCCCTATGAGGTTTAGAACAAGTTTTCTATTTCAGAAAGAAAATCAGACATGCCATTGGAATGTTCAGAAGGATTACATCGAATCTGTAGATTGCTTTGGATAGTCTTGACATCATAACAATATTAAGTCCTCCTTCATAAACATAGGATGTCTTTCATTTATTTATGTCTTCTTTAATTACTTTCAGCAAGGTTTTATCATTTTCAGTGTATGAGTCTTTCACCTTCTTGGATAAACTTATTCTAAAGTGCCTTATTCTTTTTGATGCTACTATAATGCTATTCTTTTCTCTGGAATGTTTATTGCTATTGTATATAAATGCAACTGATTTTTGCGTGTTGATTTTGAATCTTGTAACTTTGCTGGATTGGTTTATTTGCTCTAACAATTTTTTGTAGAATCCTTATGGTTCTTTACACAGAAAATCAATAGGCAAACAGAGATAATTTTTCTTCTTGGCCAGGTGCAGTGGCTCATCCCTATAATCCCAGCACTTTGGGAGGTGAAGTCAAGCTGATAGCTTCAGTCCAGGAGTTCGAGACCAGCCTGGCCAACATAGTGAAACCCCATCTACTAAAAATACACACACACACAAAAATCAGCCAGGTGAGTTGGCACGCACCTGTAGTACCAGCTACTTGGGAGGCTGAGGCAGAAGAATCGCTTGAACCCAGGAGGCAGAGGTTGCAGTGAGCTGAGATCGCACCACTGCACTCCAGCCTGGGAGACAGAGTGAGACTCCATCTCAAAAAGAAAAAAAAAAAGCAATATCAACAAAGCAAAATGACAGCCTACCAAACAGGAGAAAATACTCACAAAGAGATTACTATCTGGAATAGATAAAGAACTCCAAACACTCAAACTAAAAAACAAATTCAAAAATGGGCAAAAAGGCCAGGTGCAGTGGCTCATGCCTGTAGTCCCAGCATTTTGGGAGGCTGAGGCAGGAGGATCACTTTGGGCCAGGAGTTCAAGACCAGCCTAGACAACATAGTGAGACCCTGCCTCTACAAAAAAAATTTAAAAATGAGCCAGGCATGGTGGCACGAGCCTCTAGTGCCAGCTACTTGGGAGGCTCAGGCAGGAGAATCACCTGAGTCCAGGAAGTTGAGGCTGCAGTGAGCTATGATTGCACCACTGCAGGGACAGAATAAGATCCCGTGTCTTAAAAAAAAGTAATTACCTGTTCCACTTCCACTCCCAGGTGGAATTGAAACAAGAACTCAAGCAAATAGTGCACCAATGTTCATAGCAGCATTAGTCACACAATAGGAAAAGGTGAAAAGAAACTCACTGTCCATCAAAAGTTCAATGGCTAAATGATGTGTGAAAAATACATAAAATGGATTATTATTCAGTCATAAAAAGGACTGAAGCTCTGATCCACGCTTAATATTAATGAAACATTGAAAGCATTATGCTAACTGAAATAAAGACAGCTACAAGGCACAAATATTATGTGATCCCACTTCTACGAGGTATCTAAAATGGGCCAATTCATAGGGACAAAGTAAAATAGAGGTTACTGGCAGCTGGGGAGGGGGAAATGAAGAGTTATTGTTTAATGGCTATAGTTTGTTTTGTGTGAGTGAAGAAAAAGTTTTCACATAGTGGTGGTGATTACACAACACTGTTGATGTACTTGGGGCCACTGAACTGCACATTTCAAAATGGCTATAATGATCAATTGTATGTATATTTTGTCACAACTTTTTAAAAGTAAAATGTTATGTACATATAAATATTCCTTAAATTTGTATCTACATTATCAAAAACTGGGAACAAGCTGAAGTATAAAAGGGGGAACAATTTAACACATATCAGTAAGAATGAAACTTGTTTATGCTAAAACAGAAAATATAAAATGATGTTTGCTAGGAGAATAACTATTAAAAACATGCCCCCAAAGACTGAACACTAATATACAAAAATTAAGATAATTCTATTATAATTTTCTCTCATTTCCTTCCTCTAGTTATATTAACATGTTAGATTTCTTTTCAGTCTACTAACAACAACCATATGCCACATCAAAAGAATTATCCTGACTGCTGTGCTACTGGGTTGAGACAGGTCTGTTTTAATACAAAGCAGCTTCAACTAAGAGCCGTAAGAATTACTACGCAGCCAAGCCTACAAAGGCAGTCCCAAGAAACAAGATGGAACACTCAAATAGCTATCCTTCACTTTCACACTGACAGCTTGTGTTCTTCCCCACAGCTTACCTGCAGGCAGGATCAGGGAAATTCAGAATTTCACAGGAGAATATGGAAAAATGGAGAGCAAGACATAAGTGAATGGGATGCACTGGTGAAATTTCTCTTACTGCAATATCACTAGCAGCTTTGTAAGCCACCAGGCTGTTCTCTGCTGCCTCCTTCCTGTCATTTCCTGTGGCAAATTCTGCCAGATACCTGTGGTAGTCCCCTTTCCTAGATTTAAACCAGGAACAATGAGTTTTAAAGTAAAATAGCTAAAATTGTTCTATATAATATAAAATATGTGACAAAAATATATGTAACAATTAACAAGTGTACTTCAATAATTTTAAACACTCTCAAGAATATTTGGCTTCATTTCATTTTTTTCTTAGACATTTCATACTATTTTCCTTATTAAATATAATCAAAAATCCCACGGAAATTAACTGAGGAACCTCTAAATATCAACAAAACTATCGCTTGATAGACTGGAATTAAACAAGCAAGTGGTTCCAAGAAATGGCACAAGGGTATTAACCATAAAATAAAATTTCTACATGAAACATTCAGCCAGCACTGTGCAATGTGTGGCTGTTTGGGGGAGGGGAATGAGAGAGGTCCCATGAAAGCAAAGCAATATAAATAAGTAAAGCAAAAGCTAATGCATTTTTATAATAGCCTGACCATCTTTTTATTCCAAAATCAACTATCCTTCTAACATTAAACAATTATTCGTAAATAAAAGTTGGAAACCTACATAGAAGAAAGTCATGATTCTAAAAAGGCCAACTTTTAATGTTACATTTTCCTTTCTAGTATAGAACCTACATTTCATAATAGAAAACCTTGGACTTGCCAGTGGTAGCTGCTGGAATGAGGTGTTTGTCCAGTGCATCCAGAACGTCGCCACGGATTAACTTTAGCTCAGTCTCAACCTGAAAAAATAAAAATAAATTTTAAAAAATCAGACTGTTTCAGTCTAGAAATTCTGTAAATTTATTACACATTCTATTTACCTCTGGTTTTGAGGAAGAGAACTTAGTATTAAAGAGAATTCGTATCCCTCTCCAAACTCCCTTCTTCCCTTTTGACACAAAGGCAGAGAAAAGCTGCCTCTCAGTTATCAAAAGTATCTTTTGCTTTCTGCACGCAATTAAGTGCTACACACACACCACCCCCTACCCCAACACCCCCTCACAATCCAACTACAAAATCAGCAATGACTGAAACTGAACACTGATGCTACTTGGTAAACGCTGGTCAATTACATGAATCTTTCACAAGGTAGCAACTATTGTGTCCATTTACTTGGGAAAACAGAACCTAAGACATTTGCTCAAAGATCATCCCCTTAAAAGGACTTAATAAGCAGAGCTAGGATTTGAAGCCAGGCAGGGTGCAAGTGGCAGAACAAAATTCAGACCCAGGCAGTTTGCCTTCAGTACTTACATTCCTAACAACGTTGAACAGGCAATCCCTTTAGTGGAAGAGATCCAAAACTAGTTAAGATACCAAAAATCTATGGACCAAAAAAACTATTGCCACTCATCTCTATTCATTTATAATGCTGAAAATGTACAGCACCTCTAAACGCACATACCCAGCTTGCTTCCTTTTTTTTTTTTTTGAGACGGAGTCTTGCTTTGTCCCTCAGGCTGGAGTGCAATGGCACCATCTCAGCTTACTCCAAGCTCTGCCTCCCAGGTTCACACCGTTCTCCTGCCTGAGCCTCCAGAGTAGCTGGGACTACAGGCGCCACAACCATGCCCCGCTAATTTTTTTTATTTTTTGTATTTTTTGTATTTTTAGTAGAGACAGGGTTTCACCATGTTAGCCAAGATGGCCTCGATCTCCTGTCCCCATGATCCTCCCACCTCGGCCTCCCAAAGTGCTGGGATTACAGGCATGAATCACTGTGCCCGGCTGCTTGCTTCCTATTTTCTATGAACACATGGTACTACCATTGAACCTTTCTAGGTTCCTCTCATGCCCCTGGAACCTCCTTTCCACTGTAAAACATTCTCTCACTCTTTCTTCCATAATTGCATTCTTTTCTTAGCTAAGCAAAAGTGTTTTCTGAATCAACTATCTCCATGATGACTTTTCAGATAGAGACTGCTGTAGGAGACGAAAGGTTTCCATGTTCTCCTAGCTCCTCACATACTCAATGACTGCTCTCCTGTTACTTACTCCAAATCCTTCCTCCTCACAAGCCGATATTCTACATTCCATTTCTCAGTTTCTGTCATCAACAGCTCTCTGGGCCATTCTCCTACATTCAATGACTATCTACAGCCAACCTATCCAATACCTGAGATCACACCAAGGTATGGTGTGGCCACGTTCCATTCAACAGAGTTCTTTGCTTTCTACTCCAAGACTTGCACATGTCCATACCCCTAACTGTGCTGCTCCATACTAGAAGTCTTACACTGTAATGCTCCACTCTTGGCTGTGGCTTCCTCTTTTAGTTCTTTTTCTCTTCTTGTTTCTACTTAGGGACTCATCAAGACATCTCCTCCCTCCCTCCCTCCCTCCCTCCCCCCCTCCCTCCCTCCCTCCCTCCCTGCCTCCCTCCTTCCCTCCCTTCATCTAAGACATCCAGACTGGAACTTTTCACATCTTCTCCCAATGTATCAGTTGCTCTCTTTGCTTCCTGCTTCCCTTTCCTAGCTAGCCCAAGTCCCACAGTGTAGCTCATGGACTTCTTTCTTCAGCACTTTCAACTTTCTCACTTCCTCATTCCTCCAGGACACAAAACTTGTCTATTGGTCATCGAAATTCTTTGACCCAACACATTTCATGGTAATGGTAACATCAACCCCAGCTTACAACTTTATTTTTAGGGACAGGGTCTCACTTTTTTTTGCCCACTACTGCAGCTTCCAGGAGAAAAAGTTATTCACCTCTGCCCTGAAATATTCTGTAGCCTAATCCAAGAGAGCAAAAGATAAAAACCTACCAAGATATAAAATGTGTACTACATATACCATCAAGTGAGTACTAGGCTGTGACCTCAAATGCCAATGACTATGGCCAAATTACTGGCAGACATACCCTGAGAACTAAGCCAGACACTCAAAAGAAACAAGCCTCCCTTTTCACAGACATTTTCTAAAACTATAAAAATAAAAGGCAAAAATTAGGACATATTCAGGTGACAACAACTTCCTTCCCCCTGACAATTTATGTTGTATAAAACCTAAAGATTAAAAACTATGACATTGGATAAAAAAGAAAACCCTGAGTCTTTCAATAAAAAGAAGAATGGAACAAATTTAACCAAAAACACTAATCATTTTTCTTGAAAATACAGTAGTTCCCTTTTATCTGAGGGGGATCTATTCTGAGACTCCCCAGTGGATACACTGAAACCATGGATAATGCCAAACCTTATATATACTATGTTTTGTTCTATACATACACATTCATGGTAAAGATTAATTTGTAAACTAGGCACAGTAAAAGATTAATAACAGAACAATTATAACATACTCTAATAGAAGTTATATGAACATAGTCTCTTTTTCTCTCCAAATATCTTATTGTACTGTACCACTGGTAACTCAAACTGTGGATAAGGGGGGACTGTGGTACAACAGTCTCACCATTTGCTGGTATTTCCCAATCATTTTTTGCTTGTCTTCTCCTCCCTTGTTTCCTTCTTTCTGTTCAAGGCTGCTGATTATTCTCCAGGAGGCTCTTGTAGCTCCAATCACATTCTTATATGTAACAGATAGGAAGTTTCTCTCTTCAGCTGTCAGCTCTACATCCATCCCTGCTAATTTCTTCATTGGCTCCACCATTTCTATAAGGGAAAAGCAAAATCTGTACACCTGCAGAATTAGCACCACATGGATGCTGCCAAAGGGTTTTCTGCCTGTGTCCTCTGGAGCGGTGACATCACATCCCCCCTGGACAGGAGCCCATTAAGCAACACTTGGTGCAGTCAAGCAGTGCCACACCAGAATGTGGGGACCAGTGACTTCAGGGAGTGCTTGGCAGCAAGCCCCAAGGTCCTCAGGGTGCCCCAGGGCCTTCCTTGGAAACCGCACTGCCGTCAGTGCCCTGGCACCATGGGCCTGTGGTGAGAGTGCAGCCTGAGCGGTCTACACAATGCCTTCAGGGTCGCTCTTCCATCGTCCTGGTGAGGAGCACAGCCCTGATCCATGCAGGCCTCCTGACCCACACCCTCATGTTCTCTCCCAAACACACTTTCTTGTCTGTTCAATATGGGCAGGCTGAGAAGGCTAAAAATTTCCCACATTTTTAAGTTCTGCTTCCCTTTTGATTATAAGTTCTGTCTCTAAACCATTCCTCTTTTCTTTCATTTTCCTAGAAATATTCAAGAGAATGAAGCTGCTCCTTCAATACTTTGCTTAGATATTTCTTCTGCCAAATTTCAGGTTCATCACTCGCAAGTTCTGCCTTCCAGAAAACACTAGGAGCACAATGCGGCCAGGTTCTTAGTCACTTTACAAGCATCACCTTTCCTCCAGTTTCCAATAACATGTTCTTCATTGCCATCTGAGACTTAATCTGAATGACTTTTCCCTTCCATATTTTTATTTTTTTAAGAGACTTGGTCTCCCTGTATTAGCCAGGTTGGTCTTGAACTCTCATCCTCAAGCAATCCTCCCGTCTCAGCCTCCCAAAGTGCTAAGATTCCAGGCATGAGACACCTTGCCTGACCCACTCCATATGCTACCAACATTCTGTCCAGCTCTCCTCTTCTGAGCCCTCACCAGAATCACCCTTCATGTTTTAAAATAAATGTTTCCTGTTGAAATGATTTTAGATATACAGAAATATTGAAAAGGCACTATAGTGTCCTCCTACACCTTCCATCCAGCTGCCCCTAATAATGACATTTTGCAGTACCGTGGCACAAAAGAAATTCAGGCCAGGTGTGGTGGCTCATACCTGTAATCCCAGCAATTTGAGAGGTTGAGGCGGGAGGTTCAGGTTCACTTGAGTCTAGAAGTCTGAGACCAGCCTGGGAAACAGGTAGACCCTGTCTCTAGAGAAAAGTCAAAGAAATTAGCCAGGCATGGTGGCGTGTGCCTAGTTCGACCTAATCAGGAGGCTGAGGCAGGAGGACTGCTGGAGCCCATGAGTTCCAGGAAGCAGGGAGCCATGATTGCACCACTGAAGAATAGAAAGGTAAATATTTGAAGTGCTACTTTATGCCACTAGGAAAAGCAAGAAGACTTTTAATCTTATACCATCAGTATTAAGGTATACAGTTTTCTAAAAATTTATCTCTGCAGTTCAATAAGAAAAAATTCCTGCACATCATATTTGATAGAGCAAATAAAGAAAAAAATTTAAAAATTAAAGGAAATGTCATTATTAGACTCATGCATTTTTCCAAGCATTACTAAAAAGCATCACACATTTCTGTTTAAAACACTTGTACCATTGCATAATTAAGTATGAAGGTGAGAGTTATTTGAGGTGTTTAAAAGTTGGTGGTACCACATCTAATTGGTGTAGACTAGATAAAAATGACTATAAAAAATACAAATTCCATGCAAATGTAAAGATTATACAATCTTATTAAATTATTAAACAGACATTTTTTCCCAACTATCAAATGGGATAACATCATGTCTATAATTAGCAATAAGAAAATTCTATTTGCACAATCTTCGAAGTCCTTTTTTTAAATTGTATATACATCATCTCTCATTTAAAAATGAACATTTCTGTATGCTTATTACACCTAGGAAGAAATATTTTCAATCTTTTTTTTTTAAAGACAGAGTCTCGCCCTGTTGCCCAGGCTGGAGTGCAGTGGTGCAATCTCAGCTCACTGCAAGCTCTGCCTCCCAGGCTCATGCCATTCTCCTGCCTCAGCCTCCCCAGCAGCTGGGACTACAGGTGCACGCTGCCATGCCCAGCTAATTTTTTGTATTTTTAGTAGAGATGGGGTTTCACTGTGTTAGTCAGGATTGTCTCCATCTCCTGACCTTGTGATCTGCCTGCCTCAGCCTCCCAAAGTGCTGGGATTACAGGCGTGAGCCACCACGCCTGGCAAAAATTTTCAATTTTATAATCTCAAAATTTTTGTTAGTCATTAAAATAAATCAAAGCATTCGGCATCAAAGGATATACAGACACACACTCTTAAGTAAGTCATATATGAGAACCAGAATATTAGAGGCCTAAGCTGCTCATTTCATAAGACAGGGGCCCCTTGTAGTATTTATTTTAAAAAGAAATAGCCCCATTCACAAGGGAAAGATAATAATTTAAAAATTAGAAACTAAAAGAAAAATAAAGAAGCCTTAAACCTTCAGTGTATGAATATCTACCGTTAAAAAGAATGAGAAATAGACACTCGGGACATCAGACATACTGACCCTTCAAAGGAACATGGATACAAATATGTAACAGCCAATCAGATGGTACTAACACCAAGATCCTGTGTGACAGCAAGTAGTGACCAAATCTAAAGAATTCCCAAAGTTGTATTCAAATATATTTTTATGAAGGTTTTTATGTGAGTTACAAAACAGCCCTACTTCAGTTTTACTATTTCCCAGTAAGTAAAAATGAAAATAAATAAATGGATAATAGTAATTAAACAGAAAATGAGAAACAAAGTGATAATCACAAAATGTATAATTGGTGCCAAAAATCCAATTAACTAAAGATGTTAAAAATATAAAGAGTTTCCTACAGATTAATTTTTCTGACTAAATGTATACCAACATTCACTATCAATATTAATATATATTCTTTTTTTTTTTTGAGACGGAGTTTTTGCTCATTGCCCATGCTGGAGTGCAATGGCATGATCTCAGCTCACCACGACCTCTGCCTCCTGGGTTCAAGCAATTCTCCTGCCTCAGATCCCAAGTAGCTGGGATTACAGGCATGCAGCAGCATGCCCCACTAATTTTGTATTTTTAGTAGAGACGAGGTTTCTCCATGCTGGTCAGGCTGGTCTCCAATTCCCAATCTCAGGTGATCTGCCTGCCTTGGCCTTCCAAAGTGCTGGGATTACAGGCATGAGCCACTGCACCCAGCCCTGGTTTTTTTTTTTTTTTTTTTTTTTTGAGACAGGAGTCTCACTCTGTTGCCCAGGCTAGAGTGCAGTGGTGTGATCTCATATATAATGTTTATTATAATAACAGCAAAAGGGGGAAGAGGGCAATGGAGCTTTACAGGAGAAAACTGCTTTCTGCAAGTCTTTATCTTTTTGCTGGTAAAAAGTCCTGCCTCTGTGTTGATGCCTTCTGACTCACTGAGGTGGTGGTTGTGGCACTTTCACTTCACTGTTTTTTGTTTGTTTGTTTGTTTGTTTGTTTTTTAAGTAGAGACAAGGTCTTGCTTTGGTTGCCCTGGGTGGTCTCAAACTCCTGGCTTCAAGCAATCCTACTGTCTTTGAAAAGGTTGTGATTAAAGGTGTGAACTACCACATCCAGCCATTTTTTACAATAACAATGAAGTTGGCTATATCAATTGACTCTTCCTTTCATAAAACATTGCTCTGTAGCATGTGCTGCTGTTTGACAGCATTTTACCTACAGTAAAACTTTCTTCAAAATTGGGGCCAATTCTCTCAAACCTTGCTGCCACTTTATCAACTAAGTATAGGGCATATTCTACATCCTTTGTTGTCATTTCAACAATGTTTACACCATCTTCACAGGAAATAGATTCCATCTCAGGAAAGCACTTTCTTTGTACATCTATGAGAAGATATTCTTTCAAGTTGGACCATGAGATTGCAGCAATTCAGTCACATCTTCAGGCTCCACTTCTAATTCTAGCTCTCTTGCTATTGGCCACCACATCTGCAGCCTCCATCAAAGTCTTGAATCTCTCAGCCATCCATGAGGGACAGAATCAACTCTTTTCAAACTCCCATTCATGTTGATATTTTGACCTCCTCCCATAAAACATAAATGTTCTTAATGGTACCTAGAATGGTGAATTCTTTCCAGAAAGTTTTCAATGTACTTTGCCCAGATCCATAAGAGGAATCACCCTCTATATAGCAGCCATAGCCTTTCAAAATGTATTTCTTAAATCATAAGACTTTTACATCAAATTGACTCCTGGATGCACAGACTGCAGGATGGATGTTGTGTTAGCAGGCATGAAAAGAACATTTTCTTGTACATCTTCATCAGAGCTCCTAGGTGACTATGTGCATTGTCAAAGGCTTACTAATTGGCCTAAATTCAATATTGCTGTGTCTTAAAGAATAGGGAGGCCTGAGGAGAGTAGAGAGAGATGAGAGAACAGCCAGCTGGTACAGCAGTCAGAACACATACAACATTTATTAACTTCACCTCATAGTAACATCAAAGGTCACTGATCATACATAACCATAACAGAGATAACAATGAAAATGTGTGGAATATTATGAGAATTTTAAAAAGGGATGAAGAGTCACTAAGTGAGCATACGCTGTTGGAAAAATGAAACCGATAAGACTTGCTTACTCCACAGTTGCCGCAAACCTTCAATTTGGTAAAAAAGAAGAAAAACCATGCAATTCCTGTGAAGTACAATAAATAGAAGCCCAATAAAATGAGATATGCTTAAGAAAAAAACAGATATGCTTATACATCTTACTAAAACTAAGTACAGTCTAGCAAGTTAAGATAAAGATAGTAAGCCCTACAACAACCACTGAGAAAATAACCCAAGAAAAATCGTTTTAAAAATCATAAAGAAGGCCAGGCCGGTGAGCCAAACACCTGTAATTCCCAGCACTTTGGGAGACTGAAGCAGGAGGATAGCTTGAGCCCAGGAGTTTGACACCAGCCTGGGCTATATAGCCTGTCACTGCCTGGGCTATATAGCCTTGTCACTACAAACAAGAAAAAACTTAGGCATGATGGCATGTTGTTGCGGGAATTCAGGGACCCTGAATGGAGGGACCGGCTGAAGCCATGGCAGAAGAACATAAATTGTGAAGATTTCATGGACATTTATTAGTTCCCCAAATTAATACTTTTATAATTTCTTATGCCTGTCTTTACTGCAATCTCTGAACATAAATTGTGAAGATTTAATGGACATTTATCACTTCCCCAATCAATGCTCTTGTGATTTCCTACACCTGTCTTTAATCTCTTAATCCCATCATCTTCGTAAGCTGAGGATGAATGTCGCCTCGGGACCCTGTGATGGTTGTGTTAACTGCACAAATTGTTTGTAGAGCATGTGTGTTTGAACAGTATGAAATCTGGGCACCTTGAAAAAAGAACAGGATAACAGCGATGTTCAGGGAACAAAGGAGATAATGTTAAAGTCTGGCAGCCTGTGGGCCAGGCAGAAGAGAGCCATATTTCTCTTCTTTCAAAAGCAAATAGGAGAAATGTTGCTGAATTCTTTTTCTCAGCAAGGAACATCCCTGAGAAACAGAATGCATTCCTAAGCGGAGGGTGGTCTCTGAAATGGCCACTTTGGGAACGTCTGTCTTTTATGGTTGTAGATTAAGGGATGAAATAAGCCCCGGTCTCCCGTAGCTCTCCTAGGCTTATTAGGATGAGGAAATTCCCGCCTTATAAATTTTGGTCAGACTGTCTGCTCTCAAACCCTGTCTCCTGATAAGATGTTATCAATGACAATGCATGCCCGAAACTTCATTAGCAACTTTATTTTCACCCCGGTCCTGTGATCTCGCCCTGCCTCTGTTTGCCTTGTGATATTCTATTACCTTGTGAAGCATGTGATCTTTGTGACCCACACCCTATTCGTACACTCCCTCCCCTTTGGAAAATCACTAATAAAAACCTGCTGGTTTTGCGGCTTTGGGTGCATCACGGAACCTGCCCACATGTGATGTCTCCCCCGGACACCCAGCTTTAAAATTTCTCTCTTTTGTACTGTTTCCCTTTATTTCTCAGACCGGCCAACACTTAGGGAAAATAGAAAAGAACCCACGTGAAATATCATGGGCTGAATTTCCCCCGACAACGTGGCAGTAGTCCCTGCTGCTTGCGACGCTGAGTGGGGAGGATCACTTGAACCCAGGAGGTTGATGTTGCAGTGACCATGACAGTGCCACTGCACTCCAGACAGGGTGACAGAGCAAGACCCTATCTCAAAAATAAAATAAAATAAAATAAAAATGAAAAATAAAAGAAATGAAAATGGTATACTAGAAAGTATCTATAGGTGGTATCCAACTTAAAATCATTCTACTTACAGTTTCTTAACTTTACCACCATGATACAAACCCGATACACATTAGTACTATATTCTTTGTGATGCTGGGCAGCGGCAGCAAGCCACAACTCCCAGTCAGCCATGCCATCATGAGACTAAACAACCAATGCTTGCTTGACCAGTGAACCGTGTAGCCAGATGATTTTTCCCAACTGTAGGCTAATGTAAGCATTCTGAGCATATTTAAGGTAGGCTAGGCTAAGTCAAGATGTTAGATAAATAAGGTATATTTCTTTCTTTTCTTTTTTTAAAGGGATGGGGTCTCAGTATATTGCCTAGGCTGTAGTGAAGTGGCTGTTCACAGGTGCAATAATCATGCACTAAAGCCTCAAAACCCTAGGCTCAAAATAATCCTCCTGCCTTATCAGAATGTAAGCTCATCATAACTCAAGAAGCATATGTACTTAAGATTAAAAAGGTAGAAAACAAAGCAAAACAAAACAGGAACTAAGTAGTCATAAGAAAAACAAAAAACAAAAGGGCAAGCTGCCCACCCAGGACCAAGGGGTAAGGCCATGCCAATGGGCCTAAAGAACAGAATATCAAGCCACAGAGAATTATTTTCAATTCTCAGAACTGAATGGAATTTGTCCTGCAGACTTACAAACCTGCTTTAAGCCCCTTTTTTCCTTCCAATTTATCTCTTTTGGAATGGGAATGCTTCTCTGCCTGTCCCACCATTGCATCTCAGAAACAGAAAACTTGTTTTCTATGTATCACAGGTTTAGAAATAGAAGTTTTTTTTGTTTTTCTGTTTTTTTTTTTAAGACAGAGTCTCGCTCTTGCCACCCAGGCTGGAGTGCAATGGCGCAACCTCAGCTCACTGTAACCTCTGCCTCCTGGGTTCAAGCAACTCTCCTGCCTCAGCCTCCCAAGTAACTGGGACTACAGTTGTGTGCCACCACACCCGACTAATTTTTGTATTTTCAGTAGAGACAGGGTTTTATTGTGTTAGCCAGGCTGGTCTTGAACTCCTGACCTCAGGTAAGCTGCCCGCCTCAGCCTCCCAAAGTGCTGAGATTACAGGCGTGAACCACCATGCCCAGCAGAGATAGAAATTTTGCATCAGGATTAACCAACGTCTTAACCCATTGCCAATTCAGATGATTCAGAAGATGAGATTTGGGACTTTCTGAGTTTATTCTATTCAGGTAAGATGTGAGACTTACTTATAGAGTTTACATCAAAATGGATGAACACTTTTG
This sequence comes from Pongo pygmaeus, assembly GCF_028885625.2. Classification (NCBI taxonomy): domain Eukaryota; kingdom Metazoa; phylum Chordata; class Mammalia; order Primates; family Hominidae; genus Pongo; species Pongo pygmaeus. The sequence continues at coordinate 53,121,095 of NC_072392.2, forward strand.
GGGGATATTGGGATACAGCGCATCTATTTTGTATGTGGAAAGAACATAAATTTTGGGGGCATCAGAAGGCAGACTGCTATGGGTTGAATTGTGGTCCCCAAGAAATGTATGTGAAGTCCTTAACCCCCAGTATCTTAGAGAGTAACCTTATTTGGAAAAAGGATCATTGCAAATGTAATTAGGATGAGGTCACATGATGGAGTAGGGCAGGCCCCTAATCCAATATGACTGATCTCCTAATAAGAAGATGGTCATATGGAGACAGAGACAAAGGAAGAATGGAATGTGAAGATACAAGCAGAGATTAGGGTGATTAAAAAAAAAAAACCTGTCAATCATTGACACCCATCACCAGAAGCTAGGAGGCATGGAACAGATTTCCCTTAAGAAGTCTCAGAAGGATCCAACCCAGCTGATATCTTGATTTCAGAATTGTAGCCTCCTTAATTGTGAGAAGAAATTTCTGCTGCTTTAAGCCACCCAGTTTGTGATATTTTGTTACAGCAGCCCTAGGAAACTACCACAGGGGGTGTATGAAAAATTGGCTGTGAGATGTTCATGTTTTAGAATTGGGTGATGAATGTACCCAGGGTGTTTGTTATATTATTGCTTACTGTTTTATATATTTGACAATTGCAGAAATAAATTCTTTTTTTTTTTTTTGAGATGGAGTCTCGCTTTGTGGCCCAGGCTGGAGTGCAGTGGCACTATCTCAGCTCACTGCAAGCTCCGCCTCCCAGGTTCACGCCATTCTCCTGCATCAGCCTCCCAAGTAGCTGGGACTACAGGTGCCGACCACTATGCCCAGCTAATTTTTTTTGTGTTTTTAGTAGAAATGGAGTTTCACCATGTTAGCCAGGATGGTCTCGATCTCCTGACCTCGCGATTGGCCCATCTCAGCCTCTCAAAGTGCTGGGATTACAGGCGTGAGCCACTGCACCTGGCCCAGAAATAAATTCTTAATAAACAAAATAATGTCATAATAAGTAGAGTAAGTATTAAAGTTTTAAAAGCAGAAACAAACAAATTAGAAAACAGTTGAATAAAATTGGAAATAGGCCCCAAAGCTGTTCTTTCTATAAGGCATAAAAGAAATTGATCAACGCCAGCACAGTGGCTCACACCTGTAATCCCAGAACTTTCAGAAGCCAAGGTGGGCAAATCACCTGATATCAGGAATTCGAGACCAGCATGGCCAACATAGTGGAACCCCGCCTCTACTAAAAATACAAAAAAAAATTAGCTGAGCGTGGTGGTGGACACCTGTAATCCCAGCTACTTGGGAGGCTGAGACAGGAGAATGGCTTGAACTTGGGAGGAGGAGGTTGCAGTGAGCCAAGATCGCACCACTGCACTCCAGCCTGGGCAACAGAGTAAGACTCCATCTCAAAACATAAGAAAAAAAATTTTTTGGTTAAGAGTTTAGATAAAGGAAAAAACTCCATTTAAATGTTTTTGTGAAGAAAACCATAATGGATTACATGGCACAACAACAGTTTCAAAAAATTAAAACCAATTTGTAAACATTAATCATCACAGTTACTTATATGCCCTTAAAAAATGATCTATATGCTCCTAGTGTCACATAATCTAGGAGTCTACTTCACGCAGACTTTTTGCAACTAACACGCATTCCTTTGTTTCTTCATCACTGTGGAGAAGAGGTGGTACATACAAAAGGTTCTTGATATAACCCTATAAAGAGATTATCACATGGTGTGTTATCTGGGTATTTAAATGGTTACAATTCCAAGATACATCAATGCTATCAACTTTTAAAAAAAATAAATTTGACCTATAATGGGGGTGGCCAGCTGGGGGTAGGGGAGAAAGAGGCAAACTGTGTATCCTGGAACTTTGTAGCTGGAAAAAAATTACCAGCAGCAGCAGCCTGATCAAAACTGCAACTTCTTGCCCACCTGGACAACCCAGCTCTCTTTTCTAGAAATTAGCTTCTATGCTCAATTTCTAATAATGGAATGGTGCCTAGGGACTCATGTTTGTCTAGGTGAAAACACCTTCTAAATCCAGGTGCTTACACCAGAATGGCTCTCCTGGAAATTTAGGACTGAGACATTGAGTCAGTTACCTGTAGGGTAACCTGTAGAATCAGACATTTCTCAAATTTGACCTGTCTTATTTCGATACCATGTTGCCCAGCAATGTAACCTCCCCTTAAGTATCGGTTTTTGTAAAATCTCCTAATCAATTTCTTATCAGATTATTTTATATAAATACCTATCATCTAGAGTACTCCAGAAGCCAAATGAACATTAAAAAAATATATACTGAGATAGGGCCAGGCATAGCGGCTGAGTGTAATCCCAGCATTTTGGGAGGCTGAGGTGGAAGGATAACTTGAGGCAAGGAGTTCACGACCAGCCTGGGCTATACAGCAAGACGCTGTCTCTCTACCAATTCTACCAACATTTAAAAAAAAACTGGGTGTGGCGGTGGCACCTGTATTCCTAGCTACTTGGGACGCTGAGGTGGGAGGACTGATTGCTTGAGGCCAGGAGTTTGAGGCTATTGTGAGCCATAATTGTCCACTGCACTCCACCCCGGGGTGATGGACTAAGACTGTGTTTCTAAATAAATAAATATTACAAAAAGAAAAGCACTGAGATAGGCAATGTTGGTAAGTGAGATTATAGATTTTAATCTCATGAACAATTTTAAGTTAGCTACTATACACTCCCATTTCCAAAAGTTTAGATTGGAATGTTTGCTGGCTTTGGTAACTAAGAGAAAAGAAATAACAATGAGAGGTATTATAGTGCCATTCTTCCACAGTCTTTATCAAATAAATAGGCCTTTGAGTCTTGGAATTGTTGAGATCAAGAAAACAAATAATATATAAAGTTGACAAGCACAAAGGATACAAAGAGGCCAGGCATGGTGGCTCATGCTTGTAATTCCAACACTTTGGGAGGTCAGGGCATGGGGGTTGTCTGAATCCAGGAGTTCAAGACCAGCCTAGGAAACATAGTGAGATCCCATCTCTACAAAAAATAAAAACAAAGGTAGCCAGACATCATGGTGCAAGCCTGTAGTTGCAGCTACTCAGGAGGCTGAGGTGGGAGGATCACTTGAGGCTGGGAGGTCGAAGCTACAGTGAGCTGTAATTGCACCACTGCACTCCAGCCTGGGGAACAGTGAGACCATGTTGGAAAAAAAGAAGAGGGGAGGGGAAGGGGAGGAGGGACCACAAGAAACAAATATAATGAAGAATCATTTACTATTCCTGAGAAAAAGAGAATAGCAAGTGTGAGAGAATGTGTAACTAGGGTTGGGGAGAAGGGGCTGGAGAGAGAGAGCACACAAAGACAACAGACAGAAGTCAAATAGGAAATTTCAAAATGAGAATCAGCTGACATTATCAAAAAGAGCAAAATAACTTTTTTACAGATAAAAATGGAAGATTTTGCTTTCCAAAATAATTCAATTCTCCAGAAAAAAAATTAATTTAAGCACTCATCTAAGTAACTAGTATAAAGTGCCAAACAAAAATAAACATTTATTAGATATAGACAAATGCAAATATATTCAATGCTTTTGTACAAATGTGAATATCTGGGGGCCTTATTATCATCTTGTTAATATATGCCAGTGAACAATTTGTAGACACAAGACTTGTTTTACAAACATTCCATGATCATAAGCCAGGAACTTAAAACTTAGTGTCTATCTCTTCATTATAAGAAATGTTTCAATTAACTCACTGTGTGTGTGTGTGTGTGTGTGTGTGTGTGTGTGTATGTGTTTTCTATCTCATGTGGTGGTGATGAGCCTAGTACTTATATTCTTGAAACGGAAATCCCATTCTGATATTTCTTCCTCCCTCTTCTCTGTCACATTAAACTGATAACCAGGCTGGTCAGCTGAAGCTCTTATATATTACCGAATGTCTCTGCCCCATTGTTCCTACTACTTCAGATCCTCATTCCAGTGTCTGGGACACTGTCAGAGTCTAAATAGATTCTAGGTCTCTTGTCCCTTATATCTTCCATCTCCCAATCCTCCTTCCCCCAATCCATTAGAATGACAGACCTAAGCATATCCTTTCTGAACACAAAAACACATCAATAGGGATAAACTTAGGCTCCTTAACATGATGCATGAGGTGCTTGAACATCTGACCCTTGACAGTCCCTCTCAGCATTTTGCCTAGTGCATTCAGGGCCCTAACAATACCATCCTTCTCCCTGCCACCATCCCAAATCCCCTCCCCTGCTCACCACTCTCCTTGTTATTTCCCCCTTCAAAGCTTTTGTTCCTTCAATCTGTAAAATTAACAGCCACTCACATTCTCCTTCCTTTCCCCTCTTCACAGCCGGCACCTGGAGGTTTCTTACTCTTACGAAAAACTGCGACCTTTTCTAAGATACCTCCTCCCTCTTTCCTCAGTCCTGTTAAAGGTTACGTGGACATTCACTGTACCTCGAAAATCCTTGCACGTATTACTGTTTAACAATCACCGATTGATGCACGTTTATCCACCATACAGACCTGGTACCTATAAGAGGACATGCCAGAAATGAGGACAAGATGAATGGGCAGATAGATGAAATGTTTAGCTTCCCTATTTACCTGAAACCTCCTTTCTGGGAGTCTTAAAACTCATAAAGAATATTTAGTGCTTTCAAAAATATCTTTTACTTGGCCAGGTGCAGTGGCTTACACCTGGAATCCCAGCACTTTGGGAGCCTAAGGCCGCTGGATCACTCGAGGTCAGGAGTTCAAGCCCAGCCTGGCCAACATGGCAAAACCCCATCTCTACTAAAAATACAAAAATTAGACAGGCATGGTGGTCCCGCCTATAATCCCAGCTACTCAGGAGGCTGAGGTGTGACGAGAATCGCTTAAACCTGGGAGGCAGAGAGGGTGCACTGGGCCAAGATCACACCACTGCACTCCAACCTGAGTGATGGAGTGAGAATCTGCCTTAAAAAAAAAAAAAAATTAGTTGGGTGTGGTAGTGGATGCCTGTAATCCCAACTACTCGGGGGGCTGAGGCAGGAGAATCGCCTGAACCTGGGAGGCGAAGGTTGCAGTAAGCTGAGATCTCAGCACTGCACTCCAGCCTGGGTGACAGAACGAGACTCCATCTCAAAAAAAAAAAAAAAGTTCTGGCCAGGCACGGTGGCTCAGGTCAGGAGATTGAGACCATCCTGGCCTGTAGTCCCAGCTACTTGGGAGGTCGAGGCAGGAGGATCTCTTGAACCCAGGAGGTGGAGATTGCAGTGAGCTGAGATCGAGCCACTGCACTCCAGCCTGGGCCACAGAGTGAGACTCCGTCTCAAAAAAAAAAAAAAAAAATCTTTTACACAGATGCTAAATATACTGATACAAACTTAATTGCTATCCACTACTATTACTTTTGGAAAATAATAAGGGGGAGACAGGTTAGCAATTTCTAAGACTTCCATTAGCTTTAATCTTACAATTAGATAACATCATGTTTTTTGATGTTTTTGTTTGTTTCTTTGGCCTATGATCATCCTTCCTATACTTATAAACACTCTGTACTTCAGGGCTATCCAATAAAGAAGGACTATTTAAAACATATATATATATACATATACATATGATATACTCATTATCTGCTAACTACTCTCTATGGAAACTGTAGCTTTCTAAAATGAATGCTTCCTTGGCTCTGAAGAATACAAGCTTCTACCCCAAAAAAGTTCACAAATCCCTTTGTTGCCACAATCTTCACATTTCTGAAAACTTATTAAAAGGTAATTTTAACAAAACATGTCAGTGAAATGATGAGTTAATGCATGTAATGGAAGAAAAATATTAGCAGTCAAAAATATAAAAATAGGATCCAATGATTTAAATTGTACAAAAACTGGCCACTGGCCAGGGGTGCTGGCTCATGACTGTAATCCTGGCACTTTGAGAGGCTGAGGTAGGAGGATTCCTTTAGACTAAGAGTTAGAGACCATCCTGGGCAACATAGGGAGATCCTGTCTCTATAAAGAATAAATAGACCAGGTGCACTGGCTCACACCTGTAATCCCAGAACTTTGGGAAGCAGCCAAGGCGGGTGGATCACTTGAGGCCAGGAGTTCAGGCCCAGCCTGATCAATGTGGTGAAAACCTGTCTCTACTAAAAATACAAAACACTAGTCAGGAGTGGTGATGCATGCCTGTAATCCCAGCTACTTGGGAGGCTGAGGCATGAGAATTGCTTAATCCCAGGATGTAGAGGTTGCAGTGAGCCAAGAGTGAACCACTGCACTCCAGCCTGGGTGACAGAGCAAGACTCTGTCTCAAAAAAAAAAAAAAAGCCAACCAACCAAACAAATAAATAAAAGGAAGTTAAGCTATGAGGACACAAAGGGATCAGAATGATACACAATGAACTTTGGGGACTTGGGGGAAAGGATGGGAATGGGGTGAGAGATAGAAGACTACACACTGGGGGCAGTCTACACTGCTTGGGTGATGGGTACACCAAAATCTCCGAAATCACCACTAAAGAACTTAGTCATGTAACCAAACACTGCCTGTTCCCCAAAAACCTATTACAATAAAAAAAAGCAAATTAAAAAGTTTGCCATCTTGTTTTATACTTTCTACTTATCCGTACTTATTTTTCTTCTTTTTTTTTTTTTTTTTTTTGAGACAAGTGTCACTGTCGCCAGGCTGGAGTGCAGTGGCTTGATCTCGGCTCACTGCAACTTCTGCCTCCCAGGTTCAAGTGATTCCCTCAGCCTTCCGAGTAGCTGGGACTACAGGCGTGCACCACCACACCCAGCTAATTTTTTGTATTTTAGTAGAGAAGTGGTTTCACCATGTTGGCCAGGCTGGTCTTGAACTCCTGACGTCAAGCAATCCACCTACCTCGGCCTCCCAAAGTGCTGGGATTACAGGTGTGAGCCACCGTGCCCAGCCATCTGTGTAGCTTTTTGCATCTCAGCCTTCCATTTGGGATTGCTTTTCTTCTTCCTAAAGTTCATCCTGTAGATTTTCCTCAGTGATAGTTTGTTGGAGGCATACTTTCAGTTTTTCTTTGCCTGAAAATGCCTTTATCTTTATTCTTTGATACTTTCATTGTGTGTTTACTAGGTTGGCAGTTAGTTTCTTTCAGCTGATTGAAGATATTGTTCTGTTGTTTCTAGCTTTCATTATTGCTGTACAGAAATTAGCCATGAGTCCTTTACAGCCATGAGTCCCTTATTTACCTAGGTGATTTTAAGATATTTCTCTTTGTCTTTGGTATTGTATACTTTTACTATGATGTAGCTAGGTATGCATTTCTTTTTGTTTATTCTGGTTGGCGTTTTCTGGCTTTTTGAGTGTTATCGTTTATCTGATTCTGGAAAATTTCCATCCATTATCTGTTTAAACATTTCTTTTGTTCATCCCTTCTTCTCCTTCTCCAGTTAAATGTATGCTTGATGTTCTTAACTTAGTTTTTTACATACTTTTTGTCTTGTTGTCTTTTGTGTTGCATTCTGGATAATTTCTAGTGATACATTTTGTTGTTTGCTAATTTTCTCTTAAACAATGTCTACTCTAAAACCAATCCCTGGATTTAAAAATAAACTTTCTAATGAAGTGTAACACACACTGAAAAATGCAACTATCATAGCAATATGGCTTGATTAATTTTCCAAATATATCCATGTAATCAGCAATTTACAAGAAACAGAACTACTAGTACCTTAAAAGCCCCTCTTTTGCTTCCTTTCAACCATATTTCTTCTAGAGTAATCTGAATTTCTGCAGCATAGATTGTTATATGTTTTGTACTTGTATAAGGAATCATACGGTAGGTACTCTTTGTTTCTGACCTTTTTCTTTTAGCATTGTTTGTGAGACTCATTTGTATTTTGTGTGATTAGTAGATTGGTCATTCTCTTTGCTATTTAGTATTTTCTTGTGTTAATATACCACAGTTTATTCATTCTGCTGTTGATTGGCATTAGGTAGTTTGCATTTTCTGCCCATTATTAATAGTGCTGCTATAAACATTGTAATATTATTTTATTAGACATATGGATGTATGTCTGTTGTTTTCTTGAATTTTTTATATCTGTGTGTATATGTGTGGATATCCTTATTTACTATTTATAGAAGTTCTATTTGGTTCTTTCTTAAATCTGCCATGTTACTTTTTATGGTGTTCTATTCCTTGCAAATCTTTCCAAACTTGCCCTTTTTTGTTTCTTTAAACACATAGTTCATGTTTGATAATTATAACATCTACAGTTTTGACTTGTCCCTTTCTGGTGTTTATTGTATTTTACTCATCATGCTTTGTGTTCATATGTGCCATTCATTGTGCTTGAAAAATGTATTGGTAGAAATAATTTGAGACCTAGAATGAAGCTGCCTTTCTGCAGAGAGGATTTGCATTTGTTGCCTCCCTAGGGACTACTTTAAATTAAATTCACAGCTTGAGGTTTTTGGGATTATCCATTTGATATGAATTCCGACTGTAAGTCCATGTGAGGGCTGATTATTTCTAGCTCTTCCTTCTGGATAATCCTGAGTATGTAGCCCTTTGTGGTTCCAACTTAATGTGAAGAGGGTCTCCTGTAAGCACTCCACCTTGGATGAGCTCTGGGCTTTTAATTCTGTTTTCTTCTCATTGTGAAGACATTGAAACCAAAGTTCGGATTTGCCTGGATTGTCAAATGACTTTAAGATAAAAGAACCTACCGTTCCTGCAGTTCTCTACTTACCTGTTGGAGTTTCTGTTTTATTTCAGTTTTGGCCTCGTGATTATATACTATCTTATAGCTCTTCAATGTTGCTAAGGTTTTTTTGCTTTTAAGCCGTCATGTTTAGTTGTTTTTGACAGTAGGACTGATCTCAGTTAGCCTACCATTGCTGAGGATAGATAACAAGTTCTTGGTTTATACTTCAGAAGGTTATCTGTGGTTTTTGTGTGGGGAATACACACAAAACAGCTGATTGGGAGGTAAAAGAGGGCCAAGGGCAGAAACCAGAGACCAGTTAGGAAAGTTGGTATAGTACAAGTGAGAAATGAAAATGGTTTGGATTAGGGTGTACTTAGAAGGAAAGGGCAATAGGATTTGTTGAGGGTTCAACATAGGACATGACAGAAACAGAGCGGTCAGGGATATCTCTTGGGCTTTTTCATGATCAGCAGGAAAAGTGGAGGTGCTGTTTCTTGAGACGGAGAAGACTAGGAGCAGCAGATTTGGGGAGATAAATCAAGAGTTCAGTCTGAGAATGTTATGTTTGAGATGTCTATTAGGCATCCATGTGGAGATGTTGAATAGGAATTTGGAGAGATGTGTCTCGAGTTCAGAATAGAGGTCTGCATTAGAAGTATGTATTTGAGAATCATTAGTGTATAAATGACTTAAAGTCATGAGTTAATAAGACCATCTAGGAAGTGAATATAGTAAAGGAAGTTTAAAGCATGATCCCTGGGAACTTGGATGTTTAGAGTTTGAAAAGATGAGGTGGATTCAGCAAAAGGGAGTGAGAAGGGGACAGTCAAGGAGGCATTAAAGCCAAGGGAGAGTGGTGTCCCAGAAGCCAAAAGAAGAAAGTATTTCAAGGAGACAATAATCAGCTGTGCCACATGCTGCTGAAAGTTTGAGTACATTGCTATGAACTGAGACTTGATTGTTATATTTGGAAAACATTTACTTTTTTTTTCTTTTTTGAGATGGAGTCTCGCTCTGTCACCCAGGCTGGAGTGCAGTGGCGCGATCTCGGTTCACTGCAAGCTCCGCCTCCCGGGTTCACGCCATTCTCCTGCCTCAGCCTCCTGAGTAGCTGGGACTACAGGCGCCTGCCACCAGGCCCGGCTAATTTTTTTGTATTTTTAGTAGAGACGGTGTTTCACCGTGTTAGCCAGGATGGTCTCGATCTCCTGACCTCGTGATCTGCCTGCCTTGGCCTCTCAAAGTGCTGAGATTACAGGCGTGAGCCACCGCGCCCGGCCGGAAGACATTTACTTTTTTAGTGGCTTTAATGAGAGCTGATTGAAGAAAGAGGTGGAAATAAAAGTCAGATTGAAGGTGGCTCAAGAGAGAATGGTAACTGAGAGAAGTGTAGTTATAAAGGAGAACAGAGAAATGGGGCAGTAGCTAGAAGGGAATATGGGAATGGGGCTGAGGGAGAAGGATTTTTTGTATTAATGATAGGAATTGTTACTGCAAGTTTGTATGCTGATAAGGATGGTTCTTTAGGCGAGAAGAATTGATATGGGGGACTAGGGGACGGTGCAAGAACAGAGAGGGAAATGGAATCCAGTACACAAGTAGAGAGGCTACCCATAGAGAGGAACATGGACAGCTCATTCATAGCAGTAGGAGCTTCGGGTTCAGGTGCAAGTGGATTGGTAGAGGTAGTCATGGGACAATGTTTCTATTTTCTCAAAGAAACAATGTCATTTGCTGACAGTAGGGAGGGAGGAAAGTGAAGGAGGCTTGAAAAGTGAGGAATGTTGAACATAGTGTTTTTGTTTCTTTCCAGATATGTTTACATTCTGTTAAGAGATGGAGTAATCTAGTTGAAGTAAAATTTTGAAAACTTCTTTATAATTATGTTGAACTAAAATATTTTAAATATATATAATAAAAATTAGTTATAAAGGATTCATAAGTAGAAATTCCATCCCCTAAATGTTTTGTAAATGAATTTTATAAAGTTATAAAAATATTGACTCTTGAAAGATTATTTGGAAAACAGGAAGAAACACCTCCTTTCCAAATCATCTATATTCCTACTACCCATGCATAACCCCTACCCTTAGGTCCCTCCCATTTTTTTCTTTTTAATGCCAAGTTGTTTGTTTTTAAAAAGAACACTTACAGTCATGCTTCATAAGCAATTAGTCATTCTATGCTTATCAGCTAGCCCTAAAAATATTTTTCCATGTTATTGCATACTTTCTATAACCATCAAATAGTTGGGTCATTATTTGCTGAATAATACCTTATTGTTGGACATTTCGGTTAACAATTTTTAGTTGTTCCATATAATCATTTTGAATAAATGTTCCTAAGAAACTCATTGTATACATACCTTTCATTACTTGATAAGCTGTGTCATATTTTTGAATCACATAACTTAGAAAATAATTCTGGCCTGACTTTTTATTGTGACTTCATAGTCACACTGTGTTAAAGTAGATTCTCTTTCCTAATTTTACTAATTATATGTTAGGTTTAAAGTCAATGCCAGGAGGTGGGTGAGGTGGTGCACTCCTTTAGTCCCAGCTACTTGGGAGGCTGAGGCAGGAGGATTGCTTGAGCCCAGGAGTTCGAGACCAGCCTGGACATCATAGCAAGACCCCCATCTCTGAAAACAAAACACAAAAGCACCAAAAACTGTTAAAATTGGTACAAGGAAACAATGTGTGTCCTGGAAGCATTGATATAACTTTAATAGTATAGTGATAATTTTATACCAAATTTTAGAGTATATATTCAAAGTAAGAAACATTAATATTTTTAATAGGTTGATCCAAGGATTAGTTTTGGCTCATGGTGCCTGTCATCCAGATATGAAGAAGCGAGTAGAAGATGCATTTATCCTTATTTGCGAGGTTTCACTACAGTATGAAAAAACGTACGTGTTACTTTCTCTTTATAACTTTTGAATTTTTTTTTCCTAAAGGTGTTTTAAAATCTCTCTTTCCTTCCAGATGTTTGGTGTAGACTACTTCTATCTTTTTTCCTTTTTCCTCCTGCCTTTACTAGCTGGTTTTTATTAATGTTTTAGAGAGGTGAACTCTGGTTTCTTTTATAAGACTACAGAAGAGAAAGATAAATTGGTAAAAGCTGAAACAAAATTTATTGAAAATAGAGTACAAAAAATAATAGACCTGAAGGACAAAGTCTGTGCTTAGTCCAATAAAGGATTTGTCGTCATTAATCAAAAGGTGAGAAAGAAAGTTTAGATTTTAGTTATTTGTAAATGTTCTTAAACATGTGTGGTCTGTGGACCCCTAAGAATCCCTAAGACTTTTTCAGAGAGCCTGTGAGGTCAAAAACTATTTTCATAATAATAATTACACCTTTTACATTGTGTTCACACTTGCAATGATGCTGCAAAAGCAATCTGTAAAACTGCTGGCACCTTAGTACAAATCAAAGAGGTAGCACCAAACTATACTAGTAGTCATCGCATTCTTTATTGCTATACCACTGCACACTTGCAGTGAAAGAAAAAGGCAGTATCATTTAAGAATGTCTTGATGAAATGGTAAAACTTATTAATTTTATTAAATTTTGATTCTTAAACATGCATCCTTTTATTATCATGTGTGACAAAATATGAAGTATGCACAAAGCACTCTTTTTTTTCTTCTTTTGAGACAGGGTCTTTTTCTGTCACCCAAGCTGGAGTTCAGTGGCACACTTATAGATCACTACAGCCTTGACCTCCTGGGCTCAAGTGATCTTTCCACCTCAGCTTCCTAAGTAGCCAGGACTACAGGTGTGCATCACCATGCCTGGCTAATTTTTAAGTCCCAAACACTAATGCTTAATTCAAGTGTGCAATGAACATTTGCCTCTCTGTCATAGGATCCAAAAATGAGTAACCTGCTACATTCTAACAATGTAACTTTAAGACGGCCTTCAGTAAGTGCCCGTTGTTGTATATGGATATGCTCTTCACCTTCTTCAAATCCTTGCAAGGTCTGGTATGGAAAAAACGGCTTAAACCTGATCTTGTAATTCGGCAGGATGTGCTTGCGCTTGATGATCTTCTTGAGCTGGTTGAAGATGATGGAGGTGAGCTGGGGCATGGGCCGCCCTTCAAACTGGGAGCGCACTTTGAAGTCCATCAGCGGGTCCTCCACGAAGGAGAAGAACCAGTGGGTGAAGGGCACGCGCGTGAAGACCAAGCGCAGCCTCCCCACCACGCGGGACAGCTTGACAAACAAGTAGGCGGACTTGCCTAAGACCAGGTCCACGTGGATGGCCAGGTGGAAGCCCCCGTTGTACTCCACCTCCGCCTCGAAGGCCAGCTCCTCGGGGCAGGCGGCGGGCAGCGCCTCCCCTTCGGGGCCGTCGGGCTCCCCGGTGGCCGAGGGCACGAGGGTCCGGACGAGCCGGATGGTCTCGATGAAGGGCACCGTCTCGCCCAGGAACACGTCCCGCAGGCTCAGCCCCTCCAGCAGGCGCCCGGCCGTCTTGGTCTGCAGCAGCTTTTCGAACCCTTCTTGGTGACCCAGCGGCGGGTCACCGCGGTGTCCCGCAACTCCCGGAACAGGAATAGGATGGTGGCGTTGAGGAAGTAGCAAGTCTCCCACGTCGGCGGGGCGGGGGTCTCGGGGGCGGCGGTGGGGGTCGCGCCGCCCTCAGAGGCCGCCCCGCAGGGCTCCTCATCCCGGCCGCCGCCGTAAAGGTACTCCCTTAGGAGCAGGCCCGGCACTGGCTTGATGTAGCGGAAGCCCTCGCCCAAGCGGGCGGCCTCGTCCGCCGGCGGCTCGGGCTGTCTGCGGCACAGCAGGAGGAACTGGGCGAGGAGCGTGAGGAAGGAACTCAGCACGGCCGACGCCAGGATCGTGAGCAACAGCCCCATCCCGCCACCGCCTCCGCCCGGGCCCCCACTCCGGCGCCCACAGCGCCGCTTTCTTTACGCCACCGCCCCCGCTGCCTCCATCTTGAGGACATCGGGCGGTTGGGTCGGGGCGAGCGGCTCCGTGGGCCTAGTCCAGAGGCTCGGGCCGGCGCGGTGCGGCTCCCGAGCCCGCAGCGGCCGGCGCCTCCTCAGACGCTCCCGGAGGGCCCAGTATTTGTTGTCAATAACATTTGAACTTTTAAACAAAAATTAGAATTTCAGAAAACTTGTATCTGCCATGTGAACTTGACAGCTTTCCAATACTTAAAAGACTTTCCTGATAATAGTAGTGATATTAACAAATGTGAGTTTTTGTTCACTGAGATAGGCAAAGTTTCCACATGTATAACATGACAGTTTCCACATGTATAACAACATGTTATACATGAAATGTGTCAACATGTGGAAACTTTGCCTAACTCAGTGAACTGATGCTGTCTACATGACTAAAAATGCATGATTTTTAGTCAATGGATAAATAATCCATTCAGTGTGCAAGTTACACCAACGTGTTTTAATGTGAGATAGTATGAAAAGTTCATTGCTATGGTTCCATAGTGAAACTAACCTTTGAGAAACTATTACTTGTTGAGTTTCGGTATAGTATCAAAGAAGAATTTCCATAGTTATCTGAGAATGCTATTAAAATGTTACTCCCTTTACAACATTTATCTGTGTGGGGCCAGATTTTCTTCATAAACTTGAACGAAAATAACATATCATTCCGAATTGAATACTGAATCAGATATGAGAATCCACTTGTTTTCTATGAAGATAAACATTGAAGAGATGAGCAAAAATGTGAAGTAATGCCACTGCTAGCTCACTATATATAATTTTGTTTTCAAAAGTATAGTAAAGTTTCATTTAAAATGTATATTAACATAAAATGGCCTTATTATTTAAATGAATTAATAGTTTAAAAATTTCTCAGTTTTTATAATATAAATATTATAGATAGAGCTTACATAAACAAAAGCTCTTTGGGTACTTAATAATTTTTAAGAGAGTAAAGTGGTGCTGAGACCAAAAGGTTTGAGAAATACTGGTTTAAAACATGTTTATAATTTTTATGTTAATTTGATTATAGGGGATTGATCCATTTTCCTTAAATACTCTTGCAAAACATGGAATAGTAGCTCTTCGCAGAGCAAAAAGAAGAAATATGGAAAGGTAAGCTTGCAGATAATTATATATCCTAAGTTTTTAACAGAGTAAATGGAAACTATTCCATGTGTTTTCCTTTTGGCTTATGTGTAAATGCTGTTGAACAAAACAGTGGCATAAAAAAATCCAAATTTTGTTTTTAGTTTCAGTAAATAATTGAACTGTCAAAAAGCAAGGTTGTTAACCTACTGCAGAACTTTGCTGAAGTATACGAAAAGTTTTTATCTTTTTAAAACAGATCTTAAAAATAAAACAATACAACATAATACAGCATGATCTCACTTTTATATATGGAATCTAAAAAAGTTGAACTCATAGAAGTAGATAGTAAAATGGTGGTTACCAGGGGCTGAGGCAGTGGGAGGGAAGGAGCACTGGGGATATGTGGGTCAAAGGATACAAAATTTCAGTTAGGAGGAATAAATTCAAGAGATCTATTGTTCAACATGGCAACTGTAGTTAATAACAATATATTGTTCTTTTAAAAAATCTTTTGCAAACCCACCCAAGAATACACAATGTGTTGGATTCTTGAAAATTGCTGAGAGTAGATTTTAAGTGTTCTTATCACAAAAATGGCTAAATCAAGCCTCACATAGGCAATGTGTATGTTAATTTGCTTGATTTAGCCATTCCACAGTGTATACATATTTAAAAACGTCATCATGTTGTACTCGATAAATATAGACAATTTTATTAGTCAATTAAAAACCCAAAACAATACAATACAGTAACAATACAGTCTTCTGCATTAGAGATCTTTTCTAAGAAGTTAGTATTTATGTTTTCCATAATCAAGCTATGGTGACATATATGTAATTTCAGACTCTCTCTTGCTTGTGGTGGAATGGCTGTGAATTCTTTTGAAGATCTCACTGTAGATTGCTTGGGACATGCTGGTCTTGTGTATGAGTATACATTAGTATTTCTGTGAATAGTGGTTATAAAGTGAATACTAAGCTCCTTTTTTTTAAAGAAAAATACTACTTGATCTTCTATTTCATGTTTTGTGTTTTGAGATCTAATTCATGGAACAGATTTTACAGTTTATTTACCTAAATGTTTGTTAAGAGTTCAGATATAACTTAACTCCTTTTAAACATATCTTTAGTTATGCTTGATAAGAAAAATTCAAATGAAGATTGCATTCTAGTATAAATTGTTGATTTTATAATGACATTAAATATTACAATTATATATTTTTGTGCCACCCTTTAGGGTGAAGAAAAGTTCACTTTTATTATCGAGGAGTGTGTTAACCCTCACTCTGTTACCTTGTTGGTTAAAGGACCAAATAAGCATACTCTCACACAAGTCAAGGACGCCATGAGAGATGGACTTCGTGCTATCAAAAATGCCGTTGAAGATGGTAAGCTCTTGTGATTGATATGAACCTCACATATATGTGTGTATATATGTATATATACACATACACAAACACCTATGTATGTGTGTGTATATATATATATATATATTTTTTTTAGACAGAGTCTCCCTCTGTTGCCCAGGCTTTAGTGCAGTAGTGCGATCTCAGCCCACTGCAACCTCTGCCTCCCAGGTTCAAGCGATTCTTCTCCCTCAGCCTCCCAAGTAGCTGGGATTACAGGCGTGCACCACAACACCCAGCTAATTTTTTGTATTTTTAGTAGAGATGGGGTTTTGCCATGTGGGCCAGGCTGGTCTCGAACTCCTGGGCTCAAGCGATCTGCCCTCCTTGGCCTCCCAAAGTGCTGAAATTACTGGTGTGAGCCACCATGCCTGGCCTTTAAGTTTTTTTTAATTTTATTTTTAAATTTTAATCTGTTTAATTTATCTATTTATTTTGAGACCAGGTTTTGAAACTGGCTAATTTTTGTATTTTTGGTAGAGATGAGGTTTCACTGTGTTGCCAAGGTTGGTCCTGAACTCCTGGGCCTCAAGGGATCCACTTGCCTTGGCCTCCCAAAGTGCTGGGATTACTGGCATGAGCCACTGCGCCTGGCTGCAAACCTCACAAACCTCACATATATATATTTTTCTCAAGACAGGGTCTTGCTCTGTCACCCAGGCTAGAGTGCAGTGGTGCAGTCATGGCTCACTGCAGCCTCAAACTCCTGTGCTCAAGTGATCCTCCCACCTCAGCTGGACAATAGGTGCATGCCACCACATCTGGCTAATTTTTAAATTTTTTTTTTTTTGTAGAGATGAGGTCTCTCTGTGTTGCCCAGGCTGGTCTTGAACTCCTGGCCTCAAGCAGTTTTCTCCCCTCAGCCTCCCGGAGTGCTGGGATTTGTAGGCATGAGCCACCATATTCAGCCCATGTTGAGCATCTTTTAATGTGCTTATTTGCTATCCATGTATCTTTGGTGAATTTTCTGTTTAAATCTTTTGCACTTTTAAAAAATTGGATTGTTGGCCATGCACAGTGGCTCTCACCTTTAATTCCAGCTCTTTGGGAGGCCAAGGTGGGAGGATTGCTTGAGCCCAGGAGTTGGAAACCAGCCTGGGCAACATAGCAAGACCATGACTCTATACACACACACAAATAGCCGGGCGTGGTGGCCTGTACCTGTAGTTCCAGCTACTTAGGAGGCTGAGGCAGGAATATCACTTGAGCCCCAAGAGTTTGAGGTTACAGTGAGCTATGATCACACCACTGCACTCCAGCCTGGGCGACAGAGCGAGACCCTGTTTCCAGAAAGAAAAAAAGAAAAGAAAAGAAAAGAAAAGAAAAAAATTGTGTTAGTTTTCTATTGTTGAGTTTGAGAGCTCTTTGTATATATGTTGGGTACCAGTGCTTTTTCAGATAATGATTGGCAAATTTTTCTCCTCAATGGCTTATTTTATTATTAACAGTGCCTTTCAAAGAGAAGTTCTTAATTTTGATGAAGTCTAATTTATTATTTTTATTCTCTCATGGATTATGCCTTTGGTGTGGTATCTAAAAAATGTTTACCTAACCTAGGGTCACAAAGATTTTCCTCTAAAAGTGTTATAGTCTTATATTTTACATTTGGGTCTGTGATTCATTTTAAGTTAATTTTTGTGTATGGTGCAAATATGGATATAAGTTCATTTTTTTCATATAAAGCTGTCAGATTGTTTTAGTCTTACTTGCTGAAAAGACTTTACTTTCACCACCGAATTGCCTTTTCTAATGTATAAAAAATCAGTTTTTCATATTTGTGTGGTTCTATTTCTGTGCTCTTTTTTCTGTTCTACTGATGCATTTGTCTATTTTAATGTTAATATCATATGGTCCTGATGACTGTAGCTTTATGATAAATCTTGAAATCAGTATTGTTAACTCTCATTTTTTTTTAAGTTATTTTGGTCATTCTAAGTCTTTGGCATTTCCTTATGACTTCCATATGAATTTTAGAATCAGCTTGTCAATTTCTACCAAAAAGACTGCTGCTGGGATTTTGATCAGAACTTTTTTTTTAGAAAGGATCTTACTCTGTCACTCAGGCTGGAGTGCAGTGGCGTGATCATGGCCCACTGCAGATTCGACCTGCTGAGCTCAAATGACTCTCCCACCTTAGCTTCCCAAATAGCTGGAACCACAAGCATCCACTACCATGCCTGGTTAACTTTCTTTTATTTTCTATAGAGACAATGTCTCATTATGTTGTTACCCAGGCTGGTCTCAAACTCCTGGGCTCAAGCGATCCTCCCACCTTGGCCTCCCAAAGTGCTTGGATTACAGGTGTGAGCCCCTGCACCCCGTTTGATTGGAATTTTATTAAATCTGTAGATCAATTTGGAGATAGTTGATATTTTAATAATGAGCCTTCTAACTCATGAATATCATCTTATCTACTTGAGTCTTCTTGAATTTATCTCAGCAATATTTCATAGTTCTTAGTATATGAGCCTCACACACTTTTTTCCATGTTTATCTCTATATATTTCATTTATTTTGTTGCTATTGTATATGTTATTTTTAAAATTTCCATTTCTGATTGTTAGTTGCTAATATATAGAAATATATTTTATTTTTGTACATTGATCTTGAATTCTGCAACCTCGCTAAATCACAATTAGCTTTCTTATAGGCTTCACTGAATTGTCTATATAAGTGATTACATTGTCTGTTAATACAGTTATACTTTTTTCTTTCCAATATGGATATTTTAAAATTTTCTCCCTTATTTCATGGGCCAGAACCTCCAGTATAATGTTGACTAGAAATAATGAGAATGGACATCCTTTCCTCATCGCTGACCTTAGGGGGAAAGCATTCAATCTTTCCCCATTACATATGATGTTAGCTATAGGTTTTTATCAGGTTGAGGAAGTTTTCCCTTCTGCGCCTAGTTTGCTGACAGTTTTTAATCAAGAATAAATGCCAGGCTGGTCGCGGTGGCTTACACCTGTAATTCTAGCATTTTGGGAGGCTGACGCGGGTGGATCACCTGAGGTCAGGAATTCGAGACCAGCTTGGCCAACATGGTGAAATTCTGTCTCTACTAAAAATACAAAAATTAGCTAGGCATGGTGGCAGGCACCTGCAATCTCAGCTTCTCATGAGGCCGAGGCAGGAGAATTGCTTGAACCTGGGAGGCAGAGGTTGTAGTGAGCCGAGATTGTGCCACTGGACTTCAGCCTGGGAGACAAGAGTGAAACTTCTTGTTGTTGTTGTTGTTTGTCAAAACACACACACACACACACACACATGAGAATAAATGCCAAATGCTTTTTGTGCATCTATTGAGGTGATCATATTATTTTTCTCAGTTTTTTTTTTTTTTGAGATGGAGTCTCGCTTTGTTGCCCAGGCTGGAGTGCCATGGCACAATCCTGGCTCACTGCAACCTCTGCTTCCCAGGTTCAAGCGATTCTCCTGCGTCAGCCTCCTGAGTAGGTGGGATTACAGGCACGCACCACCATGCCAGGGTAATTTTTGTATGTTTTAGTAGAGATGGAGTTTCACCATGTTGGCCTGGCTGGTCTCAAACTCCTGACCTCAGGTGATCTGCTTGCCTTGGCCTCCCAACGTTCTGGGATTACAAGCGTGCGCCACTGCACCCAGCCCTCATTTAGTTTTTTGTACAGTAAATTACATTGATTGATTCAAATGTCAAACCTTACATTCTTGGGATAAACCATACTTAGTTATAATGCGTTTTACTTTTTAAAAAATTAATGGATTACATTTTTAAAAAATTATTTTTTAAATTGTGATAAATATACATAACATAAAATTTACAGTTTAACAATTTTTAAGTGTACAGTTCAGTGTTAGTAAGTGCATTCACATTGTTGTGTAACTATTATCACCACCCATCTCCAGAACTTTCTTTCCTTGCAAAACTGAAACTCCGAACCCATTAAACAATAACTCTCCATTCTCTACCCACCTCCCCAGCCCTGGGTAACCACCATTCTACTTTCTGTCTCTATGAGTTTACTCTATGTATCTCATATCATTGGAATCATACAGTTTTTGTCCTTTGTCTGGCTTATTTCACTTTACATAGTGTCATCAAGGTTCATTCATGTTGTAGCATGTGCCAGAATTTCCTTCCTTTTTACCATTTGTAATATATATAATTATATATATAATAATTAGATATATTATTCTATATAATAGAATAATATTCTATTGTATGTGTATGCCACATTTTATTTGTCTATTATTGGAAACGTGTTGCATTTACCTTTTGGCTATTGTGAATAATGCTACTATGTGTATTCTCCTTTTTATGTATTATTTGATTTAATTGGCTAAAATTTTGTTAAGAATTTTTACATCTGTATTCATAAGGGGTATTGGTCTGTGTATATTTTTTCTTGTAATGCTTTTATCTTTTTTGGTGTTAGAACAATGCTGTACTCAGGATGAATTGGAAAGTTTTTCTTCTTGTTCAAATTTCTGAAAGTGTTAAGTTGTTGTGGAGAATTGGTATTATTGTATTATTTCTTTCTTAAGTGTTTGGTAGACTGTCAATAAAGCCATCTGAGCCTGGAGTTTTCTTTGTGGGAAAGCTTTTAATGACACATTCAATGTTTTAAATAGACATAGGGCTATAAATGTTTTGTTTTTTTTGAGTGAGCTTTAGTGATTTGTCGTCTTTCAAGAATTTGTCCACTTCATCTAAGTTAGGATCATCAACTACTATCTATGAGCTAAATCTGGCTTGCTGCCTGTTTTGGTAAATAAAGTTTTGTTGGAATGTGGTCATACTCATTTGTCTATATATTGTCTGTGGCTATTTTTGTGTTACAGTGGCAGAGTTGAATAGTTGCAAAAGAAATGGTATGACCTGAAAAATATTAACTGGCCTTTTGCAGAAAGTGTACTAACTTCTGATCTACAGTTTCAACTTTATTGTCATGAAGTCAATCATAATATTCATTTGTTATTCTTTTTAATATCTGTAGAATCTGTAGTGATATAAATTTTCTCATTTCTGACATTTGTCATTTGATTAATTTCCACTTTCATCCTAATTATTTCCTTTCTTTTGCTTATATTAGGTTTCATTTGTGCTTCCTTTTCTAGTTTTTTGTTTGTTTGTTTCTTTTTGAAACAGAGTCTTGATCTGTCGCCTAGGCTGGAGTGCAGTGGCATGGTCACGGCTCACTGCAGCCTTGACTTCCCAGGCTCAGGTAGTCCTCCCACCTTAGCCTCCTAAGTAGTTGGGATTACAGGTGTGTGCCACCACACCTGGCTAATTGTTGTGTTTTTTGTAGAGATGGGGTCTCACTGTGTTGCCGAGGCTGGTCTTGAGTTTCTGGGCTCAAGTGATCTACCTGCCTTGGCCTCACAAAGTGCTGGGATTATAGGAGTGAGCCACCAGACCCTGCCCTTTTCTAGTTTCTTAAGGTGGAAGCTGGGGTCATTAGTTTGAGAACTTTCTTCATTCCTTATATAGGTGTTTCATGATACAAATTTCTCTTTAAGTACTGCTGTAGGGATGCTAAAATTTTGATACATTGTGTTTTCATAGGGAATGGGATCAGGGAAGTTTTCAAAGGTTCTAGTAATCTCTTTCGTAAGCTGGGTGGTAGGTACATGGATACATTTGTTTATTTGTACATTTATTCTTTGTAGCTTACACATATAAATATTCTTTTGAGTATATTCTGTATTTAACAAGGAACTTTTAAAAAATGTGAATGGGAGGTAATGATATAATCATCTGGTGGGTAAACAACTCCTTGAGCAGTTATGTTGTGAAGTGAAGCAGAGAAAGTGGGTAGTAATTTTAAAATGATGTGAGATAAAAGGGGAGATTGTTTTCATATTGTTTTGTTTTAAAGCAAGTTTGCTGATCTAAATAAGAGTCATAAACTTTATGAAACCATACAAGTAGCAGATATAAAAGTCATATCCTGATGTGAAATTTGATGTGTTTAACCAAAACTCTTGCTTTGGAATAATAATACCACTTAATTTTTTTCTTAGATAGCAGTTTGAGTTCTGCTCCAGTACAAAAAATAAATACTTCATTGAGTTCCAAGAATTCCCTATCAAAAACTAGGGACAAATTATCTTGGTTTAAAAAATTTTCATGTCAGATATTGTAATCAGTTACCTGTCAATATAAATTATAAATACCTCTTAAAAGTAGTCATAAGGCCGGGTGTAGTGGCTCACACCTGTAATCCCAGCATTTTGGGAGACGGAGGTGGGTGGATCACTTGAAGTCAGGAGTTCGAGACCTGCCTGGCCAACATGGTGAAACCCTGTCTCTATTAAAAATACAAAAAATAGGTGGGTGTGGTGGTGCACACCTGTAATTCCAGCTACTTAGAAGGCTGAAGTAGGAGGATCCCTTGAACCTGGGAGACAGAGGTTGGAGTGAGCCGAGATCATGCCACTACACTCCAGCCTGGGTGATGGAGTAAAACTCCATCTCAGAAAAAAAAAAAAGTAGTTATAGAAGAGTAAGATGAAGGTAAAAATAAATTAATCTTGTTTACCAGAGGATAAGCAGAAAAATAAGCTGTTTGCAGCCAGTTATCTGTACTATGCCTATTTATTTAATGACATATAACTTCAGGGTGTTTCATAAGACAACTGAGTAATTACTAAGCTGTGCAATTTATTTGGCTTCTGTAGATAATAGAACATACTTAAATAGTGAATTGCTTTTCTCTCTCTCTGTGTCTCTCCTTTGGTCTTTATGGCATGTCTTGCCAATCATATTTTTTCTCTCCAGTAGGTTGTATGGTTCCTGGAGCTGGTGCAATTGAAGTGGCAATGGCTGAAGCTCTTGTTTCATATAAGAACAGTATAAAAGGAAGAGCTCATCTTGGAGTCCAAGCTTTTGCTGATGCCTTACTCATTACTCCCAAGGTACAACTACCCTTTCAGCCAAATAACAACTGGTTAGACATAAAGGTGTTTAATTACAAATTGCCCCTATTATCTGATAGTTAATGGAGTAGACAGGTGTTTATACACATTTCCTTACACAATTTTATCTTAGATATTTTACAACTAAAGCAGGGAAGCTTTTGGGATAACAGCCCAGAATCCTTGCACGATCTCATGAAATAGCCAACTTACCTCCTTGCTTCTTTCTCTGAGTTCCAAAAATTAAAGCAGCTCCAAAAATTTCCTTCAGAAATGATTCATGATTAACTAATCATAATGAAAAAGTTTAGAATTTAAAATTTAGTTAGATTTTATGGTACATCTTTGTTTTGTTAGTGGTATCCAAATGTAATCAATTTAAATTGTGGAGAGGGAGGGCTTGAGGCTCTTTAGCATTCCTAGATACAACCTTACATTTGTCATCATCATTATAATTCCTAGAAAAAGAGAAAACAGAATTTTTGCATGTGGCAACCTAAGGACAGAAAGCGACCATTCCTTTCTCTTTGCCTTAATTGGTTTCAAACCACCTTAGAAATATAGTAAAACTACTTCAAAGATGCTATTACCATGAATTAAAACATTATTAACAATGTTAGCAAAATCTCTTTACTAATTTTTATTAAAATTTTTCATACTTTGTGAAATCTTTGCGAATTAGATTTCCTATTTTTTCTTTCCCCAGAGCAGCAAAATCAGTATGGTCCTGTTGTTGACAGAAATTGGTAACCCCAGTACACATTGGTGGTACCTTTTTCCTCATCAGCTGGTGATTTGGGGCCACTTGGAAATGAGCCTGGTTTGGAGTGAGGGTATCTCCAGCCCTGTTACCACAGGTCATGACTCTCCTCACCAAGATGAGGGGCACAAAGGTGCTGCAAATATTCTGGTTTCCTTAGCAAGTGCCTATGAAGAACTGGAGGGCAAGTGGCTAGCGGCACTAGAGGAAACAAGAATATCATTCTACTTCCTTCCATACTAAAAAAAAAAAAAAAAAAAAAAAACCTTTTGCAAGGAGGGA
Organism: Pongo pygmaeus; assembly: GCF_028885625.2. Taxonomy (NCBI): domain Eukaryota; kingdom Metazoa; phylum Chordata; class Mammalia; order Primates; family Hominidae; genus Pongo; species Pongo pygmaeus. The sequence continues at coordinate 53,145,163 of NC_072392.2, forward strand.
AATTAATGTAGTAGGGTAGAAATGGGGGAACTCTGATGTCCTCAGAATTTAGTGTGATGTGCATAGGGGAAATGTTTAAGTAAATATAAAAACTACTAGATAGATGAAATAATAATTTGATTTAGATTAAAAGTGGAATTCTTCAAAAGGAGATGATTGCCATGTTATGGATGTGTCTTTACAAGAGTAAAGAGTATTTTTATATTTGATATATGTGAAGGTATTATGCATATATATTTATTATTATTTTTATTCCTAAAGGTTCTTGCTCAGAATGCTGGTTATGACCCACAGGAAACACTAGTAAAAGTTCAGGCTGAGCGTGTCGAGTCAAAACAACTTGTGGGCATAGATTTGAATACAGGTAAGAAACTGAAGGAAAATTAGCTGCTTAATAAAGAAAGAGGCTATTCTTTGTTACCCAGATCTTATGGTAAAGGAGTAGAGGTTTGGGTAACTTTAATATTTAAATTTTGGATGCCTTTAGTTTATTTTTGAGCTTCTTAAAAAGTGTTCATTCATTTAAGAAATAGTTATTGAGTGCTTGTTTTTCTCTTGGGCTTCACACAGAACAAAACAGACAAAAATATCTGCCCCTGGAAGCTTATGTTGTAGTGGGAGAAGGTAGGCAGTAAATAATAACTTTAATAAATAAACTCCTTCAGCATTTTAGAAAAAGTAATGAATTATATGAAAAAAAGTGGTATAATAATGATCATGAATGCTAGTACAGGAGGGTGGAGAGAGAATGACAGCTTAAAGGGTTGGTCAGGGTAGGCATCATCAAGATGTCTGTTGAAAAAAAGTGGAAGGAAGTGAGGAAATTAGCCATGTAGGCAACTGGGGTTAAGTGTTCTAGGGAAAGAGAACAGCCAGTGGAAAAGTCGGTGTCTGATGTTTTTGAGGAAGGAGGTGAGAGACGTGACAGAAGGTCAGATCATGCAGGGGCATTTGGACCAGTCTCAGGACTTTGGCTTTTACTTTAGAGGGGCAGGGAGCAATTTTGAGCAGAGGTGTGACATGGCCTAATTAATTAATTTATGAGACAGTCTCGTTCTGTCACCCATGCTGTGGAGTGCAGTGGCACGATCTCGGCTCACTGCAACCTCTGCCTCCCAGGTTCAAGCAATTCTCCTGCCTCAGCCTCCAGAGTAGCTGGGAATATAGGTGTCTGCTGCCACGCCCAGCTAATTTTTGTATTTTTAGTAGAGACAGGGTTTCACCATGTTGGCCAGGCACGTGGCCTAATTATGTTTAAGAGAATCACTCTCGCCACTCTCCACTCTGTAGAGAAGTCAACTGAACAAGTAGAAGGTTGGAGTTGCAATCAACTGTGGTGGAGAAGACTAGCTGGAGCAGGCTGTGGGTGAGAGGACATCAGCATTCAGTTTTGGCAGAGTCAGGGTTGAAGCATCTGTAATCTTTTAATTAAAAAAGTTGGATATGTGGGTCTGGAGTTCAAGGAAGAGATCTGGGTTGGAGATTAAAACCTGAGAGTCAGGCCAGGTGCAGTGGCTCACGCCTGTAATTCCAGCACTCTGGGAGGCCAAGGTGGGTGAATCACTTAAGGTCAGGAGTTCAAGACCACCCTGGCCAACATGGTGAAACTCCATCTCTACTAAAAATGCAAAAATTAGCCGGGGATTGTGACAGGCACCTATAATCCCAGCTACTTGGGAGAATTGCTTGAACCCAGGAGGTGGAGGTTGCAGGGAGCCGATACTGTGCCACTGCACTCCAGCCTGAATGATAGAGCAAGATCTCTGTCTCAAAAACAAAAACACCCCCCCAAAAAAAGAAAGAAAACAAAAAACAAAAAAACAAAAACACCCAAAAAACCTTGAGAGTCATCAGATATGTATGGTTTAAATCTAAAAGTCTGGATGAGATCACCTAGGGATTAAGGGTAGAGAGAAAAGAGGCTAGGACTGAACTTTTGGGTACTCCAACGTTAAGAGGTCAGGGAGGAAGAGGAAGAAGCAGCAAAGTAATCAGAAAAGGAGCCCCTAGTGCAAAAGAAAGAAAACCGGAGGAGTGTGGTATCCTGGAAGATAACACAGAGTAGGCGGGGAGAATGTGATCAACTGTGTTAAATACTGGTAGATGAGGCCTGAGAATCAACCATTGGATTTAACAATATGGAGGTCATTGATGACCTTGACAAAAGTAGTTTTGGTAGTGTATTAAATATTTTTAGAGGATATCAATTAATATTAATAGCAAATACTAAGATTTTGGTATGAAAATTGTTTTTACTTTTCAGGTGAGCCAATGGTAGCAGCAGATGCAGGAGTTTGGGATAATTATTGTGTAAAAAAACAACTTCTTCACTCTTGGTAAGTTCGTATGAACATAAAGTGAAAGACCTGTAGAGTTATAATTGATAATATTAAGATGAAATTTTTTCTATTATTTTTGTCCCTGTACAGTGGAAAAATTGTCAAGTGTATAAAAGGTGTGGCATTCAGTTATTAGAAATAGCTTCTGTCATTTTAGAGTCCATAGTCCCTTTTATATTTTAGGCCTAGCAGTGTTAAGTTATAAGAAAAATTAATCTTACTATTTGAGGGGGAAAGAAAAGGGGAAATTTACTGAAATAGCACATGCATGATGGAGAAAATCAAATGATATTGTAAAAATAAGCTCAATTTTGCTGGAATATAAATCAGGAATGCCCCTTATCAGCAAAGGAGTTTAAATTATAATACAAAGGGTGATATTTGGGCTGGTGCGGTGGCTCACGCCCGTAATCCCAGCGCTTTGGGAGGCCGAGGCGGGTGAATCACCTGAGGTCAGGAGTTTGAGACCAGCCTGGCAAACATGGTGAAACCCTGTCTCTACTAAAAATACAAAAATTAGCCAGGCCTGGTGGTGGATGCCTGTTATCCCAGCTACTCGGGAGGCTGAGGCGGGAGAATTGCTTGAACCTGGGAGGCAGAAGTTGCAATGAGCTGAGGTCTTGCCATTGCACTCCAGCCTGGGCAACAAGAGTGAAACTCCATCTTGGGAAAAAAAAAAAAAAGGATGACATTTGTATTTGTATTTATAATGGCCTTGTCTCATAAAATATCATACCAACATCATTAAAGAACAAAATACCCTACACAGGTAAAGATTGCTGGGGAAAAAAGCTAAGAGTGGGTTAGTAGGCTTTACTCACCCTCTCATCTTTTTCCTTAGCACAGTGATTGCCACCAACATTCTCCTGGTTGATGAAATTATGCGAGCTGGGATGTCTTCTCTCAAGGGATGATTGAATTCAAAATCAACCCTTCTAGAAGATGAAATTTAGTACACTTTACGTCTGACTACTATTTTGTAGCCTGAGCCATTCTGAATTTCTACACAATAAATGCAGTTTAATGTCTTTTGGGTCTTAACAGTCTCAAAAATATTTCATCAAGGTATAAAGAACACAAGAATACTTTTACAGTAAAGGAATAATAATTGAAATATTTCCCCAAGAGTCCTAACTCTCCACCCTTTGTTATATGCTATTGCAGTTTTTATAGCATAGGATCTTTATGATTCTTAGACCTTTGGCAAGTTTTAATTAACAAAATAGAGGTTTTAGTGCACCCAAGTAAATTTCTAATTTATCAGAGGTATAAATGTAGTAGGACAAAATGTTTCATTTTCCCTCAAAATTCTTTCAGTGACTTCTTGCTGCCACTCTTTCCTCTTATAAATATGGCATGTAGCTTTGGGTTGCATTGTTTATAGTATCTGACTCAATTTATTTTGTATATCATTTATTATATTTTACCTGGCTTTTTTTTTGTATATGTGATCAACAATTTATGCTACTGTGCTAGCTCTGGTAGCTGTCTGACTAGATGGTGAGATAGAACAGGTCTCATCCGGAAAGATGAGAATTGTTGACACCAACGGTGGGAAATAATTGTGTTTGGCTTATAATACAACTGTTTGGTATGGATATTATAGCAATATCTTTCTTGCTTGAAACTAGAATTAATCTATTATGCTTTTTATTGTTATTAGAGTTCTTGTGGTTAACTTCTTTCCATGGATGGTAGTTGAAAAGGGACTAAAATGTGGCAAGTGCATTAATGGAACTTTGGCCTGTTGGTGCATATGGAAGGTTCCTTTAACCATTTAATGCCTTAGTTGAGAACCTATGATTTTATAGCTTGTTTTTTCCACTTAATATGCTGTCAGCATCTTTCTAAGGCAGTATTCAGACTTCTTCTTCTTCTTCTTTTTTTTTTTTTTTGAGATGGAGTCTCACTCTGTCACCCAGGCTGGAGTGCAGTGCCATGATCTCGGCTCATTGCCACCTTTGCCTCCCAGGCTCAAGTGACTCTCCTGCCTTAGCCTCTTTAGTAGCTGAGATTACAGGTGCACACCACCACGCCTGACTAATTTTTGTATTTTTAGTAGAGAAGGGGTTTCACCATGTTGACTAGGCAGGTCTCGAACTCCTGACCTTCGGTGATCTGCCTGCCTTGGCCTCCCAAAGTACTCGGATTACAGGCATGAGCCAGCACACCTGGCCCAGTATTCAGACTTCTGAACCATCACTTATTTATGGTTACTTGGCATTGCATTGTATGATTATACCACAATTTATTTTACTAATTCTGTTTTCAATTGTTTTCTGCTGTTATAAAGAAAGATCTCCTTCTTAAACTTGTCTTTATTCTATAGGATAGGCCTTTTAAAATGGGCATACCACGCATATGGCCAGATCTTTTCTGTGTAACATTGTTTAAATTTTGAAATATTTAAAATATACCAAAAAGACAGAAAGTAATATAATAAACACATTTGTACCCTCCACCTAGTTTTAACAAATAGTAACATTTTGTCATATTTGTTTCAGATTTTCTTTTCTTTTCCTTTCTTTTTTTTTTTTTTTTTTTGGCAGAGTCTCCCTCCTGTCACCCAGTCTGGAGTGCAGTGGCACCATCTCAGCTCACTGCAACCTCCACCTTCTGGATTCAAGTGATTCTCCTACCTCAGCTTCCCGAGTAGCTGGGATTACAGGAGCCTGCCACCACGCCTGGCTAATTTTGTATTTTTGGCAGAGATGGGGTTTCGCCATGTTGGCGAGGGTGGTTTCAAACTCGTGACCTCAAGTGATCTGCCTGCCTCGGCCTCCCAAAGTTTTGGGATTACAGGCATGAGCCACTGTACCCAGCCAGATTTTCTTTAAAGAAATACCAAAGTACAAAATGTTAAGATGCCACTTCCCCCACCCACTCCCCATCATGCTTTTTCCACCCTTCCTCCCTAGAGGTGATCTTTATTGCCTATTCACTTTTATTTTTCCCACTTTTTATTCTTTTTTTTTTTGAGATAGTATCGCTGCTCAGACTGGAGTACAGTGGTACGATCACGGCTCATTGCAACCTCCACCTCCCAGGTTCAAGCGATTCTCCTGCTTCAGCCTCCCGAGTAGCTGGGATTACAGGCACCCACCACCACACTCAGCTGATCTTTTGTATTTTTAGTAGAGACAGAGTTTCACCATGTTGGCCAGACTGGTCTTGAACTCCTGACCTCAGATGATCCACCCACCTCGGCCTCCCAAAGTGCTGGGATTACAGGCGTGAGCCACTGCGCCCGGCCACTCTTTATTCTTTTGCATACCTGTGACAACATAAAGATTTTGTTTGGGGTATTTATTTATTTAATTTATTTAGAGACAGGGTGTCACTGTGTCACCCAGGCTGGAGTACAGTGGCACAATCAGCTCACTGCAGCCTCAAACTTCTGGGCTCAAGCAATCCTCTCACCTCAGCCTCCTGAGTAGCTAGGACTATAGGCACATGACATCACACCTAGCTAACTGGTGAATTTTTCTTTTTTTCCATTCTTTCTTTCTTTTTTATTTTTTTTGTGGAGATGGGGTCTTGTTATGTTGCTCAGGCTGTTCTTGAACTCCTGGCCTCAAGCAGTCCCCCTGCCTCGGCCTCTCAAAGTGGTGGGATTACAGGTGTGAGTACCCAGCCTTTTCTTGGTTTTTTAAAATGTATAAATTGTATCACTCTGTAGATATACTTTTGTGCTTTTATTTCCCACTTAATGGTTTTGAGACTTATCCATTCATTCATTTTAGCAGTTTTGGAGTATTCCAGTGTATTTCTTTTTTTAAATAAAAAAGTTACACAAACTTTCATTTTAAAAAAGCACAAAAATACAGCCTTTTTTCACTTCAGTTATGTGGCATATTGCATTTTCCAGTTAGTTCAATGCTTTGATGCTCAAGGATGCCTCTGCTTTCGGTTGTACATAGGCCTGAAGCATCCTAGGTTTTGGCAAGCAGACAGGAGATTCAACAAAAACCAAAATAGGAACATTAATGCAGGGCACATCTGTAAACATATTATACATTTACAAATTACAATATCAGTCAAAGTAACACAGTTTACAGGTGAAATGAAACTATCTGGAACTGCCTTACCACAAGTGTCTGAATCTGGACTGATATAATAAGTTATAGATATATAATGTATTTTAAAAGTTTTGTTAACATCAAGTGGGATTTGCAATCTATGCTTATACTTTTAAAATCTAAGCAGGGCATATTCCAGTATATTTCTTGTATGTATGTATGTATGTATGTATGTATGTATATATGTATGTATGTATGTATATATATGTATGTATGTATGTATATATGTATGTATGTAGAGACAGGGCCTCGCTGTGTTGCCCAGGCTGGTCTTGAACACCTGGCCTCAAGTGATCCTCCCACCTCAGCCTCCCCAAGTGTTGGGATTACAGGTGGGGGCCACCCCCCCTGGCTTTCAGTATGTTTCTGTACTACAATGTCATGTTCCAGTAAGTTAAAGAAAAAAACTTCAACGTCAAAACCTTCAGAATATGTGTCAATGGCTTAGAAGAAAATACCAGAGATAGTAGTAGAGACTTTTTCATGAAAAACATTTCATGTTGCATTACCACTTCTTGATGGTGAGAATGAGTGTCAGAGACTCTAAGTTGAAAAGTGATTTAGAAGAGTTGGACTCTTGATTATGAAGTCTTAAGAGTAGCGTACCTTATTTATTTTGCCTATGTTATTAATGCATAGGAATGATATATGATAAAAAATTGTATGTGTAAGTTTAAAAAGCTCTTACAGTAAATATAAAAAAGTATGAATGATAAAGTATTATGTCATGGTTGAAGTGATAGCATTTTCTTTTAGTCTATGAAGTAATGGGTGCATCTTATAATGAGTGACATTTTAGATTCAATGAAATATGGTACTATTTATACACTGCTGGACTCAATGCTAATATTTATTTAGGTTTTTACATGTGTTCATAAGCACTGTTGGCCTATAATTTTACTTGTTCTACTTTCCTTTTCTAATTTTTACATCAGTGACATATTAGCCTCATAAAATGAGTTGAGGAATTATTACTCTTTGTTTTCTGTGGAAGTTTGAGTTGGTAAAATGGAGGGTTATCTATTTCCTGACAGTTTGGTCTGAGCCTAGTAGTTTTTTAGATGGGAGGGATAGATTTTTGACTACTGATTCAGTTTTCTTTATTATTTTAGGTCTCATGTTTTCTCTTTCCTTTTGAGGCTGTTTTGATAATTTATATTTTTATAGAAATGCTTTATAAAATCATACTTTTTCCCTTAAAGTCTTATTTTGTTTTATATTCATCTAGCAATGCCAGCTCTATTTTGGTGCCGGGGATGGGGAAAGGATACTATTTTTCTAGTATGTTTTCCCATCCTTTTATGAAATTTCTTTGTTTTCAGGTGTTAAGTGTGTTTCTAAAAACACATTATTGCTAGATTTTATTAATTTATTAATTAAATTTTATTAATTTATTAATGCTATGAGTTGGGTACCCTTCATAGTCCTCTTTTACAGATCAAGAAATGGAGGAGGCACAGAGAGGTTAAGTAACTTGTCCAAGCTCACACTGCCAGGAAGGAAGCCAGGATAAAGCTCAAGGCTGCACCTATAAATGCTACTCTACAGCTGTATAACAACACACTTATTAGATAGTCAAATGCTCTACATTTTACAGGCCTCAGTGCAGCTGTGTTTGTTTTGATTCACAATAAGGCTCATTTTTCAGATAGGAAGACTGAGGCTTAGAGAGGCTAAGTCTCTGCCCCAATGGTCCAGTTTACTGCTGGCCGGTTCACAGCTCCGTGTAGTCTCCCGTCAGCAGAGGCCCATGGAAGTGCTCTATCCCTGAGCTCTCTCTGGCTCTGAAGGCGGTCTAGGGCACGTCTGTTGCTCACTTTCCTCCAGGGGTGCCTACCTTGCTTTCCTTGGGGATCCACAGCTCTTGCAGGCCACCCTCCCTCCCAGCTGTTGCAGCTGTGCGTGCATGTCAGGGTAGTGCTGGTGCATGGTGGGTACTGAGTGGGGGAAGAGGGCTGTTTATTTACAAGATGACAATTTTGATGTATTTGCTAGGGGGAAAAAACACCCCAGCACCACACAATTAAATTAAAAGAGCAACAGTTGTGGGTGAAGCTCGTCTACAGCTGACTTAGAACCAAATGGATCTGAGAAAAACAGCATAAATTGCTGTGGCTTCAGCTGCTCAGCTGGCAAGTCCCCCCGCTGCAGCCCTTAGATGCTGCTCTGGGGCTGACCTCAGCTTGCCCAGGTGTGCACCCTGCCCAGGACCTGCGTAGGATGGAGTGATGAGGGGCTGGGACATAGCTCTGGTGTTTATTGGCTTTTGTGCCACGACGGGCCTTCCTGGGGTGTCACAGAACAGAAAGCCTTCCTGATCTCCATGGATGGTTTCATTCCTCTCCGCTGTCCAGGCCAGAAGTGTGGCCATGATGTGAACTTCTTCTGCCTCCCTCCTCTCCTCAGCCGCTTAGTCATCAGGTCCTGGGGGGCCTAGCATTTTTGTACCTGTCTGGCTCCTTCCCTCCTCTCTCCCCTCCTCTCTGATCGTTGGAATGCTCATTCTGTGTTTCATCTGAAAAGTGGTGATAGCCTCTTCCCTGCCTCCAGTTTTACCCAGTTAGCTACACTCAACATTCAGGATGGGCGCGGTGGCTCACGCCTGTAATCCCAGCACTTTGGGAGGCTGAGGCGGGTGGGTCACTTGAGGCTAGGAGTTTGAGATCAGCCTGGCCAACATGGCAAAACCCTGTCCCAACTAAAAATACAAAAATTAGCCAAGCGTGTTGGCACGCATCTGTAATCCCAGCTACTTGGTAGTCTGAGGCACAAGAATTGCTTGAAGCTGGAAGGCGGAGGTTGCAGTGAGCTGAGATTGAGCCACTGAACTCCAGCCTGGGTGAAAGAGCGAGACTCTGTCTCAAAAAACAAACAAACAAATAAACAAAAAAAGAAAGAAAGAAAGAAAAAGAAAAAAGATCTACTCTGCATTTAGCAATTATACTCCTCAATTTCTTAGCATGTCATTCAAAGCTCTTGAATCCATCAGGCTTCTGCTATGGTGCTGTACAACAAACACTCCCTAAATCTCAATGGCTAATGACTACAAATACTAATGTTTCTCATGCATGGGCCTTCAGGTGGGCTGGGGCAGCTCTGTTTCAAGTGGTAGGCTGGGTTCAGGGCTGTGCCACGTGGCTTTCATTCTGGGACCAGCATCTCGCCAAAGCATGCACTTCCCAAGGCAGAATGGCAGATCACAAGAGGCCTAGCTAAACTATGCAAGCACTTTCAAAGTCTCTGCTCACGTTGAGTCCGCCAATCCTTCACTAGCCAAAGCAAGCCACGTGGCTGAGCTCAATGGGGCAGGAAATTATACTTCACCTCCTCCAATAGCAAGAGACAAGTCACATGGCAAAAGGAGCAGATGTGTAATACTATTACAAGGAGGAATAGAATAATTGGGAATACTAACACAATTTTCCATGACCCTTTACAACCATGATTCTCAAAGGTGTTGTCTGTGAACTGCTAAGTAGCACCAACATCATCTTGGCCCTACCCCAGGCCAACTGAATGAGAAGCTCTGACGGTGGGGTCTGGCAGTGTTTGTTCTAAGTCCTTCAGGTGATGCAGGCTAGAGTTTGAGAACCACTGCTGGGCAACCTGGCTGCCCCTTTCCTGACCCCCGAGTCTCACTCGTTCTGGCTACAGTGGAAATATGTCACTTCCCGAGCCGTTCTTTCTCCCTGCCAGAATGCTCATTCCTCCCCAGCCTGGCAACTTCCTGTTCAGTTTTCAAGGCTTGGATCAAATGTCCCCTCCTCTGAGATAGAAACCTCTGCACCCCACCCCTAGCTCAAAGAGAATGAATCACTCCCTCCTTTGTGCTCTCATGGGACTCCAACAGGTACAGGGAATACAGCAGGACCCAGAGGGTATGTCAACTTTGGGCTCGGGACAGGGACTCCTCCACAGTCAAGACTGTGTCTTATTGGCTATTCCATCCCCAGCATATCACCTATGCCTGCCACATGGTAAACGCTCAATAGCTGTTCCCTGATTTTGTTGCTGACTTTCAGGTGCTGTTGCTAGGGTGAGGGTGCATTATTATTTCTGCCCCGAGAACCAGGCTTCCCAGGATGTGCAGTTGGGAATATTGATGGAGGGGGAATAATGGGTGAGGTGATCAGGGCAGCTCAGGCTGGGCCCTGCTTCGACTGTAAGCGTGAATGGGGAAAACGTTCTGAATCTTTGGGTATGGCCAGGAAACAGATGAGGAGAGCATCTGGTGCCCAGATGCCTGGCAGCTGTCCTTGTTTATGGCAAATGTGGTAAAGGCTCATCCAGAGACACAGCAGGGCTGGGGGAGCTCTGCTTGTTTGTTAGATATTGGGAAAGCTAACTGACCATCAGACAGGGTGGTCTTGGGCAGAGCTACCTCCCCCATCAGACTAGGATCTCATCTGAGGCAGGGCTCAGATTTCCATTTCAAGGGAAATCTCTATCAGAGTGGACGCTCCTGGGCAGCATGAATTGTTTCTGTCCCCTCAAACAATGGGAGCCCCCCTTCTGCAGTTGAGCTGTCTTCCACTGTGTGGGAATTGAGTTCTTCCCCTAAGACTTGGGCATCCCTGGGATGGGGCAGGGGCTGACAGATAAATCCTTAGACAGATGCCCCATTGTTCTCCAAAAAAAAAAAAAGACAAAAGCATCCCCCCTTCACCTTTAATAGTTGACATCCTTATATAGACATTCCATCCATCTCTCTGCCTTCAACCTGAACACCTTTCCCTTTCCAAAACACCCGTAGAATGAGCAGTCAACCTAAAGATGAAGAGGGATGAGGGAGCTGTGGGATTGGGTGCTGGGTGGAGGGGAAGATGCAGTAGGCCAAAAAGAGCCTCTACTTTCCAATCTTTTCCTTCCAGGCTGACAGGTACATCTCAAGGGAAATTGAATCTGCACATTTCAGCTTCATTTGCACTTAACATATCTGGCTGGCAGTGGGCAGGCTGGCAGTGTCTGTGTCTCGGTGCCCAAGCCTTTTTAAGCCTCTTTTCTTTGAAGCCAGGGAGACTTGTGTTTCTGCCAAGGAGTAAACAGACTTGTACAACCTCCAGCAACTTTGTCTTTGGAGACCTGGCTCCCAAAGTCCCTGGGGGCTGGAGGCCCCACTTCTTCATTTGTTAAGCCTACAAACACTTATTCAAGACTTACTGTGCAAAAGCTTCCCCAAAACTGCCTTCCATAGGAAGGGTATAGAGAGAAACTCTGGCAGACTTCACAATCAAACTCACCAAGCTCATTTGTCTAAGAAGCAAGGGAAGGGAGTCTATGTCCCACCGATATTTTCTAGAGTGACTTTAGCTCCCCCATTGCATCAGCCTCCCTTCCTTCCCAGCCACCTCTAAAGTCATCCCTTGTTGTTCTTATTTGTAATGTGGGCAAATTGATGATTTCTCAATGTCATATGAAGTGTGAATAAAGCACTTGAGAAAGTGTGGCTGTTTTTATTGATCTGAAGTAGTCTATACAATGACAGCATTGTGTGCAAAGGCAGGCTGTGCTACCCAGCCTCCTGTTGGAACAGACTGGTACCTCAACACCTCTCCTTAGAGAACTCTTACAAAACACACGGGAAGACACCTTGGCCCCTTCTTTCCAGTTCACTGACTTTGTCCTGCCCCACAACCCCAATCTGATCCCGTACCCTTCCCTACTCCTCTTGGGCCTTCAGAGGGAGAAGTCCCGCTTTTGGTCCTGACTGCAGGAAGGCAGGCTGTGGGGGAGCTGAGAGCCAGCAGGTGCATCACTCCTCTGACTGGAGAGATTCATGGCTGGGCGGGAGGGGCAGTCGCAGGCCTCCTTCTCTGCTCACCCAGCCTGGCCTAAGGACCCTGGGTTCCAGCTGGCTCTTCTGAGGACTGGATGGCTTTCAGAGCTTGGGCAGGTTGGGGCATCTCTATGCCCCCTCCCCACTCTTCATGTGCCCAGCTCAAACACCTCCATGAGGGGTAGGTGAGGGGTTTGGCTCTAAGAGGCTTCACCCCAGCCTGGTGCTCTGAGATCTATGGAGGAGGCCTAGTGAATAAGGAGTTTTAGGGGGTCTGAGAATAGAGGAGAAGCAGCATTGCTGTGGGAAACGGGGCCCTTATGTGTGTTTGGAGACCCAGCCATTCTGATGGGGAAGGCACAGCTCTTAATGGAGGAGGAGGGGGACATTCTTTACCACAGCACAGCGTCACAGGAATGAACAGCTATAGACCTTGGTCCTGAGAGCAGTAAGCAGAGCAGATGAAATTATTCCCCCTCTTCATGTTTCACGGTGTGACTGAAGTGACCAAGGGGCTGCGTGGCTCTCCTGGGGTTTGATCAACAAAATGAGAGTGATTTGCAGAGTTTCTCCTCTTTGAACTGTAAACTGACAGAGCTTTCTTCCTCTGGCCCAGGGTTGGGCAATGATTACCCAGAGCTGGGACTGGACCTTGGGTCCCTTGACTCTTAGCCTAGTGTGTGTGCCCTTTCTATTCTAGGTGAAACTTAAGAAAGAACTCCCTGCCTCTGACAGTTGACACAGACACGGTGGAGTCTGAGTGGTCTGAGAGTTCTCCAGGGAGCTCCCCAGCCAAGGGCAGCCTGGGAGTCCCAGGGGTGATTCAGAGAGGCTGAGACCTTGATGGCCCACAAGTGTACTCCCTGGGCCTGAGCAAAAGTTCCCTGCAACTTGGCATGGTGCTTGTGGGAAGCAGGCCTCTCAGAAGAACCCAGGTCACTGTAGGAGGGAGCACCTGGCACCAGCCTTCGGCTTAAGAATAGACATAGAGTCATTATCCAGTAAATCACCATCATTATCCTGGAAGACGCACGGTTCCCCTCAGGTGCCTTCAATCACCATCCCTGAATGGGAGCGGAAACCTGAAGCAGGCATCACACCCACGCAGATGGGAAGCTGACAGCTCCATCTCCCAGCCTGCTCCAGCTCAGCCTGTTTCCCATCTCAGAGGCACCTGGTATGCTGGGGTGGGAGTGGGGGTGTTGCACTCAGTCCTCACCAACTCTGGCAGACAGGCAGAAGAGGAGGGAGCTCTACCGGCTCACTGACACGGGAAACCTGGATCCTGGCTGTGCCACTCAGTGTCATCATTGATACGATGACAGTGTGACCACACTGATCTCTCATTTAATAGAGGATTGCCTGAGATGGTGTTGGAATACCTGGGACACACTAAGCTCTTTATCACAGTGATCGAACTACAATGTCCCTAGAACTACATCCTTTCTAGATGCTGTGCCATCTAACTCCTGCTCAAACCTTGAGACACAAGTGCCCACTGGACCAAGGAAGCATTAATTCAGTTATTCCTTCACCCATAGAGCCACCAGTTGGCACTAGCTCAAGTGCCCAAGCCTGTTCAATGGACCTGGGCTTGTGTGGGCCAGGAGCTCCCACAAGAAAGGTTGCAGGGAGTGAGTGCCTGCCAGTGTGTCTTTGCCTCCCATGGGCCCCTGGACTTGGCTAGGTCCCTGCTCTTCTCTGCACCTCAGTTTCCCCAACTGCCAAACACAGAGAGGATTGGTTGAGAGCATCTTTCATGGTCTTCTGGGTGCAGATTTCCAGGTTCTTTGGGTTTTCCAGGGCTCTGTGGTCCCTGGAGTGACAGGGAGAATGATCCCCAGGACTCAGAATCTGTCAGACCCCTGAGCAAGGAGGGGTTCAGAAAGTGGCAGGGGTTTGACTGTTGCTGGGGGCCACTTCCATGGGCCCATTTTGCTGATAATTTGCCAGGAGGCTATGTCCCCCTCCCCAGAGAGGCAGAGAGACACATTGGCTGCTGGCACAGCCAACAAAGGGACATTTGCCCTCAGGCAGTGTGATGCTGCAGAAAAAATGCAGGCTTGGGGCCAGACGCCCTGGGTTGCAAGCCTGATTCTGCTACTTACAGGCTTAGTTTGCATTCTATAAAATGGGGACAAAAGTGCTCTCCTCGCAGGACTGTTTGAGGATTAAATGCAGCCCTGGCTGTGACACATGAGGGGCTTGGTACCTCCTTATTTCTCAGAAGGCATGAAGTTCCTCTCCTCCCACTGGCTGGCCTCACTGAGGGACCTGCGTCCTAATCTCAGGGTGGCAGGAGGATGAGGCGGCTACTTGGGAGTCACACTGTCCCCTTCTCCCTGGACCTTCCCAGCCTGTCTTTCTAATGTAGTGCCCCAGCCTCTTGTAGACACCCAGACACTGTGCCTTTTAGAAGCAAGCCCTAAAGGTCAGATTTGGAGAAAAAGTCACTTGAAGAATTCCTATTTCCTTGTAGACATTTATTCTCAAACACCAAATGAGGCACTGACTCAGGGCCCCGTTCCCGGAACCAGGCTGAAATGAAAGCTTGAACTGCAGAGCTGAGAAAGGATTCCATACCCAGGAGCTTTTCCATGGGGGTCTGGTTGCCAGAGCCAGGTGTTCTCTCCCCTGAAGCTCCCCTGCATCAGAGGGTGGCAAGGTGAGGAGGAATAAGTACAGGCTTCAGGGCCAGGCTGCCGTGAGTATGAATCTCGACCCTGCCGCTCATGAGCTATGTGACTTTGGGAAGTGAAGTTAACCTCTCTGAACTTCAGACACTCTTCTGCCAGATGGGGACAACCACAATTCTCTGAGCATGTTGAAGTGTAGATTAAATGAGGCAAAGTAAGAGAATTCTCCTAGAAGAAAGCTTGGTTCATAATATGTGCTTAATTAATATTTCTTTCTTCCAATATGACGTATTTATTGAACTTAGAGAGAATGCAGTTCATTGTGTTTGATGTTGAGGACGCACCCATGAATAAGCCCCAATTCCTACCCTTCAGGACCTCATGGTCTAGTGGGAGGAGCCCTCCCTCATTTTCCTCCCTCCCCTTCTGCTTTATTCTCAGTTGCAGGTGGGACAGGGGAAGACTCATGGAGGCTCAGGAGGGCTCCAGCTGGCTGGTGCTTAAAGGAGGATGTTCACAGGCCAAGGGGTTATAAGTGGGTGCTCCCTATGTTCCTAATCCCCAGTGTTTGTCTTCTCTTAGGCTCCCAGTTGAGTGATGACCCTTTCTAGGGCTTTGTTCCAAACCCCTTCTATTTTGAGTCCAGCTGAAAATGTAAAAATCCTGGGGCCCGTGGGGAACCAGAAAGGGCTGAGTCTTGCTTTGAGCCCTGAGTTTCCTCCCCATCCATCCTGCCATTCAGAACCCTCACTTTATTTCCTCAAACCAAGCTGAGCTCAAGGTCAGGTTAAAATAAAAAAAGATGACAACAAAAAAGAAAAGGAAAGAACAGGAGCAGGTCTGTCTCTTCAGGCTGCCTCAGGTTCAGGCTGGAGCTGAGATTCCGTGGTGGCATGGGCCTCAGACACAGCCTGCTTTGTTCTTTAGAAGGATAGAGGAGGAGGCTGGCAGGTGACTTGGTCCAGGAGCTGCAAACCTCCACTTGCTTATGACTCATTGTGCCAGTCACTCCTCGCTGATCCTCTGTTTCCTTGTCTGTAGAACTAGGGGTGGGCGGTGTCACTGGGCTCCCACCTGCAGAAAGTTTGCCACCCCCGTTTCCTGCTCACAGCAGCTCCGGTATGCCAAGGAGCTTAGAGCACTCTTGGCCTCCAAAGAAAGGGCCTGAGGAAAATGAGGTGACTCCCTCCTAGGGGGGTTGCAGCATCTTTAAGGGCCAGATGGTGAGATCTCCAAGTCCTCTTCCACCTCTGAGCCTCTGACACCAAATCCAAGGTGTAACTATGCAGCCCTGTGCCTGGATTTTCTACGGAACAAATAGATTGGATGCGGCACATCTCACTGAGCGTTCCCACTGCACCTACATTCTCTTGGGAGACACAGCACTGATTCCAGTGATCCTGTAGTTGCTCAGACTGTCTGGGAGGTCTCCTTTGGGCCTGGCCATTAGAGTCACTGGGAGACTCAAGAGGAAATAACAAAGGTGTTGCTTCAGCCTCTGGACTTGGCTGTTTCTTCAAATCATGCCCGGCACCCATGGGATGAGTGGGGGGTGAGTCAGCAGGGCCATGAGCACAAGGTTTCCCTTTGGCCTCTGCCTGGCCCAGTGCTCTCCTGCTGCTCTACTTGCCTCTGCCTTTGCCCCCTCTGGATGTCCTCCTGTCCCTCCCCTGCTTAAGACTCCTTAGAGCTCTCTGCATCTTCAGGCTGATGGCATTCATTTCATGGCCATTCACAGTCTGTCCGGTGCCTGCCTCTCCAGCCTAGCACTCTCCACTTTCCATTTCCCAATCTCCACTGTAGCTGACCATGCTCCTTGCCGTTCCCCCAGACAATCTCACTGGTCATGCTGACCTTGGTGCCTTCGCATATGCTGTTCCCTGCCAGGAGTGCCTTTCTCTCCCAGGCCAGGTTCTTACTCAAACTTGAGCTCAGCTGTTGCTGCCTCAGGACAACCTTCCCTGCCCCCTTGCCCGTCACTCTGTTCTTTGGCCATCCCAGCACGGGTCACACAGTGTCACTATCATCCCTCCATGGGCTGAAGGCCATAGAACCCCGCTAGACTGCGAGTCCCACAAGGGAAGACTTATTCGTTTTATTCCATCTTTGTATCCTCAGGGCCTAGAACAAAGCTTGGCGGAGTGTCAGTGCTTACCAAATAATTTCTGATGGATCAGTTGAGGGTGCAGGCTGTCTGGGACCTCCTAGGATGAGGAAGAATAACTAATGATCACACATGCTTATTGAGTGTTTGCTATGTGCCAGGCATTTTAGTCACAATAGCTGAAATATCTGAGAGTTTACACCCTGCAAGTCGAATTATATTTATTTTATAAAATCACCAGGAGAGGTAGGCACTTCTATTATTCCTGTTCACACAGTCTAGGGAACTAAGGCACAGGGGAAGTCCAGCACTCGTAACAGGACTGATTTGTAGACAGAGGCTTTCTGCTCCAGAGCCCAGACTCCTACCCTAGCTCTGGGCCTATCCTTCTCCAGCCAGTGCACCAACTGCTAGGCCCAGAAAGGGTCCTAAGGAATCAGTCACCTGCTGTTGCCTCTTCACAGAGTGCGGAAACTGAGGCCAGGGCTGGGGAGAGACTTGTTAGGCCTCTCTGCCTCCACCGATGATGGGTGGTATCTTTGCCTGGTTTCCCCTCTGTTTGCCTCCTCCTCAAAAACAGGGGAGAGGGCTTCTCTCTGGTCAGACCCTGCTCATCCTCAGCCCTGTTTCCCGGCAACCTGTTTCCTGGGCAGCACCCCCTGGTACAGCTGTGTTGCCTTGGCGGCTGCAGTGGGTACAGGTGCATCTCCAAGATGGTAAGAGATGCAGCTCCAGTTCCTAATTGGCCCTTAGTCCCCCTCCAAGAGAGACTCAGGGTACCCAAACTCACCAGGCTCATGCCGGGGGAGAACAGGGTTAGACCTCTGGGAGCTTGGATGGGACAGGGGTCAGAGACTGGAGTGGATATGAGGGAGGGAACAGGGCCCAGAGCCTGGTTCACGTGAGGGCAAAAAAATCCCCTCAAAATTTCTGGCTTCAAAGTGTCCGTGGCACCTAAAAATGGACATCTAACCTCTGGCAGCAACTTCCTTGGAGCAGTAAAAGGGGAGGATATTTCATATTCTTCAGGGGAGAAGTCATCTTTTTATTTTCCTTTTAAATTAGAAAACTATATTAAAAATACCTACTGCAAAGTAAAAATCACCCCCAATCCCACTAAACTAAGTTACACAAAAATAAATTAAAATTTCCCTCCTCACCACTAAGTCCTATTTTCAGAGGTTAAAAACTGTTAATAGTTTGTGAAATCTACTTGCTGGTTTTTCTATGATTATTCCGATTTCTCTTTATATATACATATATATGTATATGCACATACATCCATGTAAAACTATATTGTATTGAATTGGAATCATATTCTACAAATTGGTCTGCATCTTTTCTTTCCTTTCTTTAATGTAATGTTATTTTTAATTGACAAATCATAATTATATACAATTATGGGGTAAAATGTGATGCTTTGATATATGTATACAACATGGAAGGATTAAATTATGCCAATTAATGATAAATTGGCACAATTTATTAGATTATGCTAACATATCCATCACTTCACTTATCATTTTTCTTGGTGAGACATTTAAAATCTACCGTCTTGGTTATTTTGAAATGCATCTTGCTTTTTATTTTTAACTTTACAATATGTCTTGGAGCTTTTCCACATCGGTAAGTACTAATATACCTTCTATTGCTGAGGAAGGTATTAAGAGCAGAGGAAGAGGAGGCCTCAGTGTGGCCAACCCTGGGGGCTCCCGAGAGGACGGGCAACTGACTACCTGAGTGGAGCAGGGAGATGATTACAAGCAAGGAAGAAAAATAGCACTTGCCATATAACTGCAGTGTGCCAGGTACAGTATTACACTCCCATTATCTCATTTACTTCTCAAAACAATCCACAAAGGAGGTCTGACCCCTCCCATGTTTACAGATGTGGAAGGTGAGGCTCAAGCTCACCAAGCCAGGAAGCGGGGAGAGACCAGGACTTGTTCCCAGCCTGGTGCCCTCCATTCTTGTGGGTCTTACCCCACCCTGCACAGGTGAGCTGTCTAGCCCCTGGCCTGTGGGGATCTGGGGGGAGCCCCCTACTGTCTTTCTAGCCCCCTCCATTCTCCACTGCAATTGGAGCTAGGTGGAGCTCTGTATTCCACAGAGCACTTTGGAATTCATAAAATGGAAATTTATTGAACAAGCCTTTGGAGAAGGGAGGTAATGAAAACCGCTATGTAAATTATGAGGCCATTGGTATTATACAGCTGGAGCTAATGCTGTTAGTCCCCAGAAGGGTACAGAGAGCCTCCCTCGACACCACCCTTTTTGGCCAAGACACTTGCTCCTGGGAGCCTGAGGGAGAATTTCAGGGACGGGGAGGTCGGTGGGTCGACTAGGACAGACAGACCTACACCTGAGTTTAGATGGGAAACCGTGGGAGGTTTCCCCTTGCTGCAGCGGAGGTCATAGCAACACCTGCACACTCTGTGGGCTTTGTCAATGGACAGGTCCCCTACATGTGTTGGGCTGTGCATCTGTTAGTGTTATGATCACTGCACTATTTCCTCAATTTGAAGACCCCCATTATTTTTCTCTCCAACATTTAAATTCTGGGATCATGATGCATCTTACATGTAATGTAATATAGCTCCCTTTTTGCCCCTGATAAGCTGTTAACTTGACTTTAACTTAAAATCAATGGCATCTTTGAATTGAAGAAGCATTATGTTAGTATTGTTGCTGTTTATTATCATTTGTATTTTGCAGGCCTGGACATCACTACCTATTCCTTACCATAAAAAGAAAAAAATCCCCCCCTGGGGTGGGAGGGGACAGGAGGCCCACAGGACGCATGCGGTGTGACCCTGATCATGCTTCTCATTGTCCTGAGTGGCCTCCAGTCTGGTTTGTCTGAAACTGATGATTTTCAGGGACTCAGGAACTTCAGTGGTAAAAACAGAAAAGTCCCAGGTGACTCTAAGAGCAGGTTGGCCATCCGACTGTTGTCTCTGAGTCCTGATTTGTTTCCTCCATCCAGTGGGGATAACAGCTGCAAAAAAGGTGTATTGGATTTGTCAAAAACGAGTGGCTTCCCTGCAGTCAAGGGCCCCTCTGAGGAGGATCCTTCTGGCACAGCCATGAGCTCTTATCCTGAGCAAGCCAAGTGCTTGTGCCTCTGAGCACAAACCCCAAAGTTTTGGGGGTGGATCGACATCTTACCTCGTGACTCATTCCCAACACTGTCGCAGGAACTGGCTAGAGTCACTCCTAGCATTTGTTGTATTCTCTTTCTTTTCTTTTCTTTCTCTCTCTTTCTTTCTTGCTTTCTTGCTCTTTCTTTCTTTCTCGTTCTTTCTTTCTTTTCTTCCTTCCTTCCTTTCCTTCCTTTCCTTTCTTTTTTGATGGAGTCTTGCTCTGTTGCCCAGGCTGGAGTGCAGTGGCATGATCTTGGCTCACTGCAACCTCCACCTCCTGGGTTCAAGCAATTCTCATGCCTCAGCCTCCCAAGTAGCTGGGATTACAAGTGTGTGCCACCATGCCCAGCTAATTTTTGTATTTTTTAGTAGAGATGGGGTTTTGCCATGTTAGCCAGGCTGGTCTCAAACTCCTGACCTGAAGTGATCCACCCGCCTCAGCCTCCCAAAGTGCTGGGATGACAGGCATGAGCCACCGCGCCCGGTCCCTGTTGTGTTTTCATTCTCAGTTGGTTCTTGGCTCCCCTACAGAAGGCAGAAAGGGCACATCTCAGAGACCCAAGTAACAGATGGAAGAAAGGAGACTTAGACAAGGCAAAGACCTTTCCACAAGGCACATCCAGGCCAGGCCCAGAAGGGAAGTGGTGTGGGGTCATCAGATCACTTCTTTCCCACAGGATGCCCTGCCTGAGCTTTCCATGTTTGGTTACTTGGAGGGAAGTGGGGGCTGGGGGTGAGGGTAGGGGTAGTGCCAGAAAAGCTCTGGGGCCTGGCTGCTCTCTGCTGATGGACCTCCGGGCAAAAAGTGAATTGGGGCTTAGGTCCTACTTTGGGCTGTTCCTGTGTGACCTTGGACTTATGACATATCCCCTCTGGGCCTTGGTTTTTCTATCTGTATAATGAAAGATTTGGATTAATAAAGTGGTTTCCAAACCTATCAGCAAATCTGAACCACTAAGGGAGGCTGTTAAAATACAGCTCTCTGGGCCCACGGGAGGCCTGGAATCTCTGGAAGAGGGTTCAGGAATCTGTGTTTAACCAGCTTCCCAGGTGATTCAGATGCATTTAATCTCTGAGTTGATATCTGGGCAGGCTGGGCTGGGTGGTCAGAAAGGAGGTGGGTGGGAGAAGCCAGACTTGGTGGTGGTGGGATGTGGGGGAGGTTTTGCAGGGGAGCAGAGGAAGCACAGTCCTTGCCTTTAAGAAAGGCTGGGGTGTTGTCTCTTAACGAGGTGACCTTGGACAAGTTACTTAACCTCTCAGTTTTTGTTTCCTCATCTATAAAAAGTGGGGGTAATAATTCCTTGAAAGGGCTGTTGAGAGGATTAAATTCCATGATCGATACAATAAATTCTGGTTTCCCTCTCCAACCACGTGTCTCAAATGTCAGGTGGGCCCAGTCTTGGTCCAGCCCCACCCTAAAGTCCTGATGGAGTCTGACCAACGTTTCTGCACCCTAGAATCTGGGGGATCAGACGGTGAGTGATGGGGCCAGGGCAGGCTGGGGAGGGCCTTGGCAGAGGGGAGAAGGGGAGGAACATTAGAGAGGGAAGGGTTGGAGGTGGAGGAAGGCAGAGGGTTTTCTAGGAGCTGAAATATGGCTCCTTCTTTCCGGAATGTGCCTCTTAATCAACTTAATGGGCCTCTGACGGAGCAGCGTCCTAGGAAGGTAGGAGAAATGGAGGTGGAAGCTGAGGTTGCTGTTGCTGGGGTGTGGGTAGGAGGTGGGCTGGGCTGGGCTCAGCTGGCTGAGGGTGCTAGTGGAAGCCTGGAGGCTGTGTTGGTGGTTGGGACCTTCACCCTTTTCCCTCCTAAACATCTACCTGGCCAAAGACATGGCCTCTCCTGGATTTGGCCGGGGAAAGAAGAATTCCTGTGGGGAACTGGAGCATCTGGCCCCTGACTTCTGATTTCTCCCAAATCTTCCTTAGGGAGGCAGTGGGAGCTTGGGCAGTGCTGGGGCTGGGCAGGAGGGAAAGGGGAGGAGCCCAGCCTCTGGGGCAGGTCAGGGATCATGTCCACAGTGGTGGCACCCTGTGGTGGCTCTCTTTCAGATGCCATCAACTGATGGGGCTCTGGAAATCTGGCAGGTGGCAGCTTTGATTCTCTGCCTGGAGTATCAGTGCCAGCTCCATGAGTGGGGAAGCCTTCTGCCTCAGGGGTGCAAAAGTTGAAAAGTGGCCGACCCAGTTCCCCCTACCCATTCTCCTTTCTCTGCCCTGGACTGACTCAGGAGCTCATGGGAAGGTAGCCTGGCGGAGTGGGTCTCCTGGGGCCGATTCACTCTTCCAGCAGTTGACATCTCACAAGTTGCTTCATTCTAAGCCTCAACCTCCCCGTCTGTAAAATGGGGATCCTGACACCTTCACAGCAGTGAGGGAGACATGTGATTCAATGGGTGGCAGGCCCAGTGCAAGGCAGGTGTACATGGAAGTGGACCCTGACCCTCAGTCCTCCAGAGATGATGACGGAGTCTCAGAGCAGCCAAGGCAGAGTGGGCAGGTGCCTGGGTGGGGGCAGGATGAAAAAGGGGTGGAAGCAAGGAGACTGAGTTTTCTCAGGATCCCAAAGAAAGCTGGGTGAGGGGAGCTGAGGGGTGCAGTTGCCTCTGTGGCTGGGCAGTGTCTCTGCTCTCAGGGGCTACACAGGGATGGCTCCAAGGGCCTTACCCATGTGTAGGAGCTCAGGAATGCCACAGAGAGGGTGATTTGCATATGTTTTACATATGTTTTGCATATGACAATCAGCCTCAAAGTCTGTTTTCAGGCAGCCTTGAAACAAGCAGAAATCTCACTCTGCCTGATCTGTTTGTCACGGCTTGAAGGGTGCCTGGGCCAGCCCTGTTGGAGTACAAAGGCCAAAGGGGTGGGGGAATTTTCCCCAAAGCCACCCAGTGGATGAAGAGTGGGATGAAAATAAAAATTGCGTTTCTGGTTCCTGGTCCTATAGGCATTTTCTGTCACATAATAATAATAATAACCATGATGATGACGACAATGGTGATAGTGATGATAAAAATAGTAATACTAGTCAGTACTTACCAGGCATTTACAATATGCCGAACACAGCTGTAACACAACTCACTCAATCCTCACACTAACCCTATGGGGTAGGTGTTACTATTATTCTCATCTAACACAGGAGGCCACCCAAGAACAGAGAGGTTAGGTGACTTGCCCAAGGGCACAGAGCTGGACATGGCACAGCCAGGATTCAGACCTGGGCAGTGTGGCCCCGAGGCCATGCTCTTTTCCACCACACCTTGCACTGCAAGTTCATAAAGGAGTAAATCAAGGGTCACTGCCTGCCACAGAGTCTGGCCCTAGCCCTCCACTCTCCAAGGCCCCTCTCCTCTAGATCCTCCAGCACTGACCTCTGAGTGGGGGTGGGAGGAACAGGGTCCCTCGTCTGGGGTTTCTGTCCAGAGATGATTAAAAGTTGATTGCCTTGAGAGCATTCTTTGTCTCCAGGGTGTCAAGCCCAGAACAGCCAAGGAGACAATTGCTGCAGGAGTTGCATTTGTTAATCTCGTATTTGTTAATTTGTTTTATTTTCCATCCTCAGAATTAGGATGAGGCTCTTGAACTCGATATGCAAATATATGCAAAGTGAGATGAAAAGGCATCTTTAAAACCTTGGCCCGTCTTTTCCCTCCGTGCATTAGAGAAATTGCAGCTCTCCCTGGCCAGTGGGTGGAGGGTGCGGGTGTGGGCAGATGTAGGGGAGGGGTCCTTTGTCACCTTCCATCCACCAGCTCTTCCGTCCCTCCCAGGGATCCTCTGGAGTGGATGGTGTTACTATCATCTCCATTTTACTTACTAGGCCAGTGAAGCTCAGATGAGTGGAGTGACATGCTCAAGATCACATGGGAAGGTGAAAGTGGAGCTCAGACACGGGTCCTTTTCACTCCAAATCCCGCTTTCCTCACCCTGCCCTGCATACATGCCTTCTTCCTGCCCACAGCCTCACCACTGATTTCCCTCTCTGGCTCTTGTGCAATGGGGGAACTGCAGTGTAGGTGGCCTGGCAGGGGCTGAACTGAGCCTATGGATGGATGGGCTTTTGAGTTATCTATCCCCACACTGGTCTCCATCCACCCTCACCTTCTCAGCAGCCCCTTCCTGTGGGTTGGCCCCAGCCCTGTGGCCAGGTGATGGAGAGGAACCCTGAGTACACCTCTCTTGCTCCTCCTGTCCTCTCTACAGGGCCCAGTGGACCGAGTTATTGTTTGCCTAGTGTTTAGAGCTCTCTTGGATTAGAGGCCTTGGCCTAATTGCTAGAAAAGCCTCCCTTGGCTCCCTAGGAAGTAAAACCTGACAGATATCCCAGCATCAGTCATGCTGCTGGAGAGGGAAATGGAGATAAAGAGAGAGAGGGGTTAGGAGCGGGACTTAGGTGTCTAGAAAAAAGGATTCCTCTCCTTCTTCACCTCTCTCCCTTCTTCTTGCCCATCTTCTCCATCTCTTAGTCTACTGGGAACACCTGATTCAAAGCTAATATCCTGAAGAATGAGGAAAGAGCAGCAGAAAGGCCTTAGGAAGTGGAGTGGAGCAGGTTGGGTGGGGGTGAGATCTGAGAGCTGGGTGGGGTGGGGTGGGGATGAAAATGTGGGTGAGGATGGAGTAGGATGCCCTGGGAAGAGTGAGAAGAGACAGAGCATCAGAGAGTCTGAAGAGGAGCCTATGGGACAAAAAAGGAATATTATTGTTATTATTGAGACAGAGTCTCACTCTGTCACCCAGGCTGGAGTGCAGTGGAACAATCTCTGCTCACTGCAACCTCCACCTCCTGGGTTCAAGCAATCTTCCCACCTCAGCCTCCTGAGTAGCTGGAACTACAGGAATAGGCCACCATGCCTGGCTAATCTTTGTATTTTTGTAGGGGCAGGGTTTCGCCATGTTGCCCAGGCTGATCTGGAACTCCTAGGCTCAAGCGATTCCCCTGCTTCAGCCTCCCAGAGTGCTGGGATTACAGGCATGGGCCACCGACCCTGGCCAGGAATACTACTTTTGAAAAAGGTGGTAAGGGGGAATGCTAAGGACATGTTTCTGTAATCTCTAGACCCATCCCAATAGGTTTTTGCAGGATCTGAACTCTGAGATTGGAATATCTTGAAGTCCATGCCCCTGTCTCCTTGTCAGGATGGCCCTCTCCTCTGTACTCAGAGACCAGAGGAGTCGGGAGGACAAAGGACAGGAAGAGGAGTCACACAGAAAGACCACAGCTGCATCCCTTGAATTTCCCACCTGGTTCCTGAAAGCAGAGTGTGTTCAAGGCTGCAGCCTGTTGCTTGGGGAAATATGCTGAGGCGGAAAGCTGGGCTGCAGCCCGGTGTTGGGGGAGAGTTACCCACCATCTGTTCCATAGAGAAACAGATACCACTGGCACAGCCAAGTCAAACAAGCTAAATGGAAACAGGTTCCCCCCCAGAACCTCAGCAGCATCAGCCAGCTTGCCGGCAGGCTTGTCAATGAGCAGTCAGGGGCTCCTAAGCAGGGGAACCACAAACAGCCCTCCTCAGGGCAAGTGGGTGCCACCAGGCTACCCCATGACACTTTTCTTTCAGTCTCCTTCCCTTCACCAAATTATTCTCCATCATTAGGTTTTATTGGAAAAGAGTGGGAGGGAATTTGACAAATAAATAAAAAATTTAAAGACAAATAAATAAGGGAGCAAGCCACTCTTTTCCTCTTTAATTTTTTAAAGGAAAAATTAATTTTCCTTTGCCTAAGTACTTGTCACCTTAAATTAATCTAAGAGCAAAAATGACAGAGAAGTTGGGTCATTAGGCAAATTTTAATTAGAGGCTCAGATGTCCTTTACTAATAAGATGTTACATATATTTCATTCTGTTCTTGCCTCCCTACTGCCAGGACATCTTTGCAATGCAACCAGAAGCCCCTGGGGAACCAAGCAGATGGGGGCTTAGAGAGATGGGGTTGGAATGAGGAAGGGAATGGTGGATTTTTTTTCTTCTCGTGCAGGTGCTGGGGCAGGGCAAGGGGAGAGAGAGTTGGGAGAGATGTTCCTGTTTTCTCCAGGAAGGAGGTCCACCCTAGGGCCGGAGCCAGCTTCCTCTCTCTGTTCTTGGCATCATTGCTGCATCTAGGGGTGAGCGCCCAGATCACTCAAGACCAATGTGTGAGTATGTGAGTGTGTATATGAATGTGAGTGTGTGAGCACCTGTGCACAGATATAGCACTATAGCAGAGATAATGGAAGTTAACAAGTTCTGATGCCAGACTGCTCAAAATTCACATTTGGGCTCTAATTATGTGTCCTTGGACTAGTGACTTAACTTCTCTGTGCCTTGGTTTCCTTACCTGAAAAAATAGGGATAATACATACTTACCTCCTACAGGTGTCAGAAGGGTTCAACCTGATGAATACAGCCCTATATAACAGGGCTGGTGAAAGTGAGCCCTCTGCTAGCTGCATGTGTGTCCACTTGCCAGTGAGAGTGTGTGTGGGCTTGCGTGTGTGCACTGTGGGCATGCTTCGGTGGAAAGAACACTAGATTTGGAGTCAGATAACCTGGATTTGAGCCACACCTCTGCCACTTCCAGCCTCGGTGACATTGACAGGCCACCTTACTCCTCTGGGCCTTTTTAGATCTGCCATCTGCCAGTGGGCTTGATGATGAGACCCAGGCTTCTGAAGGTCCTCTCTGGGTGGGACTAAGACTCAGATGGGACATGCAGCCCCTCCTGCAAGCACTGGACACAGGTGAGGAGGCCCGCCTGTGCATACCCACCTACTTACCTGGGAAAAAACATGCATGTCAGGCTTGCAGCTTATGATGTGCCTCCAAGCAGGCAGGCGCATGCACCTGTGTGTGTGAATGTAGTCAGGGAGAGGATCTGAAAGAGGCTTCCTCTATGTCCCACAGGGCCCTCCTCTATGCTCCTCTCAATCAAATTTTCCCTGGCCTGCAAGTGGACATTATTTACCCCAGGCCCCTGCAGGCCACTCTTGTAGACCACAGAGCTCAGTGGCCCTTCCAAGGGCCTGGCGGTCAGAGAAAGTGACAGATATAAGATTTAACATCTTGTCCTCTGTCTCTGCTCCCATCGAATGATGCTCAGGGTAAAGATCAGGACGTGATCCAGCAGGAGCTTCTCTTACCCTGTCATGGGAACCCAGGCTTGAGGGACCCCTGGGCCTCTCCTAAAAACATGATTTCTGGCTTTTAATTTCCTTTAGAGCCTGGAGAACACATTTACTGTGAGTCTCATCTTGGATATTTTTGCCTCCCCGGCAATGTTTGGAGAAGCAGGTGGAGAGGAGAAAGATGGAAAGGGTCTGTGAATGAGTACAAGAGGGAGAATCATGCATGAAAAGTGCCTACTCTGTTCTAGGCACTGTGCGCACAGTGCTTTAAATGCCCTGACCCACTTCATCCTTTAATGACCCAGAGATACTATCATTAACACTTTCACAGGCAGGAACATTGAGGTTAGGTAATTTACCTAAGGCCACATAGCTAGCAAGCTGATGCTTAAGTCAGCTGTGTCTGATGTTTAATTCTGTCTTCTGCAGGTAATTGTGTGGGCTGTTGACAGGGCCCTGGAGAGTGTCAGAAAGCTCACAGCCTCTGCAGGAGAGAGCAGCTTCCCCTCTCTGGGCCTCCATCTCCCCCAGTGCAGTGAATCAAATGAGCACCAGCAACATCTCCTGAGATGGGATTTGGAGGGCTCCCTGGGGAAAAGAAATAGTGCAGGGGTTTTGAGGGACTGGTGTGCCAGCCAGGGCCAAGTCAAAGCTATCACTCACCCTGACTCATTAGCCCTAAGTTCGTCCTCAGGGCATGAGGTACAAGCTGAGGGCAGAGCCATAGCCAGGACCATTACTCACCACGGCAACACCTCTGCTGCCTGTTGCCACACACTGGTGCTGGACTCAGCTTCCGTGGAAAGGGATGGAAATTGCACTCATTTTCCAGGAACAAAGAGGACAGCTTGCCGACCTTGCCTGTCTCCTCCCACTCTTGCTCTGTTCCCTGCCTCTGCTTGGTTGCATGGGAATTTTGCTACCCTTCAGAGACCTGGAGGGGACCCAAGAACTCTTATTAACCCCTCCTTCCTCACCCACTCTGGAGGGGAGTTGGGCATATAGATGGGGCAGGAAAAGAGAGTGCTGAGGAGCACAGGCTTTGGGGGAAAACAAAAGAGCTGGGGAAGGTCAAGAAGGAGCTGCAGATAGACTGCTGTTGAGAGGAATTAGAGTGGGGAGAAAGAATTCACTCCTTTGACCATCTGTTACATATGATGCACTTCTACACACGTTATCTCATTAAATCCTCACAATAGCCTATCCTCACCCCCATTTTAAACACTGAGGAAACAGGTCCAGAGAGGTTAAGTGACTTTGCCAAGAACACAGAGCATTTCAGGTGGCAGGGTCAAGATTTGGACGCCAGTCCTGTCTGACTTCAGAGCCCTTTCTACTTTACCACGGTGCCACTTTCCTGACCAGGGTTGGGAGTTCTGAGTTTCAGAGATGAACATCAATGCTAAATTGCTTTGTGAATCTCTCTGAGCCTATATTTACCCATCTGTAAAATGAGAAGATGAAACGAGATGATTTCTAAAGTCCCTTTTAGTACTGGCTTTCCATGCTTAAGACGTGAGTGTTCAACCCCATTAAAAAGTGAGCAAAGGATATGAACAGACTTCTGAAAAGAAGACTTTCATGCGGCCAACAAACATATGAAAAAAAAAGCTCAATATCACTGATCATCAGAGAAATGCAAATCAAAACCACAATGAGATGCCATCTCATACCAGTCAGAATAGCTATTCTTAAAAAGTCAAGAAACAACAGATACTGGTGAAGTTGCCAAGCAAAAGGAATGTTTTTACACTGTTAGTGGGAGTGTAAATTATTTCAACCATTGCAGAAGACAGTGTGGTGATTTCTCAAAGATCTAGAAGCAGAAATCCCACTAGACCCAGCAATCCCATTACTGGATATATACCCAAAGGAATATAAATCACTA
The DNA here is from genome assembly GCF_028885625.2 of Pongo pygmaeus. NCBI lineage: Eukaryota > Metazoa > Chordata > Mammalia > Primates > Hominidae > Pongo > Pongo pygmaeus. The sequence continues at coordinate 53,174,238 of NC_072392.2, forward strand.
TATTGTAAAGATACATGCACACACATATTCGTTGTGGCACTGTTCACAATAGTAAAGACATGGAATCAACCCAAGTGCCCATCAATGGTAGACTGGATAAAGAAAATGTGGTACACACACACCATGGAATACTATGCAGTCATAAAAAGGAATGAGATTATTATGTCCTTTGCAGGGACATGGATACAGCTGGAAGCCATTATCCTCAGCAAACTAACACTGGAACAGAAAACCAAACACCACATGTTCTCATAAGTGGGAGCTGAACAATGAGAACACATGGATACATGGGGGAATACAACACACAGTGGGGCCTGTCAGAGGGTCGAGGGGAGGAAGATCATCAGGAAGAATAGCTAATGGATGCTGGGCTTAATACCTAGGTGATGGGATGATCTGTGCAGCAAACCACGGCACACATTTACCTATGTAACAAACCCGCACAACCTGCACATGTACTTCAGAACTTTAAAGTTGAAGAAAAAAAAAGAGTTGAGAGTTTGGAGACTTTCCCAAACCCAAAGTCGAGAAGCCTGAATGGCTTGGAAAGACATCAAGGCATTCAGCCTGATCTTTGTTATCAGTGAACTAGGGAGGAGACTTTCTGCCTCTCAAGGCTGTGCCATTGCCACCTCCAGGCACCTTGCATACTTTGGCTATTAGTTCTGGCTCTGCAGACAAGTGACTGCCTTCAGGAGGGGAGTAAAGGGACAGTCCAGCCTCAGGATTCCAGCAAGCAAGGAAATCTGAATAATTGTGTCTCTGGGACACAATAACTTCTGTTTCCTTGCCCCCTCCCTTCAAACCACAGACTCCAATTAGCAGCTTAGCACCAAAGTTCTCAGACATGTTCCTGCTTTTGGAGACACTGAATAATGGAGATATTTCTGGAGCTGAGATGAGGAGGGTGGGAGGTAGGATGTGAACTTGTAAAAATGTAGTGAGAGAGATTTCAGATTCCTAGATGCTGCACTTTCTTCACACTTTAAGGAAGGTGTCTGGTTGCTGAAAGGACTCCTGGCCTCAGTATAATTTTCTAATAATTGCTCCATTTTTCTGAGCTATCATCCCAAGCATTGTGGAGTGAGAGGAAGACAGGGCTCTGCCTGCTGGAGGAGACCGCATTCTCATCTTATGGGAAGTGTGAACCTGATGAGGGAAGTATGACTCCCAGTAAGAGGGAGCACCAACCTGGCAAGATATTGTGGCCATCTCCCTTATGGAATTCTTGGGCTGGTAGGGCAGATATTATCCTGGTTTCTGTTGGTGGGGTGCTGGTCCAAAGGAGTTAGGGGAGCTGAACATAAAGTTCAGATGCAGAAAGATGACTAAAAAGAGTATTCAACTGGATCCTAGAGGGAAGAGGGTGGTCCCTAAACTCAGGTGGCCTTTGTCTTGGAGAGAGGTGAGTCAAGCCCCTCACTCTCCAGGAGCACAGTAATAAATAAGATCATAGTTGGGAAAAGTGTGGTGTGTATGTGTGTGTGTGTGTGTGTGTGTGTGCGCCTGTATGTGTCTGTGTGTGTGTGTGTCTGTGTGTGTGTGTGATTCCATGCCTAGGAAAGGAGCTCTTATTCTAAATTTGTTCAACAGAGAATGTAACAAGGAAACCTTGAGAAAAAGATTCTCTTGTTCTGTTCTTTGTCATTTGGGACAGAAACGCTCAAATTGGGAACAAACATATAAATATTATGTCTCACTCTACAGAGTTGAAGTTGTTTTTGCACTTTCTTGAGTTATGAGAAAATGAGTGAACCCACCTGGTCACTGCATGACTCCAGAATAATTCTTTCCCCTTCTCTGAACCCCAGTTTTCTATCTTCAGAATAAATGATTGGATTTAGAGAACCTCTCAGGTCTTTTCCATTTTCTGACATTCCAGTTTTTGTTTTTCTACCATTCCGCTCAACCACTTCCCCCTTCTCCCGGCTGTCAGGAACTGTCCACGGTTCTGAAGAGCTTGGGCCCAGAGAGAATCAACCATATTAGATCTGGCCCAATTACGGCTACATTTTTTTTCCCCCATTTGTCAGTTGTCATGGTTTTTAAAGTTTTAACTTTATTTATTTATTTATTTATTTTTGTATGGTTTTTTTTAATTAAATAATTAATTTATTATTATTATACTTTAGGTTTTAGGGTACATGTGCACAACGTGCAGGTTAGTTACATATGTATACATGTGCCATGCTGGTGTGCTGCACCCACTAACTCATCATCCAGCATTAGGTATATCTCCCAATGCTATCCCTCCCCCCTCCCCCTACCCCACAACAGTCCCCAGAGTATGATGTTCCCCTTCCTGCGTCCATGTGTTCTCATTGTTCAATTCCCACCTATGAGTGAGAATATGCGGTGTTTGGTTTTTTGTTCTTGTGATAGTTTACTGACAATGATGATTTCCAATTTCATCCATGTCCCTACAAAGGACATGAACTCATCATTTTTTATGGCTGCATAGTATTCCGTGGTGTATATGTGCCACATTTTCTTAATCCAGTCTATCATTGTTGGACATTTGGGTTGGTTCCAAGTCTTGGCTATTGTGAATAATGCCACAATAAACATACGTGTGCATGTGTCTTTACAGCAGCATGATTTATAGTCCTTTGGGTATATACCCAGTAATGGGATGGCTGGGTCAAATGGAATTTCTAGTTCTAGATCCCTGAGGAATTGCCACACTGACTTCCACAAGGGTTGAACTAGTTTACAGTCCCACCAACAGTGTAAAAGTGTTCCTATTTCTCCACATCCTCTCCAGCACCTGTTGTTTCCTGACTTTTTATTTTTTTATTTTTTTATTTTTTATTTATTTATTTTTTCAACTTTTTTATTATTATTATTATTATTATACTTTAGGTTTTATGGTACATGTGCGCAGTGTGCAGGTAAGTTACATATGTATACATGTGCCATGCTGGTGTGCTGCACCCACCAACTCGTCATCTAGCATTAGGTATATCTCCCAATGCTATCCCTCCCCCCTCCCCCCACCCTACAACAGTCCCTGAAGTGTGATGTTCCCCTTCCTGTGTCCATGTGTTCTCATTGTTCAATTCCCACCTATGAGTGAGAATATGCGGTGTTTGGTTTTTTGTTCTTGCGATAGTTTACTGAGAATGATGATTTCCAGTTTCATCCATGTCCCTACAAAGGACGTGAACTCATCATTTTTTATGGCTGCATAGTATTCCATGGTGTATATGTGCCACATTTTCTTAATCCAGTCTATCATTTTTGGACATTTGGGTTGGTTCCAAGTCTTGGCTATTGTGAATAATGCCACAATAAACATACGTGTGCATGTGTCTTTATAGCAGCATGATTTATAGTCCTTTGGGTATATACCCAGTAATGGGATGGCTGGGTCGAATGGAATTTCTAGTTCTAGATCCCTGACGAATCGCCACACTGACTTCCACAAGGGTTGGACTAGTTTACAGTCCCACCGACATTGTAAAAGTGTTCCTATTTCTCCACATCCTCTCCAGCACCTGTTGTTTCCTGACTTGTTAATGATTGCCATTCTAACTGGTGTGAGATGGTATCTCATTGTGGTTTTGATTTGCATTTCTCTGATGGCCAGTGATGGTGAGCATTTTTTCATGTGTTTTTTGGCTGCATAAATGTCTTCTTTTGAGAAGTGTCTGTTCATGTCCTTCGCCCACTTTTTGATGGGGTTGTTTGTTTTTTTCTTGTAAATTTGTTGGAGTTCATTGTAGATTCTGGATATTAGCCCTTTGTCAGATGAGTAGGTTGCGAAAATTTTCTCCCATTTTGTAGGTTGCCTGTTCACTCTGATGGTAGTTTCTTTTGCTGTGCAGAAGCTCTTGAGTTTAATTAGATCCCATTTGTCAATTTTGGCTTTTGTTGCCATTGCTTTTGGTGTTTTAGACATGAAGTCCTTGCCCATGCCTATGTCCTGAATGGTAATGCCTAGGTTTTCTTCTAGGGTTTTTATGGTTTTAGGTCTAACATTTAAGTCTTTAATCCATCTTGAATTGATTTTTGTATACGGTGTAAGGAAGGGATCCAGTTTCAGCTTTCTACATATGGCTAGCCAGTTTTCCCAGCACCATTTATTAAATAGGGAATCCTTTCCTCATTTCTTGTTTTTGTCAGGTTTGTCAAAGATCAGATAGTTGTAGATATGTGGCATTATTTCTGACGGCTCTGTTCTGTTCCATTGATCTATATCTCTGTTTTGGTACCAGTACCATGCTGTTTTGGTTACTGTAGCCTTGTAGTATAGTTTGAAGTCAGGTAGTGTGATGCCTCCAGCTTTGTTCTTTTGGCTTAGGATTGACTTGGCAATGCGGGCTCTTTTTTGGTTCCATATGAACTTTGAAGTAGTTTTTTCCAATTCTGTGAAGAAAGTCATTGGTAGCTTGATGGGGATGGCATTGAATCTGTAAATTAACTTGGGCAGTATGGCCATTTTCACGATATTGATTCTTCCTACTCATGAGCATGGAATGTTCTTCCATTTGTTTGTATCCTCTTTTATTTCCTTGAGCAGTGGTTTGTAGTTCTCCTTGAAGAGGTCCTTCACATCCCTTGTAAGTTGGATTCCTAGGTATTTTATTCTCTTTGAAGCAATTGTGAATGGGAGTTCACTCATGATTTGGCTCTCTGTTTGTCTGTTGTTGGTGTATAAGAATGCTTTTGATTTTTGTACATTGATTTTGTATCCTGAGACTTTGCTGAAGTTGCTTATCAGCTTAAGGAGATTTTGGGCTGAGACGATGGGGTTTTCTAGATATACAATCATATCGTCTGCAAACAGGGACAATTTGACTTCCTCTTTTCCTAACTGAATACCCTTTATTTCCTTCTCCTGCCTAATTGCCCTGGCCAGAACTTCCAACACTATGTTGAATAGGAGTGGTGAGAGAAAGCATCCCTGTCTTGTGCCAAACTTTATTTATTTTTAAATTGACAAGTAAAATTTGCATATATTTATGGTAAACCACATGATGTTTTGAAGTTTTGTGCATTCATGTGGTAAGCCTATAATCAGAGCTGTGGGTGACATGGCCAAAATCTAAGATGCAAACTCTGCCTCCAAGCAGCTTGTGCAAGTCAGAATATACATATAGTAGGATCATGAGTAAAGGAGATTAGTGGACATTTAGTCCAGCCCTATCACTTTATTGTGATATTTACCCCCTGGTTGCACTGATCAGGACTGCCATTGATGCCTGTTTTCCCAAAATTTCCTGTGTCTGTGGCAGAGGGTTCATGAAGAGGAATTGTGGGGAACTGGAAAAGACAGGGAGAAAATTATTTAGTCATATGCTCCTCTTTCTTCTTTATGGGATGAGTGTGAGTGTGATTCCATGGGGCTGGCAATGGCCCTCTTATCACTAGCTGATTTCCATGACCTCAAGGTTTCCCTCAGATATCTTTTTTTTAAAAAATACAGAGTCTTACTCTGTCACTCAGGCTGGAGTGCAGTGGTGCAATCATAGTTCACTGCAGCCTTGACTTCCCTGGCTTAGGTGATACTCCTACCTCAGACTCCTTATCTGGGACCACAGGCGTACGCCACCACACCTGGCTATTTTTTTGTATTTGTCATAGAGACAGAGGTTCACTATGTTGCCCAGGCTGGCCTTTAACTTCTGGGCTTGAGTGATACACCCACCTCAGCCTCCCAGAATTCTGGGATTACAGGCATGTGCCACCATATCTGGCCAGATATCTTAACAAGAGAATTGACTTGAAAAGTCTTCCCTTTCCCCTCTATTCCTGGATTTAAAGCAGGCAAGGGGGTTGAGCTTCGGTAACCTGAAGTTCAAGTGGCTTTTGCCTTCTTGGATTTCTGAGGTGGTGTTCAACGTCTCATTGAATATTTGAGAAAAATAAGATAGGGGAGAATCTATCATCTATTGAGTCTTCACCATGCTTTGGGTGTTTTACATTTATTATTTCATTTAGTCCTCCTAAGATCCCTGTGAAGAAAGATGTCTTAATTTCTTTGTGCTGCCATAATAAAATACCATGGATTGGGTGATCTATATGGAACATAAATATATTTCTTACAGTTCCGGAGGCTGGGAAGTCCAAGAACAAGGCATTGGCAGGTTCACTGTTTAGTGAGTATCTGCTCCCTGCTTCCAAGAAGGTATCTTGAATGCTGCATCATCTGGAGGGGAGGAATACTGTGTGCCCACATAACAGAAGGTTGGAGGGAAAAAGAGAGTGAGATAATTTCCTTTGTCAACCCTTTTCTAAGGGCATTAATCCATTCATGAGGGCAGAAGCTCTCATAACCTAAACATCTCCCAACACGCTTCATCTCCCAACACTATTGCATTGGGGATTGAGTTTCCAACACACGAATTTTGGAAGGGAACAAAAACATTCAAACCATAGTAAAGGATTATTGTTGTTATCAGCTTGATAGATACGGAAGCAGAGATACAGAGAGATTAACTGCTTGGCCCAAACTCACCAGGTAGCAAGTGACCTGTACTTCTCCCACTCCAAAATGCATACAGGTCAAGGAGTAGGAAGAAAATGGGCCTAAAATAATCTCATATTGAGTTCTTCCAAATTTCCTGTCTTTCCTCATCTGCAGCCCATGTCTTTGTTATAGCAGGTAAAATACCAGATTTCGTCTGAGAGTATGTCCATTACTCTTTCTTCTCTGGAGAGTGGAGCTGGGATGGAGTTTCTCCCTTTTTATTCTTGCCACCTACTTCTTAAATACGTCTCTTGGGAGAGTATTTGTCATGCTAAGTGACTTTACAAAATTAGAAAGGTTCAAACAACATGTTCTGCTCCACAAAGGTTGTTTGGTGGCTCCCTAGAATAGTAAATCTGCAGGTGGGGAGGCGTCCTGCTGGGACCAACTTTACTCACCTAGTAGCTCCTGCTGGTGCTATCCTCTTTCCACTTGTCACCTCTACACTGTGTGCTGAGATTATGTGAATAGCAATGGTGTTTTAGGGAGAGGATCACCTAAAATGCCCAAGGGAAAATACTTTCTTGTAAATGTTGGAAATGTGATAGAATTGTAAACATTACTTGAAACCCATTGCATCAATTGCAAAACACATGTCATGATTCTGTTTATTCTGCAGCAGTGTAAAAATGCTAAACTGTCATCAGAAAAGGAAATATAATCAAAAGAAGGTTGGACAAGATTCTCCAGAATCCTAGGGTTCGGAGAAACAATCAGGACCTAGTTTGCAAGCATGAGTCAGCACCACGGACAGCGATGGAGCTTGTCACACACCCCCTTCCCTTGGCTCCTGCTTAATGATGCTGTGCCCTATGGTTAGGGTCAGGTCCTCCAACTGGCAGACCTCCTAATCCTGGCCTGTTTGCCTGACCCCTTCCTTCCCTTTGCCCCAGCTAGGACATTTCTTGGGGCCGTGAACAGCTGGCACTGCCCTGGCACATTTACAGGACAAACTTGCCACTTTCAAAGCTCAGACCTCCAATGTGGAGGGCATCTGGGCTGTTCTGGCCTCCTCCCCACGGGGTAGGTGACCTTCTTCTTTGATGGAGGAGCAGGTGGGTTGATTTGGCTCTAGTGAAGATTTTTTTCTGTGGCAGGTTGCCTAGAGCCATTGGGCAGAGAGAGCCATTGTCCTCTCCCTTCCCCCACACCCAGGAGACTCTGGCTACAGGGTAGAAGGAGAAAAATTAAAACTAAGGCTTATTATGGAATTAGGGCCATAAAACCACAGGCTACAGCACGCAACAGCTACAGCCATAAACCTATAGCCCATTCAATCATGGAATAGGTACTGTTACACATTAAGTAGGAACATTTATGTACAGGTAACAGAGAATAACTTCTGATCTTGTGTTTGTGGTAGTAACTGGCTCTTTATGCAGCATTTGTGGCTGCTTAATTATGGTGGATGAACAAAGAGGTCTGGGACAGAGAAGGTCAGTGTACATAAAACTGTGGCCAAGGCTGAATTTCATGATCAAGGAAGTAAGTCAGTTTGTCCATGCTTCTGCCTCCAAGAATGATGGTGCCAGTATCCAAGTCAGATGGTGGTGCTTACATGGGGATTTAGGAAGCATGTGGTTTTGAAGTATTCCTTGGGTTTTCCTTTCCTATCCCCCCAAAAAATCTTGATTCAGTAAGTCATGGTCACTGTTAGCATTCAGAACTCAGCTCTGAGTCCAGTCTTGAAGTTTAGGCTCCTTCCTTCCAATCTGCTGATGGCTTCTAGGGTCTCCCCTGATCCATTCAGCACATAAGACAGAGACTGATTTATGGGGTAAACCTCCTGCTACTCCCTACTTCTGGAAAAGGCAATAAGCTGCATTCTAATGACACATTCAACTCTCTAAATTCAACAAATATTTGCCCCACACAGTTTTGGTAAGCAGCTATGGTATGTGAGGCTCTGGACACAAGGGGTGTAAAGTGAATTTGACACAATCCCTTCCCTCAAAGAGTTTCTAATCTGGTGCAGGACCTGTAAGGGTAACAAATTGCAATATAGTGTGCTACATGTAGTAACAAAACCATTGGTATTATCATTATATGAGGGTTAATGAACGCATTACCTGTGGCTAAAATATTTTAGAGGCTGAGATGTGCTCACCTCCCCCAAAGAGGCTTAGCAGAGGTGATTAGTGTATATTGAAACCTGCTTTGTGAAGAGCAAATGTCTTTGATTCCATGTCACAGGGTCGGATACACTCCTACTTGCTTCACAACTGGAACAACTTCTCTCCCCTTTTCTATCTCCACCCCTAGCTTCCTGACCCCAAGGTTAATTCCTTTCTGTAATTATGCCCATCATCCCTGGCCCAATTTCCAAACTCCTTCTGAGAAGTGAGCACTCCCAGGTCTAGAGCTCTTCTTCCCCACAGTAATCTGATAACATATAATGAAAGGTTACTGCAGTCTTGTTTTATTTGTGACTCAGGGCTATCTGTGGCTTCCCTCCACTCCTCTATGTTCCATTGCTCCATTTAATTGAGAGTTAACCATTTATGCAGGGAACAAAAGCATCCTGGGAAGGATAAGAGGATCATCAGCTGGAAAACTCTAGGCAGTTTTTCTGAAGGGAGTGTCTGACAGAGGGCTTTGAAAGATGTAAATATATGCAATTAGCCTAGTCTCACCTGTAGGAGCACTGTAGGGCCTAGGGGATGGTGTAAAGTATGCAACTAATTTGTCCTGTTCCACCCCCCTCATGTCTATTCTTGGGTGGTACCTGGCTAGGATTGTGCACAAAAGACCCTGAGCATCTTTCACTGTCAGAAGGAATGGCAACCCGACACACTCCGGAGGCTGGCTATTGTTCATGCTTTCCAGAGGCAGAAAATGCTGTACTTTTCCTAGTCACCCCCTGATCCCCAATGCACACACCTGTAAAATGTGTTTCAGAGAGCTGTACTGCCAAAAATAATATGTTCACAGAACCTTACAGTTCATGAGTTTTTGACTTGGATCTAACCAAAGCCCTGTAGTATGGACAGGTTGAGAAATGATTGTTAGATTGATTTTATAGACAAGGCACCTGAGCCTTAGACACACTCTTGTCCAGGGTCTGCCTTAGGTGGCAGAGCTGGGACAAGAACTTAGGACTCCTGACTACAAGGCAAGATACTTTGGCTTTACCGTACGTGAAGCTCCATGTCAGCTGAACCTCAAGTCCTACTGTGGCATCTGACTCTCATTTCTTTTCTTGGTCTTTGAGAGAATCCATAAGGGGAGAATCTCCACATGCTTTGAAGCTCCCTGGGTTTAGTCCATTTTCCTGAATAATAGCAACATCTAGCATTTATTAGACATCATTTGCAGGCATTATTCTAAATGCTGAGCATATATACTTATAGTTGTGTATATATGTAGCCATGTATACTTTACATGTATGCATATAACTCACACAACAACTCTATGAAGTAGATTGAAGACAGCTTTGTTAACCAACTTACCCAAAGTCCCATGGTTGGCAAATGGTGAACCAGGTAGCCTGGCTCTGATGAAGATCCCCTCCTTGAACAAACTTAAGTCAGGCTCCCCTGTGTCCTCTTCCCAACCAGGCCTTGACTTTTGGACTTTGGTTTTGTCTTTGCATTGCCTGATTTTAGCAAGAATCCTGCTAAGTTGGTTTAGCAAGATCCTCCACCTTCAATATCTGAGCAAATTCCTCATCCTCTACCATTTCCCAGGTGATATCTGGTCATTCTGGCCTGCCTCAAGCAAAAATCTGGTTAGGTTGCTTTAGCCAGAAATCCCTCTTTCCCCTTGAAATGTCTCTTAGTGATTTTTCACCCATCAATCACCCCCTCTCCATCCCACTCTTTGGCTATAAATTCCCACTTTTTCATGTTGTATTGGAAGTTGAGCCCTATCTCACTCCTCTACTGCAAAACTCCATGGCAGTCGTCCCTATACCAATTACAATAGCCTCAAATCAAGCCTGCCTTGATTCATGACAACAGTTATGACTAATTTCTTCTTTCACAGCTCTAAGGGCTATACCCTTAACCATAATGCCACACTACTTCTCCTGTGGAAGGAACACTGGAGGCTTAGGTTCAAGTCTTTATTCTGCATTTATTTGCAATGTGACTTTGGATGAGTCACATAATGCCTCTGGGACTCAGTTTCCTTCATTGACAAGTACCAATGACAATAACTCACCTTTACCGGGTGCTTTGCAGTTTACAAAGTGCTTTGTCAGACATTTTTGTTGTTGTTGTTGTTGTTGTTTTCTTTGTTTGTTTTGAGGCAGAGTCTTACTCTGTCACTCAGGCTGGGGTGTCCTGGCACAATCTCAGCTCACTGCAACCTCCGCTTCCTGGGTTCAAGTGATTCTCCTGCCTCAGCCTCCTGAGTAACTGGGATTACAGGTGCCCACCACCAAGCCCAGCTAATTTTTGTATTTTCAGTAGAGACAGGGTTTCACCATGTTGGCCAGGCTGGTCTCAAACTCCTGACCTCAAGTAATTCACCTGCTTCAGCCTCTGAAAGTGCTGGGATTACAGGCGTGAGCCATAGTGCCTGGCCTTTTGATCCTCATTACTCAGTGAAGAAAATGACAATTTTGATTGTATATATGAGGAAACTCTGGGTTTCAGGGTCTGACCAAGGTCAAATAGCTAGTATGTGCTGGAGTAAGATCTAGAATCCAGGCCTTTGGGGTGTCCTTGCCATGGAATATATAGGCCTTGGACTAAATTCTCTCCAAGAGTCCTGCTATTCTCGATTCTCTCTGTGCTGGGAAATTAAGAAAGGGGGTAATAGTGAACTCTTAGTTTGGGGCCATCCCAACCTGGTGGTACAGGTGTATATGGCACTCAGTTGAGCACATGATACTGTCCTTTGCAATCCCTCACCTGTCCCAAGGCTTAATGGTGGCCTCTCACAGACCATCTCCCTGGTAGAAGCTGGCTTTAGAAAATGGACATGAAACTGCCTTTTGACCTTTTCTTCTCTATTCTAAGCAGCCCCATCTCCCTTGCCCTTTCATCCTTTTCAGGTATCAATCCTGGGGATGGCCAGAAGCATCTCAGAGCTGAGGATCTGCCCCTAGAGAGGCAGAGGGAGGAAAGGTAAAAATATAAAATAAAGATTAGCAAAAGAATTACCCTGTGTGATCCTCCCACCTCCCTCATCTCCCCGTGTAAATTACCCTATTATTCGTTTCCCTTAGGACTCCTGATCATCCTTATTTCTTCTTTTGAGCTAAATCATTCATGCAGTAAATTAGTTCTTTGGTTCAAAAAAGCTGTGATTGTGGCAGTTGCTGTGCCACCACCAGCAGCAACAACACAGCCCCTGGACAGCTTCCAAAAAAAAAAAAAAGGAGAAGAGAAAGAAAGGGGAAAAAAGCCCTCAACAAGTCAACAATTCTCCCTTCCTCCCACTCTATCCACATGCACAGAAATACATGGGGTGCCCATTTCCTGGGAAATGATTTCTTCAAAAGGCAAGTACACGCTGAAAGGGAGTAAAGACAAAGTCGTAACCTAGAAACTTCTCAGGTTGGGACAGGAAGAATTATAGTCACCGAGGCCATAGGTCTGCAGTTTGAAAACTTCAACTCTGTTCTCTTCTCTCAGAAACAAGGTCTTGGTTCACCTTGGGTTCCTGGAGAAGCAGCATAACATAGAGGTTAAGAACCCAGGCCTTGATGTCAGATGCTGCAGGACTGAGTTCTGGGTTCTGCCACTTTCTCACTGTGTGACCTTGGACAAGTATCTTAACATTCCTTTATCTATAATCTCTGACACATACCTGACTCCAGACTCACTCATATCCCCAGCTGCCTACTCTTGTATACCAGATGCTGCCTACCCAGCATCTCCTCTTAGACATCTTAAATCGAACTTAACACATCCCTAAAGAAACTCTTGATATTCCCTCTTCTAACCACGCTTCTCCCACAGTCTTTCCCATCTCTGTGTCAATTCCATCCATCCTTTGCTCAGGCTAAAATTCTTGATGTCATCCTCAACTCCTCTCCTTCTCACACACACTAGTTTTATTCTGTTAAAAAATCGTATTGTCTTTATTTACAAAACATGTTCAGAATCTGCCTACTTCTTACCACTTCCACTGCTGCATCCTGGGTGCATCTACCATCACCTCTCACCTGGTGATTTCATTAGCCTCCTAACTGATTTCTGCTTCTCTCCTTGTCCCCAAAGTGGTTCTATAAATACATAAGATGGTTCACATTTTACCTCTTCAAAACTAACCAATAACTTTTATCTTACTTCAGAATAAAATCCAAGGACTTACACAATCTATACCCCTTCCCCCAATGTGCCTATTGTTGTTATTCATTTTGCAGGTGCTGTCTATGAATAGTTGTTTGCTTTCTTATAGTTTTGGTCTTCTCTTAACATTGCAGAATAAATTATACATTTGTGTGTGTGTGTGTGCGTTGGGGAAAGGGGTTTGAGATGGGTAGGGAGAGAAGTGGCACTAAGAACAGGTGAGCTCATTTCGTAGTGAGATCTCCACCAAGTCTTTAACAGCTCTGGTGGTGACAGATGTGTACCCAAAGCTGCCTCTCAAGGACTAATTTCACCTCTTTACTGTCTCTTCTCTACTCCTAATGGTATTCTCTCCTTTATCACCTATGGTTATGGGTCTCAAATTTTTTAGCTGGAAGCATAATTGAAGGAGGTTTTTTTTTGTTTTTTTTTTTAACATGCTTGTTGCTGGTTCCCAACTGCAGAGATTCTGATTTATCAGGATGTAGTGGTGTTTTTAATAAGTGACCCAGGTGAATGTGATGTGGGTGGTGAGTAGACCACACTTTGGTTAGGAGTACATAGCATGTATATCACCTCATAGAAGTATATATACTTTTATTATTTTTAAAGTACTTTAAAAGGTTAAATTTTTGTTAATTTTCAAAAAGGAAGGTTTGGAAGTAAAACACATGTATCAATAAAAAGCACAATGCAAAAGTGGTCAGTATAGAGGGCCAATACACACAATTAGATTTATTATTAAACATATTCAGATGATGTCTTAAGTCAGGAATTTTGAGTGGAGCAAGAGGCCCATCTAGGAAGCTGAAATTTTTAAAGGCGAACTTCACCACAGTCCAGTGAAGAGATATGAATATAATGTCCATTATGGGCTCCCTCACAGAGAAACAGGCTCAGAGTTAGTCACTCTAACTGATGTTTTTCTCAACTTCTGAAGTTTCAGCTACATACACAGCAATGTTTTTGACCTTCTTCACTTCAGACAGCCGACGGAAGGGAATTGCTATTTTTTTCAGTCCTTTTGGTCTGTCTTTTGTTTTAATCTCAACATTGGACATTATAATAGTAATTACTCCTAACAGACAATGTTTTAATTTACCGATTTATTTACTAATGTTTATCTTTGCCAATTTCTTTGCTCCCCTTTCTACTATGCATTTGAGGTTTTCCTTCTGGAATCATTTTCTTTTTTCCGGAAGTAGATCTTTGAGAAGTCCATTTGGTGAAGTTCTGTTGGTGGTAAATTATCTCAGATTTTGTTTATCTACATATATATTTATTGCACGTTTGCTTTTGAAAGACAGTTTTGCAGGATACACATTTCTATATTGATGATTTTTTTTTTTTGACATTTTAAAGACACTCCACTGTCATCTGGTTTCTGTTGTTTATGAGAAGTCCACTGTCAGCCTAACTCTAGCTCTGTTATATATGATTTGTCTTGTTTCTCTGGCTCTTGAATCTGATTTCTTTTCTCTCTGGACACCATTCTGGTATCCTGTAATTTCACAATGATGTGTGTAAATACAAATTTTTAAAAAAATTCTACATGATATATATGGTGCTTCCTATACTTTGGATACATTTCTTCTATCACTTGTGGAAAAATTTCAGTCATTTTTGTTCATATATTTTCTTTCTTTGATTCTTTCTATTCTCTCCATCTGGGCCTTTTCTTTGATACTCTATTCTTTCCATCTGGGTCTCTATAAATGCATGCTAGATCTCTTTTGATTCTGTCTTCCATATCTCTTAATCTCTCTTTCATTATTTTACAGCATCTTATCTCTCTGAATAATTTCCTCAGACTAATTGCCCAGTCTACTAAATTATCTCTTCAGCTGTGTCTAATTTATTATATCCCCTTCATTTCTAAAAGTACTATTTAGTTCTTTTTTAGAGACAGGGTCTTGCTCTGTTGCCCAGGCTGGTCTTGAACTGCTGGCCTCAAGAGATCTTCCCACCTTTGTCCCCCAGAGTGTTGGGATTACAGGTGTAAGCCACCATGCCTTGCTCCTATTTGGTTCTTCTTATAAATATTTCCAGTAATCTTTATGGTCCATTACTGTTTGCTCATTATTCTGATTTTCAAATTTCTTTAAATATTTTATACATATTTGATTTTTATGTCTGACTATTCATCAAATGTTTGTTTAGTGCCTATTATATACCAATTACTGTTATAGAGATTGATAATCAGCAGTAAACAAAACATAAAAATGTGTGCTGTTATGAAGCTTGTATTCTATAATTAACTCCAATACTTGAAGCCCTTGAGAGCCTGAATTTATTGTTGGTTGCCTCTGCTGATTCTCACTCATAGTGGTTTATTTCCCTATACAGTTGTAATCTTAGATTGGGAATTCATGTTTTGGTGCACGTGATGTGTGGGAATGTGAGGAACCTAACTTATAGATGCTTTTTTCCAGAGAAGACTTATTTGCTTCTTCGGGAACCAGGGGAATGTTATTGTTCTGGAACCAATTTAACCTTTTTGAGAACCCAGATTAAGGTGGGAGCCCTGGCTCAGTTTCTTTACCTTACCACCACTCTTGGGTTTAATATTCCTATCAGTGGAAGCACTGATATCAGCAACTATCCATAGGGAATGCTTGTCACTACATTTTTTTGTGTGTGGCAACATATAGTAACTGCGGCAAAAATTTAAAATTTGTGACTTTAACCATTTTAAGTGTATGATTTAGTGGCATCAATTACATTCACAGTGTTGTGCAAGTATCACTATCTATAACCAACATCCCAACAGAAACTCTCTACCATTAGGCAATGACTTCTCATTTTCTCCTTCACTCAGCCCTTGGCAACCTCTGATCTACTTTTTGTCCTGCAAATTTACCCATTATAGATATTTCAAATTAATGGAACCATATAGTATTTATTCTTTTGTGTCTGGCTTATTTCACTTAGAGTAATTTTTCCACGGTTGATCCTTGTTGTAGTATATACCAGAACTTCATTTCCTTTTATGGATGAGTCATATTAACATTGCCTGTTTATACCACATTTTGCTTATCTATTTATCTGTTGATAGACTTAGGTTGTTTCCATCTTTTGGGTGTATACCTAGTAGTGAAGTTGTTGGATTGTATGGTTATTTTGTGTTTAGCTTTTCTGAGGAACCAATATAGTGTTTGCTGCAAAGTTTGCACCACTTTACATTCTTTCCAGCAATGCATGAGGGTTCCAATTGCTCCACACTTTCAACCACACTTGCTATTTTCCACTACTATTTTTTATTATTGCCATCGTGATATTTGTACAGTGGTACATTACTGTGGTTTCAATTTGCATTTGCCTGATGACTAGTGATACTGAGCATATTTTCATGTCCTTATTGGTTATTTGTATATGCTCTCTAGAGAAAAGTCTCTTCAAATATTTTGTCCGTTTTTAAATTGGATCATTTGGCTTTTTATTATTGAGTGTAGGAATTCTTTATGTATTCTGGATAGCAAGACTTTATCAAATGATATGCAAATATTTTCTTACATTTAGTAGATTGTCTTCACTTTCTTGATAATGTCTTTTAATGCACAACTATTTTTAACTTTGATGAAGTCCAATGTATTTTTTTTTCTTCTATTGCTTATGCTTTTGGTATCATACCCGTGAATCCATTGCCAAGTCCAAGGTTTTTCCTTATGTTTTCTTCCAAGAATTTTATATTTTTATTGTATTTAAGTTCTTGATCTACTTAGAGTTAATTTTTGTATGTTCTATGAGATAGGGGTCCAACTTTTCTTTTGCATGTGGAAATCCAGTTGTTCTAGCACCACTTGTTAAAGAGACTCTTTTTTCTTTATTGAAAAGACTTGGCACCCTGTAAAAAAATCAATTGGCCATAGAAATATGAGTTTATTTTCTGGACTTTCAGTTCTATTCCGTGGGCCTATATGACAATCCTTATACCAGTACCATATTCCTTTGATTACTGTAGCTTTGCAGTAAGTTTTGAGATTGGAAAGTGCAACCCTTCCTATTTTGTTTTCCATCAATATTATTTTATCTATTCAAGGTCCCTTGTAATTCCATGTGAATTTGAGGATTGGCTTTTTCATTTCTGCAAAAAATAGTAATAAAGAAAAGATGTCTGTTGGATGTTTTTGATAGGGATGGTATATTGAATCTGAAGATCATTTCAAGTAGTGTAGGCCATTTCACAATATTGTCTTCCTAACCATAAGCATGGGTTGCTTTTCCATTTATTTATTTAGGTCTTCTTTAATTTCTTTTAACAATGTTTTCTGGAGTTCACTGTGGATGTCTTTCACCTCCTTGGTTAAATTTATGCCTAGAAGTGTTATTGTTTTAGATGCTATTGTGAATGGTATTGCCTTCTTAATTTCCCTGTCTTCATTGCAGATGTATAGAAACACAACTGATTTTTGCATATTGATCTTATACCTTCAACATTTTTAATTCTTTTATTAGCTCTCATAATGCTCTTGTAGAGTCTTTGGGATTTTTATATATAGGATTATATCTTCTATGAATAGAGATTGTTTTACTTCATGCTTTCCAATTGGGTGACTATTTTTCTTGTCTCATTGCTCTAGTAGTACAATGATGAATAGTAGTGGTGAAAGTAGGTGTTCTTGTCTTGCTCCAACACCTGCATGTTGAATTGCCTTCCTGCCCACTATTCCGCATCCTAGTTTTAATACATTTTGAGAGATAGGTGGGATTACTATATATTTCTCTTACTTGGGTTGAGCCAAGAGATGTATTTAAGTTTCTTTTAGCAGAAGTTGGATGTTTTTAGGTAAAAAAAAAAAAGCCTTTAAGTTATCTAGTCTACAGTCATTGGAAGGAACATACGATGACCCTTTGAAAAAATCTGACAGAAAAGATGAGTGATTAATCCTCATGGCCTGGCTTGATGGCCCCCTCTCCACCTTACCCAGAATAATAAAAACAAGCTGTGTTATCATGATAGGACTTGAGTCTTAAAGAGAATCTGGAAGTTAGTCAAACTTATAAGGGTCTGGTGAGAAGGGGGGCCCATGGGAAACTGGCTTGAAGGGTGGGAGATAAATATATCTCATATCCCATATAATAACCAAGTTTGTTCCATTTCTCAGCCAGGTGTCAACTCTAGGTGTTTAATCATCCAAAATCTTGGAAATGTGTCATCAGTTGCTAAGGAACTTACTCTTGTGAACATGAGTCATACTTTAAGCTGTGCATCTGTGTATGCATATGAGAGAGAGAAAGAGAGAGAGAGAGAGAGATGGGAGAGAAAGAAAGATATGGGAGAGAGGCACTATTTATCCTATGGTGTGCTCTAAAGTGGGAAAGTAGAGAACACACTTTTGGCTCTTCTTCTCTCATCTCCTGCTTACACGTCTCCATACGATTCACTTTATTTTGCTTGAACCATCCCTCACACAGAAACCTGGAAAACCGGGATGGTAGGCATATTCTCCTGGGTCCTCAGCACTGTCTCCCATTCCCTGATCTCTGGGTGCCACCCATCCTCACTTCCAGTGGACCCAGGTGTGTGAAGGCAGCTGTGCTCTCCCCTGCCCAGTGAGCTGTTGAATGCTGCGACCTCCTGCAAGTGCCTGGGGGTTATGTTGCCCAGCTACAGTTGCTGGGAGAACCTCATGTTAGAATTTCTTCATGTTAGGATGTGTAAAATCTCAGTCACCACAGTGAATTAATGCTGCTTTTTCCTGGCTAAATGTGAAACCCATATAAGTGTCAGCTCCTGGGATGATTGAAGATAGAGTGCTCCTGTTTGGGTACTGTCAATCCCTTTTCCCTCACTCTCTCTAAGTGCATTCAGCCTGCAGAGTCCATGTGGGAGTCATGGGGGACTCACAGATAAACTATTGCCAGCCCTCTGAGAAGCCCCTACCAGATGGCAGATACATCCAGAGGAGCCTTCTGATGATGGAATTAGTCCTGTCCTGAGGAAGCTCCGAAGTTGACGGGAAAGACATAGTCTTTATCCTAAGGGTGCTTCTAGTGTAATGGGGGAGACCTCAGTCCTGCTTAAAGTAAACTCCTAGTGTGATGTGGGGGACTAAGTCCCTGCCCTGGAGGAACCTCTGGTCTGATGGAGGAGGCACTCCCCATCAGGAGATGCAGATGTGATAGAACCATTCTTTCCTAGATGTCCAATTCGATAGGGGTGATCAAGCTGGCTGGGGGTGATTGTTGGCTGGAGAACTTCTGGGACACATACTGACTGACTTCCTTACACATAAGGGCAATAGAACCCTAAGAGCCATCATTCCCCCTGGGAAATCCTGACCACTCCTTTCTGCCCTCACATCAATGCTATTCTGAGTTGTTTTTTTTTTTTCCATTCTTGACCAGGCCTGCACCCCTTCTCCTGACTTGCCTCTTCCCAAAGCCTTTTTAAATGAGATTTTAAAACATACAGAACAATTGAAAGAACTGTAAATACTCATATACCCAGTATCTGGATTCTGCAATTGTCAACATTTTGCCTTATGTCTTTCATCAAATACCTATGTATATATCTATTCTTCAATCTTATTTTTGGTATTTTTTAAAGTAAGATGCAGATGTTTGCTATACTTTGCCCTTAAGTAGAGTTCAATATTTGCTTGTAGTTCTGTATGTGTGAGGTGTTAAGGTTAAATTGACATCAGTAACGCACAAATTATAAGTGTATCCTTTGAGATTTAACAAATGTTTACACATGTGTAACCCAAATCTCTCTCAAGATGTGGAACGTTACTATCACACAGTAAATCTGTTCATGCCCCTTTTAATCACTGTTCTCACTTTTCAGAGGCAATCACACTGCTCATTTAAAAAAAATCCCTTTCTAGGATTTTATATAAGCGAAATTGTCTAGTATATACTCATCATGCTTTTATTTATTTGTTTATTGAGACAGGGTCTTGCTCTATTGCCCAGACAGGAGTGCAGTGGTGCAATCTCGACTCACTGCAGCCTCAGCCTCCTGGGCTCAAGTGATCCTCCCACTTCAGCCTCCTTAGTAGCTAGTAGTAGCATACAGGCATATGCCACCATGCCTGACTAATTTTTTTTTTTTTTCTGTAGAGACCGGGTCTCACTATGTAGTCTTGAGCTCCTGAGCTCAAGTAATCCTCCTGCCTTGGCCTCCCAAAGCACTAGAAGACATGAGCCACTGCACCCAGTGTCCTAAAATCGTATCTTGTAATGTTCAGGTCCAAAGTCCCTCTTCCAGTAATTGCTCACAGAGCACCCTCAGAGTGAACTCTCTCTCTCTCTGCTCTAAACTCCTTAAGTCCCTTCCCTGGCACTTGTAACAGACATTTGTTTTGTCTGCCTGGCATCCCTTTCCACTATCTCCAGTATCTACTTCCACCTCTTTTCCTCTCCACTCCAGCCATGTGATTCTGGGGTGGACAGCAATCACAGGACTCCCATCACAGTGGACAAAGGGTGACATATTTCCAGCATCGCCAAATATAATGCCCTACCACTTTGGCCTCAATGATTGGTGAGAGGCAGGGACATATGACCAATGCAGGCCAATCAGAGTCTTTCCCTAGGATCTACATTTATAGCAGTGAGGAAAGAGAAATTCTGTCTTTTTTCTGTGTTGGAAACTGACATATATTAGCCTAGAGATGCCTCACTGTGTGTGCGTGTGTGTGTGTGTGTGTGTGTGTGTGTGTGTGTGTGAATGAGCCCAACAATTTTGTGCATCCTCCGCCATTGGATGAGCCCATAAATCCTCTTTCTTTTTTTCCAACTTTTAAGTTCAGGGGTACATGTGCAGGATATGCAGGTTTGTTACACAGGTAAATGTGTGCCATGTTGGTTTACTGCAGATCATCCCATCGCCTAGGCGTTAAGCCCAGCATCCATTAGCTATTCTTCCTGATGCTCTCCCTCCTCCCACCCTCCACCCTCCAACAGGTCCCAGTGTGTCTTGTTCCCCCCCATGGGTCCATGTGTTCTCATTGTTCAGCTCCCACTTATAAGTGAGAACATGTGGTGTCTGGGTTTCTGTCCCTGCATTATTTTGCTGAGGATAATGGTCTCCAGTTCCATCCACGTCCCTGCAAAGGACATGATCTCATTCCTTTTTATGGTGCATAATATTCCATGGTGTGTATATAACCTTTTTTTTCTTTTTTGAGACGGAGTTTCACTCTTGTTGCCAAGGCTGGAATGCAATGACATGACCTTGGCTCACCACAACCTCCACCTCCTGGGTTCAAGCGATTCCCCTGCCTCAGCCTCCCCAGTAGCTGGGATTACAGACAAGTGCCACCACACCCGGCTAATTTTGTATTTTTAGTAGAGACGGGGTTTCTCCATGTTGGTCAGGCTGGTCTCGAACTCGTGACCTCAGGTGATCCGCCCGCCTCAGCCTCCCAAAGTGTTGGGATTACAGGCATGAGCCACCGTGTCTGGCCACCATATTTTCTTTATCCAGTCTATCATTGATGGGCATTTGGGTTGATTCCATGTCTTTGCTATTGTGAATAGTGCTGCAACAAACATACACGTGCATGTGTCTTTGAAATAGAATGATTTATATTCCTTTGGATATATACCCAGGAATGAAATTACTGGGTCAAGTGGTATTTCTGCCTCTAGGGTTTTGGGGAATTACCACACTGTCTTCCACAATGTTTGAACTAATTTATACTCCCAGCAACATCGTACAAGTGATCCTCTTTTTCCACAACCTCCCCAGCATCCATTATTTTTTGACTTTTTAATAATAGCCATTCTGCGGCTGGGTGTGGTGGCTCACGTCTGTAATCCCAGCACTTTGGGAAGCTGAGGCAGGCAGACCACCTGAGGTTGGGAGTTCGAGACTAGCCTGACCAACATGGAGAAACCCCGTCTCTACTAGAAATACAAAATTAGCTGGGCGTGGTGGTGCATGCCTGTAATCCCAGCTACTTAGGAGGCTGAGGCAGGAGAATCACTTCAATCCAGGAGGCGGAGGTTGTGGTGAGCCAAGATCACACCATTGCACTCCAGCCTGGACAATAACAGTGAAACTCTGTCTCAAAAAAGTGAGCATGCAACCGAACAAATAATAGCCATTCTGACTGGTGTGAGATGGTATCTCATCGTGGTTTTGATTTGCATTTCTCTAATGATCAGTGATGTTGAGCTTTTTCTCATGTTTGTTGGCCACATGTATGTCTTCTTTCAAGAAGTGTCTGTTCATGTCCTTTGCCCACTTTTTAATGGGGTTGTTTGTTTTTATCTTGTAAATTTGTGTAAGTACCTTATAGATGCTTGATGTTAGACCTTTGTCAGAAGGATAGATTGCAAAAATCTTCTCCCGTTCTGTAGGTTGTCTGTTCACTCTGATGATAGTTTCTTTTGCTGTGCAGAAGTTCTTTAATTTTAGAGCCCATCTGTTAATTTTTGCTTTTGTTGCAATTGCCTTTGGTGTCTTCATGATGAAATCTTTGCTTGTGCCTATGTCCTGAGCAGTATTGTCTAGATTTTCTTCTAGGGTTTTTCTGTTTGTTTTTGAGACGGAGTTTCACTCTTGTCACCCAGCCTTGAGTGCAATGGTGCCATCTTGGCTTACTGCAACCTCCACGTCCCGGTTTCAAGCAATTTTCCTGCCTCAGCCCCCTGAGTAGCTGAGATTACAGGCACACGCCACTATGCCCAGCTCATTTTGTATTTTTAGTAGGGATGGGGTTTCACCATGTTGGCCAGGGTGGTCTAGAAGTCCCAACCTCAGGTGATCTGCCCGCTTCTGAGATTACAGGTGTGAGCCATCGTGCCCAGCCCTTTTGTAGGGTATTTATAGTTTGGGGTTTAACATTTAAGTCTTTAATCTCTCTCTCTCTCTCTCTCTCTCTCTCTCTCTCTCTATATATATATATATATATATATATATATTTTTTTTTTTTTTTTTTTGAGACAGGGTCTTACTCTGTCACCCAGATTGGAGTGCAGTGGCGCAATCTCTGTTTACCACAACCTCTACCTCACAGGCTCAAGCGATTCTCCGGCCTTAGCCTCCTGAGTAGCTGAGATTACAGGTACCTGCCACCACACCCAGCTAATTTCTATATTCTCAGTAGAGACAGGGTTTTACCATGTTGGCCAGGCTGGTCTCGAACTCCTGACCTCAAATGATCCACCTGCCTCAGCCTCCCAAATTTCTGGGATTACAGCCACCATGCCCCACCTAATATATCTTGAGTTGATTTTTGTATATGGTGTAAGGAAGGGTTCCAGTTTCAATTTTCTGTATATGGCTAGCCAGTTCTCCCAGCACCACTTATTAAATAGAGAATCCTTTCCTCATTGCTTGTTTTGGTCAGGTTTGTCAAAAATCAGATGGTTGGCCAGGCATGGTGGCTCATGCCTGTAATCCCAGCACTTTGGGAGGCCAAGGCGGGTGGATCACGAGATCAGGAGATAGAGACCCTCCCAGCTAACATGGTGAAAGCCCATCTCTACTAAAAATACAAAAAATTAGCCCTGCATAGTGGCACGTGCCTGTAGTCTCAGGTATTTGGGAGGCTGAGACAGGAGAATAACTTGAACCCGGGATGCAGAGGTTGCAGTGAGCCAAGATCGCGCCATTGCACTCCAGCCCAGGTGACTGACACTCCATCTCAAAAAAAAAAAAAAAAAAAAAGATCAGATGATTGTAGGTATGTGGTCTTATTTCTGGGTTCTCTGTTCTAGTCCATTAGTCTATGTGTCTGTTCTTGTACCAGTAGCAGGCTGTTTTGGTTACTGTGGCCTTGTAATATAATTTGAACTCAGATAGTGTAATGCCTCCAGCTTTGTTCTTTTTGCTTAGGATTGTCTTGGCTATTCAGGCTCTGTTTTGGTTCCATATGAATTTTATTTTATTTTATTTTATTTCATTTTATTTTATTTTATTTTTTGAAACGGAGTCTCACTCTGTCGCCCAGGCTGGAGTGCACTGGCGCAATCTCGGCTCACTGCAAGCTCCACCTCCTGGGCTCACACCATTCTCCTGCCTCAGCCTCCCGAGTAGCTGGGACTACAGATGCCCTCCACCACGCCAGACTAATTTTTTTGTATTTTTCGTAGAGACAGGGTTTCACCGTGTTAGCCAGGATGGTCTCGATCTCCTAACCTCATGATCCACCTGCCTCGGCCTCTCGAAGTGCTGGGATTACAGGCGTGAGCCACCGTGCCCGACCCCATATGAATTTTAAAATAGTTTTTTCTAATTCTGTGAGGAACATCAATGGTAGTTTAATGGGAATAGCATTGAATCTATAAATTGCTTTAGGCAGTATGGCCATTTTCACGAAATTGATTATTCTTATCCATAAGCATGGAGTGTTTTTCCATTTGTTTGTGTCATTTCTGATTTCTTTGTGCAGTAATCCCCTTTATTTCTTAAGTCTGTGTGAATTGGTTGCTACTGTTTGCCACAGAAGGAGCCTAGACTGTATAGCAGAGCCTGCCCCTATTTCTAAGAGCGACTGGATAAAGCTGTATCATGTGCCCACTCTTGATCCCATGATAGGGCTCAAGTAGACTTAAACTACACAGACTTATCCAGAAGAACAGCAGTGTGCAAAGAAAAGTTATATCAGAAGACAGGACTGTGGACAGGCAAGTTCACCTCAGCCACATACTTTAGTTAGATACAATTTTAAGTATTTTCTATGATCTGGGAACTATTAGAGATAAAAAAGAAGTGTAATATGCCTGTTCTCAAGAATGGAGAATGAAGACTTATACATGGGAAAATAAATATAATGAGCAAATCAAGGCAGCATAATGTTAGCATTGAATTGGAGGTACAGGAAGCAGATGCTATGGTAGCAGGAGTTTGCTTCCTGAAGACTTTTGGCCACTTACCAAATGTGCCGAGCATTTTCAGGCTCTAGATTTCAGTAGTCTGAAAAATGCCCTTTCCTCCTATCGAAATTCCATGTATCCTGCAAGACTGAACTCAAAGACCACTTCCTTATGAAATCTTCCCAGCTGGCCCCCCACCAAAAACTCTACCCTTCCACAGAACTTTCCTTGTGCTTCTGTAACATGGCATTTGTTACATTCGTCTGTATTTCCTACTGTCTTTCCCATCACCCCTCAAGAATAGAGATTGTGGGCCAGGCATGGTGGCTCACGCCTGTAATGCTAGCACTTTGGGAGGCCAAGGCGGGTGGTTCATTTGAGGTCAGGAGTTAGAGACCAGCCTGGCCAACATGGTGAAACCCCGTCTCTACTTTTACTAGTTTTTGTGTTTTTAACACAAAAAGTTAGCCGGGCATGGTGGATCATGCCTGTAATCCCAGCACTTTGGGAGGCCGAGGCAAGTGGATTGCCTAAGGTCAGGAGTTTGAGACCAGCCTGGGCAACATGGCGAAACCCTGTCTCTAGTAAAAACACAAAAAATTAGCCCGGCATGGCGGTGGGTACCTGTAATCCCAGCTACTCGGGAGGCTGAGGTGGATCACTTGAGCTTGGGAAGCAGAGGTTACATTGAGCTGAGACGCTGCCACTGTACTCCAGCCTGGACAACAGAACAAGACTCTCTCAAAGAGACAAGAAAACCAAACCAAACCAAAACAACAACAAAAAACCTCCAACAGCAGGGAACTGGAATGGGAAACTGATGGAAGAGAACAGACCGGAGAGGAATTTGAGAGTTTCAAGGGCAATAGTAATTATATTAATATAAGGACTTGAGAATTGGATGGCTGTTTCTTCTGGCTCTTGCTGCATTGGAGAAAGACATGAAAGGCTGAGGGTCATTAATCGCCTGTAAGTTGAAGTGTGAAAACCAGAGGCCCTCCTTGGCAGCATATAGAGACTCATCACCTGCAATGGGAGAGCAGAAAAGGCTGAGGAACAGGAGCGGGCCTTCATTATAAGAGCAGCAAAGTTCCAAAGAAGGTTGGGTTCTCTATCACGTTCAGCTCCAGTGTATGCCAAAGGAACTGCAAGACCTAGATCATAGATTTCAGCAAGAGCCAGGAAAGTACATCCGGCACTATATCTTGAGGGTGGTGGATCAAGGAGCACTGAATAAAGTTGGATAACAGAGTCTATCGATGTGGGGCCAATATCCCATGATACAAGATTTAACAACTATTGAAGATCCCAGGAGATGGTGCTATTAAGCTGCTTGGTTGCCTCTCAAAGTTTGGAAAAATCAATGGTCCATTGTAAGTGAAGTAGAAATGCTAGAACTATCATGGACCATGTGAGGGTCTAAGGGCACTGTATTTACAAAGCAATAAGGAATGCGCTGACTGAGGGGCACTGGCATGTTGGGAAACTCACTGTGGCTGTTACATATGGGTCGGTGTTCATGGTAGCAAATGCTGCCACAGAACTGGGATCCCTGAGAGTAACGGGTAGGATCCCAGGAGATAGCATTTAACCCTCAGATGCAAGCTGGGCACAATTAGCATAATGAGTGACACCAGGGAGGACCTGATCCAAGGAGAGCTATGGAGAAAATTAATAAGAATATGAAGTTTTGGCCGGATGTGGTGGCTCACACCTGTAATCCCAACACTTTGGGAGGCCAAGGCAGGCAGATCATGAGGTCAAGAGATCAAGACCATCCTGGCCAATGTGGTGAAACCCTGTCTCTATTAAAAATACAAAAATTAGCTGGGTGTGGTGGCACATGCCTGTAATCCCAGCTACTCAGGAGGCTGAGGTAGGAGAATCACTTGAACCCGGGAGGCGGAGGCTGCAGTGAGTCAAGATCACGTCACTGCACTCCAGCCTGGTGATAGAGTGAGACTCCATCTCAAAAAAAAAAAAAATTTTAGCATTTAACCAAAATGCCATTTCAAATCAGTGGGGAAAGGATGTACTATTCAATAAAAGAATAAATCCAGTGATGGAATCAGGTGATGGTGGAGCAATTGGAAAGCCATCAGGAATAAACTGGAGCCATGGTTCATATCACACCCCCAAATCACTCAAATGAATCAAACAGAAAAAGTGAAACAATAAAAGTGCCAGATGGAAACAAAAAAGAACATTATATTCCCAGGGGCTAGATCGATGGAGCAGCCCAAAAGCCAATTGTTTAATATGTACAACCAGAAGAAATCAAAGATGGGTAAGTAGGAGTTTGAGGGCAGTCACCCCAATAACCCATAACCCAGAACTTGACTGAAGGAGAGAGCAGGTTTCCAGGAAGAAGTGCCACAGCAAATGTATATGATCGTGATTCCCCCAATCCTTCTCCAAGGAAACCAATGAACATTTCCTTAGGAAATGGTAATTCCCAACCATGTTGAGGGCTGTTGGATATAAGGCCTGAGTTAACACTGATGCCTGGAGACCCAAAGCTTTACTGTGGTCTCCCTGTTAAAGTGGGAGTATATTGGGGCTAGGTAATAAATGGAGCCTTTGCCCCAGGTCTAGTTCACAGTGGGTCCAAAGACCCACCTGATTTTCTGTCTCCAGATGTATAATGCCAATGTAATATGACATGGAAATACTTGGGAGTTGGAAGAACCACCTCTGCTCCCCATCATTGCTGTCAGGGACTAGGATTTTACCCTCCATATAAGCCATTAGCCTGTTATTGTTTCATGTTTGCTGGTTGAATATGAGACTCTTGGGTCAGAGACAAAGGACTTTATCAGACCACAGCAAGCAGTATCAGCATCATGTCTGCATCCGTTCCTCTTGCCCCCAGTTCCCATAGAGGTGATGCAGAGGATCCAGATTGATGCCTATACATAAAGTGGGTTGTGTTACAGGAGAACAATCACTGAGTTTAGGGAATCCACCATTTTTTTCCTCCAACTTTTGTTTTAAGTTCCAGGGTACATGCACAGGATGTGCAGGTTTGTTACAAAGGGAAACGTGTGCCATGGTGGTTTGTTGCCCAGATCAACCTATCACCCAGGTATTAAGCCCAGCATTAATTAGCTGTTTTTCCTGATGCTCTCCCTCCCTGAAACCCCCTCCAACAGGCCCCAGTGTGTGTTGTTCCCCACCATGTTTCCATGTGTTCTCATTATTCAGCTCCCACTTAGAAATGAGAGCATGCGATGTTTGGTTTTCTGTTCCCGCGTTAGTTTGCTGAGATAACGGTTTCCAGCTCCATCCATGTTCCTGCAAAGGAAATGATCGCATTCCTTTTTATGGGAATCCACTTTTTTTTTTTTTTTTTGAGACAGAGTCTCCCTCTGTCACCCAGGCTGGAGTGCAGTGGCTCAGTCTTGGCTCACTGCAACCTCCGCCTCCCAGGTTCAAGCAATTCTCCTGCCTCAGCCTCCTGAGTAGCTGGGATTACAGGCACCCACCACCACGCCCAGCTAATTTTTGTATTTTTAGTAGAGACGGAGTTTCACCATGTTGGTCAGGCTGGTCTCAAACTCCTAACCTCGTGATCTGCCTGCCTCGGCCTCCCAAAGTGCTGAGATTACAGGCGTGAGCTACCGTGCCTGGCCAGGAATCCACTATTTTTATAAGCAGTATGCAAGTCTACTCTTTGTCCTAGAAGGAGATGTTAGCTCATCTCTCAAGGTTCATTGCTGTGTGTTCAACCCTGAGAAATCTGCTAAGTAGAGAGAAGTCAAGATCTTGTCTTCCCAGCATATTAGCAGGAATGTTCAGGGATACTCAGAATCCAGATCAGATTGCTTCTCCCAAAAGTTCTTTTTTAGACTGTAAAGTTAGGGCTATCATAGTGGAGAAGGCCAAGTAGAAACCTCTGAAACTACTCCCTCCTGTTCCATGCAAGAGAGTAAATAAAAAACAATATTACAGTCCAGGGAACAGCAGAGATTAAAACCACCTTTGAAGACTTCATGAATGCAGGAGTAATGTTTTCTCCACTTAATTCTGACCTTAACCAGAATGCAATGGTCCATTGTAAGTGAAGTAGAAATGCTAGAAATGTAGGAACTTCAGTTCCTGAAGCATGTGACAAACTCACCCAAGGAGTATCCCCAGTTGTGCTTGCTGGGTTACAAATGGTATTTTTGTTAGAGCAGATTAACATGGCTTTAGGTGTGTGGTATTAGCCATTAATCTGGCCAATGCATTCTTTTTTTTTTTTTTTTTTTTGAGATGGAGTCTTGCTCTTGCTCTTTTGCCCAGGCTGGAGTGAAGTGGTGTGATCTCGGCTGACTGCAACCTCCACCCCTCGGGTTCAAGTGATTCTCCTGCCTCAGCCTCCTGAGTAAGTAGGATTGTAGTGCCTGCTACCATGCCCCACTAATTTTTGTATTTTTACTAGAGATGGGGTTTTGTCATGTTGGCCAGGCTGGTCTTGAACTCCTGACCTCAGGCGATCCACCCACCTCAGCCTCGCAAAGTGCTAGGATTACAGGCATGAGCCACCTCACCCGGCCACATTCTTATCCATTTCTAACTGGAAGAAGTTCACATTCATGTGGGATGGACAACAGTGTAGATTTACAGTCTTGCCCTGGGGTTGTGTTAACTCTCTTGCATTCTGTAGAAATAAATTCTGAAAGGACCTTGACCATCTGAACACCCCAGAATATTACATTGGCCCACTATATCAATGACATGATGTTATTTGGACCAGATGAGCAAGAAATACAAATACTTGTTGGAGGCCTGGATAAGACATGTGTTCCAGAGGGTTCTATAAAGATTCAGGGACCTGCCACAGTAGTGAAGTTTTAGTGGCTTCAGGCATACTAGGATATCTCCTTCCAAAGTAAAGGTCAAGTTATTCCATCTTGCACTTCCCACCACTAAGAAGCAAGCATAATGCCTACCAGGCCTCTTTGGGCTCTGGTGGCGCATATTACCTACATAGGAACACTGCTTTAAACCTTACCAAGTGACATAGAAATCTACCAGCATTGTGTGAGGCCTAGGGCAGGAAAGGGCTCCATAGTGGTTTCAGGTTACAGTACGAGCAGTCCTGCTTCTTGGGCCATGCGACCCATTATATCATATGGTTTTAGAGGCGAGATCAGCCTGGCCAACATAGCGAAACCTCATCTCTACTGAAAACACAAAAATTACTCGGGTGTGGTGGCACACACCTGTATTCTCAGCTACTTGGGAGGCTGAGACAGAATGGTTTGAACCCCGGAGGCGGAGGTTGCAGTGAGCAGAGATGGTGTCACTGCACCCCAGCCTGGGTGACAGAGCAAGACTCTGTCTCAAAAAAAAAAAAAAAGAAAATGCATTGGCCAGGCATGGTGGCTCACACCTGTAATCTCAACACTTTGGGAGGCTGAGGCAGGTGGATCACGAGGTCAGGAGATTGAGACCATCCTGGCTAACATGGTGAAAGCCCGCCTCTACTAAAAATACAAAAAAATTAGCCGGGCATGGTGCTGGGCGACTAATCCCAGCTGCTCGGGAGGCTGAGGCGGGAGAACGCTGTGAACCCAGGAGGTGGAGCTTGCAGTGAGCCAAGATTGCACCACTGCACTCCAACCTGGGTGACAGAATGAGACTCAGTCTCAAAAAAAAAAAAAAAAAAAAATGCGTCATGTGAGGTTTATGCCAGCCCCAATAACAGGCACGCACCACCACACCTGGCTAATTTTTGTATTTTTGTGGGGACCGGGTTTTGCCATATTGGCCAGGCTGGTCTTGACCTCAGGTGATCTGCCCACGTCAGCCTCCCTCAGTGTTGGGATTACAGACACGAGCTACCCTGCTGGCCGAGGAGGAACAATACTGAGACTGGTTCATGGATGGTTCAAGTTATATTCTAATGTGGTTACAAGCTGAAAACAAACTCTGCTAACTACAGTCCCTCTCAGGACTAGCCCTGAAATAAGGAGTGACAGGAAATCCTCCCAATGTTTAGAGATTTGGGGAGTGTGCTGATCATCTGCTTTGTGTAGAGAGAGACACATGGCTCAAGGCAAAAGTATATATGAGCTCATGGCAGTAGTGAATGGCTTCATTGGTTGCTCAGAGGCCTGGGAGGAGAAATATTAGAATATGGGAGGCCTGGGGGTATGGGGTGATATAGATCCACAGATCTACAGGAACGGGCATGAAATGTGAAGATCTTTGCATCACATGCTAATGCCTGCTCCTAGCAGCCACTGTGGGAGAGGCACTGAACAACAGGAGTGCACTAGGCAGAATGACCCAGCCAGCTGCTACCAGTCACCACAGGGCTGGCACAGTGTGCTCATAAATGGAGTTTATTAATCCACTTAGGCTACAGCAAAATACCACAAAAAATGTGGCTTAAACAACAGAAATTTGTTTTCTCACAGTTCTGGAGAAAGTCCAAAAATCAAACTGCCAGCAGGGTTGGTGTCTGGTTGCAGATGGCTGCCTTCATCCTGTGTAGGCACATGCCCTTTCTTCAGTGCATGGGAGGTGGAAGGGAGGGCGGGCACATTCAAGAAAAGTGCTCTCCATGTCTCTTATAAGGCCACTAATCCTTTTGGATCAGGGCCCCACCATTATGAGTTCACTTAATCTTAATTACTTCCTTAGAGGCCCCATCTCCAAATACAGCCATACTGGGGGCTAGGGCTCCTACATACACATTTTGGGGGAAAATAAACATTTAGTCCATAGTAGTGAGTATCCACATTGGAAAGGATAGAAGCTACTCAAGGGCCCAACGTCATTTATAAAGGCTGCTGTAAATTATGCTAGTGCTGAATGTTCGGTCTGCAAGCAACAGAGACCAACAGTAAGCCCTTGATATCACATTATGCCTTAAGGAGACCAAGCAACCACATTATTGATTGCCCCTACTATCCTAAAAGGGGCAATGACTTGTCTTCTTGGCAATCAACATATATCTTGGATATTGATTTTCCTTTCTTTCTTTTTGTTTTTTCTTTTTTTTTGAGATGGGGTCCTCTCTGTTGCCCAGGCTGGAGTGCAGTGGCACAGTCTCGGCTCATTGCAACCTCCGCCTCCTGGGTTCAAGAAATTCTCCTGTCTC
The DNA here is from genome assembly GCF_028885625.2 of Pongo pygmaeus. Taxonomy (NCBI): domain Eukaryota; kingdom Metazoa; phylum Chordata; class Mammalia; order Primates; family Hominidae; genus Pongo; species Pongo pygmaeus. The sequence continues at coordinate 53,205,817 of NC_072392.2, forward strand.
AGCCTCCCAAGTTGCTGGGACTACAGGTGCATGCCACCACGCCTGGCTAATTTTTTTTTTTTTTTTGTATTTTTAGTAAAGATGGAGTTTCACCATTTTGGTCAGGGTGGTCTCGAACTTCTGACCTCAGGTGATCCACCCACCTTGGTCTCCCAAAGTGCTGAGATTACAGGCGTGAGCCACCTCACCTGGCTAGATTTTCCTTTCTTACTTCTGTTGCCTCATCCAGCACCACTGTCCAAGGGTTTATAGTGCTTTGCCCACCATGATGGGAACCCGTAAAACATTGTATTGGCTCAAGGGATCCACTTAACAGTAAAGGAGGTATGTCAGTAGGACACTTTACCATGGGATCTATAGGTCCTGTTGTATTCCATGCTACCCGGAGACATCTGGCCTGACAGTAATGGGATGGCCTTTGAAAGCCAGCTGAGACACCAGCTTAGAGTTAATAGATGGCATCCTACAGAATGCAGTATATACCCTAAATCAGTGCCCGTTATATAGTGCTGTGTCCCTAAAACGGTAGAATATGTGAGTCTGGGAACCAAAGGGTAGAAGTAGGAGTGGCTGTTTATCATCCCTCCCAACAGCTCATTTAGGGAATTTGTGCTTCTAGGTTCTGTGGCTCTAGAAGTCTTCATTCCCAGAGGGAAAATATTTCCACCAGGGGACACAAGAGTTCTAGTAAACTGTCAGTCACATTAGGTACTTTATACCAGGATACCAGCAGGCAAGGAAATGAGTCATCATCCTGTCAGGAGGAATTGCCCTCATCAGGAGGAGATAGGACTGCTGTCACATGATGGAGGCAGGGAAGAGTAAGTCTGGCACCCAAGTAATCCACTGGGGTTTCTCTTGATATTCCCCTGTCAATCTTTTTTTTGAGACAGAGTCTCACTCTGTCATCCAGGCTGGAGTGCGGTGGCATGATCTCGGCCCACTGCAACCTCCACCCGCCAGGTTCAAGCAATTCTCCTGCCTCAGCCTCTCAAGTAGCTGGGATTACAGGCATCTGCCACCACACCTGGCTAATTTTTGTATTTTTTGTAGAGACGGAGTTTCACCATGTTGGCCAGGTTAGTCTTGAAATCCCGATCTCAAGTGATCCACCCACCTTGGCCTCCCAAAGTGCTGGGATTACAGGTGTGAGCCACTGCACCTGGCATCCCCTGCTCAATCTTGACAGTAACGGACAAATGCAGCATCACAGTTGGAGAAAGAAAGATATAATAATCAGGGACTCCTACTGCTCATGGAAAAGGATCAGGGTCCATCTCTCAGATAGGCCAGTTAGACCAGAAGAGGTGCTGGTTGAGGGTGGAGGTAATCTGGAATGGGCAGTAGAGAAGGAAGATGATGAGTATTGATTGTGACCTTGACACCAGCTGTGGTATTGGTGGGGGCAAGGATGTGGTTCATCCCACTGTCTTTACAAGTTTCCTTAGGAAAAGAGACCAATAAGAACACTGAAGGAGCTCTTCCAAGATGGAGTGAACTTATTCTATGAAACAAGTGGACTCAAAAGGTGCAAGGAGTGCACTGTAGTGGGTGCTGTGGTGAGTTGCCCAGATTCTCCTTTCAGGATGGAGGCCCTCATTTACCCAGCTGCCGGGAGTGTTGGCAGCTGACGGTTCTCAGCTGAGTCATTCTCTGGAAATTTCTTTCAGCTAAAGAGAACCACCTTGCCCAACCAAGGTCACACCTTGGGGGCAGTCACATCCAATGACTGCTTGATGAGAGGGCCCACCCTGAAGCTAATTCCAGCTCCAGAGGTCCCTGTAAGGCTCAGCTGAGGCTTCTGTCGAATTGCACTGCAGATCGACTCAATCCTACTTCTGTTCCCTCTAAGATCTCCCCTTAATAAACCTCTTGTATGCAGATTTCTGAATCTCAGGGCCTGTTTCCTGAGGAAGCTGACCTACAACACAAGGTCTGCATGCAGATGGAGTTTGTGGTTCAGCATTTCTTACAACATCGCAGGTAATGCCAATGCTGTCAGTATGCAGAATTCAATTTTGGAATCAGATTTATGGGGACATAATTTACATGGAGTTAAAGTGTACTCTTTTTCAGAGTATGTTTTAATGAGTTTTCAAAAATGTACAGCGTCACATAGCCACCACCACAATCAAGATATGGAACATATCCATCACCCCCAAAAGTTCTCTCAGGCTCCTTTGTACCCAATCCCATATCCTCACTTCCATTTTCTGGCAATCATTAATCTTGTTTCTGTCCCTTTGGTTTTGATTTTCCAGAATGTCAAATAAATGAAATAATATTACATATAGCCTTTTGAGTGTGACTTCAATCACTTACCATGATGTTTTGAGATTTATGTATGTCATTGAATGTATTGGTAGTTCATTCCTTTTTATCACCATGTAGCATTTCATTGCATGGATGTGTTACAATTTGTTTATCCATCCTTAGTTGATAGACATTTGGATTGTTTCCAGTTTGTGGTGGTTATAAATAAATGTGGTATACATTTGTTAACAGTTCTTTGTATGGAAATACGCTTTCATTTATTTTGGGAAAACACCTTGGAGTAGGATTGCTGAGTTGTATGGAAAATGTATGCCCAACTTCCGAAGGAGATGCCACACTGTCTTCCAAAGAGAATATACTATTTGCTTTCCCATCAGCAATGTCTAAGAGTTCCAGTTGCTCTACATCCTCCCCAGGACTTGGTATTGTAAGTTTCAAAACATTTTAGCCATTCTAGTAGGTGTGTCACTATAGTGTGGCTTAAATTTGCCTTTACCTAGTAAATTATGGTGAAAGGCAGCTTCTTATATATTTGTTAAACACTTGTTTCTCTTATTTTTCAAAGTGTCCTTTCAACTCTTTTGTCCATTGAGTGGGGTGGGGGTTGCCTTCTTTTAATCTATTGAATTGAAAATGTTGGCCAGGTGAGGTGGCTCCTGCCTGTAATCCCAGCACTTTGAGAGGCTGAGGCAGGTGGATCACGAGGTCAGGAATTCAAGACCAGCCTAGCCAAGACGGTGAAGCTCTGTCTCTATGAAAAAATGCAAAAATTAACCAGGCATGGTGGCAGGAGCCTGTAATCTCAGCTACTCGGGAGGCTGAGGCAGAGAATTGCTTGAACCCTGGAGGCAGAGGTTGCAGTAAGCTGAGATCACGCCACTGCACTCCAGCCTGGGGAACAGAGTGAGACTCTGTCTCAAAAAAAAGAAAACATTATTTGTATATTATGGGTAAATATATGGGTAAAGTGTTGTTTATATATCCTTGATCAGCTATAGCTTTGCAAGTTTTTTCTCCCAGTTTGCTCTGTTATTTTTTGGCTTGTCTTTTTATTTTCTAACAATGTTAGAAATTTTGTTAATTTTGAGATTCCGTCTCAAAAAAAAAAAAATTCCTGATTTATACTTTTTACAGCCTATCTATAAAATCTTTCCCTACCCCAAGGTCACAAGACTGTCTACTAGATGTTTTAGAGTTTACATTTCGGCCTATAATCTATTCCCTAAAAATCGTAAATTTGGGGCTAATTTTTAAAATGTGGAAAAGAATCAGTTTTTGTTTGTTTGTTTGTTTTTGCAGGTAGATGTTGAATATCCCAGAACCATTTGTTGAAGAGACTATCTTTTTCCTATTGAATTATTTTGGCACTTTGTTAAAAAGCAATAGACCAGGCGGGGCATGGTGGCTCAAGCCTGTAATCCCAGCACTTCGGAGCCCAAGGTGGGCAGATTACTTAAGGTCAGGAGTTGGAGACCAGCCTGGCCAACATGGTGAAATCCCGTTTCTACTGAAAAAAAAAAACAAAAATTAGTCAGGCGTGGTTGTGGGTGCCTGTAATCCCAGCCACTCAGGAGTCTGAGGCAGGAGAATCACTTGAACCGAGGAGGCGGAGGTTGCAGTGAACCAAGATCACACCACTGCACTCCACCATGGGTAACACAGCAAGACCCTCTCTCAGAAAAAAAAAAAAAAAAAAAAAAAAAAAGGACCATAGATGTGTGGGTCTATTCCTGGATTCCCAATTCTGTTCCATGGATCTATATCTACCCTTATATCAATACCACACTGTCTTGATCACTGTCCAGCTTTATGGTAAGTCTTGTGATCAAGTAGTGTGAGTCCTTCAACTTTGTTCTTTTTTAATCAAAATTGTTTTAGCTATTCCAGGTACTTTGCTTTTCCATATAAATTTTTAAATCAGCTTATCAATTTCTACCAAAAAAGCCCACTAAGATTTTAATTGGAATTGCACTGAATCTATAGATCAATTCAAATGTGAATATTGAATCTTCCAGTCTTTGAACATGGCATATCTTTCCATTGATTTTGGTCTTGTTAATTTCTGTGATCAGTGTTTTATAGTTTTTTGCAAAAAATATTGCCCATTTTTGTTATATTTATCCCTATTTTAATTTGGGGTGGTATTGTACATGGTACTTTATAAAATTTCAATTAATTTTTCAGTTAATAAAATTTCATTGCAAGTACATAGGAATAGAATTAATTTTTGTATATTGACCTTGTATCTTGCAACCTTGCTAAACTCTAAGAACTCTTTTTTTTTTTTTTTTTTTTTGAGACAGAGTCTCACTCTCCTGCCTGGGCTGGAATGCAGTGGTATGATCTTGGCTCACTGCAACCTCCACCTCCTGGGTTCAAGTGATTCTCCTGCCTCAGCCTCCCAAGTACCTGGGATTACAGGCACACGCCACCATGCCTGGCTAATTTTTGTGTTTTTAGTAGAGATAGGGTTTCACCATGTTGGCCAGGCTGGCTTCAAACTCCTGACCTCAGGTGATCTGCCTGCCTTGGCCTCCCAAAGTCCCGGGATTACAGGCCTGAGCCACCACGCCCAGCCAATGCTAAGAACTCTTATGAGGAGAAAGATTCAATTCATGGGTCTGATCAGATATTTTAAATAAGAAATCTACATTATTCTTTAAAGCAATTTTTAATTATTTATTTATTTATTTATTTATGAGACTGAGTCTGCTGTGTCGCTCAGGCTGGAGTGCAGTGGCATGATCTCAGCTCTCTGCAACCTCCACCTCCCTGGTTCAGGCAATTCTTTTGCTTCAGCCTCCCAAGTAGCTAAGACTACAGGCACACGCCACAACGCCCAAATAATTTTTGTATTTTCAGTAGAGAAGGGGTTTCACCATGTTGGTCAGGCTGGTCTCAAACTCCTGACCTCAGGTGATCTGCCCACCTTGGCCTCCCAAAGTGTTGGGATTACAGGTGTGAGCCACCGTGCCAAAGAACAGCAATTATAGATCATAATTATATATCATAAGAACAGTGTTAAGATGGCAACAAGGGAACAAGGGGCCGGGCGCAGTGGCTCATGCCTGCAATCCCAGCATTTTGGGAGTCTGAGGCCAGAGAATCACTTGAAACCAGGAAGTGGAGGTGGAGGTTGCCATGAGCTGAGATTGCGCCACTGCCCCTCCAGCCTGGGCAACAGAGGGAGACTGCGTATCAAAAAAAAAAAAAAAAAAAAGGATGACATCAAGGGAATCCAAATAAAAGAAAAAGGATCACATAACCTCTCACCACCTCACAAATCAACTGTTTCTCTAGTTCCCTTTCCAGGTTTCCAGATTTAATCACAATTTTATTCTCTGTTTTTCTTTAATTTCTCATAAGCTATATAGTGCTTCTAGTTATAATTTTAAATAGCTGTATCCTATTTTATTAAGTACATGTATCATAATGGACTTAAATTTTCCTCTATTTCCATTTATTAAAGAATAAATTCTCAGGAGTGGGATTTCTGAGCCCAAGGATTTGAACATTCCTATGGTTATTGACATGTATTGTCAAATTGTACTGCAAATGAGTACAGGATTTCTACATTGTAAAATTCATTTCTGTGTGACACACAGAGCTAGCACACTACTCTGAAAGACAGATGGAACTCAGAGAAATGAAGCAAACAGAATGTAGATAGGTAAAGGTTGGAGTATTGATGTCAAGATAGGCATAACACACAGAACATTCAGGAACAATGGTTAGAATGAAGTTTGAGTAGTGAGTGGTTTAAGTGTAGATTCACATTTTGGGATCAGATTGTGGAATGCCAACCTGAGGAACTGAGACTCCATTCTGTAGGCAATGAAAAGCTGCTGAAGATTGATAAAATAACAATGATGTTTTATTTTTTATTTCTTTTTCTTTTTTCTTTTTTTTGAGACTGAGTCTTGCTCTTGTCGCCCAGGCTGGAGTGCAGTGGCACGATCTCAGTTCACTGCAACCTCTGCCTCCCATGTTCAAGCCATTTGGGAGGCCAAGGCGGGTGGGTCACCTGAGGTCAGGAGCTCAAGACCAGCCTGACCAACATGCAGAAACCCCATCTCGCTTGAACCCAGGAGGCAGAGGTTGCAGTGAGCCAAGATCACGCCATTGCACTCTAGCCTGGGCAGCAAGAGCAAAACTCCGTCTCAAAAAAAAAAAAAAATCACCCCATTAGTCATCAGGAATCTGCCTCTGAGACAGCAAGTTACAAAATCCCCATTTAAGCCAGAACCTGTTTTCTTTTTTCTTTTCTTTTTTTTTCTTTTTTTGAGACGGAGTCTCGCTTTGTCACCCAGGCTAGAATGCAGTGGCATGATCTCGGCTCACTGCAACTTCCGCCTCCTGGGTTCAAGCAATTCTCCTGCCTCAGCCTCCCAGGTAGCTGGGACTACAAGCGCACACCACCACCCCCAGCTAATTTTTTGTATTTTAGTAGAGACAGGCTTTCACGGTGTTGCCCAGGCTGGTGGTGAACTCCTGACCTCGTGATCCACCCTCCAGAGCAGGGACATGATAGGGGATGGGTGGGTAAAGGTCATACAGGCATGAGGGGATGGAAGGTGCCCCTGGGCCATACATGAGTCTGCACTTCTCTTCCTTCTTGTGCTCTGTCTAGATGCACTGCAATTTGCAGATGAATTCCTTTGAGATGCTCCCATGGACTGAGGCCATGTATGTCATCTGCACTCTCCAGCTCCATTATGTTCCTGGATCAAGTAGAATTTGACCAATTTAAGGAGTAGACAGTACAGGGGGAACAGAAAGGAGAGAATGGAAGGGAAATTCTTTGCAGTCTTCTCAGACACCATGGACACCAGGAACAATTTCATCATGCCACATCATTTGTAGGCAATCGCCAATTGATTGGGATATGGAACAACTGGAACTCTCATTCATAGCAGACTGGAGTGTAAAATAATCCAATTTAGAAAAACAGGCAGGGTGTGGTGGCTCACACCTGTAATCCCAGCACTTTGAGAGGCTGAGGTGGGAGGATCACTTGAGTCCAGGAGCCTTGAGACCAGCCTGGGCAAGATAGGAAGACCCTGTCTCTACATATAATTTAAAAAACAAGTGAGCCGATTGTGATGGTGCACACCTGTGGTCCCAGCTTCGTGGGAGGCTGAGGTGGGAGGCTCACTTAACCCCAGGAGGCCAAGGCTGCAGTGAAGTGTCCTCATGCCACTGCACTCCAGCCTGGGCAATAGAGCAAGACTCTGTCTCAAAAAATTAAAAAATAGAAAGAAAAACTGCTTGGTGAGTTGTAATACAGTCATATATCTACATCCATGTTCTGGCTTTTCTACTAAAAAATTACTCAAGAGAAAGGAAAATATATTTGTCTGTTTTTAACAGCTTTACTCATCATAGCCCCAGGCTGGAAACAATGCAAATGGTCACCAACAGGAGAAAGGAGAAATGAATTGTGGTTTTCATACAACAGAGTGGCCTTCAGCAATAATAAGGAGCTAAGTCACAGGAAACATCAATGGGCCTCCCAACTGAGTGGAAGAAGCCAGATCCAAACAGACACATGCTGTGAGAATTCCATTCGAGTCAAGTTGAACAACAGGCCATAATGGCGTCACCCTTGGGGGTCACTGACTGGGAGAGGCACAAAGGAGTCCTCCAGAGGCTGGAAATGTTCTGGATCTGGTTCTGGGTGGTGGTTGCACAGGTGTTTGCCTCCATTAAAAACAGGCTGAGGCTGGGTGCAGCGGCTGACGCCTGTAATTCAGCACTTTTGTAGGCTGAGGCAGGAGGATTGCTTGAGCCCAGGAGTTCGAGACCAGCCTGGGCAGCATAGCAAAACCTGGTCTCTACTAAAAATCAAAAAAATCAGTGGGGCATGGTGGTGCATGCCTGTAGTCCAAGCTACAGGGAGGCTGAGGCAGGAAGACTGCTTCAGCCTGGGAGGTTGAGGCCACAGTGAGAGCTGTGATCGCGCCACTGCACTCCAGGTTCAGTGACAGAGCAAGAACCTGTCTCCAAACAAAACAAAACAAAACAAAACTCAAACAGAAAACGAGGATCTACATTTTATTCTACCTAGACAATATCTCCATAAAATACTGCTAAAAGAAAAAAATCTCCCAGAGCCCAAGGAGGCACAGGCACAGCTCAGAGTTCCAGCAAATCAGCACCTTAGCATCACCTTGAGCCTTGGTGGTTAGTCACAGGTAAGCAGCCACATTGGTGAGTCTAGCCCATAAAGGAGGGCCCTCTGCTCCAAGCCTTGCCTGGAGGGGCCCTGGTCATTCCCACTATCCATCACAAGTTCAATGGCTAACCAATGTGTGCCAAATACATAAAATGTAGCGGGCACAGTGGCTCATGCCTGTAATCCCAGCACTTTGGGAGGCTGAGATGGGTAGATCACAAGGTCAGGAGATTGAGACCATCCTGGCTGACACAGTGAAACCCTGCCTCTACTAAAAATACAAAAAAATTAGCCAGGCATGGTGGCAGGCGCCTATGGCCCCAGCTGCTTGGGAGGCTGAGGCAGGAGAATGGTGTGCACCCGGGAGGCGGAGCTCATAGTGAGCCGAGGTCCTGCCACTGCACTCCAGCCTGAGCGACAGAGTGAGACTCCATCTCAAAAAAGCAACAACAAAAAAGGAAGCAAACTGGGTATGTGCTTTTAGAGATGTTGTACGTTTTCAGCATTATAAATGAATAGAGATGACTAGCAATAGTTAGTTTGGTGGACAGATTTTTGGTATCTTAGTTTTGGATTTCTTCCACTAAAGGGATTGCCTGTTGAACGTTGTTAGGAATGTTAAGTACTGAAGGCAAACTGCCTGGGTTTGAATTTTGTTCTGTCCCTTGCACCCTGCCTGGCTTCAAATCCTAGCTTTGCTTATTAAGTTCTTTTAAGGGGATGATCTTTGAGCAAATGTCTTAGCTTCTATTTTCCCAAGTAAATGGACACAGTAGTTGCTACCTTGTGAAATAGTCATGTAATTGACCAGCATTTACTAAGTTGCGTCAGTGTTCAGTTTCAGTCATTGGTGATTCTGTAGTCAGACTGTGAGGAGGTTTTAGGGTGGGGGGTGGTGTGTGTGTGTAGCACTTAATTTCATACAGAAAGGAAAAGATACTTTTGATAACTGAGAGGCAGCTTTTCTCTGCTTTTGCATCAAAATGGAAGAAGGGAGTTTGGACAGGGAAACGAATTCTGTTCAATACTAAGCTCTCTTCCTCAAAATCAGAGGTACATAGAATGTGTAATAATTTACAGAATGTCTAGACTGAAACCATCCATTTTTTTAAATTTATTTTTATTTTTTCAGGTTGAGACTGAGCTGAAGTTAATCTCTGGCGACGTTCTGGATGTACTGGACAAACACCTCATTCCAGCAGCTAACACTGGCAAGTCCAAGGTTTTCTATTATGAAATGTAGGTTCTATACTAACAACTAACAAGTGTACTTCAATAATTTTAAACACTCTCAGGAATAATTGGCTTTCTTTTTTTCTTAGACATTTCCTATTATTTTCCTTATTAAATATAACCAAAAATCCCACAGAAATTAACTGAGGAGCCTCTAAATATCAACAAAATTATCATTTGATAGACTAGAATTAAACAAGCAAGTGGTTCCAAGAAATGGCACAAGTGTATTAATCATAAAATAAAATTTCTCCATGAAACATTCAGCCACAACTGTGAAATGTGTGGCCATTTGGGGGAGGGGAATGAGATAGGTCCCATGAAAGCAAAAGAATATAAATAAGTAAAGCAAAAGCTAATGCATTTTTATAATAGCCTGACCATCTTTTTATTCCAACATTGACTATCCTTCTAACATTAAACAATTATTTTTAAATAAAAGTTGGAAACCTACATAGAAGAAAGTCATGATTCTAAAATGGCCAACTTTTAATCTTACCTTTTCCTTTCTAGTATAGACCCTACATTTCATAACAGAAAACCTTTGACTTGCCAGTGTTAGCTGCTGGAATGAGGTGTTTGTCCAGTGCATCCAGCATGTTGCCACAGATTAACTTTAGCTCAGTCTCAACCTGAAAAAATAAAAATAAATTTTAAAAAATCATATTGTTTCAGTCTAGAAATTCTGTAAATTATTACACATTTCTATCTACCTCTGGTTTTGTGGAAGAGAACTTAGTAATACAGAGAATTCGTATCCCTCTCCAAACTCACTTCTTCACTTTTGACACAGAGGCAGAGAAAAGCTGCCTCTCGGTTAGCAAAAGTATCTTTTCCTTTTTGCATGCAATTAAGTGCTACACAAACACACCACCCCCTACCCCAACACCCCATCACAGTCCAATTGCAGAATCACCAATGACTAAAACTAAACACTGATGCAACTTGGTAAATGCTGGTCAATTACATGACTATTTCACAAGATAGCAACTATTGTGTCCATTTACTTGGGAAAACAAGCTAAGACATTTGCTCAAGGATCATCCTCTTAAAAGAACTTAATAAGCAGAGCTAGGATTTGAAGCCAGGCAGGGTGCAAGGGACAGAACAAAATTCAAACCCAGGCAGTTTGCCTTCAGTACTTACACTCCTAACAATGTACAACCGGCAATCCCTTTAGTGGAAGAGATCCAAAACTAGTTAAGATACCAAAAATCTATGGACCAAAAAAACTATTGCTACTCATCTCTATTCATTTATAATGCTGAAAATGTACAGCACCTCTAAACGCACATACCCAACTTGCTTCCTTTTTTTTTCTTTTTCTTTTTTTGAGACAGAGTTTTGCTTTGTCCCTCAGGCTGGAGTGCAATGGCACAATCTCAGCTCACTGCAACATCCATCTCCCGGGTTCACACCATTCTCTGCCTCAGCCTCCCAAGTTGCTGGGACTACAGGCACTACCACCATGCCAGGCTAATTTTTTTTTTTTTTTGTATGTTTAGTAGAGACGGGGTTTTGCCGTGTTAGCCAAGATGGCCTCAATCTCCTGACCTTGTGATCCACCCACCTCGGCCTCCCAAAGTGCTGGGATTACAGGTGTGAGCCACTGTGCCCAGCCACTTGCTTCCTATTTTCTATGAACTCATGGCACTACTGTTGAACCTTTCTAGGTTCCTCTCATGCCCCTGGAACCTCCTTTCCACTGTAAAACATTCTCTCGCTCTTTCTTCCATAATAGCATCCTTATCTTAGCTAAGCAAAACAATTTTCTGAATCAACTATCTTCCTGATGACTTTTCAAATAGAGACTGCTGTAGGAGATGAAAGGTTTCCATGTTCTCCTAGCTCCTCACATACTCAATGACTGCTCTCCTGTTACTCCAAATCTTTCCTCCTCACAAGCCGATATTCTACATTCCATTTCTCAGTTTCTGTCATCAATAGATCTCTAGGTCCTTATCCCACATTCACTGACTATCTACAGCCAACCTATCCAATACCTGAGATCACACCAAGGTATGGTGTGGCCACGTTCCACTCAACAGAGTTCTTTGCTTTCTACTCGAAGACTTGCACATGTCCATACCCCTAACTGTGCTGCTCCATACTAGAAGTCATACACTGTAATGCTCCACTCTTGGCCATGGCTTCCTCTTTTAGTTTCTTTTCTCTTCTTGTTTATACTTAGGGACTCAACAAGACATCTACACTCTTTCTCTCTCCCTTTCTTTCTTTCCTTCCTTCTTTCTTTCTTTTTCTTTCTTTCTTTCTTTCCTTCTTTCTTTCTTTCTTTCTTTCTCTTTCTTCTTTCTTTTCTTTCTCTTTCTCTCTCTCTCTTCTTCTTTCCTTTTTTATGCCTGTACCTCATCTAAGACATCCAGACTCGAACTTTTCACATCTTCTCCCAATGTATCAGTTACTTCCTCATTCCTCTGGGACACAAAACTTGTCTATTGGTCATCAAAATTCTTTGACCCAACATATTTCATGGTAATGATAACATCAACCCCAGCTTACAACTTTATTTTTAGGGACAGGGTCTCACTTTTTTTGCCCACTGCTGCAGCTTCCAGGAGAAAAAGTTATTCACCTCTGCCCTGGAATATTCTGTAGCCTAATCCACGTGAGCAAAAGACAAAAAATCTACCAAGATATAAAATGTGTACTACATATACAGTCAAGTGAGCACTAGGCTGTGACCTCAAATGCCAATGACTATGGCCAAATTACTGACAGACATACCCTGAGAACTAAGCCAGACACTCAAAAGAAACAAGCCTCCCTTTTCAGAGACATTTTCTAAAACCATAAAGATAAAAGGCAAAAATTAGGACATATTCAGTTAACAACAAACTCCTTCTCCCAGATAATTTCTGTTGTATAAATCCAAAGATTAAAAACTATGACATTGGATAAAAAAACCTGAGTCTTTCAATAAAAAGGAGAATGGGACAAATTTAACCCAAAGCATTCATCATTTTTCTTGAAAATACAGTAGTTCCCTTTTATCTGAGAGGGATCCATTCTGAGACGCCCCAGTGGATACACTGAAACCATGGATAATACCAAACCTTATATATACTATATTTTGTTCTATACATACAAACTCATGGTAAAGTTTAATTTATAAACTAGGCACAGTAAAAGATTAATACCAGAACAATTATACTCTAATAGAAGTTACAAGAACATAGTCTCTTTTTCTCTCAAAATGTCTTATTGTACTGTACCACACTGGTAACTCAAACTGTGGATAAGGGGGGACTATGGTACAACAGTCTCACCATTTGCCGGTATTTCCGAATATTTTTCCCTTGTCTTATCCTCCCTTGTTTCCTTCTTTCTGTTCAAGGCTGCTGATTATTCTCCAGGAGGCTCTTGTAGCTCCAATCACGTGCTTATATGTAACAGATGGGAGGTTTCTTTCTTCAGCTGTCAGCTCCACATCCATCCCTGCTAATTTCTTCATTGACTCCACCATTTCTATAAGGGAAAAGCAAAATCTGTACACCTGCAGAATTAGCACCACATGGATGCTGCCAAAGGGTTTTCTGCCTGTGTCCTCTGGAGCGGTGACATCACATCCCCCCTGGACAGGAGCCCATTAAGCAACACTTGGCACAGTCAGGCAGTGCCACACCAGAATGTGGGGACCAGTGACTTCAGGGAGTGCTTGGCAGCAAGCCCCAAGGTCCTCAGGGTGTCCCAGGGCCTTCCTTGGAAACCGTACTGCTGTCAGTGCCCTGGCACCATGGGCCTGTGATGAGAGTGCAGCCTGAGCGATCTACACAATGCCTTCAGGGTCGTTCTTCCATCGTCCTGGTGAGGAGCACAGCCCTGATCCATGCAGGCCTCCTGACCCACACCCTCGTGTTCTCTCCCAAACACACTTTCTTATCTCTTCAATATGGGCAGGCTGAGAAGGCTAAAAATTTCCCACATTTTTGAGTTCTGCTTCCCTTTTGATTATAAGTTCTGTCTCTAAGTCATTCCTCTTTTCTTTCATTTTCCTAGAAACATTCAAGAGAATGAAGCTGCTCCTTCAATACTTTGCTTAGATATTTCTTCTGCCAAATTTCAGGTTCATCGCTGGCAAGTTCTGCCTTCCAGAAAACACTAGGACATGAGCACAATTCAGCCAAGTTCTCTGTCACATTATGACAAGCGTCACCTTTCCTCCAATGTCCGATAACGTGTTCTTCATTGCCATCTGAGGCTTCATCTGAATGAGTTTTCCCTTCTGTATTTTTATTTTTTAAAGAGACTGGGTCTCCCACTGTTGGCCAGGATGGTCTTGAACTCTCATCCTCAAACAATCCTCCCGTCTTGGCCTCCCAAAGTGCTAAGATTCCAGGCATGAGACACCATGCCCGACACCCTCCATATGCTACCAACATTCTGTCCAGCTCTCCTCTTCTCAGCCCTCGCCAGAATCACCCTTAACCAAGAGTCACAGGGAGAAGACAGCCACCCACACTTCAAGAGACAGGCCTGGAACAGAGCCTTCCTGCACAGCCTCAGAAGGGACTCACCCTGATGCCACCTTGATCTTGGACCCATGGCCTCCAGTACTGTGAGACAGTAACATTCTGTTGTTAAAGGTGCCCAGTCTGTGGTACTGTAAAACAGCCCTAGGAAACTAACACAGCCTGTTAGCCCACAGATGGTGGAGAGATGGAATGCTCAGTGGAGCTCCAGGCTTACTGTCTACAGCTCCCAAAGTGCGCTACGGGACCCTTGGGTGGGTGAGGTATGCAAGGTAATTTTGGGTGGTGCAGGGTGAAAAATTTCAATTGACATAAAAATGTGTTTATCTTACTGGGTAAATCAGGGGTCCTCACCTGTTAGGAACCAGGCTGCACAGCAGGAGGTGAGCAGCCAGCCAGCAAGCAAAGCTTCATCTGTAGAAACAGCCGCTCCCCATCCCTCACATTACTACATGAGCTCTGCCACCTGTCACATGAGTGGTGCCGTTACATTCTCATAGAATCCAACTGTGAACTGAGCATGCCAAGGATCTAGATTGCGTGCTCCTTATGAGAACCCAATGCCTGATGATCTGTGACTATCTCCCATCACCTCCTGATGGGACCATGTAGTTGCAGGAAAACAAGCTCAGGGCTCCCACTAATTCTATATTATGGTGAGTTGTGTAATTATTTCATTATATATTACAGTGAAATAATCATAGAAATAAAGCACACAATAAATGTAATGGGCTTGAATCATCTCTGAATCATCCCTTCCCCTTCTCCCAGGTCCGTGGAAGAGCTGTCTTCAAGAAAACTGCTCTCTGGTGCCAAAAAGTTTGGGGACCGCTGGTGTAAATGTTTCTAATAGTTAAACAACATAAACTTTACATGCTATGAAGAATACAGGTTTAAATGCTAATAAAAATAGGTGCAAATGAAAACACTCTTTCTGTGGTCCAGGGAATCTTAACCATTCTATCAGAAAGACTTGCAGCTTGGGGCTGCAGCTGCCCTCCCACATCCTGTCCACTGTAAAGCCCTGCAACACACACACACACACACACACACACACATGCATATACTTGCACACACACATGCACACAGATGCACATACATAAATACATTCAAATGTATATTCCTGCACACACACACACACATACATACATACACATGCATATAGATGCACACACACACAGACACACACACGCTGTGCTTCATGCCCTCACTAGGGTGGCCTGGAAGGAAATGCGTGTTTTTAGGAGAAGTGAAGACAACTGAGGCCCCTCATTCTCCTGGTGTTTGCACAAGTGCCTTCTCTGCAGACCATGCTTGAGTCTCTTTCTTGGTCCTCCCTCTTACTGAAAGAGAGAAGCAGAGGCCCAGCACATACTCGGCTGCTTAGGGCTCAAGCCAAGTTCGCAAGCTTCCTGGGGAGCCTAGTGAGATGAAGGCACTGCAGAGCCTTCTCCAAAAGAGGCGTCGGCTTTTCATGGATCCTTGAGCCCAGGAAGGCAATAGATGAGACATCACACTTCATCAGAAGACACAAGTAAACTCCAGTGAGAAAGGGCAATGGTCAAAGGTTTTATTCTGTCGGAGAAGGTGTTCTTGGGCTGTAAGCAGCAGGCAGAAGACTTTATTGCATGCGTAGTTAGGTGATGGCAACCTATGGTTTTCACTGGGGACTGGGATCAAGAGTGACCCGACCTCCTACTCATGCTTGTCTCTCCCTGTCTCTCTCTTTGCCTTTTGTGTCTCTCTCCCTATCTCTTGCTCCTTTTCCTCTCAGCCTCCTCTGTCTCTCTCCTTATCTCTCTTCCTCTCTCTCTCTAACTCCTTCTCCCCATCTCTCTTTCTCTCTCCTTCTTTTCCACTTCTCTCTCCCTCCTCATCTCTCTGCCTGCCACTGTTCAGGATCCTGTGGCCCCACGTGGATGGGCGGACACAGGACCCCTAGGCTACCTTTCACAGCGCAAGCAGAGGGCTGCAGGACCTTGGTCCCCACCTCCCAGCATCCTCAAAATGAGGGGTGTGGGATGTGCCTGTGCTCTCCTGGGTGGGCACCCCACACTCCAGGAAATAGAAACCGCAGGTCACAGCTGGCTCGAGTGGTGCCCACGGGGCTGCCAGCTTCCATCGTGTGATCTGCTGAGGCCAAAGCAGAGGACAGCAGCCCGGGCCCGACTCTGCAGCAGGGTGGGGGTAGGGGTGGGCTTGGGGGTGGGGATGGGGATGGGAGCCGCCAATGCAAACTGGCCCCTGGCTGGTTTCCTACCCTGCACCCTGCCATGCAAGGCCTCCTCTCCCACCCCTACCCCTGTCTGCCCCACCTCCACCCCTAGGCTGTCCCACACCCAGGCTCCAGAAGTCTCCCAGGATCCAGGAACTAAGGGCAACCACTGGGTTCCACAGCCCCTAGTCCATGGGTCAGCCACCCCTCTGCGTGCTGACAAACCTTGGCTCTCACGCCCCACCCCAAGCCAACCACACAGCCCTGTCCCCGCACCAGCATTATTACCGCCTCCTAATTTTGGCCCTGACAGCCCTGCTTCCTGGTAACCTTGCCCCCTCCCACCCAGCTCCAGGCAAGCCCAAAGGCCAGCGCCCTCCACCCACCCTTCCTGGGGGCCACTCTACTATCTCCTTGCCCAGATGTCTTAACCTGGCTTTACCAAGCTAGAATAAATAACAGGGATGAGGCCCCGGACTCCGCCAGGAAGATGTGCCAAAATACTCTCCATTTAGAAGCGGGAAAAGTGATGGGGCCTATGGATGACCCCAGGATTGTCACCCAAGCAGCAAGAAGGGCAAGGAGCCCGGTTTCCTGCTCTTACCCTGGGAGGACGTGGCCAGGGCTCCACAAGGCCTTGGAGAGGGGTGGGTAGGAGAGCAGATCCACCCTCCTCTTGAGGAAGCAACCACCACCCCCAGGAAGAGCAGATTGGGGCACACAGGCGGAGTCCCTGAGTGCTGTAGAGCAGGGCCAGCAGATTTGTACTCAGCCTCAGCCCCAGGGGAGCTGCAAGATAGACTGAGACCCTCACAGGTTGGGCTCTGTGTCCCCACCCAAATCTCATCTGGAATTGTAATCCTCCTGTGTCAAGGGAGGAACCTGGTGGGAGGGGATTGGATCTGGGGACAGTTTCCCCCCTGCTGCTCCCCTGATAGTAAGGGAGTTCTCAGGAGAGCTAATGGTTTGAAAGTGTGGCACTTCCTGGTTCTCCACTCACTCCCTCCTGCCGCCTTGTGGAGAAGGTGCCTGCTTCCCCTTCGCCTTCTGCCATGACTGTAGGTTCCCTGAACTGGGAGTCAATTAAACCTCTTTCCTTTATAAATTACCCAGTCTCAAGTATTTCTTTATAGCAGTGTGAAAACAAACTAATAACCCTTCCCTGAGGCGCCTTCTCCTTAGGCAACCAGCTGCCCCCATGCTCCTCCTCTGCTGCCTGTTCTTTCTTTTCCCCTCATGAGGCCCAAGTGATAAACAGGGCCAGCCGCAGCCCCAGCCCCAGCCCCAGCCCCATCCTACTGCAGGCCTGTGTGGCTGCTGGAGAGGCCGTGCTCCTTTCCTCTCCCCAAACCTGCCTGATACGCTTTCTGGATCTGCTGTTGCTGAATCTACAGATGCAGAGCTCCTGGATACGAGAGCCAAGTGTGCTTTGAGAGTAGGGTGGGTGACGTTGCTGATGAGTACAGGGGAGCAGGTGTTGATCAGGAGGACCCTGCACTGGGGCATCTGGACGTCCTGCCTCAGGACTTGAGACTCCAGTTGGATGGCACAGGCAGACTCAGCCCAGGTCAAAGTTGCCCCCTTGAAGTTTCATTTTATCCCAAGCTCTTTCTGGACCCTGGAATTTGGCATCCCCTAGGCCCTGCATGGAAGGACAGCTGAACCAGGTTTTAGATAACATGTCTAGAAGAGTGAGCCCCTAGTGTGTGCCCTGCACTTTCCCCACAGGATCCTCTAGCTAGAATATCCAAGGGTCATGGAGAGAAATACCCAGTTAAAATATCACAAATGAAGAAGTGATACCATTAGAGACACTAAAAAGATCATTAGGTAATAGTATTAGCTTTTGTATTCTGAGATCCAACAGCAGCAGTCACTTCCCTCCACCCCTATGTGTATCCCAGGACCACCCTGGGCAGGGAGGGCTGAAGTTAGGGAGCACCCATGGATGCTCTGATGCTGGCCCTGGGCCTCGGGGGTGACAGTGATGAGGAACTGGGTGCACACATGAGTGGGGCAGCCGGGCCTGGCCAGAGAAGCAACACACACGTGTACAGACGTGTTTACCCACATACACGTGTGCACGCACGTGCACAAACACATCGCAGGCAGGCATGTTGACGCCTCAGGCAGCGGAGGACCCTGACTATGGGCCCTGCTGACCCGGGCAAGGCCCCATTGTGATGCGTGCCATGACCTCAGAATGTCACTGGTGCTTAGCACCTATCCGCTCTCTGGCCTGCCTCAGTGTTCTACAGCAGTTACACACAGGCGGTGGTATCTGTGAGCAGCTCTGTGGACTCAAAGGTTTTCTCCCTGAGAGGCATAACCCAGGCCAGCTGATTCATCAGAATCAGGTGAGTGTGACCTGCTCTCTTCCCTCCAGGTTGACTTGGGGACAGTGGTTACGGTGTGGGCGGTGTTAGCGTCTGTGGGGCAGCTACCGAGGAGGGTCATCCCTGAGCACTCACCAGGCGCCCGTTCTACACTGCCCGTGTAGACGATTGGCTCTTTCGTCCTCATGGTGGCTTCGTAGAGTGGGTGCTGTTCCCAAATGTACCCATTCGACAGATGAGACGTCTGGGGTCAGAGAGGCAGTAACCGGCCTGGGAATCCAGACGTGACCCTGAGTTTTGCTCTCAGCCCTGCCGTGTGCTGTGCTGGAATTCAGGCCTGAACCCTGTGACCTCCTTACCCTAGATCCCAAATCTGCCCAGGTTTCCGATCCCGATGGGGCAGAGCCTGGTCCTGGCAGAGCCACTGGTATAGATCCACTGTGGGTGGGGTGAATAGGACGGTCCTCAGAACACGTCTGTGCCCTAAGCTGGGTCCTGATGGTCACTGTGGGCCCCACTGAACACACATGGTCCGTTGTCTGGGGGAGCCTGCTGCCCTTGGGCAGCTGTGGAAAATGAAGGAGCCCTGGAGGGCTGGCTGAGGGGAGACTATCTTCCCTTCTGTTCAAAGGGGTCCAGGCACTAGGGTTCTCCCCAGGTATTTCTTGCTCTGTGTGGTCCTCTCAAGGCCCCGCCCTCCTTTTGCCCCGAGTATTCCCAGGAGGGACGGTCCATCCAGGTGTTCTCCAGGACCAAGGACCCACTGTTCTTCCTCAGTGACCCAGGAAAATGAAGCCTCCTCCTCTAGGGACAGCTCAGAATGGTGGACTCCACAGTCTCTCTGCGAGAGACGTGGTTTCCATGAGTACAATAGATCTTTTTCATCCCCAAACCGAACACCCTCCTGCTCAACAGGCATTATTCCTAAAGTGGATTCACTGTTCAGACTGAAGGGCCATGGTAGCCAAAGTGATGAGCGGAGTAGAACCGAGTAGTCAGGAGAGATCTTGTTCCCTGTAGGAAACGGGGCATCTCTGTGGCCCTGAGCATCCCAGGAGGCCGAGTGTACAGAGACCTCTGGTCACTGACCCCAGTCTGCCTCCACATCCCTGGAACAGCCCATCATGGGCCCTTCACCCTTGGCAGGTGGAAACCATTCAAGTTGCTGGGGCAGGTGTGCCCCCATTTCATGGCATTTGGGGACAACAGGATTCTCTGTCCAGGCCCCACTGTACTCAAGTCCTTGGGAAGATGCCCACCCCTGCTTGGGACTTGGGACTCCAGAGACTCGAGCAGCTGTGGGCCACTGGGTCTGGCCCCTTTTTACCTGGGGGTGGCAGTAGAATGGGGTTTACGCAGCCAGCCAGCATCTGGGAGCCCGGCAGGAGTGGTTCAGGTGTTCTCCGAAGCTGTCAGGTACAGTGTAACCTTTAGACAATTTTGTCTCACAGGATGGACACGGTAGAGGACGCGGACAGTTGGTGGGCACAAGAGCGAGAGGACATCATTATGAAATATGAAAAGGTACAAGTCAGTCTGCTTCTTGGAGGGAGGCCTCTTCCAGTGCGCCCTGGTCAAAGGGTCCTGGGCTCCCTAGGAGCACAGGGCAGGGACGGGTGGCCAATGCCCCGAGGCCCTTGCACCCTTTACCTTGGACCCCTCAGCAAGCTCCCTCTGGGCTACAGGGACACGGAGCTCGGCTGCCAGAGGACAAGGGGCCTGTGCCTGTTGGAACCTACGGCAACATTGATCACTTTGGAATTCTGCAGTGAGTCCTCTGCACTCCCCTCACCCCTAAAGCACCTGTCTCAGCTCAGGGATGGGTTTGCTTTTAGAAAGGCCTTTCTGACGCAGGACATGTCTCGCCAGGTCGGGTCAACCTCCTTTCCAGGGACAGAACTCCTCGCTGGCTCTCCTGCAGGTCCAGCCCGAGGTTGTTGTTAGGCCAGAGGTGCGGGGCCCACCTAGGGAGCCGGTGGGAATGGAGACTGGGCTAGGTCAGGCACCTGGGCTCTCAGCAGTTCTGTCGGCAAGTGAGCACAAGAGGAGCGGGGCAGCCTGAGTGTCTGCCTTGTCTACTTGGAGACAACCCCAGTGAGATCCGAGGGTTGTGGCCACAGGGTGAGGGGATGCCTGGCCCAGCCTCGAGGCTGTTGTCCAGCAGGTCTCTGAGGGCCCACCTGCCCCTGTTCTCCCCCATTCCCCTAGAGCTACAGCCCTCACTGTCCCGTGAGGGGAAAAGGCATGGTGACAATGGAGGCTGTAGCCCTAGGAGAATGGGGGAGAAGATGGGCAGGGCCCCATTCTGGGCATCTCACGGTGAGGCCAGGGAGGCAGCAGGGCTTGTGGCTAAAGACCCTGGGTCTGGTGCTGGGAAGGGATCTGGGGCCAGGTAAGAGGAGCCCAGCCAGGATCTCATCCCTCAGGGATCATAAGATGGAGAGACAGAGGATCCCTGCGGAGGTAGGGTGGGAGGGAGCTGATGAGCCGTGCCACTTCTGAAACACAGGTGTGTGGCTCGGGTGCAGGGAGAGGCAGGTGGATGCTGGGAGGTCAGAACCTGCAAGGGCCTTGGGGCTGTCAAGTGGGATGGGCCCCTGGTACACCCAGAGTACACCGGGCAGGTCTCAGGGCAGGGTCCCTTGACCCTGGTGGGGTGATGTGGTCACTCCCTGAGGGACTCCTGTCAGGGCCCGGTTGCCCACTGTGGGCGACCCCCATCCCATCTCAGGGCTAACCTTTCTCAGCTCCAGCAGAAAGCACCACCTGGAGTCCAGGGCGGGCAGCCCCACTGGGCAGCCTGACCGCCTCCCACGCCAGGGGCCCCAGTAACCCCGGCCAGGCTGTCCCTGCACTCCTTCTTCTCCCAGGTCCTGCCCCTCCTGGGAGTCAGACCCACAGGAAGGCCCTTGTCCTCCCTTCCCTGTGCGTTCTCCTGGGCTGAGCCCTGAGCTGGATAGGGACAGAGCCAGTGCTTTCTAGGGGTCTGCTCCCGGGCTGGGGCGGCTCCAGGCCCCGTGCAGGTCCTCAGCTCTGCCTGGGTTGCCTTACAGTGAGACGGAGCTGCCTCCTCTGGCTGCACAGGAGGTGAAGGTAAGAGCCTGATGCATGGAGGGTCTGGTCCAGGGATGTAGGGACTGGGCGTGTGGTCGGTGAGGCAGAGGAAGCAGCCGGCCTGGGCGGTGGTGGGTGAGGGCAACACGCTGTCACTGGGAGGGGCAGCAGTCCCTGCTGGACCTGACCCCAGGTTGCTGTTAACTTTGGCAGTTTGATAAAATTTTCAAAAGGAGAACCACAGTCCTGGCTTGGGGGTGGCTGCATGCTTGTGTCACGACCCCACCTAGAGGCTGGGACCTAAGACTGGTGTGTCTGTGCCCTGAGGATGGTACATCCCGAAGTCCCAAGTCAGCCCACTGGTGCTCATTTGCTCAAAGGCTCTCAGCCCTTGAGGTCTGCCCTTCCCTAGCTCCTTCCAGCTGGGTCCCACCAGGGCTCCAGAGCCCAAGATCCAGCATCCGCGGACGGCTCTGGGAAGCCTGGCAGCTCCGCTAACTCCAACATGCCTCATTTGACAGAATCGGCGGGAGATGAGACGGACGAGCAAGTGGAGGAAAATGCTGGGAGAATGGGAGACATATAAGCACAGTACAAAAGTAATGTGTGGGGGGAGAGGCCCCTGGAAGCACTCTTTGCAGAGACAGGGGACAGGCACCCATGGCTGTGGCCTGGCACCGTCAGCCTCTCAGAGGGCGGGTGGCACACTGTCCTCACCCGGAGGACTGCAGGCCTGGTCGCCAGATTTCCTGCCTGTTCGTGCAAGCGTCACCTTGCTGGGAGGGAATCTGAATCTAGGGCTGGGACCACCCAGAGCTCAAGGCTAGGGATGCTCTGGTGACCCGAAGGAAGGAAAAGGTTCACATCAGAGTTTCGACTCTGAGTGTCCATCCACTCTTTCAGTCCTGGGAAGGGAGACCCTGTCCCAACTTGATTTCACCTCTACTGAGGAATCATGGGGCCAAAACCGACAATTTCCAGAATCCCCGGGCTCTGGTCCCCACTGGGGTCACCCTGTGGCCTGGGACACCAGACTGTTTTCTGCCCACAGCTCATAGATCGAGTGTACAAGGGAATTCCCATGAACATCCGGGGCCCGGTGTGGTCAGTCCTCCTGAACATTCAGGAAATCAAGTTGAAAAACCCGAGAAAATACAAGGTACGTTCAGCCAGAGCACAACAAACATGACAGGCCATGTCAGGGGCCCAGGTCTCCAGCTGGAGGGAACGTCAAGACCACCCTGGGGGGCTGGGGGCAAAGGTCAGATGAACACCCTGGGCACACATGGTTACACAGTCACCACAGACAAACTCAGCTGTGGTGACCCTCCCTGGCTTCAGTAACAAGCCAAAATGCAGCTTTCTGCAGAAGGAAACCTTCCTTCTGTCCTTTCTTCCCGAAGTGCTGACTGTGGGCTGACTGCCACTGGGGGCAGGGAGTCTTCCATCTGTTCTGAGGCTGCTTCCTCCTCTTGGCCCTGCCCTACAGATCATGAAAGAGAAGGGCAAGAGGTCATCTGAACACATCCACCAGATCGACCTGGACGTAAGCGGGACCTTAAGGAAGCATATCTTCTTCAGGGATCGATATGGAGCCAAGTAAGCCTACGGGAGCCACAGGGCCCCAGGGGAGATGGAGTGAACAAGAGGGATGGGGGCTTCCCTGGAGCAGAAGCCAGGGTCACCCAGGAGGGATGACAGAGCTGCCAAGAGCTCTCCTGGCCCAGGGAGCAGCCGGCACCATGAACCGAGCACCTCCCTGGTTCCAAGCCCTGGGTCAGACTGGAACATGTGGGGCCAGAACCCAGGAGGATCCTGAGGAGATGGAAGACAGTAAAGAAAATCATAAACAATGGTGAAAGGTGCTCTCCCTGACCCATGGGGACCCATGGTAGGACCCACAGGAGGGTGGCAGGATAGAGGGCCCATGAGCCCCCCACCCCCCCAGGCAACAATGACAGCAACCAAATGCTAGGAGAATTAGGGGTCCTGGAAACTCTCATCCAGGTCTGCTGGGAACATGACATGGCACAGCCACGTTGGCAGCCAGTTGGGCATTGGCTCACAAAGCTCAGTGGACTTGAACCACGCGTCCCCAAAGTGTCACAGATATTGAACCCACTGATTTGAAAACTGACATCCACATGAAACCTGCATGCCAGGTTCACTGCTTGATTGCTCGTCACTCACACAGGGAGCCTTCGGGGACGGCCTTGAACACGGGAATGGGGAGAGCAAGGCTGGTCCTCCCTTCAAACGGAAGACCCAGTGAGAAAAGGGAAGGAGCCAGTGATGCCCGCACGAATGTGGGTGGATCCTAGATGCATTTTGCTAAGGGAAAGAAGCCAGACCCAATAAGCTACCACAGTAGGATTCCCATTCCTAGGCCATTCTGGAAAAGGCCAAACCATAGGGACTGAGAAGCAGTCTGGGTGGCCAGGGGCTGACGGATCGGGGAGAGGCTGGGTGCATAGGGGCCACCCTGGAGACTTGGAGAATGAAGGAGTCGCTCCAGGAGGGGCTGCGGTGGTGGCCGGGAGACTCTGCACATTGGTTTGGAACCATGGAGGAACTGTACACCCACAGACTGAACTGGCGTGTGTGCAAACTGAAAAAAAAAAAAAAAATCATTCAGAGTGAAAAGGATCAGGCAAGTCACTGTACAACTGGGCTATTTGCATGTCACAGATGTGGATTTTACTGAAACATTTCTTCAACAGTCTCAGGCCCTGAAGAGCTCACTGCTTATCTGGTGAATCATCTGAACCTGAAATAGGATTTGCTGTTAGGCTGTGTAGACAAAGTGAAACAGCATCTGCACAAACCAAACCATAGCCCCTTTTCCCTGTTTCCTAGGCAGCGGGAACTATTCTACATCCTCCTGGCATATTCGCAGTATAACCCGGTGAGTATTCCCGGCAGTGAGGTTCCTGGGCCGTATTTCCATATTCACAGGAGTGGGTGTCTGGTGGGGGTGTCGTTGCTTCTTTTAAAGTTAGTATTTGTGACCCACCAGGATATAGGAGGTAGGATTCCAGCTCACCACTGGCATAAACCTCCAAGCAAGGGAGTGGTCTCAAGGGGTCAAGCTGAGACACAAAGGAGTCAGGGCCTCGACTCCTGCTGTCACTTGGGCCTGACCACCACTTCTCAGAACAAGAAATGACGCCCTCCTCCTGGGGCTGCTCCATAGCCCAGGAGCTTGGCAGCATCCCACACAGGATGGTGCTATCGGCAGACATTTTGGACAAGGTGCTGAAGTGCCTGATGGACTTGGCTCTTGTCATGAAATGAATTTGCATCCTGAGGAAGCCTCTTCTTCAGAGGAAGCCTCTCCAGTCACCTCTGCCCTCTCCAATGACATGAGTCCTCCCAGGTGACCTCAGCCCTCCCAGGTGATGTCCTTCCATGGTAACTCTGGCTCTTGCAGGAGGTGGGCTACTGCAGGGACCTCAGCCACATCGCTGCCTTGTTCCTCCTTTACCTGCCTGAGGAGGATGCATTCTGGGCACTGGTGCAGCTGCTGGCCAGTGAGAGGCACTCTCTGCAGGGTAAGTGAACAGCTGCCCCAGGGACCTCCTGCAGCCAGACCCGGGGATGGCCACCCTGGCCAGGTGATCACAGCTTTCAGCCAAGGCACCCTCCTTTTGTCACCAGCTTGTTGGGAGACTTTAGGATGTCTCTGCTGAGGGTCCCACAGGAGTCCACGGCTGACCCCCAAAGCCCAAATCAGATGCCTTTCATCCCCATCAGCAGAGGGCATCTCATCCTCCCCGTGGCCACCCTCTGTGTACTGGAGCCACACCCTCTGGCTCTGATTCTGTGCAGCTGACTCTCCCCTCCCTGAGAGTCCTCCTGCCTTCCAGCTGCCCGGGCTCCTGCTGCTGTTGGTGCCCACGAATGGGCCGACCAAGCCCAGGTGGCAGCATCTCCCCATCCCCTGTTCCCTGGCCTGACCCCACTTCCAGGAGATGACCAGGAAGCCCAGCACCCACCCAGTTCTGGCCGCCCTGTCGTGGCCTCAAAGTCAGGCTTGCCCTTTTTGCACCCTGGCCCAGGAGGCCTCCAGGAGAACCTCCAGCCAGGCTCCAGGGAATGTTCCCACCCCACCTCCCCAGGGTAAAGGCCGCATGGTGGGGTCACCAGATGGGAGGGTGGGAGGCCTTGGGGTTTGGGGGCCTCTCCAGCTGCCCAGCTCTTGCAGCTGATGGCTCCACATCTTGGGGGAAGGCTCTGATTTCATGATGGGCTGGGGGATTCTAAGGATTTCACAGCCCAAATGGCGGGATAGTCCAGGGGCTCCAAGACCTACAGGAGCATGTGGTACCCACATCACAACCCAAGACCATGTGGCATCAGGTGAGTTTGTGGTCCCCTCGGCTCTTCCCAGAGGCCCTGCCTCCTGTGGGGCTGTAGGAGCAGGGGAGCTGGAGCCCCTCGTGGGGCTGGTGACTGGCTGAGTCCCAGCCAGGGCCTGACCTGGGACGTCGGGTTCTCCGTGGGCTGGGAGTTGGTTTCCTTTCCTCCTCCTCCTCCTCCTCCTGGAGGAGACAGAGGCACAGGAATGGGGGCCCAGCTCCTGCAGAGCAGGGCAAAGGGCAGTGTGTCCACCGGGAGCGTGGGAAGGTGACAGTGTTGTGGGGAGCTCTGGACACTGCCCAGTTTTCTGCACTAGGGGAAGGGTCTTCAGAGGCCCTGGAAGAGGGAGTTTCTTAGGGCAGCCCAGTTGCCTGAGCACCTGTGTTGCTTCCATCAGGACAAGGAAGATCTATGTGGGCAGTGTTCCTCGTTAGGCTGCCTTATCCGGATATTGATTGACGGGGTAAGGAGGCATAGGGAGACCCTGGCTCAGGGACCCTCCTTACCCTGCAGTGCCCTGCTTCCCCAGCCCGGGGGTATGGCTCACTCCCAGCCCACAGGAGGCTCAGGCGGGTCCCCAAAGGACACACAAGGAAAACCCTCTGCCCAAGAGGGGTCATCCCAGTGAAATGGCTGGGGCTCAGGCCCAGCCTCATGGGCAGACTGGGCCAGGACCCGACTTGAGAGGGCTCAGGGAAGCCTCAGGCCCTGGGCAAGCCCCTCTCTCCAGGAGCCACATCCCCACTGAAATGAGTGCCCCCCATGAGGAGCTGCAAGACCTTGTCTGACCCAGCGTCCTGGAGGGCTCTGGCGACCCTCATGGGGAAGGTCACTGACTCTGGAGACTGAAGCCCCAGTGTGCAGCTCGAGCCACCAGCCCCAGCCTGGAAGGACCAGGTTCTTTCACACCTGCTGTCCCCACAGATCTCTCTCGGGCTCACTCTGCGCCTGTGGGACGTCTATTTGCTGGAAGGAGAACAGGTGTTGATGCCGATGACAAGCATTGCCTTTAAGGTTCAGCAGAGTAAGTCTACGTGTGCCCAGTGGGGCCTGGGGAGCCCTGGGGTCAGACCCCGACTGGCCCGAGGGCAGCTTCCTCACCCTGTCCTCATGATCCTCAGTTCTGGCCCAGAGGGAGGTCTGGCCAGGGGGGCTGGGCAGGACACTGTGACACCGAGTCCATCCCCCACATGACCCAGATGAAAGTCCAGAGTGTGGTGCGCACTTCCCTGCCCAGGTCGCCCCCAGCCACAGTCTCCTGTGTATATCTGGATGCCTGGGGTGGCCACAAAAGGATCCGGCACCGCCCAGTGGGAGACTGAAGTGGCCACGGGGTATGAGCTGTGACCATTCCCAGGTAACTCTCCTGGCCTGATATCCACCCTGTCCCTAGAGCGCCTCATGAAGACATCCAGGTGTGGCCTGTGGGCACGTTTTCGGAACCTGTTCGTTTACACCTGGGCCAGGGATGATGACACTGTGCTCAAGCATCTTAGGGCCTCTATGAAGAAACTAACGAGAAAGCAGGAGGACCTGCCACCCCCAGGTGGGCCCCAGTGCCATGTCCCCTCCCATGTCACCCTCTAGGGTAGTCAATAGTAGGGGAGTGCCCGGAACCCGCAACCCTACTACCTGGGCCTTCCTCTTCACCTTTTCTTCCTCCTCTTCCTCCTGCACTCTAAGAAGGTACAGGAGGCCCACCGGTCCTCAGGGCAGGCGCTCAGTGCCTGTATACTGGACGTGCTGTGCACGCAGGAGGGGGATGTGGGCAAGACCCTCCAACAAGCTCCCTCCCACTTTCCACGGTGTCTCGCTCTCCCCCTCACAGGGCCCTCAAAGTAACTAGATGAGCCCAGACCCATTTGGGGGAGACCCCGTCCCTCCCTGCAAGCACCCACAGCCTCAGAGAGCAGCAGAGGCCCCTCACTCGTGCACGCTCCTCCACGGTTGCCAGGACAACAAGCCTTGAGCCAGGGAGACAAGGGAATCGGTGTCCCTGACCCCCACAGCATTCAGGGAGAGGGCACAAGTGGGACCCCGGGCCCAGAGCCAGAGCCAAGAGTTCAGCCAGATGTGGGAACGGTCAGTCCTGGCATGGACTGGGCAGCCCAGGAGGGCAGAGGGTGTCCCACATCCGGGCCCAAAAACCCACTGCAGAGACGGGTCCCCATGTGAGGTGGCAAGGGGCTGGGTGACATCCAAGGCCCCTCCCACCTGAGTTCTGACTGGGGGTCGTATCCCAGGCCCAACAGCCCTGGGACAATGGTGTGTGGCAGGAAGCCCCCAGCCAGTCTGAATCCTGGGGGCAGTCTCAGGAGCCACCCCCGATGCCACGACAGCTTCTCCACGCCAGGCAGCACACACCCCTCCCTCTGGGATCAGCAGACTACAGGCGTGTCCTCAGTGTCAGGCCACGGGGGCCACACAGAGACCCCGAGGACTACAGAGATGCAGGCAGGTGGGGCCCAGCCCAGAAAGGCTTGCATGGGCTCACTGGAGACGCTGACCGCGTCTGTTTTCCTTTCAGCCAAACCCGAGCAAGGGTCCTCGGCATCCAGGCCTGTGCCGGCTTCACGTGGTGGGAAGACCCTCTGCAAGGGGGACAGGCAGGCCCCTCTAGGCCCACCAGCCTGGTTCCAGCGGCCCATTTGGTCAGCTTCCCCGCCATGGGCACCTCGTTCTTCCACACCCTGTCCTGCTGAGGCTGTCCGTGAAGACAACTACCCTGTGGGCACTCGGGGTGTACCCAGCCCGGCCCTTGCTCAGGGAAGACCTCAGGGTTCCTGGAGATTCCTGCAGTGGAACTCCATGCCCCGCCTCCCAACGGACCTGGATGTAGGGGGCCCTTGGTTCCCCCATTATGATTTCGAACAGAGCTGCTGGGTCCGTGCCATATCCCAGGAGGACCAGCTGGCCACCTGCTGGCAGGCTGAACACCCTGCGGAGGGGGTGAGATTGGCTTTCACTGCACTGAGCCACGACGTGGGCATGGACTTCCCGGCCCTGCAGTGCACCCAGCACTGAATCCAACCAGGGCACCCCCTTCAGAGCTAGGGACGAGCAGCAGTGCACTCCCACCTCAGGGCCTTGCCTCTGCTGCCTCCACTTGGAAAGTTCTCAGTTCCCTCCAGGTTTCTAGAAGCATCTGGGCCAGGGCTCATGGCTGGATAATTTCCCAAGGCTTAACAACCCAAGCAACCTTCCCATCCTCGTTTTATTTTTTGTTAAACTTATGAAAATTTATTAAGAAAGTGTGCAGCTCGAGAGACATTCAGAGATGGAACACACCAGCCCCAAGATCACAAAGCCAACCATGCCCAGCCCCTCCCAGTACCCCCAGACCCACGACCAGCGTTCTGAATTCTGATGACACCGCGAGCCTGCCTTTGTACTTTAAACTCATGGAAGGATAACCACCTTCACGTTTTAAAATAAATGTTTCCTGTTGAATGATTTTAGATTTTAGACAGAAATATTCAAAAGGCACTACAGTGTCCTCTTACACCTTCCATCCGGCTGCCCCTAATAATGACGTTTTGCAGTCCCATGGCACATAAGAAATTTAGGCCGGGTGTGGTGGCTCACACCTGTAATCCCGGCAATTTGAGAGGTCGAGGTGGGAGGTTCAGGTTCACTTGAGTCTACAAGTCTGAGACCAGCCTGGGAAGCATAGGCGGACCCTGTCTCTAGAGAAAAGTCAAAGAAATTAGCCAGGCATGGTGGTGTGTGCCTATAGTCCCACCTAGTCAGGAGGCTGAGGCAGGAGGATTGCTGGAGCCCGTGAGTTCCAGGAAGCAGTGAGCCATGATTGCACCACTGCACTCCAGCCTGGGTGACAGAGTGAGACTTTAGCTCTTAAAAAAAAATTGAGAAATGTAACATGAGTACAATCCTATTAACTAAATAATAATGTGAACTATTATCTAAGGTTATTAAGGCTAGAATTATCCCATTTTTGCCTAGCTTCTTGTACCTGTCCGAAGATCCCACCTTGGACTCACCCTCTGCCTTCAGCTCATGTCTCTTCAGCTTCCTCCAGATGGTCCAGCAAACACACACCTGGGCTGAATGGTAGAGCTGATTGCTCATACACAAGGGTAGACCGGTGGGCAGGGATTTTCAAACTTTTGCAGTAAATGAGTTTTCCATGGTGTTCTGGAGAGCACCGTTTGAGAAACACTTTGATAGTGAATCTAGGCCTCAATATCCATCAGCTGCTCTAGCTTGAATTTTGTTCAAGCTCAGTGAAAACCTGCTCTGCATGTGCATGTGAAATGGGCAAGGATGAGTAAGCTGCAGAAAAAGAAGACAGGACACAGGGGGTCTGTCTAAGCTCTATCTCCTGCCTGCAGCACTGATGGATCAAATCCAACGCTTAGGGAATAGTGACCACGTGCTGGGCCAGCCCCGGGCTCTGAGGATCTGACAGTGAGTGACGCTGAGCCAGGCCTTGCCCTTGGGGAGCTCTCCAGCATACACCTCCCTCTCCCCTCCCAGCGCCCTGCAAAGCGGCGTCAACGCCATTGTTAATGCACAGAGGAGGAACCTGACTGTTAGACCTGGGTTTTCCAGGGTTGCACGGCTTCTGGGAGACAGATGTGACCCTGAGGGCAGGGCACAGGCCAGTGTAATGCCAGGATGGAATGAGCTGTGATCTGTGCCATGTAGAGGCGTGGGCCAAGATGGGACTGACTGATGACCAGGTCAGCCAGGTTGCTGAAAATACTCTTGGGTCCTCACCTGCCAGCTCCCAGGAGTCCAGAACTGCCAGGAGAGTTGTGGCAGGTCCCCTATCCTCAGCTGGGTGGGCCTGGATAGAACAGCAAGGCGAGGGCACATTTCCCCAGCCATTCCCTCCAGGCACAGCTGTGACCTGCTCATTCCAATTTTTTGGAAATATTTCCACACACACACAGAACTGCAAATAGCAGTGGATATGGTGAGAGGTGTTTGGACATGGGATACGCAGTATTTTGGAGGCAGAGCCAGGACTTGCCGATGGGTTAGCTGCAGGGCTTGAGCAGGGAAGGAGAGTCGAGGATGATGTGTTCAAATCGGTTCACTCACCTTCCGTGTGCCGCGCCTGTGCTGGGCACTGGGTGAGACAGATGAGCACAGGAGCCCCAGGCTGGGGGAGATGTCGGGGGAAGCCCAGAATGTCTGTGCAGGGTAGGAAGCCCAGAGTGTCTACTGGGAGCTGAAGGCTTATGTCCACCTGGGTGCCGTCCAGGCTCTCTGCATGTAGAAGTATACGCTGAGCTGCCTGGAGGAGGAGCAGCTGCTGTTGGTGGTGACCAGCACGTTCAGGAACGGAGACTGCTCTGTCAACAGAGAGGGGGATGGCCTGAGGTCTGGATGGTGTAGCGGGTGGTAGGGCCCAGGAGGACCCAGGAAAGGGTCTCAGGGATGCAGAACATCCTACTGAGGGTGTTTGGGAGTCAGTGCTCAGGTCACTCTGGGTCACTCAGGTCATTTGCCAGCCTCTGTCATAATTATTGCCATATGAGAGTTCCACCTTTCCTATGACATATTTTATATATTTCTATGAATGGCCTACTTGTTTGTATTTATGAATTTATGTTTAAAGGATGGGCAGGGGTGCTTGAGAGGTCCCCAGGAGATTCCCTCTGGGGAAAGAGGGGCCCACCCCTTCCCAGCAGCCCTCTGAGCCCCCCGATCGCTTGGCCACAGCCCCTGCCTGGAGAAAGCATCCCCCTCGGAGATATATGGATATCAGAAGAAACCTTTCTCTGTCACCAGGACAAATCCTGTTCTTATTTGAACCAAGGCCAGTTTTCCTAATGAATGCAGGGAGGACAGCACAGACCAGTGAAACCAGCAGATAATCCATAAGACTCTATCCCAGAGCTGGGAAATCTCCTTCCCTGCCAAAACTTTTCCTGAAAGTTCTTAAGAATGAGGCAAACAGTTTAAGTCTCTCTTGCATTGTCCTTTTAGTGAAAGAGTTCAATAAGGAAGGAGAGGAAGTGGAGCAGATGCTTAGTTTCCAAGCTGGAAAAGTGGCCCGTGGTTAACCAAGACTGGATGTAAAAGTACAGGTAGCCGCGGGTCCAGGTGAGCCAGTCCTCTGATGGCATGGCTGCTAATGCCAGCAGATGCTCCCGTCCTCTCCTTTCAAAGACTGACTTCTTCTGGTCTTTCATTCATTAAAATAAAATTGACAGGGCATCATCCCAGAAGCTCTACACTTTCCCTTCCCTGGATTTCAGACTCTAGATTCTGCTGAGATTTGAGCTTCACGGTGAACACATTCTTGGTGTGCTTGCTGTTGAGGGGTGTGGAGGACAGAGAGATGGTGAAATGGCAAAGTGGCTCTTGAGCGTGGGTGGGGGAAGCCCCCACATTTCTGAGTCAGTGCCACCTGGACACTACCCTTGGAGCATCCTGCTGAGGTGGCCATTCAGGTTTTCCTTCCTTTCCTTTTATTCCACTGTTTCTGAATCACGAATAAAGATCCAAGGCAAATAGCACATTCAGATCCCCAAGCTCTACACCTTCAGTGTGACCAGGGACGTGCACCATTCAGGCTCATGCAGGACTCACAGCCTTTGGACAACAGCTAAGGGACCTGCTTCTCTTCAGCACATGGGGCTTGTTTGTGTTGGGGTCTGAGCCCTGAGCACATGGTCAAGGAGACCCCCAGGTCTTTCTGAACAGAGACAGCTGGCCTGGGGGCCTCCCTCTCACTGCATGCAAGAGTCTGTTAGGGTGGCTGTCTTGCTTCTAGGTGTTGGGAAATTCAATTTAGGTCCCTAAAAATGAAAAGCCCCAGGACATCTCCGTGGCTTGGGATCCACAGGAGAGCATCATTGATGCTGGGGATATCTTAAACATGTAGAAACCCGCAGGACTACCTTAGACAGGGCACGGGGCACAGCACCTGGGGATGCAGAGTGGAGAGTTCACCACTACAGCCTGGAATCACCTCTGTGATGCCTTCTTCAAGATACTTGGCTGCCTTCGCGGCTGGAAGGCTGATGCCCAGATCCCAATGTGGCCACAGGCTAGCAGCTTGCTTCACCTTCCTGAACTGCAATTTCTCCATCTGAGCCTTTCTCCCAAGAGGAGTGTCCAGGCTCACTTAGCCCATATGGGCCAGAAACCCCGCACGGTGCCCGGCACACAGTAGGCCCTCGGCAGATGCTGCCCCCTTCTGCCTCCACCACCCTCCTGGGGCTCCCTCCTGAAACAGCCTCCCTCAGCGCCTCGAGTCTTGCACCCTTACAGGCTCTTGCATGCAGTGAGAGGGAGGCCCCCAGGCCAGCTGTCTCTGTTCAGAAAGACTTGGGGGTCTCCTTGACCATGGGCTCAGGGCTCGGACCCCAACACAAACAAGCCCCGTGTGCTGAAGAGAAGCAGGTCCTTTAGCTGAGGTCCAAAGGCTGTGAGTCCCACATGAGCCTGAAGTGGTGCAGGTGCCTGGTCACACTGGAGGTGTAGAGCTTGGGGATCTGAATGTGCTGATTGCCTCGGACCTCAAACATCTCACAGGCTGCCTGGAAGAAGGTGGAGCAGACTGGGGTTAATGGTCAGCAGCAGCAGCATCCCCACCACTGGGGCTACCACTTTTAGGCCCTTACCATGGGCCAAACACTGAGCCGTGTGCTTTGTGTAACTTCTAAGCACACTTACCTCATAGGGTGACAGCAAACACTCGAAGAGGTGCCTGGGCTTGGCACATAGTAGCTATTGCTACTATTAGGAATGTTGTTTTGTCTTTGTTTTTGTTTTGAGACAGGGCCTCACTCTGTCACCCAGGCTGGAGTACAGCAGTGCCATCATAGCTCACTGAAGCCTCAACCTCCCTGGGGTCAAGCAGTCCTCCCACCTCAGTCTCCCAAGTAGCTGAGACTACAGGTGTGCACCACCAAGCCCAGCCAATTTTTTGTATTTTCAGTAGAGACTGATGTTGCCAAGTTGCGCAGGCTGGTTTTGAACTCTGGGGCTCAAGCGATCTGCCCACCTCAGCCTCCCAAGGGGCTGGGATTTCAGGCGTGTGATACTGCGCCCAGCCATTATGAATGTCAATATTGACATGATCTTGTTGTATCCTCATGCCCACACTGGGAGAGGTCTGATTGTCCCCATGTTCCTGCTGTGGAACCACATGGAGGAGGCCTATGTTATCCCAACAGCGCAGAAGCACAGTCTGAGTCTCTTCTTTGGCTGAGCCAAGGGCGTGCTGGAGAGGCCTGAGAGAAGAAGGAGCAGCCCTTGTGACCAGTGCCTTTTCAGTTCAGAAGGAACGTCTCCTCTTGTTTACGTGACTTGGCTGAGCTTGCTACTTCTGCTTTGAGAGTCCAATACCACGATCAAGACTTTAATTATCCCCAATTTACAGATGATGAAACCACATTGGGCAGGAAAGAAAGTCACCCCAGGAGAGTGAGTTGGACCTGGGCACTGGCTGAGGACAAAGTGGAATGATAATTTGGGATGTAGCTTGTTAAGGGGCCTCACAAGTGTTCTTGTGATCCAGGTGTTGAGAGGATAGAGCAGAAAGGTTGCCAGGGAGATGCAGGTAGGGTGCACTGCGAGAGTAGGAGAAATTAAAGAGAACATGCAACAAAGCCTTGGAACACCGGGAGGGGGATGGACCACCCGGTTTTGTGCTACGGGAGAAGAGAGCAAGAAAAGGAATCTGTGTTCAATCCTGGCAGCCTGCAGGAGAAGCAAATGCCCTTCATTTTGTTCATCAGCGGCGAGACTGGCATCCCTGTAGCTTTGGGAAACCAGGCTAGTGTGGATGCCAGCTCACTCCAGCGGGCCTGACTGGGAGACCTTGGGCTCGGGTTCTGGTCTGGGGCTCCTAGGCCTGATGGGAGGACAGTTCACCCCAGGTTTCCTGTACTTCAGCTCGTATCCAGATGATGGTAATTGTTGAAATGAGAGACTCAAAAGAAGCTGGAACCTGAACTTTCTTGTTGTCCCATATGGACACCTGTGTTCAGTTTCGGGTTCTACCTCTTGCTGTCTCTGTGTTCTTAAGAACTCACTTAAGCCTTTCTGAGTCTCATTTTCTTCATTTATAAAATAAAAGACATAACATTTATGCCAGATATTGTCCTCAGGATTAAATGGGAAAATGAGCAAGCCTCTTGTGCATTCCCCTGGCATCCAGTGGGTGGAGGCCAGAGAAGCTGTTAAACATCCTGCCAGGCACAGGACAGCCCCCATCACAAAGAATTGACTGGATCCTGATGTCAGTAAGGCAGAATTGAGGATCCTTCATGTGGGGGAAAAAGAATAAACTCAGAAGCTTGGCAGATCTCAATTCAAACCCTGGTTGTATCACCTCTAGCTGAGTGACCTTAGGCAGGTCTATGAACTCTCTGAGACTCGGCCTCCTCATTGGTAGAATGAGGTAGATAAAAATGCCAAGCTCACCCAGAAATAACCACATGCATATATGGTCAACCGATCTTTGACAAGGTCATCAAGGATACACAATGTAGATTCTTTTATTCCTTTACTTTCTTAATAGACTTGCTTTCACTGTACTATAAAAAAAATGCACAACGTAGAAAGGAAACTCTCTTCAATGAATGGTGTTGGGGAAACTGCTTGAAAAAGAATGAAATTGCACACTTGTTTTACATCATATACAGAAAATTAGCTCAAAATGCATTAAAGATTTAAATGTAATATCTGAAACCATGCAAATCCTAGAAGCAAACATAGGGAAAAATCTCCTTGCCATTGGTCATAATTGGCAACTTTTTTTTTGCTATAACACCAAAGCACAGTCAACAAAAGCAAAAATAAATAAATGGGACTACATCAACCTTAAAAGGTATTACACACCAAAGGAAACCATGACAAAATGAAAAGGCAACCTACAAAATGGAAGAAAACAGTTGCAACCCATATATTTGATAAGGGGTTAATTGAAAATATATGAGGAATTCACACGACTCAATACCAAAAATTAATAAATACATCAATAACCCAATTAAAAATAGGCAAAGTACCCCAATGGACTTTTTTCTCCAAGGAAGACATACAAATGGCCAGCCAGCATATGAAAAGGTGCTCAACACCACTAATCATCAGAGAAATGCAAATCAAAACCACAATGGGATATTGCTACATAGGATAAGACAGCTGTTATAAAAAATGACAAGAGATAACAAGTGTTGGCGAAAGCATAGAGGAAAGAGAACCCTTGTACACTGTTGGTTGGAATGTAAAGTGGTATAACGTTCATGGAAAACAGTATGGAGCTTCCTCAAAAAATCAGAAGCAGAACTACCATACAATTCAGCAATCAAGTTAGAATGTTGAAGAGAGATCTGCGCCCCATGTTTATTACAACACTATTCACAATACCCAAGATATGGAAACAGCCTAAGTGTCCAGCAACAGATGAATGGATAAATAAAATATATATAAACAATGGACTATTAGCCATTAAAAAGAAGAAACTCCTGTCCTGGATAAACCTGGAGAACATTACGCTAAGTGAAATAAGCCAGACACAGAAAGACAAGTTTTGTATGATCTCACTTCTATGTGGAATCTAAGAGAGTCAAACTCATAAAAACAGATAGTAGAATGGTGGTTGCCAAGGGCTGGGGGTGGGGAAAATGGGAAGCTATTAATCAAAGGGTGTAAACTTTCAGTTATAAGATGAAGAAAATTCTGGAGATTTAATGTACAGCATAGGTGGTAATGGATGTAATAAATTTGATTGTGATAATTAGTACACAACATATACATATATGAAATCATCACATTGTGTGCATTAAATATACACAATCCTTGTCAACTAAGTATTTAAAAAAATTGTTCTTAAATGCCTAGGTCATAAGAATTCTGATAAAGACAACATACATGAAGGGACCTACTACACAGAAGGTCCTAAATAGGTTCATTTTGTTTTATTTTATTTCAACTCTGGCAGATGTAGACTTATTGCAAAAGAATGTAGAATACACTTGCGCACAAAGCATTATCTATATGATGATTAAATATCCTGCATACATGCCATGTCATTTCTATTCCTCATTCAATGGATAAAAAAAGCAGAACCAGCCTTCTGGTGGTCACAAAACATTTTGACATGAGAAAGGCTGATCATGAGCAATTTGGCAATGTACATCCCAGAGCATGCATGCCCTTTGTCCCACAGCTACCATGATGTCATGTCTAGCGATTAGTCCTAAGGAGATGATCAGAGATGTGTAAAGAGATTTCATTCTAACAGCATCCTCTGTAGTGGTATATGTCAGGGGCTGGCAAACCATGTCCAGAGGAGCAGGCTGCATCTAGTCCACCACCTGTTTT
Organism: Pongo pygmaeus; assembly: GCF_028885625.2. NCBI lineage: Eukaryota > Metazoa > Chordata > Mammalia > Primates > Hominidae > Pongo > Pongo pygmaeus. The sequence continues at coordinate 53,243,260 of NC_072392.2, forward strand.
TGTAAAGTTTACCAGAACACAGTCATGCCCATTCATTTACAAATTGTGTATGGCTTCTTTCCCTGCAACAGCAGAGTTGAGTGTTGCACCAGAAACCTATGGCCTGCAGAGTTTAAAATATCAACCCTTTGGCCTTTTGTAAAAAAAGTTTACTGACTCCTGGTGAGTACATTAAGAAAAAGTTAGAAAAACCTAAATCTTCAAGAGTGGAGAATTAGAAAATAAGACATGTTGTATATAAGACAAACTGTTTGTGTGTGTGTTTATTTCTAAATATATTATTTTGAAATAATGTTGTCGACATATGTTGCAGGTCTTAAAAATTGTTCAATATATAGTGTTAATCAAAAAACAGCAAATAGTAAAATGTAGACAGAACGTGATTGTGCATTTTGTGCATACACCAACAGAAAAGGGTGCTGGGAAACCTGTGGACCAACATACTAAGTGTGGTTCTTTTGATGGTGGTTATCATGGATTTTTAAAAATCTTCCTGGTTTTCCGTACATTCTGACTTTCCTCTAATGAGTATGAATAAATACGTATTTCTTGAGGAATGTGAAAATAACTTTATCTTCCCAGATTTCTCATAATTGAAAATGTTGGAATAAATGGTCCTGGGACAGATCTTTCCACTGAGAAGGGCAGAAGGGAAACCCTGGGGATTCAGCTGGGTTTCTGTTGCATTTCTAGTAACACACAGTTGTGAAAGGCCAGTGTTGGCCACTCCCCAGGACAGTCTGGGGTAGAGGAGGCCAGGATTTAACTACTTGAGGTACCAGGGAACAGATGTGGCCACAGCCCTTCCCGACTCACTGTTTTCCCTTCCACAGTCCCTGTCTTCTCTTCACTGATGCACATAGATGCTTGACCAGAGGAGAGATTTAGTTTTCATCCGAGGATTATCTGTTATGTTGCAGTTCTGAAATTCCCATAATGTTTAAGCTAGAACACAAGTGATTTCATTATCTCCAATGTGTATGGCTTGATATAAATATATTCCATTATGTAGCACCTTAAATCCAGATAAAACATAAGGAATTTCTATTCCATGTTTGTATGATCAATGTTAATAATATAAGAAAATCTAAAAAGAAGCTATTTCCTATATTACAGTATGAAATAAATATGCTGAATGATTTGTTTTGGGGGGTGGAAAGGTGTAAGACTGAAGAGGGTGCCTGTGGGGAACAGTGATAGGAGTCCTTTCTTAAGGGTTGGGTTTTACATATGTCTTTTAAAATAGATGATATCACTAATAAATTATCTGTGGGCATCATGAAAAAAGTGTATAATGTACAACTTTATGAGCTTGACAGTTGGTGAAAACTTTTCTGTTTAAAATTTTATTTGGCCCTCCCCAAAAGAAATGTTTATTTATGAGTATTAGGATAGTTCCAGTAGTAATGCCTCAAAAGAACCAGGAGGCATAGTGTTGTCTAAAATGTGGACTCAGGAGCCAGACTGCCTGGCTGTGCAATTAGCCTTGTCATTTCCTAGATATGTGGCAAGTTAATTAACTTCTCAGTGTTCTTAGCTGTAGAATGGGGATAATCACAATATACATCTCAGGGTTATATTAAAACCTGAAAAAGTTAATTTTGTAAAGCACTTAGAGTGATATCTGGCAAATAAAAGTGTTTATAAAAGTAAACCCTATGAAAGTGTTTACTCATTAAATACAATAATCTGAAACCATTAGTGATTTAAACATTTGTGGCTGACTTGGTAATGTTTATGAAAATAAATACTGTCTTTATAATCTTTGACCTTATTTTACTCCTAGGAATTTATTGTCCAGTAAACATTTTCACAGGCAAAAATATTACTATAAAATCATGTTTATTACATCAATCTGTGCAAAACGAAAAAATACACAATTAAAATGGCCATCAAAAGGAGTATTGATTAAACGAATGATAGTAAATCCATTCATTAGTAATCATATTATCCAAAAAGAATGAGGCATATTTATGTGACATGGGAAGATCCACAACTAATGTTAAATGGTAAAAGATATAAAACGTTATGCCCAATAAAATACTTTCTGTGAGAGAATATGTTAATTTATGCAAGTGGGGCCAATGTGGACGGTTTATGCTAATTTCATTATACCTCACAGACAGACCTGGGCTCTCCCACTCATCATCTATGTGGCCTGGGGTAAGTCATTGAACTGCTGTAAGCCTCAGCTTCTTCATCTGTCAGGCAGTGATACCCTGACTGCTCTGCAGGGTAACTCTGAGATTTAAACGTGATCATCCCAGAATATGCCTGGCAAACAGTAGGAGCTCAGAACTTGATGTTTTTTTCCTACAGCAACTGCTGTAGGGGATAGTAGCTAATGGAACATGTTGGTAAATCCTTATATATAGCAAATATTGTAGAAACATAACTACATCCTACTATTTTTTCAAACCCTCCCCCCACCCTTTTTTTTTCCCCTGAGACACAGTCTCACTCTGTTGCCCAGGCTGGAGTGCAGTGGCACCATCTCGGCTTGGCTCACTGCAACCTCTGACTCCCGGGTTCAAGCGATTCTTGTGCCTCAGTCTCCCAAGTAGCTGGGATTACAGGCATGTGCCACCATGCCCAGGTAATTTTTTTGGTATTTTTAATAGAGATGGGGTTTCTCCATGTTGGCCAGGCGGGTCTCCAGCTCCTGGCCTCAAGTGATCTGCCTGTCTCGGCCCCCCAAAGTGCTTCCTCAAACCTCTTCTATCCAGTAAAACAGCCTCACTGGGTCAGTGGATATCATGTGGCTGCCTCACATTTTTACTTTATAAAAGGTCATCCTGAGGCCATTCGAAAGTATGAATCAAAACACTTTAGGAACAGGGCCACAGGTTTGCATGAGGCTTGTCAGTGGACCTCCAGGATGAAGACCAAAGGAATTGTGCAATTTCTAGTGGAATCATTTACACTTAAGATCTTATTTATTTATCAAAAGCCTGCTTGCTGTGAGGTAGGAATTCTTAACCCCAATTTGCAGAAACTGAGACTTTGCCTGACACCACAGAGCTGGGAAAAGGTGGGCATAAGATCCTTACCAAGTCTGACTTCCAAAGGAAGATTTGAAAAGAAACCTCCTTGCTACCTGCCAAATCTCTGTAGAGCCAGCAGCCATGTTCCCACATGAAACAGGACAATGACAATAGCACCAGGAATAGCTACTCCTGGTCAGATCCCCTCATGAGCTCAACCCCGCAGGATGGGGACACCGGGCCCTGCTTAGGGGAAAGGAAGGGGGTTTGTAGAGGAAGCCCAGCCAGCCAAGCAACCAGAGATGGGAAAAACCCATTGGGAGGAACTTGCTTGCTCTAGCTGGGCTTTGCAAAGAACAGGAAAAGATGAGTCTGCACAGACAGAAATGGTCTAGAATGGCTGAATGTTTCATGTAGAAATTTTATGATTAATACACTTGTACCATTTCTTAGAATCATTTGCTTGTTTAATTCCAGTCCATCAAGTGATAATTTTGTTGATATTTAGAGGCTCCTCAGTTAATTTCTGTGGGATTTTTGGTTATATTTAATAAGGAAAATAATATGAACTGTCTAAGAAAAAAAGAAACAAAGCCAATTATTCCTGAGAATGTTTAAATTTATTGACGCACACTTTGTTAATTTTTAGTATAGAACCTACATTTCATAATAGAAAACCTTGGACTTGCCAGTGGTAGCTGCTGGAATGAGGTGTTTGTCCAGTACATCCAGAATATTGCCACAGATTAACTTTAGCTCAGTCTCAACCTGAAAAAATAAAAATAAATTAAAAAAAATCAGATCGTTGAAGTCTAGAAATTCTGTAAATTATTACACATTCTATGTACCTCTGTTTTTGTGGAAGAGAGCTTAGTGTTACAGAGAATTCGTTTCCCTCTCCAAACTCCCTTCTTCCCTTTTGACACAAAAGCAGAGAAAAGCTGCCTGTCGGTTATCAAAAGTATCTTTTCCTTTCGGCAGGCAATTAAGTGCTACACACACACACCATCCCCCACCCCAACACCCCCTCACAGTCCAACGGAAGAATCAGCAATGACTGAAACTAAACACCGATGCTACTTGGTAAACACTGGTCAATTACATGAATATTTCACAAGGTAGCAACTATTGTGTCCATTTACTTGGGAAAACAGAAGCTAAGACATTTGCTGAAAGGTCATCCCCTTAAAAGAACTTAATAAGCAGAGCTAGGATTTGAAGCCAGGCAGGGTGCAAGGGACAGTACAAAATTCAAACCCAGGCAGTTTGCCTTCAGTACTTATATTCCTAACAACGTTCAACAGGCAATCCCTTTAGGGGAAGAGATCCAAAACTAGTTAAGATACCAAAAATCTGTGGACCAAAGTAACTATTGCCACTCATTTATATTCACGTATAATGCTGAAAATGTACACCACCTCTAAAGGTACATCCCAGTTTACTTCTTTTTTTTTTTTTTTTTTTTTTTTTGAGAGGGAGTCTCACTCTGTCGCCCAGGCTGGAGTGCAGTGGCGTAATCTCAGCTCACTGCAACCTCCACCTCCCGGGTTCACGCCATTCTCCTGTCTCAGCCTCCTGAGGAGCTGGGACCACAGGCGCCTGCCACCACGCCCAGCTAATTTTTTGTATTTTTAGTAGAGACGGGGTTTCACCATATTAGCCAGGATAGTCTCGATCTCCTGACCTCGTGATCTGCCTGCCTCAGCCTCCCAAAGTGCTGGGATTACAGGCATGAGCCACCACACCTGGCCTATTATTTGTTTTTTAGACAGAGTCTTCCCCTGTCACCCAGGCTGGAGTGCAGTGGCCCTATCTCAGCTCACTGCAGCCTCTGCCTTCCAGGTTCAAGCAGTTCTCATGCCTCAGCCCCCTGAGTAGCTGGGATTACAGGGGTGTGCCACTGTATCCGGTTAATTTTTGTATTTTTAGTAGAGATGGAGTTTCACCATGTTGGCCAGGCTGGTCTTGAATTCCTGGCCTCAAGAGATCCACCTACCTCGGCCTCCCAAACTGCTGGATTATCGGTGTGGGCCACGTGTGGCCCAACTCTACTATTTCAATGAAGCTCCTGTACCCTAGGTCATCACTGACTTCCCAGTTGCTGAATCCAGTTGTCTTTACTGAGTTGGTCCTTAATTTAACTTTCTTTTGCATTGAAGCTACTGACTGACCACAGCATTTTGAAACTCTCTTTGTCTTACTACTGTGATTCTACTTTCCTTATTTTTCATCTTACCTCTTAAGTCTGTGGCTTCTCAGACTTCCTCACAATTCATTGCTTATTTTAAAAACTCAAAAATTTAAACCTCCTGAGCAGTTCAAAAATAATATACCTTTGAAATTTTTTAAACTTTTCAGAGTTGCAAGAATAGTTCAGTGATCATCAGTTGTTACCATTTTGCCATATTTTATATGTCTGTGTGTCCCTCCCTTTCTACCTGCCCCCACATATATGTATATCTATGAATATTCACGTTTTTTAACCTTAGTAAATTTTGTTCCTGTACAATTTGAGAGTTAACTGCAGATTTCATAGCACTTTACCCCTAATTTCTTCTATATGTCTGCTAAGAATAAGGGCATTTTTTTTTTTTTTTTTTTTTTTTTGAGAATGAGTCTCACTCTGTCACCCAGGCTGGAGTGCAGTGGCACAATCTTGGCTCACTGCAACCTCCACCTCCTGGGTTCAAGCGATTCTCCTGCCTCAGCCCCCCAAGTAGCTGGGATTACAGGTGCCTGCTACCACGCCTGCCTAATTTTTGTAATTGTAGTAGAGATGGGGTTTTGCCATGTCGGCCAGGCTGATCTCAAACTCCTGACCTAAGGTGATCCGCCCTCCTCGGCCTCCCAAAGTGTTGGGATTACAGACGTGAGCCTCCGTTCCCGGCCTCTTTTTCCTTTTGTAATTAACAAGTGATCTATGGAATGATAGAAACTGTGTGAATATTCTGTCCCATAATAATCTTTACTTAATGGTTTCATCTGAATTGCTTCTTGCCCAAATCAAATATTACTATAGTGATTAGAAAATGGAGACTTTTCTATTTTTTCTGTATTGTTTCTATATTGTCATTCTTCTGTAAAGATTTTTTTATACTCCTTTTTTTTTTTTTGAGACAAAGTCTCACTTTGTCACCAGGCTGGAGTGCAGTGGTATGATCTCAGCTCACTGCAACTTCCGCCTTCCAGGTTCAGGTGATCCTCCTGTCAGCCTCCAGAGTAGCTGGGACTACAGGCATTCGCCACTGTGTCCAGCTAATTTTTTGTATTTTTAGTAGAGATGGGGTCGCACCATGTTGGCCAGGATGGTCTTGATCTCTTGACCCCATGATCCAGCCACCTCGGCCTCCCAAAGTGCTGGGATTACAGGTGTGAGCCACCGCGCCTGGCCCTATACTCCCTTTTTACTGTTTTTTTTTTTTTTTTGAGATGGAGGTTCACTCTCTTGCCCAAGCTGGAGTGCAATGATGTGGTCTTGGCTCACTGCAACCTCCACCTCCCAGGTTCAAGCAATTCTCCTGCCTCAACCTCCTGAGTAGCTGGGATTACAGGTACGTGCCACCACACTCGGCTGATTTTTATATTTTTAGTAGAGATGGGGTTTCACTGTGTCGGCCAGGCTGGTCTTGAACTCCTGACCTCATGATCTGCCCGCCTCAGCCTCCTAAAATGCTGGGATTACAGGTGTGAGCCACTGCACCTGGCCCTTTTTTTTTTTTCTTTGTTTATTTTTTTCAGACAGGGTCTTCCTCTGTTGCTCAGGCTTGAGTGCAGTGGCACGATCATGGCTCACCACAGCCTTGGACCCCAGGCTGTCTCAGCTCACTGCAACCTCTGCTTCCCGGGTTCCAGTGATTCTCGTGCCTCAGCCTCTGGAGTAACTGGGAGTACAGGTGCTCACCACCATACCTGGCTAATTCTTGTATTTTTAGTAAAGATGAGGTTTCACCATGTTGGGCAGGCTGGTCTCAAACTCCTGGCCAACATGGTGATCCACCTGCCTTGGCTTCCCAAAGTGCTTCATATTGTTAGCCCTAATTTTAGTCGAATTCCATAGCGTTCTTCTTCTTTATTTTTATTTTTTATTTTTGAGATGGAGTCTCTATCTGTCCCCCAGGCTGGAGTGCAGTGGTGTGATCTCAGATCACTGCAGCCTCCACCTCCGGGGTTCAAGCAAGTCTCTGCCTCCGCCTCCTGAGTACCTGGGATTACAGATGCCTGCCACCATGCCCAGCAAATTTTTGTATTTTTAGTAGACACGGGATTTCATCATCTTGGCCAGGCTGGTCTTGAACTCCTGACCTTGTGATCCACCCGCCTCAGCCTCCCAAAGTGCTGGGATTACAAGCGTGAGCCACCGCGCTCGGCCACATTCTTCTTTCAGTTCATATTTGGATATCCTTTTTTTCTACAGTGAGAACTCTGGTAACAACATAAATAAATGCAGTCATTTGTTCGGTTGTACAATATATGCATTATGAAAATTAGAATACCAATAGTATTTCCAGCTACAAACCTACTAAGTTTGATTTAATATTTCTTTGCAAGTTTTTGTGTGCTTACCTATAGGCCACTAAGGGTGTGCAGTCTAAAATTACTTAAGTATCTTTTTCTTACTGGGAGCAGTGGCTCACGCCTGTAATCCCAGCACTTTGGGAGGCCAAGGCGGGCAGATCATGAGGTCAGGAGTTCGAAACCAGCCTGGCCAACATGGTGAAACCCCATCTCTACTAAAAATACAAAAATTAGCCGGGCATGGTGGCGAGCACCTGTAGTCCCAGCTACTTGGGAGGCTGAGGCAGGAGAATCACTAGAACCTGGGAGGCGGAGGTTGCAGTGAGCCGAGACCACGCCACTGCACTGCAGCCTGGGTGACAGAGTGAGACTCCGTCTAAAAAAAAAATCTTTTTCTCTTATATCTTTTTTCTCTTTCTCTTTCTGTAGTAAAGTTATTGGTGTAATAGTCAATTAAATTTATGTATTCCTATTGTATTCAGTTGTACTTCTCACCCCTCATCCTTGTTGATTTTATTTTACTTTTGAAATATATTAAACATTAATATGGTTCAAAAGAAAAAATCTACATTTTATAATTGCAGTAATATTTGATTTAGGAAAGAAAAAAATGGATGATGAAACCGTTGAGGTTTTACTCAGAAGGTATACTGAAAAGTCTTATTTCTTGTCCTTCCCTTCCATTATCGTTAGCTTTTAGTTTATCTTAGTTGTCTTCATTTTTGCAGGTATAAGCAGATACATATTATATATATATTCTCATTTCCCCTTTCTTGTACAAAAGATAGCATAGTATCCATGCTGTTGTACTTTTAAATACTCTTCTGTATCTTGCTTTTATGGAGATTTTTCTTATTTTTATAGCTTTGTTTAGATTCCATAGGTTTGGGGCCAATATCCTATGTCCAAGCATTTAGGCTGTTTCCAGTGTTTCACTTTCACAGATAATGTTGCAACCAATAACCTGTGTGTTTGCTTTCCATATTACTTATGGAGATGTACCATCGGGGTAACTTCCTGGAACTTATACCTGGCATGTCTAAAACAGGGCATCGTTTTCCCAAAACTTTTTCACTTTCATTTGACGATACTGAATGGCACCATTATCTAACCTATTACTTATGCAGAAATAAAGGTATCATCATTTTCTCTCATATCTAGTTTGTCAGCAAATGCAAATTATGTATTCTTAGCCTTTCATTTTTTTCTACCTTCATTTTCTTATAGATCTTCTTAGTTGGTTTATTATACTAGCCTCCTAACTAGCCTTATTTCTCTCCTAATACTCCCTACTGCTACTAGACGTGTCTGTCGTAAAGCCAAATATTTGTTCATTTCACCCAGACCTTCCTTTGTCCAGACCTTCCGTTTCCTGGCCTCTACCTACTTCTCTAGCCTAATCTCTAACCACTTCTAACCATAGTGAACTACTTGTAGATTCCCCAGACATATCCTGTCCTATCAAGCCTCTTTTGCACTGGAATGCCTTTTTTTACCTTCTACATTTCCTGCTTTCTTTGTTTCTTTTTTTTCTTTTTTTTTTTTTTTTACCATTTTTGTGGAGAATGGGGTCATGCTTGTTACCAGGCAGATCTCTGAACTCCTGAACTCAGGTGATCCACCTGCCTCGGCCTCCCAAAGTGCTGGGAATACAGGCGTGAGCCATGGTGCCTGGCCTATCTCCTCATTCTATATATGAGAAAACTGAGGCACAAATAGGTGAACTGGCTTGCTTGAGGTCACAGAACTACGCTGTGAACCCATGCAGCCAAGAACTTGCCGTGAACCAAGAGTCAATGCCAATAACCACCATGTTACAGGACCTCAATGCAGAGAAAGAACAGGATCTGGCAACTTCGTTATTACTTTCTCCTTTAAAACATTAAAATCCAGGAAGAAGCGCCCTTTCAGACAAGAAAAACTGATAGCTCTTTCCTACTGCTTTCTGAATCTTGGTTCCCACAAATTAAATAAACTAGGCTGTACTGTGTAAATAGCAGAGTGAACTGATGGAATTATTTGTTACAATTTCTAAGGTCAATTTGCAACATATAAAATTATATACAAGCAGGCAGTCATTGAAAATGTTTGTGGAAGGCTTATGAACTAAAGTTGATAAAAAGTATTAAGCAATATGTGGACACACACACATATATCCACCCTACAGAGCAGACAATCCCAAGTGCTACAGTGCTTGAGCAAATATCTTTAATGAAACTTAAGTAGAGTTACTGCCTTCCAAAATAAAAGCAGCTGCTTGTTTTAATATTATCAATGAGGAAGCTGTGATCTAAACGCATCAGCTGGAATTAAAAGTCATTTTTATTTCACTACTTTAATCCCTAGTCCTGAAACAAGGGAACAAGCCCCACAGTGTTACATTTCACTCGCTAGTAACTAAAGGAATGTATACTCATAACAAAACTTCCTAACCTTACGGAAAGACACAATAGAGAAAAGGAAAAGTTCTCCAGAAAATTTTCTCTCCAGAGATTATCATTATCTACGATTTTTATTTCTTCAGATTTTTTTCTATTCATATATGAGGTCAGTCTCTATCTGCAGATATAGCTTTTATAAAACACAATTAACAACTCCAAAAGCCTTAGAGAGCAATGGAGAACTTCATTACAGCTTTGAGAAAATGAATAACTGAAAATTACATTGCATGTCACAATAAAACTTCCAAAATGTCCACGTTAGCCATTTTCCCTCCATCTCACAAAACTGCCCTTTCTCTCTTTCTTCCTCCAAACTCATAGCTACCTTGTCTCAAACCTACTTCCTCTTGTTTCTTTTCCTTTTATGTTTTCCTATTCCTAAGCAAAGCAGTCTATAGGCATTTTCAGTTTCCAGCCTAAGTGACCCCATGGTTGAACAACTTGTCAAGTAAATGAAGGCTGCTTCCCCCTTAGAAAGGTCCCCAAAGGGAGGACAGAAACAGCAACAGAAAACACTCATAATTTAATGTTATGGTCCTTTTCACACATATGTAGCCATATCTATTATATTTTATTTTACTTTATTTTATTTTAATTTTTTAAGACAGAGTTTTACTCTGTCACCCAGGCTGGAGTGCAATGGTGCGGTCTCAGCTCACTGTGACCTCCGCCTCCCAGGTTCAAGCAATTCTTCTGCCTCAGCCTCCCAAGTAGCTGGGATTACAGACGTGCACCACCATTCCTAGCTAATTTTTGTATTTTTAGTACAGACGAGGTTTCACCATGTTGGCCAGGCTGGTCTTGAACTCCTGACCTCAGGTGATCCACCTGCCTCAGCCTCCCGAAGTGCTGGGATTACAGCACTTTTACAGCATGAGCTGCCATGCCCAGCCTATTTTATTTTATTTTGTCTTATTTTATTTAGAGACAGTCTTGCTCTATCCCCAGGCTGCAGTGCAGTGGCGTGATCATAGCTCACTTGGCTAATTTTTAAACTTTTTGTAGATATGGGGTCTGGGTATGGTGCCCAGCCTGATCTTGAACTCCTAGGCTTAAGTGATCCTCCTGCCCTGACCTCCCAAAGTGCTGGGATTACAGGCGTGAGCCATCCTGCCCAGCCTGTATCTATTTTATAAGTTGGTTTTTTTGATTACTTTAATGCAAATGAGATTATACCATACTCTCTTCTTTGTCACTTCCTATTTTCATGTAATTTAAGTTAGACATCTGTTGATGTCAGTATAAATAGATCTAGATCATTTTTTATAGTTGTATAGCTTTCATTACATGGATGTTTCACAATTTATTTAGCTAACTACCTATTGTTGGACATTTGGTTATTTCCAAATTTTTGCTATTTTATATAATGCTGCACTTATATAAAATAGTTTTATATAATTATGTTTAATTATATACTACTACTATGTCTGACAATTGACTTGTATCAAGAACATACAAAGAATTGTTACAAGTTGCCAGGCAGAGTGGCTCACGTCTGTAATCCCAGTGCTTTGGCAGGCCAAGGTGGGCAGATCTCTTGAGCCCAGGAGTTGAAGACCAGCCTGGGCAACATGGGGAGACCCCGTCTCTACAAAAATACAAAAATTAGCCAGGCATAAGGGCACACATCTGTAGTTCCAGCTACTTAGAGGCTGAGGTGGGAAGACTGCTTGAGCCCAGGAAGTTGAGGCTGCAGTGAGCCAAGATCACACCATGGCACTGCAGCCAGCGCATCAAAGGCCCTGTCTCAAAAAAAAGGAAGAAGCGGGGGTGGCAAATAAGTAGAGTACAAGCCACCTCATCCAACCTGACTGGAACCAGTAGTTGACTGGTTAATCAGTTCAAGCAAGGAATCATAAAAATTGATGCATGTGCCGGGCATGGTGGCTCATGCCTGCAATCGCCTCACTTTGTGAGACCGAGGTGGGCTGATCACCTGAGGTTAGGAGTTCAAGACCAGCCTGGCCAACATGGTGAAACCCTGTCTCTACTAAAAATACAAAAGTTAGCCATGCATGGTGGCACACATCTGTAATCCCAGCTACTCAGGAGGCTGAGGCAGAAAAAAGAAGAAGAAATGCTACGTGAAGCCTTTTTATAAGGGCATTAATTTTATTCACGAGGGCAGAGCACTCATGACCTAATCACCACCTTGAAGGCCTCACTTCTTAACATCATCACATTAGGTCTTAGGTTATAACATGAATTTTGGAGGACTCAAGAAAAAAAAAGTGAAAGACAACCCACAGAATGGGAGAAAATACTTGCAAATTATATACAAAGTAGGCCCACTTTATTTGTGGAAAATATGTAGCCAGACACAGTGGCTCATGCCTGTAATCCCAGAACTTTGGAAAGCTGAGGTGGGAGGGTCACTGTCCCAGGAGCTCAAGACTAACCTGGGCAACATAGGGATACCCTATCTCTACGATAAATAAATAAAATTACCCAGATGTGGTGATATGTGCCTGTGGTCCCAGCTACTTGGGAGGTTGAGGTGGGAGAATAATGTGAGCCCAGGAGGTTGAGGCTGCAGTGAGCCAAGATCGCATTAATGTACCCCAGCCTGGGTGATAGACCGAGACCTTATCTCAAAAAAAAATCTATATATCTATATATATATTTATCTATATATAGATATAGATAAATATAGATATATAAACTTATATTTATAGTTATATCGATACATAAATATATAGCTATATATAAATATATGTTTATAAATATATAGATACATATATGTAACAAAATATGTTCCAAGACCTCCAGTGTATACCTGAAACTGCAGGTAGTACCAAACTCTATATATACTATGTTTTTTTCCTATACATACATACATACTTATGATAAAGTTTAATTTATAAATTAGGCACTGTAATAGAATAACAACAATAAATAATAATAAAAGAGAACAATTAGAATATACTTTTTTTTTGAGATGGAATCTTGCTCTGTTGCCCAGGCTGGAGTGCCGTGGTGCCATCTCGGCTCACTGCAACCTCCGCCTCCCAGGTTGAAGCAATTCTCCTGCCTCAGCCTCCCAAGTAGCTGGGACTACAGGCGCCTGCCACCCCCGGCTAATTTTTGTATTTTTAGTAGAGACAGGGTTTCACCATATTGGCCAGTCTGGTCTCAAACTCCTGACCTTGTGATCCACTCACCTTGGCCTCCCAAAGTGCTGGGATTACAGGTGTGAGCCACCGTGCCCGGCTACAATATACTTTAATATAAGTGACATGAATAGTTTTCTCTCTCTCTCAAAATACTGTAATATTTGGGATTGCAGCTGCCTGCAGGTAACTGAAACTGCAGAAAGCATAAGGGGGACTACTGTATCTGACAATGGACTTGGATCTAGAACACATAAAGAACTCTTACAACTTGATAATAAAAAGGATATAACCCAATTTAAAAATGGACAAAAGATCTGAACAGATATTTCTCCAAAGAAGACATACAAATGGCCAGTAAGGGCCAGGTGCTGTGGCTTATGCCTATAATCCCAACACTTTGGGAGGCCGAGGCAGGTGGATCACTTGAGGCCAGGAGTTCAAGACCAGCCTGGCCAACATGGCGAAAATCCATCTCTACTAAAAATATAAAAATTAGCCAGGCGTTGTGGCGCATGCCTGTAGTCCCAGGTACTCAGGCAGATGAGACACAAGAATCACTTGAACCCGGGAGGCAGAGGTTGCAGTGAGCTAAGATTGCACCACTGCACTCCAGCCTGGGCAACAGAGCAAAACCCCACCTAAAAATAAATAAATAAATAAAAATAAAAGAAAGAAAATAAATAGCCAATAAGCACAAGAAAATACACTCAATTTCTGTCTTAGTCTGTTTGTGCTGCTGTAACAAAATACCTGAGACTGAGTAATTTATAAGCAAAAAATTTATTCCTCACAGTTCCAGAGGCTGGGAAATCCAAATTCAAGGTGATAGCACATTTGGCATTTGGTGAGGGCCTGTTCCATTGTTCCCGTTCTCGCAGAGGCATCTTCACACGGCAGGAGAAGAAAGGAAAAAAGAAGAAGAAATGTTATACGAAGCCTTTTTATAAGGGCATTAATTTCATTCACGAGGGCAGAGCACTCATGACCTAATCACCACCTTGAAGGCCTCACTTCTTAACATCATCACATTAGGTCTTCGGTTATAACATGAATTTTGGAGGACACAAACATTCAAACCATAGAAACATCGTTAGCCATCAGGGAAGTGCAAATCCAAACCACGTGAAGATACCACTTCACACTCACAAGAATGGCTATAATAAAAAGACAGATAATAACAAGTGTTCGAGAGAATGTGGAAAAATTGAAACACTCATATGTTGCTGGAGGGAATGTAAAATGCTTTGCAATGAAGTTGGAACTGCTTTGGAAATAGTCTGGCAGTTCCTTCAAAGTTTAAACATAGAGTTATCATATGACCTGGCAATGCCAGGCTTCATCATATTCCCAAGGGAAATGAAAACATATGTCCACACAAAAACTTATACGTGAATGTTCATAGCAGCATTATTCATAGTAGTCAAAAAGTGGAGACAGCTGGGCGTGGTGGCTCCCAACACTTTGGGAGGCCAAGGCAGGAGGATCGCTTGAGCTCAGGAGTTCGAGACCAGCCTGGCCAGCATAGTGAAATGTGATCTCTACTAAAAATACAAAAATTAGCGGGACATGGTATACGTGCCTGTAATCCCAGCTACTTGGGAGGCTGAGGCAGGTGAATGGCTTGAATCCAGGAGGCGGAGGCTGCAGTGAGCCAAGATCACACCACCGTACTCCAGCCTGAATGACAGACAGAGACTCCATTTCAAAAAAAAAAAAAAAAAAAGTGATAAAACAGATAAATGAAATGTATTATATTCCTACAATGGAATATTATTGAGCCATAAAAAAACAAAAGGAAAGAAGTACTGACACATGCTATAACATGAATGAACCTTGAAAACATTAGGTTACTTGAAAGAAGCCAGTCACAAAAGACCACAAATTGTGTGGTTCCATTTATATGAAATGTCCAAATAGGCAAATCCTATCCTAAAAGAAAGTAAATTAGCGGTTGCCTAGGACTGAGGGATGGAGGAAATGGGGAGTGACTGCTCATAGGTATGGGATTTCTTTTTTGGGAGAAATGAAAATATTCTAAAATTGATTGTGGTGGCCAGGCTCAGGGGCTCACGCCTGTAATCCCAGCACTTTGGGAGGCCAAGGCGGGCAGATCACCTGCGGTCGGGAGTTTGAGACTAGCCTGACCAACATGGAGAAACCCCATCTCTACTAAAAATACAAAATTAGCCGGGCATGGTGGCGCATACCTGTAATCCCAGCTACTCGGGAGGCTGAGGCAGGAGAATTGCTTGAACCAGGGAGGTGGAGGTTGCAGTGAGCTGAGATCGTGCCGTTGCACTCCAGTCTGGCGAGAGAGTGAGACTCCATCTCATTAAAAAAAAAAAAAAAAAAAGAATGTTTCAGGCAGAGGGAAGAGAAGTGCAATGGTGCTATTTCAGGCAGAAGCTTGTCAGGTTTGCTGTGGTGTGGCTAATGTGGAAGGACTCAGTGGGAAGGAAAAGAGATGAGGGCAGAGTACTGGGCAGGGCCAAGTTAAAGCCATATGCATACTGTTACATTTTTTACTTGTCTAATATATTTCAGTAAATATAGACAAAACATTATAAATAAAGATGTAACTTTTGACGTTTGTAAGGTCATCTGTTATTTCCACTCCTTTTTTTTGAGATAGGGTCTCACTCTGTCACCCAGGCTGGAGTGCAGTGGTGCGACCACAGCTCACATAAGCCTCGACGTCCTGGGCTCAAGCGCTCCTCCCACCTTAGCCTCCTGAGTATCTGGGACTACAGGCACATGCCACCGTGCCCCACTAATTTTTTATTTTTTGTAAAGACAGGATTACTCCATTGTACCCAGGCTGGTCTCAAACTCTTGAACTCAAACAGTCTACCCACCTTGGTCTCCCAAAGAGCTAAGATTACAGACATGAGCCACTGTGCCCAACTTGTTATTTGCATTTGTGATTTTAAAACTCCATGTTTTTTATCATAAGATTGTCAGGTGCTTTCTGAACAGGAAATGCCTTAATTTATGACTCAAAATACAAACAAATGTAGGTGATCAAATGCATATCTATGTCTTCAATGGAAATATATATACATATGTCATTAATGAAGACAACCTGAGAACATGAAATTCATGATATATTTTCTTTTCCATCACCTAGCCCCCTAAAGGAGAGATCTTTCATTCAGAGCCCTGGGTTTTGTTTTGTTTCATGATTTGCTTTTTTTTTTTAAATAAGAGTTTATTTATTTCTCTATCTGGGACAGGGTTTTACTCCCATCAGCCAGGCTGGAGTGCAATGGCATGATCTCAGTTCACTGCAACTTCTGCCTCCTGGACTCAAGTGATTCTCTTGCCTCAGCCTCCCGAGTAGCTGGGACTACAGGCACATACCACTGCATCCAGCTAATTTTTTGTAGAGACAGGGTTTCACCATGTTGGCCAGGCGGGTCTTGAACTCCTGAGTTCAAGCGATCCATCTGCCTCTGCTTCCCAAAGTGCTAGGGTTGCAGGAATGAGCCACCGCGTGGCCAAAAGAGTTTATTTTTTAAAGAAAATTGACTTCTTTGAAAAAGTAGAAATGAGGCTGGGCGCGGTGGCTCACACCTGTAATTCCAACACTTTGTGAGGCCGAGGCAGGTAGATCGCTTGAACTCAAGAGTTTGAGACCAACCTGGCCAACATGGAGAAACCCCGTCTCTACTAAAAATAGAAACATTAGCCTGGTGTGGAGGCAGGTGCCCGTAATCCCAGCTACTCGGGAGGCTGAAGCAGGAGAATAGCTTGAACCCGGGAGGAGGAGGCTGCAGTGAGCCAAGATCGCGCCATTGCACTCCGGCCTGGGCAACAAGAGCAAAACTCCATCTCAAAAAGAAAAGAAAAAGTAGAAATGAGGAAGTGGCCAGCCTGTGTGGGGATCTAATCAAACAAATCTTCCCTTGATGAGGGTAGTACTTAAGTTGAAAAAAATTTGCCTATATAATAAATATTGCAATACTTTATTTTATTTTACATTTTTTGAGATGAGGGTCTCACTGTGTTGCCCAGGCTAGTCTTGAACTCTTGGGCTCAAGGGCTTCTCCTGCCTCAGCCTCCCCAGTGGCTGGGCTAATAAGCACACACCACCGTGCCCAGCTCTACATACAGTTTTTTTTTTTTTTTTTTTGAGATACAGTCTTCGCTCTGTCGCCCAGGCTGGAGTGCAGTGGTGGGATCTCCGCTGACTGCAAGCTCCGCCTCCCGGGTTCACACCATTCTCCTTTCTCAGCCTCCGGAGTAGCTGGGACTACAGGCGCCTGCCACTGCGCCCAGCTAATTTTTTGTATTTTTAGTAGAGACGGGGTTTCACCGTGTTAGCCAGGATGGTCTCGATCTGCTGACCTCGTGATCCGCCCGCCTCGGCCACCCAAAGTGCTGGGATTACAGGTGTGAGCCACTGCGCCCGGCCCATACTGATTTTTAAATTAAAAAAATCTACATTCTATATGCCCATCATAGCTTCTCCCTAATAAAATCTTTGTGAGTGTTTATGGGACTTCTTCCCTGGAAAATCTGCAAGCAGCCTGGTAGCTTTATATATATAGGAAAGCCAAAGGACAAACTAGGAATTATGTCAGAGATGGGGAAAGACTAAGGATTTTACCCAAATCAGTTGAGAATCAGCCTTAAGTATAAATGGGCCAGGTGTTGGTGGCTCACACCTATAATCCTAGCACTTTGGGAGGCCAAGGCGGGCAGATCACTTGAGGTCAGGAGTTCGAGACCACCCTGGCCAACATGGCGAAACCCCGTCTCTACTAAAAATACCAAAATTAGCCAGGCGTGGTGGCACGTGCCTGTAGTCCCAGCTACTTGGGAGGCTGAGGCAGGAGAATCACTTGAACCTGGGAGGCAGAGGTTGCAGTGAGCTGAGACCACGCCACTGCACTGCAGCCTGGGTGACACAGCGAGACTCCGTCTCAAAAAAAAATAATAAAATAAAAAATACATGAAGCACAATTAACATTTTATAATTTTATAGAGCAAAAGTCCATAAAAATAAATATTCTAATTAACTGTTTCTCCTACATCTTATAAACACTATTATCAAGCTCATTTAAGATTGAAGATAAATTATATCATGGCATGGGTAAAGATTTTCGATAAGGAGTTGCTGAGATAAGAGTCAAAATTCTCCAGCATAAATTCACTGACAGGGATTTCTGTTCAATCTTTTTAAGATTCTAATATCCAATTTATTTCCTCTAGAGAATAACTCATGTAGAATCATAACCTCTTTGGTGGACCTTGATTTTTCCATCAGTAAAAGTATAGAACTAGTTTTGACTTAACAGTCAACAAATGCCTACCCTCTCCATATCTGGCTGATGAGAGCGCCCTCATGTGTGCATTTGTTGTAATGTTTTAGAAATCTGAAAAAGACAATATTAATCTCAGCAGTAATACAATAAATAATGTCTTCATTTGCACATTTATGATAGCTTCAGGTATTACTCAGTAAAAGCTAAAGGCAAATGCTGTAGTAGGTTAATCTTACTGTCGTTCACTATCAAACCTTTCATATGCCAATTTCATCCTAAAACAGTGAAGTTATTGTTTTGGTTTAAATTTTAATTTAATGACTTAAGGGATTTTTTCCCTTAAAACTTCTAAGTATTTCATTATAATATTATTTCATCATTAGGCTTAAAGGAAAATATGTGGTCAATTGAGTTGTTATTTATTATACATGATAGCTTGACATCATCTTTTTAGGGATGGAAAACAGCTCCAGGGACCAAGTCTAACTCAGGTTTTTGATATAAGAATTTACCTGTCGACCGGGCGTAATGGCTCACACCTGTAATCCCAGCACTTTGGGAAGCCGAGGCGGGCAGATATAGGTCAGCAGATCGAGACCAGGAGTTCAAGACCAGCCTGGCCAAGATGGTGAAACCCCATCTGTACTAAAACTACAAAAATTAGCCAGGTGTGATGGCAGGCACCTGTAATCCCAGCTACTTGGGAGGCTGAGGCAGGAGAATCACTTGAACCCAGGCAGCAGAGGTTGCAGTGAGCCAAGTTCACGCCACTGAACTCCAGCCTGGGCAATAAGAGCGAGACTCCATCTCAAAAAAAAAAAAAAAAAAGAATTTACTAGTTTAAATCATAACAGTTTCTTCCTACTCAAAGAGACTACATTGGAAGAAGCCAAAAGAGAAGCTTATTTATTTATTTATATGCTTTATTTATTTATTTTTGAGACAGAGTCTTGCTCTGTCACCCAGGCTGGAGTGCAGTGGTGTGATCTCGGCTCACTGCAACATCCGCCTCCTGGGTTCAAGCGATTTTCCTGCCTCAGCCTCCCTAGTAGCTGGGATTACAGGTGTGTGCCACAACGGCCAGCTAATTTTTGTATTTTTAGTAGAGACGGGTTTTCACCATGTTGGCCAGGCTGGTCTCAAACTCCTGACCTCAGTGATCCACCTGCCTCAGCCTCCCAAACTGCTGGGATTACAGGCATGAGCCACCAAGCCCAGCCTAGAGAAGCTTATTTTTTAAAAGAAAATATACAAAAAAATCAAAATCTCATAAGTCCAATTGTAATTTTTTTTGGCTTTTAAAAAATGCTAATGCCCTCAAATATTCTCCTATCCAATCATTGTATTTTAAATGGCATTCCTCCAACAAATATTTGTTGAGCCCCCCACTATATGCCAGGATTGAAATGTCAAATTGAAGGAGGCAATAGCTACTGAAGTAAAGCAAAAAAAAAGTACTGATTGTTTTTCCTTCTATAAAATGACCTAGTAATAACCGCTTTACCCAGGAGAGTTGCTGTAAAGATCTAATAACATGACATATATAACCACACCCCTAAAGAATGAGGTGTTATTAAAATGTTTGCAAGAGAAACCTTAGTAATTCCAAGCACATATTTTAGGAATGGTTTCTTGTGTAGAAAATCCTTGAATGTGAGGCTCTGCTGATTTTTTTAATGCATATTCTCTTCTTATGTATGTAGTTTTTTGTTTTTTTTTTTTTTGAGACAGAGTCTCACTCTGTTGCTCAGGCTGGAGTGCATTGGCACGATCTTGGCTCACTGCAACTGCCACCTCCCAGTTTCAGGTGATTCTCCTGCCTCAGCCTCCCGAGTAGATGGAATTACAGATGTGTGCCACCACACTTGGCTAATATTTGTATTTTTAGTAGAGATGGGGTTTCACCATATTGGCCAGGCTGTTCCGGAACTCCTGACCTTGTGATCCACCCACTTCAGCCTCTCAAAGTGCTGGGATTACAGGCATGAGCCACTGTGCCCGGCCTACTTTTTTAACTAATGTTTAAAGAGACCCACTTTATGTACAGAATTCTGGCTACAACCTAACACATGAGTTGCTCTGTTCATCAGTTATAGCCAATTTAAGTAATTGTGAAAAGCTCAACAATACTTTAACTGGCAATGAAAGCTTCAATATCTCACGTTTACCACCACAACTTCGGATTTCTTGGTAGCTAAATAAAATGCTTCTATTTTGTGGGGGAAAAACTGTCACATAAGTTGAAATTCTGCAATGTTCAATTGACAAAAAGGTCTCTATGTTAAATCAAAGCTATAAATTCCACATCAGTAATACATGAGAGAGAAAAAAAGCCAAAATTAAAGTGATTCATGCTCACTTCCCTAACTGAACCTAAGATTTTACTAACAGAGATGCCATAACTTTGATCATGCACACATCAAACTTGAATTTAAAAACATGCATGCACTCACTCATCTTTTATCTCTTATGTAATTAATACTGTAAGATTATATTTTGCCTACGTGCTCTATATTACTAATTTATAGGATTATTACTATTCAGTGTTGTTTACTTGAAACCATACTGTACTATACACAACTTTTGCATTCCATGCCAATTTTATTTTTTTTAATTAATTTTTTTTTTGATACAGAGTCTCACTCACTCTGTCGCCCAGACTGGAGTGCAGTGGCACGATCTTGGCTCCTGCAACCTCTGCCTCTCGGGTTCAAGTCATTCTCCTGCCTCAGCCTCCTAAGTAGTTGGTACCACAGGTACATGCCACCACACCCGGCTAATTTTTGTATTTTTGGTAGAGATGGGGTTTCACCATGTGGGCCAGGCTGGTCTCAAACTCCTGACCTCAAGGTTATAGGCGTGAGCCACCATGTCCCAACCCCACGCTAACTTTAGAGCTTATTTCCCATCCCATTCAAGATACAACACTACTTGTGTTACGTAGTGAGCAGTGTGGGGAAGAAAAGCATAGAATTAAGTTAGTGACAAATCCAAATCCAGTGAACTCAAAAAGAGGGAAAAAAACACTCCCAAACAATTGTTGTCCCCATATTCTATTCTCCCTAGAGGTAGTCCAAAAAGGAATGACAAAAGAAAAAAAAGGATACAAAATGAGATAATGGTTCATGTGACATATAAGTACAGTAATAAAATAAACAAACATATATGATATTTAAGCAAAATAGTATGTATGCATTGATGGTCATCTGATATAAATCCATCATTTCTGTTGGCCAATATCTAAAACCTTTACTTTTCTGAGGAGACAAGCTATAAATCTATACAGATATTTCTACAATGAGAATTCACTATTACATACGAACCAATATAATTTGATGTCAAATATTCACAATTAGTTTTTAAAAATCCCCTACTTGGCCGGGCGCGGTGGCTCATGCCTGTAATCCCAGCACTTTGGGAGGCCAAGGCAGGTGGATCATAAGGTCAAGAAATTGAGACCATCCTGGCCAGCATGGTGAAGCCCTGTCTCTACTAAAAATACAAAAATTAACTGCGCGTGGTGGCAGGCGCCTGTAGTCCCAGCTACTCAGGGGGCTGAGGCAGGACAATCACTTGAACCCAGGAGGCAGAGACTGCAGTGAGCTGAGATCGCGCCACTGCACTCCAGCCTGACGACAGACTAAGACTCAGTCTCAAAAAAAAAAAAAATCCCCTACTTATGTTAAGAGTACCAAAAATAGGGCCATGAATGATGGCTCA
Source organism: Pongo pygmaeus (assembly GCF_028885625.2). Lineage (NCBI taxonomy): Eukaryota > Metazoa > Chordata > Mammalia > Primates > Hominidae > Pongo > Pongo pygmaeus. The sequence continues at coordinate 53,265,300 of NC_072392.2, forward strand.
TGCCTATAATTTTGGCACTTTGGGAAGCCGAGGTGGGAAGATAGCTTGAGTCCAGGAGTAAAATAGTGAGACTCTGTCTCTACAAAAAAAAATAAAAAATTAGCTGGATGTGGCACACGCCTGTAGTCCAGGTACTCACGAGGCTGAAATGGGTGGATCACTTCAGCCTGGGAGGTCAAGGCTGTAGTGAACTGTGATCACACCACTACACCCTACACCCAGCCTGGACTACAAGGTGAGATCTATAGCTCTTTCAGGAATAAAATACATGTAGTTAGTGAGGTTTTTCTCTCCCACTGCTATAACTTAATTTTTGGTTGAGATGCTAAGCCAAACATCATTTTAAGTCTGTGGCCCAACCAAAAAAGGGAATCATACTCTTCAAAGAATTGTACATTCCCACTCTAATTGCTAAAATAAAATGTTGGATTATGAAAATCAATTTTGTAGGTATCAATAAGTTATAAGAGCATGGCTTATTTAAAAAAAAAAAGTGGGCCAGGTGACCTACGTGAGCTGCAAAGCAAGCAAACTGAATTTACTTATCGAAGAGCCCATCCTCATACTTAAAATTTCCCGTGACTACATGGAAATTCTTTCACTTACCAGAAAGACCTGATTGGCACTTTCACTGAGAGCTGCGTCATCTGGGCTGTCGACAGGTGTCTGACGTGTAAACTTGGAATCAAACTGACTTACATCCTCTTCAGATTGCTTTACACAAACAAAATAATTTAGAAAATAATGAATAGTCTATACGACATCAATCAAATGCACTGTAAGCTCTGGGAGCTCTTTTCACAGGGTTTAACTATAATAAAGTATTAGAATAGTCTTAGCAGGCACAGAATGAAGAAAAAAATGCAAGTGGAAAGTACTGAGTCAAATTACATCTTCAAATCTTAAACATGCACTAAAATAGATTTTAGTACACTGTTATTCCTATTAAAACTGTGAATATATCGACTAGACATGGTGGCTTACGCCTGTAATCCCAGCACTTTGGGAGGCTGAGGCGGGCAGATCATGAGGTCAGGAGTTCGAGACCAGCCTGGCCAATATAGCAAAACCCCCTCTCTACTAAAAATACAAAACATCAGCCGGGCGTGGTGGCGGGTGCCTGTAACCCTAGCTACTCGGGAGGCTGAGGCAGGGGAATTGCTTGAACCTGGGAGGCAGAGCTTGCAGCAAGCAGAGATCATGCCACTGCACACCAGCCCAGGTGACAGTGCGAGAGTCTGTCTCAATTAAAAAAAAAAAAAAGAATATATCGAGCTCAAAACAAGCTGGAAAAAATGTGAATATCAATTTCCCCTCTCACAAAGCTTCAGTGTGCCTAGTCCACTGGCTAAATCCCTGTTTAGAGATAATTAATTCAGTTGGCTACTGCAGGTTTGTAATAAACCTGAAAAACTACTGAAGCAGAGTTAAAACATGAATAATACTGGTAAGATGCTCCAGTTAAAATTTCTTCCCACAGCTTATTTCATTCCTTTAGAAATCTAAAGGAGCAAAAATAATTTTCTATTCCGCATGGGTTATGTTATATTTCCTTGTGAAAGTATAGTTGTCACTTCAGTTGTAACCATGAGATTTATTTATTTAATTCCTTCTCTCTTTCCCAAAATATCTGGTTAGACTCTTGGGCCAAATGTAGGAAGTAAATAATAATTTAGAATATCTGACTTAATAGTAAAAGATGACCACACTGACCTTATAATTCTCTTGGAGCCCAGACTGTGAACCTGCACTCCCTGGAGGAATGGCTGATTCCAAGTGTGGGGAAAATGTACAAGGTAAGCATAGAACACCAGTTTCCTTATTTTGCTCTCTCGTACAACACCAGACAATGTGCTCGTGTCAAAAGGACTCAGAACCCAACATGAAGATGCACCCAGCATTCACTGCACCCAGCATTCAACGAAGGGAAAAAATGAGCATCAATAAAAATAACTGCCAGGTGCGGTGGCTCACGCCTATCATCCCAACACTTTGGGGAGGCAGAGGCAGGTGGATTGCTTTTGTGCTCAGGATTTGAAGACCAGCCTGGTGAACATGGCAAAACCCCGTCTCTACCAGAAACACAAAAATTAGCTGGGTATGGTGGTGTACCTGTGGTCCCAGCTACTCAAGAGGGTGAGGTGGGAGGATTGCTGGAGGCCGGGACGTCAAGGCTGCAGTGGGCAGAGATTATACCACTGCACTACAGCTTGGGTGACAGAGTAAGACCCTGCCTCAAAACAATAAATGAATAAATAAAAATAAAATAAAAATAACTGCAATGAAATGAAACACAAATATGTTAAAACGTGTAAGTTCATAATATACTGAAAAAGAAAAAAACACACACACAAATTTCATTGGTCAATTTTGGAAGATGCTAGGGAACTAATTCACTATTTTGAAAACTAGGAAAGAATCAAACATACATCCTGCCTTTCCTGTATGAACTGTACCTTGGGTAACTAACTGATCAAAGAGTTTCTCTTTATGAAAGAATTCTAGCTAACAAAGAAAGAAGAAATAACAGAATAAGACCATTTCACAAACACCTGATGAAATTATAAAAGTAGGCCAGAGTTTCTCAACCTCAGGGCTACTGACATGTTAGGCCTATTAACACTTTGCTGTAGGGGGCTGTGCTGTGCTGACTCTTACCCCTGAAGGTACCTATAGCATTCCCTCCCCCAAGCTGCGACAATCAGTGTGTCTCCAGACATTGCCAGATTACCCTGGTAGTGAAATGCTGACACAGGCAGTGACCACGAACATCACTAAAAAAAACACACATACACACACACAAGTACACATTATGCCTCCTGATCAAAGCATATGCAATATTGAGAGTTTAATCTGAATCAGATCAACCACCTAAATTTAACTACCAGTTTTTGCAAATTTGGGGAACAGATGAACATGGTCAATGATACTCTGGGGATAATATCAGCAAAATCAAAATTTGAGAATTCTACAGGACAAATGACCCCGTTTCTTCAATAAATCAAGAGGGGAATCTATAAATGAAAAGAGACCTAAGAGACATAGTAACCAAACTACATACAGACCTTGATTAAATCCTTACAAACAGGAGAAAAAAAAAAAAAGAATGGAACAACAACAACAAAAAAAATTAGGTGGGGCAACACAGGGAGACCTCATCTCTAGAAAAATTCAAAAAATTGGATGTGGTGATGCACCCCTGTGGTCCCAGCTATATGGGAGGATCCCTTGAGCCTCGGAAGTTGAGGCTGCCATGAGCCGCTATCATGCCACTGCACTCCAGCCTGGGCAACAGAGAAAGACCCTATCTCAAAAAAAAAAGAGGAAAAAAAAACCTGGGGAAAGTGTCAGCTTCTTAGGTGTGATGACGGGATGACAGTTATGTTTAAACAAGATGATCTAACTATTTTTAAGCTGGGCAGTAGGTGTATGACAGTTATCCTCCTTACAATTGTTTATTGTTTTTAAAAGTGGGTCACATTATGCTCCATGACCAAAAAATAATCACCATCATCATCCTCCTCCTTCTCCACCTACAGCCCAAAGAATGGAAAAAGAAACTGTGTTTTCTCAGATTCTGAGGTGGCAGAAAGACAATAACACACTAACTCATTTACTCATAAACATATTGTTATGGGTTGAATCATGTGCCTTACCCACCCCCAAAAAATTTCATATGTTGAAATTCTAACCTCTAGTTCCTCAGAATGTGACCTTATTTGGAAAGGGTTATTGCAGATGTAATTAGTGAAGATGAGGTCCTACTGGAGTAGAGAGGAACCCTAATCCAATATGCCTGGTATCCTTATAAAAAGGGGAAATTTGGCCACAGATATGCACACAGGTAGAACACCATGTGAACATGAAGGCAGAGATCCGAGTGATGCACCTACAAGCCAAAGAATGACAAAGATTACCAGCAAACCACCAGATGCCAGGGGAGAGGCATGGAACATACAGTTTCTCACAGTAGTCAAAGAAACCAACTCTAACAACGTGATCTAGAGTTTCTAGTCTCCAGATCTATGAGATAATAAATTTCTGTTGTCTAAGCCCCACGGTTTGTGGTACTTTGTTGCAGCAAGCCTAGCAAACTAATGCACACATATTCTATATTTTGAAGAAAAAATTCCCAGAGAATCATATTTAAAATAGTTAAATTAAGCAAAATAAAACAAACCAAAAAAAGAAAAGTCCCAACTACCTGAAATATTTAATTGTCTTAGGTAACTGACTTAAGAATATCTAATACAGTCAATTGCCACTGGTTTTAGTTCTTTAAAAGATAGTACAAAAATAAAAGATGCTTGGCTGGGTGCAGAAGCTCACACCTGTAATCCCAGCACTTTGAGAGGCTGAGGTGAGTGGATCACTTGAGCCCAGGAGTTCGAGACCAGCCTGGGCGACATGGCGAAACCCCGTTTCTACAAAAAATACAAAAAAATTAGCCAGGCATGGTGACACATGTCCGTAGTCGCAGATATTCGGGAAGCTGAAGTGGGAGAATCACCTGAGCCTGGGGAGGTCAAGGCTGCATTGAACTGTGATCGTGCTACTGCACTCCTTCCTGAGTGACAGAGTGAGACCCTGTCTCAAAATAAAATAAACAGGCCGGGCGCGGTGGCTCACGCCTGTAATCGCAGCACTTTCGAAGGCCGAGGCGGACAGATCACGAGGTCAGGAAATCGAGACCATCCTGGCTAACACGGTGAAACCCCGTCTCTACTAAAAATACAAAAAATTAGCCGGGCGTGGTGGCGGGCACCTGTAGTCCCAGCTACTCGGGAGGCTGAGGCAGGAGAATGGCGTGAACCCGGGAGGCAGAGCCTGCAGTGAACCGAGATCGCGCCACTGCACTCCAGCCTGGGCGACAGAGCGAGACTCCGTCTCAGAAAAAAAAATAAATAAAATAAATAAAAAATAAAAACAAAGATGCTGAAGAGAGGATAAACCAGAGATCTTTGAACTGCTAATAAAAAAAATGTTTCTGTCTGCTCTGAGATTTTTCTTTTCTTTTTTTTTTTTGAGACAGAGTCTTGCTCTGTCGCCCAGGCTGGGGTGCAGTGGCACAATCTCGGCTCACTGCAAGCTCCACCTCCCGGGTTCACGCCATTCTCCTGCCTCAGCCTCCGGAGCAGCTGGGACTACAGGCGCCCACCACCGCGCCCGGCTAATTTTTTGTATTTTTAGTAGAGACGGGGTTTCACTGTGTTAGCCAGGATGGTCTCGATCTCCTGACCTCGTGATCCGCCCACCTCGGCCTCCCAAAGTGCTGGGATTACAGGCCTGAGCCACTGCGCCCGGCCGAGATTTTTCTTATTCTAAAACAATCTCAAGCAATCTTCCTGCCTCAGCCTGGCAAGTAGCTGGGACTTACAGGCACAAGCCACCACACCCAGCTAACTTTTAAATGTTTTGTAGAGATGGAGTCTTGTTGCGTTGCCTATGCTGGTCTTGAACTCCTGGCTTCAAACAATCCCCCCACCTCGGCCCTTTAAAGTTTGGGGATTACAGGCGTGAGCCACTGCACCCAATTATACGCTTTCATGTATACTTACCAACAGAGGTTTAAAAGGGGGCTCCACCTTTTGAGCCAGAAATTTTTCCCAGTTAATGTGTCTAAAGAATGGATGAGCCTAGGGAAAAAAAAGCAGAAAGAAACGTTGGGGGGAATAGACTTTGCTGGATTGATAATCACCTTTTTGAAGTTACAAGTCACAAAATAAGCTAAACTTATAAGCAACTACATATAACCCTCAGAAATACATAAAACTAGCATTATCTTCCCCACAAAACAGCAAACATGCCAATCTCTACTTGCACTTCTCCAGCGTCCCCAGGACCAGCTCACAGATGAGAAGCAGCATTTCTTTTCAGCAGCTTTAAAGAGGATAAAGAACCTTAGTCAAACTGATTTTTTTCCTTTTTAGACTTTGCTTGTCTACTTTGCCTTGAGAAAATATAGTTTATTGGCTGGGCACGGTGGCTCATGCCTATAATCTCAGCACTTTGGGAGGCTGAGGCAGGTGGATCACCTGAGGTTGGGAGTTCGAGACCAGCCTGGCCAACATGGTGAAACCCCTTCTCTACTAAAAATACAAAAATTAGCCAGGCATGATGGAGCATGCCTGTAATCCCAGCTACTAGGGAGACTGAGGCAGGAGAATCACTTGAACCTGGGAGGCGGAGGTTGCAGTGAGCCAAGATCATGCCATTGCATTCCAGCCTGGACGATAGAGTAAGACTCCATCTCAGAAAAAAAAGAAAAGAAAAAAATATATAGTTTACTAATTACTGCTGAAAAATTGTTTAAGGGTCTGTAATCCCAGCACTTTGAGAGGCCAAGGCAGGTGGATCACCTGAGGTCAGGTGTTCCAGACCAGCCTGACCAACATGGTAAAATCCTGTCTCTATTAAAAATACAAAAATTAGCTGGGCGTGGTGGTGGGCGCCTGTAATCCCAGCTACTCGAGAGGCTGAGGCAGGAGAATCGCTTGGACCTGGGGGACTGAGGTTGCAGTGAGCCAAGATGGCACCACTGCACTCTAGCCTGGGCGACAGAGTGAGACTCCGTCTCAAAAAAAAAAAATTAAAAAAAAGAATATGAAAAGAAAGTCGTTAAACAAATCTGTACTTTGCCTTCAAAATTTAAAGACATTTTTGGTTCAATATATATTATTCAAAATATACATTAAATTCTATCTAGTTAAATCCTAGTCATTGAATCTTACAGTGTCAGTGACCATTTAAGAACCTTACCTTTTTAAGCAGACCTCTGGCTTCTTGTGTGAGGTAGGGAGGCAAATTGAGTTTACATTTGAGGATGTTGTCAATTGTTTTCTTTCTATTCTCCCCAGTAAATGGGGGCTAAGAGTAGAAGACAACTGAAAAATATTAGTATAACGAAACAAATTTTAAATAACAATATCTATTTCCTGAATTAGTTATGCATGGAGATCAGAAATGTATGCTGTGAAATGGGCTAACTGCTAAAGACCTTTATTTTGTTTTAGAGACAGGGTCTTGCTATGTTGTCAAGGCTAGATTCTATTAATAATCCTTAGCTCAAATGATCCTCCCGCCTCAGCCTCCTGAGTAGCTTGGGCTACAGGCATGCACCACAGTGCCCGGCAGACGTGCAGTTTTTAAGCAACAGGACAGAGGAAGTAGCAGTGTCCTGGAAGGAAGCCTGTGTTTCCACCGTTAACTTGCTGTGTGATAATAAGTGAGCCATGTGATTTTATGCTTCAATTTCTCCATTTATAAAATAAGGGCATTATCTGTTCAACATCTATTTCACAGGCCTGCTATGACATAGATCATTTAAATGAAAATGTTTCTGAAAGTATGAGATCCCATATAATCATACAGCATTATTAGTGTTAAACTGCTAATAACAAATCTTTGGGCTTTGAAAACTCCACTGGTAACATTTTCAGAAAGCACAGGACAGGTCTCTTGCTACAGTGACTCAGCACAGACCATAATACACACAGCTTTTAACTGTGCACCTACTGCTCCAGTCAGCATGTCATACATGAATGCTCCCAAACTCCACCAATCCACAGCACGATTGTGGCCACTTCTCATCAAGATTTCAGGGGCCCTACAATGAGGAAAATAATATGCTTAAAAATGCATCTAATTAGATGAATTCTAATTCATCTGAATTAGAATTTTAAAAACAATATACAGAGTCAATGAGGCTACAGAAAACAGGTACTATTCCTTAAAACAGGTAAAATTAGCTATTACCCCCAAACCAATTATGTTTAACATGCAGCTCACATGTATTTTATTGTTCCACAAAACGTGTGTGTGACTGTTCCATCATGAATAGATTCTTTGCGTAGTCCAAAGTCTGTTAGTTTCACATGACCTACAATGAAAGATTACAGCATGATTATTCTCAGAATTCCAAGTATGTGCAGTGTTTGAACATGTCATATAACACCTTAGTCTATCCTTCCATTTAACTTTCCTTGCCTCAAACTTTTCTTGCAGATGTCAAGAACAAGGTACCATCCATAAAATGGGATGCTAACTGTTTAAGGCTAGGGCAAAGTCACCTTTTGCCAATGATATAATCTCTCTAGTAAAGAGAAAATAAAGATAGAAAAAAAAGTGAAATAACCTGTTTAAGGCCCTAGCTTTAAGTATACGCAGAATCCTCTACCATCCTGAAAAAGAAAAATCCTGTTTTATGAAGTCTAGTTTAAGTACACAGACCCTAATAAAGATATTCTGTCCTTTTTAAACAAAGGTGTGAGATAGTACTTCAAATATATAGCTTTTATCACAGTGAACTGTGAAGAGTTCTTAAAATGGTCTCAGAAAGTCACTATAACAAGGTAGCTCATTCTACCCAATGCTGCTAATTAGGGGAAAGAAATAAAATTGCTAGATAGTATGAATCAATCATTGCTGACCCAGAAAGTAAAAAACTTACCACCTTATACAAAGATCATTTCAGTTCAAGTTTAGTTTTCTTTACTGGACTGTCATAACAAGTGGTTCAACAGTCTCAGGGACTCTAGTATTTGAGGTTCATTTCACAGAAAAGGCACAATGACCTATTGATTCAAATGTAAACATATACTACACTCTGATACAGAATAAGTATGGCCTTTATTTTCACAGAACCATCTGATACACTCAACCTTATAAATCAAAGAAGTTAACTATTCTATCGCTCCCCTATTCTATCCTGTGACTTAGAATTCACATCAGAATCCAGGTTTTGGGGAGTGAGGAGGTGTTGATGAGAGGAAGGAAGAGACACTGATTCCCTTGATATATTCAGTTAAGTATATCATTTCTCCTTAAAAAAAAAAGGTGGGTGGAGGAGTATAATCTGGAATGTTTATATGAGCCTCGGTTGTTCATACATCATTTTCTAAGAGTTTGAAACAATTAACTACCTCATGGATTATTCTGTAGACATCTAAGGATTAGCAGCTGCTACCACTTTCTAGATACCCTGGGTCAGCTGGTTGCTCCTTTGGGGTACGAGTGAATTGCCAAGTCTACCCACAGCCCAGATTAGCATAAGTTGAGCTGTCTGTAGCAGCATGCAGTTGCAGTCAAGGCTCACTATGCTATATCTATAGCTGTAAAGATTATTAGTCTCTCTGATGTTTATGTTTGTTGTTGCAAACAAACAGCAAGAATAAACTGATTCTGGCAGTGGGGGAGGTGGGTTATGCCTGTAATCCCAGCAATTTGGGAAGCCAAGGCAGGCAGATCAACTGAGCTCAGGAGTTTGGGACCACCCTGGGCAACATGATGAAACCCCATTTCTACAAAAAATACCAAAAATTAGCTAGGCGTGGTGGTGTGCCACAGTGGCCCCAGCTACTTGAGGGACTGGGGTGGGAGGATCACTTGAGCCTGGGAGGTGGAGGTTGCAGTGAGCTATAATCATGCCACTGTATTCCAGCCTGGGTGACAGAGTGAGACCCCCATCTCAAAAAAAAAAGAGTAACCTGATGCGTACTAAACATCATATTCCCAAAGTTTTATCAAATACTTTGGTTCAATTTCAATCCTTTTTCCAGCATTAATAAAACCTACTGTAAGAAGCATAGCTTCTAAAATTTGCATATTTTCTTTTTCTTTCTTTCTTTTTTTCTTTTTTTTTTTTTGAGATGGAGTCTCCCTCTGTCACCCAGGCTGGAGTGCAATGTTGTGATATTGGCTCACTGCAACTTTCGCCTCCTGGGTTCAGGCGATTCTCCCACCTCAGCCTCCTGAGTAGCCGGGATTACAGGCACCCACCATCATGCCCGGCTACTTTTTTTTTTTTTTTTTGTATTTTTGTAGAGATGGGGTTTCACCATGTTGGCCAGGCATCTTGAACTCCTGACCTCAGGTGATCCGCCTGCCTCAGCTTCCCAAAGTGCTGGGATTACAGGTGTGAGCCACTGTGCCCAGCCAATATTTACATATTCTCATTATTAAAACTCAACTTGTATAATTAAGATTCACTTTTCAATTTAAGTAACAAGCCAAAATTAATGTTTACGCTGGCTTTTACAGTCTAAAACATTACACAACATTTGATGTAAGGATTCCAAAAACATTAAAAACTATAAAGAGTAAGGATTAAACTAAAAAAGGCAGTTGAGCGACTATTATCCTCAACTTCTGTTACTCTCACCAAGCGTAATTACCTAAAGACTTAAAACATCACCAAGTACTATGATGCCATGAATTCTGAGGGAGGAAATATACAAAATAGAGAGATGAGTATGGGGCTTTGAAAATGGCCACGACCTGTGTGGGAGGATTTTAAGATGATTATTTACTATAGAATTGTTTACGGTATGTCTCCACTTGGTGATTAAGCATGATATTCTCCGGCTTCAGGTCTCTGTAGATGATCCCCTTTAGACGTAAATGCCCCAAAGCCATGGAGATTTCTGCCAAGTAAAAGCTGGAAACAAAAGTGATTTAATAAAACTAAAAAGAGTGTAATCTATCTAAAGCAGTTTATGTATGGAGCAAAATTCCTGGAAAGAAACAGACATGCACCAAAGACCAAATTAGTGGGGTAGGGGGATGTATGGGAAAAAGAGATAGCATAGGATGCTGCCAAAAGGCATGGGGACATTTATGTTTCACTCATTTTAGTGAAACTATGAAGTGCTTTATTTTGCCCTTAGAACATACTGCTAAAATTGCAAAGATGTCCGGAATATGCTAAACGGCCATTGGTCATGTTTTGTTCTGTCTGTGTAGGAATTAAGCTAATAGTCAATCATTTCAAAGCAAATTTCTCCCATCCACCCTCAACTTTAAAATCCCATAGGAAATAGGAACTTAATTATTCTCAGAGATCAAGTCTTGATTTCAAAAGGTGTCTTATAACCTGACCCTTAGAAGCCCACTCATCCCTTACTTAATACAGCTACATATTTATAGACAGCTTAGGCCCACAGTATCTGCCATCCCTCCTGTCAGCCAGCCCACAACTATAAACTGTGTGACACTCAAATTTATCTACCTCAAAAGAATAAAGGGCTGAATCAACCCTGTCTGGATTCGAAAAGCACAAGGCGCTGCAATACTGGCTGCATAACAATGTTGCAATCCTGCAGATTACTCCAGGATGGAGAGGGTGTGTCCCAGAGGACTGAGGCAGTTTCACAGCCAGCATGACCACAAACACAGCCTCCAACACGGCTCAGTGAGCCTCCTCCAAAAAAGGGCACTTCATCCCTAAGGCTCTTCAATGCAGCTTCTGCGTTAGAAAAGGCCTGAAATTAAACAATGGAATGCAGTTTTGGTAATTAAGGTAGAAAAAAACATTTAAGTGTTGTTTTCTATTAAATTAATGTGTAGGATAAACTGATTTATTGTGACCCAATATTGTTGCTTCACAAAAGGATGTGCATATTTTTAATTTGAAGCAGATGACATGTTTAGAAATAGGAGGGTAAATCCCATCCTGACTATATAATCAATCCACAGATGATATGCCCCGGCTTATCACCTCCCTAAGACTGCACCTTGAGAAACAGAAAGCCTAAAAAAAAGAGATGATTTCTGATAATTTCCATTGCTCCACACATAAAGGTTCACTGGAAAACCACACTCACCCACAGCCAAGGCAGGCAGCTTACCAATTCAAGGAAAGAAAGCAGCAATGAGAATGGTTCTGTTAGGAGCAACTGGTGTGAAGAGCGTTCCACTTAAGCCTAAGGGCAAAGGAATGATGCGACCTCCATAGCTGCCCAGTCCCAAAACTGCTTCTCCCCCTTGAGGTCCTGAGTGAGTGACTGGCTCCAGCTCAATTTACTGAATCATGTGGCTGCCCATAGTGGGAATGGGGCTTTGCTTGTAATTACCTGAATCTATGCAACCACAAAAAGTTCACTTACCAGGCAGTGTCTTCCATAAATATTCCCTCTCTTTCTAACTGCATAAATAGTTCTCCTCCTGTAAAAAAAAGAAAAAAACATTAGAAATAAAACAATATGGCCAGGCGCAGTGGCTCACGCCTGTAATCCCAGCACTTTGGGAGGCCGAGGCGGGCAGATCACGAGGTCAGGAGATCGAGACCACGGTGAAACCCCATCTCTACTAAAAACACAAAAAATTAGCCGGGCGTGGTGGCGGGTGCCTGTAGTCCCAGCTACTGGGGAGGCTGAGGCAGAATTGCGGGAACCCAGGAGATGGAGCTTGCAGTGAGCCGAGATCGTGCCACTGCACTTAAGCCTGGGTGACAGAGCGAGACTCCATCTCAAAAAAAAAAAGGAAAAAAAAGAAATAAAACAATGTTTATTTCCAACCCACTTCTAATAAGAGAGTTTGTGCTTTCCTTCTAACCATAATTAAAAGACATCATCCCCTTAAAAATGAAAAACAAATCCTAAAAATTATAGGTTTTAAAACTAAGTCCTCAGGATTCTATTTTTAGTAGCATTCTTATTCTTCTGTAACACACGTGTTTAAAAACTAGAACCGGCTTGGAATTCCAGGTGTTATATCTACAAACTTTGAAATATTTGTAGATTCCAGACGTGAGGTTAAAATAAAAAATCTTGATTAAAGACCCTTTAACATTTTACCCATAAGTAGAAAAATGATAGTCTACAATTAAATCACCCTCCCTAATTTTAGTGAATGCTCATATTTTGTATTTTCAGAACCCTTAAATAAACAGAATGAACCTGGCAGTGGCCTAGTAAAAAACATGGCACAATTTGAGTATCAAAATAAATAATGATAATGAAAGGTTACATCACATCAAATGATATCAGAATCCCTAAGTCCACAATGACATAAATAAATGAATACATAAATTTTTTAAATGGGGAAGAAGAGAAAGTTCCTTATTACAACAGAATGCCAAGTAATAAATGAAGAAGGCATGATGGAGTAAGAAAAATTACTTGGCAAACATCACAACTAATTGTTGCAGGCAAGAATCAATGGATGTCAAAACTGAATGTGGGCCGGGCGCAGTGGCTCACGCCTGTAATCCCAGCACTTTGGGAGGCCAAGGCAGGCAGATCACCTGAGGTCAGGGGTTCAAGACCAGCCTGGCCATCATGGCAAAAGCCCATCTCTACTAAAACTAAAAACATTAGCTGGGTGTGGTGGTGCCTGCCTGTCATCCCAGCTACCCGGGAGGCTGAGGCAGGAGAATCACTTGAACCTGGGAGGTGTAGGTTGCAGTGAGCTGAGATCCCACCACTGCAATCCAGCCTGGGCGACAGAGTGAGACTCCGTCTCAAACAACAACAACAACAACAAAACTGAACATGAAAGTCTGATGGAAGATATTTAAATAATCTCAAAGTATCTCCTCAAAAGATACTTATTAATTACAAAGGCAAAAATGTCACCAGGGAAAAAATCGGCAGACACCACCTTATACATGTGACCGAAGTTAACATCACAAGTAATAAGACAAAGATATAAATATCATGTACCTCTTAATCTGATGCATTAAGGGGACACAATGTCACTTCAGTGGTCCTGCCAAAATTGCATAACCTGAATCTAATACTAAGGAAACATCAGCTAAACCCAAAGCATTCTACAAACTCACTGGCCTGTGCTAATCAAAAATATCAACATCGTGAAAGTCAAAGAAAGACTGAGGAAATGTTCCAGATTAAAGGAAACTAAGGAGAGTTATAATTGCATCAATGTCAACTTCCTATTTCTGATCATTTTAGTATAGTTATGTAAGACACTGTCCTTGATTTTGGAAAATATACACTGAATAGGCTGGGTGCAGTGGCTCACACCTGTCATCCCAGCACTTTGGGAGGCTGAGGCGGGCAGATCACCTAAGGTCAGGAGTTCGAGACCAGCCTGGTCAACGTGGTGAAACCCCATCTCTACTAAAAATACAAAAATTAGCCGGGCGTGGTGGTGGATGCGTGCAATCCCAGCTACTCGACAGGCAGAGGTTGTAGTGAGCCCGAGATTGCGCCACTGCACTCCAGTCTGGGCGAGAGAGTGATACTCCATCTCAAACAAACAAACAAAAAAGAAAGAAAACATACACTGAAATTTTAGGGGTAAAGGGAAATCATGTCTGTATCACTCTCAAACAGTTCAAAAAATTATGTATGCGTGCGTGTATATATGTATACACATATATACATATACATAGAAGGATAAAACAAAATAAATGTGGTGAAATGGTGACATTTGGGGAATCCAGGTGAGAGATACATAGGAATTCTTTCTTTTTTTCGTGACTGAGTCTCGCTCTGTTGCCCAGGTTGGAGTATAGTGGTGCGATCTTTGCTCACCACAACCTCCACCTCCCAGGTTCAAGCGATTCTCCTGCCTCAGCCTCCCGAGTAGCTGGGATTACAGGAGCACACCACCATGCCCGGCTAACTTTTCTATTTTTAGTAGAGACAGAGTTTCACTATGTTGGCCAGACTGGTCTCAAACTCCTGACCTCATGATCCACCTGCCTTGGCCTCCCAAAGTGCTAGGATTACAGACATGAGCCACTGAGCCTGGCATAGGAATTCTTTATACTACTCTTAAAACGTTTTAAGTATGAAATTATGTCAAAATAAAGTTTTTCTAGGACGGCATGGTGGCCCACACCTGTAATCTCAGCACTTGGGAAGGCCAAGGCGGGCAGATCACCTGAGGTCAGGAGTTCAAGACCAGCCTGGCCAACATGGTGAAAGCCCAGCTCTACTAAAAATACAAAAACATAGCCCGGTGTGGTGGCGCATGCCTGTAATACAGCTAAATGGGAGGCCCAGGCAGGAGAATCGCTTGAACCTGGGAGGCGCAGGTTGTGATGAGCTGAGATCACGCCTCTGTGCTCCAGCCTGGGCAAGAAGAGTAAAACTCCATCTTCACCAAAAAAAAAAAAAAGTTTTTTCAATGGCAGTACTCACAAAAAAGTTGCTCCATTCTGCACCTTTCTGTTCCATGTTACATGTTACTGCAAAATCAAGAAGAGAAGAGTGTATGTAAGTACTTCTCAACCAGTTTACCTCTCTGACCACTCTTACGGTGTTTGGGGGCAAAAAACTAAGGATCTAGACTCCCTAAACCGCTCGCTGGGTCCTTCTCTCCCCACAACGCACCGGGGCCAGCAGGAAGGCCGCTCCGACCCCTAATTTTTCCGCGAATTCAGTTCAAAGAGGCGGCCGGGCCCGCGATCGGCAGCGCGCACGGGCCAACCAAGCCGCGCCTCCGCGAGAAGCGCCTCCGCGTGACTGACGGGGGAATCCGCGGGCCAACGGGCTGGGCGGCCCGGCGGCGCGCGCTCCCGCCGGCCACTGAGAGCGCCGGACGGGGGAAATGGGCGGAGCAAGGCCAGGGTAGGGCGAGCGGCCTCCGAAGCGGAGCCGGGCTCTGAGGAGACGCTTTTTTTTCCCTCTTTTCTTTCCTCCTCTCCTCCTCCCTTCCCTTCCCCTCTCCTCCCCTCTCTCCTCCTTACCCCCTCGGTCCGCCGGAGCCTGCTGGGGCGAGCGGTTGGTATTGCAGGCGCTTACTCTCCGGGGCCGCCCGGCGGGTAGCTGGCGGGGGGAGGAGGCAGGAACCGCGATGGCGCCTCAGAAGCACGGCGGTGGTGGAGGGGGCGGCTCGGGGCCCAGCGCGGGGTCCGGGGGAGGCGGCTTCGGGGGTTCGGCGGCGGCGGCGACGGCTTCGGGCGGCAAATCCGGCGGCGGGGGCTGTGGAGGCGATGGCAGTTACTCGGCCTCCTCCTCCTCCGCGGCGTTACCGGTGAAGAAGCCGAAAATGGAGCACGTCCAGGCTGACCACGAGCTTTTCCTCCAGGCCTTTGAGAGTGAGTGTGTGCGAGGCTTTGAGGGCAGGAAGACCCACTCTGCCAACACCGGGGATGGGACACTCTGCTGGGCCCCCTTCCTCCTCGGGAGTCCATTTGTGTGGTAGTGGAGGGAGGAATTGAGGGGATGTCCCCCTTTCGGAGATTACGTCTCCAGGGGATCCGGAGTCTAGGGCCTTGGGAGAGCTGGAAAAGAGGGTCCGGGTAGGTTCTTGACTCCCCCAAGATTGACGCAAGAGGCTCGGGACTGGGGCCCCACGTTCAGAGCAGGCGGCTTTTAGATGAGGAGGTAGCAGTTGAACTGAGCCGCAGTCACATCCCAAGACTGGTTCTTGTTTTCTTTCATGCCTTTCGGACTCTAGAAATACAGGGGTTTCGGTTGTAGCTTTTGAGGGGCAAAATGAAGCCAGTGAAGGGGTGAGTGCAGTGGAACCGAAGAAATTGTCCTTAGTCTGAAATGCCTTCGCGCTAACTTGGTGCTGCAGGTTCATATGGCACCTTTGGATGCTTAAAACCCTTCAAATCTGTCCACCCATTTTGTGGATATGTAAACTGAGCCAGAGAGTGGTCAAGCATCTTCTCTGGAGACGACCCCGGAATTCTGCTTTTTCTCCTCGGCTTACAGAACATTTTCTTGCGTCAATTTCTGTTTCTAAGGTCTGTCCGGAAGGGGAAACTGACTTATTTGGAAAGGAGAGCGAGGTGTCTGGAAACAAACAATAGAGTTTATTAAAAACATCGTAAGTATAAATAATCCTGATTGTTCTTTAAGGAATGTTATATCCTGATTGGTTTCCTTTTTTGCTTTTGTGTGTTATAATTTGGGTGATCTTTAATAGCTAAATAATCTTACAGAAACTTGAATAAACTTGGCTCTACCGCCCAGTGTCCTTATTTATAATTTCACTGTGGCGTATGTTAAGGGCATGGTATCAGCTGTGCTTAGAAAGACGTATTACGTTGTTTAACACCCTTCCTTCATTCTCTCTCATTAGTGCTTCATGAAATTCTAATTGGAACTTAATAGAAGGAATTTCAGTTTTTATCGAAACGAATATTGAACCTGCTTCAGAGAGATTCACATTATCCACGTATTATATTTCTTAATATACTTTGAAATATCTGGAGAGGCTTTAATTGGAAATAGGATGGAGAACTGAAGGGCAGTGGTGACAAAAATGATACTTGTTTGTACCCCTTCTAAAGTATCTCATCTCCCTCTAGTTAATTGAAAATAAAACTAACCAATGGAAGATTTAGGTGGAAATTTTAAAAGTTCTTTCTGAATGTTAAGAGAAGACACATCCTCCAAGAAAGTTTTAACTATTTGCGTTGTGATGAGTCTACCTCAGGGAAGTCAAGTGTCATTTGAGCTAGATCTGGTCATAAAACAACTTGAAGTTGTTTACTGGAAAGTTTAAATACTTGAATGTAATTATTCACATAGTTGTTTCTATTTGGTTTATTCTAATACTGCTGTATAATGACTTAAAGTGGTACTAATAGGTCATTAATGTAACTGATATAATGGTATATGTATTTTTCATCGACTTAAGTCCTGTATAACAAATTACATTTTAACTAATTTGAAATTTAATTCAACTCATTTTAAGCGTTAGAAAGACTGTTTTGTGAATCTGTCAGTTGTGTAAAAAATGTATTGAGGTAATATTTATATTGAACAAAATAGATACAACTTTAAATTATATTTAGGAATATTTATTGAGAATTTTTGCTGCAGTTTGTGTCTGAGGTTTATTTCAATATTGACTGACTTTTGAGTGCAGTGGATCCCACCTGTAATCCTAGCTACTCTGGAGGCTGAGGCAGGAGGATCTGTTGAGCCCACGAGTTTGAGACCAGCCTGGGCAACATATCAAGACCCCTTTTCAAAAAAAGAAAAAAAAAATCTTGACTGACTTTCATCATACCTGTATTAGGAATGTCTGGATCTGTATTAGGATGTCATCATATCTGTATCAGGATGTATTAGGATTCTGTTTTGGCTGACTACAATTTTTTTTTATTTCTTATTTTTTTTTTGAGACGGAGTTTCGCTCTTTGTTGCCCAGGCTGGAGTGCAGTGACGCGATCTCGGCTCACAGCAACCTCCGCCTCCCAGGTTCCAGTGATTCTCCTGCCTCAGCCTCCCAAATAGCTGGGATTACAGGCATGCGCCACTATGCCTGGCTATTTTTGTATTGTTAGTGGAGACAGGGTTTCTCCATGTTGGTCAGGCTGGTCTGGAACTCCCGACCTCAGGTGATCTGCCCACCTCGGCCTCCCAAAGTGCTGGGAATACAGGCGTGAGCCACCGCGCCTGGCCGGCTGACTACAAATTTTTTAAGTGACCATTTAAAAAGTGAAATTTTCATCTTGTTTGGCATCAATCAATAGTTCTTTTGTTGACTCCGGCTACCTATTACAGCTGCTTTTTGGAATAAAATCGGTTATAAATAGTTTAAATTAGCTAAGTTAAATGAGTACAACTACTTCTCTTGAGTTCTGCTCGGTAACAATATCTTAGAAAGGCTTAAGAAAAATATTGTAGAGAACCTTCAGTATAAAAAGTGTAGATGATGAACTTTGTGAATGTATGCCATTGATTGAATACCTTTTGATCTTACTGTGCATACTTTCTTGATGTAAATATTTAGTGCAATATAAATATTTAGTGCATGATTTCCATAGCAGATGATAAGTTTATATTGATTATAACATGGTCTCGGTTGATATTTTTCTGACAAGTAAGTTTAGATCATGTTTGGATTTTGTTTCCTATTACCTAGAGCCAACACAGATCTATAGATGTTTTTGAACTCGGAATCTCATAGCAGTAAGTAGTCAACAAAATTCATCAGTATTATTTCTCTCTTATAACTGCATCTGTATTCAGTTTTAACATTTTTAAAACTTTTTGTAGCCAATATTTTTGCACAGAACTCTTACTTACATGTCTCATCGAAACTCCAGAACAAACATCAAAAGGTACATTTTATGAATCTTATTTCAAGCTGATCAAACCATGTTAGTTTTATTTTAAAGTACTATTTCTCAAAATAAAAAGAACAAAAATAAGTACTGTTTCTAACTAAAGATTTAATATGAAAACTGAAGTGAGAGAGTGACTGGTTGAATTGGTTGCAGAGTGGTTTTCAATAGTATAATCTTTGTAAGTCTCAGGTTGTTACTAGCTTTTTTTTTTTTTTTCCCGTAACAGAAATGAGGCTGGGTGTGGTGGCTCATGCCTATAATCCCAGCACTTTGGGAGGCCAAGTTGGGCGGATCACTTGAGGTCAGGAGTTCGAGACCAGTTTGGCCAACATGGCAAAACCCTGTCTCTACTAAAACAAAAATTTGCCGGGCGTGGTGGTGTGTGCCTGTAATCCCAGTTACTTGGGAGGCTGAGGCAGGAGAATTGTTTGAGCCTGGGAGGTGGAGGTTGCAGTGAGCCGAGATTGCACCGTTGCACTCCAGCCTGGGCAACAGAGCGAGACTCTACCTCGAAAAAAAAAAAAGAACTGATTTTAGTAGTGAAGTGAATAAAGTGATTTTACTGATTATATTTTTACTCTGTGCCATGGGTTATTTCTCTTTTTTTTTTGTTTGTTTGTTTGTTTTTTTGAGACAGAGTCTCTGTCGTCCAGGTTGGAGTGCAGTGGCGCGATCTCGGCTCACTGCAAGCTCCGCCTCCTGAGTTCATGCCATTCTCCTGCCTCAGCCTCCTTATTTTTTTATTTATTGTTGTTGTTGTTTTGTTTTTGTTTTTTTTTTTTTTTTTTTTGAGAGAAATCTCACTCTTGTCCCCCAGGCTGGAGTGTAATGGTGCAATCTTGGCTCACTGCGACCTCTGCCTCCTGGGTTTAAACGATTCTCCTGCCTCAGCTTCCCAAGTAGCTGGGATTACAGGCACCTGCCACCACACCTGGCTAAGTTTTGTATTTTTAGTAGAGACGGGGTTTCCCCATGTTGGCCAGGCTGGTCTCGAACTCCTGACCTCAGGTGATCCACCCGCCTCGGCCTCCTAAAGTGCTAGGATTACAGGCATGAGCCACCGTGACTGGCCCTTTTTTTTTTGAAACGGAGTCTCGCTCTGTCTCCCAGGCTGGAGTGCAGTGGCGCAACCTCGGCTCACTGCAACCTCCGCCTCCCAGATTCAAGAGATTCTCCTGCTTCAGCCTCCCGAGTAGCTTGGACTATAGGCGCGTGCCACCATGCTCGGCTAATTTTTTGTATTTTTGGTACAGATGGGATTTCTGTGTGTTAGCCAGGATGGTCTCGATCTCCTGACGTCAGGATCCACCTGCCTTGGCCTCCCAAAGTGCTGGCATTACAGGAGTGAGCCACCATGCCCAGCCTGGCCTTCTTTTTTTTTTTTTTGAGATGGAGTTTCGCTCTTGTCTCCCAGGCTGGAGTGCAGTGGTGCGATATCGGCTCACTGCAACCTCCGCTTCCCAGATTCAGGCAATTCTCCTGCCTCAGCCTCCCGAGTAGCTGGAATTATAGGCTCCCGCCACCACACCCAGCTAATTTTTTGTATTTTTAGTAGAGATGGGGTTTCACTATGTTGGCCAAACTGGTCTCAAACTCCTGACTTCATGATCTTCCCGCCTTGGCCTCCCAAAGTGCTGAGATGACAGGTGTGAGCCACTGCGCCCGGCCTCCGCTGGTTATTTTCAAGTTTGATAGAAGTTGAGGATTTAAATATTTACTAAAGGGCTCAGGGTAACTATATTTGTTACGTAAAATTTAAGTTAATTTTTGATTATTGTATGTAATTTGAATTAGCTCCTGTAATGGTGGGTTCAGAAAGTCTCATTTTATATCTTTGGTTTTTTGTTTTTTTGTTTTTTTGGTTTTTTTTGAGACAGAGTTTCACTCTTGTTGCCCAGGCTGGAGTGCAATGGCGCAATCTTGGCTCACTGCAACCTCCACCTCCCGGGTTCAAGGGAGTATCCTGTCTCAGCTTCCCAGGTAGCTGAGATTACAGGTGCCCACCACCACGCCTGGCTAATTTTTTGTATTTTTCATGAAGTCGGGGTTTTACCATTTTGGCCTGGCTGGTCTTGAACTCCTGACCTCAGGTGATCCACCCACCTTGGCCTCCTGAAGTGCTGGGATTACAGACCTGAGCCACAGCGCCCAGCTTTGGTGGTGGTCTTATTGAAGGGGAAACACTTTTGAAATCAATAGGATGAAGGTTTTTTAAAAACAATGAAGTCTCAAATCATTAGATTTTAAAGTGGGGTCTGGAGGTGGGAGACAGCTTATTTTTGCTGTGTAACATTTAGTACTTAACCATACATAATTATCAATGCAAGTTTTTTGTCCTAGGTGCAAGATTATATTTATTTGAGAGTATCAGGTGAACAAGTTTACATTTAAAGGTGAGAATTGTGTTAAGCATCTGGTATTGTCATTATAGTTTTAGTAAAACCATCAAGTTATCTGGATAGAGTTTGAAACTAAGCTCTTTGGTGGACTGCTACTGTTTATTAAGTAGGTATCACATTTCTATAGCAAGACATAGTTGAGTTTTGTAAATCTACTTGTATTTTGAAGGATTGAAGTGTGAAAATTATTTTTCTTTTGGCAATCTTTCTGAATAGAGAGCGTGCATGAGCAAGTTTGCATTGCAATTAATAGGTGAAAATTACTGAGCACCTAAGTAACTAAAAAGGAGGTGATGAATTAGGTTACAGAATTAGTTTTGTCCACCCTTTACCTGTCTACTCCATTATTTGATTTTTGCCAGCATTCAGCATGCTTTTTCTGTAAAGGACCAGTAAATAGTAATTATTTTAGGCTTTGGGGCCAGGATGCAAAATTGAGGATATTATGTAGGTACTTAATATTAAAAGAAAGAAAAAATTTACAGTTTTTTAAAATTTCAGTCCAAAATGTCAATCTGTAAATTTTTTGTTGATAAAAATACAACAATATAAGATAGAACATTTTGTAATACAGGCCTACTAATGAGAAACGAGAATTTTATTTTTGTGAGGGTAGGGGAGATAACACTTAGCTGAATTGGGGTTCAGAGTTAGTGTTTTCTATAATCAAATCAATTGCTAATGTTTATCTGTAAAAACCATTCTTTCCGGGCTGTACAAAAACGGGCGATAGGCCAGATTTGACCATGGTCCATAGTTTCCCCACCCTTGATTTATTCTATAAAACTAGTAGAATTTGACTAACTGTTTTGTTTCATCAAAGGTTTTTTTTTTTTTGAGACAGAGTCTTGCTCTGTCGTCTAGGCTGGAGTGCCGTGGCGCAATTTCGGCTCCCTGCAGTCTTCGCCTCCCAAGTTCAAGCAATTCTGCCTCAGCCTCCTGAGTAGCTGGGATTACAGGTGTGTGGTACTACGCCCAGCTAATTTTTGTATTTTTAGTAGAGACAGGGTTTTACCATGTTGGCCTGGCTGGTCTCAAACTCCTGACCTCATGATCCGCCTGCCTTGGCCTCCCAAAGTGCTGGGATTACAGTCATGAGCCACCGTGCCTGGCCATCAAAGCATTTTTAATATAGAAGGTCAGTTGAGTTGCTGCCTAGGATGCAACCTGATCTTAATTTACAAAATAATTAAATTATTATAAAATAAGTTTGCATTCATAGATTAAAAAGTACACATTTATTTTATTATTATTATTATTTTTTGAGATGGAGTTTCGCTCTCGTTGCCCAGGCTGGAGTGCAATGGTGCAATCTTGGCTCACTGCCACTTCCACCTCCTGGGTTCAAGTGATTCTCCTGCCTCAGCCTACCGAGTAGCTGGGATTACAGGCATGCGCCACCATGCCTGGCTAATTTTGTATTTTTAGGAGAGAGAGGGTTTCTTCATGTTGGTCAGGCTGGTCTCGAACTCCCGACCTCAGGTGATCTGCCCACCTCGGACTCCCAAAATGCTGGGATTACAGGTGTGAACCACCGCGTCCTGCTAAAAAGTACACATTTAAAATCTAAGTTCCATTTTCCCGTCATGTTTATTAATTTGTCCCATTGCAGGATATGTTTCTGTTGTCTGCATGGGTAGAGATAATTTTAAAAGCTTGGTTAAGTAAAAACTGATTTTCTTAATTATTGCCCTTTAGGTTAAAAAAAAAAAAAAGTCTTTGGGGAATTTTTAAGCAATCTGCCAGCCAAGAAACAAATTTAAGTCCCACCTAGTTTAGTTCCTACAGAAATGGGTAGGAATAGGCTAGGCATGGTGTTTCAGACCTGTAATTTCAGTATTTTGGGAGACTGAGTTGGGAGGATTGCTTGTGTAACATTTAGTACTTAACCATACATAATTATGAATGCAAGTTTTTTGTCCTAGGTGCGAGATTATATTTATTTGAGCATATCAAGTGAACAAGTTTACATTTAAAGGCGAGAGTTATAGGGTCAGCCCTGGCAACATGGTGAGGCCCTATATCTACAAAAAATTAAAACAATTAGCTGGGCGTGGTGGCTCATGACTGTAGTCCCAAATACTCAGGAGGCTGAGGCAGGAGGGTCACTTGAGCCCAGAAGTTCGAAGGTTGCTATGAATGTGCCGGTGCACTCTAGCCTGGGCAGTAGAGGGAGACTGTGTCTCAAAAAAAAAAAAAAAAAAAGTATGGGAATCGTTTAATCATCTTGTTAGATGCCTGATCTTATTACTTATTAGGACTAGTTATTAAGAAATTAAAGCACAACTCGTTTGCTGTTGTCTTCAGTGTAGTTGACGACTTTGGAAGGTGGCAGATTTGGCCCAGTGATTGTCGTCTTTTCTCAAAATGTTTTCAGAACTCCTTTTTTGCTATTACAACAACATAATATCCATTGTTGGAATAAGCATATCACTCCCTTTAAAGTCATACTCTCAGTTGTGATATTAATTCTGGTATATTTATTAAAGTCAGCTTGTGCTTTACTCTTTCTAGAAGTATTCAACTTGTATAGGCTAACACTGCCCCAACAAAGTAGAAATAATAGGTCACGAGAAGGGCATCTTTTATTGAATCCATCTTGCTAGATTTTGTGTAAGCTGTTTCTGAAGTCTCCCAAGAAAATTTTCTGAAATTTCTTGAATTTTTAAATATTCTCCTTTTCGATGACCTTTTGATAATTATTTCCTTCTTTAAATCTGACCTACAATAACATTACCTTTCTAAAGAACAGAAATACTTGGTGTTGGGGGAGGAGCGGCTTTTATATAGTTGCTTATAAGGTTTGTTTTGTTTTTTTCCTAAGGAAGGCTGGGTTGCTTTTGTGATCTTATCTGTTTCAAATGGTTAATATTCAATTCTGTTCACTTCTCCTGTATACAGCTTCATAAAGGTAGACGAGATGAACCTTAGAACGTACAGTCTTTTTCTGCAGACAGAATTTCTTAATCATTACATAAACATTATTCTGAAAAGTTTCCAGTAATTTCTTGGCCCTCCTCAATAGTAACTTTCAGTATTTATACTGAATAGCTCTTTGCAACTAGCCTAAAAGAGTCCTTTATTTTTGTTCTTTTTTCTCTCTTATCTGTGGAGATTGAAAATATATTGCCATCCTTCAGAAAGCACTTCTTACTATACTCTATTGGATGAAACTTTAATATTGAAGTTTTCAGTAACTCTAAAGGTAAAGAGAGCAGCTTTTTTTCCCTTAAGATCTTCGCTATGGAGGCTCTTCTCATTCACTTGAAATATAGATTGTATCAATTCTGCTGTAATATCAGTAGTTTACTATAATACATTTACATTAACGTTTCTCTACTGATAATTTTTACAGTAGTTGAATACAATAAATAGCTCTTTTTTGGCCAGACGTGGTGGCTCACACCTTTAATCCTAGCAGTTTGGGAGACAGGGGTGGATAGATCACCTGAGGTCAGGAGTTCAAGACCAGCCTGACCAACATGGTGAAACCCTGTCTCTACTAAAAATGCAAAAATTAGCCGGGCGTGGTGGTGCACACCTGTAATCCCAGCTACGCGGGAGGCTGAGGCAGGAGAATTGCCTGAACCCAGGAGGTGGAGGTTGCAGTGAGCCGAGATCACGTCATTGTACTCCAGCCTGGGCAACAAGAGTGACACTCCCATCTCAAAAACAAAACAAACAACCAAAAAAAAAAAACACAAACAAGAAAAGCTCTTTTTGAGGAATGAGATCATTTGTAATTTTTGGTGTCTGCATTCAAGCATTATAAAGTAATAAATTGATGTGGAATACATGTGGCTTTTCAGGTCCTAAAGAGGAAGGGACTATGTGAGTATAAAGAGAAACATTTTTTCTAATTAAATTATGTATGGGTATAGATTTTTAGACTCTATCTCTAGAACATGTCATAGACCACCTTAAGAACTAAGATGAGGCTTGTTTTACAATCCATTCATTCTTTAATTGCTTTGAGAAGTTATACTTAAGTTTCTATTTTTGGGGAAATAGCTTTTTTCTCTTAAACTTGTCAAGTTAAAAGCTAATAGTTTTATTACGATTTGATGGATCATTCCCTAACTTCAAAATTTTTTCATGATGTCAACAACCATCTCTTTAATATGACATCATTGAGCTTTAGGCTTTGCTGATAATCTTTGAGGATACCTTATGAACTTCAAATACATTTTATAGAATATTTCTTTTTTTATGTGATGGTGCTAGTACATATTTGTTGTGTCGCTTAGTAGACGTATTAAGTGTTTCAGAATACACATAATTTATATTTGTTTGGCTTAATTCAACAGATACTTGAATACCTACCAAGTATAAGGCACTATGCCAGCACTGCATAGCTTTCCTTGAAGAAGAGCAATTACTGCCCTTCAGGAGTGTATAATCTAGTAGGAGAAATAAAATATTTACATGAGTTTTACATGTAGGAAACTGAATGAAAACTAAGTGTCAAAATAAATATAAACCCAGTACCATGGGTAAGGAGAAATCACTGGTTTGGGAATAATTGGGTAAAAGGTTTAATGAAAACAAGTTAGCGTTTTAGATGGGGCTTGAAGGCTTGTGTGCTGTGTTATACACCGTCTCCATAGTATTCATTGTTATGGCTAATCATCCATAATTTATCTTACTAAAAATAATCAAAATCTGATTTCCATCTTGCCTGTTAGAGTGACAATAAAGTATAATTTGTTTCTTTTTTCCAGTTGAGAAGTGATTATTTTGTTTATCTCTTTCTTCCAGGAAAACATTTAAAGTTGATGATATGTTATCAAAAGTAGAGAAAATGAAAAGAGAGCAAGAATCTCATAGGTAAGATAACCTATCAGTTTACATTAAGTGATATACTTTAGGAAAGAGGAAAAATTACAGTGATAATTTTCCTAGTGATCACCTTGATATAAGGAGTTAGAAGGAATCTTAGAGGTCAGTCAGTTTGGTCCAAACTCACACACAAGTCAGAAATTAATTTCTGTAGCATTACTGCAGGGAATACTTAAGCTGTGGCTTGAATACCTCCAGTGTAGTTGTATTTATTATTGTTTGTCTTTATTACCAGTTTCTTCCATTTTGAGCGAAACCTCTGACTTCAGCTGTTGGTCTTAACTCTACCACCTCATTTAAAGAGGGATACTCACATTTATAGTATATGTGCTAGGTACCGTGGCAGGGACTTCACAATATCACGTATCTTGTAAGTTATTCTCAAATATGAGAGGGGTTCTCTTTTTTCCATCTTTTTCTTCTCATTTAAATCTGTCAGGCAACATATTCATAACTTTTATTTCATATTTGAAATATGTTTCTCACGTAGTTTCAGAAACGTGAACATTTGGACAGAATCTACTTATTGTACGTTATCAAATATATACCTAGAACGAATCCCTAAATATTCTGACTAGTCTAATATCTGTCTACTCTAGATAGTATGCTTCTATTTATTTTTTGATATTTTTGATAGAAAATTGAATAGTCTAAAGAGAAACAGCAGCTTGGGTGGTGTTTGTTCATTCATTAACTACCTTTAGAGAGAATGCAGAACTAAAAATATTAGATTCTTGAAAAAATAGAGTTGGAAAATTTGTCACAATGCATTTTTCTTTTCCTTCTAGTTTTAAATCACAGCTTACGAATTTAGATAGGATATACACTTAATGATGCATCATTTATGCATCTCATTGTTTTCCCATTGTTCTGTTGACTGGTAAAAGACTTCCTTTTTTTCAGTTTGGCTTCCTTATATTTAAAGTTTGGCTTTGGAATTAAGTGATTTTTTTTACTTGGATTGTAAAATGATATTTTTTATTTTATATCCTGCAATCTTGTGGGGTTGAAGTATAATTTATATTTCCATGTCTAGGCAATCCTGACTTGTAAATAAACTGTGATAGTCCATTCTAGAAGCTGAGATCCTGAATTGTTACCTGTTATATCTGTTAATGCCCGGGGAGGACCCTATAAGATAGAACTGAGAATATTCCCAGTGCACACACATTTTTCTTTACTGGAATTTATATTCCAGATTCTTGTCTGGTCATCCACCCTAGACAGAGCTCTTGGGATCCTCAGGGCCTTTTTTACTTAAAATACAGACTGTAGTAAGATCCTGGTCTGACCTCCCTGCTGCTTTTCTCCTGCCACATTAAAAGTTTGCCCTATAGTCATTTCAGGGTTCAAGTGAGAAGGAAGCATGAACCAACAACAAGAACACTTGACTCTTTTCTTCATCTTCCTCATCAAGGTTTACCTTCACTACTAAACCCTATTACTATCTCATTGTGACACTGGGTTTGAAATTACAGAGCTTCCCTAAGTAAGAGTGTGTGGGAGATACATACTGTTCAATTCTCTCTGAACAATTGTTTCCCCAGTAATTTTGTTCCTTTTCACCCGGTGGGTTCAATAGCAACTCAAAGATTAAAATCAGAGGGTTACATGAATTCCTGCTCGTAGTTTTGGAAGAGAATTTTTTCAGTCTTTAGGGTCTAGCTAGGACCAGTGAGTTGGCCATTTAAGCCTCTCAAGATTCTTATGAATGTCTCAGTATTGCTCCCAGAGGCACTAAAGATGAATTAAGAAAGTGTATCATTTTAAGTTTACTGCTAAGACCCTACATTATTAACTTTCTTTAATCTATTTCTTTTTTTTGAGATGGAGTCGTGCAGTGGTGCTATTTCAGCTCACTGCAACTGCCACCTCCTGGATTCAAGCAATTATCCTGCCTCAGCCTCCCAATTACCTAGGATTACAGGCGCCTGCCACCACACCCAGCCTTTTTTTTTTTTTTTTTTTTTTTTTTTTTTTTTTTGAGACCAAGTCTCCTCCTTGCTGAGGCTGGAGTGCAGTGGCGCGATCTTGGCTCTACAGCCTCCACCTCCCGGGCTCAAGCGATTCACCTGTCTCAGCCTCCTGAATAGGTGGGAATACAGACGTGCACCACCACACCCAGCTAATTTTGTATTTTTAGTAGAAACAGAGTTTCACCATGTTGGCCAGGCTGGTCTTGAACTCCTGACCTCAAGTGATCCACCTGCCTTGGCCTCCCGAAGTGCTGGGATTACAGGTGTGAGCCACCAAGCCTGGCCAATTTTTGTATTTATTTATTTATTTATTTTGAAATGGAGGTTTGCTCTTGTTGAGCAGGCTGGAGTGCAATGGCGTGATCTCCGTTCACTGCAGCCTCTGCCTCCCACGTTCTCCTGCCTCAGTCTCCCAAGTAGCAGGGATTACAGGTGCCCGCCATCACACCCAGCTAATTTTTTCTTGAACTCCTGACCTCAGGTGATCTGCCCCACCTCAGCCTCCCAAAGTGCTGGAATTACAGGTGTGAGTCACTGCGCCCAGCCTCCTTTAATCTATTTCTTATTTCAAATTAAGGTAATCTTATTTTTCTCCTAAACCTATCACACAGGATTGTAAGAAGGACCCTAAACACCAGTATATGATGCCAGCAGTATAAATATTTGCTTCTAAAATCTATTGTCAAAGATAACACAGGCCGGGCATAGTGGCTCACACCTATAATCCCAGCATTTTGGTGGCTGAGGTGGGTGGATCACTTGAGGCTAGGAATTTGAGACTGCCCTGGCCAACAGGGGAAAACCCTTTCTCTACAAAAAACACAAAATTCAGCCAGGCGAGGTGGTGTACACCTGTAATTCCAGCTACTTGGGTGACTGAGGCAGGAGAGTCCCTTGAACCCGGGAGGCAGAGGTTGCAGTGAGCTAAGATTGTGCTACTGCACTCCAGCCTGGGCAAGATGTGACTCTGTCTCAAAAAAAGAAAAAAGATGATAAATCTTTGTTGTTCCATAACATTAGTTAGTAGAAGTTAATATCTTAAGTCATACACAAAAGTATCTCTCCTCCATTTATATTCTTTTTTTTTTTTTTTTTTTGAGACGGAGTCTCGCTCTGTTACCCAGACTGGAGTGCAGTGACGCGATCTCGGCTCACTGCAGGCTCTGCCCCCCGGGGTTCATGCCATTCTCCTGCCTCAGCCTCCCGAGTAGCTGGGACTACAGGCGCCCACCACCTTGCCTGGCTAATTTTTTGTATTTTTAGTAGAGACGGGGTTTCACCGTGTTAGCCAGGATGGTCTCGATCTCCTGACCTCGTGATCCACCCATCTCGGCCTCCCAAAGTGCTGGGATTACAGGTGTAAGCCACCGTGCCCAGCCTTTTTTTTTTTTTTTTTTTTTTGAGACAGAGTCTCACACTGTTGCTCAGGCTGGAGTATAGTGGTGCGATCTTGGCTTACTGCAACCTCCATCCCCCAGGTTCAAGAGATTCTCCTGCCGCAGCCTCCCTGGTAGCTGGGATTACATGCATGCCCTACCACGTCTGACTAATTTTTGTATTTTTAGTAGAGACAGGGTTTCACCATGTTGGCCAGGCTGGTGTCAAACTCCTGACCTCAAGTGATCCTTCCACCTTGGCCTCTCAAAGTGTTGCAATTACAGGCGTGAGCCACTGTGCCCAGCCTTCTTTTTCTAAGAGACAGAGTCTTGCTCTGTTGCCCAGGCTGGAGCACAAGTGGCTGCTCACTGCAGCCCCTAACTCCTGGCCTCAAACCATCCTCCTATCTTAGCCTCTTGAATAGCTGGGACTACAGGTGCATACCACCATGCCTGGCTAATTTTTAAATTTTCATAGAGGCAGGTTCTTGCTATGTTGCCCAGGCTGGTCTCAAACTTCTGGCCTCAAGTGATCCTTTCAGATTGGCTTCCCAAAGTTCTGGGATTACAGGTGTGAGCCACCACGCCTGGCCTTTATTTTCTTTACAGAAGGTCTGATATGATGCCTTACATCCTTTCCAGCTCTTGTTTCTGGTACTCCAGTTTTGAATTTTTCATGGATTTTGACCAGGCACTAAGGCTGATTAGAATAAGTCTCTTGCCTTTGTGTGGTTGTATATGCTAGCAGGATTCTAGGGATTCTTATGCTGTCCTACCAGTTTTGGAATTATCTTTTTTTTGTTGCTGTTTTTTTGAGATGGAATGTAGCTTTGTCGCTCAGGCTGGAGTGCAGTAGCATGATCTCGGCTTACTGCAACCTCCTCTTCCCGGGTTCAAGCAGTTTTCATGCCTCAGCCTCCTGAGTAGCTGGGATTACAGGCATCCGCCACCACGCCCAGCTACTTTTTGTATTTTTAGTAGAGACAGGGTTTTACCATGTTGGTCAGGCTGGTCTTGAACTCCTGACCTCAAGTGATCCGCCTTCCGTGGCCTCCCGAAGTGCTGGGATTACAGGCGTGTGCCACCGTGCCTGTCCCCAATGTTGGAATTCTCTGGTAACAACTCTTGAGTGCTGAGTGCATCTCCATGGACTAAAATGCATCATGAAAAGATTTTTAAATCTGAGTTGCTTCCAAGTGTTTACCAGGGCCAAACGAAGCAAAATGTCACTTCTCTCTTGCCCTTATTCCTCTTCTATTCCTGGTCTTCTGTTAGTAGCTGGAGAAAAATCCCCTCAAAGGATACCCGAATTAGAACTTTTATTAGGGTTATTTTCAAGCATATATTTTTATTTTTTGAGACAAAGTCTTGCTCTGTCACCCAGGCAGGAATACAGTGGCATGATCTTGGCTCACTGCAACCTCCGCCTCCCAGATTCAAGCAGTTCTCGAGCCTCAGCCTCCCCAGTAGCTGGGATTACAGGCACCTGCCACCACACCTGGCTAATTTTTTTTTTTTTTTTTTTTTTTTTTTTCCAGTAGAGACAGGGTTTCACCTATTGGCCAGGCTGGTCTCAAACTCCTGACCTCAGGTGATGCACCTGCCTCGACCTCCCAAATTGCTGGGATTACAGGTGTGAGCCACCATGCCTGGCCTTATTTTTATTTTTTGAGACAAGGTCTTGCTTTGTCACCGAGGCTGGAGTATAGTGGCACAATGATAGGTCACTGATGGATTGAACTCGTGGACTAAAGGGATCCTCCTGCCTCAGCCTCCTGAGTAGCTGGGACTACGGGCATGTACTGTCGCACCTCACTAATTTTTTGAATTTTTGTAGAGTCAGGGTCTCACCATCTTGCCCAGGCCAGTTTTGAACTCCTATCCTCAAGTGATCCTCCCACCTCGACATCCTGAAGTGCTGAGATTACAGGAATGAGCCCCCATGCCCAGCCTCAAATTTTTTTTTTTTTTTTTTTTTTTTTGAGACTGAGTCTCGCCCTGTTGCCAGGCTGGAGTGCAGTGGCACGATCTCAGCTCACTGCAACCTCTAACTCCTTGGTTCAAGCAATTCTCCTGCCTCAGCCTCCCGAGTAGCTGGGATTATAGGCACGCGGTACCACGCCCAGCTAATTTTTGTATTTTTAGTAGAGAAGGGGTTTCACCATGTTGGCCAGGATGGTCTCGATCTCCTGACCTTGTGATCCACCCACCTCAGCCTCCCAAAGTGCTGGGATTACAGGTGTGAGCCACCGTGCCCAGCTCATTTTTATTTTTAGTAGGTTGATAAATCAATGTGCCTTTTTTGACTATGTATTTATTTATTTATTTTTGAGACGGAGTCTTGCTTTGTTGCCCAGGCAAGAGTGCAGTGGTGCCATCTTGGCTCACTGCAACCTCCGCCTCCTGAGTTCAAGCTGTTCTCCTGCCTCAGCCTCCTGAGTAGTTGGGATTATAGGCACACACCACCACACCCGGTTAATTTTTGTATTTTTGGTAGAGACGGGGTTTCACCATGTTGGTCAGGCTGGTCTCGAACTCCTGACCTCGTGTTCTGCCCACCTCAGCCTCCCAAAGTGCTGGGATTACAGGCGTGAGCTACCGCGCCCAGCCCCTTTTGTACTTTTTGTAGAGATGAGGTTTCACCATATTGCCCAGTGTGACCTCGAACTACTGAGTTCAAGTGATCTGCCCACTTTGTCCTCCTAAAGTGTTAGGATTACAGGCGTGAGCCACTGCATCCGACCTATTAAATTATTTTTAAGAGAACTATTGTATTAATGATTTTTTCCTACTTTTCTATTTTGTACATTTAGCTGCATTTTAAAATCTTTAGGCTGGCCAGGCATGGTGACTCACGCCTGTATCCCAGCACTTTGGGAGGTCAAGGCAGGCGGTTCACTTGAGGTGAAGAGTTCGAGAGCAGCTTGACCACCGTGGTGAAACCCCATCTCTACTAAAAATACAAAAAATTAGGCCAGGTGCAGTGGCTCACGCCTGTAATCCCAGCACTGTGGGAGGTCAAGGCAGGCGGATCATGAGGTCAAGAGATTGAGAGTATCCTGGCCAACATGGTGAAACCCCGTCTCTAGTAAAAATACAAAAATTAGCTGGGTGTGGTGGCACGTGCCTGTATTTCTAGCTACTCGGGAGGCTGAGGCAGGAGAATTGCCTAAACCTGGGAGGCGGAGGTTGCAGTGAGCCGAGATTACACCGCTGCACTCCAGCCTGGCTACGGAGTGAAACTCTTGTCTCAAAAATAAATAAATAAATAAAAAATTAGCTGGGCATGGCGGTGTACACCTGTAATTTCATCTACTCGGGAGGCTGAGGCAGGAGAATTGCTTGAACCCAGGAGGCGGAGGTTGCAGTGAGCAGATATCGCACCACTGCACTCCAGCCTGGGTGACAGAGGGAGACTCCGTCTCAAAATAAATAAATAAATAAAATCTGTAGACTACCTCTTAGGTTGGTTGTGTGTTTTTCCCACCATTAATAAGATCTGATGTTTTCCCTTTCTTGTTTTTTTTTTAATACATTTTGCCTTGACTATAAGCTTTGAAGTTGTTTTCAAATTGTCATCTTTTCAGTCTTGAGTTTTTGTTCTTTTTTCAGAACCTGGCTATACATTTCTTTTTGCATACTTACTCTTGAAGGTGCCTCATCAGTTGCCGCTTGAGCGTATCTGATTCTTAAAAATTTGAATATTCAAGAACAAATTGTAAAAATATTCCTTGTATAATTTTTGGTTTTGTAGTAATTCCTTTGTTTTCTTCACAGTACTTCTGCAGAGTGATCCATTTATAATTAATAGACACACACACATCATCCACTATTCAGCTTTATCTTCTCATTACAAAGTGCGTCTAACCCCTATATTTTGAGATCCTGGATTTCAGAATATTGGACTTGATGTAGACACGAGTTTTTCAGCTTTACATATCATAGGATAAAATGTATATGACAAAAGTTGAATAGCTAACATCTAACTATAGAAACCAAGTAGATTATCAGACTTGTCCTATTTTGAGGTAACACTGCCATGCCCTTAAAATGAACCCTTATTCCTGCCGCTAGCAGATTCATGTATATAAATTAAAGGCACTAATCTTGGTCTCCTCTTGTCATAAAAACTACTTCCTCTGTGGGATCTGGCTGTTCTTAAAATGGGAGGCTCTTCCTTGAATTAGATTTCAAAGTGTTAGTCTCTTATGAATTAGCTTAGCATCATTTTCTGTAGACTGTATCAGAACTGTCAGATGTTTGTGCTTGGAATGCTGAAATTTGCGTCTCAAAATTTCAAATTCTCTACCTGATTTCTTGTTATCATGTGTCTTACTTCCTGAGAAGATACAGGGAGCACATCACATAGATGAACTAAGTTTCTTATATCTTATTCTGGTCATCTAAACTAGATTTTTTTGTGGCCTAAAACCAAATAGTCCTGACCAACCTTACATGTTTCTTTTCCTCCCGTTCATCTAGTCCAGCCTAATCAATTAAGATGTGGACAAAGTAGCTGCAAGAGAGGGGAGAGGGAAGGGAGAGAAAACTTTGCCCTTTTCCTTGGAACAAACTACCTATGGGAGGGATCCTTGGTACACTTTATTCTAGGTACATATCAGAGTGTTTACTTTTTTTTTTTTTGAGACGGCGTCTCGCTCTGTTGCCCAGGTTGGAGTGCAGTGACGCAATCTCGGCTCACTGCAACCTCCGCCTCCCAGGTTTAAGCGATTCTCCTGCCTCAGCCTCCTGAGTAGCTGGGATTACAGATGCCTGCCACCACGGCCAGCTAATTTTTGTGTTTTTAGTAGAGACGAGGTTTCACCACGTTAGTCAGGCTGGTCTCGAACTCCTGACCTTGTGATCTGCCCGCTTCGGCCTCCCAAAGTGCTGGGATTACAGGCGTGAGCCACTGTGCCCAGCCAGAGTGTTTACTTTTAGGTGAGGAAGGGGAAATCATGCATAGCAAGTCACATTCCCAATGTCACCTTTATTTATTATTTATTTATTTATTTTTGAGACTTGCTCTGTCACCTAGGCTGGAGTGCAGTGGTGTGATCTTGGCTCACTGCAATGTCCGCCTCCCAGGTTCAAGCTATTCTTCTGCTTCAGCCTCCTGAGTAACCGGGATTACACGCAGGTGTCACCACGCCCAGCTAATTTTTTGTATTTTTAGTAGAGACAAGGTTTCACCATGTTGGCCAGGCTGGTCTCCAACTCCTGACCTCAAGTGGTTCCCCCTGCCTCCTTCCCAAAGTGCTGGGATTATAGGTGTGAAGTCACCGTGCCTGGCCCCAATGTTCCTTTTAAAATTGGTTAATTGAAATTTAGAATTCTTTCTTAAAGTCTGGGTATGGTGGCTCACACCTGTAATCCTAGCACGTTGGGAGGCCGAGGCAGGTGGATTTCCTGAGCTCAGGAGTTTGAGACCAGCCTGGGCAATACGACGAAACCGCTCTCCACTAAAAAATACAAAAAATTAACTGGGCATGGCAGCATGTGTCTGACTCCCAGCTATTCAGGAGGCTGAGACAGGAGAATGGCTTGAACCCTGGGAGGCAGAAGTTACAGTGAGCTGAGATCACGCCATTGAACTCCAGCCTGGGTGACAGAGCGAGACTCCAGCTCAAAAAAAAAAAAAAAATTCTTTCTCACAACGAAACACTAGTATAATAATGGCTGGTTGGCTGGGCACAGTACTCATACCTGTAATCTCAGCACTGGGAGGCCGAGGCGGGTGGATCACCTGAGGTCAGGAGTTCTAGAACAGCCTGGTCAACGTGGTGAAACCTCATCTCTACCAAAAATAGGAAAATTAACCTGGCATGGTGGCGGGCACCTGTAATCCCTGCTACCCAGAGACTGAGGCAGGAGAATCACTTGAACCCAGGTGGGAGGTTGCGGTGAGCTGAGATCATGCCACTGCACTCCAGCCTGGGCTACAGTGACACTCCATCTCAAAGAAAAACAAAACAAAACAAAGCTGGTTATACAGGCTATCCTATGTAAGGTATAATGTACCATTTAAACTGTCTCAAATCACCTGTGGCGAAAGATCATTTTGTTTATTTGTTAATTTTCAGTGTGTTGTTAGTAGTAGTCTCAATTTCTTGAGTTGTTATAGAATGGTAAGATTTTTCCTAATGACCTCAGTTTGTAGACAACATTTTAAGTAACACTGATTTAAAATATTCTCTGGGGTAAATAAATGTAAGATCTTTCTGGCATTTCAGAGTTGGAGCTTACCCTCACACTTCTCAGAAAAATAATGTAAATAATACTAATAGTACTGCAATGTAATGGGCCATCATTCCTGACCTTTAAATTTGTATTACTCTAGGAGGACATTATCTTATGAAAAAAATTTGTTGGGTCACTTTCTGTAAGACACTGCTAGATGCTAGGGACACTAATAAAATGATGTATATGGAAAAATAGTGGTAAATAAGAGTGCTTGTAAAGGGATAAAGTGGTCATTTAGCTCTTGATTGATTGGGTTTAGGGTCTTTGTAGAAGAGAGAGAATTTTGCTGGATACTTTATTACTTTCTGCAAGCCTGACTGGGCACAGTGGCTCATGCCTATAATCGCAGCACTTGGGGAGGCTGAGGTGGGATGATCACTTGTGCCCAGGAGTTCATTACCAGCCTGGGCAACATAGCGAGACCCTGTCTCTAAAAGAAAAAAAAAATAATAGAATTAAAACCTTAAACAGGCCAGTCGCAATGGCTCACACCTGTAATCCCAGCACTTTGGGAGGCTGAGGCAGGTGGATCTCTTGATCTCAGGAGTTTGAGACCAGCCTGGGCAACATGGCAAAACCCTGACTCCACAAACATGCAAAAATTAGCCAGGCGTGATGGTGCATGCCTGTAGTCTCAGCTACTCTTGGAGGCTGAGGTGGGAGGATCGTTTGAGCCTGGAAGTTGGAGGTTGCAGTGAGCCTAGATTGTGCCACTGTACACCAGTCTGGGTGACACAACGAGACCCTGTCTGAAAGCAAAAAACAAAATCTTAAGCCTCACACTGTGAGACAAAATATCCTCATTTTATAGATAACAGACCACAGCGAATAAGTGGCACCAGAATTCAAACTTGGATTTTCTGACTCTCTAAATTCGATTCTATTTTCATATGTAAGGCTTTCGTAGAACAAGAAATGAGAACCATTTCAGCAGTTAGACAAAAGATTTGGTAGTTGGGGTCTCAGTAGATGTGGAGAAAGGAATGATAGATAAAAAGAGTCTTATGAAAGTTAATCTGGACTTAGTATGTAGGTTTAATTGAAGCAACAAAGTAGGATAGATTTGTTGTGACTGGTGGATTGTCTTCTAATGTGAGAATTGTAGAATATTCCTCTTTCACTTATGTTTTGGGTTTTAGCTAATTCTGCTATGTAAGGTAGTATTTATGGAACTTTTCCTAGGATAATGCTGTCTTTTTAGTAAAATAGCATGTAGAAATTATCTGATTTATGTAAAAATGTTTATAATATATGAGTTGTTTATACAGAATACGTTTTTAAGGCTCCTATTGTACACGATTTTTTGTTTGTTTGTTTGTTTGAGACAGTCTCGCTCTGTCACCCAGGCTGGAGTGCAGTGGCACAATCTTGGCTCACTGCAGCCTCCACCTCCTGGGTTCAAGTGATTCTCCTGCCTCAGCCTCCTGAATAGCTGGGACTACAGGCGCATGCCACAACGCCTGGCTAATTTTGTATTTTTAGTAGAGATTGGGTTTCACGGTGTTAGCCGGGATGGTTCTTGATCTCCTGACCTCGTGATCCACCCGCTTCATCTCCCATCCCACCTTATCTCCTGTCCCGCCTCATCTCCCGTCCCGCCTCATCTCCCAAAGTGCTAGGATTACAGGCATGAGCCACCATGCCCAGCTGATACTTAAGTTGTGGTGGTGGTGGTTCTTAGGGGTTTTTTTGTCTTTTTGTGTTTTGTTTTTTGTTTTTTGAGACGGAGTCTCACTCTGTCGCCCATGCTGGAGTGCAGTGGCGCGATCTTGGTCACTGCCACCTCCGCCCTCCGAGTTCAAGTGATTCCTCCGCCCTTTGAGTTCAAGCGATTCTCCTGCCTCAGCCTCCCGAGTAGCTGGGATTACAGGTGCCTGCCACCGCGCCCGGCATTTTTCTTTTGTATTTTTAGTAGAGACGGGGTTTCACCATCTTGGCCAGGCTGGTCTTGAACTCCTGATCTCATGATCCACCGGCCTCGGCCTCCCAAAGTGCTGGGATTACAGGCGTGAGCCACCGCGCCCGGCCATTCTTAGTTTTTAACTTTATATTTTTGCTTTCTCCCATCCAAGTACCGACCCTGCTTAGCTTTCGAGATTTGGTGCGTTCAGGGTGATATGGCCATAGGCACCGGCCCTATGTTTTCTAACTCTGCTTGGACCCTTATAGTTCTACTCTTCGTAATAATTTTGTCCTCTACTGATAGCATACTTTTTTGTTGTTTGTTTTTTGTTTTTTGTTTTTTTGAGGCGGAGTCTTGCTCTGTTGCCCAGGCTGGAATGCAGTGATGCAGTCTCGGCTCACTGCAACCTCTGCCTCCTGGGCTCAAGTGATTCTCCTGCCTCAGCCTCTCGAGTAGCTGGGACTACAGGCACACGCCACCGTGCCTGGCTAATATTTGTATTTTTAGTAGAGATTGGGTTTCACCGTGTTAGCCAGGATGGTCTCCATCTTCTGATCTCTTGATCCTCCTGTCTTGGCCTCCCAAAATGCTGGGATTACAGTTGTGAGCCACTGCACCCAGCCCCTAGCATACTTTCTGTACTACTGTTCTAGAAATGCCCTTCAAAATGCCAACTCTGTAGGTGTTTTTTTTTTGAGACGGAGTCTCCCCCTGTCGCCCAGGCTGGAGCGCAATGGCTCAATCTCGGCTCACTGTAACCTCTGCCTCCTAGGTTCAAGCGATTCTCCTGCCTCAGCCTCCTGAGTAGCTGAGACTACAGCCATGTGCCACCATATCCAGCTAATTTTTGTATTTTTAGTAGAGACGGGGTTTCACCATATTGGCCAGGCTGGTCTCGAACTCCTGACCTGGTGATCCACTGCGCCCGGCCCACACTGTAGTTTTTTTAGCAGACAGTTTCATGGCCTACTTCACTAAGTAGATGGAGATATCCCCCCATCTTCCATGGAAATGTCTTTCTTTCCTGCATCTTATTTCTCTATCTTAGAAAAAGAGGAATCCAGTCGGGCTCGGTGGTTCACACCTATAATCCCAGCTACTTGGGAGGCTGAGGCAGGAGAATCGCTTGAACTCAGGAGGCGGAGGTTGCAGTGAGCCAAGATTGCGCCATTGCACTCCAACCTGGGTGAAAAGAGCGAAACTTCATCTCAAAAAAAAGAAAAAGAAGAGTCCTGGTCAAATTTACAGGGCTGACCTCTTCATAATATGTCCTTATTTCCAGTCATTACTTGCTCCTTAGTACTCTTTTGCCACAATGTCTTTCTGTAACTGTTCCCATCTGACTATAAAAATGCCTAGATTGTCACCATCATTTAAAAATATATATATATATATATATATGCCCTTTACTAGTCCTTAGTGCCCAGCATCTATTTCATTAGTAAATGCCTTATGTGAGGGATCAGTACTACTTTCCTTTGCCCACCATCTGCTCTGTATAGCCCTCCATAATCTGGTGTCTGTACATGTCACACTATGGAAACTATGCTCAGGAAAGTTATGAATGTCTCCTGATAAACAACTGTATTCTGTTTTGCAGTTTAAAGGTACTTCAAAAGCTTATTGATGCTTCTGTTTATTTTATCCCATCCTTATAGTTTTTTTCTATTGTTAATAGATGTTTGTGAAAATAGAAGGAGCACTAGTTCTAGTTCATGCTTTCTTTTGCTTTTCCGTAGCTTCTAAAACTAACAGTGAAAATGATATATTGAAACCGTAAATTATAGCTCTATACCAGATTTGTAATTGTGTATTTCATTGCTATTTGAAGTATAAAGTAATGGTTCTGTATCATTTATTGGGAAGGTTGAATTTCCATAGCTTCAAAATATTCAAATTTTTTTGCATGGATGTAGCTACCCTTTTCAAAATTTCCTTTGGATGAAGTCATTGACTAAAGCGTCATTAAAACAAAACAAAAAATTCCAAAAACCCTCCAAAATTCCTTTTTAAAGATAGGACGGCATACTTGCTGTCATTTTATAGGTAGAACACTAAAACACAGTAAATTACCTGGCCTCCAACTTGGTAGTCTGATTTTTTCTGCCTTGCTCTGGTGTTTTTGTGGTTTTGTTCTTACTTTTTGTGAGTTGTGAGGGGTTTTTTGTTGTTTATTTTTTGTTAGGTGTATAGACACACTTTTGGATGTCATATTTAACAGGGAAAGCAGAGTCATGGGCCTGAATAACAATTGAGTACAAATATTTATAAATTAGTTGAAGTAACTTTGATTTCAATGTTATACTTTAAAGTCTAGGTTATTTTACTACTGAGCATTAAAATGATAAAATATTTCCTTTTTTTTTTTTTTTAGCTTGTCAGCTCATTTGCAGCTTACGTTTACTGGTCTCTTCCACAAAAATG
The DNA here is from genome assembly GCF_028885625.2 of Pongo pygmaeus. Lineage (NCBI taxonomy): Eukaryota > Metazoa > Chordata > Mammalia > Primates > Hominidae > Pongo > Pongo pygmaeus. Next base: position 53,305,238 of record NC_072392.2, read on the forward strand.
GTATGTACTTAAAAGTAAATAAAGTGGCATTTTAATAGCAAGATACCTTTATGAATGTAAAAAAAGTGGGGCTTCTGAGTGTAAATTTATAAAATTATGTTTAATGGAAAAGATGTTGATTCTGATGTTTTTGAGCTTTAAGGTATGAAGGCTAATGATGAAATTTGTTTTTGGTGGGGCGGTGGGGCAGAGTCTTGCTCTGTCGTCCAGGCTGGAGTGCAATGTTGTGATCTTGGCTCACTGCAGCCTCCGCCTCCCGAGTTCAAGCAATTCTCCTGCCTCAGCCTCCTGAATAGCTGGGATTACAGGCATGCGCCCCATGCCTGGCTAATTTTTTGTATTTTTAGTAGAGACAGGGTCTCACCATGCTGGCCAGGCTGGTCTTGAACTCCTGACCTCATGATCCACCCGCCTTGGCCTCCCAAGGGGGCGTGAGCCACCACGCCTGGCTAATGGTGAAGATTTTAACAAATTGTCTTAGAACTTCAATAGGTAAAGAATCTCCTCGGTAGAACCTTTTATGCATAAACATTTTGAATTAATATACTGTGTCATGTTTTTAAAAAACACAGTAAAACAACTGAAATAACCACTATTACCAATGGCATATATTAATATTTTAGATATTATTCAAAGGAAATTATAGAGTATATTACTCCAGTAAAAGCTCAAAGCATGCTGGAAAGAATTAGAGGTGTTTCAAAAATGGAAAAATACGGCCGGGCGCAGTGGCTCACGCCTGTAATCCCAACATTTTGGGAGGCTGAGGCGGGTGTATCGTGAGGTCAGGAGTTAAGGACCAGCCTGGCCAATATGGTGAAACCCCATCTCTACTAAAAATATAAACATTAGCCAGGCATGGTGGTGGGTGCCTGTAGTCCCAGTTACTTGGGAGACTTAGGCAAAAGAATCGCTTGAACCTGAGAGTTGGAGGTTGCAGTGAGCTGAGATTGCGTTACTGCACTCCAGCCTGGGCGACAGAGCGAGACTCCATCTCAAAAAAAAAAAAAAAAGGGAAAATTACTTATCAGCTTATCCATCGTAATTCTGTGTATATGGCATATCTTATTATTATGCAATGGAATAAAACCATTATTAGAAACATGCCAGGTTGGTTGTCTTGGTATCGTTTATTAAGAAACAAAGATTGAAAATGAGTCCTGGTGGGCCGGGCATGGTGGCTCACGCCTGTAATGCCAGCACTTTGGGAGGCCGAGGCGGGTGGATCACAAGGTCAGGAGATCGAGACCATCCTGGCTAACATGGTGAAACCCCGTCTCTACTAAAATACAAAAAAAACTAGCTGAGCGTGGTGGTACACACCTGTAGTCCCAGCTACTTGGGAGGCTGAGGCAGGGGAATCGCTTGAACCCAGGAGTTGGAGGTTGCAGTGAGCCAAGATCATCCCACTGCACTCCAGCCTGGTGACAGTGAGACTCTGTCTTAAAAAAAAAAAAAAAAAAAAAAAGAAAGAAAATGAGGCCTGGCCTGGTGGCTCATGTTTGTAATCTCAGCATTTTGGGAGGCTGAGGTGGGAAGATGACTAGAAGCCAGGAGTTCAAGACCAGCCTGGGCAACATAGACCCCATCTCTACAAAAATTAGCCAGGTATGGTGGTATGTCCTGTAGTTCTAGGTACTTGGAAGTCCAAGATGGCAGGATGGTGTAAGCTCAGGAATTCAAGGTTACAGTGAGCTATGATTGCACAACTCTACTCCAGGCTGGGCAACAGAGTGAGACCCTGTCTCCAAAAAATCCCAAATTATTAGACTGGGCATGGTGGCTCACAGCTATAATGTCAACACCTTGGGAGGCTGAGATGGAAGAATTGCTTGAGGCTTGCCTGGGCAACATAGGGAGAACCTATCTGTGGGCAACATAGGGAGAACCTATCTGTAAGAAGTAAAAAAAGATTAACTGGGCACAGTGGCACATGCCTGTAGTTCCAGCTATTCTGCAGTCTCAGCTACTCAGGAGGCTGAGGTGGGAGGATTGCTTGCGTCTTAGAGGTTGAGGCTGCAGTGAGCCAAGATCACACCACTGTACTCCAGCCTGAGTGACAGAGTGAGACACTGTCTAAAAAGGACAAAAAGACAACCTTGCCAGTTGGCCAATTGTCAAAATGCTCTAATATAACCATTTTTTAATGACTCTTTGGGGGTTGGTTGTTTGTTTAGATGGGGTCTTGCTCATGTCACCCAGGCTGGAGTGCAGGGTATGATCAACTTCTGGGCTGAAGTGATCCTCCTGCCTCAGCCTCCTGAGTAGCTGGAACTACAGGCATCCCCACGATGCCTGGCTAATTAAAAAAATTTTTTTTTGTTAAGATGGAATCTCACTACATTTCCCAGGCTGGTCTCAAACTCCTGGTCTCAAGTGATCCTCTCACCTCATTCTCCCAAAGTGCTGGGATTACTGGTGTGAGCCACTGAGACTGGCCCCAGTCAGGGTTTTTATGTAAGAAATTTGAAATCTCGTATTTGTATTAGTAGCTAAAGTAACTTCTAGTTTTTACCTTAGATCTGGTCTATTTTTTATATAGAAGTAACCTGGGTAGCATTACGGTTTTTGTTTTCCTTAAATTATTTGTAATGGTCTGCTTAGAGTCCTTATTTCTAGTCATCGTATTTTGTTTTCTGTGGTACTTCTGACGTGTCTAGACTTTAATTCCTCAGAAGCTTATAATTTGAATTTTATACATTCATTAGCCCTTTGTTCTCAGGGACCTGTGTAGAACACATAGTTTATCCATCACTGAAATTTTTGGAAAGTAGTCATATTAAGCTTTTTTCCTATCTACATGACAAAATATATAAAGTTCAACAATCGCTCAGATTTACTTTGTTTTTATTTTTCTTGATATTGAAGTAAAAGAGATAGTGAACTCTGTTGATACCTCTGTTTCCAGAAAATAATTCCTCTGTCACCCAGGCTGGAGTGTAGTGGTTTGATCTCAGATCACTGCAGCCTCTGCCTCCAGGTTCAAGTGATTCTCATGCCTCAGCCTCCCAAGTATCTGGGATTACAGGCGGGTGCCACCACACTAGCTAATTTTTTTTTCTTTTTCTGAGATGGAGTTTCGCTCTTGTTGCCCAGGCTGGAGTGCAATGGCGCAATCTCGGCTCACTACAACCTCTACCTCCTGGGTTCAAGCAATTCTCTTGCCTCAGCCTCCAGAGTAGCTGGTATTACAGGCATGCGCCACCATGCCCCGCTAATTTTTTGTATTTTTAGTAGAGATGGGGTTTCTCCATGTTGGTCAGGTTGGTCTCTTGAACTCCCGATCTCAGGTGATTTGCCCGCCTCGGCCTCCCAAAGTGCTGGGATTTCAATAGGCATGAGCCACCGAGCCCGACCCCTAATTTTTATATTTTTAATGGAGACAGGATTTCATTTCACCATGTTGGCCAGTCTGGTCTCAAACTCCTGACCTCAAGTGATTCGCCCACCTCGGCCTCCCAAAGTGCTGGGATTATAGGCGTGAGCCACCACGCCTATGTTGAAAATAATTTCTGTTATAACTTTGAAACTAGTAGAAGTTGGAAGTAGATATATTGTGTTTCTTTTCCATCCAAGGTTTATTTGTACCTTTTTTGTCTTCAATAATATTTTTAAGAAACCAGGATAGAAAACCAACATGAAGTTCTCTAAAATGTACCAGGAGCAGTGATGCTTGCCTGTATTTCCAGCTACTGAGGAGGCTGAGCTGGGAGGATTGCTTGAGCCTAGGAGTTTGAATAGAGTCTGGGCAACATAGTGGGACCCTCTCTCAAAACAAGCAAAAAAATTTTTTAATTCTTAAAATGTGATTTTTTCTTCTTATTTTCTTACTATTAATTATTTTTTAGACAGAGTCTTGCTCTGTCACCCATGCTGGAGTGCAGTGAGCAGTCTTGCTTCATTGCAGCCTCCCGGGCTCAAGCGATCCTCTCACCTCAGCCTCCCAAAGGGCTAGGATTACAGGCATGAGCCACTGCATCCGGCCTCTTTTGTTTTTAAATGAAAACTTTTGTTTGGCAATTACTACTTGAAACTGCTTCTTAGAATGAATACACAAAGATTATTTGGGTACTATTTTCATGGTGAGTATTGTTCGGCAAATATTTTTGTTACTGCATTTAGACATTGGACTATTTTTTTGCTGTATTAAGGTGTTTTTATCCTGGATGCAACTTCCGAAGAAACTGATCAAATGTGTTTTACACACACACCCCCAATAAGAATGATTTTAAGTAGAAAAAAAGTGTTGCCGGCCAGGTGCAATGGCTCATCCCAGCACTTTGGGAGGCTGAGGCAGGTAGATCACCTGAGGTAGGGAGTTTGAGACCAGCCTGGCCAACTTGGTGAAGCCCCGTCTCTACTGAAAATAACAAAATTAGCTGGGAATGGTGTTTCATCCCCGTAATCCCAGCTACTCTGGAGATTGAATCATGAGAAGTGCTTGAATCTGGGAGGTGCAGGCTGCAGTGAGCCGAGATCGTGCCACTGCATTCCAGCCTGAGCAACCAAGTCAGACTGACTCAAGAAGAAAAAAAAAAAAAAATTACCCGGGCTTGGTGGCGTGTGCCTGTAGTCCCAGCTACTCGGGAGGCTGAGGCAGGGAGAACTGCTTTAACCCAGGAGGCGGAGGTTGCAGTGAGTCAAGAACATTCCATTGCACTCTAGCCTGGGCAACAGAGCGAGACTCTATCTCTCAAAAAAAAAAAAAAAAAAGTAAAGAAAGAAAAAATGTGTTGCCCAATGCCTTAGAACAAAAAAATTTTTTTGTATGTTCATGGATTCATCTATTATAATAGTTCTGGATGTTATTGAAGCTATTTGATGAATTAGTGATTTAATATTCAGTTATGAACTGTTAATACCTTTGGGACTTTAAAAACAAGTTATGGAGGACTACGCTAGAACCTTAATTTGTAAAGCCTTTGTTAGTTAATTTACATGGAGAATATAGACTATGGTATTCAAAATTAACACTCCTAAATTTTTTGTAAGCCAAGATATTCTTCTAGATAGTAAATAATATCTTGATTTTTGTTATCCCATTTAAACTGTAGAGAAATTCTGGGGAAAGCTTCTAAAAATAGCCCTGTCTCTACGTTTTATAATGTTTAATGTTTTTTGAAATTCATTTGTTACCCTTTTGGCCACAAGTCTTGGTCAGATCAAGAACTTTTTAGTTTAGTTGTCTCTGTGCATTCATAATGAAACATGTATAATAGTAACTAATTTAATTCAAATGTTATCTTAATAATTTTTCCAGTAGATTTTAGGAGAAGAAAAAAATTGAAGATGCTTATTTTGAACGTGGTTGTCTCCTGCAATTTTTTTTTTTTTTTTTTTTTGGAGATGGAGTTTCGCTCTTGTTGCCCAGGCTGGAGTGCAATGGTGTGATCTCGGCCCACTGCAACCTCTGCCCCCCACCCCTGGTTCAAACAGTTCTGCCTCAGCCTCCCAAGTAGCTGAGATTACAGGCTTGCACCACCATGCCTGGCTGATGTTGTATTTTTAGTAGAGACGGGGTTTCTCTGTGTTGGTCAGGCTGGTCTCGAACCCCTGGCCTCAGGTGATCCACCTGCCTCGACCTCCCTAAGTGCTGGGATTACAGGCGTGAGCCACCACACCCGGCCCTCCTGCAACTATTTTCATTTATGCTTTCTGCCAAGAAGCTTTAACTGTATTTGTCAGAATTACTTTTGACTAGCAGTGTATTATCATAAATGTTAAATCTTCAAGCCAGCCCAGTTGCATGTGCCTGTAGTCTCAGCTACTTAGGAGGCTTAAAATGGGAGAATCACTTGAGCCCAGAAGTTTGAGACCACCCTGGGCAACATAGCCAGACCCTTGTCTGAAAAACAAACACAAATATTAAATCTTCAAATTAGAAATATTCAGTAAATATGGCCAGGTGTGGTGGCTCACACCTGTAATCCCAGCATTTTGGGAGGCCAAGGCAGGTGGATCACTTGAGGTCAGGAGTTCAAGACCAGCCTAGCCAACATGGTGAAACCCCATCTCTACTAAAAATTAAAAAAATTAGCTGGGTGTCGTGGTGCGCACCTGTAGTCCCAGATACTTTTGGGAAGCTGAGGTGGGAGGTTCATTTTAACCCGGGAGGCAGAAGTTGCAGTGAGCCAAGATCGCCCTACTGCACTCCAGCCTGGGTGACAGAACGAGTCTCTGTCTCAAAAAGAAAAAAGGAGTTAGGAAATATATATAGAAATAGAAACGTGTAGATGTGTTTTAGACACAGGATCTCACTCTTTCACCCAGACTAGAGGGCAGTGACAGGATCATAGCTCACTGCAGCCTTGAACTCCTTGGCTCAAGAGATCCTTCCACCTAGCCTCTGAGGGTAGCTAGGACTACAGGCACATGACACCCGCCACACCCAGCTAATTTTTTGACATTTTGTAGAGACAGGGTCTCTGTGTTGCCCAGGCTGGTCTTGAACTCTTGGCCTTAAGTGATATTCTTGCCTTGGCCTCCCAAAGTGTTGGGATTACAGGCATGAGCCACTATGCCTGGCCAGTGAATATTTTTTATACTTAAAACATGGGCATGGTGGCTCACGCCTGTAATCCCAGGTACTCAGGAGGCTGCCTTGCTGATGTGTGAGGATCACTTGATCCCAGGAGCTTGTGACTGCAGTGAGCTGTGATTGTGCCACTGCACTGTACCTTGGGCAACAGAGCAAAACCTATATCTAATGGAAAAAAAAATTACAGCATGTAGGACGGTAATTATATTTGTTTTGTGAGTGGTTTATTTATACTATATATAAAGGCTTTTAAAGAGTTTGCTGTAAGTTTGGAACTGATTTGAGGAAAAAAGAACGAGTGAACTTTTGAGAAGTCTTATTATGGGAAATCTCTGTTTGAAGTTCCCTGACTTGTTAGCAAAATGAATACCGTGTTCATATATTTTTAAAATATATTTTAAAATACTGATTTTCTATTTAGATAAGCCATCACAAACTCAGAAAATGAACAAAATTCTGTTACCCTGGAAGTCCTGCTTGTGAAAGTTTGCCACAAAAAAAGAAAGGTAATGTCAACAAAATGATATTGGTAGATTAAATGGAATAATTTGCTTAATTGGACATCTTTATGCATATATATTGTATTTTAAAGCTGAGTTTTAAATTTTGAAAGCTTAAGAAATATGTTGATGGCCTAATTATAAAACTGATAACCTCTTTTGCCAACTCGCATATCTGTGTAGTTTTTCTAGTCTTTTAATAAGTGTCTGTACAAAACTTTCTCATAGGAGTCTGGAAATGGAGAAGCTGTGTTTTAGCATCTGGCATAAATTCAGTTGCTTTTTTACCATTTCAATCTGTTAGCGTATTTCTTAGCTATTTGTACCCATTGACATTTTAGATAAGGGCTAAGAGAAAGTGTTTTCCACAAGATTATCCTTTGTAACACTGCCCTCAGGCAAAGAAATTTTGTTGTCAGCGTTATTAGCCATTCACTTATTAGTACATTGCTTCAAATTTTTATAAGGTAAAGTTATTTCACCATAGAAACAAGTGTTAAGATGTTTCCTGGTCAACCGATGAAAGCCAACATATGTGCCTTTAGTTGCCTCAAGTCCTCGAGTGTTTCAAGAGGAGTAGGAACTGGTCTGGGTCCAGGGTCCCAGTGCTGATATTCTTCCAAGACCATAGGCCATACGGGCCTCAATCATTGGGAGGGAGTAGACTAAGGCACCTCGGAGGCAGCAGTGGAACTTTATTTTTGAAAGTTTATGTAAAGGCCGGTTGCCGTAGCTCACACCTATAATCCCAGCACTTTGGGAGACAGAAGTGGGCAGATTGCTTGAACCCGGGAGTTAAGCATCCTGGGCAACATGGCGAAACCCTGTCTCTACCAAAAATACAAAAATGAGCTAGGCATGACGGCCTGTGCCTGTAGTCCCAGCTACTCGGGAGGATTGCTTGAGCCCAGTAAGTCAAGGCTGCAGTGAACCATGATTGCACCACTGAGCTCCAGCCTGTGCGACAGAGTGAAACTGTCTCAAGGAAAAAAAAAAAATGTATGTAAAGTTAGGAGATATCACTCCTTGCCAGGTGCAGTGGCTCACGCCTGTAATCCCAGCACTTTGAGAGGCCAAGGTGGGCAGATCAAGAGGTCAGGAGATCGACTGGCTAACACAGTGAAATCTCGTCTCTGCTAAAAATACAAAAAATTAGCCAGGCGTGGTGACGGGCACCTGTAGTGCCAGCTACTTAGGAGGCTGAGGCAGGAGAATGGTACGAACCCGGGAGGCGGAGCTTGCAGCGAGCCGAGATCGCACAACTGCACTCCAGCCTTTATCACTTCTTACTCCTAACCTCCATACACGTTACAAGTGATATGAAAATCCAAGATACATTACTTAGAATAAGATATGAATATAAATATAGTCATTCTTATGTTCAAAAAAATGTATCAGGGGTAATCATTTTCCTGGAAGAATATACACAGCCAACTGCTAGTATTAGTCATCTCCGGAGCGTAAGACCTGGGGGTGGGTGAGAATTCATAGTTTTCACTTTATAGTCTCATAAAATAGAAATTTTTTTAGACTGTACGTATTCTATTTATTTTAAAAGAAGTAGCTGCTGTAAGATACTGTCATAAAGGTCTTCTGATCCTTCCAGTTTTTCTAGTATGCATTTTCAGTGTAACTAATCATACAATAACAGAATATTACTCAGAATATGATCATTGGTAGATAAAACCAGTTTTGTTTTTGTTTTTTTAAGGATGATGATCCTTTCTGTTAAACAACATATTTTAACTATATGGATTTACTGTTTCATAATGTAGTTGTTGACCATGGGATTATTAGTCATTTTTTTTATTTCTAATGGTCCTATTAGTCATTGTCATGTTAAAAAAGAACATTTAAGAGATTTGATAAAAGTACATGAGTTGAACATTTTAGCATGGTTTTTTTGTTGTTGCCAAAAAGCCTTACCAGAGAGATTTAGCATGCTTTTAGTTCTAAATTTCTAATATACAACTGTTTCAGATCACTGTTAGCTAAATATTAGATGTACTGTATCATAATTTCATTATGTTGGAGAAAACCTCAATTGCTTTAATATTTGGAATATAGGTATTTCGAATTTTTATTTTTGCTTCACAGTTTTCAGAACTATGGTTAGAATTTTAACATTCCATTTGGTGATCATGGCCTATCTCCCGTGTTTCCTATAGCTGTGATTAGAAGTTTTATTATAATTCTTATTGCTTATGTACAAATAAACATAAATTAATAATCTTTACCTTTGCAGGATGTAAGTTGTCCAATAAGGCAAGTTCCTAGAGGTAAAAAGCAGGTGCCTTTGAATCCTGACCTCAATCAAACAAAACCTGGAAATTTCCCGTCCCTTGCAGTTTCCGGTAATGAATTTGAACCTAATAACAGCCATATGGTGAAGTCTTACTCGTTGCTGTTTAGAGTGACTCGTCCAGGAAGAAGAGAGTTTAATGGAATGATTAATGGAGAAACCAGTGAAAATATTGGTAATTTTTTTTTTTTTACTAGATTTTATCACTGGAGATTAAGATGGTCATTGAAAATGATTGTACCAGTGTTCCTTCATGATAGTCATGGTGCTGAGTCTTAAAGCAAACAGTGAATTCACCTCCACCTCAACATTTTGTTGTGCAAATTTTCAAACATAAAGGACAATGAGGAGTATTTTATAGTGAACACCTATCTACTTACCTCTTAGATTCAACAATGAACATTTTATTATACTTGTTGCGTATTTATCCCCCTACCCATCCCTCTTTTCTTCCAACAATTGTGAATTCATCTTTGAGGTATTCATTCAACAAACACATAGGTGCTGGGGATGATTTAATTTAATCCAAGATGATTAAAACATTCAGTCCTATCCTCCAAAGTCTCACAACCTAGTGTAGGGAAATATACATGAAATATATCATTGCAGCAAAATGATGAGTGGCATAATACAGGTATATGTGAAGTTCAGCAGAGAAACACGTTGGAAGAAATAATCTTTGACTCTTGAAGTATTGTTTGAAGTTTTTGGAGAGTTACCATGAGTGAGAAGGAATTTGCCTAGCAAAGATAATTCTAAACAGCAACATTAGCATTTGCAAAGATGTGGGGTTAATGTTGTGAGTGTTAAAAAGAACATACAGTAAAAATGCAAAATTGGAAAACGTGGTCTGTATATTATTGCAACTTTAGTGTAATTCGTACCTCATTTGGGATAAATGTAGCATGTTTTATGTTAAGGGACCATATATCATAACACATTTTTGTTCTAATATTTGATTTATGAGAAATGTTTGTTAAATTTAGATGTCAATGAAGAGCTTCCAGCCAGAAGAAAACGAAATCGTGAGGATAGGGAAAAGACATTTGTTGCACAAATGACAGTATTTGATAAAAACAGGTAATGTTGATGAACAAGTGAGGCTCCCACAATGTTCTGGAAATGTTTTCATTCTGAAGCAGAATATAATTATTTATATTGATTATTTCATTGCCTTTGTTTCTTTTTATTCTTACGGATGAAAAAACAAATTTGCAAACACTGAATTTTTGTCTGTTTCATAGAAAACAATAATTAAGGAACTATTTGGATAGATAGCTCAGTTAAACTTACTTATTTGGCAAATATTTTCTGAGTGTCTACTCTTTGCCAGACACTGTTCTAGACATTAAGAAGGCAACAAAATCCCTGCCTTCACCATGGAGCTTAACTTTTAGTGGAGGAAACAGACCACCACCCAAAAGATCAATTAATGTCACTTAGTGATGAGTGTTGTGAAGAAAAATAGAGAATAAATGGTTACTGTTTTAGAGAGATATCCTCTGGGAGGAGGTAATATTTGAGAAGAGACTTAAATGGACTGGGCCCTACGTAAATCTTGGGGTTATGTGTTTATTAAAAATTAAGGAAGAGGAGCTGGTCATGGTGGGTATGCACCTGTAGTTGCAGCTACATAGGAGGCTAAGGTGGGAGGATTGTTTGAGCCCAGGAGTTCAAGGCAGCAATGAGCTATGATCATGCCACTGTACTCTGGCCTGAGTGACAAAGTGAGATCCCATCTTTTTTTTTTTTTTTTTTTAGGATGGTGTCTCACTGTGTCACCCAGGCAGGAGTGCAGTGGTGCAATCTCTGCTCACTGCAACCCCTCTGCCACCTGGGTTAGAGCAAGTCTCCTGCTTCAGCCTCTGGAGTAGCTGGGATTACAGGTGCGTGCCACCACGCCCGGCTAATTTTTTGTATTTTCAGTAGAGATGGGGTTTCACCGTGTTAGCCAGAATGGTGTCGGTCTCCTGACCTTGTGATCCGCCTGCCTTGGCCTCCCAAAGTGCTGGGATTACAGGCATGAGCCACCATGCCTAGGTGAGACCCCATCTTTTTTAAAAAAAGAAAGAAGGCCGGGCGCAGTGGCTCACACCTGCAATCCCAGCTCTTTGGGAGGCTGAAGCGGGTGGATCACGAGGTCAGGAGTTTGAGACCAGCCTGGCCAAGATGGTGAAACCCTGTCTCTAGTAAAAATACAAAAATTAGCCGGGCACGGTGGCGTGTGCCTGTAATCCCAGCTACTCAGGAGGCTGAGGCAGGAGAATCGCTTGAACCCGGGAGGCAGAGGTTGCAGTGAGCCGAGATCATACCACTGCACTCCTTCCTGGAGATCATACCACTGCACTCCTTCCTGGGTGACAGAGCAAGACTCTATCTTAAAAAAAAAAAAAGAAAAAAAAAAAAAGAAAATCATGTATAATCATTGTGTACCTCTGTGCATTTGGTACAGGATGGCAAGAAACACAGACTTATAATAATTTCTGCAATTTCTATTTGGAAACGAAATATTTTAGTGAAAATATCACCAGTGAAAGAATGTCTGGGAAGCAAATCCAGCATTTTTTCTTTTTGAGACTGGAGAAAGAAACCTATGCCGTCATTTCTTGTAGCAGGCTGCGTGCTGGTAGTTAACAGTTTATTGTCAGGTATAGGACAAAGAACCAGGGAAAGTAACTAGGCCATTCTTCCTATTGTTTATTTTTTATTTATTTGTTTATTTTTGAGACGGACTCCCGCTGTGTCACCCAGGCTGGAGTTCAGTGGCATGATCTCAGCTCACTGCAACCTCTGCCTCCTGGGTTCAAGCGATTCACCTGCCTCAGCCTCCTGAATAGCTGGGATTACAGGCACCTGCTACCATGCCCAGCTAATTTTTGTATTTTTAGAGAGATGAGGTTTCACCATGTTGGCCAGGCTGGTCTGTAGCTCCTGACCTCAGATCATCCACCTGCCTCAGCCTCCCAAAGTGCTAGGATTACAGGTGAGCCACCGTGCCCGGCCAGTGTCTTCTTAAAGTCAGAAATTTTATTGTGGATCGAAGATTTAAATGGAAAACAGTAGAACCATAAATGTACTAGAAAATAGTGGTCATGTCTGTGGGGGAAACAATTAGAATGAGGCGCATTGGACTTCATCGATGCTGTTAATTGTTCTATTTTAGGCAGCATGGGGTATGTTCTATTTTCTTTTTCAATCACTGTACCTGACACATATGTTTACACATTTCTTGTAAGAAAAAGATAATACTTTTATTTTAAAGAAAAAGTGCCGAGAAGAAACTGGGAGAATTTCCCCACAGCAGCTTATTTTGAAAATATTCATCCGGGCGTGGTGGCTCACGCCTGTAATCCCAGCACTTTGGGAGGCTGAGGCGGGCGGATCACGAGGTCAAGAGTTCGAGACCGTCCTGGCCAACATTGGTGAAACCCCATCTCTACTAAAAATACAAAAATTAGCTGGGCGTGGTGGTGTGTGCCTGTAGTCCCAGCTACTCAGGAGGCTGAGGCAGGAGAATTGCTTGAATCCAGGAGGCAGGGGTTGCAGTGAGTTGAGATCACGCCACTGCACTCCAGCCTGGTGACAGCGAGACTCTGTCTCAAGAAAAAAAAAAAAAAAAAATTCCAAACTATAGGAAAGTTGAAAGAATACTAAAGTCATTTAATATCCACATACCCTTCATCTAGATTGTATCTTTTGTTAACATTTTGCCACATTTGATTTATTTATGAGTATATATTTTATTTCTCTGCTGAACAATTTGAAAGTTGGCTTTATTCCTCATTTATAAACTCTCTTGTATGTATCTCCTAAGAACGAAGACATTTTCTGGTATAACCACCGTACACTTATGAGGAAAATTAAAATACAAATACAATACTATCTCCCCAGTTGACCTCAATAATGTCCTTTATAATTTGTCCTGTCCCCACCCCGATTCCATAGCTAGATGTCATAGTTCTTCAGTCTCCTTCAATTTGGAATAGTCCTCTAGCCTTTCTCCCTACCTTCTGTGACATTTTTCCCCCAGTATAGGCCTGTAGTTTTGCAGAATGTATCTCAATTAGGACGTCTGTGATGATTTCCTCTTGATTAGCTTCAGGTTAAACATTTTTGGCAGGGATTCTAATGAGGGATGTGTTGTTTACGTACTACATCACAGACAAAAGGTAATATTAGGTTTGATCACTCAGTTAAAATGCTGTTCACAATATTTCTCCATTGTAACAGTACTTTTTTTCCCTTTTATATAAATCAGCATATAATTCTTATGCTAATACATGAAGCTGAGTAAATATCCATTTTCTTCCCATAGCCTTTCACTCAATAGTTTTAGCATCGATTGATTATTTTTGCTTGAATAAATTATTCCTTTGGCAGTTGGAAAATGGTAATTTTCTAACATTTCTTCCACATTTATTTGCATTTTTTTATAAAGAAGAGCATTCCTTCTCTGCTCCCACTGCTTCACTTGACTAACCCTAAAAATATCTATGTGTGTGTGTATATATATATATAGACAGACAGAGAGAGAGAGAGAGAGAGAGAGAAACAGGCAGGCATGGTGGCTGATACCTGTAACCCTAACACTCTGGAAGTCCAAGGCAGGAAGACTATTTGAGCCCAGGAGTTTGAGACCAGTCTGGGCAACATAGCAAGACCTCGTTCCTAAAAAGAAAAAAAAAATTTTTTTTTAAGTTACATGTGAATTTAAAAAGAAGAGCATTCCTTTCCTCAGCTTTGATATTTTAAAATCAGTATGGATTAACAAATTCTATTTATCCAATTAGTTTTAATCTATTGATACTGTTATTTTAATGCTCAAATTGTCTCATATTTGGTCAGGAGGAGCCCTTCTAAGTAGGCTTCTGTGTCCTGTTTTGTTGCTGCTATTTTTCCTGATTTTCTAGAATAGTAACATTTACCAGAATCACCTTCTCTTTTTTTTTTTTTTTTTTTTTGGAGACGGAGTTTCACTCCTGTTGCCCAGTCTGGAGCGCAAAAGCACGATCTCAGCTCACCGCTACCTCTGCCTCCTGGGTTCAAGCGATTCTCCTGCCTCAGCCTCCCGAGTAGCTGGGATTACGGGCATGCGCCACCATGCCTGGCAAATTTTGTATTTCTAGTAGAGACAAGGTTTCTCCCTGTTGGTCAGGCTGGTCTTGAACTTCCGACCTCAGGTGATCCTCCCACCTCAGCCTCCCAAAGTGTTGGGATTACGGGCATGAGCCACTGCGTCCGGCCTACCTTCTTCTTTTCTTACCTCTGCTCTGAAGTTGTGATTTCTTCAAGGAGTCCTGATTCCTTATGGAAGAATAGTATTTTTAAGCCAAAATCTGCATGTTAGATGTGTAAAAATTGTTTTTAAAATCTCACAGAGGGCTGAGTGCAGTGGCTCACACTTGTAATCTTAGTACTTTGGAAGACCAAGGTGGGAGGATCTCTTGAGCCCAGGAGTCTGAGGCTGTAGTGAGCTATGATTGTGTCACTGCACTCCAGCCTGGGTGACAGAGCGACTGTCAAAAAAAAAAAACGAAATCCAGTTAATTCCTTGAAATAATAACCAATATTCAAAAGCCATATAGGAAAAGAATGCAAAGTTGAACAAAATAAAAATCAAAAACTTCTTCAGAAAACAAAAAAGCCACCATAACCAAAGTCAAAAATGACAAGATGGGGAGAAATTATTTTCAACTTGTCTTTCAGGTAGATACCTCATTCTTGAATGTAAACAGGTCATACTAATTTTAAAAGACCACTGCCCAATAGAAGAATGGGCAAAGGAAACAATAAAAAGTTTACCAAAATAGATATATATGGTTCTTAAACAATTAAAACGATAAAACATCTGAATTAAAAGTACACTGAGATGAGTTTTTTCACTTATCAGATTGACAGAGATCAAAAAACTTGATAAAGCACTTGATGAGGCTGTGGGGGAAAGGTCTCCACATACATTACAGATAGGAGGGTGCATTGGATTGTAGGTATCAAATGTACACCCACAAAATGGAATAGTATGTATCTATGTAAAAGCATAAGGAAGCTCCTTTGTGATTTAGAAATACATGAATTTATTACCTATTTGAGTAAAGAAATTAGTTTTTAAAGAGTTGAATGGCTTTGCTGATGTACTATTGAAGTTGACTAAATTTAAGTAGTACAGCATAGAGAAAAGACAAAAATTCTTAAGTGTCAATCATTTGGTTTTAAGAGACTTTAGAGACAGACACCTGGATTCATTTGCTAGATCTGGCTATTTACGGTTTGATTTGAAGGCAAGTTATTTAACTTTTCTTGCCTCAGTTTTCTCTTCTGGCAGTGGAGTAATAGTACATAGTTCGTAGCATTGTTGGGAAGATTAAATGAACCATGTAAAATCTTTATAATAGTGCCTGGCACATAGTGAACACTCAATAAATGTCAGCTGTTTTTATCTAATAGAATTTCTCTAAGAGTGATGAAGAGAAGCCAGTTTCTTGATATATACAGTTAATTACTGAGCATGGTTGAAGAATGGTGTTTAGTAGTGGTTACTAGTGTTTAAAGTATGGAAAAAATAAATTATACATAGACACATACGTACACATACCTTAAAACTATATTGTGTGAATATATTTGAATTATTTGATTCAATTAGTATTCCATGAAGTGTTTATTGAGCACCTATATGTGCCAGGTGCCCCCAGAATTCCATAGTTACCAGATTCGTCATTATAATAATCAGTTTACTGGTCAAGTATAAAAGTAAAGGATTCTAGTTCAAACAATTACAGTAGTTAAAAGTAACAGAATTCTTAGTGTTTCTCTAAGACAAGCATTGTAACACTGTTATCCTATTTTTAAAAATACAAAGCCTGGGCTGGACGCGGTGGTTCACGCCTGTAATCCCAGCACTTTAGGAGGCCGAGGTGGGTGGAACAGGAGGGCAGGAGTTTAAGACCAGCCTGGCCAAGATGCAGAAACCTGTCTCTACTAAAAATACAAAAATTAGCCGGGCATGGTGGCACGCGCCTGTAATCCCAGCTACTCGGGAGGCTGAGGCAGGAGAATCGCTTGAACCTGGGCAGCAGAGATTATGGTGAGCGGAGATTGCACCACTGCACTCCAGCCTGGGTTGCAACAGAGCAAGACTCCGTCTCAAATGAATAAATAAATAAAGCCTGTACTTACGCTTTATATTTAATGTTGACAACGTACCAGGTTTTGAGACCTCAGGCATATTATACTTTACATGTTTAGAGTTATATCTGAGTAGCTACAGTAATGAATTCCTAGTAATACAGTTTTTAGTGTACCTCATTAAAATTGCTTTCATCAGGAATGGAGTGTAGGTGTATTTTTAAAATCTTGTTGGGTATGTAAGCTAGTTTATAAATTTAATAAATGGTTTTAGTATAAATCTAAAGATGTAGAATTTGTGTACTTATAGTAATAACACAGGTTACGTTAAAGTATATGTGTTTGTCTAACAGGCGCTTACAGCTTTTAGATGGGGAATATGAAGTAGCCATGCAGGAAATGGAAGAATGTCCAATAAGCAAGAAAAGAGCAACATGGGAGACTATTCTTGATGGGAAGGTACGGACTACTTAGAAAGTTGAGCACGTTATAGTTATGAACTCCCGTTTTTGATTGATGTTTTCTTCCCCAAATGCTAATTCATGTTGGAAGTAGAGTCCTTTGGTTTTTGTACTTTAAAAAACACAAGTAAGTGATCTAGTCAGAGCATTTAACGGAGGGTATCATTCTTTTTTTTTTTTTTTTTTTTTTTTTTTTTTTTTTGTGAGGGGGAGTCTTGCTCTGTTTCCCAGGCTGGAGTGCAGTGGCATGGTCTTGGCTCACTGCAACCTCCACCTCCCGGGTTCAAGCGATTCTCCTGTCTCAGCCTTCCGAGTAGCTGTGATTACAGGTGTGTGCCACCACGCCTGGCTAATTTTTTTTTATTTTCAGTAGAGGCGGGGTTTGACCATGTTGGCCAGGCTCGTCTGGAACTCCTTACCTTGTGATCCACCCACCTTGGCCTCCCAAAGCGCTGGGATTACAGGCATGAGCCACTGCACCCGGCCACACAGAAGGCATCATACTTCGAGAGCCAGACTGCCTGATTCAAATCTCTGCTCCTAGCTATGTGGCGTTTGGCAAGTTACTTATCCATGTCTCAGTTTCTTCACCTGTAACATGAGACATAAAATTGATGGATTAGATGAAATAATAAAATATTTAGTACAGTGCCTGGCATACAGTAAGTGCTCAATAAATGTTAACGGCTATTTTAAATTCTATTCATTGTAATGGCAGGTAATAAGGGATGACTAGTGATACGTTTATCCAGAAATCTGCAGAATTTAGATTAAGCATACTTAAAATAACTCTTTTAAGAGATGAAGAGGAATTCATACATTTCTTAAATAGGTAGATTCAAAACTAACGATGTCTTTTATTTCTAAATATGTTAGGTCAGTGTACCATCCAATGCAAAATCTCATAAGGATTTTTTTAAGCCTTAAAATTAGTTCCAAGTTAATCTAGAAGGACAAGTATTTAGTAATAGTAAGAGAAATTTTAGAAAAATATTTTGAGAATTTTTACGTACCAGTTGTAGTATGATATACAATATACAGTAGTACATACCATAAGGTTAAGAGAACTTAAACTCTATGGTATAAGCATAGGAATAGACAAGCGTATCATTCAGGCATAGTCCTGAAATAGTTTGATGTATATTTGAAATTTAGTTTATGATAAAGGTGGTGGTATAGCTATGTGAGAAAGAGAAACTGTTCATTAATTGTGACAACTCTTCTCCAGTCATCTGGAAATAATCTTAGACCTAATACATTCTGGAAGGCTCATAAACATGTAAAAATGAACATTCATAGGCATGGAAAAAAAATAGGTGAATGTTAATATATTGCAGTGAGGAAGACCCTTCTAAGGATGATTTAAAAGTAAGAAAGCATAAAGTAAAAATTGTCGGGTTAAAATTAGTCATTTTTATACTGCAAAATATCTAAAGTTACAAACAAATTATGGAATGGGGGAAATATCTGTAACACAAAATGCTAATATGAATACATAATATTGTGAATTATAAAACAAGAAAAAGATACGCAGTCTAATAAGAAATATGTGTCAGGGACTATCACGCAGTTCTTAAAAAAACAAATATAGATGGCCAGCAAACTTTTAAAGCAGTACTCAACCTTATTAGTACTCAAAGGCATGCAAATGCAGAGATAACTACTTTTGAGAGTTCAACAAAGATTAAAAGTTTGACAGTTTCTAGTGTTTTAGGGATGTGAGGACACATATACTCTCAAATAATATTTTGATGCAACAGTAAGTTGGGGTCGGGCTCAGTGGCTCATGCCTGTAATCCCAGCACTTTGGGAGGCCAAGGCGGGTGGATCACCTGAGGTTATGAGTTTGACAGCAGCCTGGCCAACATGTCAAACCACATCTCTACCAAAAACACAAAAAATTAGCCGGGCATGGTGGCAGATGCTTGTAGTCCCAGCTACTTGGGAGGCTTAGGAATATTAACTTGAATCTGGGAGGCAGAGGGTTTCAGTGAGCTGAGATTTTGCCACTTCAACTTTATCCGGGGAGACAGAGCAAGACTCTGTCTCAAAAAAAAACGTTGATACAGTCTTACTATAGGGCAGACTGGCAATATATATAAAGTTAAAATTGTATATTTTAACAGTCCAAGGCTGTGGTGAGCCATGATCGTGCCACTGCACTGAAGCCTGGGCAACAGAGGAAGACCCTGTCTCAAAAAAAAAAAAAAGGGCCAGGTGCAGTGGCTCAACACCTGTAATCCCAGCATTTTAGGAGGCTGAGGCGGGCAGATCATGAGGTCAGGAGTTCAAGACCAGCCTGGCCAACATAGTGAAACCCCATCTCTACTAAAAATATAAAAATCAGCCGAGTGTGGTGGCACATACCTGTAATCCCAGCTACTCAGGAGGTTGAGGCAGGAGAATTGCTTGAACCTGGGAGGTGGAGGTTGCAGTGAGCCAAGACCACATCATTGCACTCCAGCCTGGGCAACAGAGTGAACCTCCATCTCAAAAAAAAAAAAAAATGTAAAAAGGGAGTATAGGGCCAGGCGCGGTGGCTCACACCGGTAATCCCAGCACTTTGGGAGGCCGAGGTGGCTGGATCATGGGGTCAAGAGATCAAGACCATCCTGGCCAACATGGTGTCACCCCATCTCTACTGAAAATACAAAAAATTAGCTGGACACAGTGGCGAATGCCTGTAGTCCCAGCTACTCTGGAGGCTAAGACAGGAGGATCGCCTGAACCTGGAAGGCGGAAGTTGCAGTGAGCTGAGATCATACCACTGCACTCCAGCCTGGTGACATAGTGAGACTTCGTCTCAAAAAAAAAAAAAAAAAGGAGTATAAAAAAATCTTTACAGAAGAATGACAATATAGAAAAAATAGAAAAGTCTCCATTTTCTAATCACTATAGTAATATTTGATTTGGGCAAGAAGCAATCCAGATGCAACCATTAAGTAAAGATTATTATGGGACAGAATATTCACACAGTTTCTATCATTCCATAGATCACTTGTTAATTACAAAAGGAAAAAGAGCCCGGGAACGGAGGCTCACGTCTGTAATCCCAACACTTTGGGAGGCCGAGGAGGGCGGATCACCTTAGGTCAGGAGTTTGAGATCAGCCTGGCCGACATGGCAAAATCCCATCTCTACTACAATTACAAAAATTAGGCAGGCGTGGTAGCAGGCACCTGTAATCCCAGCTACTTGGGGGGCTGAGGCAGGAGAATCGCTTGAACCCAGGAGGTGGAGGTTGCAGTGAGCCAAGATTGTGCCACTGCACTCCAGCCTGGGTGACAGAGTGAGACTCATTCTCAAAAAAAAAAAAAAATGCCCTTATTCTTAGCAGACATATTCTTAGCAGAAATTAGGGGTAAAGTGCTATGAAATCTGCAGTTAACTCTCAAATTGTACAGGGAGAAAATTTATTAAAGTCAAAAAACATGAATATTCATAGATATACATATATGTGGGGGCAGGTAGGGAGGGACGCACAGACAAAATATGGCAAAATGGTAACAACTGGTGATCACTTAACTATTCTTGCAACTCTGAAAAGTTTAAAAAATTTCAAAGGTATATTATTTTTGAACTGCTCAGGAGGTTTAAATTTTTGAGTTTTTAAAATAAGCAATGAATTGTGAGGAAGTCTGAGAAGCCACAGACTTAAGAGATAAGATGAAAAATAAGGAAAGTAGAATCACAGTAATAAGAGGAACAGAGTTTCAAAATGCTGTGATCAGTCAGTAGCTTCAATGCAAAAGAAAGTTAAATTAAGGACCAACTCAGTAAAGACAACTGGATTCAGCAACTGGTAAGTCAGTGATGACCTAGGGTACAGGAGCTTCATTGAAATAGTAGAGTTGGGCCACACGTGGCCCACACCGATAATCCAGCAGTTTGGGAGTCCGAGGTAGGTGGATCTCTTGAGGCCAGGAATTCAAGACCAGCCTGGCCAACATGGTGAAACCCCATCTCTACTAAAAATACAAAAATTAACCCGATACAGTGGCGCACCCCTGTAATCCCAGCTACTCAGGGGGCTGAGGCATGAGAACTGCTTGAACCTGGAAGGCGGAGGCTGCAGTGAGCCGAGATAGGGCCACTGCACTCCAGCCTGGGTGACAGGGGAAGACTCTGTCTAAAAAACAAAAAATAGGCCGGGTGTGCTGGCTCATGCCTGTAATCCCAGCACTTTGGGAGGCCGAGGCAGGCAGATCACGAGGTCAGGAGATCGAGACCATCCTGGCTAACATGGTGAAACCCCGTCTCTACTAAAAATACAAAAAATTAGCTGGGCGTGGTGGCAGGCACCTGTGGTCCCAGCTCCTCGGGAGGCTGAGACAGGAGAATGGCGTGAACCTGGGAGGTGGAGGTTGCAGTGAGCTGAGATTACGCCACTGCACTCCAGCCTGGGCGACAAAGTGAGACTCCCTCTCAAAAAAAAAAAAAAAAAAAGTAAACTGGGTATGTACCTTTAGAGGTGGTGTACATTTTCAGCATTATACGTGAATATAAATGAGTGGCAATAGTTACTTTGGTCCACAGATTTTTGGTATCTTAACTAGTTTTGGATCTCTTCCCCTAAAGGATTGCCTGTTGAACGTTGTTAGGAATATAAGTACTGAAGGCAAACTGCCTGGGTTTGAATTTTGTACTGTCCCTTGCACCCTGCCTGGCTTCAAATCCTAGCTCTGCTTATTAAGTTCTTTTAAGGGGATGACCTTTCAGCAAATGTCTTAGCTTCTGTTTTCCCAAGTAAATGGACACAATAGTTGCTACCTTGTGAAATATTCATGTAATTGACCAGTGTTTACCAAGTAGCATCGGTGTTTAGTTTCAGTCATTGCTGATTCTTCCGTTGGACTGTGAGGGGGTGTTGGGGTGGGGGATGGTGTGTGTGTGTAGCACTTAATTGCCTGCCGAAAGGAAAAGATACTTTTGATAACCGACAGGCAGCTTTTCTCTGCTTTTGTGTCAAAAGGGAAGAAGGGAGTTTGGAGAGGGAAACGAATTCTCTGTAACACTAAGCTCTCTTCCACAAAAACAGAGGTACATAGAATGTGTAATAATTTACAGAATTTCTAGACTTCAACGATCTGATTTTTTTTAATTTATTTTTATTTTTTCAGGTTGAGACTGAGCTAAAGTTAATCTGTGGCAATGTTCTGGATCTACTGGACAAACACCTCATTCCAGCAGCTACCACTGGCAAGTCCAAGGTTTTCTATTATGAAATGTAGGTTCTATACTAAAAATTAACAAGTGTGCTTCAATAAATTTAAACATTCTCAGGAATAATTGGCTTTGTTTCTTTTTTTCTTAGACATTTCATATTATTTTCCTTATTAAATATAACCAAAAATCCCACAGAAATTAACTGAGGAGCCTCTAAATATCAACAAAATTATCACTTGATGGACTGGAATTAAACAAGCAAATGATTCTAAGAAATGGTACAAGTGTATTAATCATAAAATTTCTACATGAAACATTCAGCCATTCTAGACCATTTCTGTCTGTGCAGACTCATCTTTTCCTGTTCTTTGCAAAGCCCAGCTAGAGCAAGCAAGTTCCTCCCAATGGGTTTTTCCCATCTCTGGTTGCTTGGCTGGCTGGGCTTCCTCTACAAACCCCCTTCCTTTCCCCTAAGCAGGGCCCGGTGTCCCCATCCTGCGGGGTTGAGCTCATGAGGGGATCTGACCAGGAGTAACTATTCCTGGTGCTATTGTCGTTGTCCTGTTTCATGTGGGAACATGGCTGCTGGCTCTACAGAGATTTGGCAGGTAGCAAGGAGGTTTCTTTTCAAATCTTCCTTTGGAAGTCAGACTTGGTGAGGATCTTATGCCCACCTTTTCCTAGCTCTGTGGTGTCAGGCAAAGTCTCAGTTTCTGCAAATTGGGGTTAAGAATTCCTACCTCACAGCAAGCAGTCTTTTGATAAATAAATAAGATCTTAAGTGTAAATGATTCCACTAGAAATTGCACAATTCCTTTGGTCTTCATCCTGGAGGTCCACTGACAAGCCTCATGCAAACCTGTGGCCCTGTTCCTAAAGTGTTTTGATTCATACTTTCGAATGGCCTCAGGATGACCTTTTATAAAGTAAAAATGTGAGGCAGCCACATGATATCCACTGACCCAGTGAGGCTGTTTTACTGGATAGAAGAGGTTTGAGGAAGCACTTTGGGGGGCCGAGACAGGCAGATCACTTGAGGCCAGGAGCTGGAGACCCGCCTGGCCGACATGGAGAAACCCCATCTCTATTAAAAATACCAAAAAAATTACCTGGGCATGGTGGCACATGCCTGTAATCCCAGCTACTTGGGAGACTGAGGCACAAGAATCGCTTGAACCCGGGAGTCAGAGGTTGCAGTGAGCCAAGCCGAGATGGTGCCACTGCACTCCAGCCTGGGCAACAGAGTGAGACTCTGTCTCAGGGGAAAAAAAAAGGGTGGGGGGAGGGTTTGAAAAAATAGTAGCATGTAGTTATGTTTCTACAATATTTGCTATATATAAGGATTTACCAACCTCTTGCATTAGCTACTATCCCCTACAGCAGTTGCTGTAGGAAAAAAACATCAAGTTCTGAGCTCCTACTGTTTGCCAGGCATATTCTGAGATGATCACGTTTAAATCTCAGAGTTACCCTGCAGAGCAGTCAGGGTATCACTGCCTGACAGATGAAGAAGCTGAGGCTTACAGCAGTTCAATGACTTACCCCAGGCCACATAGATGATGAGTGGGAGAGCCCAGGTCTGTCTGTGAGGTATAATGAAATTAGCATAAACCCTCCACATTGGCGCCACTTGCATAAATTAACATATTCTCTCACAGAAAGTATTTTATTGGGCATAACATTTTATATCTTTTACCATTTAACATTAGTTGTGGATCTTCCCATGTCACATAAATATGCCTCATTCTTTTTGGATAATATGATTACTAATGAATGGATTTACTATCATTCGTTTAATCAATACTCCTTTTGATGGCCATTTTAATTGTATTTTTTCGTTTTGCACAGATTGATGTAATAAACATGATTTTATAGTAATATTTTTGCCTGTGAAAATGTTTACTGGACAATAAATTCCTAGGAGAAAATAAGGTCAAAGATTATAAAGACAGTATTTATTTTCATAAACATTACCAACTCAGCCACAAATGTTTAAATCACTAATGGTTTCAGATTATTGTATTTAATGAGTAAACACTTTCATAGGGTTTACTTTTATAAACACTTTTATTTGCCAGATATCACTCTAAGTGCTTTACAAAATTAACTTTTTCAGTTTTTAATATAACCCTGAGATGTATATTATGATTATCCCCATTCTACAGCTAAGAACACTGAGAAGTTAATTAACTTGCCACATATCTAGGAAATGACAAGGCTAATTGCACAGCCAGGCAGTCTGGCTCCTGAGTCCACATTTTAGACAACACTATACCTCCTGGTTCTTTTGAGGCATTACTACTGGAACTATCCTAATACCCATAAATAAACATTTCTTTTGGGGAGGGCCAAATAAAATTTTAAACAGAAAAGTTTTCACCAACTGTCAAGCTCATAAAGTTGTACATTATACACTTTTTTCATGATGCCCACAGATAATTTATTAGTGATATCATCTATTTTAAAAGACATATGTAAAACCCAACCCTTAAGAAAGGACTCCTATCACTGTTCCCCACAGGCACCCTCTTCAGTCTTACACCTTTCCACCCCCCAAAACAAATCATTCAGCATATTTATTTCATACTGTAATATAGGAAATAGCTTCTTTTTAGATTTTCTTATATTATTAACATTGATCATACAAACATGGAATAGAAATTCCTTATGTTTTATCTGGATTTAAGGTGCTACATAATGGAATATATTTATATCAAGCCATACACATTGGAGATAATGAAATCACTTGTGTTCTAGCTTAAACATTATGGGAATTTCAGAACTGCAACATAACAGATAATCCTCGGATGAAAACTAAATCTCTCCTCTGGTCAAGCATCTATGTGCATCAGTGAAGAGAAGACAGGGACTGTGGAAGGGAAAACAGTGAGTCGGGAAGGGCTGTGGCCACATCTGTTCCCTGGTACCTCAAGTAGTTAAATCCTGACCTCCTCTACCCCAGACTGTCCTGGGGAGTGGCCAACACTGGCCTTTCACAACTGTGTGTTACTAGAAATGCAACAGAAACCCAGCTGAATCCCCAGGGTTTCCCTTCTGCCCTTCTCAATGGAAAGATCTGTCCCAGGACCATTTATTCCAACATTTTCAATTATGAGAAATCTGGAAGGATAAAGTTATTTTCACATTCCTCAAGAAATACGTATTTATTCATACTCATTAGAGGAAAGTCAGAATGTACGGAAAACCAGGAAGATTTTTAAAAATCCATGATAACCACCATCAAAAGAACCACACTTAGTATGTTGGTCCACAGGTTTCCCAGCACCCTTTTCTGTTGGTGTATGCACAAAATGCACAATCACGTTCTGTCTACATTTTACTATTTGCTGTTTTTTGATTAACACTATATATTGAACAATTTTTAAGACCTGCAACATATGTCGACAACATTATTTCAAAATAATATATTTAGAAATAAACACACACACAAACAGTTTGTCTTATATACAACATGTCTTATTTTCTAATTCTCCACTCTTGAAGATTTAGGTTTTTCTAACTTTTTCTTAATGTACTCACCAGGAGTCAGTAAACTTTTTTAATAAAAGGCCAAAGGGTTGATATTTTAAACTCTGCAGGCCATAGGTTTCTGGTGCAACACTCAACTCTGCTGTTGCAGGGAAAGAAGCCATACACAATTTGTAAATGAATGGGCATGACTGTGTTCTGGTAAACTTTACAAAAACAGGTGGTGGACTAGATGCAGCCTGCTCCTCTGGACATGGTTTGCCAGCCCCTGACATATACCACTACAGAGGATGCTGTTAGAATGAAATCTCTTTACACATCTCTGATCATCTCCTTAGGACTAATTGCTAGACATGACATCATGGTAGCTGTGGGTCAAAGGGCATGCATGCTCTGGGATGTACATTGCCAAATTGCTCATGATCAGCCTTTCTCATGTCAAAATGTTTTGTGACCACCAGAAGGCTGGTTCTGCTTTTTTTATCCATTGAATGAGGAATAGAAATGGCATGGCATGTATGCAGGATATTTAATCATCATATAGATAATGCTTTGTGCACAAGTGTATTCTACATTCTTTTGCAATAAGTCTACATCTGCCAGAGTTGAAATAAAATAAAACAAAACGAACCTATTTAGGACCTTCTGTGTAGTAGGTCCCTTCATGTATGTTGTTGTCTTTATCAGAATTCTTATGACCTAGGCATTTAAGAACAATTTTTTTAAATACTTAGTTGACAAGGATTGTGTATATTTAATGCACACAATGTGATGATTTCATATATGTATATATTGTGTACTAATTATCACAATCAAATTTATTACATCCATTACCACCTATGCTGTACATTAAATCTCCAGAATTTTGTTCATCTTATAACTGAAAGTTTACACCCTTTGATTAATAGCTTCCCATTTTCCCCACCCCCAGCCGTTGGCAACCACCATTCTACTATCTGTTTTTATGAGTTTGACTCTCTTAGATTCCACATAGAAGTGAGATCATACAAAACTTGTCTTTCTGTGTCTGGCTTATTTCACTTAGCGTAATGTTCTCCAGGTTTATCCAGGACAGGAGTTTCTTCTTTTTAATGGCTAATAGTCCATTGTTTATATATATTTTATTTATCCATTCATCTGTTGCTGGACACTTAGGCTGTTTCCATATCTTGGGTATTGTGAATAGTGTTGTAATAAACATGGGGCGCAGATCTCTCTTCAACATTCTAACTTGATTGCTGAATTGTATGGTAGTTCTGCTTCTGATTTTTTGAGGAAGCTCCATACTGTTTTCCATGAACGTTATACCACTTTACATTCCAACCAACAGTGTACAAGGGTTCTCTTTCCTCTATGCTTTCGCCAACACTTGTTATCTCTTGTCATTTTTTATAACAGCTGTCTTATCCTATGTAGCAATATCCCATTGTGGTTTTGATTTGCATTTCTCTGATGATTAGTGGTGTTGAGCACCTTTTCATATGCTAGCTGGCCATTTGTATGTCTTCCTTGGAGAAAAAAGTCCATTGGGGTACTTTGCCTATTTTTAATTGGGTTATTGATGTATTTATTAATTTTTGGTATTGAGTTGTGTGAATTCCTCATATATTTTCAATTAACCCCTTATCAAATATATGGGTTGCAACTATTTTCTTCCATTTCGTAGGTTGCCTTTTCATTTTGTCATGGTTTCCTTTGGTGTATAATACCTTTTAAGGTTGATGTAGTCCCATTTATTTATTTTTGCTTTTGTTGCCTGTGCTTTGGTGTTATAGCAAAAAAAAAGTTGCCAATTATGACCAATGGCAAGGAGATTTTTCCCTATGTTTGCTTCTAGGATTTGCATGGTTTCAGATATTACATTTAAATCTTTAATGCATTTTGAGCTAATTTTCTGTATATGATGTAAAACAAGTGTGCAATTTCATTCTTTTTCAAGCACTTTCCCCAACAGCATTCATTGAAGAGAGTTTCCTTTCTACGTTGTGCATTTTTTTTATAGTACAGTGAAAGCAAGTCTATTAAGAAAGTAAAGGAATAAAAGAATCTACATTGTGTATCCTTGATGACCTTGTCAAAGATCGGTTGACCATATATGCATGCGGTTATTTCTGGGTGAGCTTGGCATTTTTATCTACCTCATTCTACCAATGAGGAGGCCGAGTCTCAGAGAGTTCATAGACCTGCCTAAGGTCACTCAGCTAGAGGTGATACAACCAGGGTTTGAATTGAGATCTGCCAAGCTTCTGAGTTTATTCTTTTTCCCCCACATGAAGGATCCTCAATTCTGCCTTACTGACATCAGGATCCAGTCAATTCTTTGTGATGGGGGCTGTCCTGTGCCTGGCAGGATGTTTAACAGCTTCTCTGGCCTCCACCCACTGGATGCCAGGGGAATGCACAAGAGGCTTGCTCATTTTCCCATTTAATCCTGAGGACAATATCTGGCATAAATGTTATGTCTTTTATTTTATAAATGAAGAAAATGAGACTCAGAAAGGCTTAAGTGAGTTCTTAAGAACACACAGACAGCAAGAGGTAGAACCCGAAACTGAACACAGGTGTCCATATGGGACAACAAGAAAGTTCAGGTTCCAGCTTCTTTTGAGTCTCTCATTTCAACAATTACCATCATCTGGATACGAGCTGAAGTACAGGAAACCTGGGGTGAACTGTCCTCCCATCAGGCCTAGGAGCCCCAGACCAGAACCCGAGCCCAAGGTCTCCCAGTCAGGCCCGCTGGAGTGAGCTGGCATCCACACTAGCCTGGTTTCCCAAAGCTACAGGGATGCCAGTCTCGCCGCTGATGAACAAAATGAAGGGCATTTGCTTCTCCTGCAGGCTGCCAGGATTGAACACAGATTCCTTTTCTTGCTCTCTTCTCCCGTAGCACAAAACCGGATGGTCCATCCCCCTCCTGGTGTCCCAAGGCTTTGTTGCATGTTCTCTTTAATTTCTCCTACTCTCGCAGTGCACCCTACCTGCATCTCCCTGGCAACCTTTCTGCTCTATCCTCTCAACAACTGGATCACAAGAACACTTGTGAGGCCCCTTAACAAGCTACATCCCAAATTATCATTCCACTTTGTCCTCAGCCAGTGCCCAGGTCCAACTCGCTCTCCTGGGGTGACTTTCTTTCCTGCCCAATGTGGTTTCATCATCTGTAAATTGGGGATAATTAAAGTCTTGATCGTGGTATTGGACTCTCAAAGCAGAAGTAGCAAGCTCAGCCAAGTCACGTAAACAAGAGGAGACGTTCCTTCTGAACTGAAAAGGCACTGGTCACAAGGGCTGCTCCTTCTTCTCTCAGGCCTCTCCAGCATGCCCTTGGCTCAGCCAAAGAAGAGACTCAGGCTGTGCTTCTGCACTGTTGGGATAACATAGGCCTCCTCCATGTGGTTCCACAGCAGGAACATGGGGACAATCAGACCTCTCCCAGTGTGGGCATGAGGATACAACAAGATCATGTCAATATTGACATTCATAATGGCTGGGCGCAGTATCACACGCCTGAAATCCCAGCACTTTGGGAGGCTGAGGTGGGCAGATCGCTTGAGCCCCAGAGTTCAAAACCAGCCTGGGCAACTTGGCAAAATCAGTCTCTACTGAAAATACAAAAAATTGGCTGGGCTTGGTGGTGCACACCTGTAGTCTCAGCTACTTGGGAGACTGAGGTGGGAGGATTGCTTGATCCCCAGGGAGGTTGAGGCTTCAGTGAGCTATGATGGCACTGCTGTACTCCAGCCTGGGTGACAGAGTGAGGCCCTGTCTCAAAACAAAAACAAAGACAAAACAACATTCCTAATAGTAGCAATAGCTACTATGTGCCAAGCCCAGGCACCTCTTCGAGTGTTTGCTGTCACCCTATGAGGTAAGTGTGCTTAGAAGTTACACAAAGCACACGGCTCAGTGTTTGGCCCATGGTAAGGGCCTAAAAGTGGTAGCCCCAGTGGTGGGGATGCTGCTGCTGCTGCTGACCATTAACCCCAGTCTGCTCCACCTTCTTCCAGGCAGCCTGTGAGATGTTTGATGTCCGAGGCAAACAGCACATTCAGATCCCCAAGCTCTACACCTCCAGTGTGACCAGGCACCTGCACCACTTCAGGCTCATGTGGGACTCACAGCCTTTGGACCTCAGCTAAAGGACCTGCTTCTCTTCAGCACACGGGGCTTGTTTGTGTTGGGGTCCGAGCCCTGAGCCCATGGTCAAGGAGACCCCCAAGTCTTTCTGAACAGAGACAGCTGGCCTGGGGGCCTCCCTCTCACTGCATGCAAGAGCCTGTTAGGGTGCAAGACTCGAGGCGCTGAGGGAGGCTGTTTCAGGAGGGAGCCCCAGGAGGGTGGTGGAGGCAGAAGGGGGCAGCATCTGCCGAGGGCCTACTGTGTGCCGGGCACCGTGCGGGGTTTCTGGCCCATATGGGCTAAGTGAGCCTGGACACTCCTCTTGGGAGAAAGGCTCAGATGGAGAAATTGCAGTTCAGGAAGGTGAAGCAAGTTGCTAGCCTGTGGCCACATTGGGATCTGGGCGTCAGCCTTCCAGCCGCGAAGGCAGCCAAGTATCATGAAGAAGGCATCACAGAGGCGATTCCAGGCTGCAGTGGTGAACTCTCCACTCTGCATCCCCAGGTGCTGTGCCCTGTGCCCTGTCTAAGGTAGTCCTGCGGGTTTCTACATGTTTAAGATATCCCCAGCATCAATGATGCTCTCCTGTGGATCCCAAGCCACGGAGATGTCCTGGGGCTTTTCATTTTTAGGGACCTAAATTGAATTTCCCAACACCTAGAAGCAAGACAGCCGCCCTAACAGACTCTTGCATGCAGTGAGAGGGAGGCCCCCAGGCCAGCTGTCTCTGTTCAGAAAGACCTGGGGGTCTCCTTGACCATGTGCTCAGGGCTCAGACCCCAACACAAACAAGCCCCATGTGCTGAAGAGAAGCAGGTCCCTTAGCTGAGGTCCAAAGTCTGTGAGTCCTGCAGGAGCCTGAAGTGGTGCACGTCCCTGGTCACACTGAAGGTGTAGAGCTTGGGGATCTGAATGTGCTGTTTGCCTTGGATCTTTATTCGTGATTCAGAAACAGTGGAATAAAAGGAAAGGAAGGAAAACCTGAATGGCCACCTCAGCAGGATGCTCCAAGGGTAGTGTCCAGGTGGCACTGACTCAGAAATGTGGGGGCTTCCCCCACCCACGCTCAAGAGCCACTTTGCCATTTCACCATCTCTCTGTCCTCCACACCCCTCAGCAGCAAGCACACCAAGAATGTGTTCACCATGAAGCTCAAATCTCAGCAGAATCTAGAGTCTGAAATCCAGGGAAGGGAAAGTGTAGAGCTTCTTGGATGATGCCCTGTCAATTTTATTTTAACGAATGAAAGACCAGAAGAAGTCAGTCTTTGAAAGGAGAGGACGGGAGCATCTGCTGGCATTAGCAGCCATGCCATCATAGGACCGGCTCACCCGGACCCGTGGCTACCTGTGCTTTTATATCCAGTCTTGGTTAACCACGGGCCACTTTTCCAGCTTGGAAACTAAGCATCTGCTCCACTTCCTCTCCTTCCTTATTGAACTCTTTCACTAAAAGGACAATGCAAGAGAGACTTAAACTGTTTGCCTCATTCTTAAGAACTTTCAGGAAAAGTTTTGGCAGGGAAGGAGATTTCCCAGCTCTGGGATAGAGTCTTATGGATTATCTGCTGGTTTCACTGGTCTGTGCTGTCCTCCCTGCATTCATTAGGAAAACTGGCCTTGGTTCAAATAAGGACAGGATTTGTCCTGGTGACAGAGAAAGGTTTCTTCTGATATCCATATATCTCCGAGGGGGATGCTTTCTCCAGGCAGGGGCTGTGGCCAAGCGATCGGGGGGCTCAGAGGGCTGCTGGGAAGGGGTGGGCCCCTCTTTCCCCAGAGGGAATCTCCTGGGGACCTCTCAAGCACCCCTGCCCATCCTTTAAACATAAATTCATAAATACAAACAAGTAGGCCATTCATAGAAATATATAAAATATGTCATAGGAAAGGTGGAACTCTCATATGGCAATAATTATGACAGAGGCTGGCAAATGACCTGAGTGACCCAGAGTGACCTGAGCACTGACTCCCAAACACCCTCAGTAGGATGTTCTGCATCCCTGAGACCCTTTCCTGGGTCCTCCTGGGCCCTACCACCCGCTACACCATCCAGACCTCAGGCCATCCCCCTCTCTGTTGACAGAGCAGTCTCCGTTCCTGAACGTGCTGGTCACCACCAACAGCAGCTGCTCCTCCTCCAGGCAGCTCAGCGTATACTTCTACATGCAGAGAGCCTGGACGGCACCCAGGTGGACATAAGCCTTCAGCTCCCAGTAGACACTCTGGGCTTCCTACCCTGCACAGACATTCTGGGCTTCCCCCGACATCTCCCCCAGCCTGGGGCTCCTGTGCTCATCTGTCTCACCCAGTGCCCAGCACAGGCGCGGCACACAGAAGGTGAGTGAACCGATTTGAACACATCATCCTCGACTCTCCTTCCCTGCTCAAGCCCTGCAGCTAACCCATCGGCAAGTCCTGGCTCTGCCTCCAAAATACTGCGTATCCCATGTCCAAACACCTCTCACCATATCCACTGCTATTTGCAGTTCTGTGTGTGTGTGGAAATATTTCCAAAAAATTGGAATGAGCAGGTCACAGCTGTGCCTGGAGGGAATGGCTGGGGAAATGTGCCCTCGCCTTGCTGTTCTATCCAGGCCCACCCAGCTGAGGATAGGGGACCTGCCACAACTCTCCTGGAAGTTCCGGACTCCTGGGAGCTGGCAGGTGAGGACCCAAGAGGATTTTCAGCAACCTGGCTGACCTGGTCATCAGTCAGTCCCACCTTGGCCCAAGCCTCTACATGGCACAGATCACAGCTCATTCCATCCTGGCATTACACTGGCCTGTGCCCTGCCCTCAGGGTCACATCTGTCTCCCAGAAGCCGTGCAACCCTGGAAAACCCAGGTCTAACAGTCAGGTTCCTCCTCTGTGCATTAACAATGGCGTTGATGCCCGCTTTGCAGGGCCCTGGGAGGGGAGAGGGAGGTGTATGCTGGAGAGCTCCCCAAGGGCAAGGCCTGGCTCAGCGTCACTCACTGTCAGATCCTCAGAGCCCGGGGCTGGCCCAGCACGTGGTCACTATTCCCTAAGCGTTGGATTTGATCCGTCAGTGCTGCAGGCAGGAGATAGAGCTTAGACAGACCCCCTGTGTCCTGTCTTCTTTATCTGCAGCTTACTCATCCTTGCCCGTTTCACATGCACATGCAGAGCAGGTTTTCACTGAGCTTGAACAAAATTCAAGCTAGAGCAGCTGATGGATATTGAGGCCTAGATTCACTATCAAAGTGTTTCTCAAACGGTGCTCTCCAGAACACCATGGAAAACTCATTTACTGCAAAAGTTTGAAAATCCCTGCCCACCGGTCTACCCTTGTGTATGAGCAATCAGCTCTACCATTCAGCCCAGGTGTGTGTTTGCTGGACCATCTGGAGGAAGCTGAAGAGACATGAGCTGAAGGCAGAGGGTGAGTCCAAGGTGGGATCTTCGGACAGGTACAAGAAGTTAGGCAAAAATGGGATAATTCTAGCCTTAATAACCTTAGATAATAGTTCACATTATTATTTAGTTAATAGGATTGTACTCAGGTTACATTTCTCAATTTTTTTTTAAGAGCTAAAGTCTCACTCTGTCACCCAGGCTGGAGTGCAAGTGGTGCAATCATGGCTCACTGCTTCCTGGAACTCACGGGCTCCAGCAATCCTCCTGCCTCAGCCTCCTGACTAGGTGGGACTATAGGCACACACCACCATGCCTGGCTAATTTCTTTGACTTTTCTCTAGAGACAGGGTCCGCCTATGCTTCCCAGGCTGGTCTCAGACTTGTAGACTCAAGTGAACCTGAACCTCCCACCTCGACCTCTCAAATTGCCGGGATTACAGGTGTGAGCCACCACACCCAGCCTAAATTTCTTATGTGCCATGGGACTGCAAAACGTCATTATTAGGGGCAGCCGGATGGAAGGTGTAAGAGGACACTGTAGTGCCTTTTCAATATTTCTGTCTAAAATCTAAAATCATTCAACAGGAAACATTTATTTTAAAATATGAAGGTGGTTATCCTTCCATGAGTTTAAAGTACAAAGGCAGGCTCGCGGTGTCATCAGAATTCAGAACGCTGGTCGTGGGTCTGGGGGTACTGGGAGGGGCTGGGCATGGTTGGCTTTGTGATCTTGGGGCTGGTGTGTTCCATCTCTGAATGTCTCTCGAACTGCACACTTTCTTAATAAATTTTCATAAGTTTAACAAAAAATAAAACGAGAATGGGAAGCTTGCTTGGGTTGTTAAGCCTTGGGAAATTATCCAGCCATGAGCCCTGGCCCAGATGCTTCTAGAAACCTGGAGGGAACTGAGAACTTTCCAAGTGGAGGCAGCAGAGGCAAGGCCCTGAGGTGGGAGCGCACTGCTGCTCGTCCCTCGCTCTGAAGGGGGTGCCCTGGTTGGATTCAGTGCTGGGTGCACTGCAGGGCCGGGAAGTCCATGCCCACGTTGTGACTCAGTGCAGTGAAAGCCAATCTCACCCCCTCCGCAGGGTGTTCAGCCTGCCAGCAGGTGGCCAGCTGGTCCTCCTGGGATATGGCACGGACCCAGCAGCTCTGTTCGAAATCATAATGGGGGAACCAAGGGCCCCCTACATCCAGGTCCGTTGGGAGGCGGGGCATAGAGTTCCACTGCAGGAATCTCCAGGAACCCTGAGGTCCTCCCTGAGCCAGGGCCTGGCTGGGTACACCCCGAGTGCCCACAGGGTAGTTGTCTTCACGGACAGCCCCAGCAGGACAGGGTGTGGAAGAACGAGGTGCCCATGGCGGGGAAGCTGACCAAATGGGCTGCTGGAACCGGGCTGGTGGGCCTAGAGGGGCCTGCCTGTCCCCCTTGCAGAGGGTCTTCCCGCCACGTGAAGCCGGCACAGGCCTGGATGCCGAGGACCCTTGCTCGGGTTTGGCTGAAAGGAAAACAGACGCGGTCAGCGTCTCCAGTGAGCCCATGCAGGCCTTTCCGGGCTGGGCCCCATCTGCCTGCATCTCTGTAGTCCTCGGGGTCTCTGTGTGGCCCCCGTGGCCTGACACTGAGGACACGCCTGTAGTCTGCTGATCTCAGAGGGAGGGGTGTGTGCTGCCTGGCGTGGGGAAGCTGTCGTGGCATGGCGGGCGGCTCCTGGGACTGCCCCCAGGATTCAGACTGGCTGGGGTCTTCCTGCCACACACCTTCGTCCCAGGGCTGTTGGGCCTGGGATACGGCCCCCAGTCAGAACTCAGGTGGGAGGGGCCTTGGATGTCACCCAGCCCCTTGCCACCTCACATGGGGACCCGTCTCTGCAGTGGGTTTTTGGGCCCGGATGTGGGACACCCTCTGCCCTCCTGGGCTGCCCAGTCCATGCCAGGACTGACCGTTCCCACATCTGGCTGAACTCTTGGCTCTGGCTCTGGGCCCGGGGTCCTGCCTGTGCCCTCTCCCTGAATGCTGTGGGGGTCAGGGACACCGATTCCCTTGTCTCCCTGGCTCAAGGCTTGTTGTCCTGGCAACCTTGGAGGAGCGTGCACGAGTGAGGGGCCTCTGCTGCTCTCTGAGGCTGTGGGTGCTTGCAGGGAGGGGCGGGGTCTCCCACAAATGGGTCTGGGCTCGTCTAGTTACTTTGAGGGCCCTGTGAGGGGGAGAGCGAGACACCGTGGAAAGTGGGAGGGGGCTTGTTGGAGGGTCTTGCCCACATCCCCCTCCTGCGTGCACAGCACGTTCAGTACACAGGCACTGAGCGCCTGACCTGAGGACCGGTGGGCCTCCTGTACCTTCTTAGAGTGCAGGAGGAAGAGGAGGAAGAAAAGGTGAAGAGGAAGGCCCAGGTAGTAGGGTTGCGGGTCCCGGGCACTCCCCTACTATTGACTACCCCAGAGGGTGACATGGGAGGGGACATGGCACTGGAGCCCACCTGGGGGTGGCAGGTCCTCCTGCTTTCTTGTTAGTTTCTTCATAGAGGCCCTAAGATGCTTGAGCACAGTGTCATCATCCCTGGCCCAGGTGTAAACGAACAGGTTCCAAAAACGTGCCCACAGGCCACACCTGGATGTCTTCATGAGGCGCTCTAGGGACAGGGTGGATATCAGGCCAGGAGAGTTACCTGGGAATGGTCACAGCTCATACCCCGTGGCCACTTCAGTCTCCCACTGGGCGGTGCCGGATCCTTTTGTGGCCACCCCAGGCATCCAGATATACACAGGAGACTGTGGCTGGGGGATGACCTGGGCAGGGAAGTGTGCACCACACTCTGGACTTTCATCTGGGTCATGTGGGGAATGGACTCGGTGTCACAGTGTCCTGCCCAGCCCCCCTGGCCAGACCTCCCTCTGGGCCA
This sequence comes from Pongo pygmaeus, assembly GCF_028885625.2. Lineage (NCBI taxonomy): Eukaryota > Metazoa > Chordata > Mammalia > Primates > Hominidae > Pongo > Pongo pygmaeus. The sequence goes on from NC_072392.2 coordinate 53,341,223, forward strand.
GAACTGAGGATCATGAGGACAGTGTGTGGAAGCTGCCTTCGGGCCAGTCGGGGTCTGACCCCAGGGCTCCCCAGGCCCCACTGGGCACACGTAGACTTACTCTGCTGAACCTTAAAGGCAATGCTTGTCATCGGCATCAACACCTGTTCTCCTTCCAGCATATAGACGTCCCACAGGCGCAGGGTGAGCCCGAGAGAGATCTGTGGGGACAGCAGGTGTGAAAGAACCTGGTCCTTCCAGGCTGGGGCTGGTGGCTCGAGCTGCGCACACTGGGGCTTCAGTCTCCAGAGTCAGTGACCTTCCCCATGAGGGTCGCCTGAGCCCTCCAGGATGCTGGGTCAGACAAGGTCTTGCAGCTCCTCATGGGGGGCACTCATTTGAGTGGGGATGTGGCTCCTGGAGAGAGGGGCTTGCCCAGGGCTTGAGGCTTCCCTGAGCCCTCTCAAGTCGGGTCCTGGCCCAGTCTGCCCATGAGGCTGGGCCTGAGCCCCAGCCATTGCCCTGGGATGACCCCTCTTGGGCAGAGGGTTTTGCTTGTGTGTCCTTTGGGGACCTGCCGGAGCCTCCTGTGGCTGGGAATGAGCCATACCCCCGGGCTGGGGAAGCAGGGCACTGCAGGTTAAGGAGGGTCCCTGAGCCAGGGTCTCCCTATGCCTCCTTACCTCGTCAATCAATATCCGGATAAGGCAGCCTAACGAGGAACACTGCCCACATAGATCTTCCTTGTCCTGATGGAAGCAACACAGGTGCTCAGGCCAATGGGCTGCCCTAAGAACCTCCCTCTTCCAGGGCCTCTGAAGACCCTTCCCCTAGTGGAGAACACTGGGCGGTGTCCAGAGCTCCCCACAACACTGTCACCTTCCCACACTCCCGGTGGACACACTGCCCTTTGCCCTGCTCTGCGGGAGCTGGGCCCCCATCCCTGTGCCTCTGTCTCCTCCAGGAGGAAGAGGAGGAGGAAAGGAAACCAACTCCCAGCCCACGGAGAACCCGACGTCCCAGGTCAGGCCCTGGCTGGGATTCAACCAGTCACCAGCCCCACGAGGGGCTCCAGCTCCCCTGCTCCTACAGCCCCACGGGAGGCAGGGCCTCTGGGAAGAGCCGAGGGGACCACAAACTCACCTGATGCCACATGGTCTTGGGTCGTGACGTGGGTACCACATGCTCCTGTTGGTCTTGGAGCCCCTGGACTGTCCCGCCATTTGGGCTGTGAAATCCTGAGAAGCCCCCAGCCCATGATGAAATCAGAGCCTTCCCCCAAGATGTGGAGCCATCAGCTGCAAGAGCTGGGCAGCTGGAGAGGCCCCCAAACCCCAAGGCCTCCCACCCTCCCATCTGGTGACCCCACCATGCGGCCTTTACCCTGGGGAGGTGGGGTGGGAACATTCCCTGGAGCCTGGCTGGAGGTTCTCCTGGAGGCCTCCTGGGCCAGCGTGCAAAAAGGGCAAGTCCTGACTTTGAGGCCACGACAGGGCGGCCAGAACTGGGTGGGTGCTGGGCTTCCTGGTCATCTCCTGGAAGTGGGGTCGGGCCAGTGAACAGGGGATGGGGAGATGCTGCCACCTGGGCTTGGTCGGCCCATTTGTGGGCACCAATGGCAGCAGGAGCCCGGGCAGCTGGAGGGCAGGAGGACTCTCAGGGAGGGGAGAGTCAGCTGCACCGAATCAGAGCTGGAGGGTGTGGCTCCAGTACACAGAGGGTGGCCACGGGGAGGATGAGATGCCCTCTGCTCATGGGGATGAAAGGCATCTGATTTGGGCTTTGGGGGTCAGCCGTGGACTCCTGTGGGACCCTCAGCAGAGACATCCTAAAGTCTCCCAACAAGCTGGTGACACAAGGAGGGTGCCTTGGCTGAAAGCTGTGATCACCTGGCCAGGGTGGCCATCCCCGGGTCTGGCTGCAGGAGGTCCCTGGGGCAGCTGTTCACTTACCCTGCAGAGAGTGCCTCTCACTGGCCAGCAGCTGCACCAGTGCCCAGAATGCATCCTCCTCAGGCAGGTAAAGGAGGAACAAGGCAGCGATGTGGCTGAGGTCCCTGCAGTAGCCCACCTCCTGCAAGAGCCAGAGTTACCATGGAAGGACATCACCTGGGAGGGCTGAGGTCACCTGGGAGGACTCATGTCATTGGAGAGGGCAGAGGTGACTGGAGAGGCTTCCTCTGAAGAAGAGGCTTCCTCAGGATGCAAATTCATTTCATGACAAGAGCCAAGTCCATCAGGCACTTCAGCACCTTGTCCAAAATGTCTGCCGATAGCACCATCCTGTGTGGGATGCTGCCAATCTCCTGGGCTTCGGGGCAGCCCCAGGAGGAGGGCATCATTTCTTGTTCTGAGAAGTGGTGGTCAGGCCCATGTGACAGCAGGAGTCCAGGCCCTGACTCCTTTGTGTCTCAGCTTGACCCCTTGAGACCACTCCCTTGCTTGGAGGTTTATGGCAGTGGTGAGCTGGAGTCCTACCTCCTATATCCTGGTGGGTCACAAATACTAACTTTAAAAGAAGCAACGACACCCCCACCAGACACCCACTCCTGTGAATATGGAAATACGGCCCGGGGACCTCACTGCCGGGAATACTCACCGGGTTATACTGCGAATATGCCAGGAGGATGTAGAATAGTTCCCGCTGCCTAGGAAACAGAGAAAGGGGGCTATGGTTTGGTTTGTGCAGATGCTGTTAGTTTCACTTTGTCTACACAGCCTAACAGCAAATCCTATTTCAGGTTCAGATGATTCACCAGATAAGCAGTGAGCTCTTCAGGGCCTGAGACTGTTGAAGAAATGTTTCAGTAAAATCCACATCTGTGACATGCAAATAGCCCAGTTGTACAGTGACTTGCCTGATCCTTTTCACTCTGAATGATTTTTTTTTTTTTCAGTTTGCACACACGCCAGTTCAGTCTGTGGGTGTACAGTTCCTCCATGGTTCCAAACCAATGTGCAGAGTCTCCCGGCCACCACCGCAGCCCCTCCTGGAGCGACTCCTTCATCCTCCATGTCTCCAGGGTGGCCCCTATGCACCCAGCCTCTCCCCGATCCGTCAGCCCCTGGCCACCCAGACTGCTTCTCAGTCCCTATGGTTTGGCCTTTTCCAGAATGGCCTAGGAATGGGAATCCTACTGTGGTAGCTTATTGGGTCTGGCTTCTTTCCCTTAGCAAAATGCATCTAGGATCCACCCACATTCGTGCGGGCATCACTGGCTCCTTCCCTTTTCTCACTGGGTCTTCCGTTTGAAGGGAGGACCAGCCTTGCTCTCCCCATTCCCGTGTTCAAGGCCGTCCCCGAAGGCTCCCTGTGTGAGTGACGAGCAATCAAGCAGTGAACCTGGCATGCAGGTTTCATGTGGATGTCAGTTTTCAAATCAGTGGGTTCAATATCTGTGACACTTTGGGGACGTGTGGTTCAAGTCCACTGAGCTTTGTGAGCAAATGCCCAACTGGCTGCCAACGTGGCTGTGCCATGTCATGTTCCCAGCAGACCTGGATGAGAGTTTCCAGGACCCCTAATTCTCCTAGCATTTGGTGCTGTCATTGTTGCCTGGGGGGGCTCATGGGCCCTCTATCCTGCCACCCTCTCATGGGTCCTACCATGGGTCCGCATGGGTCAGGGAGAGCACCTTTCACCATTGTGCATGATTTTCTTTGCTGTCTTCTGTCTCCTCAGGATCCTCCTGGGTTCTGGCCCCACATGTTCCAGTCTGACCCAGGGCTTGGAACCAGGGAGGTGCTCGGTTCATGGTGCCGGCTGCTTCCTGGGCCAGGAGAGCTCTTGGCAGCTCTGTCATCCCTCCTGGGTGACCCTGGCTTCTGCTCCACGGAAGCCCCCATCCCTCTCGTTCACTCCATCTCCCCTGGGGCCCTGTGGCTCCCGTAGGCTTACTTGGCTCCATATCGATCCCTGAAGAAGATATGCTTCCTCAAGGTCCCGCTTAAGTCCAGGTCGATCTGGTGGATGTGTTCAGATGACCTCTTGCCCTTCTCTTTCATGATCTGTAGGGCAGGGCCAAGAGGAGGAAGCAGCCTCAGAACAGATGGAAGACTCCCTGCCCCCAGTGGCAGTCAGCCCACAGTCAGCACTTCGGGAAGAAAGGACAGAAGGAAGGTTTCCTTCTCCAGAAAGCTGCATTTTGGCTTGTTACTGAAGCCAGGGAGGGTCACCAGAGCTGAGTTTGTCTGTGGTGACTGTGTAACCATGTGTGCCCAGGGTGCTCATCTGACCTTCGCCCCCAGCCCCCCAGGGTGGTCTTGACGTTCCCTCCAGCTGGAGACCTGGGCCCCTGACACAGCCTGTCATGTTTGTTGTGCTCTGGCTGAGCGTACCTTGTATTTTCTGGGGTTTTTCAACTTGATTTCCTGAATGTTCAGGAGGACTGACCACACCGGGCCCCGGATGTTCATGGGAATTCCCTTGTACACTCGATCTATGAGCTGTGGGCAGAAAACAATCTGGTGTCCCAGGCCACAGGGTGACCCCAGTGAGGACCAGAGCCCGGGGATTCTGGAAATTGTCGGTTTTGGCCCCATGATTCCTCAGTAGAGGTGAAATCAAGTTGGGACAGGGTCTCCCTTCCCAGGACTGAAAGAGTGGATGGACACTCAGAGTCGAAACTCTGATCTGAACCTTTTCCTTCCTTCGGGTCACCAGAGCATCCCTAGCCTTGAGCTCTGGGTGGTCCCAGCCCTAGATTCAGATTCCCTCCCAGCAAGGTGACGCTTGCACGAACAGGCAGGAAATCTGGCGACCAGGCCTGCAGTCCTCCGGGCGAGGACAGTGTGCCACCCGCCCTCTGAGAGGCTGACGGTGCCAGGCCACAGCCATGGGTGCCTGTCCCCTGTCTCTGCAGAGAGTGCTTCCAGAGGCCTCTCCCCCCACACATTACTTTTGTACTGTGCTTATATGTCTCCCATTCTCCCAGCATTTTCCTCCACTTGCTCGTCCGTCTCATCTCCCGCCGATTCTGTCAAATGAGGCATGTTGGAATTAGCGGAGCTGCCAGGCTTCCCAGAGCCACCCGCGGATGCTGGGTCTTGGGCTCTGGAGCCCTGGTGGGACCCAGCTGGAAGGAGCCAGGGAAGGGCAGACCTCAAGGGCTGAGAGCCTTTGAGCAAATGAGCACCAGTGGGCTGACTTTGGGACCCCGGGATGTACCATCCTCAGGCCACAGACACACCAGTCTTAGGTCCCAGCCTCTAGGTGGGGTCGTGACACAAGCATGCAGCCACCCCCAAGCCAGGACTGTGGTTCTCCTTTTGAAAATTTTATCAAACTGCCAAAGTTAACAGCAACCTGGGGTCAGGTCCAGCAGGGACTGCTGCCCCTCCCAGTGACAGCGTGTTGCCCTCACCCACCACCGCCCAGGCCGGCTGCTTCCTCTGCCTCACTGACCACATGCCCAGTCCCTACATCCCTGGACCAGCCCCTCCATGCATCAGGCTCTTACCTTCACCTCCTGTGCAGCCAGAGGAGGCAGCTCCGTCTCACTGTAAGGCAACCCAGGCAGAGCTGAGGACCTGCATGGGGCCTGGAGCCACCCCAGCCCGGGAGCAGACCCCTAGAAAGCACTGGCTCTGTCCCTATCCAGCTCAGGGCTCAGCCCAGGAGAAGGCACAGGGAAGGGAGGACAAGGGCCTTCCTGTGGGTCTGACTCCCAGGAGGGGCAGGACCTGGGAGAAGAAGGAGTGCAGGGACAGCCTGGCCGGGGTTACTGGGGCCCCTGGTGTGGGTGGCGGTCAGGCTGCCCAGTGGGGCTGCCCGCCCTGGACTCCAGGTAGTGCTTTCTGCTGGAGCTGAGAAAGGTTAGCCCTGAGATGGGATGGGGGTCGCCCACAGTGGGCAATCGGACCCTGACAGGAGTCCCTCAGGGAGTGACCACATCACCCCACCAGGGTCAAGGGAGCCTGCCCTGAGACCTGCCCGGTGTACTCTGGGTGTACCAGGGGCCTATCCCACTTGACAGCCCCAAGGCCCTTGCAGGTTCTGACCTCCCAGCATCCACCTGCCTCTCCCTGCACCCGAGCCACACACCTGCATTTCAGAAGTGGCACGGCTCATCAGCTCCCTCCCACCCTACCTCCCCAGGGATCCTCTGTCTCTCCATTTTATGATCCCGGAGGGATGGGCTCCTGGCTGGGCTCCTCTTACCTGGCCCTAGATCCCTTCCCAGCACCAGACCCAGGGTCTTTAGCCACAAGCCCTGCTGCCTCCTGGCCTCACCGTGAGATGCCCAGAATGGGGCCCTGCCCATCTTCTCCCCCATTCTCCTAGGGTTACAGCCTCCATTGTCACCATGCCTTTTCCCCTCATGGGACAGTGAGGGCTGTAGCTCTAGGGGAATGGGGGAGAATAGTGGCAGGTGGGCCCTCAGAGACCTGCTGGACAACAGCCCCGAGGCTGGGCCTGGCGTCCCCTCACCCTGTGGCCACAACCCTCGGATCTCACTGGGGTTGTCTCCAAGTAGACATTGCAGACCCTCAGGCTGCCCTGCTCCTCTTGTGCTCACTTGCCGACAGAACTGCTGAGAGCCCAGGTGCCTGACCTAGCCCAGTCTCCATTCCCACCGGCTCCCTAGATGGGCCCCGCACCTCTGGCCTAACAACAACCTCGGGCTGGACCTGCAGGGGAGCCAGGGAGGAGTTCTGTCCCTGGAAAGGAGGTTGACCTGACCTGGCGAGACATGTCCTGTGTCAGAAAGGCCTTTCTAAAAGCAAACCCATCCCTGAGCTGAGACAGGTGCTTTAGCGGTGAGGGGAGTGCAGAGGACTCACTGCAGAATTCCAAAGTGATCAATGTTGCCGTAGATTCCAACAGGCACAGGCCCCTTGTCCTCTGGCAGCTGAGCTCGGTGTCCCTGTAGCCCAGAGGGAGCCTTGCTGAGGGGTCCAAGGTAGGGTGCAAGGGCCTGGGGGCATTGGCCAACCATCCCTGCCCTGTGCTCCTAGGGAGCCCAGGACCCTTTGACCAGGGCGCACTGGAAGAGGCCTCCCTCCAAGAAGCAGACCGACTTGTACCTTTTCATATTTCATAATGATGTCCTCTCGCTCTTGTGCCCACCAACTATCCGCGTCCTCTACCATGTCCATCCTGTGAGACAAAATTGTCTAAAGGTTACGCTGTACCTGACAGCTTCAGAGAACACCTGAACTGCTCCCGCCGGGCTCCTAGATGCTGGCTGGCTGTGTAAACCCCATTCCACCGCTGCCCCCAGGTAAAATGGGGCCAGACCCAGTGGCCACTGGGATGCTCAGGGCCACAGAGATGCCCCGTTTCCTACAGGGAACAAGATCTCTCCTGACTGCTCGGTTCTACTCCGCTCATCACTTTGGCTACCGTGGCCCTTCAGTCTGAACAGTGAATCCACTTTAGGAATAATGCCTGTTGAGCAGGAGGGTGTTTGGTTTGGGGATGAAAAAGATCTATTGTACTCATGGAAACCACGTCTCTCGCAGAGAGACTGTGGAGTCCACCATTCTGAGCTGTCCCTAGAGGAGGAGGCTTCATTTTCCTGGGTCACTGAGGAAGAACAGTGGGTCCTTGGTCCTGGAGAACACCTGGATTGACCGTCCCTCCTGGGAATGCTCGGGGCAAAAGGAGGGCGAGGCCTCGAGGGGACCACACAGAGCAAGAAATACCTGGGGAGAACCCTAGTGCCTGGACCCCTTTGAACAGAAGGGAAGATAGTCTCCCCTCAGCCAGCCCTCCAGGGCTCCTTCATTTTCCACGGCTGCCCAAGGGCAGCAGGCTCCCCTGGACAAGGGACCATGTGTGTTCAGTGGGACCCACAGCGACCATCAGGACCCAGCTTAGGGCACAGAGGTGTTCTGAGGACCGTCCTATTCACCCCACCCACAGTGGATCTATACAAGTGGCTCTGCCAGGGCCAGGCTCTGCCCCATCGGGATCCGAAACCTGGGCAGATTTGGGATCTAGGGCAGGGAGGTCACAGGGTTCAGGCCTGAATTCCAGCACAGCACACGGCAGGGCTGAGAGCAAAACTCAGGGTCACGTCTGGATTCCCAGGCCGGTTACTGCCTCTCTGACCCCAGACGTCTCATCTGTCGAATGGGTACATTTGGGAACAGCACCCACTCTACGAAGCCACCATGAGGACGAAAGAGCCAATCGTCTACACGGGCAGTGTAGAACGGGCGCCTGGTGAGTGCTCAGGGATGACCCTCCTCGGTAGCTGCCCCACAGACGCCAACACCGCCCCCACCGTAGCCACTGTCCCCAAGTCAACCTGGAGGGAAGAGAGCAGGTCACACTCACCTGATTCTGATGAATCAGCTGGCCTGGGTTATGCCTCTCAAGGGAGAAAACCTTTGAGTCCACAGAGCTGCTCACAGATACCACCGCCTGTGTGTAACTGCTGTAGAACACTGAGGCAGGCCAGAGAGCGGATAGGTGCTAAGCACCAGTGACATTCTGAGGTCATGGCACGCATCACAATGGGGCCTTGCCCGGGTCAGCAGGGCCCATAGTCAGGGTCCTCCGCTGCCTGAGGCATCAACATGCCTGCCTGCGATGTGTTTGTGCACGTGCGTGTACACGTGTATGTGGGTAAACACGTCTGTACACGTGTGTGTTGCTTCTCTGGCCAGGCCCGGCTGCCCCACTCATGTGTGCACCCAGTTCCTCATCACTGTCACCCCCGAGGCCCAGGGCCAGCATCAGAGCATCCATGGGTGCTCCCTAACTTCAGCCCTCCCTGCCCAGGGTGGTCCTGGGATACACATAGGGGTGGAGGGAAGTGACTGCTGCTGTTGGATCTCAGAATACAAAAGCTAATACTATTACCTACTGGTCTTTTTAGTGTCTCTAATGGTATCACTTCTTCATTTGTGATATTTTAACTGGGTATTTCTCTCCATGACCCTTGGATATTCTAGCCAGAGGATCCTGTGGGGGAAGTGCCGGGCACACACTAGGGGCTCACTCTTCTAGACATGTTATCTAAAACCTGGTTCAGCTGTCCTTCCACGCAGGGCCTAGGGGAGGCCAAATTCCAGGGTCCAGAAAGAGCTTGGGATAAAATGAAACTTCAAGGGGACGGCTTTGACCTGGGCTGAGTCTGCCTTTGCCATCCAACTGGAGTCTCAAGTCCTGAGGCAGGACCTCCAGATGCCCCAGTGCAGGGTCCTCCTGATCAACACCTGCTCCCTGTACTCATTAGCAACCTCACCCACCCTACTCTCAAAGCACACTTGGCTCTCGTATCCAGGAGCTCTGCACCTGTAGATTCAGCAACAGCAGATGGAAAATATTCAGAAAATAAATTGGATGGTTATGTTTCTATGGAACATGTGCAGACTTTGTTCTTGTCATCATTCCCTAAAGAATACAGTGTCACGACCATTCATGTAGCATCTGCATTGTATTACATATCATAAATATTCTAGTAATGGTCTAATGTCTACGGGAGGATGTGCATAGCTTATACGTAAATACCAGGCCATGTTATATCAGAGACTTGAGCATCCACGGATTTTGGCATTCCCAGGGACCCTAGAACTAATCCTCCATGGATACCAAGGGATGACTGTATATACTCACTCAGGAAGGCTTCTCATTGGAGGAAGGGCCGAGTTCAGGACAGACAGGGACATCATCCCTGGACTACTGTCCATCCATCCATTCATCCATTGGCACCACCCTCTAGGACTGTCCCAACGACAGCCCTAGCAAGTGGAGACAAGAAAAAAGCCTGGCTCAAATGGTACAGCTTTGAGGTCTTGGAAGCTGCACCAAGACTGGTACTCATACTGGTGATGTTGCACCAGTATGAGAATAGTGGGTCAGTTTCCTCCAGGATCCAGAAAGCGTATCAGGCAGGTTTGGGGAGAGGAAAGGAGCACGGCCTCTCCAGCAGCCACAAAGGCCTGCAGTAGGACGGGGCTGGGGCTGGGGCTGCAGCTGCGGCTGGCCCTGTTTATCACTTGGGCCTCATGAGGGGAAAAGAAAGAACAGGGGGCAGAGGAGGAGCATGGAGGCAGCTGGCTGCCTAAGGAGAAGGTGCCTCAGAGAAGGGTTATTAGTTTGTTTTCACACTGCTATAAAGAAATACTTGAGACTAGGTAATTTATAAAGGAAAGAGGTTTAATTGACTCCCAGTTCAGGGAACCTACAGTCATGGCAGAAGGCGAAGGGGAAGCAGGCACCTTCTCCACAAGGCGGCAGGAGGGAGTGAGTGGAGAACCAGGAAGTGCCACACTTTCAAACCATTAGCTCTCCTGAGAACTCCCTCACTATCAGGGGAGCAGCAGGGGGGAAAGTGTCCCCAGATCCCATCCCCTCCCACCAGGTTCCTCCCTTGACACAGGAGGATTACAATTCCAGATGAGATTTGGGTGGGGGCATAGAGCCCAACCTGTGAGGGTCTCAATCTATCTTGCAGCTCCCCTGGGGCTGAGGCTGAGTACAGATCTGCTGGCCCTGCTGTACAGCACGCGGGGACTCTGCCTGTGTGCCGCCATCTGCTGCTTCCTGGGGGTGGTTGTTGCTTCCTCAAGAGGAGGGTGGATCTGCTCTCCTACCCACCTCTCTCCAAGGCCTTGTGGAGCCCTGGCCATGTCCTCCCCGGGTAAGAGCAGGAAACCGGTCTCCTTGCTCTTCTTGCTGCTTGGTTGACAATCCTGGGGTCATCCATAGGCCCCATCACTGTTCCCGCTTCTAAATGGAGAGTATTTTGGCACATCTTCCTGGCGGAGTCCGGGGCCTCATCCCTGTTATTTATTCTAGCTTGGTAAAGCCAGGTTAAGACATCTGGGCAAGGAGATAGTAGAGTGGCCCCCAAGAAAGGTGGGTGGTGGCCGCTGGCCTTTGGGCTTGCCTGGAGCTGGGTAGGAGGGGGCAAGGTTACCAGGAAGCAGGGCTGTCAGGGCCAAAATTAGGAGGCGGTAATAATGCTGGTGCGGGGACAGGGCTGTGTGGTTGGCTTGGGGTGGGGCATGAGAGCCAAGGTTTGTCAGCACGCAGAGGGGTGGCTGACCCATGGACTAGGGGCTGTGGAACCCAGTGGTTGCCCTTAGTTCCTGGATCCTGGGAGACTTCTGCAGCCTGGGTGTGGGACAGCCTAGGGGTGGAGGTGGGGCAGACAGGGGTAGGGGTGGGAGAGGAGGCCTTGCATGGCAGGGTGCAGGGTAGGAAACCAGCCAGGGGCCAGTTTGCATTGGCGGCTCCCATCCCCATCCCCACCCCCAAGCCCACCCCTACCCCCACCCTGCTGCAGAGTCGGGCCTGGGCTGCTGTCCTCTGCTTTGGCCTCAGCAGATCACACGATGGAAGCTGGCAGCCCTGTGGGCACCACTCAAGCCAGCTGTGACCTGCGGTTTCTATTTCCTGGAGTGTGGGGTGCCCACCAAGGAGAGCACAGGCACACCACACACCCCTCATTTTGAGGATGCTGGGAGGTGGGGACCAAGGTCCTGCAGCCCTCTGCTTGCGCTGTGAAAGGTAGCCTAGGATTCCTGTGTCCACCCATCCACGTGGGGCCCCAGGAGCCTGAACAGTGGCAGGCAGAGAGATGGGGAGGGAGAGAGAAGTGGAAAAGAAGGAGAGAGAAAGAGAGATGGGGAGAAGGAGTGAGGGAGAGAGAGGAAGAGAGATAAGGAAAGAGACAGAGGAGGCTGAGAGGAAAAGGAGCAAGAGATAGGGAGAGAGACACAAAAGGCAAAGAGAGAGACAGGAAGAGACGAGCGTGAGTAGGAGGTCGGGTCACTCTCGATCCCAGTCCCCAGTGAAAACCGTAGGTCGCCATCACCTAACTACGCATGCAATAAAGTCTTCTGCCTGCTGCTTACGGCCCGAGAACCCCTTCTCCGAGAGAATAAAATCTTTGACCATTGCCCTTTCTCACCGGAGTTTGCTTGGGTCTTCTGATGAAGTGTGATGTCTGACCCATCGCCTTCCTGGGCTCAAGGATCCATGAAAAGCCGACGCCTCTTTTGGGGAGGCTCTGCAGTGCCTTCATCTCACTAGGCTCCCCAGGAAGCTTGCGAACTTGGCTTGAGCCCTAAGCAGCCGAGCATGTGCCGGGCCTCTGCTTCTCTCTTTCAGTAACAGGGAGAACCAAGAAAGAGACTGAAGCATGGTCTGCAGAGAAGGCACTTGTGCAAACACCAGGAGAATGAGGGGCCTCAGTTGTCTTCATTTCTCCTAAAAACATGCATTTCCTCCCAGGCCACCCAAGTGAGGGCATGAAGCACAGCGTGTGTGTGTGTCTGTGTGTGTGCGCATTTATATGCATGTGTACGTATGTATGTGTGTGTGTGCAGGTATATACATGGGAATGTATTTATGTATGTGCATCTGTGTGCATGTGTGTGTGCAAGTATATGCATGTGTATGTATGTGTGTGTGTGTGTGTGTGTGTGTGTGTGTGTGTGTTGCAGGGCCTTACAGTGGGCAGGATGTAGGAGGGCAGCTGCAGCTCCAAGCTGCAAGTCTTTCTGATAGAATGGTTAAGATTCCCTGGACCACAGAAAGAGTGTTTTCATTTGCACCTATTTTTATTAGCATTTAAACCTGTATACTTCGTAGCATGTAAAGCTTAAGTTGCTTGACTATTCTTAGAAACGTTTTCACCAGCGGTCCCCAAACTTTTTGGCACCAGAGAGCAGTTTTCTTGAAGACAACTCTTCCACGGACCTGGGAGAAGGGGAAGGGATGATGCAGAGATGATTCAAGCCCATTACATTTATTGTGTGCTTTATTTCTATGATTATTTCACTGTAATATATAATGAAATAATTACACAACTCACCATAATATAGAATCAGTGGGAGCCCTGAGCTTGTTTTCCTGCAACTACATGGTCCCATCAGGAGGTGATGGGAGATAGTCACAGATCATCAGGCATTAGGTTCTCATAAGGAGCACGCAATCTGGATTCTTGGCATGCTGAGTTCACAGTTGGGTTCTATGAGAATGTAACGGCACCACTCATGTGACAGGTGGCAGAGCTCATGCGGTAATGTGAGGGATGGGGAGCAGCTGTTTCTACAGATGAAGCTTTGCTCCCTGGCTGGCTGCTCACCTCCTGCTGTGCAGCCTGGTTCCTAACAGGTGGGGACCCCTGATTTACCCAGTAAGATAAACACATTTTTATGTCAATTGAAATTATTCACCCTGCACCACCCAAAATTATCTTGCATACCTCACCCACCCAAGGGTCCCGTAGCGCACTTTGGGAGCTGTAGACAGTAAGCCTGGAGCTCCACTGAGCATTCCATCTCTCCACCATCTGTGGGCTAACAGGCTGTGTTAGTTTCCTAGGGCTGTTTTACAGTACCACAGACTGGGCACCTTTAACAACAGAATGTTACTGTCTCACAATACTGGAGGCCAGGGGTCCAAGATCAAGGTGTCATCAGGGTGGGTATTCGTTTTCCACTGGACTGTTGATACATTCTTAGAAGGTTTTTGGTTGCTGTTCACATTAATTTCTCTTCCTTTCTGCAATTGTTCTCTTTCAGTACTCCCTGATATTTTTCTTCTTGAAGAAGTAGCTAGTTAATTTTGTATTTTAAAATTCTTCCCCTCACCCCAAGAACTTCTGCCTTTATAATTGGCTCTCTCTTCATATTTATTTTATACAAGATATGTGGCTGATTACATTGTCTCTGTCTGTACAGATGGAGAGTTAAGGAATAAAGAGGACAGACAGACTAGATTACTTCAAACACTGAAATGCTATGATTTGTCCGAAGTCATACACGCATTATCTGACCAGACATGTGCTTTTTCTCTGGAAGCATTTTGTCATTTGGAATCAGATAGGTCTTCTGAATCTACCTTAATGAAATTGACAACTTTCAGAGGTTTTCAGTGGTGAAGAGAAACTTGGACAAGGAGATAACTTCCACAAACAGAAAAAGCCTCGTCTCTTCTGGATTCCTTTAATGCCAGTGGTCATCACCAGGGGCAGATTAGCCACCTTTTCCCCAGGCTGGGACCTCCACCTTCTCCTCTACAGGTGTATCACCTTAGAAATCTTCTGCATCTCACTGTCACCCAACACATTTTCTCCTTCCAAGCCTCTGCAGTCTCACGAGTTTGTCTGTATTTTTCTTCTCATAACCTACCTTGCTACCCTAGCCAGCCTGGATCTCATAGGAGATTAACGGAAATACTCCCAGCATTGGGCCTTTCCTGTGCCCCCGTCTTCCTGCTGTATCCTGGCAAAATGTCAGCCCAAATCCACAGTCTGTTGTTCTACTTCTGTATCTGAGGGCTAAAGAAAAAGCACCTAGTCATACAGATTAACCCTGTTTTAAAGTAACTATTATGTATTTTCAACCTCATCTGAGTACTCAGCCTTGCCTGATGCCTTTTGCTCGCCCAGCCCTGTTTAGTTCTCTCATTCTCTTCAACATCTTTAGCAAATCTTCTGCTTCCCCCTTCCCCATCTTGACCTTCTTGTCTCTTCACCTGATACAGAGGTTCTTAGCTCCTACTTCATCGAGAATTTTAAGGTTTTGCTGTCTTCTATAAATTGACCTATAGGAGTATCCCTCTTCACCCCATTCCTATGGTTTTCAGGGGATGGAATATTTGTCCTGAGAAGGCCAATACATCCGTGGGACAGGTGTCTCTATCCCCATTTGCTACATAAGTATTCGACTTCAGCCATCCGGTACACTGGCTCTGTCTCTGGTTTCACCTGCTGTCTCTGTGTCAGCACTCATTTCCACTTTAGCCCATTGACTTCTTCCCTCACAACATTACTGAACTTGTCAATAGGCACATCAGTGATCTCCTGCATGCCAAGTCTCATGGACATTTTTCTTCATGTTGTTTGACTGCTGCTCTGCCTGACTGGATATTATAATCTCCTGTCCTTGAAACCCTAGGCTACTGTAGCACTACATTTTACTGGTTCTCCGCTTACCTTCGTTATATCTCTTTTGTTTTCTTTTTTCCCAGATCCCTCCAGATGTGGCCTAGGAATCCTTTTAAACACAGTGCTCCAGGCAGAAATTAGTTGGAGGTAGTTCACAAGATGCAATTTATTTGCCATCCACCCTTGCATTTCAGCTCCATTGTTTGTCCTTGCCATGCATATCTATAAAAACACTTTCTCCTTCCCAGAGATGGCAGCTAACAAGACCTAGCAAAGAGAAATGGGAATTTTCATTCACAATTTCATAGGGAAAGCAATTGGCAAGATTATTTTACTGCCGAGGGTAATAAAATTAATGAGAGAGTTGAAGAAAGAGGCACGAATTCTGAAACTGTCTAGAACCATCTAAGAGGTAAAGCTGAGGAGTTTTATCCATATTTGTAGGCTGTGATTATTTTCATAGAAGTACTCTCTGATTTATGGGTATGTCACTGATTACCACCAGAATTGCAGATGGGGCACATTAAGCACATCAGCATAAAAATCCTTGACATTTTGGCCAGGCGTGGTGGCTCATGCCTGTATTCTCAGCACTTGGGGATGCTGAGGTGGGCGGATCACAAAGTCAAGGGTACGAGACCAGCCTGACCAACATGGTGAAACCCCGTCTCTACTAAAAATATGAAAGTTAGCCAGGTGTGGTGGCACGTGCCTGCAATCCCAGCTACTCGGGAGGCCGAGGCAGGAAAATCGCTTGAACCTGGGAGGTAGAGGTTGCGGTGAGCCAAGATCTCACTGCTGCACTCCAGCCTGGGCAACAGAGGGAGACTGTCTCAAAAATAAAATAAATCAAAAAGATCCTTGACATTTTAAAAATACCTCTGGCAGGGTTTCAGTGTAGTCGTGATATTGAAAATATTACCATGATTTGTCAGTTTCTTAAGTATAATTTTGTTTAGTCACATGTATGATAAGAACATACAGACTTCTTGCTGGGGGCATTGGCTCATGCCTGTAATGCCTGTAATCCCCACTACTCAGGAGGCTGAGTCGGGAGAATTGCTTGAGGTCAGGACTTTGAGACTAGCCTGGACAATAGAGCAAGACTCTGTATCTTACAAAAAACATAATCATAAATAGATTTCTTGGTTTGTGGGGTTAACTTTTTAAATTTTCCTCTCATTAATTTGCCACATTTTTTCAAAATTTTTTGAGATGGAGTCTCACTGTGCCACCCAGGCTGGAGTGCAGTGGCACGATCTCGGCTCACTGCAATCTCTGCCTCTCAGCTTCAAGCGATTCTCCTGCCTCAGCCTCCCGAGTAGCTGGGACTACAGGCATGTGTCACCACGCTCGACTAATTTTTTGTATTTTTTTAGTAGAGGTGGGGTCTCACCATGTTAGCCAGGATAGTCTCGATCTCCTGACCTCGTGATCTGCCTCCTTGGCCTCCCAAAGTGCTGGGATTACAGGCGTGAGCCACCATGCCTGGTCTAATTTACCACTTTTATCTGACTAAGATACCTTAACTTTATTTATTCCTTGGATTGGTAATATAGTGAAATGATTAGGGCAGGGTTTTGAAACCAGAGAGATCTGGGTTCAAATCCTGGTGTGGGCTGTAGATGTTGGGGGCAATGGCCTTAAATCCTCTGACTTTCCAGTGATTTTTCAATGGGTAAAATAACACTTACGTTGTGGAATGTTGCAAAGATTAGAGAGGATGTATATAAAATGTTTACCTATTACAGTGCTTGATATGTAGAAGATGAATTCTAAAATTACACCGACCCATTTTGCCCACTGCAGCTTTAGAATAGAAAAGTATACTCATACATTAGAATTGTGCACCTAGAGCTAAGTAACTCCAGCCCTGTGAAACCCTTCGATGCCAAAATGGCGTGTAGGACTAGATAGATGAATGTCACCTGACCTTGAATGTCTATTAAAACTCACTGTGTTGGGCCGGGCGTGGTGGCTCACGCCTGTAATCCCAGCACTTTGGGAGGCCGAGGTGGGCAGATCACGAGGTCAGGAGATGGAGACCATCCTGGCTAACACGGTGAAACTCCGTCTTTACTAAAAATATAAAAAATTAGCCGGGCATGGTGGCGGGCGCCTGTAGTCCCAGCTACTAGGGAGGCTGAGGCAAGAGAATGGCGTGAACCCGGGAGGCGCAGCTTGCAGTGAGCCGAGACCGCGCCACCACACTCCAGCCTGGGCGACAGAGCGAGACTCGGTCAAAAAAAAACAAAAAACAGAAAAAACCAACCAAACAAAAAAACCACCTCACTGTATTTTATTATTATTATTTTGGAGATGGAGTCTTGCTCCGTCACCCAGGCTGGAGTGCAGTGGGGTGCAATCTTGGCTCACTGCAACCTCTCCCTCCCAGGTTCAAGGGGTTCTCCTGCCTCAACCTCCCGAGTAGCTAGGATTACAGGCACCTGCCACCATGCCCAGCTAATTTTTTGTATTTTTAGTAGAGATGGGGTTTTGCCATGTTGGCCAGCCTGGTCTCCAACTCCTGACCTCAGGTGAACCACCCGCCTCGACCTCCCAGAATGCTGGGATTGCAGGCATGAGCTACCGGGCCTGGCCAGATCTGAAATACGTTTGATGCCAGGGTAGCCTTAGTGGAGTGAAACTCTTATTAACAATGACAGTATTTGAAAAATATGAGAGATACTATCATCAGAACTGAATGACCTTTCTCAGGAATGGTTTTATCCTAATTAAGTAACGATCAGAGTCGGGCGAGGTGGCTCACGCCTGTAATCCCAGCACTTGGGGAGGCTGAGGTGGGCGGATCACTTGAGGTCAGGAGTTCAAAACCAGGCTGGCCAACATAGTGAAACACCGTCTCTACTAAAAATACAAAAAAGTACCGGGTATGGTGGGGCATGCCTGTAATTCCAGCTACTCGGGAGGCTGAGGCAGGAGAATTGCTTGAACCCCAGAGGCAGAGGTTGCAGTGAGCCTAGGTCTTGACACTGCACTATAGTCTGGGTGAGAGCAAGACTCCGTATCAAAAAAAAAAAAAAATCCAATTATAACATCTGTGAATGGAATAATTTGTAGACTCTTGGCATTCAAGAATTTGATGTTAGCTTTCTCGACTATTTATGAACCGTAAAGGTTCATGATGCGGACGTTCTGTTGAGATGGAAACTTGAACGCTGTGTGCGGTGGAGGCGAGGTTGAGGACGTCGCTTGGCGGATGAGTAAGCCTCACCCATCTGGACGGCAGCATTTACACTTCAACTTCACTTTTAACTTCATATTTGCTGCTCGTTGTTATTTACGTGGTAACTAGCATGAATGATTCACATACACACATACGTATTCTTTGTCTCTTTGTGAAATATTACACCAAGGAGAAAACACCATTATGAAGCTAGTGATAGTAAAATAGTTCCCAGACACAGTGCTCTTCAGTGCAAACGTGGGAAGTTTACGGAAGAAGCTCTCTGTCAGTGACAGCCGTAAACTTTGGAATATGCAAAGATCTTGAAGTATATCTCTCACTTATACCAGGGATTTTTGTACAGTAGAGAATTGAAATTTGAGCTTATGAGAGCTGGTAGCATTGGATTTTTTCACTTTTTGTCTATCAATCCATTCATGGGTTTTTTGTTTGTTTTTTTGTTTGTTTTTTTTTTTTTGAGATGGAGTCTGGCTCTGTTGCCCAGGCTGGAGTGCAGTGGCCCGATCTGGCTCACTGCAAGCTCCACCTCCCGGGTTCACGCCATTCTCCTGCCTCAGCCTCAGGAGTAGATGGGATTACAGGTGCCTGCCACCATGCCCCGATAATTTTTTGTATTTTTAGTAGAGACGGGGTTTCACCGTGTTAGCCAGGATGGTCTCAATCTACTGACCCAGTGATCTGCCCGCCTGGGCCTCCCAAAGTGCTGGGATTACAGGTGTGAGCCACCGCCCCCGGCCACCATTCATGGGGTATTTTAAGATTTCATGTCAAAGCTCCGTTTGTCTCAGATGGTACAATTGTCTGCCGTGTTGAAATAGGTGGTAACGCAAATTAATATTACCCTGAAACAAGACTTTGTTTATTTTATTTTTTATTTTGAAAATTTTTTAAAATTATACTTTAAGTTCTGGGATACATGTGCAGAACGTGCAGGTTTGTTACATGGGTATACGTGTGCCATGGTGGTTTGCTGCACCTATCGACCTGTCGTCTAGGTTTTAAGCCCCGCGTGCATTAAGTATTTGTCCTAATGCTATCCCTCCCCTTGCCCGCCATCCCCTGACAGGCCCTGGTGTGTGATGTTCCCCTCCCTGTGCCCATGTGTTCTCATTGTTCAACTCCCACTTATGAGTGAGAACGTGTGGTGTTTGGTTTTCTGTTCCTGTGTTGGTTTGCTGAGATGATGGTTTCCAGCTTCATCCATGTCCCTGAAAATGACATGAACTCATTCTTTTTTCTGGCTCCATAGTATTCCATGGTGTATATGTGCCACATTTTCTTTATGCAGTCTATGCTTGATGGGCATTTGGGTTGGTTCCAAGTCTTTGCTATTGTAAATAGTGCCGCAACAAACATATGTGTGCATGTGTCTTCATAGTAGAATGATTTACGATCCTTTGGGTATATAGCCAGTAATGGGATTGCTGGGTCCAATGGTATTTCTGGTTCTAAAAGTCTTAAAATATCCTCTAAAGTAGGTTTCAAAATACAACATACATGAGTCTGCAGGAGACCTGCTCACAGAAGGCATCTGTAATTTATAGGAAGATGATGCTGACACTAGCTTAACCATGCATTTAGCACACCTCAGTTACAGTGAAAATACAATTTTGTGCAAAAAGTGGGAAATAAATGGAGGCGTGTTTGCTTTATGAGACTTTATTTGATTTTTGTAAATAGAAAATGGTTTTATTACATGTAAAATATTTAAATTGGTCACTGTGAGGAATCGCCACACTGTCTTCCATAATGACAGAACTAATTTACACTCCCACCAATGGTGTAAAAGCGTGCCTGTATCTCCACATCCTTTCCAGCATCTGTTGTTTCCTGACTTTTTAATGATCACCATTCTAACTGGCATGAGATGGTATCTAATTGTGGTTTTGATTTGCATCTCTCTAATGAGCAGTGATGATGAGCTTTTTTTCATATGTTTGTTGGCCACATAAATATCTTCTTTTGAGAAGTGTCTGTTCATACCCTTCACCCTCTTTTTGATGAGGTTTTTTTTTTCTTATAAATTTGTTTAAATTCCTTGTAGATTCTGGATATTAGACCTTTCTCAGATGGATAGATTGCAAACATTTTCTCCCATTCTCTAGGTTGCCTGTTCTCTCTGATGATATATATATATATATATTTTTTTTTGCTGTGCAGAAGCTGTTTAAGTGTTTATTTTAATAGTTAATTTTTTAATATTTGTGTAATAATGTCCAGTTTTACCAAGGATCTACATAGGAGCTTTTATGCAGAACTCATTGTTCTTCACTAAGAGCTTGTTTGTCCAGTAGTAAAATCAAATCCATCTTCAGTTGCTATGTGGCTTTGTTAAACAGTTAAGCTTGAGTTGGAGATGCTCTGCTGTAGGGAGGAATTTTCGCTCCCCAGATGTGTTTGTATATAATATAATGTATTTTTCCCCTTTCCCCTGTGGAAGCTTTGTGGAAAGATTATTTCAGTGTCAACCCTGATTGATATTTTAGTAATCAAACAAGTGTCTGTTACTCCTTTATTCATTCATTTGTCAAGTGCTTAATGGGTGTCTTCTGGGTGCCAGACACTGCATTAGACTCTGGGGAATCAAAGATGAATCACACTTAGTCTCTACCCCCTGGGAATTTATTCTGGTTAGAGAAATTGTAAACACATAATCATGATCCTATGGGATATTTTTAAAGTATGAAATGAGACAATGTGTGTGAAAAAGCTTTGTAAGCTTTACACATTTAAGATTTTTTCTCCAGTGCATAGCATGATGCCTGACATATTTTAACTAGTCGTTACACTCTTGAATGAACTGGTGAAGAGCCAAGAGTTATGAGAGCATAATACTAGAGTGTAGATGGATTAGTTCTGCCTGGATGGACAGGAGGGACGCGGAGGCTTCCAAGAATATAACTTTTGAACTGGACTTGGAAATATAAGTTGTTTATGTTAAGAATGGAGAAAGGAGGTTCTGGGGGGGCAGCTGTCAGTCGTTAAAGTGCCTGGATTTAGATGAACCACATATCTACAGGCTTATGCAGTTTACAAGATGCTTTTGTTTACAGTATCTGTTTTGAGCCTTATGACAGGTCCATGAAGTGAGTTCATACAACCAAGAGAAGCTTTGACCAGATCTTGGGTTCTAGGGTGTAAGAGACAGCATCTGGCCAGTTTATTCTTTACAGTTTCACGAATGTTATGATTGCCAATATTATTGTATTTCTATTATTATATTTGTGAAAGCATGGTTTTCTGAGTTACAAGTATATGAAAGACAGATGTATACATGTAATAAAATGTATAGTTTTCTTTTTTTCTTTTTCTTTTTTTTTTGAGACAGAGTCTCGCTGGGTCCCAGGCTGGAGTGCAGTGGTGCAATCTCGGCTCACTGCAATCTCTGCCTCTGAGGTTCAAGCAACTTTCCTGCTTTAGCCTCTCAAGGAGCTGGGATTACAGGTGCCTGCCACCATGCCTGGCTAATTTTTGTATTTTTAGTAGAGCAGGGGTTTCACCATGTTGGCCAGGCTGGCCTTGAACTCCTGACCTCGTGATCTGCCAACCTCGACTTCCCAAAGTGCTGGCATTATAGACATGAGCCACCGCGTCCAGCCATAGTTTTCTTCTGATTTCTGTAAAGCAGGTAAGCTTGTATTGATACATGAGGAGGTTTTTTTCAGAGGTTTCAGAAACAAGCTAGAAAATGCTTCCATATTTCATAGATAAATCTTTATGACTCAAGCAGTTTTTCAGGATTTTCAGTCCGTTTAAACCATTTATCTAACAAACACTAAGTAGAAACTATCAGCTCTACATTCTCTTGTAAGCTTTCTTTTTCTGTTACAGTTGAGCAAATTTGTTGACATTATTATTTTTATATTTATGTATTTATTTATTTTTGAGTCAGAGTCTCGCTCTGTCACCCAGGCTGGAGTGCAGTGGCACGATCTCAGCTCACTGCAAGCTCCGCATCCCCAGTCCACGCCATTGTCCCGCCTCAGCCTCCCGAATAGCTGAGACTGCAGGCACCTGCCATCACGCCCAGCTAGTTTTTTAGTAGTTTTAGTAGACACGGGGTTTTACTGTGTTTGCTAGAATGGTCTTGATCTCCTGACCTCGTGATCCGCCTGCCTCGACCTCTCAACGTGCTGGGATTACAGGTGTGAGTCACCATGCCCAGCCCAGATGTAGCTCTTATGTTTAGGTCTTTGATCCATTTTGAGTCAATTTTTGCGTGTGGTGTAAGATAAGTGTCCACCCATATTCTTTTGCATGTAGATAATGCAGTTTTCCCAACATTATTTGTTGAAGAGTCTCTTTCCCACTGAATGATCCTGGCACTTTTGTTGAAAATTACTTCACCATATAAGCAAGAGTTTATTTTTGAACTCTATATTCTCTTTCAGTGCTCTGTTTTTATGCCAGTACAACACTGTGTTTTGTTTTTCTTTTGTTTTTTTTTTTTTTTTGAGGTGGAGTTTCACTCTTGTTGCCCAGGCTGGAGTGTAGTGGCCTGATCTCGGCTCACTGCAACCTGTGCCTTCTGGGTTCAAATGATTCTCCTGCCTCAGCCTCCCGAGTAGCTGGGATTACAGGCATGTGCCACCACGCCCGCCTAATTTTTGCATTTTTAGTAGAGACGGTGTTTCTTTATGTTGGTTAGGCTGGTCTCAAACTCCCGACCTCAGATGATCCATCCGCCTCAGCCTCCCAAAGTGCTGGGATTACAGGCGTGAGCCACCAAGCCTGGCAACAGTGTTTTGATTACTATAGCTTTGTAGTAAGTTTTGAAATCACGAAGTGTGATGTCTTCAAATTTCTTCTCTTTTTCAAGATTGTTTTGACTATTTGAAGTCCCTTGAGATTCTACATGAGTTTTAGAATGTATTTATTTTAATTTCTGCAAAAAACATTCTTGGGATTTTGACAGGGATTTTATTGAATGTGTAGATTGCTTTGGAGTAGTAACATCTTAGCAACATTAAGGTGTTGCAATCCAAGAACATGAAATGTCTTTCCATTTATTTATGTTGTCTTCAGTTTACTTCAGTAAAGTTTTGTGATTTTTCTGTGTACAAGTCCTGCATTTTCTTCATTGCTGACTTATATATACCTTTTTTTTTTTTTTTCTGAGATGGAATTTCACTCTTGTTGCCCAGGCTGGAGTGCAATGGTGCGATCTTGGCTCACGGCAACCTCCACCTCCTAGGTTGGAGCAATTCTCCTGCCTCAGCTTCCTGAGTAGCTGGGATTACAGGCATGCACCACCACGCCCGGCTAATTTTGTATTTTTAGTGGAGACCGGGTTTCACTGTGTCGAACAAGCTGGTCTCGAACACTTGACCTCTTGATCTGCCTTCCTTGGCCTCCCAAAGTGCTGGGATTACAGGTGTGAGTCACTGTGCCTGGCCTTTTTTTTTTTTTTTTTTGAGCCATGGTCTTGCTCTGTCACCCAGGCTGGATTGCAGTGGCACAATCATGGTTTACTGCAGCCTGGACCTCCTGGGCTCAAACAATTCCCCCACCTCAGCCTCCCAAGTAACTGGGACCACACATGTGCACCATCACACCTGGCTAATTTTTTTATTATTTGTAGGGACGGGGTTTTGTTATGTTGCCCAGCCTGGTCTCGACCTCATGGGCTCAAGAGACCCTTCTGTCATGGCCTCCCAAAGTGCTGGCATTATAGGCGTGAGCCACCATGCTTGGCTGTAGGTTATGTTTTTTAAATCCAGTTTGTCAATCTTTGTCTTTGTCTTTTTTTTTTTTTTTTTTTTTGAGACGGAGTATCACTCTGTCACCCAGGGTGGAGTGCAGTGGTATGATCTCGGCTCACTGCAACCTCTGCCTAATGGGTTCAAACAATTTTCCTGCCTCAGCCTCCAGAGTAGCTATTACAGGCGCCCAGCACCATGCCTGCCTAAATTTTTTTTTTGTATTTTTAGTAGAGACGGAGTTTCACCATGTTGGCCAGGCTGGTCTCCAACACCGAACCTCAAGTGATCTGCTCTCCTTGGCCTCCCAAAGTGCTCAGATTACGGTTGTGAGCCATTGCACCTGGCCAGTTTTTGTCTTTTATTTGCTGTTTTTAGGTATTTGGGTCATTTACATACTTACAGATGTTGTCAGAGTCCTTTTTTTTTTTTTTGAGACAAAGTTTTACTCTTGCCCAGGCTGGAGTGCAGTGGCTCAATCTTGGCCTACTGCAACCTCTGCCTCCCGGTTTCAAGCAGTTCTTGTGCCTCAGTCTCCCAAGTAGCTGGGATTACAGGCATGTGCCACCACACCCAGCTAATTTTTATATTTTTAGTAGAGATAGGGTTTCACCATGTTGGCCAGGCTGGTCTTGAACTCCTGGCCTTAGGTGATTCACCCACCTTGGCCTCCCAAAGTGCTAGAATAACAGGTCTGAGCCACCACGCCTCGTTTTAGTTTTAGTTTTTTGATTGTACTTTTTCCTGCTTTTTTTAAAGTTACTTGAACATTTTTGGAATTACATTTCTCTTGTCGTATTTTTTTCTACCTCAATTCACTATGCCAAAACCATTTTTCTTTATTGTATTTTATATCTGTTTATTTTAGTTCATTGATATGGTTTGGATATTTATTCCACTGAATTATTTTTTTCTTCTTTTTTGAGACAAAATTTCGTTCTTGTTGCCCAGGCTGAAGTGCAATGGCGTGATCTCAGCTCACTGCAACCTCCGCCTCCCAGGTTCGAGTGATTCTCCTGCCTCAGCCTCCTAAGTAGCTGGGATTACAGGCATGTGCCACCATGCCTGGCTAAGTTTGTATTTTTAGTAGAGACAGAGTTTGTCCATGTTGGTCAGGCTGTTCTGGAACTCTGGACCTGAGGTGATCCACGCACCTCGGCCTCCCAAAGTGATGGGATTACAGGCATAAGCCACCATGCCTGGCCTAAAAATTGTGTTTGGGAGGCCAAGGTGGGTTAGTCACCTGGGGTCAGGGGTTCAAAACCAGCCTGGCCAACATGGTGAAAACCCGTCTCTACTAAAAATACAAAAATTAGCCAGGAGTGATGGCGGCACCTGTAATCCCAGCTGCTCAGGAGGCTGAGGCAGGAGAATCGCTTGAACTTGGGAGGTGGAGCTTGCGCTGAGCTGAGATCATGCCAGTGCACTCCAGCTTGGGCAACAGAGCGAGACTCCATCTCAAAAAACAAACAAAAAACAACAACAAACAAAATTTTTTTTTCAGTTAATTCTGATGTATCTGTGAGATATTAGAATTAAGATATCTTGATGTTTGCATTTGTTTATTGCCTTTTTCCATTCAATTTGAAATCTTCCCAATTCTTCGTATCTTTTTGGTATCACAAATAACTTTTGATTGAAACCTGGGCATTTTTGTGTTGTCATGAGACTATGCATCTTACTTAAAGTACTGTTTTTGGTTTTTTTTTTTTTTTTTTTTTTTTGAGACAGAGTCCCGCTCTGTTGCCCAGGCTGGAGTGCAGTGGCGAGATCTCAGCTCACCGCAAGCTCCGCCTCCCGGGTTCACGCCATTCTCCTGCCTCAGCCTCCCGAGTAGCTGGGACTAGAGGCGCCCGCCACCACGCCCGGCTAATTTTTGATTTTTAGTAGAGACAAGATTTCACCGTGTTAGCCAGGATGGTCTCTGTCTCCTGACCTTGTGATCCGCCCACCTCAGACTCCCAAAGTGCTGGGATCACAGGCGTGAGCCACCGCGCCCGGCCTGGTAAACAACTCTTTTAACTAGTGTTCTCTTACACTTATCTAACAGGGGTAGAGTGTTGGTGCCACCTTGTGAAGCCAGGTAGGGGATGAAGTTCAGGTTCTCTACCTTGTCTATGTTGACATTTGGGGCAAACTCCCTTTTAGATCTTTGCAGAGTTGGGAGTTGTGTCTCCCCACCTGATCTCTGTGGTGGATGTGGCCTCATTTGTTACTGTGTGTAGGTGAAAGTTCTGACTCTCTACTGGGTCTTCTCTGCTATCACTCCAGTAGGGACAGGGAGGGATGCCTTATTACTGGCAGATGGTGGTGGAAGTCCAGGCTTCCCCACTTTTCTCCACTGACACAGTCGGGAGTGGACGCTCATTAACTAGCCAGTTGGAATGGAAGTTCCACTCCCCTGCTTAATTAGCTGTGACACTACCTGGTGGGAATCTTGGATTGTTTTCATTACAGTCTCATGAGGGTGGATATCTAGGTTCTCCATGTGATCATTGCGGGTGTGGGTGGGGCTAGTTTTTCTGTGGAGTTATGCTGGATTAGAGCAGTTCCTCTTCAAAAGTTTTCTTTCTGGTTAACATACCACTTTACTGGTAATTTGGTCTGGAGAGAGAAGGCTTTGTTGGGGGGCTTCTTTTTTTTTTTTGGAGACAGTCTTTATCACCCAGTCTGGAGTGCAGTGGCATGATCTCTGCTCACTGCAACCTCTGCCTCCCGAGTTCAAGCGATTTTCGTGCCTCAGCTTCCGGAGTAGCTGGGATTATAGGCACCGGCCAACACGCCCAGCTAATTTTTATTTTTAGTAGAGACAGGGTTTTGCCATGTTGGCCAGGCTGGTCTCCAACTCCTGACCTCTGGTGATCCACCCGCCTCGGCCTCCCAAAGTGCTGGGATTATAGGCGTGAGCCGTCGCGACCAGCCCTGTTGGGTATTCTTTTTTTTGGTCTGTGTTCATCGATGTCCTGATGTACTCACTTCTTCCATTCCAGGAGTAGGATACATTAGGCAAAAAGAAGAATACCCAGGGAGTTTACTGCTATATTGTGCCTTGTGTCCTGTGATCCTGAGCTAATTTGCCTTCTCTCCACCTTTCAGAGAATATTCGTTTTATTTACAATGTTCACATTTGAATTTTGTACTTAGTGGGAGGAATAGGGAAAAGTATGTCCATTCCATCCTCCCAGAAGTGTAGGTCTAACCTTTGATTTCATTGAGTGTGCCCTATTTTTCTGTTTTCTATTTCATTGACTTCTGCTCGATCTTTCTTTTGCTCTTCTGGTTTCTTAAGGAACAAGGTGAAGTCACTGATTCGTTTCTTCTCTAATATAGTCATGTAATTGTATAAATTTCTCTTTCAATTATTGCTTTAACTGTCTTAAAATACTTGATATATTTGTTCTTTTTTTACCCCTTGGTTATTTTATTTTATTTTATTTTGTTTTATATTTTGAGACAGAATCTCGCTCTGTCACCCAGGCTAGAGTGCAGCAGCATGATTTTGGCTCGCTGCAACTTCCACCTCCCAGGTTCAAGCAATTCTCTGCCTCAGCCTCCTGAATAGCTACGGTTATGGGCACCTGCTACCACGACTGGGTAATTTTTGTATTTTTAGTAGAGATGGGGTTTCACCATCTTGGCCAGACTGGTCTTGAACTCCTGACCTTGTGATCCACCTGCCTCGACCTCCCGAAGTGCTGGAATTACAGGCATGAGCCACCGCTCCTGGCCCCCATTGTTTATTTTAAAAGTATGTTTTGATTTCAAATATTGGGATTGCCTATTGATTTTTTTTGTCACTGATTTCTGAATTAATATCACAGTGGTAAGAAAAAATTCATGGTAAGACTTGAAACATTTTAAATTTACCAAGAGTTTTTTTTTGGCCCGAATATGGTATATCTTGGTGAGTGTTCCAAATGCACTTGAACAGAATGTGTATTCTGGTAGTTTGTGTAGAGCGTTGTATAGTTAGTTAGGTCAGATTGGCTAACGGTGTTATTCAAGCTTCTGTATCCTTACTGATTTTCTGTCTGCTGGTCCTGTTATTATTATCATTCCTTTCTTTTGAACATGATGTCACTCTGTCACCTAGGCTGGAGTGCAGTGTCATGCCCAGTCATAGCTCATTGAGCCTCCACCTCCTGGGCTCAGATGATCCTCCCACCTCAGCCTCCCCAGTAGCTGGGTCTACAGGCATATACTACCACACCCAGGTATTTTATTTTATTTTATTTTTTGCGATGGAATCTCTCTCTGTCGCCCAGGCTGGAGTGCAGTGGTGTGATCTCGGCTCACTGCAACCTCCATCTCCTGGGTTGAAGCGATTCTCCTACCTAAGCCTCTCGAGTAGCTAGGATTACTGTTGTGTGCCACCAAGCCCAGCTAATTTTTGTATTTTTAGTAGAGACAGGGTTTCACCATGTTGGCTGGGCTGGACTTGAATTGCTGGCCTCAGGTGATCCGCCTGCCTCTGTCTCCCAAAGTGCTGGGATTACAGGTGTGAGCCACCATGCCTGGCCCACCCAGTTAATTTTTAAAACTCTTTTTGTAGAGACAGGGTCTCCCTGTGTTGTTCAGGTTGGTCTTGAACTCCTGTGATCAAGCAATCCTGTCTCGGCCTCCCAAAGTTCAGGGATAACAAGTGTCATTCACCACGCCTGGCCTGGTTCTATTACACAGGCAGGTTTGCTGAAATATTAAAATATAATTGTGGATTCTTTCATTTCTTCTTACAGTTCTCTCATTTTTGCTTTATTTATTTTGAAGCCCTGTTATTAATAGGTAAATAAATGTTTAGGATTTTTGTGTGTTCTTGATGAATTAAACCCTTAATGTATATAAAATGATGCTTTTTTTTCCTGATAAAATTTTTATTTTCATCCACTTTACATGATAGTATTATAACGATTTCAACTTTCTTTTGATTTTGTAGTGTGTAATAAGACCTTTTTCTTTGGCTGCATTGGAATTTTAATTTCTGATTGTAGTCATTTTGGTCATGGTTTACCCTGTTTTTTGGAGATGGGCTTTTACTCTGTCGCCTGGGCTGGAGTGCAGTGGCACAATCATGGCTCACTATGGCCTCGACCTCCTCCTGCCTTAGCCTTCCTGAGTAGCTGGAAGGACCACAGGTGTGTGCCACTACCTGTGGCTAGTTTTTGGTGTTTTTTTTTTTGGTTTTTTATTTTTTTGAGACGGAGTTTTGCTCTTGTTGCCCAGGCTGGAGTCAATGGCACGATCTCGGCTCACCGCAATCTCCACCTCCCGGGTTCAAGCAATTCTCCTGCCTCAGTCTCGTGTAGCTCTGATTACAGGCATGAGTCACCATGCCCGGCTAATTTTGTATTGTTAGTTGAGACGGGGTTTTTCCATGTTGGTCAGGCTGGTCTCGAATTCCCGACGTCAGGTGACCTGCCCACCTTGGCCTCCCAAAGTGCTGGGATTACAGGTGTGAGCCACCATGCCAGGCCATTTTTCGTGTGTGTGTGTGTGTGTGTGTGTGTGTGTGTGTGTGTGTTTAGAGATGGGTTCTGCAATGTTGCCCACACTAGTCTCAAACTCCTGGCCTGAAGCGATTTTCCCACTTTGGCCGCCCAAAGTGCTGGGATTACAGGCAGGAGCCAATGCGCTCAGCCACTTTTCTTCATGTTTCTAGTCACTGATAGTTCATTGAAACAGTGCCTTGTTATATATGCTTATAATTTCCCTTAAA
This sequence comes from Pongo pygmaeus, assembly GCF_028885625.2. Taxonomy (NCBI): domain Eukaryota; kingdom Metazoa; phylum Chordata; class Mammalia; order Primates; family Hominidae; genus Pongo; species Pongo pygmaeus. The sequence continues at coordinate 53,370,676 of NC_072392.2, forward strand.
TATGTGAAAGTTGTTGGCCATGATTTCTAAAGATTTTTTTTCTATATTATCTCCTGTTTTGTGGCTCTAGTTACAAATATGTTTGGCCTCTTGAAGTTATTTCAATTATCACATATTACATTTTTTAGTGTTTTTTTTTCTGTGTTTCATTTAGGTTAGTAATTTTGGTTTCATGTGTTGCAAATTTCAAAGTGTATTTTTCATCTTAGACTTTGTAATTTTCATCTTTAGAAGTTTAAATTTTAAAAATAATTCACATTTTTACTTAATATGTTTGTTTCTTCTAGCCTTCTGATCATATGAAATATCATCATAATTGTTTTATAAAGGACTTGTCTACTAGTTCTGTTTTCTGTTTCATTTCAACATTGGTTCGTTTTTTGTTTCATTATGGGGTATAATTTCCTGCTTCTGTGTAAGTCTTATAAATTTGGATTGACTTTTGAGCCAGTGTGAATTTACCTTGTTTTCTAGCTTCTCTAGTTTTGTTTGCCTTTTAAAAATATTTGTGGACTTTGTTCTGTGGCATTATTAAGTTGCTTGAAAACAGTTTCTTTCTGTTGGGTCTTTTATGTTTTCTTTGATTGGACCAGGGCTGTGTTTAGGGTTAATTTTTTCCTCCTTCTGAAGCCTTTTCTTTCTCAGTATTCTGATGTCATATCTCCAATGTGATATAAATTACATCACATCATTTCCTTTTGGACTTTTGGGTATGGGTACTATACACATCCTTATGCCAGTTCTGGATGCTATTACCTCTCAATTGTTTTGGTGATTTCTCACCTTGCCCTTGGACAGCTCCTTTACGTTGTAAGTGCTGATGTGTCACTCAACCAAAAGTTCTAGGGTGAGCCTTTGTAGATCTCTTCATTTCTCTCTCTCTCTCCAGCTCTCTACTCAGTGCTGGTCTTCCTTGTGAGCTCTAGGCACCTTGGCCTCCTTGGACTTCCAGTTCCATTTCCTCAACTTGGGGAGACCGCAGGCTCTGCCTGAGTTCCTCCTCCCTCTTCCACGACCTGGAAACTCTCTCAAGGCAGTAAGCTGGGCATACGTGTGGCCCGTTTGTTTTTTCTTCCAGGGATCACTGACTTTTGTTACTTGTCCAGTATCTTCAGTGCTGTTGTTTCATTCATTTTATTAGGTTTTTATTATTTCATGCAAGGAGGGTAAATCTGGTCCCTTTATTCACTCCCTCTTGACAAGAAGTGGTATCATTGTGGTTTTAATTTGCATTTTCATAACTGGTGATATTGAGCACTTTTTAGCTGTGTATTGACCATTTGTGTGTTCTCTTTTGTGATGAGTTTGTTCATTTCGCCTTTACTGTTCTTTGCTTTCTTTTTTCATCTATTTGAGTTGCAGAAGGTGTTTATATGTCCTAAATACTCATCCTTTGTTAGATAAATGTTTTGTAAATATTTTCCCCAAGTCTATGTGGTTTACCTATTTATTTTAACCGTACCTTTTGATGAGCAGGAATATTTATATCTGATACGTTTAGTTTATCAGTGTTTTCTTTTGTAGTTATTGCTTACTGTGAGCTAAGACACTTTTGCCTAACCTTGAAGTCATGAAGGTAATTTCCTTTATTTCCTCTAAAAGGTTTTGCTTTTGCTAATTTATATTTAGGTCTGTGATGCGTCTGAAGTTATTTTTGTAGGTTTGAGTTTTTTGCACGTGGTTATCCAGTTGTTTTTCACCATTCATTGAAAAGAGTCTCCTTTTCTCACTGGGGTGCTTTGGAACATCACGTGGCTGCATAAGTGAGGTCTCTTTCAGAAATCTTTATTCTGCTCCAAAAATCTGTTTGTCTAGCCCTGTTAGAGTATTCTGATTATTTTGGAACATTCTATTGTTTCGAAGTCAGAATTGCAAGTCCTAAAACATTTTTCTTCTTTTTTGAAGTTCTGCATATTCTACGTCCTTCACATTTCCATATAAATTTTAGTAATCTCTTTTCTGTCTTCTCCAAAAAAGGCTGATGGGATCATGACTGTAATTGTCTTGAATCTGTTGATCAGTTTGAGGAGAACTGACATCTTAACAACCACTGAGTCTTAATCATTAGTATAGTATATCTCTCCATTTATTTAGGTCTTTTTTGTTTTGTCTGAGCAGTCGTTTGTTGCTTTTAGCCTTTGGTCTCACATGTCTTCTGTTTTTAAAATTACTTATTTTTTTTCCTTTTTTTTTTTTGAAACAGGGTCTTACTCTGTCACCTAGCTGGAGTGCAGTGGCGCAGTCTTGGCTCACTCCATCTCCTGGGTTCAAACAATTCTCCTGCCTCAGCCTCCCAAGCAGTTGGGATTACAGGCATGTACCCTAAGCCCAGCTAATTTTTATATTTTTAGTAGAGATGGGGTTTCACCATGTTGGCCAGGCTGGTCAACTCCTGATCTCAAATGATCTGCCTGCTTTGGCCTCCCAAACTGCTGGGATTACAGGCATGAGCCACCACGCCTGGCCTAAAATTATTTTTATTTTTAAGTATTTTGTCTTTTTTGATGCTATTTGTATTTTAAAATATTAAATACATTTTTCAGCAATTATAAAGTATTATAAAAATTTCTAATTTTTTGTTGGACATACAATTTTTGTATATTGACCTGTTTCTTACAACCTTACTTAAGTCATATTAATTCTACTAGTTTTTTAGGTAGATTACTTAGATTTTTCTAATAGTTGATTGTCATAAAACACAGTTTTATCTCTTTTTTCCCCAGTTGTAATGCCTTTTATTCTCTTCCCTTACAGAGCGGACTTAATCTGTTTTCATTCTTTGAGGAGCACATTCAGTGTTACGCCATTAATTATAAGTCAGCTGTAGGGGTTTTATTGATGAACTTTATCAGATTGTTTTCAAATATAGGTTTTATTACTATTTAGATATGACAAGGTCAACAGAACCCAGCATGACTGCCATTGAAAATATAGTTACAGTCACAGACCCCAAGAGGAATAGTCACACCATGCCATGGAGAATTCACAGTTGAGTAAGGTCTAGCCCTAGCTTCCTGAGGGTTTATGTCATGAATGGATATTGAGTTTTCTCAAAAGCTTTTTCTGTATCTATTGAGATAATGCTATATATTTAAAGATATTAATGTAAATTTCATTGTTTTATTTTCAAATGTTATACTAAATGCCATTTGGTGTCATGGTGTATTATTCTTTTTTTTTTTTTTTTTTTTTGGAGATGGGTACAGTGGCGCAATCTCTGCTCACTATAACCTCCGCCTCCTGGGTTCAAGTGATTCTCCTGCCTCAGCCTCCCAAGTAGCTGGGATTACAGGCACATGCCACCATGACCAGCTAATTTTTTTTTTTGGAGACAGGGTTTCACCATGTTGGCCAGGCAGGTCTCCTGACCTCAAGTGATCCTCCCGCCTTGGCCTCTGAAAGTGCTGGGATTACTTTCATAATCTGTGTGACCCACCACAACTGGCCTATTCTTCTTATATATTGTTGGATTTAAATTGCTAATAGTAAATATTTTTGCATCTTTGATGTGAGGGATTTTGGTGTAACCTTGCTGCTTTTTGTCAGGCGCTGGTATTTTTGGTATATTCATTGGTATTCTTCATGCTAAACTTAGAAAATGATTTGGGAAGCATATGTCTTCTCTGTTTTCTGGAAATGTTTGTGTGAGATTGATGCTATTTTTTCTTTAGTGTTTGAAGGAACTTATCAGTGAAAAAATCTGAGTCTAGAGTTTTCTTTCTGGGAAGGATTTTGATCATGAATTCAACTTAAAATGCTTCTCAGATTTTCTGTTTTGTCAGTTTTGTTAAGTTTTGTTTTCAAAGAATTTTTTCTTTTCATCTAAGCTGTTGAATTGGTTAGCATGAAGTCATTAATAATAATCTTTGGCCCTGAATATCTTTGGGATCATAGAGGTAATTCCCCTTTTATTCTTGATATTTATAATTTGTATTCTTCCTATTTAAAAAAATTAATTTGGCTTGCATATTGTCAACTTTGTAGGTCTTTCCAAAGTGTTACCATAAAGGGGGTCCCAATCCAGACCCCAAGAGAGGGGTTCTTGGATCTTGTGCAAGAAAGAATTTGAGGTGGATTCATCAAGTGAAAGCAAGTTTATTAAGAAAGTAAAGGAATAAAAGAATGGCTACTCCATAGGCAGAGCAGTGCCATGGGCTGCTGGTTTCCCATTTTTATGAGTATTTCTTGATTGTATGCTAAACAAGCACTGGATTCTTCATGAGTTTTCTGGGAAAGGGGTGGGCAATTCCCAGAACTAGTGGTTCCTCCCCTTTTTAGACTATATAGGGTAACTTCCTGGCATTGCTATGGCATTTGTAAACTGTCATGGGGCTTGTGAGAGTGTCTCTTAGCATGTTAATGTATTATAATTAGTGTATAATAAGCAGTGAGGATGACCAGAGGTCAGTTTTGTCACCATCTTGGCTTTGGTGGGTTTTGGCCCCCTTCTTTATTAAACCTGTTTTATCAGCAAGGTTTTTCTGTCTTGTATCTTGTGCCAGCCTCCTGTCTCATTCTGTGACTTAGAATGCATGACTGGGAATGCAGCCCAGCAGGACTCAGCCTTATTTGACCCAGCCCCTGTTCAAGATAGAGGCACTCTGGTTCAGAGGTCTCTGACAAAAGGACCAACTTTGACTTCAAATTTTCTGTTACTTTTCTGTATCATTTCTTCGCTCTTATTTTTAACTATTATTTTTTCTACTTACTTTGGGTTTACTTTACCCTTTTATGTGTAAGTTCTTTAGGTAGAACGTTACTACTTTATTTTATTTTATTTATTTTATTTTATTTTGAGACAGAGTTTTGTGCTGCCACCCAAGCTAGAGCGCAATGGTGCGATCTTGGCTTACTGCAACCTCCGCATCCCAGGTTCAAGCGATGCTCAGCCTCCTAAGTAGCTCGGATTGCAGCCACCCGCTACCACGCCCAGCTAATTTTTGTATTTTTAATAGAGATGGGGTTTCAGCATGTTAGTCAGGCTGGTCTTGAACTTGCGACCTCAGGTGATCTGCCTGCCTTGGCCTTCCAAAGTGCTGGGATTACAGGCGTGAGCCACCGCACCTGGCTGCTAGGTCATTAATTTTCTATCTTTTTTTCTAATGTAGTAAGGGAACATAATCTGTATGACTTCCATTATTTTCATTTTATTGTGTCCTGCTTTGTGGTTCAGTATGTGGTCTTTCATGGGGAATGCACCAAGTTTACCTGAAAAGAATGTTTATAGTGGTTTTAACATTGCTCAGATTGTTATTATTATTACTATTATTAGTATTATTGGTCTGGTTTTGTCAATCGCAAAGAGGGATGCTAAAATATCTTACTATGTTTGGGGCACTGAGTATTCTGACTGTTTATGTCTTATGCTAATTTTTGCTTCATGTATTTTGAAGCCTTGTTTTTACATGCATACATTTATAATTATTATGACTTCTTCATTGTCTAACTTACTGTGAAATGTCCCTCCCTCTCTTTACTATGTAGCCACTCACCATCTTTTTGTTGTTGTTGTTGGTTTGCTTGTTTGTTTTGAGATGGAGTTTTAATCTGTCACCCAGGCTGGAGTGCAGCGGTGTGATCTCAGCTCACTGCAGCATTTGCCTTCCAGGTTCAAGCAGTTTGCCTGTTTCAGCCACCCTAGTAGCTGGGACTATAGGTGTGTGCCACCATGCCTGGCTAATTTTTGTATTTTTAGTAGAGACAGGACTTTGCCATATTGGCCAGGCTGGTCTCGAACCCCTGGCCTTAAGTGATCAAGTGCCCACCTCGGCCTCCCAAAGTGATGGGATTACAGGTGTGAGCCACTGCGCACCCAGCCTATCCATTTACTTTTGACCTGTTTGTGTCTTCACTTAAAGTGTTTCTTACACCTTGTGATTGAGTTTTACTTTTCTATCTGTGCTAATACACTTAATTTTTTTTGAGACAGTCTCTACATCACTACAATCAATTTTAGAACACTTGGATCCCCTCAAAAAGAAGCCCTTTGGCCCATTAAGAGTCACTCTCCATTACCCTACTTCCCCAGCTTCTGGCAATCACTAATCTTCATTCTGTCTCTATCCCTATTTGTCACGTTTCATATAAATGGAATTATGTGATATATGGTGTATTGTGAGTGGCTTCTTTCTCCTAGCATCATGTACAAGCATTTGTTTTGTAGCATTTATTAGAACTTCCTTCCTTTTTGTTGTCAAATAATATTCTATTGCATGGCTATACTACATTTTCTTTACGCATTCATTAATTGATAAACATTTAGGTTGTATATACTTTTGCAATATTATGAATAATGTTATTATTATGAACATTTGTCTGCAAGTCCAGACATTTGTTTTCAGTTCTCTTGGACGTAGGATTTTTGTTTCATGCTGTAACTCTGACCTTTTGAAAAACTGACAAAGAGCCTGTAACATTTAAAATTACCAGCAACAATATATGAAGGTTTTAATTTCTCCATCTCTTTGCCAAAATTTTTTGTTTGGCTTTTGATTTTAGTTATCACAGGGCATGAGGTAGTATCTCATTGTGGTGTTGATTTTTATTTATTTATTTTCATTATATTATTTTTTTGATGGAGTCTCACTCTGTTGTTCAGGCTGGAGTGGAGTGGTGTGATATCTTGGCTCACTGCAACCTCTGCCTCCCGGGTTCAAGCAATTCTCCTGCCTCAGCCTCCTGAGTACCTGGGATTACAGGTGCCCGCCACCATGCCAGGCTAATTTTTGTATTTTTAGTAGAGATGGAGTTTCACCATGATGGCCAGGCTGGTCTCAAACTCCTGACCTCAGGTGATACACCAGCCTAGGGCTCCCAAAGTGCTGGAATTACAGGCGTTAGCCACTGCACCCAGCCTGGTGTTGATTTTTAATTCTTAATGATTAATGATGCTACGCATCTTTTCATGTGCTTATTGGTCATTTATATATTTTCTCTACGAAGTGTCTATTTAGATCCTTTGTTCAATTTTTAAGTGGGCTGTATAGCTTTTTATTTTCAAGTGGAAGAGCTCTGTATTCTGGATACAAACTACTTATCAGACATGCGACTTGTAAATATTTCTTCCATCCTTTTACTTTCCTGATGGTTTTGTTTGAGCAAAAAAGTCTGTAGGTTTGCTAAATTCTCGTTATTTTTTCTTTTGTTGACTCTGCTTTTAGTGTTATGCCTAAAAACTGTTGTTCAACCAAGTCCTAATGACTTACCTCCTATGTTTTTTTCTAAAGTGTTACAGTTTTAGCTCTTACATTTAGATTGGCGATTCACTTTTGAATTAATTTTTTAATATAATATCAGGAAGGGTTTCAACTTAATTATTTGGCACATTTCCCTATCAATTTAAATATATTCCTTTACTCTTTTCAGTCTGTTTTTATAGTATAACCACTTATGGCTAATATTGTACAAGTCATAAAGTATACAAAGCTTGTAAGTTGTTCTTTTATATCACCTCTGTTTGTTGTCAATTATGCTATTGTCATGTGTGTTGGAAATACTATAAGCCCCAGAAAACAACAATATAATTTTGGCTTTCAATAATCATGTAATGTTAAGAACTTAAGAGCTAAAAGTCATCTAAGTTTACCCAGATATTTACCATTTATGGTAGTCTTCTTTGTCTTCTGAAGATTTGCATTTTCTAGCATCATTTCTCTTAATTCTGAAGAATTTCTTTAGCCTTTCTTGCAGAGTGTATATTTTGTTGATAAATTGTGTTTGCTTTCTTTTATCTGAAAGTATCTATTTCACCTTTATTTTTGAAGGGTATTGTGGTTGGATATAGAATTCTGTGTTGACAGTGCTTTATCTTTTAGCCATTTAAGTATTTTAGTTTATTTTCTTTTGGCTTCCATATTTTATGATGAGAAATCTGCCATTTATCCAGTCACTATTCCATCTGTGTAATGTGACATTTTCTTTTGGTGCTTCAAGAGTTTTCCCTCTATGTTTGCTTTTTAGCAAGGCATTTGACTATTTGAGATTTGCTGAGATTCTTGAATCTGTGAATTTGTCTTTTTTCAAATTGAAGAAATTTTCAGCCATCATTTCTTCAAAATTTTCTTTCCTGCCTCATATTCTTTCTGTCTTCTTTTTTAGGCCTTTGGTTATGCATGTAAGACCTTTTGGTACTGTCCTGTAGGTCCCCGAAGCCCTGTTTTTTGTTTGTTTGTTTGTTTGTTTAACCTCTATTTTCTCTTTCAGATTAGATTTTTTTTTTTTTTTTTTTTTGAGACAGAGTTTCACTCTTGTTGCCCAGGCTGGAGTGCAATGGTGCGATCTCAGCTCACCACAACCTCCACCTCCTGGGTTCAAGCGATTCTCCTGCCTCAGCCTCCTGAGTAGCTGGGACTACAGGCGTGTGCCACCACACCCGACTAATTTTGTATTTTTTAGTAGAGAAGGGGTTTCTCCATGTTGATCAGGCTGGTCTCGAACTCCTGACCTCAGGTGATCCACCCATCTTGGCCTCCCAAAGTGCTGGGATTACAGGTGTGAGCCACCGCACCTGGCCTCAGATTAGAGTCTATCTATCGATGTAGCTTCGAGTTCACTGACTCTTTTGTCATTTTAGATTTGTTGTTGTGAAGCTTGCCTAGTGAAATTTTCACTTCACATGTTGTATTTTTAGTATTTAAAAAAATCTTTCTTCCTGTTTTTTTTTTTTTGTTTTTTTTTTTTAATTTGAGACCGAGTCTTGCTCTTTTGCCCAGGCTGGAGTGCAGTGGTGCGATTATATTACTGCAGCCTCAAACTCCCAGGCACTAGTGATCCTCTTGCCTCAGCTTTCTGAGTATTTGGGACTGCAGACTGGTGCTACTATGTTCGGCTTATAGTTTCTTTCTTTTTTTATTTTTTTTTTGTTGCTGAGACATCCTGTTTTATTTATTAGAGGTTTATCTTCAGTGGGCAGATTTGATTAGCATTTAGTGACATTTTTCTGTAAAGCTTCACATTATGGACCAGGTGCGGTGGCTCACACCTGTAATCCCAGCACTTTGGGAGGCCTACATGGGCAGATCACGAGGTCAGGAGTTCGAGACTAACCTGACTAACATAGTGAAACCTTGTCTCTACTAAAAATACAAAAATTAGCCAGATGTGGTGGTATGCACCTGTAACCCCAGCTACTTGGGAGGCTGAGGCAGGACAATCTCTTGAACCCGGGAAGTGGAGGTTGCAGTGAGCCAAGATTGCACCACTACACTCCAGCCTAGGTGACAGAGTGAGACTTCATCTCAAAAAACAAAAACAAAACAAAAAAAACACTTCACATTATAAAGGAAATGGTATAGTTTGGAATAGAGGAAAGAAATCACTTATAATCTTACCATCCTTACCACAGTCCTATTAATATATTTTGTGTAGTTTTTTTTGTTTTTTTTTTTTGAGATGGAGTCTTGCACTGTCACCTGGGCTGGAATGCAATGGCGCCACCTTGGCTCACTGAAATCTCCACCTCCTGGCTTCACACGATTCTCCTGCCTCAGCCTCCCAAGTAGCTGGGATTACAGGCACACACCACCATGCCTGGCTAATTTTTTTTGTGTTTTTAGCAGAGATGGAGTTTCACTATGTTGGCCAGGCTGTTCTCGAACTCCTGACCTCATGATCTGCCTGTCTCAGCTTCCCAAAGTGCTAGAATTACAGGCATGAGCCACCGTGCCCAACCTATATTGTGTATTTTCTTTTAATGTTCAGTGAATTTTTTTTTTTTTTTTGAGATGGAGTCTTCCTGTGTCGCCCAGGCTGGAGTGCAGTGGCACGGTCTCAGCTCACTGCAACCTCCGCCCCCTGGGTTCATGCCATCCTCCTGCCTCAGCCTCCCGAGTAGCTGGGACTGCAGGCGCCTGCCTCCATGCCCGGCAAATTTTTTGTATTTTTAGTAGAGACGGGATTTCACCGTGTTAGCCAGGATGTTGTCTATCTCCTGACCTCGTGATCCACCTGCCTCAGCCTTCTGAAGTGCTGGGATTACAGGCGTCAGCCACCGAGCCCAGCCCAGTGAATTATTTTTTTAACTTGGTTAAAATCTTTGTAAGTAGTGTATTAGTTACCTCATTGTTATGCAGTTAGACTTTTTTTTTTTTTTGAGACAGAGTCTTGCTCTGTTGCCTATGCTGGAGTGCAGTGGCATGATCTCGGCTCACTGCAAGCTCTGCCTCCTGGGTTCACACCATTCTCCTGCCTCAGCCTCCCAAGTAGCTGGGACTACAGGCGCCTGCCACCACGCCCAGCTAATTTTTTGTATTTTTAGTAGAAACGGGGTTTCACCATGTCGGTCAGGATGATCTCGATCTCCTGACCTCCCTCTCTGCCCACCTCAGCCTCCCAAAGTGCTGGGATTACAGGCATGAGCCACCATGCCTGGACAGACTTTTCTTTTTTTGAGATGAGATCTTACTCTGTCACCCAGGCTGGAGTTCTGTGGTGTGACCTCAGCTCACTGTAGCCTTGACCTCCTGGGCTGATGTGATCCTCCCACCTCAGCCTCCCCAATAGCTGGACTACAGGCTCCCGCCATCTCGTCCAGCTAATTTTTTGTATTTTTAAGTAGAGATGGGGTTTCACCATGTTGTCTAGGCTGGTCTTGAACTCCTAACCTCAAGTGATCCACCTGCCTCGGCCTCCCAAAGTGCTGGGATTACAAGTGAGAGCCATTGCAGCCGGTCAGACTTTTATAAAAGTTTTATGGTTATAAATGGTTATATAAAATATCTTTGTACATATATTTTCATGTCTTGAAGTTAAAGTATATAAATTATGTAAAAGACACAAAGGTAACTGATAAATGCTATATCTTATATTATTTGCTTTGGCTCTCTAGAAGTGAAGTAATTAAATCAGATTTTTTCTTGATTCTTATTGCTTAATTACTGTCCAAAAGAATAGGATTATAGTGTCATCGAAATTATATAAACATGAATTTTCACTTTTTTTTTTTTTTTTGACAGAGTCTCTGTCACCCGGGCTGGAGTGCAGTGGCGTGATCTCAGCTCACTGCAACCTCTGCCTCCCAGGTTCAAGTGATTCTCGTGGCTCAGCCTCCTGAGTAGCTGGGATTACAGGTGTCTGCCACCAGGCCTGGCTAAATTTTTTGTTTTTGTTTTTGTTTTTGAGATGCAGTCTTGCTCTGTCACCAGGCTGGAGTGCAGTGGCAGGATCTCAGCTCACTGCAACCTCCGCCTCCCAGATTCAAGTGATTCTTCTGCCTCAGCCTCCCGAGTAGCTGGGACTACAGGCATGTGCTACCACACCCAGCTAATTTTTGTATTTTTTTTAGAGATGGGGTTTCACCATGTTGGCCAGGATGGTCTTGATCTCTTGACCTTGTGATCCACCTGCCTTGGCTTCCCAAAGTGTTGGGATTACAGGTATGAGCCACTGTGCCAGGCCTAATTTTTGTGTTTTTAGTAGTGATGGGGTTTTGCCACATTCTCCAGGCTGGTTTTGAACTTCTGACCTTATGTCATCCGCCTGCCTTGGCCTCCCAGAGTTCTGGAAATACAGGCATGAGCCATCGCACCTGGCCTATTTTTTAAAATTAAAATCTTTTTTTAAATTTCTTTTTTTCTTTCTTTTTTTGGTTCTAGCAGCAATGGGATGTTTGTGATTTTGTTCCTTTTATCCCTTCATCATGTAGTTTTTGAGTTATTGCGCCTGGAGTCTGTGCCTGATGTTAGGGGTAGCTACAGCCATGAAATGGGGCTTATAATCTAGCAGAGGAGTTAACTTAATTGCATAAATAGCTAATTGTTATTGTAATATATCCCAAGAAGGAAAGCATAGGTAAATGACCATATGGCACCTAACCTCATCTGGAGATTCAGAGACATTGTCTTTGATGAAGTGACTTTAAGCAAGGACCTGTGGGATACATAGAAGTTATCCAGCTGCAAAAGAGGGTACAGTGAATGATAATGTTACATCTAGATTAAAAACAACCCGTTAAAAGCCTTTGAAGTGAGAATGAGCTCTGGAGAATTTATAGAATTGAAAGAAGAAAAAGCCAGCGTTGCCCATAAAGTGAAATGTTGGAAGGAGAGAAGGTTTGAAGATAAGAGATGGTTATATGATATAGGGAAAGTATTGAAGTGTTTTTTTGTTTTGTTTTGTTTTGTTTTTTGTTTTCGAGATGGAGTCTCGCTCTGTCACCAGGCTGGACTGCAGTGGTGCGATCTTGGCTCACCGCAACCTTCGCCTCCCGTGTTCAAGCAATTCTCCTGCCTCAGTCTCCCAAGTAGCTGGGACTACAGGTGCTCACCACCACACCCACATGATTTTTGTATTTTTAGTAGAGATGGGGTTTCACCATGTTGGCCACGATGGTCTCAATCTCTTGACTTCATGAACCGCCCGCCTCAGCCTCCCAAAGTGCTGGGACTACAGGCTTGAGCCATCATGCCTGGCCTATTGAAGTGTTTTCAAGTGGGCAGTGGTATATTTGGATTTGCATTTCTGAAGTTTGTTGTGTTGTGAAAGGTTCATTCTGCAGATTGGTGATAGTTGGTTGAGAGTGAATATTTGGAGACTACAGCCATTTTCCATTATCTGCGGCTTTTCTTTCCTTGGTTTTAGTTACCCATGGTCAACCCCTCTGAAAATAGGTGAGTAGAGTACAGTGAGGTAGAATCATGTGTTGTGTAATGCAGGAGGGAGGTATGTTCTTAGAAATACCTCATTAGATGATTTTGTCATTGCACAATCATCTTAGAATGTTCTTAAAGAAAGCTACAGTGTATAGCCTACTACATACCTAGGCTACATGGTATAGCCTATTGCTCCTAGGCTGCACACTTTTACATTTCATTACTGAATCCTGTAAGCAATGTAACATAATGATAAGTATTTGTATTTTTAAACATAGAAAAGTGCAACTAAAATAATTGTATGAAAGATTAAAAAAAAAATGCACTTGTATAGGGCTTTACCATGAATGAAGCTTGCAGGACTAGAAGTTGTTCTGGGTGAGTCAGTTAGTAAGTGGTGAGTGAATGTGAAAGCCTGGGACATTATTGTACATTACTGATAGCGTTTGGCTGTGTATCCCCACCCAAATCTCATCTCGAATTATAATCCCTATGTGTTGAAGGAGGGAGGTGACTGGATAATGGGGGCAGTTTCCCCCATTCTGTTCTTGTGATAGTGAATGAATTCTCTTGAGATCTGATGGTTTTGAAAGTGGCAGGTTTTTCCTACGTACACATTCTCTTTCTCTTGCTCACTGCCGTGTAAGACGTGCTTGCTTCCCCTCCCACTATGATTGAGTTTCCTGAGTCCTTCTCCGCCATGTGGAACCATGAGTCAATTAAACCTCTTTTCTTTATAAATTGCCCAGTCTCAGGTAGTTTTATAGCAGTGAGAGAATGGACTGCTACAACTACCATAGACTTTATAAACATTGTGCACTTAATGTACACTAAATTTATTTTAAAAATTGCTCTGTCATGTTACTACGGCTGTTACATCATTACATCACTAGGCAATAGGAATTTTTCAGTTCCATTTAATCTCATGGGACCACCATTGTATATGTGGTTGTTGTTATGCGGACTGTATTTTGAGAGAGACCACATTCACATAACTTTTTTATAGTAGACTGTTAAAATCTTTTTTTTAATTTTTAAAATTTTTTTGAGTTGGAGTCTCTCTCTGTCGCCCAGGCTGGAGTGCAGTGGCACGATCTTGGCTCACTGCAACCTCCCGGGTTCAATTGGTTTTTGTGCCTTAGCTTCCTGCTTAGCTGGGACTGCAGGTGTGTGCCACCACATTCAGCTAATTTTTTTGTATTTTTAGTAGAGATGGGGTTTCACTATGTTGGCCAGGCTGGTCTCGAACTCCTGACCTCAAGTGATCCACCCGCCTCAGCCACCTAAAGTCCCGGGATTATAGGCATGAGCCACTACATCTGGCCTGTTGTATTTTATTATTGTTGTTAATCTGTTACTGTGCCTAATTTATAAATTAAACTTTTTTATAGGTATGTATGTATAGCGAAAAACAGAATCAAGTGCTCAGTACCATTTGTCATTTCAGACATTCAGTGGGGTTCTTAGAATGTTTCTCCCATGGATAACTGGGGGACTGCTGCATTTAGGAGGTGACTGAAGTGGTCCTGATGAAAGGCAATGCTGGCTTTAAGTGGGATGATAGTGGAGATGGAGAGAGATAGGCAGCTCTCACTAGTATTTTGGAAGAGGAAGGGCACAATACAGTTATGGATTAAAAGTGAGGTTAGGGAGTAAGGTATGAAGTGGTCAAAGATTATGTATACTAGATGTCTTGCATGAGCAATGTGTCATTGAAAATATCATTACCAATATATGGAAAGAGCAGGAAGAGCAGGTTTTGTCATAAATTGTGGAGCGTTTCAAGTGTCTATGTAGGCTGGGTGTGGTGGCTCATGCCTGTAATCCTAGCACTTTAGGAGGCTGAGGTGGGTGGGTCACTTGAGGCCAGGAGTTTGAGATCAACCTGGGCAACGTGATGAAACCCCATCTCTACTAAAAATAGAAAAAGTTAGATGGAAGTGGTGGCACACACCTGTAATCCCAGCTCCTTGGGAGGCTGAGGCAGGAGAATTGCTTGATCCCCGGTGTTGGAGGTTGCAGTGAGCCGAGATCAAGCCACTGCACTCCAGCCTGGGCAACAGAGCAAGACTCCGTCTCAAAATAAAATAAAATAAATTGTTTATGTAGCATGTAGAGTTTTATACCTGAACCTGAGGACAAATACAAATAGATAAAATTTGGGAGTCACTGTTATATTTTTATAATTTAGTTGGTAATGGAAATTTGGACAGTGAATAAGACTGCCTAGTGTTTCACGTGAAATAAGATGACATCTTGGCCGGGCGCAGTGGCTCACGCCTGTAATCCCAGCACTTTGGGAGCCCGAGGTGGGTGGATCACGAGGTCAGGAGATCGAGACCATCCTGGCTAACACAGTGAAACCCCGTCTCCACTAAAAACACAACAAATTAGCCAGGCATGGTGGTGGGTGCCTGTAGTCCCAGCTACTCAGGAGGCTGAGGCAGGAGAATGGCCTGAACCCAGGAGGCGGAGCTTGCAGTGAGCCGAGATGGCGCCACTTCACTCCAGCCTGGGCGACAGAGTGAGACTCCGTCTCAAAAACAAAAAAAAGATGACATCTTAGGCCAGAGCCCTGAGGAAATTCACCATTTAAAGGTTTGATAGGGTGATCAGAAAGGTGCTGCCAAAGAGGTAATAGGAAAATTAGGAGAGTGAAATACTGAAAGGCAAGAAATATAGCGGTATTAGTCTGTTTTGTGTTGCTATAGAGGAATACCTGAAACTGGGTAGATTATTAATATAAAGAAAAGAGGTTCATTTGGTTCACAGTTCTGTAGGCTGTACAAGCATACCACCACCATCTTTGGGCTGAGGAAGCTTTTACTCATGGGGGAGTGGGCATAGGGACCAGGAATGTCACATGGTGAGAGAAGGGAGCTAGATGGCAGGCTGTTTTTACCAATCAGATCTCACGTGAACTAACAACAGCAAGAAATTCACTCATTACCACAAGGAAAACACCAAGACATTCATGAGGGTTCTGCCCCCATTACCCAAACACCTTTTGCTAGGCTCCACCTTCAACATTGGGATTATATTTTTACACGAGATTTGGAGGCACAAATATCCAAACTTTGTCAATAGGCTCCGTAATTGTTTTTTGTTTTTTTTTTTTTTGAGACGGAGTTTCGCTCTTGTTGCACAGGCTGGAGTGCAGTGGCGTGATCTAGACTCACTGCAACCTCTGCCTTCTGGTTTCAAGGGATTCTCCTGCCTCAGCCTCCCAAGTAGCTGGGACTACAGGCAAGCGCCACCACACCCAGCTAATTTTTTGTATTTTTAATAGAGATGGGGTTTCACCATGTTGGCCAGGCTGGGCTCGATCTCTTGACCTTGTGATCCACCCGCCTCGGCTTCCCAAAGTGCTGGGATTACAGGCATGAGCCACTGCACCCGGCAAATAGGCTCTATTTTTTAAAAAAATTATTTTTTGTAGAGATGAGGTCTCACTTTGTTGCTTAGGCTGGTGTCGAGCTCCTGACCTCAAGTGGTCCTTCCATTTTGGTCTCCCAAAGTGCTGCGATTATATGTGTGAGGCACTGCACCCAGCCTCAGTAGGCTTTTATGGCTTATGCCTTCTGTACTTTTGAAACTATTTCAACTTAATTTTCTACTCTAATTTTTTGTTGTAATTTATATATGTATGTAAGTGTATATATATTTATATGTAGGGTGTGTATATATAGTGTGTGTATATATAGTGTGTGTGTGTATATGTGTGTGTATATATAATGTGTGTGTGTATATACATACACACACACACACACACATTTGTTTTTGTTTTTGTTTTTTCGAGATAGGGTCCACTCTGTCACCCAGGCTGGAGTACAGTGGTGCAATCATGGCTCACTGCAGCCTTGACCTGGGCTCAATTGATCTGCCCGCCTCAGCCTGCTGAGTAGCTGGGACTACAGGTGTGCCACAACCACACCCACTAATTTTGTTTTTTTTTTTTTGTAGAGGTGGGATTTTGCCATGTTGCCCAGGCTAGTCTCGAACCCCTGGGCTCAAGCAATCTGCCTACCTCAGCCTCCCAAAGTGCTGGGGATACAGGTGTGATCCACTGTGCCCAGCCTATATTACTATATCATATGCTGCAAAACCTCTTTTGGAAACAAAGTGGGATATAAATAATATTCAAGTGTGACTTTCAGGAACATATTCTTCATAGTAAGACAATGCCATTGAAACTTACTGTGTTTCATAAGAAATGATAGTACTGGCTCTACATTTATTTTTGCTTTTGAATTCTGAGGATGGGAGGGAGAGGAATCCACAATAAATTTTGAGTACCATTGTGTTTGAATAATAATAGCTGATTAGCCTAATTCCTTTCAGAAGAGAAATCAACATGCATGAGATCATTTCTTGCCACTTAAATTCAAATTGTAAATTCTTGAGTTTGGCTCTTTAAGAGAAACCAGACCTACTTGACTGCAGTCATCCTAGCCGACCATAAGACAGGAAGTAAACAGGTAACAGGCAGATGTTAAAAGCCTTGCCCCATTCCTGTGTTGAGAGGACTTTTTTGTTTTTTCTCCCACTCCCCAGGTAAATAATCCCAGCATCTTTGTGTTTTTATTAATGTAAGATTTAAAAAATTGTGGCAGGATTTTTTTTGTTTTGTTTTGCTTCTTTTAGATGGAGTTTCGCTCTTGTTGCCCAGACTGGAGTGCAATGGTGCGATCTTGGCTCACCGCAGCCTCCGCCTCCTGGGTTCAAGCAATTCTTCTGCCTCAGCCTCCCCAGTAGCTGGGATTACAGGCATGCGCCACCACGCCTGGCTAATTTTTTATTTTTAGTAGAGTCAGGGTTTCTCCATGTTGGTCAGGCTGGTCTCGAACTCCCAACTTCAGATAATCTGCCCACCTTGGCCTCCCAAAGTTCTGGGATTACAGGCATGAGCCACTGCGCCTGGCCTGTGGCAGGAGTTTAAAAGTTAAAATGTACTTTAAAAAAATTACTTGTTCTCTGAAGAAGATCACATGTCGTCGAGAACAGCTGTTTGTGAAGAATGTTCCTAAATACTCTTGGGGGGCAACTAGTACAAATGCTGCTCTCACATTTTCAGTAGTTTTGAAGTTGCAGGGAAGATATTACATTTTTGATAATCTGAAATATTTCTTCATTACGTTTCTTTTTTTTTTTTATAAAGATGTGAACTTTGTCCCCATAAGGATGGAGCTTTAAAAAGAACAGATAATGGGGGTAAGTGCAGAGATTTCTTGAGAATATTTTTATTGAAAACTGGGGCGGGGGAGTATTTTCAGATATCTGGTAGTTTATTTTATTTCATCAAATTAAACAGCATTTTCTACTCATTTTTAACAGTAGTGGCTATAATTTATGAATCCTTATTGTATTGACCCACAATTTTTCTGCTTTGTGGACAAACTTAAGCATTGGCTATTTTATGCAGAATGATTTATTAAATACATACTTCTAACTAAAATTCTTATTTTTTTGGCTGGGCGAGGCAGCTCACACCTGTAATCCCAGCACTTTGGGAGGCAGAGGGAGGTGGATCACCTGAGGACAGGAGTTCGAGACCAGCCTGGCCAACATAGTGAAACCTGGTTTCCACTAAAAATAGAAAAATTAGCCGGGCATGGTGGTGCATGCTTATAATCTCAGCACTTTGGAAGGCCGAGGCAGTAGGATCATTTGAGGTCAGGAATTCAACACCAGCTTGGCCAACATCGTGAAACCCCATCTCTACTAAAAATATAAAAATTAGCTGGGCATGGTGGTGCATACCTGTAATCCCAGCAGCTTGGGAGGCTGAGGAAAGAGAATCACTTGAGCCTGGAAGGTGGCGGTTACAGTGAGTGGAGACTGCACCACTGCACTCCAGCCTGGGCGAATGAGCGAAGCTTCAAAAGAAAGAAAATTGAAGAAAAAAGAAAAGCAAAGTCTCAAGAAAAAAAGAAGATAAATTGGTGAAATCAATTAAGATGCAGAAGAGTATATAGTATTAACCCATTTGTATAAAGATGGAGGGAGTAAATAAGTCTTTGTCTATTCACATTTGAATATGCAAAAGAAACCTAGAAAGATATGCAAGAGACTAATAATTACATGGTAGCAGGAAAGCTGTTGAGAAACTGGGCAGACGGGGAAGAGGAGTAACAGGAAGGGTTTTCAATATATTTTTAAATTTTGTACAAATCTGACTGTATAACATAGTCTGAAGATTAAACAGTAAAATATATATAGCTAGCCAAAATGATTGTATTTTTCCCATTTATTTATTCACAACATTACTCTAGTCTATGCCAAAACTACTTTAGAGGTGGCTACCCAAAATGGAGAAGAGTATAGTAATAATAGCTAAACCTCTACTTCTTTTAGCTGCCTCATCTTATATGCCATGGCTTAATAAAACTCACGTCTACACATTTCAGAATAGTACTGAGCTACATGTAGAAAAATATGATTTCTCTCACAAAGATAACTAAAAGTGGAGAAGACAATGAGTAATACACAAGGGTCCATAGGAAAGCATACCATAATGTGATACAGAAGTCAGCATTTCTTTTTTTTAGACAGGGTCCCACTCTCACCTGTCCCAGGGACTGAAGTGCAGTGGTGTGACCATGGCTCACTGCAGCCTCGACCTCCCAGGCTCTTGGGAGTCCCAGCTACTTGGGAGTCTGAGGCAGGAGAATCACTTGAACTCAGGGGGCGGAGATTGCAGTGAGCTGAGATTGCACCTTTGCCCATTAGCCTGCATGACAGAAGGAGACTGTCTCAAAAAAAAAAAAAAAGAAAAAAAAGAAAGTGTACTTTGTTAAATGGATATAGTTTCTTGTGTTAGGAATTTTTTTTTGAAAAATGAGCCACATTTTGTTGTTGTTGTTGTAAGACCTAAAATCTGTTGATTTAGATTCTTTTTTTCTGTTTTGTATATCTCTAGACCGATGATGTTTCTAGTGAATGTTAATTTCATTTAACTCTGAGGATCTTTGTTGCTTGAATATAAAGAAATGTTGACTTTTAGGCTGGGTGTGCTGCCCGACACCTGTAATCCCAGCTCTTTGAGAGGCCAAGGTAGGAGGCTCACTGGAGCATAGGAGTCTGAGACCAGCCTGGGCAACATAGGGAGACCTTGGTCTCTGCAAAAGTAAATATAAAAAATAAAAATAAAAAGACTTAGTTACACATGGTGGCACGTGCCTGTAGTTCCAGCTACTTGGGAAGCTGAGCCAGGAGGATGGCTTGAGCCTGGGAGGTCGAGGCTGCAGTGAGCCATGGTCACACCACTGTACTTCAGTCCCTGGGATGGGTGAGAGTGAGACCCTGTCTCAAAAAAAAAAGAAATGCTGACTTCTGTATCACATTTTGGTATGCTTTCCTATGGACCCTTGTGTATTACTCATTGTCTTCTCCACTTTTAGTTATCTTTGTGAGAGAAATCATATTTTTCTACATGTAGCTCAGTACTATTCTGAAATGTGTAGACGTGAGTTTTATTAAGCCATGGCATATAAGATGAGGCAGCTAAAAGAAGTAGAGGTTTAGCTATTATTACTATACTCTTCTCCATTTTGGGTAGCCACCTCTAAAGTAGTTTTGGCATAGACTAGAGTAATGTTGTGAATAAATAAATGGGAAAAATACAATCATTTTGGCTAGCTATATATATTTTACTGTTTAATCTTCAGACTATGTTATACAGTCAGATTGTACAAAATTTAAAAAATATTGAAAACCCTTCCTGTTACTCCTCTTCCCCGTCTGCCCAGTTTCTCAACAGCTTTCCTGCTACCATGTAATTATTAGTCTCTTGCATATCTTTCTAGGTTTCTTTTGCATATTCAAATGTGAATAGACAAAGACTTATTTACTCCCTCCATCTTTATACAAATGGGTTAATACTATATACTCTTCTGCATCTTAATTTATTTCACCGAATAATTTATCTTCTTTTTTTCTTTTTTTTTTTTTTGAGACTTTGCTTTTCTTTTTTCTTCAGTTTTCTTTTTTTTGAAGCTTCGCTCATTCACCCAGGCTGGAGTACAGTGGTGCAGTCTCCCCTTACTGTAACCTCCACCTTCCGGGCTCAAGTGATTCTCCTGCCTCAGCCTCCCAAGCTGCTGGGATTACAGGTATGTGCCACCATGTCCAGCTAATTTTTATATTTTTAGTAGAGATGGGGTTTCATGATGTTGGCCAAGCTGGTGTTGAACTCCTGACCTCAAATGATCCTACTGCCTCGGCCTTCCAAAGTGCCGAGATTATAGGTATGAGCCACCATACCCGGCGTGAACAATTTATCCTGTTATCAGTATAGAGCGTTTTTTCCTTTTTAACCATGTTATCTAATCAATCAGTTGTTGATGTGCTTTCTGATGTTCTACTTCGATGACTAACTCTTGTGTATATGTCATTTTGCTTGTATACAGGTATATCTATAGGATTTGGAAACATTGGGTCAAAGGAGTTTTGCAATTAATTTTGATAGTCCCAAATTATTCTCCCTGTAGTTTTACCAATATATGTTCCCAGTTTTACCAATATATGAATAAAAAAGCTGTTCTTTATACCTTTGCTAATCTAACAGATGAAAGTTTGTATATCCAAGCAGTCGTTTTGCATTTCTGTTAATATTAGTGAAGTTGACATCTTTTTATAGTTTGAAGAGCAATTTGTTTTTTTCTCTTCTGTGGTCTGCTTTTTGACTTGGTTGTTGATCTTTTTCTTTTTTTCTTTTTTTTTTTTTTTTTTTTGAGGCAGGGTCTCCCTTTGTCACGTAGGCTGGAGTGCAGTGGCTTGATCTTGGCTCACTGCAGCCTCTGCCTCCCCCATTCAAGGGACTCTCCTGCCTCACTCACCCAAATAGCTGGGATTATAGGCGCAAGCCACCATGCCCAGCTGATTTTTTAATTTTTGGTAGAGATGGGATCCACCCACCTGGGCCTCCCAAAGTTGTGGGACTACAGGCATGAGCCACCGTCCCCAGCCACAGTTGTTGATCTTTTTAGTTTGATGTGTTGGAGCATTCATAAGGAGCCCCTCATATATTATTATGCTGTTTTGATATGAGTTGGACTAATTTTTGCCCAGCTGATTAGCCTTTATTTATATTGTGCTTTTTAAAAAAAATTTTTACCATGCATGAGTTTTTTATTTTAATTTTGTTCAATTTATTAATCTTTCATGACATCTGTATTTTGAGTTATTACTTAGAGAGGCCTTCACTATTCCAAAGTTTTGTTTTTTTTTTAAGTGACAGGTTTTCATTCTGTTGTTCAGGCTGGAGTGCAAGTAGCAGGATCCTAGCTCACTGCAGCTTTGTAGTCCTGGGCTCAAGTGATCTTCCTGCCTCAGCTTTGAGAGTGTTGGGATTACAGGAATGAGCCGCTGCACCTGGTGTAAACCTTCCATCTTATTAAATGTTTTGTATTTGTCTTTCCTATTCTGGTTTGTTCCACTCGTTCCATTCTATCCTCTCTATTAGCTTTTTAAAAAGTTAATGTTACTATGTGTTTTTTCCTCTTTCTGAATCCTCTGAATCACTTAGGATACTGTAAATTCACTTGTCCATCTCCTGACATATATTTGATTTTTGTCATGTACTTTCATTCTGTTTCTTTAAGAATTATAGTGGTTTTGTCAGATGTTTGTTGAGCATTATGCTAGTCACTTAAAATGAAACAGTTTGTGTAAATTTGATGTTATTTTTCTTTGAATTCTATATAGAACTTCGTGAGAAACTGAAACTTTTCTGGGAAAATTTTTGATAAATTCTTTTTTTGGCAAAATGATAGGGACATTCCTTTTTCCCTCTTTTCTCTTTTCTTTTCTTTTTTCTATTCTGTCCTCCCTCCCTCCCTCTCTCTCTCTCTCTTTCTTTTTCTTTTTTTTTTTTTAACAGCAGTGTATCACTTTGTTGCCCAGGCTAGAGTGCAGTGATGTAGTCATAGCTTCAAACTCCTGGGTTCAAGTGATCCTCCTGCCTCAGCCTCCTGAATAGGTGGGACCACAGGCACACCATGCCTGGCTAATATTTTTTTCTTTCTGTATTTTTTTGTAGAAACAAGCAGTCTTGCTTTGTTGCTGAGGCTGGTCTTGAACATATGGGCTCAAGCTATCCTCCTGCCTCATCCTCCCAAAGTGTTGGGATTACAGGCATGAGCCCTTGGGCCTGGCCTATTTGTATACACTTAAGTCAATTTTGGTGCGCTCTATTTTTCCAAGAAATTTGACTACTTTGTATAAGTTGCTGAAATTGTTGGACTAACATTGCCAATAGCATTTATTTATTTATTTATTTATTTTTTGAGATGGAGTCTTGCTCTGTCACCCAAGCTGGAGTACAGTGGCATGATCTCAGCTCACTGCAGACTCTACCTCCCAGGTTCAAGTGATTCTCTGCCTCAGCCTCCTGAGTAGCTGGGATTATAGGCAGGCACCACCATGCCCAGCTAATTTTTTTATTTTTAATAGAGAGGGGATCTCACCATGTTGGCCAGTCTGGTCTTGAACTCCTGACCACAGGTGATCCGTCCGCCTTGGCCTCCCAGAGTGCTGGGATTACAGGCACCAGCCACCGCACCCGGCCGCCAATAGTATTTTATTATTATTATTGTTAAATTTGCTAGCATTGGTAGTGATTACCCCATTGTTATTCCTGATGTTGGTGATTTTTTTTTTTTTTTTTTTGGGATGGAGCCTTGCTCTTGTTACCCAGGCTGGAGTGCAGTGGTGGGATCTCAGCTCACTGCAACCTCCACCTCCCTGGTTCAAGTGATTCTCCTGCCTCAGCCTCCTGAGTAGCTGGGATTACAGGCACGTGCCACCACACCCGCCTAATTTTTTGTATTTTTAGTAGAGACGGGGTTTCACCATGTTGGCCAGGCTGGTCGTGAACTCCTGACCTCAGGTGATCCACCCGCCGCGGCCTCCCAAAGTGTTGGGATTACAGGCGTGAGCCACCACACCCGGCCAGATGTTGGTGATTTGTGTTCTGGTTTTTTCTTTGTTTTTATTTTTATTTTTTTGACCAGTCCAAATAGAATTATTCAGTTTTGTTGACCTTTTTAAAGACAGTTTGGGGCTTTGTTAATTTTTTATGCCATCTCCCTGTTTTCTACTGTGTTAAACTTCTGCTCTTTATTATTTCCTTCCTACTATTTACTATGTGTTATATTTCCCTCTTCTTTTCTAACTTATGAAGGTGGAATCTTAGGTCTTTTATTTTAGATATTCTTTTTTTTTTTTTTTTTTCTTGAGATGGAGTCTCGCTGTTGCCCAGGCTGGAGTGCAGTGGCACGATCTCGGCTCACTGCAAGCTCTGCCTCCTGGGTTCATGCCATTCTCCTGCCTCAGCCTCCCACGTAGCTGAGACTACAGGCGCCCACCACCTCGCCCGGCTAATTTTTAGTAGAGACAGGGTTTCACCGTGTTAGCCAGGATGGTCTGGATCTCCTGACCTCGTGATCTGCCCACCTCGGCCTCCCAAAGTTCTGGGATTACAGGCGTGAGCCACTGTGCCCAGCCTTAGATATTCTTTTCTAATTAAAATATATATGCTGTAAGTTCCTCTCTATTGCTTTTATTGAATCCCACAAGTTGTGTTTTGTTTTTGTTTTTGTTTGTTTTTGCCATTGTTGTTGTTTTGAGACAGGGTCTCAATTTGTCACCCAGGCTGGAGGGCAGTGGTGTGATCTCGGTTCACTGAAGCCTCAATCTCCTGGGTTCAAGCGATCCTCCTACCTCAGCCCCTCAAGTAGCTGGGACTTCGGATGCATGCCTCCTTATCCGGCTAATGTTTTTGTATTTGTTGTAGAGACAGGGTTTCACCTTGTTGACGAGGCTGGTCTTGAACTCCTGAGCTCAAGCGATTAACAGGCATGAGCCACTGTCCCCAGCCTACATCTCAAGTTTCGATAAATTTCATATTTGTTGCCATTCGTTTCAAGACATTTTCCAGTTTCCCTCGTGACTTTCTCTTGACTATCTTAGTCTATCTTGGACAGAAGTAGAAGTCTTCTGTTTGTTCTTAACATTGATTTTCCCTCTTATTTCTTATTTCTCTTCTGTTCTTTTTGTGATGATTTTTTAGTGCTGTATTTTAATCAGTTTAACAATGCAACTAGTTAGTATTGCATTTAAATTTAATTAATTATATTCAATTGCCTTAAATTGCCTTTTTGGCCATATCTCTTCCTATATATATATTTATATTTATCTATATAGTGGTTGCTGTAGGGATCATAATTTTCTTTTTCTTTTTTCTTTTTTTTTTTTGAGATGGAGTCTCGCTGTGTCACCCAGGCTGGACTGCAGTGGCACTATCTCGGCTCACTGCAACCTCCACCTTTGGGGTTCAAGCAGTCCTTCTGCCTCAGCCTCCTGAGTGGCTGGGACTACAGACACATACCAGCACAGTCAGCTAATTTTTGTATTTTTAGTAGAGACATGGTTTCGCTATATTGGCCAGGCTGGTCTGAAACTCCTGACCTCGAGTGATCTTCCCGCGTTGGCTATCCAAAGTGTTGGAATAACAGGAGTGAACCACCACACCCGGCCTGTGTGTACCACTTAACACGAAATGTAGAATGAAACCATATAGACTTCTTTTACCTGTTCCTTTTCCAGTCTTTGCTGTAGTTTTATAGGAAAGCTACATACATCCACAGACCGTACCAGTGTTTTAATATATAATGTAAGTGGTCATTTGTATTGTAAATGAGTGTGAAGGCATTATTGTTTTATATGTGCATTATATATTAAATGCACCTACATGTTTATCGCTCTTTATATTTTTCTTCAGTTCTGAGCTTCCTTCTGGAATCATTTTCCTATTACTCAAGAAAAATTGTTTGGTGCTCCTTTTAATGAAAATCTTTTTAAAAATGTTTTCTGGCTTTATTTAGCTATCTAGCTTTTTGTTTCATGACTTGCCTTTTGTTTTTAAGATTTTCATTTCTTTCCCTTAGATTTCTGTAGTTTTATCAATGTTCCTTGGTGTATTTCTTTATTTACTCTGATTTATAGTGGTTCTTCAGTCAGTGGCTTTGGGTCTTCTGTTCTGGAAAATTTTTAGGTGTTATCAATTCAGATACTGCTTTCATGCCATTTTCTCTCTCATATTTCTCTGAGACTCTGATTACATATGTGTTAGACCTGCCTGCCTATTACATTTTTCATGTGTCTTATTCCATTTTTTGTATTTCTTACTTTTGTGTTTTGTGCTAACATTCTGGATTTCTTCTTCTGACCTGTTGTGTTCCTACTAATTTTCTTTTCATCCGTGTCTAAACCGTTGTTAATCCCACCCATTGATTTTTTTTTTTTCTTGAGATAGAGTCTCTATCACCCAGGCTGGATTGCAGTGGCACAATTACTGTTCACAGCAACCTCCAACTCCTGGGCTCAAGCAATCGTCCCACCTCAGCCTCCTGAGTAGCTGGGACTATAGGTGCATGCCACCGCACCTGGCTCATTATTTTTTTTTTGTAGAGATGGGGTCTCACTTTGTTGCCTAGGGTGGTCTTGAACTCCTGGTCTCAAGCGATCCACCTCAGCCTTCCAAACAAAGTACTGGGCTTACAGGTGTGAGCCACTGTGCCCGGCTGATTTCTAAATTTCTGCTTTACTTCTGGAATTTTAATTTATTGTTATACTTTTCAGTTCTTTGCATCAATTTAGAATTTTGTCTTGTGTGTACTTGATCATAGTAAGCATATTTATTTTAAAATCTTTATTTGGTAACTCCAAAATACTGATCTGTTTTGATTTTCTTGTTTCTCCTTATTTTCATTTATATTGTCTTGTCTGTCATGTGTTTGGTACTTATTGTGCTGGAAATTATATGTAATTAAGAAATTTTAGGCTGGGTATGGCGGCTCATGTCTGTATTCCCACCACTTTGGGAGGCTGAGACTGGTGGATCACTTGAGGTCAGGAGTTTGAGACCAGCCTGGTCAACATAGTGAAACCCCGTCTCTACTAAAAATACAAAACTTAGCCAGGTGTGGTGGTGGGCACTGTAATCCCGGCTACTTGGGAGGCTGAGGCAGGGGAATTGCTTGAATTGGAAGGAGGAAGTTGCAGTGAGCCAAGATCACGCCGGTGCAGTCCAGCCTGGGCGACAGACCAAGGCTCTGTCTCAAAAAAAAGGGTAGAAATTACTTGTAGCCAAGATACTATTTTCTTTTAGAGAGGATGTATATTTGCATCTGCTTGGTGCCTTGGGGGTTGTAATTTTGGATTATCTTCATCAAATTTCAGAGTTTGAGATGGTCAGAGCCCTGGTGTAGTCTCTTTGAGGGTCTATGTACTTTTAGTGTATTCTTACCCCTGGTTTACCCTTCAGTGTTGGATCTGAAAGGAGGAGAGGGGTTTACTTGTTCCCTTTTTCTCTTGGTTGTTTGTGAATGTACATCCCTGTACTGTTAGGCCTCTGAGTTTTTCAAAAGTACTCTTCAGGCTGGGCGCGGTGGCTCAAGCCTGTAATCTCAGCACTTTGCGAGGCTGAGGTGGGCGGATCACCTGAGGTCGGGAGTTCAAGGCCAGCCTGACCAACATGGAGAAACCCCACCCCTACTAAAAATACAAAATTAGCCGGGTGTGGTGGTGCATGCCTGTAATCCCAGCTACTCAGAAGGCTGAGGCAGCAGAATTGCTTGAACCTGGGAGGTGGAGGTTGCAGTGAGCCAAGATCATGCCATTGCACGCCAGCCTGGGCAACAAGAGTGAAACTCTGTCTCAAAAAAAAAAAAAGAAAAATGTGCCCTTCATCCTCACCACCGCTTTCTCTGAAATAGGCAAATGTTCCCTGGGCAAAAGTGGCCGAAAACTGTACCCAGGACTTATGTTCTTTTCCAGTTTTAGCCCAGAAACTCCTCACTATCACATCAGCTCTTTAATACCTTCAGTCGGGAGACTGAGGCAGGAGAGTTGCTTGAACCCGGGAGGCGGAGGTTGCAGTGAGCCGAGATCGCGCCACTGCACTCCAGCCTGGGCAACAAGAGCGCAACTCCATCTCAAAAAATATATATATTTAATATCAAATTTAAAACATTTCAAATTGAAATAGTGAAATGATTATTACTAATATTAAAAATATTGACACTAAGATAAAAATAATTTCATGTTGACATTTAAAATGATTAAGATTATTAAATTTTATCATAAGTATTAAACTTTTAAAAACTCCTTTTGTAGTGGTTCTCATTAGTAGTGTTGATCTGAATATTTAGTCTGCCTGTATAAGAAGTGTTAGTGCCAACATCTGAATTTGTAAATGTTTCCCTTTATTTATGTTACTGTACATCATAACTGAGAAAATGATTAACAATGCTTTTTTTAGGAGTGGTTTGAGTATTCTCAAGCAATGGAAGTAAGACAGCAATGAGCATTTGTTAATGTCCTCCTTGTTGTGCACTTGTTTCAATAGACATTGAAGGGATCTGTTAAGGAAGTTAATGATGTTAATTTGCTTTTGATAAAACCGAAAAGATGACATTTATTTATTTATTTTTAGGTTAGGCCCATGAGATGTGTGCCCTGTATATTCCAGAGGTACAATTTGCCAGTGTTTCCACAATGGAACCAATTGTTTTACAGTCTGTTCTGGATGATCATTGTAATAAGGTACAGTGGATATTATTTTATTACTGTTTGAATATCATTGCTAGGAAGTAGAAGGGAAGTTTTTGTGTTTTTAAAATTATAGGTATCCCCAACCTGGCTAATACGGTGAAACCCCATCTCTACTAAAAATACAAAAATTAGCTGGGCGTGGTGGTGGGTGCCTGTCATCCCAGCTACTCGGGAGGCTGAGGCAGGAGAATGGTGTGAACCATTGCACCACTGCACTCCAGCCTGGGCAACAGAGTGAGACTCTGTCTCAAAAAAAAAAAATTATAAGTCTCCATCAAATTGAGGGAGATGTGGAAAAAAAATTACTATGCCAAACTACAGTTCTTAAAATGTTATTAATATGTTACTAAAGTCACAGGAGTACAAAGCAAGCAAAATTGTGTTACCTTTCATAGTAACCTAGGTATTTAGTATTCTATGATTTACAAGATATTTTAATCCTTACAGATTGGCCCTTTATGAATTACTGACCTCTTTTGCTCTTTCAGGTATCAACAGTCTGTTAAATTAGAATTAATTATTATTTTGCATAATATTCATTACAATGTATCATACGTTCTTTTTTGAAAAACAATCCTATGTTAGAATGTTACTTGTTCCCCCCCAAAGTTATTTGTACCCCAAGATACAGCTTTTATTGTTGGCCTTAAAAAAAATTAATGTTTGCTTTTTTCCTGTATATTTTTCTTCATTTAGTATGTTATTGCTTTATTCTCCTCTGCATTTTAGGTTTCACCATTACCCAATGTGCCTTTAAATACAATTTTACCACTTAATTGAAGGTACCTATTCCAACCGTGGAAGAAATTGCAGTCAGCTTTAAGATTTTAAATGTTTTTGTGCAAAAAAACTTTTTATTATGTAATTAATATTTATTTTATTTTATTTTACTTTTTATTTATTTATTTTTTTTTTGAGACAGAGTCTCACTCTGTCACCCAGGCTGGAATGCAGTGGCACGATCTCGGCTCACAGCAACTTCTGCCTCCTGGGTTCAAGCAATTCTCCTGCCTTAGCCTCCTGAGTAGCTGGGATTACAGGTGCCCACTAACACGCCCGACTAATTTTTCTATTTTTTAGTAGAGACAGGGTTTTTTCTGTGTATTTTTGCTTATAGTATATGCTTACAAAAACGTTGAATCGTTTTGCTTATATTTTTTGTTTGCTTTTGAAAATTACACAGCATCTTTTGTGTGTCAATAATTTGTGTTTCTGCTGTATTTTTAATAGATACTTAGTCTGTAATACAGAATATCATGAGATTCAACAAACTCATTTAATTTAATTTAATTTAATTTAATTTAAATAAATTTAATTAAGCAGCCCTTTGTGGTTGAAGGGCCTAGTTTGGTTTCTGGCATGTAGTATACACTGCTAGCATCTGTGTAAAAGCATGTGAACATTTTGGAAGCTTCAAGAAATACATTGTGTGAAATTGTCCTCTAGAACTTACACTGTATTAGCTGTATGTGAGATTGCTCATAACCCTATATTATGTTTGGTACACTGTGTTACCCTTAACAAAATCTTTGCTATCCTTTCTAGTAAAAAAATATTAAATGTTTGAATGAGTTTCTTTGAGTACTGGTAAGGTTGGTTTTTTAAAGTTTTTTTTTGAAGATTATTCATGTATGTTAATTGACCTTCCCTATCTGTTTATTTTAATATTATAATTTTTTTTACAAAGTGTTTTATATTAGAGATCATATTCTTTTGTCTTGTGTATTTGCCGTGTGTGTTTTTCCCCATAGTTTGACGTTTGGTGTTTAATTTTATTACATCTTCATAGTTTTTGTTATTGGGATTCTAGCAGGTTAATTTTTTTCTAATGCAGAAGTTTACATTTTTGAGGTAATTTATGCAAATGCTCTTTATTGTTTCTGCCTTTGATGCTGTGCAAAGAAAATCTTTATATTAATGCACATTTTTTTTTAGTGCTTTGGAAGTTCATTTTTAAAAACCTTGTTTTTCTTTTTAATTTTAAAATCATTAAAACTTACAAACAGGTTTCAGGAATAGTACAAAAGAACTCTTCCTTCTCTAAACCATTTGAGAGTAACTTACCAATATAATATGCTGTCACCCCTGAATACTTCAGAATTTCCCATAAAGGATATTCTCCTGGGAATATACCATATACCATCAAAATAAGGAAATTAACAGTGATGCATTATTACTGTCTGATCTTTGGAACCCATTCATGTTTTTGTAGACATATTCTTTATAGCAAAAGGATCACAGACTGCATTTTGACTCTTTGGTCTTTTTATTTCTTTTTCTTTTTCTTTTTGTACAGAGTCTCGCTCTGTCACCCAGGCTGGAGTGCATTGGCGCAATCTCGGCTCACTGCAGCCTCCACCTCCTGGGTTCAAGTGATTCTCATGCCTCAGTCTCCCGAGTAGCTGGGATTACAGGTGTGCACCACCATGTCCAGCTAATTTTTTTGTGCTTTTAGTAAAGACAGGCTCTTGCCATGTTGGCCCGGCTGGTCTCGAACTCCTGGCCTCAAGTGATCTGCCTGCCTCAGCCTCCCAAACTGTTGGCATTACAGGTCTGAGCCACCACAACCAGTCCTCTTTGGTCTTTTTAAATCTCAAATAGTGGCCGGGAGCGGTGGCTCACGCCTGTAATCTCAGCACTTTGGGAGGCCGAGACGGGCGGATCACGAGGTCAGGAGGTCGAGACCATCCTGGCTAACACAGTGAAACCCCGTCTCTACTAAAAAATACAAAAAATTAGCCGGGTGTGTTGGTGGGCGTCTCTAGTCCCAGCTACTCGGGAGGCTGAGGCAGGAGAATGGCGTGAACCCGGGAGGCGGAGCTTGCAGTGAACCGAGATCGCGCCACTGCACTCCAGCCTGGGGGACAGAGCGAGACTCCGTCTCAAAAAAAAAAAAAAAAAAAAAAAAATCTCAAATAGTAACTCAGTCTTTCCCTGAGTTTCATAACTTTGATACTTCTGAATATTACAGGCCAGTTATTTTGTAGAATGACCCCCTATTTGGATTTGCCTAATGTTTCATCATGATTAAATACAGTTATGTTTTTAGCAGGAGTATCACATATGTGATTCTGTGTTTTTTGTTTGCATCCTGTCAGGTGGTACATGATTTCAGCTTTTCCTTGACCACTTGGTTAAGGTGTGTCTGTCAGGTTTCTCCACTGTGAGGTTAAACGTTTTTCTCTTTATAGTCAGTATGGATTTTGTGGGGGAAGTACTTCGCATATAAACATCTTGTTCCTTGTGCCTTTTCCTCACTAATTTTAGCATTCATTAATGTTTCTTGACCTAATTTATGACTAGGATTGATGGCAAGTAGTGATTTTCTAATTTCACCTTTTCTTTCACGTTCATCAGTTGACGTTCCACTGTAAGGTGAAGCTTTCTTTATTCCCTGATTATTTGTATTAGTATGGACTTATGCTATTTTATTTTAATGGATCATATTCCACTAATGTCATTTATTTTGATGTACATACTGTCTCAGGTTTGCCTGGTGGGACCTCTTTAAGCCGGCTTCTGTGTCTTTTGACCTATCATTTCAGAGAAGCATTTCTCTACTTCTGACACAACAGTATAATCTAGGCTCATCTTGTATTATTCCTGCTGTAGTTCTGAAATCACCATTTCTCTGAGGAGCCTTGATTCCTTTTAGGTGAGAATAATATTTAGAAGCCAAAGTGGGTGCTAGGTGTGGGTTATTGCTACTCTCAGCCAGCATGGCTAGGAAATTGTGTGTGTGTGTGTGTGTGTATTCCTACACGGATACATATTTCTATAAATTCACATCTTATATTGTTTTTATATCTATGTAGAAAACTGTGGGCCAGGCGCGATGGCTCACACCTGTAATCCTAGCACTTTGGGAGGCCGAGGCCAGTGGGCTGACTTGAGGTCCGGAGTTCGAAACCAGCCCGGCTAATGAAACCCCATCTCTACTAAAAATACAAAAATTAGCCGGGCATGGTGGGGCATGCCTGTAATCCCAGCTGCTTGGGAGGCTGAGGCATGACGAGAATCACTTGAGCCCTGGAGGCAGAGAGGGTGCAGTGAGCCAATATCACGCCACTTCACTCCAGCCTGAATGATGGAGTGAGATTCTGCCTCAAAAAAAAAAAAAAAAACTTGGCTGGGCCCAGTGGCTCATGCCTCTAGTCCCAACACGTTAGGAGGCTGAAGCAGGTGGATCATGAGGTCAGGAGTTCAAGACCAGCCTGGCCAAGATGGCAAAACCCCGTCTCTACTAAAAAATACAAAAATTAGTCGGGTGTGGTAGCGGGCACCTGTAATCCCAGCTACTCAGGAGGCTGAGGCAGGAGAATTGCTTGAACCTTGGAGGTGGAGGTTGCTGTGAGCCAAGATTGTGCCACTGCACTCCAGTCTGGGCGACAGAGCAAGACTCCATCTCAAAAAAATATATATATGTATTAGCTGGGCATGGTGGTGGACGCCTGTAATCCCAGCTACTCGGGAAGCTGAGACAGGAGAATCGCTTGAACCTGGGAGTCGGAGGTTGCAGTGAACTGAGATTGTGCCACTGCATTCCAGCCTGGGTGACAGAATGAGACTCTGTCTCAAAAAAAAAGAGAACAAACTGTGAGGTCACAATACTTTTGATTCATTATGTGAATATACATACACACTCACGTCTCTATTACTGTATCCATCTCTATATATTGAACTCCATATGCTCATATTAACTTCTCCAAATCCAACCCAACAAAACAGCGTTCATTTTAATTTTTCCCCCATATTTATGATTCTCAGACAGAAACCTGACTCTTACTATTTTTAATAGTTTACTTACTTGATCAGTCTCTCCTGTTTTGACATACCTTCTGTTGCTGCTCCACCTAACGCAGATGCTGTTCTAACCCAGTTCAGGGTTGCTGCTACTTTCCTGCATGCCAGTCCTTTTCACCCCGCTTGGGATTTGATATTCAGCTTCAGTTCACTGCTTCCACTTTGGTTGATCTTTTCACCTTGCTCTGAGATTGTCCCCACCCCTATCCCCAACCCCTTAGGGGAGCCAACCTTACTCAGGCTCTTATGCTAGTATTGGACTGCCCCCTCCTCCCCAGCATGGATAATTACTATGCTTGAACCCACCTCATGGCTTTTTTTTTTTTTAAGACAGGGTCTCATTTTGTCACTCAGGCTGGAGTGCAGTGGTGCAGTTTTGGCTCAGCAGCCTCGACCTCTTGGGCTCAAGCAGTCCTTCCACTTTAGCCCTCTAAGTAGGTGGGACTACAGGTGCACCCATCACACCCGGCTAAGTTTTTTGTATTTTTCGTAGAGTTGAGGTTTCATCGTGTTGCCCAGGATGGTCTTGAATTCCTGAGCTCAAGTGAACTGCCTCCTCTGGCCTCTCAAAGTGCTAGGATTACGGGCATGAGCCACCACGCCCAGCCCCATCTCATGGCTTTAAGACTAAAGTGTTGAAGTAGAAAAGGAGCGAGGGTAGACCAAAGAAGGGATTATTTAGATAGAAATATTGTATTAGCCTAGAATTAATTTTAGAATATGGTAAGATACGTGCCCAACTTTCCCCTCCCACCTGGTTAGTCAACTTTTTCAACACTATTGCTGAATAATGTATGTTTTCCATTGTGATTTGAAATATTGTTTGAATCATTACTAAATTCTTGAATACTTGAGTATGTTTCTGGACTTTTTATGTGTTCCATTGGTGTGCCTATTTTTATCCTGGTGTGACACTATTTTAAATTATTATGGCTTTATATACATTTTAGTATATGGTAAGACAAATATTGTCATGTATTTTTCTAGATGAACATTAGGACTAATAAGAGCACAATTTAGACTATATTAGAGTTACAGTGAAATACTGTTTTAGGGATGAATATATTTTTACAATATTCCAGAAACATGGTGTATCTGTTTATCAAGTTTACTTTTTTCTTCTTTCTATTTCTTTCCTTTATAGCTTTTCTTATATGTGATTGCTTTATGTTTGTCGGATTTTTGTTGTTGATGATTTGTTTTGTTCTACTTAGTGTTAGAATAGGCTCAGTGGCTCATGCCTGTGGTCCTAGTACTTGGGGACGCCCAGGCAGGAGTATCGCTTGAGCCCAGAAGTATGAGTCCAGCCTGGACAACAAGCAAGACCCTGTGTCTACAAAAAAGAATAAATTTAGCCAGGTGTGGGGAGGCACACGTGTCTGTCGTCCCAACTACTCAAGCGGCTGCGGTGGGAGGGTCTCTTGAGCCCAGAGGTTGAGGCTGCAGTGAAGCGTGACTGTGCTCTGCACCCCCACCTGGGCAACAGAGCAAGACCCTGTCTCAAAAAAGAACAGCAAGCAAAGAAACACAAAACAAAAAAGAAAGAAAGTTAATGGACCGGGTGTGGTGGCTCACACCTAGAATTTCAGTACTTTGGGAGGTTGAAGTGAGAGGATTGCTTGAGCCCAGGAGTACCAGACCAGCCTGGGCAACATTCTGAGACCCCATCGCTGCAAAAAAGAAAAACAATTAGCTGGGCGTGGTGGTGCTCACCTGTAGTCCCTTCCAAACTACTCGAGAGGCTGAGGTGGGAGGATCACTTGAGCCTGGGAGGTCAAAGCTGCAGTGAGCTATGATTGTGTGACTGTACTCCAGCGTAGGTAACAGAGTGAGACCCTGTTTCAAAAAAATAAAAAACATTAATAATAAGGTTTTGTTCATATATATTCTTTATGCATAATAATGGGGCATGCAATTCTGAAATGACAGGAATGATTGGAAAAATGGGCTTAAAGACATCAGTCCTTAATGGATGGTAGGTAATAAAGGATAAGTTTGGGAACATTTATTTACTGGGCATTTACTATGGACCTACTTTGTATCAAGCATTGTGTTAGACACCAGGAATTCAAGGATAAATAAAATAGGGGGTTCCCCTCCTCAAGTAGGAAGACAAGTCAATAAATGTATGAAAATTAAAGTATATATTACATAATAATAAGGCTGAATGGAGTATTATGGGTAAATAATGAGAGATTATTCTTGTCTCAGGAATTGAGTAAGGCATACAAACAAAGAGCTTCTAGGGCTTTGCAGAATAATTAGGCATTTAACCTTTGCAGAAAACGATCAACTAAAAATTCCAGACAGAGAAAGTGACGTAACCTAGGGTAGCAGGTGCAAAGGGAAGAGGTGGTAGGTAGGCATGTTCAGAGAATAAGAAATACTCCTATGTGGCTAGAACATTGTGGAATTTAGAAAAAAATGAAATTTTGTGAGTACTGGGAGAAAAATTTACTAGAATATCTTTATTGTATATCTAAATAGCAGAGAATTCACTGTAATGAAACTGTTAAATTTTCTACATGTCGTTAAATACATAATGGCCAGTTTTAAAAATATTTATTTCTTGATTTATTTCAGTAGGTTTTTGGGGAACAGGTGGTGTTTGGTTACATGACTAAGTTCTTTAGTGGTGATTACTGAGATTTTGGTGTACCCATCACCCAAGCAGTGTACACTGTGCCCAGTGTGTAGTCTTCTATCTCTCACCCCATTCCCATCCTTTCCCCCAAGTCCCCAAAGTTCATTATGTATCATTCTGATCCCTTTGTGTCCTCATAGCTTAACTTCCTTTTATTTACTTATTTGTTTGTTTGGTTATTTTTGTTTTTGTTTTTGTTTTTGTTTTTTTGAGACAGAGTCTTGCTCTGTCACCCAGGCTGGAGTGCAGTGGTTAACTCTTGGCTCACTGCAACCTCTACCTCCTGGGTTTAAGCAATTCTCGTGCCTTGGCCTCCCAAGTAGCTGGGATTACAGGCATGCATCACCACTCCTGGCTAGTTTTTTTTGTATTTCTAGTAAAGACAGGTTTTCACCACATTGATCAGGCTGGGCTTGAACTCCTGGCCTCAAGTGATCTGCCCGCCTTGGCTGCCTCCCAAAGTTCTGGGATTACAGGTGTGAGCCAGTGCACCTGGTCTATTTATGTTTTATAGAGACAGGATCTCCCTATGTTGCCCAGGGTGGTCTCTAACTCTTGGTCTCAAAGAATCCTCCTATCTCAGCCTCTGAAAGTGCTGGGATTACAGTCGTGAGCCAGCATCCCTGGCCAGTGGCCAGTTTTTGTGCAATTTAAATCATTGTATCCAATTTTTATATTTTTGACTGCTAATATTTTCTTCTGTAACATGTGTTAACTCATCATTTCACTGACATGTTTTGTTAAAATTATCTTTTAATAAGTTTTCAGAAATGTGAAGATTGTGGCAACAAAGGGATTTGTGAACTTTTTTGGGGTAGAAGCTTGTATTCTTCAGAGTCAAGGAAGCATTCATTTTAGAAAGCTACAGTTTCCATAGACAGTAGTTGGCAGATGATGAGTATATCGCATGTATATGTGTGTGTGTATATATATATATATATATATATGTATTTTTTAAATAGTCCTTCTTTATTGGATAGCCCTGAAGTAAAGAGTGTTTATAAGCATAGGAAGGATGATAGGCCAAAGAAACAAACAAAAACATCAAAAAATATGATATCATCTAATTGTAAGATTAAACCTAATGGAAGTCTTAGAAATTGCTAACCTGTCTCGCCCTTATTTTTTTCCAAAAGTAATAGTAGTGGATAGCAGTTAAGTTTTCATCAGTATATTTAGTGTCTGTGTAAAAGATTTTTTTTTTTTTTTTGAGACGGAGTCTCGCTCTGTGGCCCAGGCTGGAGTGCAGTGGCTCGATCTCAGCTCACTGCAATCTCCACCTCCCCAGCTTTAAGTGATTTTCCTGCCTCAACCTCCCAAGTAGCTGGGACTACAGGCCAGGATGGTCTTGATGTCCTGACCTCGTGATCCGCCCTCCTTGGCCTCCCAAAGTGTTTGGATTATAGGCGTGAGCCACCGCGCCTGGCCAGGACTTTTTTTTTTTTTTGAGTTGGAGTCTCATTCTGTTGCCCAGGCTGGAGTGCGGTGCTGAGATCTCAGCTTACTGCAACCTCCGCCTCCCAGGTTCAAGAGATTCTCCTGCCTCAGCCCCCCGAGTAGCTGGGATTACAGGCATCCACTACCACACCCAGCTAATTTTTTTTTTTTAAGGCAGATTCTCACTCCATCACTCAGATTGGAGTGCAGTGGTGTGATCTTGACCCAGTGCACCCTCTCTGTCTCCCAGGTTTAAGCAATTCTAGTCATGCCTCAGCCTCCTGAGTAGCTGGGATTATAGGCGGGACCACCATGCCTGGCTAATTTTTGTATTTTTAGTAGAAATGGGGTTTTGCTATGTTGGCCAGGCTGGGCTCGAACTCCTGACCTCAAGTGATCCCGCGGCCTTAGTCTCCAAAATGCTGGGATTACAGGTGTAAGCCACTGCGCCTGGCCAAGTAAAAGATATTTTTGAAAGCACTAAATATTCTTTATGGGTTTTAGGACTCCCAAAAATGAGGTTTCAGGTAAATAGGGAAGCTAAACATTTCATCTATCTGCCCATTCATCTTGTCCTCATTTCTGGCATGTCCTCTTATATGTACCAGGTCTTTATGGTGGATAGACGTGCATCAATCGGTGATTGTTAAACAGTAATACATGCAAGGATTTTCGAGGTACAGTGAATGTCCACCTAACCTTTAACAGGACTGAGGAAAGAGGGAGGAGGTATCTTAAAAAGGTCACAGTTTTTTGTAAGAGTAAGAAACCTCCAGGTGCTGGCTGTGAAGAGAGGAGAAGGGAAGGAGCACGTGAGTAGCTGTTAATTTTACAGATTGAAGGAGCAAAAGCTTTGAAGTGGGAAATAACAAGGAGAGTGGTGAGCAGGGGGAGGGATTTGGGATGGTGGCAGGGAAAGGGATGGTATTGTTAGGGCCCCGAATGCGCTAGGCAGAATGCTGAGAGGGACTGTCAAAGATCAGATGTTCAAGCTCCTCATGCATCATGTTAAGGAGCCTAAAGTTTATCCCTATTGAAGGGTTTTTATGTTCAGAAAGGATATGCTTAGGTCTGTCATTCTAATGGATCGGGGGAAGGAGGATTGGGAGATGGAAGATAGAAGAGACAAGAGACCTAGAATCTATTCAGACTCTGACAGTGTCCCAGACACTGGATGAGGATCTGAAGTAGTAGGAACAACGGGGCAGAGACATTCGGTAATATATAAGAGCTTCAGCTGACCAGCCTGGTTATCAGTTCAATGTGACAGAGAAGAGGGAGGAAGAAATATCAGAACGGGATTTCCATTTCAAGAATATAAGTACTAGGCTCAACACCACCACATGAGATAGAACACACACACACACACACACACACACACACACACACACACTGTGAGTTAATTGAAACATTTCTTAGAAAGAAGAGATAGACACTAAGTTTTAAATACCTGGCTTATGTTCATGGAACATATTACCCTCTTTGTAAAACAAGTCTTGTGTCTACACATTGTTCACTGGCATATATTAACAAGATGATAATAAGGCCCCAGATATTCACATTTGTACGAAAGCATTGAATATATTTGCATTTGTCTATGTCTAATAAATGTTTATTTTTGCTTGACACTTTATACTAGTTACTTAGATGAGTGCTTAAATTAATTTTTCTTTTCTGGAGAATTGAATCATTTTGGAAAGCTAAATCTTGCAGTTCTAACTGTAAAAAAATTCTTTTGCTTTTTTTGATTCATCAGCTGATTCTCATTTTGAAATTTCCTATTTGACTTCTCTCTGTTGTCTTTGTGTGCTCTCTCTCTCCAGCCCCTTCTCCCCAACCCTAGTTACACATTCTCTCACACTTGCTATTCTCTTTTTCTCAGGAATAGTAAACGATTCTTCATTATATTTGTTTCTTGTGGTCCCTCCTCCCCTTCCCCTCCCCTCTTCTTTTTTTCCAATATGGTCTCACTGTTCCCCAGGCTGGAGTGCAGTGGTGCAATTACAGCTCACTGTAGCTTCGACCTCCCAGCCTCAAGTGATCCTCCCACCTCAGCCTCCTGAGTAGCTGCAACTACAGGCTTGCACCATGATGTCTGGCTACCTTTGTTTTTATTTTTTGTAGAGATGGGATCTCACTATGTTTCCTAGTCTGGTCTTGAACTCCTGGATTCAGACAGCCCCCATGCCCTGGCCTCCCAAAGTGTTGGAATTACAAGCGTGAGCCACCATGCCTGGCCTCTTTGTATCCTTTGTGCTTGTCAACTTTATATATTATTTGCTTTCTTGATCTCAACAATTCCAAGACTCAAAGGCCTATTTATTTGATAAAGACTGTGGAAGAATGGCACTATAATGCCTCTCATTGTTATTTCTTTTCTCTTAGCTACCAAAGACAGCAAACATTCCAATCTAAACTTTTGGAAATGGGAGTGTATAGTAGCTAACTTAAAATTGTTCATGAGATTAAAATCTATAATCTCACTTACCAACATTGCCTATCTCAGTGCTTTTCTTTTTGTAATATTTATTTATTTAGAAACAGAGTCTTAGTCCGTCACCCCAGGGTGGAGTGCAGTGGACAATTATGGCTCACAATAGCCTCAAACTCCTGGCCTCAAGCAATCAGTCCTCCCACCTCAGCCTCCCAAGTAGCTAGGAATACGGGTGCCACCGCCACACCCAGTTTTTTTTTTAAATATTGGTAGAATTGGTAGAGAGACAGCGTCTTGCTGTATAGCTCAGGCTGGTTGTGAACTCCTGGCCTCAAGTTATCCTTCCACTTCAGCCTCCCAAAATGCTGGGATTACACTCAGCCACTATGCCTGGCCCTATCTCAGTATATTTTTTTTAATGTTCATTTGGCTTCTGGAGTACTCTAGATGATAGGTATTTATATAATATAATCTGATAAGAAATTGATTAGGAGATTTTACAAAAACTGATACTTAAGGGGAGGTTACATTGCTGGGCAACATGGTATCAAAATAAGACAGGTCAAATTTGAGAAATCTCTGATTCTACAGGTTACCCTACAGGTAACTGACTCAATGTCTCAGTCCTAAATTTCCAGGAGAGCCATTCTGGTGTAAGCACCTGGATTTAGAAGGTGTTTTCACCTAGACAAACATGAGTCCCTAGGCACCATTCCATTCGTAGAAATTGAGCATAGATGCTAATTTCTAGAAAAGAGAGCTGGGTTGTCCAGGTAGGCAAGAAGTTGCAGTTTTGATCAGGCTGCTGCTGCTGGTAATTTTTTTCCAGCTACAAAGTTCCAGGATACACAGTTTGCCTCTTTCTCCCCTACCCCCAGCTGGCCCCCCCCCATTATAGGTCAAATTTGTTTTTTTTTAAAGTTAATAGCATTGACATATCTTGGAATTGTGACCATTTAAATTCCCAGATAACACACCATGTGATAATCTCTTTATGGGGTTATATCAAGAACCTTTTGTATGTACCACCTCTTCTCCACAGTGATGAAGAAACAAAGGAATGCGTGTTAGTTGCAAAAAGTCTGCGTGAAGTAGACTCCTAGATTAACGTGTCTTATGTGACACTAGGAGCATATAGATCATTTTTTAAGGGCATATAAGTAACTGTGATGATTAATGTTTACAAATTGGTTTTAATTTTTTGAAACTGTTGTTGTGCCATGTAATCCATTATGGTTTTCTTCACAAAAACATTTAAATGGAGTTTTTTCCTTTATCTAAACTCTTAACCAAAAAATTTTTTTCTTTTGTTTTGAGATGGAGTCTCACTCTGTTGCCCAGGCTGGAGTGCAGTGGTGCGATCTTGGCTCACTGCAACCTCCTCCTCCCAAGTTCAAGCCATTCTCCTGTCTCAGCCTCCCAAGTAGCTGGGATTATAGGTGTCCACCACCACGCTCAGCTAATTTTTTTTTGTATTTTTAGTAGAGGCGGGGTTTCACCATGTTGGCCAGGCTGGTCTCGAATTCCTGATATCAGGTGATTTGCCCACCTTGGCTTCTGAAAGTGCTGGGATTACAGGTGTGAGCCACTGTGCTGGCGTTGATCAATTTCTTTTATGCCTGATAGAAAGAACAGCTTTGGGGCCTATTTCCAATTTTATTCAACTGTTTTCTAATTTGTTTGTTTCTGCTTTTAAAACTTTAATACTTACTCTACTTATTATGACATTATTTTGTTTATTAAGAATTTATTTCTGGGCCAGGTGCAGTGGCTCACGCCTGTAATCCCAGCACTTTGAGAGGCTGAGATGGGTGGATCATGAGGTCAGGAGATCGAGACCATCCTGGCTAACATGGTGAAACTCCATCTCTACTAAAAACACAAAAAAATTAGCTGGGCATAGTGGCCGGCACCTGTAGTCCCAGCTACTTGGGAGGCTGACGCAGGAGAATGGCATGAACCTGGGAGGCAGAGCTTGCAGTGAGCCGAGATAGTGCCACTGCACTCCAGCCTGGGCCACAAAGCGAGACTCCATCTCAAAAAAAAAAAAAAGAATTTATTTCTGCAATTGTCAAATATATAAAACAGTAAGCAATAATATAACAAACACCCTGGGTACATTCATCACCCAATTCTAAAACATGAACATC
Source organism: Pongo pygmaeus (assembly GCF_028885625.2). Taxonomy (NCBI): domain Eukaryota; kingdom Metazoa; phylum Chordata; class Mammalia; order Primates; family Hominidae; genus Pongo; species Pongo pygmaeus. The sequence goes on from NC_072392.2 coordinate 53,412,346, forward strand.
TCATAGCCGATTTTTCATACACCCCCTGTAGTAGTTTCCTAGGGCTGCTGTAACAAAATATCACAAACTGGGTGGCTTAAAGCAGCAGAAATTTCTTCTCACAATTAAGGAGGCTACAATTCTGAAATCAAGATATCAGCTGGGTTGGATCCTTCTGAGACTTCTTAAGGGAAATCTGTTCCATGCCTCCTAGCTTCTGGTGATGGGTGTCAATGATTGACAGGTTTTTTTTTTTTTAATCACCCTAATCTCTGCTTGTATCTTCACCTTCCATTCTTCCTTTGTCTCTGTCTCCATATGACCATCTTCTTATTAGGAGATCAGTCATATTGGATTAGGGGCCTGCCCTACTCCATCATGTGACCTCATCCTAATTACATTTGCAATGATCCTTTTTCCAAATAAGGTTACTCTCTAAGATACTGGGGGTTAAGGACTTCACATACATTTCTTGGGGACCACAATTCAACCCATAGCAGTCTGCCTTCTGGTGCCCCAAAAATTTATGTTCTTTCCACATACAAAATAGATGTGCTGTATCCCAATATCCCCCCAAAGTGTTCATCCATTTTGATGTAAACTCTCTAAGTAAGTCTCACATCTTACCTGAATAGAATAACCTCAGAAAGTCCCAAATCTCATCTTCTGAATCATCTGAATTGGCAATGGGTTAAGACGTTGGTTAATCCTGAAGCAAAATTTCTATCTCTGCTGGGCATGGTGGTTCATGCCTGTAATCTCAGCACTTTGGGAGGCTGAGGCGGGCAGCTTACCTGAGGTCAGGAGTTCAAGACCAGCCTGGCTAACACAATAAAACCCTGTCTCTACTGAAAATACAAAAATTAGTCAGGTGTGGTGGCACACACCTGTAGTCCCAGTTACTTGGGAGGCTGAGGCAGGAGAGTTGCTTGAACCCAGGAGGCAGAGGTTGCAGTGAGCTGAGATTGCACCATTGCACTCCAGCCTGGGTGGCAACAGCAAGACTCTGTCTTAAAAAAAAAAAACAGAAAAACAAAAAAAAACTTCTATTTCTAAACCTGTGATACATAGAAAACAAGTTTTCTGTTTCTGAGATGCAATGGTGGGACAGGCAGAGAAGCATTCCCATTCCAAAAGAGATAAATTGGAAGGAAAAAAGGGGCTTAAAGCAGGTTTGTAAGTCTGCAGAACAAATTCCATTCAGTTCTGAGACTTGAAAATAATTCTCTGTGGCTTGATATTCTGTTCTCTAGGCCCATTGGCATGGCCTTACCCCTTGGTCCTGGGTTGGCAGCCTGCCCTTTTGTTTGTTTTTTTTTTCTTATGACTACTTAGTTCCTGTTTTGTTTTGTTTTGTTTTCTACCTTTTTAATCTTAAGTACAGATGCTTCTTGAGTTATGATGAGCTTACATTCTGATAAGGCAGGAGGATTATTTTGAGCCTAGGATTTTAAGGCTTTAGTGCATGATTATTGCACCTGTGAACATCCACTTCACTACAGCCTAGGCAATATACTGAGAACCCATCTCTTTAAAAAAAGAAAAGAAAGAAATATACCTTATTTATCTAACATCTTGGCTTAGCGTAGCCTACCTTAAATATGCTCAGAATGCTTACATTAGCCTACAGTTGGGAAAAATCATCTGGCTACACGGTTCACTGGTCAAGCAAGCATTGATTGTTTAGTCTCATGATGGCATGGCTGACTGGGAGTTGTGGCTTGCTGCCGCTGCCCAGCATCACAAAGAATATAGTACTAATGTGTATCGGGTTTGTATCATGGTGGTAAAGTTAAGAAACTGTAAGTAGAATGATTTTAAGTTGGATACCACCTATAGATACTTTCTAGTATACCATTTTCATTTCTTTTATTTTTCATTTTTATTTTATTTTATTTTATTTTTGAGATAGGGTCTTGCTCTGTCACCCTGTCTGGAGTGCAGTGGGACTGTCGTGGTCACTGCAACATCAACCTCCCGGGTTCAAGTGATCCTCCCCAGTCAGCATCGCAAGCAGCAGGGACTACTGCCACGTTGTTGGGGGAAATTCAGCCCACGATATTTCACGTGGGTTCTTTTCTATTTTCCCTAAGTGTTGGCCAGTCTGAGAAATAAAGGGAAACAGTACAAAAGAGAGAAATTTTAAAGCTGGGTGTCCGGGGGAGACATCACATGTGGGCAGGTTCCGTGATGCCCCCTAAGCCACAAAACCAGCAGGTTTTTATTAGTGATTTTCCAAAGGGGAGGGAGTGTATGAATAGGGTGTGGGTCACAAATATCACGTGCTTCACAAGGTAGTAGAATATCACAAGGCAAATGGAGGCAGGGTGAGATCAGAGGACTGGGGCAAAATTAAAATTGCTAATGAAGTTTCAGGCATGCATTGTCATTGATAACATCTTATCAGGAGACAGGGTTTGAGAGCAGACAGTCTGACCAAAATTTATAAGGCGGGAATTTCCTCATCCTAATGAGCCTAGGAGAGCTACGGGAGACCGGGGCTTATTTCATCCCTTAATCTACAACCATAAAAGACAGACGTTCCCAAAGTGGCCATTTCAGAGACCACCCCCCGCTTAGGAATGCATTCTCTTTCTCAGGGATGTTCCTTGCTGAGAAAAAGAATTCAGCAACATTTCTCCTATTTGCTTTTGAAAGAAGAGAAATATGGCTCTCTTCTGCCTGGCCCACAGGCTGCCAGACTTTAAGGTTATCTCCCTTGTTCCCTGAACATCGCTGTTATCCAGTTCTTTTTTCAAGGTGCCCAGATTTCATACTGTTCAAACACACATGCTCTACAAACAATTTGTGCAGTTATCACAACCATCACAGGGTCCTGAGGCGACATTCATCCTCAGTTTATGAAGATGACGGGATTAAGAGATTAAAGACAGGTGTAGGAAATCACAAGAGTATTGATTGGGGAAGTGATAGATGTCCATTAAATCTTCACAATTTATGTTCAGAGATTGCAGTAAAGACAGGCGTAAGAAATTATAAAAGTATTAATTTGGGGAGCTAATAAATGTCCATGAAATCTTCACAATTTATGTTCTTCTGCCATGGCTTCAGCCAGTCCCTCCATTCAGGGTCCCTGAATTCCCGCAACAACATGCCATCATGCCTAAGTTTTTTCTTGTTTGTAGTGACAAGGCTATATAGCCCAGGCAGTGACAGGCTATATAGCCCAGGCTGGTGTCAAACTCCTGGGCTCAAGCTATCCTCCTGCTTCAGTCTCCCAAAGTGCTGGGAAGTACAGGTGTTTGTCTCACCAGCCTGGCCTTCTTTATGATTTTTAAAACGATTTTTCTTGGGTTATTTTCTCAGTAGTTGTTGCAGGGCTTACTATCTTTATCTTAACTTGCTAGACTGTACTTAGTTTTAGTAAGATGTATAAGCATATCTGTTTTTTTCTTAAGCATATCTCATTTTATTGGGCTCCTATTTATTGTACTTCACAGGAATTGCATGGTTTTTCTTCTTTTTTACCAAATTGAAGGTTTGCGGCATCCCTGGAGTAAGCAAGTCTTATCGGTTTAATTTTTCCAACAGCATATGCTCACTTAGTGACTCTTGGTCCCTTTTTAAAATTCTCATAATATTCCACACATTTTCATTGTTATCTCTGTTATGGTTATGTATGATCAGTGACCTTTGATGTTACTATGAGGTGAAGTTAATAAATGTTGTATGTGTTCTGACTGCTGTACCAGCTGGCTGTTCTCTCATCTCTCTCTACTCTCCTCAGGCCTCCCTATTCCTTAAGACACAGCAATATTGAATGTAGGCCAATTAGTAAGCCTTTGACAATGCACATAGTCACCTAGGAGCTCTGATGAAGATGTACAAGAAAATGTTCTTTTCATGCCTGCTAACACAACATCCATCCTGCAGTCTGTGCATCCAGGAGTCAATTTGATGTAAAAGTCTTATTATTTAAGAAATACATTTTGAAAGGCTATGGCTGCTATATAGAGGGTGATTCCTCTTATGGATCTGGGCAAAGTACATTGAAAACTTTCTGGAAAGAATTCACCATTCTAGGTACCATTAAGAACATTTGTGTTTTATGGGAGGAGGTCAAAATATCAACATGAATGGGAGTTTGAAAAGAGTTGATTCTGTCCTTCATGGATGGCTGAGAGATTCAAGACTTTGATGGAGGCTGCAGATGTGGTGGCCAATAGCAAGAGAGCTAGAATTAGAAGTGGAGCCTGAAGATGTGACTGAATTGCTGCAATCTCATGGTCCAACTTGAAAGAATATCTTCTCATAGATGTACAAAGAAAGTGCTTTCCTGAGATGGAATCTATTTCCTGTGAAGATGGTGTAAACATTGTTGAAATGACAACAAAGGATGTAGAATATGCCCTATACTTAGTTGATAAAGTGGCAGCAAGGTTTGAGAGAATTGGCCCCAATTTTGAAGAAAGTTTTACTGTAGGTAAAATGCTGTCAAACAGCAGCACATGCTACAGAGCAATGTTTTATGAAAGGAAGAGTCAATTGATATAGCCAACTTCATTGTTATTGTAAAAAATGGCTGGATGTGGTAGTTCACACCTTTAATCACAACCTTTTCAAAGACAGTAGGATTGCTTGAAGCCAGGAGTTTGAGACCACCCAGGGCAACCAAAGCAAGACCTTGTCTCTACTTAAAAAACAAACAAACAAACAAACAAACAAAAAACAGTGAAGTGAAAGTGCCACAACCACCACCTCAGTGAGTCGGAAGGCATCAACACTGAGGCAGGACTTTTTACCAGCAAAAAGATAAAGACTTGCAGAAAGCAGTTTTCTCCTGTAAAGCTCCATTGCCCTCTTCCCCCTTTTGCTCTTATTATAATAAACATTATATATGAGATCACACCACTGCACTCTAGCCTGGGCAACAGAGTGAGACTCCTGTCTCAAAAAAAAAAAAAAAAACCAGGGCCGGGTGCAGTGGCTCATGCCTGTAATCCCAGCACTTTGGAAGGCCAAGGCAGGCAGATCACCTGAGATTGGGAATTGGAGACCAGCCTGACCAGCATGGAGAAACCTCGTCTCTACTAAAAATACAAAATTAGTGGGACGTGCTGGTGCATGCCTGTAATCCCAGCTACTTGGGATGCTGAGGCAGGAGAATTGCTTGAACCCGGGAGGCAGAGGTTGTGGTGAGCTGAGATCATGCCATTGCACTCCAGCCTGGGCAATGAGCAAAAACTCCGTCTCAAAAAAAAAAAAGGATATATATTAATATTGATAGTGAATGTTGGTATACATTTAGTCAGAAAAATTAATCTGTAGGAAACTCTTTATGTTTTTAACATCTTTAGTTAATTGGATTTTTGGCACCAATTATACATTTTGTGATTATCACTTTGTTTCTCATTTTCTGTTTAATTACTATTATCCATTTATTTATTTTCATTTTTATTTACTGAGAAATAGTAAAACTGAAGTAGGGCTGTTTTGTAACTCACATAAAAACCTTCATAAAAATATATTTAAATACAACTTTGGGAATTCTTTAGATTTGGTCACTACTTGCTGTCACACAGGATCTTGGTGTTAGTACCATCTGATTGGCTGTTACATATTTGTATCCATGTTCCTTTGAAGGGTCAGTATGTCTGATGTGCCGAGTGTCTATTTCTCATTCTTTTTAATGGTAGATATTCATACACTGAAGGTTTAAGGCTTCTTTATTTTTCTTTTAGTTTCTAATTTTTAAATTATTATCTTTCCCTTGTGAATGGGGCTATTTCTTTTTAAAATAAATACTACAAGGGGCCCCTGTCTTATGAAATGAGCAGCTTAGGCCTCTAATATTCTGGTTCTCATATATGAATTACTTAAGAGTGTGTGTCTGTATATCCTTTGATGCCGAATGCTTTGATTTATTTTAATGACTAATAAAAATTTTGAGATTATAAAATTGAAAATTTTTGCCAGGTGTGGTGGCTCATGCCTGTAATCCCAGCACTTTGGGAGGCTGAGGCAGGCAGATCACAAGGTCAGGAGATCGAGACCATCCTGGCTAACACAGTGAAACCCCGCCTCTACTAAAAATACAAACAATTAGCTGGGCATGGCAGCATGCACCTGTAGTCCCAGCTGCTGGGGAGGCTGAGGCAGGAGAATGGCATGAACCTGGGAGGCAGAGCTTGCAGTGAGCTGAGATTGCACCACTGCACTCCAGCCTGGGCAACAGGGCGAGACTCCATCTTTAAAAAAAAAAAAAGATTGAAAATATTTCTTCCTAGGTGTAATAAGCATACAGAAATGTTCACTTTTAAATGAGAGATGATGTATATACAATTTAAAAAAAGGACTTCAAAGATTGTGCAAATAGAATTTTCTTATTGCTAATTATAGACATGATGTTATCCCATTTGATAGTTGGGAAAAAATGTCTGTTTAATGATTTAATAAGATTGTATAATCTTTACATTTGCATGGAATTTGAACTTTTTTATAGTCATTTTTATCTAGTCTACACCAATTAGATGTGGTACCACCAACTTTTAAACACCTCAAATAACTCTCACCTTCATACTTAATTATGCAATGGTACAAGTGTTTTAAACAGAAATGTGTGATGCTTTTTAGTAATGCTTGGAAAAATGCATGAGTCTAATAATGACATTTCCTTTAATTTTTAAATTTTTTTCTTTATTTCCTCTATCAAATATGATGTGCAGGAATTTTTTCTTATTGAACTGCAGAGATAAATTTTTAGAAAACTGTATACCTTAATACTGATGGTATAAGATTAAAAGTCTTCTTGCTTTTCCTAGTGGCATAAAGTAGCACTTCAAATATTTACCTTTCTATTCTTCAGTGGTGCAATCATGGCTCCCTGCTTTCTGGAACTCATGGGCTCCAGCAGTCCTCCTGCCTCAGCCTCCTGATTAGGTTGGACAAGGCACACGCCACCATGCCTGGCTAATTTCTTTGACTTTTCTCTAGAGACAGGGTCTACCTGTTTCCCAGGCTGGTCTCAGACTTCTAGACTCAAGTGAACCTGAACCTCCCGCCTCAACCTCTCAAATTGCTGGGATTACAGGTATGAGCCACCACACCTGGCCTGAATTTCTTTTGTGCCATGGTACTGCAAAATGTCATTATTAGGGGCAGCTGGATGGAAGGTGTAGGAGGACACTATAGTGCCTTTTCAATATTTCTGTATATCTAAAATCATTTCAACAGGAAACATTTATTTTAAAACATGAAGGGTGATTCTGGTGAGGGCTCAGAAGAGGAGAGCTGGACAGAATGTTGGTAGCATATGGAGTGGGTCAGGCATGGTGTCTCATGCCTGGAATCTTAGCACTTTGGGAGGCCGAGATGGGAGGATTGCTTGAGGATGAGAGTTCAAGACCAACCTGGCTAATATAGGGAGACCCAGTCTCTTAAAAAAATAAAAATATGGAAGGGAAAAGTCATTCAGATGAAGTCTCAGATGGCAATGAAGAACATGTTATTGGAAACTGGAGGAAAGGTGATGCTTGTAAAGTGACTAAGAACTTGGCTGCATTGTGCTTATGTCCTAGTGTTTTCTGGAAGGCAGAACTTGCGAGTGATGAACCTGAAATTTGGCAGAAGAAATATCTAAGCAAAGTATTGAAGGAGCAGCTTCATTCTCTTGAATATTTCTAGGAAAATGAAAGAAAAGAGGAATGCTTTAGAGACAGAACTTATAATCAAAAGGGAAGCAGAACTTAAAAATGTGGGAAATTTTTAGCCTTCTCAGCCTGCCCAAATTGAACAGATAAGAAAGTGTGTTTGGGAGAGAACACAAGGGTATGGGTCAGGAGGCCTGCATGGATCAGGGCTGTGCTCCTCACCAGGATGATGGAAGAGTGACCCTGAAGGCATTGTGCAGATCGCTCAGGCTGCACTCTCATCACAGGCCCATGGTGCCAGGGCACTGACGGCAGTACGGTTTCCAAGGAAGGCCCTGGGGCACCCTGAGGACCTTGGGGCTTGCTGCCAAGCACTCCCTGAAGTCACTGGTCCCCACATTCTGGTGTGGCACTGCTTGACTGCACCAAGTGTTGCTTAATGGGCTCCTGTCCAGGGGGGACGTGATGTCACCGCTCCAGAGGACACAGGCAGAAAACCCTTTGGCAGCATCCATGTGGTGCTAATTCTGCAGGTGTACAGATTTTGCTTTTCCCTTATAGAAATGGTGGAGCCAATGAAGAAATTAGCAGGGATGGATGTAGAGCTGACAGCTGAAGAGAGAAACTTCCTATCTGTTACATATAAGAATGTGATTGGAGCTACAAGAGCCTCCTGGAGAATAATCAGCAGCCTTGAACAGAAAGAAGGAAACAAGGGAGGAGAAGACAAGCAAAAAATGATTGGGAAATACCAGCAAATGGTGAGACTGTTGTACCACAGTCCCCCCTTATCCACAGTTTGAGTTACCAGTGGTACAGTACAATAAGATATTTGGAGAGAAAAAGAGACTACGTTCATATAACTTCTATTAGAGTATGTTATAATTGTTCTGTTATTAATCTTTTACTGTGCCTAGTTTACAAATTAATCTTTACCATGAATGTGTATGTATAGAACAAAATATAGTACATATAAGGTTTGGTATTATCCATGGTTTCAGTGTATCCACTGGGGAGTCTCAGAATGGATCCCCCTCAGATAAAAGGGAACTACTGTATTTTCAAGAAAAATGATTAGTGTTTTTGGTTAAATTTGTTCCATTCTTCTTTTTATTGAAAGACTCAGGGTTGTTTTTTTTTATCCAATGTCATAGTTTTTAATCTTTAGGTTTTATACAACATAAATTGTCAGGGGGAAGGAAGTTGTTGTCACCTGAATATGTCCTAATTTTTGCCTTTTATTTTTATAGTTTTAGAAAATGTCTCTGAAAAGGGAGGCTTGTTTCTTTTGAGTGTCTGGCTTAGTTCTCAGGGTATGTCTGTCAGTAATTTGGCCATAGTCATTGGCATTTGAGGTCACAGCCTAGTGCTCACTTGATGGTATATGTAGTACACATTTTATATCTTGGTAGGTTTTTATCTTTTGCTCTCTTGGATTAGGCTACAGAATATTTCAGGGCAGAGGTGAATAACTTTTTCTCCTGGAAGCTGCAGTAGTGGGCAAAAAAAGTGAGACCCTGTCCCTAAAAATAAAGTTGTAAGCTGGGGTTGATGTTACCATTACCATGAAATGTGTTGGGTCAAAGAATTTCGATGACCAATAGACAAGTTTTGTTTCCTGGAGGAATGAGGAAGTGAGAAAGTTGAAAGTGCTGAAGAAAGAAGTCCATGAGCTACACTGTGGGATTTGGGCTAGCTAGGAAAGGGAAGCAGGAAGCAAAGAGAGCAACTGATACATTGGGAGAAGACGTGAAAAGTTCCAGTCTGGATGTCTTAGATGAGATGAAGGGAGGGAAGGAGGGAGGGAGGGAGGGAGGGAGGGAGGAGATGTCTTGATGAGTCCCTAAGTAGAAACAAGAAGAGAAAAAGAACTAAAAGAGGAAGCCACAGCCAAGAGTGGAGCATTACAGTGTAAGACTTCCAGTATGGAGCAGCACAGTTAGGGGTATGGACACGTGCAAGTCTTGGAGTAGAAAGCAAAGAACTCTGTTGAATGGAACGTGGCCACACCATACCTTGGTGTGATCTCAGGTATTGGATAGGTTGGCTGTAGATAGTCATTGAATGTAGGAGAATGGCCTAGAGAGCTATTGATGACAGAAACTGAGAAATGGAATGTAGAATATCGGCTTGTGAGGAGGAAGGATTTGGAGTAAATAACAGGAGAGCAGTCATTGAGTATGTGAGGAGCTAGGAGAACACGGAAACCTTTCATCTCCTACAGCAGTCTCTATCTGAAAAGTCATCATGGAGATAGTTGATTCAGAAAACACTTTTGCTTAGCTAAGATAAGAATGCAATTATGGAAGAAAGAGTGAGAGAATGTTTTACAGTGGAAAGGAGGTTCCAGGGGCATGAGAGGAACCTAGAAAGTTTCAATGGTAGTGCCATGTGTTCATAGAAAATAGGAAGCAAGCAGCCGGGCACAGTGATTCATGCCTGTAATCCCAGCACTTTGGGAGGCCGAGGTGGGAGGATCACGGGGACAGGAGATCGAGGCCATCTTGGCTAACATGGTGAAACCCTGTCTCTACTAAAAATACAAAAAATAAAAAAATAAAAAAATTAGCGGGGCATGGTGGTGGCGCCTGTAGTCCCAGCTACTTGGGAGGCTGAGGCAGGAGAATGGTGTGAACCTGGGAGGCAGAGCTTGGAGTAAGCTGAGATGGTGCCATTGCACTCCAGCCTGAGGGACAAAGCAAGACTCCGTCTCAAAAAAAAAAAAAAAAAAAGGAAGCAAGCTGGGTATGTGCGTTTAGAGGTGCTGTACATTTTCAGCATTATAAATGAATAGAGATGAGTGGCAATAGTTTTTTTGGTCCATAGATTTTTGGTATCTTAACTAGTTTTGGATCTCTTCCACTAAAGGGATTGCCTGTTCAACGTTGTTAGGAATGTAAGTACTGAAGGCAAACTGCCTGGGTTTGAATTTTGTTCTGCCACTTGCACCCTGCCTGGCTTCAAATCCTAGCTCTGCTTATTAAGTCCTTTTAAGGGGATGATCTTTGAGCAAATGTCTTAGGTTCTGCTTTCCCAAGTAAATGGACACAATAGTTGCTACCTTGTGAAAGATTCATGTAATTGACCAGCGTTTATCAAGTAGCATCAGTGTTCAGTTTCAGTCATTGCTGATTTTGTAGTTGGATTGTGAGGGGGTGTTGGGGTAGGGGGTGGTGTGTGTGTAGCACTTAATTGCATGCAGAAAGCAAAAGATACTTTTGATAACCTAGAGGCAGCTTTTCTCTGCCTTTGTGTCAAAAGGGAAGAAGGGAGTTTGGAGAGGGATACGAATTCTCTTTAATACTAAGTTCTCTTCCTCAAAACCAGAGGTAGATAGAATGTGTAATAAATTTACGAATTTCTAGACTGAAACAGTCTGATTTTTTAAAATTTATTTTTATTTTTTCAGGTTGAGACTGAGCTAAAGTTCATCTGTGGTGACATTCTGGATGCACTGGACAAACACCTCATTCCAGCAGCTACCACTGGCAAGTCCAAGGTTTTCTATTATGAAATGTAGGTTCTATACTAGAAAGGAAAATGTAACATTAAAAGTTGGCCTTTTTAGAATCATGACTTTCTTCTATGTAGGTTTCCAACTTTTATTTACAAATAATTGTTTAATGTTAGAAGGATAGTTGATGTTGGAATAAAAAGATGGTCAGGCTCTTATAAAAATGCATTAGCTTTTGCTTTACTTATTTATATTGCTTTGCTTTCATGGGACCTATCTCATTCCCCTCCCCCAAACGGCCACACATTGCACAGTGCTGGCTGAATGTTTCATGTAGAAATTTTATTTTATGATTAATACACTTGTGCCATTTCTTGGAACCACTTGCTTGTTTAATTCCAGTCTATCAAGCGATAGTTTTGTTGATATTTAGAGGTTCCTCAGTTAATTTCTGTGGGATTTTTGATTATATTTAATAAGGAAAATAGTATGAAATGTCTAAAAAAAAATGAAATGAAGCCAAATATTCTTGAGAGTGTTTAAAATTATTGAAGTACACTTGTTAATTGTTACATATATTTTTGTCACATATTTTATATTATATAGAACAATTTTAGCTATTTTACTTTAAAAGTCATTGTTCCTGGTTTAAATCTAGGAAAGGGGACTACCACAGGTGTCTGGCAGAATTTGCCACAGGAAATGACAGGAAGGAGGCAGCAGAGAACAGCCTGGTGGCTTACAAAGCTGCTAGTGATATTGCAGTAAGAGAAATTTCACCAGTGCATCCCATTCACTTATGTCTTGCTCTCCATTTTTCCATATTCTCCTGTGAAATTCTGAATTTCCCTGATCCTGCCTGCAGGTAAGCTGTGGGGAAGAACACAAGCTGTCAGTGTGAAAGTGAAGGATAGCTATTTGAGTGTTCCATCTTGTTTCTTGGGACTGCCTTTGTAGGCTTGGCTGCGTAGTAATTCTTACGGCTCTTAGTTGAAGCTGCTTTGTATTAAAACAGACCTATCTCAACCCAGTAGCACAGCAGTCAGGATAATTCTTTTGATGTGGCATATGGTTGTTGTTAGTAGACTGAAAAGAAATCTAACATGTTAATATAACTAGAGGAAGGAAATGAGAGAAAATTATAATAGAATTATCTTAATTTTTGTATATTAGTGTTCAGTCTTTGTGGGCATGTTTTTAATAGTTATTCTCCTAGCAAACATCATTTTATATTTTCTGTTTTAGCATAAACAAGTTTCATTCTTACTGATGTGTGTTAAATTGTTCCCCCTTTTATACTTCAGCTTGTTCCCAGTTTTTGATAATGTAGATACAAATTTAAGGAATATTTATATGTACATAACATTTTACTTTTAAAAAGTTGTGACAAAATATACATACAATTGATCATTATAGCCATTTTGAAATGTGCAGTTCAGTGGCCCCAAGTACATCAACAGTGTTGTGTAATCACCACCACTATGTGAAAACTTTTTCTTCACTCACACAAAACAAACTATAGCCATTAAACAATAACTCTTCATTTCCCCCTCCCCAGCTGCCAGTAACCTCTATTTTACTTTGTCCCTATGAATTGGCCCATTTTAGATACCTCGTGGAAGTGGGATCATATAATATTTGTGCCTTGTAGCTGTCTTTATTTCAGTTAGCATAATGCTTTCAATGTTTCATTAATATTAAGCGTGGATCAGAGCTTCAGTCCTTTTTATGACTGAATAATAATCCATTTTATGTATTTTTCACACATCATTTAGCCATTGAACTTTTGATGGACAGTGAGTTTCTTTTCACCTTTTCCTATTGTGTGACTAATGCTGCTATGAACATTGGTGCACTATTTGCTTGAGTTCTTGTTTCAATTCCACCTGGGAGTGGAAGTGGAACAGATAATTACTTTTTTTTAAGACATGGGATCTTATTCTGTCCCTGCAGTGGTGCAATCATAGCTCACTGCAGCCTCAACTTCCTGGACTCAGGTGATTCTCCTGCCTGAGCCTCCCAAGTAGCTGGCACTAGAGGCTCGTGCCACCATGCCTGGCTCAGTTTTAAATTTTTTTTGTAGAGGCAGGGTCTCGCTATGTTGTCTAGGCTGGTCTTGAATTCCTGGCCCAAAGTGATCCTCCTGCCTCAGCCTCCCAAAATGCTGGGACTACAGGCATGAGCCACTGCACCTGGCCTTTTTGCCCATTTTTGAATTTGTTTTTTAGTTTGAGTGTTTGGAGTTCTTTATCTATTCCAGATAGTAATCTCTTTGTGAGTATTTTCTCCTGTTTGGTAGGCTGTCATTTTGCTTTGTTGATATTGCTTTTTTTTTTTTCTTTTTGAGATGGAGTCTCACTCTGTCTCCCAGGCTGGAGTGCAGTGGTGCGATCTCGGCTCACTGCAACCTCTGCCTCCTGGGTTCAAGCGATTCTTCTGCCTCAGCCTCCCAAGTAGCTGGTACTACAGGTGCGTGCCACCTCACCTGGCTGATTTGTGTGTGTGTGTGTATTTTTAGTAGATGGGGCTTCACCATGTTGGCCAGGCTGGTCTCGAACTCCTGGACTGAAGCTATCAGCTTGACTTCACCTCCCAAAGTGCTGGGATTATAGGCATGAGCCACTGCACCTGGCCAAGAAGAAAAATTATCTCTGTTTGCCTATTGATTTTCTATGTAAAGAACCCTAAGGATTCTACAAAAAATTGTTAGAGCAAATAAACCAATCCAGCAAAGTTACAAGATACAAAATCAACACGCAAAAATCAGTTGCATTTATATACAATAGCAATAAACATTCCAGAGAAAAGAATATCATTATAATAGCATCAAAAAGAATAAGGCACTTTAGAATAAATTGATCCAAGAAGGTGAAAGACTCATACACTGAAAATGATAAAACCTTGCTGAAAGTAATTAAAGAAGACATAAATAAATGAAAGACATCCTGTGTTTATGAAGGAGGACTTAATATTGTTATGATGTCAAGACTATCCAAAGCAATCTACAGATTCGATGTAATCCTTCTGAATATTCCAATGGCACGTCTGATTTTCTTTCTGAAATAGAAAACTCATTTTAAACCTCATAGGGAATTTCAAGTCACCCTCCCTGAATAATCAAAACAATTGTGAAAAAGAAGAAAAGAGTTGGAGAACTTGGCCGGGCATGGTGGCTCATGCCTGTAATCCCAGCACTTTGGGGGGCCAAGGCAGGTGGGTCACGAGGTCAGGAGATGGAGACCATCCTGGCTAACACAGTGAAACCCCGTCTCTACTAAAAATACCAAAAAATTAGCCAGGTGTGGTGGCAGGCACCTGTAGTCCCAGCTACTCGGGAGGCTGAGGCAGGAGAATGGCGTGAACCCGGGAGGCAGAGCTTGCAGTGAGCTGAGATCATGCCACTGCACTCCAGCCTGGGCAACAGAGTGAGACTCCTGTCTCAAAAAAAAAAAAAAAACAGGCCAGGTGCAGTGGCTCACACCTGTAATCCCAGCACTTTGGGAGGCCGAGGTGGGTGGATCTCTTGAGGTCAGGAGTTCGAGACCAGCCTGGCCAACATGGTGAAACTCCATCTCTACTACAAATACAAAATAGCTGGGCATGGTGGCATGTACCTGTAATTCCAGCTACTCGGGAGGCTGAGGCAGGAGAGTCACTTGAACCCAGGAGGCAGAGGTTGTAGTGAGCCAAGATCACGCCACTGCATTCCAGCCTGGGTGACAGAGTGAGACTCTGTTTCAAAAAAAAAAAAAAAGGAAATGAAAAACCGAAAACTATGATACTGGAATAAGGACAGACATTGAGATCAATGGGGTGGAATAGAGGGCCCAGAAACAAACCCTCATGTCAGTGGTCAGTTGAGTTTTGAAAAGGGTGCCAAGATGTGCTGGGCACAGTGGCTCACACCAGTAATCCTAATACTTTGGGAGGCTGAGGCAGGAGGATCACTTGTGGTCAGGAGTTTGAGACCAGCCTGGCCAACATGGCAAAACCTTGTCTTTACCAAAAATACAAAAATTAGCCAGGCATGGTGGTGCATGCCTGTAATCCTAGATACTTGAGAAGCTGAGGCACAAGAATCACTTGGAGCCAGAAGGTTCAAGTTGCAGTGAGCCGAGATCACTCCACTGCACTCCAGCTTGGGTGACAGAGTGAGACTCTGAGAAAGAAAGAGAGAGAGAGAGTTGAGGTTGCAGTGAGCCAAGATCACTCCACTGTACTTCAGCCCGGGTGACAAAGCAAGACAAGAAAGAAAGAGAGAGAGAGAGAAAGACAGAGAAAGAGAAGGAAAGAGAGAAGGAAGGAAGGGAGGGAGGGAGGGAGGAAATAGAGAGACAGAGAAAAGAAAAGAAAGAAAGGAAAGAGAGATGTACCAAGACCATTTAATGGGG
Organism: Pongo pygmaeus; assembly: GCF_028885625.2. Lineage (NCBI taxonomy): Eukaryota > Metazoa > Chordata > Mammalia > Primates > Hominidae > Pongo > Pongo pygmaeus. The sequence continues at coordinate 53,427,780 of NC_072392.2, forward strand.
GAAAAAAACAATCTTTTCAATAAACAGTGCTGAGAAAACTGAGTAGATGTAAAAGAATGAAGTAGGATTCTTACCATACACCATATATAAATTTAACTCAAAATGGATCAAAAACATAAGAGCTAAAATCATGAAACTCTTAGAAGAAAACATAGGGGAAACCCTTGAAAACATGAGATTCAGCAGTGTTTTCCTGGATATAACATCCAAAGCACAGGCAACACAAGAAAATAGATAAATCTATCTTCATCAATTGAAGAACTTTCATCAAAAAATACTATGAAGAGAGTGAAAAGAGGCCAGATGTGGTGGCTCATGCCTGTAAATCGCAGCATTTTGGGATGCCAGGGTGGGAAGATCAGTTGTGCCCAGGAGTTTGAGACCAGCCTGGGCAACACAGGGAGACCCCCATCTCTATAAATAAAAAAAATAAAAAATAAAAAATTAGCTGGGCATGGTGGCATGTGCCTGTAGTCCCAGCTACTTGGGAGGCTGAGGTGGGAGGACCACTTGAGCCCAAGAGGTTGAGGCTGCAGTGAGCCATGATTACACCACCGCACTCCAACATGGGTGACAGAGTGAGACCCTATCTCAAAAGGAAAGACCAAAAAAAGTGTGAAAAGACAACTCACAGAATGAGAGAAGATATTTGCAAATTGTATGTCTGATAAGGGATTAATATTGAAAACATATTAAAAAAACTCCTACAACTCAACAATTACAAAAACAAGGAAGCCAATTCAAAACTGGGCAAAAGGCTTAGACATTTCCCCAAAGAAGACAGGCACACATGAAAAGAAGCTCCACGTCACTGATCACACCAGGGCGGTGGCTCATGGTGGAGGGAGGATGGTTTGCATCCAGGAATTTGAGACTAGCTTGGGCAACATAGTGAGATTCCATCTTTACAAAAAGTAAAATAAAACTCAGCCAGGCATGGCGGTGCACACTTGTGGTCCCAGCTACTCTGGGTGGGGCGCCGAGGCAGGAGGATTGCCTGAATCCAAGGAATTCAAGCTTGAAATAAACTATGATTGCACCACTGCACTCCAGCCTGGGCAACAGAGCAAGACCTTGTCTCAAAGAAAAGAAAAAGAAAAAGAATTCAGTCTAAACTCAATTTTCATCCTTCTGTGTTCCCTACACATTTGCAAGATACCACACCATTATTCATCATTAAACAGCAATGGCTGCATAACTTTCTAGCCTTCAGATGGCCATAGTGGAATTTATTCACCCTTTCTTGGTCATGTAGGTCATTTCTCTGTTTTTTGTTTTTTTTTTTTAAGTGTCTTGCTATTGGCTGTTTATTAGTCTTTGCTTTCTGAATCATTTCTGCTTCGGGTCTTGTGGCCCTGCTTGGCTCCTGCCCCTTCGTTCCATTGGCTGCCACCTCTCCCTCCTCCTTTCCCACTGGGTTAGGGACTTCCTGGGAAAGACACATCTGGCTTTGTGTGCCTTGCCCATAGCCATGGTTTTACCATGTGATGTCACCACATCATTGACACTTGACTTAAGGAGATGAGTCATAACTTGTGCTGTCATTTCTCTCCTGAGAAGCCAAACTAAGAGATACAGGAAATGCTCCTGAGCGGCCCTGGAGAGCCAAACTGAAAAGCCACTCACACTTGGGGCTGAGGCCACTGATTTTATTTTATTTTTTATTTTTTGAGACAGGATCTCACTCCATCACCCAGGCTGGGGTACAGTGGTACTATCTCGGCTCACTGCAGCCTCTATCCCCTAGACTCAAGTGGTCCTCCTTCCTCAGCCTCCTGAGTAGCTGGTACCACAGGTGGATGCCACCATGCCTGGCTATTTTTTTGTATTTTTCGTAGAGACGGGGTTTTGCCGTGTTGCCCAGGCTGGTCTTGAACTCCTGGGCTCAATTGATCCACCTGCTTCAGTCTCCCAAAGTGCTGGGATCAAAGGTGTCAGCCATGGTGCCCAGAGGCTACCATTTTAGATCACCCATGTACCGATGGATCAGCCTAGAAAGCGTGTTGTGATAACTCAATTGTCAGTTACAGATTAATGGGTAAAGAAATGGTGGTAGAGACATACAAGACAATAACATTCAGCCCTAAAAAAGAAGGGAATCTTGCCTTTTGCAACAACATGGATGGACCTGGAGGACATTATGCCAAGTGAAATAAGCCAGGCACAGGACAAATACTGCATGGTTCCTTTTTTTTTTTTTTTTAAACACGGAGTCTCACTCTGTTGCCCAGGCTGGAGTGCAGTGGTGCGATCTCGGCTCACTGCAAGCTCCACCTCCTGGGTTCATGCCATTCTCTTGCCTCAGCCTCCTGAGTAGCTGGGACTACAGGCGCCCGCCACCACGCCTGGCTAATTTTTTGTATTTTTAGTAGAGACGGGGTTTCATCGTGTTAGCCAGGATGGTCTTGATCTCCTGACCTCGTGATCCGCCCACCTCGGCCTCCCAATCCCAAAGTGCTAGGATTATAGGCATGAGCCACTGTGCCTGGCCACATGGTTCCATTTTTATGAGGTATCTACAACAGTGAAATAGAAGCAGTGCATACAATAGTGGTTAGCAGGGGCTGAAGGGTAGGCAAAACGGGGAGTTGTTCCATGGGTGCAAAGTTTCAGTTATGCTAGAGGAATACATTCTAGAGATGTGCTGTACAACACAGGGCCTATGAATAACAATACTGTACATTTCAAAATCTGTTAAGTGGATAGGTCTCATGTTGTGAGACACACACAGAAAAACCCAAAACAAAACCAAAACCAAAGAGACACAAGGAAACTTGGGGAGGTGTTGGCTATGTCTATTCCCTCAGTGTAGTGACAGTATCATGGGTGTTTGCAAATGTCCAGACTTACCAAATTGTACACATTAACCATGTGCAGTTCTGTGCATATCAGTTATTCCTCAATATGGCTGTTTCTTTTTTCGAGACAGCGTCTCATTCTATCTCCCAGGCTGGAGTGCAGTGGTGCGATCATAACACGCTGCAGCCTTGAATTCCCAGGCTCGAGTGATCCTCCCGCCTCAGCCTTCAGAGTAGCCACCATGCCCTGCTAATTTTTATTTTTTTAAATTTTTTGTAGAGATGCAACCTCGATATGTTGCCCAAGCTCTTCTTTAACTCCTGGGCTCAAATTATTCTCCTGTCTCAGCCTCTTAAAGTGCTGGGATTATAGGCGTGAGCCACCGCGCCTGGCCTCCTCTCTCCCTTTTTCTGTTCAAGATAAGCCAGTGGTCCCTGGGGTCCTTTCTCATCTGTACCCCAGGAGTCTTCTGGAGCTGAACCGAGGCTCTTGCACACACACATCTGGGCTTGGACCCAACATCATCAGAACTGACGCTCTAGACACATGGCTTTGACTCCTTTCATAAAACGTCCACATCAGCAGCTTTTACCCATTTGTTCAACAGATACTCATTAGCGGGCTCCTGTTCCCTCAGCCTTGGTGTAGGCCCTGGGGTTACTGGGGGTAATGGTGGGTGTGGCCCCTACTCTCATGAAGGTTAGTGGTGAGAGAAAGGAAGAAATAACTATACAAGATGCTTTTGGTGATGAACGCCCTGAAGAACAGAAAGCAGGGAGATGTGGGAGTGCCTGGGTTTGGCGGAGCATGCCTCATAGGGCAATGGCACTTGAGTTGAAACCTGGACGATAGATCGCATCAGAGCACCAAGCGGGGCTGTTTGTCACAAACAACAGGATCCTACTCTGGTTAACATAAGCAGAAAAGGAATGCATGGGAAGGGGTGTCAGGTGGTTCAGAGAATGAGCTGGAGGCCTGGAGAGTTGGGCCAGCACACAGGGGCTTCCTAAGGGAGTCAGCAGCCAGAACCTTCAGCACAGTCATGCTGCAGAGGGATCTGGTGGGGTCCGAGCTGCCGCCACCCTGGATACTGGACACCATTTGGGCCTTGAAGGCCGGACCCTCTGGCAAGCCCCCAACAGAGGGACCTTCAACCTGGGCCTGCTGACCTGCCCCAGATTGCAGGTTTGTCTTCTACTGGGCATCTTTCAGAACTGAAGACGGCTTCCCACCTCACACACAGTGAAAGCCACAGTCTTTATAAAGTTCTACATGTAGCTGGTGCCATGGTTCATGCCTGTAATCCCAGGACTCAGCACTTCAGGAGGCTGTGGTGGGATTGCATGAGCCCAGGAGTTCAAGACCAGCCTGGGTAACATAGCAAAACCCCATCTCTGCAAAATAAAAATTAAAAGAACAGCCAGGCATGATGACACATGCCTAGTCTCAGCTACTCAGGAGGCTAAAGCAGGAGGTCAAGGCCGCAGTGAGCCATGATCATGCCACTGCACTCCAGCCTGTGAGATACAATGAGAACCTGTCTCAAAAAAAAAAAAAAAGTTTCTACATGACTTGGGTCCGATCCTCTGCCCTCATCCACTGTTCTTCCTTTGCCCATCCTGCTCTGGCCACACTGGCCACTTTGCTTTTCCTCAGTCATGCCAAGCATGGCTCTGCCTTCAGAACCTTTTCCCCAGCTGTCCCCATTGCTCCCTTCCGCCCCTCCTCCAAGTCTTAGCTCAACACTTACCTCGAGGCCCACCTGACCTCCCTATTAAGCACAACCTTGCCTGCCCACCCGGTTCCTTTATGCTCATAGTTTTTGCTACTTGTCACCTTCTAACATACCATTATTGTGTCTTCATGGATGATCTCACTGATGACTGTCTGTCAGGGGCGCAGGCAGGGACTGACGTTAGAGTCAGTACTCCATAGCTGTTTGTTGAATGAGTAGGTAACAGCATGGCTGACTGGTCCTGGTGCAAAAAGTCTTGGGAGGCCTCAGTTTGAATCGTGCTTCTGTCATCAACCAGCTGTGTGATTCTGCACAAGTATTTTAACCTCTCTGGGCCTCAGTTTCCCGGTCTGTAACTTGGGGGCCTACCTCAAATGGTTCCTGGTGAAGAGTAACAAGACCATGTCCTAAGTTCCAGTTGCCTTTTCCTCTGCCTTTCCACCTTCCCCTCCAGCCCCTCCAAATCTTTTTTGTTAAGACAGGATCTCACTCTGTCACCCAGGCTGGAATGCCATGATCTCGGTTCACTGCAGCCTCTATCTCCCAGGCTCAAGTGAAACCCACCACAGCCTCCCAAAGTGCTGAGTGCTGGGATTACAGGAGTGAAATACTGCACCAGCTACATGTAGAACTTGATAAAGACTGGCTTTCACTGTGTGTGAGATGGGGAGCCATCTTCAGTTCTTCTGTAGCTGGGACTACAGGTGTGTGCCACTACGCCCGGCTAATTGGTTTTGTGTTTTTTTTTGTTTTCTGTTTTTTTGTACAGACGGGTTTCTCCATGTTGGCCAGGCTGGGCTCGAACTCCTGGTTTCAAGCGAACCTCCCAACTTGGCTTCCCAAAGTGCTGAGATTACAGGCGTGAGCCACCGTCCCCGCCCCCTCGAAATCTGTTAGGACGAGAGTCTCGCCAAGGCAATGCAATCGCAATATGACATTTCCATTTACTTTGGATTATACGTCATTATGAATATTAACAAGACTTTAAAAGGACGCCTTCGGGTAGGTCAGATGAAAGTACAAAAATTGCGTTGTGGGGCTACAGTTTGAGGACAGTGTCTGCAGCCGTCACATGGTAGCAAAACGGTGTTAAGCAGTGCAGGAGAGCCTGCATCGATGACAGCCAGAGTCCATACGTCAGGAGGTTTATTCAGTTTGAGAAGGAACAACAGGCAGGACGGGCACCGCCCGGGGCTCAACAGGCAGGCTGGCCAGGGTGCGGTTCCTCACGCTCGCCACTAGAGGTGAGGCGTTTACCGCTTCAGGGCTGGAAGATGGGCCCTCGGGGATTGGCTAGTGCTGGCCCGGGGCGGAAACCCGGGCGGTGTTGGATGTGCCGCCTCAGGCAGCCCCACTGGTTACTGACACCAGGTTAATGTCACTTTGGAGTGACATTTTTTTTCCCCCATCAGATTTCCTGTCTTTGTGGGCTGATGGACTAGAGGAAAGATGCCCGTTGAGGGTCAAAGGCAGAGCCTCTTCTGCAGCTTCTCAAAGCGCCTTTAACAGAGAGACAATCTGCATGGGGTCTAGAACGGTTCTGAAATCCTGGTGAAGGTTTCGAAACTTCCTGTGAGGGTCTCCTGCCAGAGTGCCTACGCTGCCCCTGGGCTGGCTGGCCAGTGAGCCCCACCTCCCAGCCTGACAGTCCCCACATCAGCCTGGACCATCTTTTGGGGCCAGCCCCATTTGCACAGCCTGAGCTGTAGGGGGCCTTGGAGTTCGGGGTTCTTGTCCCAACTGTGCCCCTGCAGGCCCATTCCACCCACTGAGGCTCAGTTTCCCCATGTGCCTAATAAGGAAGTCATGCTAGGTGGGGCTTACAGCCTCTTGCAGCTTTGCTATTGATCACTTCCGTGTCTTCAGAGAGGTTGCCAAGTCTCCTCTGAATGAAGTTCCCCAAAAAGCAAACGTAAGAAAATACACAGAGCTTACCCAGACACCAGGCCCTTTAGAAATAGACCATTTCTTACCTTAGGCCCCCAGAAAGTCCTCATTCTAGCTTTGTGGAGAAAAGAGGAGCCTTTGCCTCAGCCCCCAGAGGTTGGGGTGGGGTAGCTGAATTTTGAGGCCGGGATTGGCAACTCTGGGGAAGCCCAAAGTGACACGGATAGTTTCAAAGCCACCTAGAGAATAAGGTGTCAGGACAGTGACAAGACCCCAGTTCCCTATCACACACCAGAGCTCACTGAGCCTCCACCTGGGGTCTCTGCTGAGTCTCTGACAGGCCAGGAGAGAAGGGACTGGGGGTACTGACCCCCAGAAAGTCAGAGAGTGTGTCAGTTGGAGGACCTGGGTTTGAGTCCTGGATCACCCCTTCCCCGCCTTGGCAAACTACTCAGACTCTGGAAACCTGTTTCACCTGTAAGATGGGGATGACAATCAAACCCACCTTGCAGGGCTGTGAAGATGCTTAAGACAAGTGCATGCAAAAACTTTCACACACACAAAGCCTTCCTAAAGATGGCTAGACAAGGCCTCATGAGCAGCAGGTGGCCAGGCACTATGTGGGGGCTGGGGTCCTGTTTTCCCTGCAACCTGGGAAAGGACTGATGGGCACTTAGTGGGTTTTGAATCATGACCCTGGGTCTCAGGTGGCGGTGTGCTTTGTGTCTGCAGCAGAAGGCCCCAGCCTCATGCCTGTGAGTGCCGCTACCGAAGTTGAAGGGGTGGACAGCAGGCGGGTGAGCCCTAGGCTGGCAGCTAGCAAGACCTCTCCCGTGTGAGCCCAGCACCCCACTTTCCCTGAAATGTGATGTCCAGTGCTCCAGGCTGGGGGCCGTGGATCCTGGTTCCAGCTGTGTGAGCGCTGGAAGGCCCTGGGCAGGTCACCCGCCCTCTCTCGGACTATTTCCATCACACACTGAGGGGCTGAGCACACTGGACTCTATAGCTGTACAACTGCTTGGCTCTGCTTTTGTTCCTGAGGGCCCCTAAGTAGGCAGGGAAAGTTTGAGGGCCTCAGGGCTGGGCCCCAAGACTCAGATGCTCTCAACCCCTTCCTGGAGTGCCTAATTCAGGGAAGCAGACAGGCCCAGCAGGCAGGGTGATTCTCTTGCTCAGCTCCTGGAGCTATATGTTTTTAGCCTACTATTTTACTAAAGAATAGATCATGAGCATTGATTATTCTAAAACGTGACTTTCATGACTATATAAAAGTCCATTGTATCAATATACAATCACTTAACCAATTCTTTATTGAAATGGTGGTGTATACATACAAGAAAATACCATTCAGCCCTAAAAAAGAAGGGAATCTTGCCATTTGCAACCACGTGGATGGACCTGGAGGACATTATGCTAAGTGAAATAAGCCAGGCACTTGTTTTCCAATTTCTGGTTGATTGATGTGTAAGTCTTTAGACGTTGACTCTTATTTGGACATATGATGTAAAGCACAGATGGAAGTTTATGCCTTTCCAAGCCCTTAGTCAATCATCCCTGCACCATTGATTTAATAATCAAGACATCCTCTCCCCACGGCTTTGAAATGCCTCAGTGCCCATGTACTTCATTCATACATTCCTGCAGGTCTGTGTGTAGTCTCCCTTGTCTACTTATCCCACTGCTGTTCTATTCTCGTGCTAGTCCCAAACCTCTGTGACTTTGTAGCAGAAAGTTGAGTGGCCGGATGACCAACCACGCAAGGCCAGTTCTGCTTTGGTTCCTCTACTGGATAGGGCTTGACACCCGCTTTTGCTTGGGAATGTCAACTGCAGCCAGTTGTTACTGAACATTTAGTATTGACATGGAAAACCAGCACTTTCTATTTAAGAGGGAAAAACTGTTGCGATGATTGTGGAACTAGCTCTTCTTACTAACTACGGTCATCATCCTTAAGAACGCCCATCACTGGCCGGGCGCGGTGGCTCAAGCCTGTAATCCCAGCACTTTGGGAGGCCGAGGCAGGCGGATCACGAGGTCAGGAGATCGAGACCACGGTGAAACCCCGTCTCTACTAAAAATACAAAAAATTAGCCGGGTGCGGTGGCGGGCGCCTGTAGTCCCAGCTGCTCAGGAGGCTGAGGCAGGAGAATGGCGTGAACCCAGAAGGCGGAGCTTGCAGTGAGCCGAGATTGAGCCACTGCACTGCAGCCTGGGCGACAGAGCGAGACTCCGTCTCAAAAAAAAAAAAAAAAGGAATGCCCATCACCACAAATGTCCAAGAGACTGGGAAATCTCAAGAACTCTGATGGCACCGACTTCCTGCAGTTCTGCAAAATGATCGCAAACTACTACTCTTTTGTTCTCCTAACTGCTTTTTGAAATTATTGTCTCCTCCCTTGGTGTCAAGTCGCCCGCAGTCACTTCTTGCCTCTAACAGCTCTCCTTCATGTCATATTCTGTCCTGATCACCCATGGGTTGCAAACTCCAATAATGAAGCTTGGTGACGGTTTTGGTTGCTGCTGAGTACTGACTGCCTCTTTGTGCCAGGCTCTGCTAGACAGTGTATTTAACCTCGAATCCTTACCACAACTCTGTTATGTAGCTATGATGATCCTTAAATTTTGAGATGAGAAATTTTTAGCAGTGAATGATAACAGACTGTTTCTGAAACAAGGTGGATAGACATGTATCGGAAACTCGAGGAAGGATCCTCTGGGAAAAGTGTCTCAGTAAAGCCCCCAAGTCTCAGTGCATGGGAGGGAGAAGGGGAAATGAAAGTCAGGTTGCAAAGCGTTATCAACAATGGTGACGAAGAGGGAGCGGGAGTAGAGAAAGGCAGGGGCCTCTGGTGGAGCAAGGTTTTGGAGGGGTAGAAAGGGAGTAGATGAAGAGTTGAAGTGGAGGCATTTGTTCAGAGGAAGGGGATATCCGCTCCTCTGAGTTATCATAAAAGGAGGAGAAGCTATATAAAGATGCAGAGAAATGTGGAGGTTGAGCCAAGTGTCTGGTCACAGATGTTTTGTGGGAAAGGAGAGAGAAGTCATTGGATAGAGCTGTTGAGCTCCTTATTGGGATGAAGCTCAGTTGCCCATAATGGTAGCTGGCTTGAAATTGCACTCTGTATTGACTGCTTTCACTTCCCTACCTGACTTCTCTCTCCGCCAGTGTTTCCGGGGATCACCTCCCAAATAAGCTGCTTGCCTGCTTGCCTGCCTGCCTGCCTGCCTGCCTTCCTTCCTTCCTTCCTTCCTTCCTTCCTTCTTTCCTTCCTCCTTCCTTCCTTCCTTCTTTCTTTTTGACATAGTCTTGCACTGTTGCCTGGGCTGGAGTGCATTGGCGCAACCTTGGCTCACTGCAACCTCCACCTCCCAGATTCAAGCAATTCTCCTAAAGCAAAACCAAAATTTAAAAAAAAATTAGGCTGGTGTGGTGGCTTATGCCTGTAATCCCAGCACTTTGGGAAGCCAAGACAGGTGGATCACGCTGTCAGGAGATGGAGACCATCCTGGCTAACACGGTGAAACCCCGTCTCTACTAAAAATACAAAAAATTAGCTGGGCATGGTGGTGGGCGCCTGTAGTCCCAGCTACTCGGGAGGCTGAGGCAGGAGAATGGCGTGAACCCAGGAGGCGGAGCTTGCAGTTAGCCGAGATCATGCCACTGCACTGGGGGACAGAGCGAGACTCCGTCTCAAAAAAAAAAGAGTCAGGATCCTGTCTTATTCACCTGCCTCCCTACTTAGTACTGGACCAGGCACATAGCAAGCTCTCTGTAAGGCATTAAATATCCCCATTTTACAGATCAGCAAACTGAGGCCTACAGAGGGAAAAATGACTCACCCCAATGACACTGCTAGTCAGGGGTGGGGCAGAATGGAATTAAGGATTTGGAGACTCTGTTGTCCGGTGCTGTTCCCTGCACTGCTCTGTTACTGTACAGTTACAGAAGCCGGATTTAGGAGAAATCAAAACACAGAGTCATTATTTTCAAGTTTGTTATTTTTTACTATGCTTGACTCTGGTCTTTCCAAACATGGTTTTCCTGATAATTCAGGACCTGAGAGGAAAACCTTCACACAGCTTTGCTCTCAAACGGGTCAGAAAGAACAACTGGCACTTTGGGAGGCCAGGGCAGGTGGATCACTTGAGGGCAGGAGTTCAAGACCAGCCTGGCCAACTTGGTGAAACCCCATCTCTACTAAAAATACAAAAAATTATCTGGGCATGGTGGTGGGTGCCTGTAATACCAGTTACTCAGGAGGCTGAGGCAGGAGAATCACTTGGACCCAGGAGGCAAAGGTTGCAGTGAGCCAAGATCGGGCCATTGCACTCCAGCCTGGTGACAGAGAGAGACTCCGTCTAAAAAAAACAAGGAGGCCGGGTGTGGTGGCTCACACCTGTAATCCCAGCACTTTTGGAGGCCGAGGTGGGTGGATCACAAGGTCAGAAGATCGAGACCATCCTGGCTAACACGGTGAAACCCCGTCTGTACTAAAAATACAAAAAATTAGCTGAGCGTGGTGGCAGGCACCTGTAGTCCCAGCTACTCAGGAGGCTGAGGCAGGAGAATGGTGGGAACCTGAGAGGCGAAGCTTGCAGTGAGCCGAGATCGCACCACTGCACTCCAGCCTGGGTGACAGAGCGAGACTCCGTCTCAAAAAAAAAAGAAAAAGAAAAAAAAAAGGAGCAACTGGGGCATTAGAGCTGAAAGCAGTCTCTGGGATCATCTAGTCCACCCACCCCACTGCCTCCTCGAGAGGGGAGGTGACTCTTGCACAGTCACATGGGGGGCAGCTGAGCTGGACTCCTTTTACAGTGCTCCATTCGTTCACAGGAAGTCAGGTGGCATCGGCGCTGGCTGAGCAGCAGAACGGAGCCTGGGTATTTATAGGACAAATGCTCATGGAAGCCTGCGGTACTGGCAGTCAAGCCCTGCAACCTCCAACAGGTCCCCACAGAAGCAGCAAAGCCCATGCGGGGAGGGAGGCAAAGCTTAGGGGGCAGGACAGGTGGGCCTTGCCCCACAAGAAGGACCTTTCTTGTCCATGCTCTTTCCCGACTGCTGCTATGCCGTGCTCTTTACAGCTTTGTCAAGAGGAGGGCAGTTACCATCTGAGCCTAGAGATTTATGGCTGAAGAAGGAACCAGGGATGTCCCACCTTATTCAGCGCTTTGAAAGTGGATTTACAGTGTTGATCTTTGGGCTGGGACACTTTGCCTTATCTTCAGGAAGGACTGTCCCACCCAGTTCTCCTTTGCTGCTGACACCTGCTGGGCCCCATGGCTGGAGAAATGAAACACACTGAGCCTGAGACTGGGAAATGCAGGTAGATGTCCCCATGGGAGGGAGACGTGCGTGGGTCTCGCTGGTCCAGGTCGGGGGTTGAGCAGGCCCTGCCCCCAGTTATTGCTGGGACTCAGGAGAGCACAGTTGGGCAGCTGGTAGGATTGCACCTGGTCATGGCTTCTACATAGGCCAGGTTCATTCACTCACCTCTTCATTCATCACACCACCCAACACACATATGCCAAAAAAAAGAAAGAACCCATCACCTACCATGAGTCAGGCAGCTACAGGCAGAGGATCCAGAGATGAGTGATATCCCAGCCCTGGCCTTGAGGTGCTCCTGGACTAGAGGCCAGTGAACACAGTTACAGCCCGCTGAGGGCAAGCAGTCAGGGAAGACTTCCTAGCGGAGGATGGAAGATGGGAACAGGCACTTCAGGAAGAGGGAATATCCTGTCCTAAGGCATGGAGGTGTAGATGGGCAGGCACACGTAGCTCAGCCTGGCATGTGCAGCGTGGGTCAGGGAGAGGAAGGAGGCAAGACGAGTGGTGGTGGACACAGGTCACCGAGATGCATGTGCATCCTGGGGAGCTTGGATTTTATTGTGGAGGCCATGGAGAGCCACAGAGGGGTTTTAAGAAGAATCCAGATCACACAATCAGATTTGCTGTCATGGAGGCACTTGGGTGGCAGGTGATAAAATGTGGATCAGAAGGAAGCGAGTGCTTGGCTGTGCATCGTAATCACCTGGGGAGCTCTGGGAAGCACTGATGCCTGGGTCCCACCTCCAGAGGCACCCCTGAATGGACCGGGGTGTGGCCTCGGCATCGAGAGGGGAAAATCCTTCCCGTGTGCAGGCGAGGATGACCCAGTGGAGAGGGATCCCCATTAGCAGGCACTGTAGCCTTCCAGGTATGAACTGAAGAGGTGGTTTCTGTGTAGATGCAATTGAGCACAGATTCAGGAGGGAGAAACACAGCCCATACCTATGAGTTGGATGTGGGTTCATAGAGAAAAGGAAAAAAAAAGTGACAGGTCCTCAAAAGGTTACACACAGAGTAACCACATGATCCAGCAGCCCCACTCCCAGGTTCATGCCCAGGAGAAATGAAAGCATATGTCCACCCAAGAACATGGACACGCATGTTCAGAGCAGCAGTTTTTTTCTTTTCTTTTCTTTTCTTTTTTTTTTTTTTTTTTTGAGGCAGGGGGACAGAGTCTGGTTCTGTCACCCAGGCTGGAGTGCAGTGGTCTGATCTCAGCTTACTGCAACCTCAAGTGATTCTTGTGCCTCAGCCTCCTGAGTAGCTGGAATTACAGGCATGCACCACCACGCCCAGCTAACTTTTGTATTTCTAGTAGAGACAGGGTTTCATCATGTTGACCAGGCTGGTCTTAAACTCCTGGCCTCAAGTGATCCGCCCACCTCAGACTCCCAAAGTTCTGGGATTCCAGGTGTGAGCCACTGCGCCCAGCCCAAAGCAGCATTTTTATAGTAGCCCCAAACTGGAAGTAACCCAAATGCCCATCAAGTGATACATGGATAAACAGAATGCTGTGCCTGTATGCAATGGAATAGTATTTGGCTATAAAAATAATGCAATACTAATACAGGCAACAACATGGATGAACCTGGAACACAGTATGCTAAGTCAAAGAAGCCAGTGAGGAATGTTGTATGAGTCCATTGACATGAAATGTCCAGAACAGGAGAACCCATGGAGTCAGCACGTAGATCAGTAGTTGCCATAGATGAGGAGAAATGGCGGTGGGGGTGGGGGAGCTGGAGGGCAATATTTAAGGAATATGGGGTTTCTTCGAGGATAATGAAAATATTTGGGCTGGGCGCAATGGCTCATGCCTGTAATCCTAGCACTTTGGGAGGCCAACGCAGGCAGATCACCTGAGCGCAGGAGTTCGAGACCAGCCTGGCTAACATAGTGAAATCCTGTCTCTACTGAAAATACAAAAAATTAGCTGGGTGTAGTTGCATGTGTCTGTAATCCCAGCTACTCAGGAGGCTGAGGCAGGAGAATTGCTTGAGCCTGAGAGGCGGAGGTTGCAGTGAGCCGAGATTGCGCCAGTGCACTCCAGCCTGGGTGACAGAGCGAAAACCTGTCTCAAAAAAAAAAAAAGAAAGAAAGAAAATATTCGAAGATTGTTGCAGTGATGGTTGATATACCAAAACCCATTAAATTTACTCTTTAAATGGATGAATTCTATTTTATGTGAATTATATCTCAATAAAGCTGTAAAAGAGAGAGATAAGCTGGGTGCAATGGTGCACACCTATAGTCCCAGCTACTTGGGAGGCTGAGGTGGGAGGATCGCCTGAGCCCAGGAGTTCAAGTCCAGCCTAGGCAACATAGTGAGAAGCGAGACCCCATCTCAAAAAATAAAAAAGACAGAGAAAGAGAAGACTCAAGTTTGGGTTCTGACACTTGGATGTCAGCTAAATGGTGGTTACATAGATCAGTTACAAAATAGAGGTAAGATGAGCAAGTTGGGGACAGTATGATACTGATTTATTCACTTATTCAGCAAATATTTTTCGAGCACTAGGCAGTGGGAAATATCAGTGAACAAAACAAAAATATCCCTTTCCTGTAGCTCTTACACTCTAGTGGGAAGAGAAAATTATACAATAAATAAACCCATTTGTAAGGTGATCAATGAGATGGAAAAACCTATAGCAAGCAAGAAGGATGGCATGCCGGGAAGGGCTGCGGCTTTAAAAGGGGTGGGCAGGCATGGCCTTGCGGGGAAGGTGACATGTGAGCAGAGACTTGAAGGCAGCAAGGGATGAACTTGGGTGACTGAGGGAAGAGCATTCCAAGCAGAGGGAACGTTGGTGCAAGGCTCTGAGGCAGGCGTATTGGAGGCACAGCGGGAGGCAGGGCAGACAAGCAAGGCAGGAAAGAGGAGAAGGGGTGGAGGAAAGGGAGAGAGAGCGATAAGAAGTCGGGGCTCAGCAGGTGGGGAAGCGGAACCCTGCAGGCCGTGTCCTCCACCCGGAGGGTGCGCATCTTACTCTGAGGGATGTGGGAGCCACGGGGGATTGTGAGCAGAGCGGTACCATGGCCTGACCTACCAGGTAAAGACTCCCTCTAGATCAGGATTTCTCAACCCGGCACTAGTGATACTTGGGGCAGGATCATTCCTTGTAACGGAGACTGTCCTATGCATTGCGGGATGTTCAGCAGCACCCCCGACCTCTGTCTACAAGACTCCATGAAGGACCCTCTGTCCTAGTTGTGACAAACAAAAATATCCCCAGACCCTGCCAAATGTAACCTGGGGGGCAAAAACACCCACATTTGAGAACCATGGTTCTAGGATATAGGAGTGTGTACACAGGCAGCTCAGGTTTACACAGGCTGGATTTGAGGTGCCTGTGAGACCTGCGTGCTGAGATTCCTTTGAGCAGTCAGACGGGAGGGGCTGGAGCCCAGGAGAAAAGTCTGGGCAGCTTTGCTGTCTTTAGGCTCGGCAGCTGTTAGAAGAAATGTCGCAGAAAAAAAGAAAGTGATACCCAAAGAATCTATTTCATTTAATTTAACGTTTTGAGCAAGGATTATGCTAAAGTCACCAGGCAAGAGACCAAGATGAGCCCACCTCGCAAACACAGAAACCTCAGATCCAAGGCAGCTATGTAAGGTACAGAACATTCTGGACTGTAGAAAAGAGAGGGTTAATCCAACTTGATCAGGAGAGAAATGCCATTATCCACTGAAATATTTCTTGACTATCTCCTACATGCTAGTGAAACTCACTAGCATTATCTCATTTAATAAATAAAAGTGTGAAGTAAATATTTTCCCCTCCCTTTTTTTTAAAGATTAGAAAATGGGCTCAAAAGGACCCACATACTCAGAGTCACCCTGTCAATGACAGAGTGACTCAACCTGGCACTAGCGACATTTGGGGCAGGATCATTCCTTGTTACAGGCTGTTTAATGCCAAAGCCCAATACTGGCTTCTGGAAGCTTCTAGAAGGTGGGGCTGGAACTTCTCATTGAAGACGTTGACAGGCAGTGTTGAGGGGAAATGGGAGAGTGAAACATACCAGGCAAAGGGAACTGCTTGGGCATGGCTTCGGCAGAGAACAAGGTACAGAGATTTGAGGACAGGATGATTTCTTGGAACACAGAGCTTGGTTCAGTAGAAAGAGCACGGGAAAGCCAGGATGTGGCCAGTTGAAAGGGAGGGGCTTTGACCATGTGGTGAGCCATTTTGCATTTTACTCTATTGGCATCAAGGAGGCAAATAATGAGAACTCTGACTTGGGAAAAATGTTAAGGATCACTTTATCTCAAATATCACACATAGCTCTTAAGTCTGGGGGCCCTCTATTCCCCATCTTACCTAAAAGGCACAAACACACCCCTCCAAGTCAGGTATAAGACCCCCAACAATAGTTGCCCAGTCAAAAAATGCATCCTCAGAGTTTACTACTACTACAATAAATCTGGGGACCGTTTCTGAAAACTTGTTTCCCTAAAAGTTTTCATCAAACTATATTCAGTGACATGTAACGATAATCATCAAGACTAAATCACATCCCAGGAGGTATCTGAGTGCAACCGTGAGGTGCTCCTTCATGTCTGAAGATGCATTTATAACAATCTGGAAAACAGTCTAGAAGATCTTCTTGGAAGTTAGACCTTCAACTTTATCTGAGTTTTGATGACAAATCAAGAAGAGCTCTTATTGTGCAGTTTCTGAGGTTCTTCAAAAGAGTGACTGTTTCTCTGTTTCCCCAGAAAAATACTACAATGTGTGGTGTGTGTGTGTGTAGGTGCATGTGCACATATGTGGGTGGGTGTGAATGTGCCTATATGTGTGTGTGGATGGAGTAGGTATACATGCTGTGAGTGTGTGTGTGGATGAGGATTGTGTGTGGGTGGGAGATTATGAGTGCATATGAGTGTGTGTGTGGATGGAGTAGATATACATGCATGTGAGTGTATGTGTGGATGGAGTAGGTATGCATGCCTGTGTGTGTGGATGTGGATATGTGAGTGTGTGTGAGTGCATATGAGTGAGCATGTGTGGTGAGTGTATGGAATGGGTTAGCCCATGCACAGAGCATTTCTTAGCCTACTTAACAGCTTAGGAGCCACCTCTTCCAGGAAGCCTTCCTTAACCTGTCCTTCATCCTGCCCCTTGGGACCCAGGTGACACTGGACATGCAATTGCTCTATCGCTGCAGGTTTTACCCTGACTCATCTGATCCCCAAACACAGACACATGCAAGAATGTGACCCTCCCTTCCCAATACAACACTAGAACATTTTATTCCCTTTGTATTCCCGGTATCTGGCACACGGTAGGTCATAAATAAATAATAAATTGAATTAAACCTTGCAAAGGCCTCCAAATATCAGAATTGGTAAGCTCTAAAGGCTCTGTTTATTCTTGCAGATTCCTTCTCAGGTTTCAGCAGATCATAGAGAAAATCTCTGCCACCAGTTCTAGTCTCAGTGGGACAGTAAAGTGAAACAGAAACACCACCATCCAATACCCCCTCCCCTTCAGTCCCTCCAAATTGAGCTGCCGCTGCTGGGAGAACCAGAGCTAAGCTTCTGCAGAGGCCTGTGCCCATGTCACTCACCCCATCTCCGCAGTCCTACCTGGCATGAGTCTTCCCATAACTATACCTAGGCTTGCTGACTGCTCTGTGGGGACACCGAGCCTCATTGCACCACGGGATGGGGCAGTCAGAGCAGGGCTTCTTACACTTTAACATGTGCACGATCCCCTGGTTAGCATGCGGATGCTGATCCAGTAGGTCTGGGATGGGGCCTGAGATTCTGCATATCTAACACGCTCCCAGGTCCTGCCCATGTTGCTGGCCTGTGGCCCATCCTTCCACCAGAAGTGCTTAGAAGACTTTAGTCTCCTCGCGGCTGTTCAAGAGATGGTGCGGTGCAAATCGGGTGCTGAGTCATTTGGTCACTGCCGCTTCTTGTTAAGTCAACTTCTATCATTTCACATGCATAGAAGTTTTGACAAGCCCTTGAGTCTTTGTTTCTTTCTGCACCCCAGTAAAAAAGAAAGAACAGGCCGGGCGTGGTGGCTCACACCTGCAATCCCAGCACATTGGGAGGCCAAGGTGGGCAGATCACGAGGTCAGGAGATCGAGACCATCCTGGCTAACACAGTGAAACCCCGTCTCTACTAAAAAGACAAAAAACGATCTGGGTGTGGTGGCAGGCACCTGTAGTCCCAGCTGAGGCTGAGGCGGGAGAATCACTTGAACCTGGGAGGCGGAGGTTGCAGTGAGCCGAGATCGCACCACTGCACTCCAGCCTGGGTGACAGAGCGAGACTCCATTTCAACAACAACAACAAAAGACAACCAAAAACAAAAAACAAACAAAAAACTGATCCTGTACTTATTGCTCCCAGTCTACTAAAGCAGAAAGAAAACTGGACCTGGGGCCTTCAGCAGGAGGGACCTCATATGACTCATTCAATCATATACAGAGCCTGTCTATCTCCTAGTGCTCCTGGTCCAGCCACCTCATTTTATAGAAGTGACTTGGTCCCAGAGAGGAAGTGTGACTTGCTTCAGATCACTCAGTTAGTAGATGGCAGTGTTAGGCTTGGAATGCAAATCTTCTGGACCCAAGGCTATTAGTCATTAAAAAACAAAATTATTTTTCAATAAAATTCACTTTTCAGTCCAGACACAGTGGCTGACGCCTGTAATCCCAGCACATTGAGAGGCCAAGGCAGGCAGATCACTTGAGCCCAGGAGTTGAAGACCAGCCTGGGCAATGTGATGAAAACCCATCTCTACAAAATATACAAAAATTAGCCAGGAGTGGTGGCACACACCTGTGGTCCCAGCTACTCAGGAGGCTGAGGTGGGAGGATCACTGAAGCCCAGGAGGTCAAGACTGCAGTGAACCATATTCCCGCTACTCCACTCTAGCCTGGATGACAGAGAGAGATCCTGTCTCAAAAACATAAAATAAAATTTACTTTTCAATCCCATAATTATTCATCTCCATCACTTCCTTGCATATCCTCAACTCTCTCTTCCTTCACTTCACGCTGCTTTGCCAAAACCACAGCCCTGGTTAAATCCAACTCTCTGCTTACTTAGCACCTGACCCTGTGTAGCTGAACAAAATTTGTGAAGAAAGCACAACCATGCCAGCTGCTCTTGCATTTACATTCACATTTAATGATACCAGGGAGTCATACTACACATTCCCAGTCAATAGATATTGGCACATCCCACTCAATATTTGTTGAATGAATGAGTTGAATGCGTGAATTTTCGTTAGGGTCCCATTAATGCTATAGTTCTGCTTGTCCAACTTTAAACATTTCACAAAATGAATTTTGAAACCAGGTTCAGGCTGAAATGGTAATATTGTCATCTTTGTTTGGCAGCTGTCTTAATGGTGTTTGCCTGGGTTGGTTCAACCTATAGGTGAAGGAGGCTTTTACTTGATTTAAATTGTTGTTGGAGCCAGGGCTTGACCTGAGAGCCTCAGGACTTTTCTTCCTCCAGAAAGAGCCTTTTGAAACAAGTCTAGGGGTTGGTCCAAAGCTCAGGAGCTGCAACTCAACTTATAATGCCTTTTTATAGTATTACTTGCCTAAGTAAATAGTTGGCTTCCTATTTCAAGAAAAGATGTGTTTGTTCTCAAGGCTGTCTCCTGGCATCCATTAGGGATGCTGGAAAACACACCTCTGCCCTCCTGATGTTGTTTTGAAATAGCTGGCGCAGTTTGGATTCTTCGACCACAAAAACAATTGTACACTGCAGCTGAAATACAAGCCACACTGCTTCCTCGGCTCCGCTTCGAATCTCATCTGTCCCCTACCTCGTCATAAAGCTTACTAAGAACCTGGCCTCCTTTCCACTCACTGTAGGTGCTCATGCCGACGACACGCATTATTTGTTTTTCATTGATGTCAGCAGTGCTAATGATTAAGTGAAACACTCCACTCCATTCAAACGTCTTGCTTTCACCCGCCGATCCCATTATGAAAAAAGGTGCAGTGTGCCTTCCAACATTTCTCCTAGAGCAGCGCAAGTGAGGTGAAACTGGAAAGTCAGCCCTGTTGATTTCAATCGTGCCACCCCACCTTACCAGCGCCCCAAATGTCGGCCTTCCCCCCACTCAGATGTGGTTGTCCTTGGAAAGACCCGGAACAGATATTCATCACCAAGTGGTACTAGACAAAAATGGAAGCTATAAGCAAAGCAGGCATAAGTACTTATCAAGGTAGGTACTTCAGTTGTGCACTCTTTATGTAACTTACAACCCAATCAATTTTTTTTTTTTTTTTTGAGACGAAGTCTCGCTTGTCACCCAGGCTGGAGTGCAATGGCACAATCTCGGCTCACTGCAACATCTGCCTCCCAGGTTCAAGCGATTCTCCAGCCTCAGCCTCCCAAGCAGCTGGGACTACAGGCACGTGCCACCACACCTGGCTAGTTTTTGTATTTTTAGTAGAGACGGGGTTTCACTATGTTGGCCAGGCTGGTCTCGAACTCCTGACCTCATGATCTACCTGCCTCAGCTGAATTTTTTTTTAATGATGCAGAATTCTAGCTCATGTTCTGACTAGGGTAGGATTTAGGGGTGGGGGCAAGCAAGAATGCTATTACTCTGAGGTCTGGGTTGTCTTTAACAAGAGAACACTGAAACAGTGAAGAAAAATTGCCAATTGTTGTTTCAAAAAAAGAACAATAAAAGGCAAGCCCCCTGCCCCTGCCCCGTACTCTTTCCCCCTTAACACTCTCAATCTCTCCATGAGATTTAAAAAAGAAAAGCCCAGGAAATTCCAAGCATGAATGCCTCCCCAGATAAGACAGAAATGGAAGAAAACCAAACTTTGAAAAGTAAGCATTTTGATCTTCATGCAAACATGGAGTTAATCTGGGGACAGCTAGGCACAATTACACAGATGAATTCATTGTGTGAAATGGTCGCTGAGCGTAGAGAATGTCAGTGCCAGTTCAGAGTCCAAGCTCTGTAGGGGTCATACCTGAATCTGCTGAGCTGAGCACATGGAAACCTCAGTGTGCATTCAGCCTTGACCATTCGTTTTAATTTATTTCAGAGTGGCTCACTGGGGTGGCTTCAGGAAATACAAATCAAGTGTCCGCCGCGGTGTTTGAAAACATGCCGGGTTTTGATATGTGTTTGACTGAAAATAGAAATAAAAATCTTTGGGTCTCTATTTACATGTGTTAAAGTTGTTCTTAAGATAATGGTATGTTTTTTAGACTCTTTTACCCTTCAAGTCAACTTGCATTCATCTGGAGGGGAAGCCCTCTCGAGTGACAGCCTTAGGCTGATGGCAGCCAGGTGCTGACTCTGGTTGTGTCAGATTCCCCAGGGGTCCTAGGGGACATCATTCCTTGACTCTGGTCTCCACATCTGTCAACTGAGGAGTCCCAGAAATGGTGGCTACAGTGCAGTGAGCTGAAACAGTGGAAAGTCAGCCCTGTTGATCTGAGTCATGCCACCCCACCCTTCCAGCACCCTGAATGTCGGCCTTCTCCCCACTCGGATGTGGTTGTCCTTGGAAAGACCCAGAACAGATACTTCACTACCAAGGGGTACTAGACAAAAATGGAAGGTATTAGCAAAGCAGAAGTATGTGCTGGACTAACTCCATTATCTAGTTCTCTAGTTCTGAGGCTGCAACTCAGTGGAGTTTGGAAATACCACTTCATCTTGAGGATTTGATTTTAAACAAATGGCTAGTATTTTGACAGGGTAAACTGCTTGTGACTCTCCAGCCTAACTGACTTACCAAACCCACAGACTCAGGGCCCCAGCTGGAAAAGACTCAAGTCTTTTGTTTTAAACACCCATCCCTGTTCCAATCAAGAAAAAATTCTAAACTCATCAGGTATCATAGGCCATGATGCATGTGTGACACTTAGCATTACAAAGGAACTACATTATTGAGAGGATCTTCTCAGTGTTTATAATTATAAAATATTTGCACTGAAAGAGTCCTTAACAAGCATGTAAACCCAGAATGATTAAGCAACTTGCCCAAGAGCACACAGGCAGCAGGGAGTGAGTCAGGACCAAAATGCAGGTCTCCTGGCTCCCAGCCGGGTTCAGGCTCCTGCATGTGCCCTTCAGAGATAGGAAAGTTCACCTTTTGAATTTGCCTTTTCATATTCACCTGCACCCTTAACAAATAGGGAATGGAAATGTTGAACTTTGCATGTTGGAGTTAGATCATGTTGCAATTCATTAGAGAAATCAGGATTGATGAAAAATTCACAGTTGCCTAGTCTGTAGGACAGATTATGATCTTCATTTGACGCTGACCCTGTTTCGTCACCAGAAGCGGAGCAACCAGGAGACAACGGAAGGAAAGAGGCCCTGGTCTCCTCGGGAACTGTGTTACTGACAGAACAAGGAACAGCTTTGGCTGGAGATGTTTATGCTGACTTTGGAGTATGGATCAGAAGAGGGTCCTGGCTTGCTGATGGAGCTCAGGCCTATGGAAAACAGGATGATCTTAGAGTTAAAAACAAACAACCCTGGGTGTGGTCTCAGAATATCCCCTGATCTCACAGCTTTGGAAAAAGGACTCCCATTTCCAGCATTCTCAAATGCTTAAGCCACCAACACACTTGTCTCCCAAAGTCCGAGCTTACAGGCAAGGCGCCACACTTCTATTCCATGCATGTGAATTCAGGGATCATGTCTGCCCCAGGTCCTCTGAGGAGGGAGGGCAGGGCCTGGGAGGAAAGGATGAGTCAGCTAAAACTGATGGAAATTAACGGTAAGTCTAAGAGAAGCTAGCATGGCACTGCAAGGTGAAGTCGGGGGAATGGCCCAGAACCAGAAGAGCTGAGCTGAGCTGCATTTGGGCTGTGTGACCTTGGGCAGGAAATATGCCCTGTTTCCTTATTTGTGAGATAAGGAGAACCATACCTCCTGAAAGTATTAAAGGAGAAGACTTACATCTAGTTCCCTTCCTCCCCCACTTTCCTTAATAGAATCTCTCAAGAGATGCTGCCATTTCCTGAGCACCCGTGAGCTCATCTTATCCTCACAACTGAAAGTGCTTTTTCCGATGTCAGACATGGAAAAATATGGCATCTAAAAGAGGATGTCACTTCGACAATCAATCCTCCCCCAGCCCAAAACCAATTATTATAATCACTGATGAAACTGTGATATGGCCTGTGATTCACTTACGTAGTCTTCTGTGCCCGTAAGGTCAGTTTCTGTCTTCCGCTTCCACCATTCCCAGTTCTCACTCTATTCCTAGTGTTACCTCTTGAAGTTGATACCTGTCCCTTAAGTAGCAGAAGCAGCTTTCTGTATCTGGAAGAGGAGGGGCCGCACTGGGCTTGAGGAGACGCCATGATTTATGGTCCTAGTTGATGTCCCCTTCTCACCATTCCCACACACAGTCACCCTTTGAGCTTGCACCATCCTCACAGGGGACCCTGTTGGCACCACTATGTGGGGGAACAGCAACCCTCAAGGTTCAGGTGCAGAAGCAAGCACCTGTCAGGTGTGATCCTGGCTCTGCCACTCACTGTGGGACCTAAGCCAATCCACTTCCTCTCTCTCAGCCTCAGTTTTCCCAAGGGTAAAAAGAAGGATCTAGATGAGATACCTCTCAAGGGCCACTCCAGCTCAGATCCTCTGACTTGCTTAGTGTGTGATGAGAGTTATCTTCTCCCAGAAAAGTCTTCTTTTTCTAAAGCCAAGTGTAGCAAGGACTCCTCTACCCTTTCTAGGCATTTCAGACTTTCTTTAAAAAGATCTTATTTTGGCTCAGCGCGATGGCTCAAGCCTGTAATCCCAGCACTTTGGGAGGCCGAGGCGGGTGGATCACGAGGTCAGGAGTTCGAGACCAGCCTAACCAACATGGTGAAATCCCGTCTCTACCAAAGATACAAAAAAAAAAAAAAAAGAAAAAATTAGCCAAGCATGGTGGTGTGCGCCTGTAATCCCAGCTACTCAGGAGGCTGAGGCAGGAGAATCACTTGAACCTGGGAGGCAGAGGTTGCAGTGAGCCGAGATTGCACCATTGTACTCCAGCCTGGACGACAGGGCAAGACTGTCTCAAAAAAAAAAAAGAAAGAAAGAAAGAAAAAAAAGAAAAAAAGGATCTTATTTTACCAGGCTTTTTGGGGCCCACTGCCACTCAGAGGCCAAAATTCTCCCAATGTCAGTGGCTAGAAGAAAGTCAGATCAAAAAGCATCCCTGTGCCTCATCTGAACCCAATTTCTGCTTTGAACCTTTTGCCAAGTCTAGGGCTTATCAGCCACAGTGTGTGTGAATTACCATATGAAAGGACTCTCTTGGATCATATTTAAAAGAATCATCATTTCAATTTAGATCAGAAAAACACCCAGTCCTTCAGAAAATACATATAAATTCTTCTCTAAATGTCCAAACAGATTTATGCCATAGAAGATGCAATTATCTCCTTCTGGGATAAAGGAATCTTCTAGCTGTGAGGGTGAGCCAAGAAGCCAGAACTTTCTGCCTAAGAGGAGACTGCAGCAGGGCCACTACAGAAGGTTGTCCAAGTTGTTCACTGCACAAGGGCACTGGGCCAAGAGCGGGTAGGGGAGGCAGCAGTAGCTGCTTAAATCCAGCCTGAGCTCCACCGGCCAAGTCATGTGTTCAGTGCAAGGTTAGGTCAGTTCAAATGGAGGTGCACCTTTTGGTAATTCAGTAGAGGCACTGTATATGCTAGCAGGCAGCCACTCAGCATGGAAAAATGGGTCTTTCCTTTGTTAACAAACACGACAGCTCCCAAAGGCTCACAGCAAGAGCAGATGGCAGGAAAGCAGAAGTGAAGGCTGGGTGGCGGAGCAGGCGTGGGGAGAAGATGGGGAAACCATCTTGGGTGTCTGTAGAGGAGCTTACACCCTAATGCCTCCCAGCTGGCCTAAATGAACACAGTTCTGAGAAGACCCCAGTAAGAGACTGTTTCCAGCCCCTCCCCTCCTTTACTGCCCCTCGTTTGGGGCTCTGCTCAGCTTTCCCTGACCTCCCAGCCTACATCAGAGTCCCCGTTGCAGGTTCTCTGAGCACCTTTGTTTTTCCTTTACAACACTCAAGCTGAATTTTGTAATTATGTGGGTGTAGGGAATTTGAGTCACCTATTCTCCCCCCATTAGACTGGAAGCCGTGTGAAGGCAAACTATGTTGGGTTTTGCTCTTGTATCCCCAGGACCCAGCATAGTGTCTGGGGCATGAAGCAGGAACTATGAATGAATTAAAATGGTGTGAATTAAAGGGTGTGGGCCTTGCACTCTTGCATCCCTTTTTGCCAGGCCTAGGAGGCTGTCTGGGCACAGTGACATGTGGTCACCATGATGTAAGTTTTGTGCCCACCCCCAGGAGACACAGTCCAGAAAAGACATATCCAACCCTTGCTAGGCATTCAAAACACATATGAAGACCAATGAAAACAGCTTCCCAAAACCCACCCCAAGAGATTGTGATTCAGGGCTAGGATTTGTGTATTTAACAAGGTCCCCCAGGTGACACGAATCTGCCTATCAGAACCAACAGATACTGTTTCAATAGATACAAAAAAGCACGAGGACCAAAGAGAAGGATCCTGAGGTCCCACATAAAGATCTGTGGAAGGCTTTCCAGAGCAAATGACGTCCCAGCCGGGTCTTGATGGCTGGGAAGGGCATTCTGGGTCGAGGGAATGACATAAACAAAGACAGAGACAGAGACATTGGTGCACATGGGGTGAACAAATGGGGACAGGGCAGCAGGGTTGAATCCAAATGACAAGAATCCATTCCTGGGGGACAGTCAAGCGTAAGTCACCCACCACTCAGCTGGGCTCCCAGAGCCCTTTTAGGTAAGAAGCCCACATTTTGGCAGCCGCCAGAGGAATTCCTCTGCACCCCCATTTTTCATGCAGGCTTCCGTCCTATTTTCAGTCCCATTTCCCATCTCCCTCTTTCTCATGTTCTTTCTCTAGTTAGATTGTGGGCTCCTGGGGTCCCATGGCCATCAGGGAAGTATTGCCATGGACTTCTTTGATAAATAGGCCTGATTTAAGAACTCTAAACTATCCTGGCTGGATATAGGAGACTGCTGAAGCTGGCAAAAATAGTAGTCCCTAAAGCCAATATCTACAGCCACGCATCTCCAGTGTGGCAGAGAAGGGTCATTTTACTTAATATGAAAGCAGTATCTGGAGCATGAAGGTCAGGCCCCAGAAAGGCCTGCACATCATGCTGTACTTCCATCTTTTTTTTTTTTTTTTTTTTTTTTTTTTTGAGCCCAGAATGAGGAGGCTAAAGTTAGAAACAACAGAGAGGATGCCTGTGGGATGGGAGGGCAGATCCTCAAAGACCTGCCTGAGCCCTGCCTGAGCTGGAGGGGAGAATCCACATGCTGGGTGACTCAGGCTGTAGGAACGAGCTCTCACCCCAGGCTCCCATCCATCCTTCCACATCTTTCCACGACTTCCTCTCTCCCCATCCCTCTCCCTCTTCCTCCAATGGGCCTGGGCTGGGTTGGCATGCCGGTGCTCTCTCTTAACTGGACTTTTCTAACGGGCCTCCCTGTTGCCTGGACATGTTTTCTACAAGTAAATATGCTGGAGAGAGAAAACAGAAGTCCTCAGCACGTGGTTCCTCTCTTTGGACCAAGTGGCCTCTGGGGAACCAGTGAGGAGCTGAAGTTCCCAGCCTCTGCACCAAGCTACAGACCCAGGTGTCTTTTGAGCAATGCCCCGTGCCACAGTTCAGTGCCACCCCGCCAAAGCCCGAACTATCTTGTCTGCTGTCCAGTTATAAATTAATCTCTTGTCATCAGTGATTAACTTATTCAAGCCACAGGAGCTGCTGAACCAAAACAGCCCCTTGGGGTGGAAGAGCCTCCAGCATGGTGTGGCGTGTAGGTCTGCCTGTGACCCTGGCCATGCTGGCTCTTGCGCTGTGTCAGCAGGGCTGCAGGAATGGCCAGGGCAGGGGTCCGGCTCTGGGCACTGCTGCCCTGGAATGTTCACTGAGTCCCTCGAAGTGGAGATCCATGCTGCAAATATCTAGGGCTTGTTTGTGTGTGTGTGTGTGTTTGTCTGCAAGGAAGGCTTTGAAAAGGGGGTTGGGGTGGGCCATGTCCCTAGGGGCACATGTCACCTGAATACAAACAGCCTGGACTGATAGAGGAGCAGAGGGGAGCCCAACTTTGGAATTCACAGACGTTGAGGGCAGTTATGGGCCACTTATTAGAGCATAAGCCGTCACAGTGGGAAGAGGCCTCCAAGGTCATTAGTTCCAACTTCCTAATTCTATAGAGGCCAAGGAAGAAGGCTTGACTCACCCAAGGCCACACTCTAGAGCCAATGGGGAGGAAAAGAACAAATGTCAAATCTTGTCTGTATGTCAGATAAAGGCTCATTTAGTCACCACCATGATGACAGGCAACAAACAACGTCCTTAGGAAAAAATTTCCAAAGAATCCTTCTATACCCCACCACTACCATTTAAAGACCTCAGAAGTAAGATTTCTCTGATTTTTTTCTGAATAGCCCTGGTAGATTTGGTCTCACTTCTTAGTTCAGGGCACCTCACGGCAATTTAAAAATGGTGCCTTTATTCACCTCTAGGGTGGTCCTCCCCCAGAAAACCGTAACCCCAGCCTAACCAGGAGAAAAACATCAGAACAACCCAAAGTGAGGGATGTTCTACAAAGAACTTCACCCCTGCTACTCAAAACTGTCACGGTCACCAAAGCCAAGGAAAGCCTGAGAAACTGTCACAGACTGGGGGGCTAAGGAGACATGATGATTGAGTGCAATGTGGCACCCTGGATGGGATCTGGGAATAGGAAAACGTCATTAGGAAAAATTAGCGGAATATGAATAAAGTATAGAGTTGAGTTAACAGTAGTGTAACAATGCTGGCTCCTTAGTTGCAACAAATGGACTACAGTAATGTAAGTCTATGGCCACACCACCCTGAACTTGTCTAGAGTATTGTAAAATGTTAACAATAGGGGAAACTGGGCATGAGATACACAAACTCTGTACTCCTGTTGCATCTTTTCTGTAAATCTTTTTTTTTTTTTTTTTTTTAACTTAAAAAAAGTAAGAGAGTTTCTTTTTTTTTTTTTTTTTTTTTTTTTTTGAGACGGAGTCTTGCTCTGTCACCAAGGCTGGAGTGCAGTGGCGCGATCTCGGCTCACTGCAAGCTCCGCCTCCTGGGTTCAAGCAATTCTCCTGCCTCAGCCTCCCAGGTAGCTGGGACTACAGGTGCCCGCCACCACGCCTGGCTAATTTTTTGTATTTTTAGTAGAGACAGGGTTTCACCATGTTAGCCAGGATGGTCTCGATCTCCTGACCTCATGATCTACCCGCCTCGACCTCCCAAAGTGCTGGGATTACAGGCGTGAGCCACTGCGCCCGGCCAAGAGTTTCTTAAAAAAGAGAGTTACTTAAAAAAGACAGAGTTTCGTTCTTGTTACCCAAGCTGAAGTGCAATGGCACAATCTCAGCTCATTGCAACCTCTGCTTCCCGGGTTCAAGCAATTCTCTTGCCTCAATCTCCCAAGTAGCTGGGATTACAGGTGCCTGCCACCACGG
Source organism: Pongo pygmaeus (assembly GCF_028885625.2). NCBI lineage: Eukaryota > Metazoa > Chordata > Mammalia > Primates > Hominidae > Pongo > Pongo pygmaeus. Next base: position 53,456,070 of record NC_072392.2, read on the forward strand.
CTGGCAAATTTTTTTATTTTTAGTAGGGACGGGGTTTCACTATGTTGACCAGGCTGGTCTCGAACTTCTGACCTCAGTTGATCCGCCCGCCTCGGCCTCCCAAAGTGCGGGGATTACAGGTGTCAGCCACTGCGCCCGGCCCTTTTCTGTAAATCTAAAACTATTTTAAAACAAAGCATTTATTTACAACTTTTTAAAAATGGTGTTTTTTGTTTTCTTTAGTCTGGAACCTTTATCAGACGACTCATTACAGTGTCCATAACATGGTAGGTGTGGGATAACAAGTATTTGAAAAAGGAAAGAAAGAATGAGAGAGGGAAGGAAGGAGGACTAGAGAAGAGAGGAAGGAAAGAAGGAAGGGCAAGAGGGAGGGAGAAAGATATTAAGGGACAAAATACGAAAGTAAATAGAACCAGTCAGGTGTGGTGGCTCACGCCTGTAATCCCAACACCAAGAGGTCTAGGCAGGTGAATCGCTTGAGCCCAGGAGTTGGAGACCAGCCTAAGCAACATGACGAGACCCCATCTCTACTAAAAATACAAAAAATTAGCTGGGCATGGTGCTGTGTGCTTGTAGTCCCCACTACTTGGGAGGCTGAGGTGGGAGGATCACCTGAGCCCAGGAAGTAGAGGCCTCAGTGAGCTGTGATTGGACCACTGCACTCCAACCTTGGTGACAGAATGAGACCCTATCTCAAAAAGAAAAAAGTAAGTAGAACCATTCATCAACTGATAAATGGATAACTGTAGTATCTCTATGCAGTGGATTCAAAGGGATATTGGACCATAAAAAGAAATTAAGTAGTAATACATGCTGTAACATGGAAGAGCTTGGAGACATTATGCTAAGTTAAAGTAAGTCTGCCAAAGAGACCACATATTGCATGATTCCATTTATATGAAATGTCCATATGCAGATATGAAATGTCCAAAGGCAAATCCATAGAATAGCAAATAGATGAGTGATTACCATCTTATCTGTTGGGGACTGGGGAGGAGAAACAGGAGTGGCTGCTCATGGTCATAGGGTTTCTTTTTGGGGCAATGAAAATGTCCCAGAATTAGATAGAAGTGATGGTTGCACAACCTTGTGAATATATTAAAAGCACTGAATTGTATGCTTTAAAATGGTGAATTTTATGGCATGTAAATTACATAATAAAGTTTAAAATAAAATAAATGAAAATTTGCAAAATTCAATAAACCCAATCTGTACCTTCAAGGAGCTCACAGTGTACTGGGGGCACCATTTCAGTCCAGGCGACTATAAGCCTCTCTCCTTGTCTATAAACTCTATGGGGGTAGGAGCCATGAGTGTTTTGTTCATTCTTGTGCCCAGCACCTGGTAGGATCTCAGTAAGCACTCACTGAATGAAGGAGTCAGTATGTGAAGTCTTGAGACAAGTATATGTACAGGAGCTCTGGGGCCACAGAGGAGAGGCTAACTTTATTTATTTATTTATTTATTTACTTATTTATTTATTTATTTTTGAGACAGAATCTTGCCCTGATGCCCAACCTGGAGTGCAGTGGTGCCTTCATAGCTTACTGCAGCCTCAAACTCAAGCATCCGCAGCAGTGGGGACTACGGACATGCACCACCGCGCCCAGCCTTTTTCATTTTTGTAGAGACGAGATCTCTCTATGCTGCCCAGGCTGGTCTCGAACTCTCAGCCTCAAGCAATCCTCCCACCTTGGCCTCCCAAAGTGCTTGGATTACAGGTGTGAGCCACTGCACCTGGCCAGAGAGGCTAACTTTCTAAGGCATTCAGAAAAACCACAGGCTCTGATGTGGACAAGATTTAACAAATCATGACACCATAAAGATTTTGAAAACTCTCCCTAGTGACTAATCCAGGCAGTTCCAAGTCCCCAAGCAAAGCCCTGAAAAGGTGGCTTCTTCCAGCCCACTGCCCATTCCCTGTGCTCGGCAACCACTTTCTCTTGAATACCCACAAACTCCTTGGGGAAATGTGGTCTACCGTATCCCAAGAACTCATAGTTTAGAGAAAGGGATGAGTCTGCACACCCCCTAACACCCTACCTCTGCTGCTGCAGTATGCTGAGAAGGAGAGCAAAGGGATGTGCCCCAGGGCCATGACTAGCAGGTCACAGCCCTGGAGCAGCTTTGGTGACATCATATCGGTATGAGGGGCCTTGAAGCACAAAGGAATGAATTTATTCTGAAATACAGTTTCTGGGTTGGTCTATCTCCACTATTCCTCCTACAAATGGTTGTGTGTTTTCTTCTTCCTCCTTTCAAGCAGGAGTCCTTCATAGATCCTTAGATCTAGCCTTTAATGTCATCAACGCCCCAGTAAGACCCCCAGGTGACCTGACTACTCAAAGCTAAGTGCTATTAAAAAAAAAAAAATGAAAACTGCTTTTTGACTTCTTGAGCCACCCAGAAGGAAGTGAATATTTTTTTAATCTAGTTTCAAGTACCTCAAAATACTGGGCAGCTCTGGCTGGAAACTGTCACAGATATAGAAAGGACTCAGCAGAGAGCTCTTGATCACAAAAATGAGCTTGGGGGGAAAGAAATCTACCCAACTAAGCACTGCAGTCTTGGCAGATCAGAAGTGGAAACACAAAGGACTTGTAGGCACACAAGGCTGGATGTAATAACAGCCCTGCTATGTCAGCTTAGGAAGGTAAACTCTGAGCTTCATGTGTAACATGAGGATATAGTGCCCACCTCACTGTGTCATTTTTAGATTACAAAGATTATGTGTGTCAAAGCATCCTGATTAAGGTCTGGCAAATAAGAGACACTCAATAAACTGCAGGTCTTATTTTTCATTGTTGCTATTACTATTGTAATTATACCTTGTAAATTTGGAAAGTATTTGAAAACAAATTTTTCATCAAAAAACTGTCTGTAATCCTCCAGTGTATTCTAAAACCTATTCAAAGAACAAATTGAGCCCTGGATTTTTACCATGGACTTAATTGCAAATAGAGTTTCTATGCTGTTTTGTAATGAGTATGTTGTGATAAAATCACAGAACAACAGACACCGGATTTTAGACACCCACTCTCCTGCCTTTCAGCCTTGTCTGTAAAACAAAGCAAAATACAACAAAGCACCAATCAGCCTCAGTGGATAGGCTGAGAAGGAGATTTTGACCCTAAAACATCTCAAGCTTCACGTGAAATCTGATTTCAATCTTTATTTCTTATTAAAATGTCAGCTTTGCAGGAATGCACTACTTTAACACCTGATAGAAGTAGAAACTCACATGGTTTAAACAGAAGAAGAAGGAAGAGGGGGAAGGAGGGGGAGGGAGAATAAGTGGTAGCAATAGCAACTGCTGTGCACCAAATAGCTCTGATCTTGGCTAGCTACTAACTTTTGAATTTCTCTGGAAAATCAAGGGTGATGCATTACACATAGGAGTTCCAGGAACCAGGTTTACCAAGTTTGATTTACCTAACTCATCAATTAGCACATGGTTCCCCACAACCCTGCCCCCCCCCCACCCCACCACCACCAGTGACCAGACACTATTTGGAGGTTGTCTTCTTGTCTGCCTTCTAAATCCTGCCCACCCTTTAGCGTCCAATCCCCATTCCCATGAAGTCTCCGGAAATGATTCACCATTCTTTTGCTTTGATGAACTCAGACTGACAGAAACTTAAGGTTAAAGTGGACATGGAGTTTCTTACCCACCCTCAAATACTGCAAAATTCCCGAGTCATCACCACCTGTGCTGAAATATCTCTGGTAACAGAGAATGCATCACTGAAGGTGGCATTCATAGGTTCTGTTGCTGACTGCTAGAAACAGCAGAACCAAACTCAGTTTCCCTGCTACTTCCATTCATGGGGCCCCGGTCAGCCTCAGGGCCACAGAGGGTAGATGTCATTCCTCTTCCTCAGCAGGCTGGCTTCAGGACCCTTGACTCAGAAGGGCACTGTGTGACAGGCCCTGCTTTAGCCCCAGGGCATTCAATTCAGGGGTGTTTAAGTCATGGTCCCTGCCCCCACCCCCTGCATTTGGAGTAGATGACAGACAAGGAAGCAGATTATAAACAAGAGGTTCTCAAAGTGTGATCCCTGGACCAACACCAGCAACAGCACCCGGGAACATGTCAGAGATGCCGAATCTCAGAGCCCCACCCCAGACCTGCTGAGTCAACAATGTTGGAGGTAGGCCCAGAAATCTGTGTTTGAAGGAGCTCCCCAGGTGGCTCTGATGCACACTCAAGCTTGAGAACCACTGACATAACACAATATTATGCAGCCGCCGAAAACTGTGTTTCAAAAGATACTTAATGACATTGGAAAATGATCTTGATATAATGATAAACTAGAGGGGAGAATCAGTTTACAAAATTAAGTATAAAATATGCCAATTTGGGGAAGCAGAAACTACAGAGAGAAAAGTACTGGAAATAAATACTATCAAATATTCATAGTGGCTAAGTTGGTTTATATTTTCTTTTTCTTTCTTTGAGACAGAGTCTCACTCTGTCGCCAGGCTGGAGTGCAGTGGCACGATTTTGGCTCACTGCAACCTCTACCTCCCGAGTTCAAGTGATTCTCCTGCCTCAGCCTCCTGAGTAGCTGGGATTACAGGCATGTGCCACCATGCCAAGCTAATTTTTTGCAGTTTTTAATAGAGACAGAGTTTCACCATGTTGGCCAGGATGGTCTTCATCCTTGACTTCATGATCCAACCAACTTGGCTTCCCAAAGTGCTGGGATTACAGGCATGAGCCACTGCGCCCGGCCTATATTTTCTTTTTTATGTTGCTCCATGCTGTCTATATTTTCCACTTTTATAGGCAGAAACTTACTATTACAATAGATGATTGTAATTCACCAAGGCCCGGCCTTCCTTGTCAAGACCGTGAAGCCCCATTCACACCTAGACCTGGGTAGTTAGCATAACTTACATAACCCTTCTCTCTGCTATGACATTTGGCCCCTATGACCAGATTGTAGCGCTCATCCCAGATCTGGATTCTCTCCTCCAGAGTGGTAGGAATCTACCCCTTTAGCCATCTGTCTAGAAGAAGAACAACATTTACTCAGTGCTAGTTACAGGCTAAATGCTTTGCATGTGTTACATTGACTCTCTCTAAGGATCCTAGCAGGTTGGTTAAATTCTCCCTATTTACCAGTGAGAAAACTGAGACTCAGAGGAATTAAGTCACTTGTTCAAAGATCACACCTTTTTTCATTCTGGGCCATTTCTGCTAAAATAGGCATTTTAACCCTGGCTTCATTTAAAAGTTTTCTGGGCTGGGCGTGGTGGCTCACTTCTGTAATCCCAGCACTTTGGGAGGCCAAGGCAGGCGGATCACCTGAGGTTAGGAACTCGAGACCAGCCTGGCCAACATGGTGAAACCCCATCTCTACTAAAAATACAAAAATTAGCAGGGCATGGTGACGGGCAGGTGTAATCCCAGCTACTTGGGAGGCTGAGGCAGGAGAATCGCTTGAACCCAGGAGGTGGAGGTTACAGTGAGTCGGGATAGCGACATTGCACTCCAGACTGGGCAACAAGAGCAAGACTCCATCTCAAAAAAAAAAAAAAGAAAAAAAAAAGTTTTCTGGAAAACTTGAAAAGAAAAACAAAAAACAAGCCTGATTCCCACTACAAACCAATGACATCCACATCTCTGGGGGTAAGGTCCAGGTATTGGTATGTCTTACAAACACCCCAGGTAGTTCCAGTGTGCAGCCAGAGGGAGACCCATTAGGTGGTGCCAATTCCTTGAGCTCTTAACCATCCACCCCACCCCAGTAAAATAGTAAACAGGAAATACAGGAAATACTTGCTTCTTGTGTCTTCCTCCAGGCCCAGTTGGGTTTAATAGAATTGCACTAACCCGACATTTATTGTACTTGATAGATACTGCTGGACACCACGTGCTCATTGTAAAATAATCACTTGGAGCACTAGGAACCACAATAGATGAAGGCCAACACTGTGCATTAGCATTTACGTGTTAATAGAGGAGCCCGAGGCCTCAGCCAGGTGGGTATGGCTGTTTAAACACTTGATGACTTAAGGGATTTCAAATATTCACTGGACAATCTAAGCTATTGATCTCATCACAAACACCACATCCAAAGAAGAAAATTCAAAAAGAAATTTTTTCTTTTTTTGAGGCAGAGTCTCCCTCTGTCACCCAGGCTGGAATGCAGTGGCGCGATCTCGGCTCACTGCCAGCTCTGCCTCCCAGGTTCACGCCATTCTCCTGCCTCAGCCTCCCGAGTAGCTGGGACTACAGGCACCCACCACCACACCTGGCTAATTTTTTGTATTCTTAGTAGAGACGGGGTTTCACCATGTTAGCCAGGATGGTCTCAATCTCCTAATCTCATGATCTGCCCGCCTTGGCCTCCCAAAGTGCTGTGATTACAGGCATGAGCCACTGTGCCTGGCCGAAAAAAATTTTTTAATAATTTTTAAAATTATAGTTCTTTCTTTTCATCGTTATCCCATCACGGTTTCAGGTTGTTTCTTAGTTTCCTCCTGTTCATGTCACCACTAGATGGTGCACATTACAAAACATTAGCCCAGAAGTGGGGCTGCATTTGTCCCTTTCCAGTAACTAGAAGGGAATCAGAGGTAGGGCTGCCGGATTGACCAAATCAAAATACAAGACTTCCCGGGGCCGGGTGCAGTGGCTCACGCCTGCAATCCCAGCACTTTGGGAGGCCGAGGTGGGTGGATCACCAGGTCAGGAGTTCGTGACAAGGCTGGCCAATATGGTAAAACCCCGTCTCTACTAAAAATACAAAAATTAGCTGGGCGTGGTGGCATGCGCCTGTAATCCCAGCTGCTCTGGAGGCTGAGGCAGGAGAATCTTTCGAACCCGGGAGGCGGAGGTTGCAGTGAGCTCAGATCGCACCACTGCACTCCAGCCTGGGTGACAGAGCGAGACTCCGTCTCAAAAAAAAAAAAAAAGACTTCCAGTTAAATTTGAATTTTAGCTAAAATATCTCATGGGACATACTTACGCTAAAAACAACAACAACAACAACAAAACCTACTCATTGTTTATCTGAAATTCTAATTTAACTGGATGTCCTAAATTCTACCTGGCAACTCTAATCGGAGGGGACTTCAGGGAATAAGTAGATAACACGATAGCTCTCAGCTTTTTCAAACACTAGAATTTTTGCTGGCATGCTTGGTGGGATCAAAAGACTCAAAGCCACAGGAAACAAGCCAGCAATTATGACAACACCATCACAACTACAGCACTACAATGTCCTCAGGGTCCAAAAGCCTTAGCAAGGAACCCGCTACTCCCTGGTTTGCCCCAAGTCATTGTGATCCTGCCCTGAACACATCTCTTATGTAATCAAGGCAAAGTTTTTGAATGCTCCAGCAAACTCCCTTGCTTTCCTTGGCAATGGCTTGAGGGAACCTTGCCCTATGGCATCTAGATCTTAAAGTAAGTTGGACCTAAACTATTTTGAGGCATAGAACCTCAGTGTTCAATTTGACAGGGAAGAGAGTAATCATTTGTAAGAAAACTAATTTTTATATGTTGATCAAAACTTAGCGGCATATGTGTAAACATAGGTATTGCACCTCCTGCCCATAGCTGGCAGCCCTTGGCCAGCCTCAAGTTTAACAACTCGTGGAGAAGAAAAGCTACTTAACCTGCATTCTGAGCTCTTTCTTGACATGCATTGGCTTGACCTGCTTGACCATAAGCCCTCTACAAGAAGGGACCATCTTTACAGCATCTTGAATAGAGAAAAGCTGGAACGCAACCTTGAATTCAGGGCATTGCACTCTGAATCAATGTTGCACTCAATATGCTTTCTAGAAAATTGATTGTCCCCACTTTGTGATCCAAGCTGTGGTCCACAGATCTACCTGTGTGACAAAGGGGTCCCTGAATATAGGATAGGGAGATGAAAAAAGATAAAGAGAATTGGAGAAGCTCAGATTGGAAGCATTAACCATCAAAGCTTCACAGTAGTTGGAGGCTACTCTGATATCTGATTACTCTCTCTGTTGAGAGGGTGAGGAAGGCCTGATGGTCAGCTAGCCCAGTCTCAACTCCACTATTTCTTTCTCCTGGAAAATGATTGCTTGCAGGAATAGGTAACATGGGAGAAAACATAGATAATACAATTCATTCTCGACTATGCTCCGAAACTTGTGAACACATTGAGAAGAATTGACTTTCTTGCTTCTAGAAATCCATTCCAAGTAGAGCAGCCCCACAGGAATGCTGCCTCCCCCATAAGACTAAAAAGAGAATATTTGGCTGGGCGTGGTAGCTCACACCTGTAATCCCAGCACTTTGGGAGGCCGAGGTGGACAGATCACCTGAGGTCAGGAGTTCAAAACCAGCCTGGCCAACATGGTGAAACCCCGTCTCTAATAAAAATATAAAAAATTAGCCAGGCATGGTGGCGTGGCGCCTGTAGTCCCAGCTAATTGGGAAGGCTGAGGCAGGAGAATCACTTGAACCCGGAGGCAGAGGTTGCAGTGAGCTGAGATCGCGCCACTGCACTCCAGCCTGGGTGACAGAGCAAGACTCCATCTCAAAAAAAAAAAAAAAAAAAAAAAAAAGAGAATATTCATTTTGCTGGTGAAGAGAGGACATTTTGGGGCCGGGGACCTCCTCTTGGTAGATTCCTGACAAGTTATGTAAGTCGTTAGGCCCAGGGGAGTTTAGAGAAGATCATGAGGTTTTTCATCTGCAGAATGGGTACATGATCCCTTCGCTTCCTCGCGGTAATCCTTAACTAACATACTCACACCTAGGAAAATTTAGGTCCTAAAGTAACATCCTGTTTAGACAGCCACATAAGAATTGTCAGGCAGTGACATGATTTAGACATTTTTGCTCTGTGAGATATCCTGAATTCCTTAGGTTAACACATGGATAAACATGCAAAGGAAAAGACCCCACATTTTTCAGGTTTTGCTCACAATCCTCAAAGCATAATGGTTCTGGAGGAAGCTGAGCATTCCTACTTGGGAAGGGAGGGTAGGAATCAAGATTGATTGAAGTGAGTCATCCTAACTCCCCTGCTGAGAGGTTCCCATCCCCAGGAACTCTGCTTGTCTGCACGGATTCATTCCTCACACACTGTTGAGCATCTTGTGTGTGCCAGGTGCTGCAGATGAAAATATCGCATCATTTTGCAAGTGAGAAAACCAAGACTCAGAGAGTTCCCAAGATAACATAGCAAGTGATGCAGCTGAGATTTTAACCCAGGCAGTCTGGCTGCAGAGAAGCTGGAGTACTTAGCCATTATAGAAACTTCAACAACAATCAAAACGCAGTTCCTGGGCCGGGCGTGGTGGCTCATGCCTGTAATCCCAGCACTTTGGGAGGCCAAGACAGGCGGATCATGAGGTCAGGAGATTGAGACCATCCTGGCCAAGATGGAGAAACCCCATCTCCTATCTACTAAAATACAAAAAATTAGCTGGGTGTGGTGGCATGCACCTGTAGTCCCAGCTATTCGGGAGGCTGAGGCAGGGGAATCGCTTGAATCTGGGAGGCGGAGGTTGCAGTGAGCTGAGATCACACCACTGCACTCCAGCCTGGTGACAGAGCGAGACTCCACCAAAAAAAAAAAAAAAAAAAAAGTGGTCCCTATTCTGCAGGAGATTATCATTAAGTGAAGAGAGCAGATAAGTAAATCAATAACTAAGTAGAGACAGAGTGGTATTACGGGTGAGTCATATAGGAAAGCCACAGAGGTACCAACCAAGGGAACTTAAACCAGTGGTGGGTGGAAGTGAGCACAAGGCGAGCACAAGGCGAGCACAAGGAGATTTCCTGAAACAATGAGTTTTGAAAAACAAGGAAGGATCTTCCATGGAAAAGAGGGGAAGAATTGTTTCCTTGTAGAGAGAAAATAGCAGATGCAATGTTTCTGATGCAGTAAGTAGCTTTAAGAAATCTGTAAAAATATCAGTGATTGGAGCAGAGGGCAGAAGTGGCCAAGAAGAGTAGTAAGAAGTGAGACAGAAGAGGCAGGCAGAGGTCAATAACAAACTGCCTGTTATACTACTTGAAAGTTGGATTTTATTCTGAAACTAATGGGATCCATTGAAGGGTTTTCAACTGAGAGGGCAAGGTAATCTAAAACTTTACCAAGTTCGCTTGAGCAATATTGTGGAAAATGGATTGGAGGGGCACAAGAAGAAGCTAAAAATACTCAAAAATATCTTCCAGACCTGCTCCAGTCTGAGCCAATTGTTCTCTAGAGAAGGTACACGGCTTTCTTTGTCACCCTTCACTCTATTGTTTTCCTACATTGGCTTTATCTTCCTCTTCCTGTCCACACCTTGTTGCAGTAGATTCTCATGTAAAAATACTAAGGAAATCTGCTTTATAGGTAAAATTTCGGAGTTCTTGTACATCTGAACTGCCTTTATTCTGCCCTCATTCTTGATAGATAATTTGACTGGGTATAGAATTCTAGGTTGAAGCTGAAAAAAAAAAAAAAAATATATATATATATATATATATATATATATATACTTAACCAAAGAAGTGAAAGAGTTCCACAAGGAAAACTACAAAACTGCTGAAAGAAATCATTGATGACACAAACAAATAAAAACACATCCCATACTCATGGATAGGTAGAATCAATATCGTGAAAATGACCATACTGCCAAAAGCAATATACAGATTTGTGCAGTTCCCCTCAAAATACCATATTGTTCTTCAGAGAACTAGAAAAAACAATCCTAAAATTCACTTGAAACCAAAAAAGAGCCCACATAGCCAAAGCAATACTAAGCAAGAAGAACAAATCTGGAGGCATCACATTACCTGACTTCAAATTATATTACAAGGCTATAGTCAACAAAACAGCATGGCACTGGTATTAAAATAGGCATGTAGACCAATGGACAGAACCCATAAATCAAATCAAATACTTACAGCCAACTGATCTTCAACAAAGCATACAAAAACATAAGTTGGGGAAAGGAAACCCTATTCAATAAATGGTGCTGGGAAAACTGGCAAGCCACATGTAGAAGAATGAAACTGGATCCTCATGTATTAATTTATGCAAAAATCAACTCAAGATGGATCAAAGACTTAAATCTAAGACCTGAAACCATAAAAAATTATAAAAGATAACATCAGAAAAACTCTTCTAGACGCTGGCTTAGGCAAAGAGTTCATAACTAAGAACCCAAAAGTAAAGCAACAAAAACAAAAACAAATAAACGGGACCTAATTAAATTCTATACCCAGTCAAAAATAAATGAATGGAGCCTAATTAAACTAAAAGTCTTCTGCACAGCAAAAGAGATAATCAGCAGAGTAAACAGACAACCCACAGAGTGGGAGAAGTATTCATAAACTATGCATCCAACAAGGCACTAATATCCAAAATCTACAAGGAACCCAAACAAATCAGCAAGAAAAAGGTAAATAATCCCATCAAAAAGTGGGAAAAGGACATGAACAGACAGTTCTCAAAAGAAGACACACAAACATATGAAAAAGCACTCAACATTGCTAAGTATCAGGGAAATGCAAACTTAAACCACAATGAGATACCACCTTACTCCTGCAAGAATAGTTATAATTAAAAAGTCAAAAAATAATAGATGTTGGCATGGATGTGGTGAAAAGGCAACACTTCTACACTGCTCATGGGAATGTAAACTAGTACAACCACTATGGAAAACAGTATAGAGATTCCTTAAAGAACTAAAAGTAGAACTACCATTCGACCTAGAAATCCTACTACTAGGTGTCCACCCAAAGGAAAAGAAGTCATTATATAAAAAAGATACATGCACGTGCATGTTTATAGTGGCACAATTCACAATTGCAAAGATATGAAACCAACCTAAGTGCCCATCAACTAACAAGTGGATAAAGAAAATATGGTGTATATATGCTATATTAGAACACTACTCAGCCATAAAAAGGAATGAAGTAATGTCTTTTGCAGCAACTTGGATGGAGCTGGAGGCCATATTCCAAGTGAAGTAACTCAAGAATGGAAAACCAAATATCACATGTTCTCATTTATAAGTGGGAGCTAAGCTATGAGGATGCAAACGCATAAGAATGATATAATGAACACTGCGGACTCAAGGGGGAACAGTGTGGGGGATGAGGGATAAAAGACTATATATAGGGTATAGTGTACACTGCTTGAGTGATGGGTGCACTAAAATTTCAGAAATTACCACTAAAGAACTTGTCTATGTTACCAAAACCACCTGTAACCAAGAAACTACTGAAATTTTTGAAAAAAGAATTCTAGGTTGAAAAAAACATTTTCCCTTGGGACTTTGAAAGCATTGCTCCATTATCTTCTGGTGATCCCAGTCTGGTTCTCTTTCCTTTGCTCTCCCATTCCTAAGAATTATCTTGTATTTCACATCATCTTGGGCATTACACGTAAGCAGTACTGGGCTTCTTCTTGTTCCTTGAACATGTCAAACTTTACCTACCTACCTCTTGCCTCTTCCTGAAATGTTCTTCCCCCAGTCCCCTTGTGGCTGGCTTCATTTCATCAATCAGGTCTGAGCTCAAATGTTGGCTCTCAGAGAGGACTTTCTTTACCAACCTAGCTAAACTGGCAAACACTAGATGTGTAAAAATATTGAGTTAATTTAAAATAATTCATTCATTAAATCTTATTGGGCCAGGCACAGTAGCATGTAATCCCAGATACTCAGGAGGCTGAGGTGGGGGGATTGCTTGAGCTCAGGAGTTTGAAACCAGCCTGGGCAACATAGTAAGACTCACATCTCAAAAATAAATCTAATTGAGATTCTGCAGAATATTTCAAAAAGGAGTTAGTATTATTTGAACTGTGCCAAATTCACAATTTTATTCATTTTCATGGCTATGCACGTGGGAAAAAAATGAATCTCAAATGCCTACCTCACACCATACATAAAAAATAATTTAGGTGCCTTATAGATCTAAATGTAAAAGAAAAACTAATAAATATTCTAGAATAAGACATAAAATATCTTCATGATCTTGTAGGATGGCAGATTCTTAAGCAGGACACAAAAAGCCTTAACCATTAAGACAAAAGTTAATAAACTGGACTAGATTAAAATTTAAAGCTTCTGTTAATCAAAAGACATTATGGAGTAAAAAGACAAATGAGAAAAGATATTTGCAATACACAATGCACAAAGAATGCATTGTTAGAATATATAAAGAACGTTGATCATTAATAAGAAGAAGGCAGACAATGAAGACATACCAACAGAAAAATGGGCAAAATATTTGAACAAATACTACACAAAAGAAGATATCCAAGTGGCTGATAAAGATATGAACATAGTGCTCAATTTCACTATTTCTCAAAGAAATGCAATTTAAAAGCATAACATAATATCACTATACATTCACCAGAGTAGCTAAAATGAAAAAGACAAATGATATCAAATGCCAGCCAGTGTTTGGAGCTTCTAGGACTCATATTCAGTGCTGGATATATATACTTATCAATTTCCTTTGGAAATCATCTTTAAAGCTAAACATATCCATGCACTGTGACTTGGCAATTCCACTCCTGGAAAAATTCCCGATAGAATTGCGCACATATTTTCATCTAAAGGTATTTACCAAAGAATGCTCACAGCAGAACTATTAGTAATAGCCTAAAACAGGAGGCCAGGCGCGGTGGCTCATGCCTGTAATCCCAGTACTTTGGGAGGCCGAGGCGGGTGGATCACCTAAGGTCAGGAGTTAGAGACCAGACTGACCAACATGGAGAAACCCCGTCTCTACTAAAAATACAAAATTAGCTGGGCATGGTGGCACATGCCTGTAATCCCAGCTACTCGGGAGGCTGAGGCGGGAGAATCACTTGAACCCAGGAGGCAGAGGTTGCAGTGAGCCAAGATCACGCCATTGCACTCCAGCCTGGGCAACAGGAGCAAAACTCTGTCTCAAAAAAAAAAAAAAAAACAAAAAAACCCAGGAAACTACCCAAATGTCTCTCAAAAGTAGAATGAATAAATTGTGCTGTAGTCATAAAATGGAATACTATTTAGTATGAGAATAAATGAACAATTATATGCAACAACATGAATACACCTCATAAACATATACATAGTAAGAGAAGCAATATACCAAAGATTTTATATTCTGTTCCATTTATATAAAATTCAAAAATAGGCAAAAACAATCTATTAGTTTAAAGTTATTATCTTTGCTTTCTCTTGGAGTAGGTGGGTAGTGGGGTCTGAACAGAACTGAGAGAGGGCACCAGTGAGATTTCTGGGGCACTGGTAATGTTTTTAGCTTTTGATCTGGGTGCTGATTACATGAATATATTCACTTTGTGAAAATTCATCAATCTATACATTTCTGATTTGAGCACTTTTCTGTATGTATGTTATAGTTCAATAGAAAGGTTGCCAAAAAATGATGTTGTGGGAATTAAATAAGATAAAAAATTAAGGAACTCTATTCAGTGCATAGCAAATGACAAGTACCCATTAAATGTTAATTGTTAAATTTCATAGTATAGTCATCATAGTGAGCCGAAGTGAGACTTTTTTTCACCACTGCAAAAAGTAAATTTGAAAAACAGAATCTTACCCATTAGGATGGCCATTATTTGAAAAAAAATAAAAATAAAAAATAAAAAAATAAAAAAAAACAGACCATAAGAAGTGTTGGCAAAGATGTGGAGAAATTGGAAACCTGTACATTGCTGATAGGAGTGTAAGACGGTGCAGCCACTGTGGAAAATAGTATGGTGGTTCCTCAAACAATTAAACATGGAATTACCACATGATCCAGCAATTCCACTTCTAGATATATACCCAAAAGAATGGAAAGCAGGGACTTGAAGAGATATTTGTACACCAAAGTTCATAGCAGCGATATTTACAATAGCTATAAGGTAAAAACAACCCAATGTCCATCAACAGACGAACGTATAAACAAAATGTGGTATATCCATACAATTGAATAGTATTCAGCCTTAAACGCTGGGCACAGTGACTCATGCCTGTAATCCCAGCACTTTGGGAGGCCAAGGCGGGTGGATCACAAGGTCAGGAGATCGAGACCATCCTGATTAACATGGTGAAACCCCGTCTCTACTAAAAATACAAAAAATTAGCTGGGTGTGGTGGCGGATGCCTGTAGTCCCAGCTACTCGGCAGGCTGAGGCAGGAGAACGGCGTGAACCCGGGAGGCAGAGCTTGCAGTGAGCCAAGATTGTGCCACTGTACTCCAGCCTGGGTGACAGAGCGAGACTCCATCTCAAAAATAAAATAAAAAAAAAAAGGAATGAAATTCTGACAGATGCTACAACTTGGATAAACCTTGAAGACAGTATGCTATGTGAAATAAGCTATACATAAAAGGACATTGTCAAAAAAAATCTTTTCCAACTGCTCTGAAATATTATCTTTATCATAAATCAAGTGGCCTATATGTGTCAGTTCACTTCTAGACCCTCTATTCTATTCATGCGTTTGTCTATTTTTGGTCCATAATACCATACTATCTTAGTTACTGTAACTTCCAATAAGGCATGATATGCAGTAGTATAATCCTTCCAGCTCTGTTTTGCTTCAGGATTATCATGGCTATTTGCATTTCTATGCATATTTTAGACTCCCACTGCTTATCGATTTCCATTAAAGCACATGCTGGGATTTTGAATGGAATTGCATTGAATTTATGAATCAATTTGATAAGAATAACGATGCTTTGAATTAGTAACTATCCCCATTATGGAGATGAGAAAACAGATTTGAAGAGATTATGTAACTTGCTCAAAGTCACACAGCCAGTATTTGAACCCAACACTGCACTCTTCTATGTCTGACTTCAGAGCCTTCACATTGAACCATGCCTTCCAAGTAGACTAAAATATCTCTACTACTACTGTCACTCATTGCCACCTGAGGACAGAAATTATGTCATCTATGTTTGTATCTACTTAGCTGCTAGACATTGCCCAGGACTAAGAAACTGTTCAATAAGTGCTGATTCAGTGATCAATTAAATGGGTGGGTGAGTAAGGGAGTGAATAACTAGCTTCTGAGAACATAATGCCTTGCTGGCTGCTAGATGCATTTGCATTTGTCCCTCAGAGACAAATACCTAAATAAACAAACCAAACAGACTGGGTGTGGTGGCTGTCATCCTAGCACTTTGGGAAGCCGAGATGGGAGGATCACTTGAGCCCAGGAGTTCAAGACCAGCCCGGGCAACATAGGGAGACCCTGTCTCTACAAAAAAAAAAAAAGAAAAATGCTTAAAAGATTTTTTTTTTTTTGAGACGGAGTCTCGCTCTGTCGCCCAGGCTGGAGTGCAAGTGGCACAATCTCGGCTCACTGCAAGCTCTGCCTTCTGGGTTCACGTCATTCTCCTGCCTCAGCCTCTGGAGTAGCTGGAACTACAGGCGCCCGCCACCACACCCCGCTAATTTTTCGTATTTTTAGTAGAGACGGGGTTTCACCATGTTAGCCAGGATGATCTTGATCTTCTGACCTTGTGATCCACCCACCCTGGCCTCCCAAAGCGCTGGGGTTTTTAAAAACCAAAACTGACATTAATTAAATAAAAATTTTGTTCTGTTACTTTTTTCTTTTTCTTTTTTTTTTTTTTTTTTTTGAGACGGAGTCTCGCCCAGGCTGGAGTGCAGTGGCGTGATCTCGGCTCACTGCAACCTCCGCCTCCCAGGTTCAAATGATTCTCCTGCCTCAGCCTCCCGAGTAGCTGGGATTACAGATGTGTGCCACCACACCCAGCTAATTTTTGTATTTTTAGTAGAGATGGGGTTTCACCATATTGGCCAGGCTGGTCTCGAACTCCTGAACTCGTGATCCACCTGCCTCAGCATCCCAAAGTGCTGGGATTACAGAAGTGAGCCACTGCGCCCTTCCTGTTGTTGCATTTTAACCCCTAACAGCTTAAGTCTTACCACCTAACTACTATTTGACTTCCTGTAGAACTCTCCAACTCGTTCTCATTTTGATCCAACTGCCACGACTGAATGGAATAACGTCTACAGTGCCATGTAACCAACATCACTAGGTGTAAGGGAAGTCTGTTGGATTACAACTGCCCCACATTTACTCCCCATCCCTAACAGCATCCTAGTTTCCTTTATTGGAATCACCTCTTCTGCACCAGGCATAGGTTGGTGGTTCTACTTACTCCTAGCTGAGAAGTGGGTGGGTGGCCTAAGCTTGATCAATCTGATGTTCTTTCCCTGGCATTGGAATCTTGAGCAAAGAGAAAATAAGCAGGGATTGGCCACAGCACCACGCCACCCTGCCCCGCACTGACCAGGCAGTTCCTTGAGGGGATGGCTGCTGAGGTTTGCCAGCCATGCTCTCCAGTCTCCTGATGATTCTTCGAGCCTCTGGGAGCCTTCCAACATCTTTATTTTTTGCTTAAAATTTTTTGCTACCAAAAGTTTCCTCACTGATACAGAATCTAATACCAGAAGTGGGATGTTGCAAGGCTAAGTGGAGGCATTTGAGTGAAAAGAAATAATTGAGAATTTAGTAATTCTTTGTTAAGTTATAGTAAATGGCTTGTTAAACCATTGCCTAGTAAGTCCTGAGATTTAGACTATATGCTTCCTGAGGCTTTAACATTAAAGGATATTGTAAAAAAATAAAAAAATAAAAAAGTTTTGGATTTTGGAGTGTGCTGACAACTTCTTCAGTAAGGTCTTCCAAGAAAGAGGTAAGATTAGACTGAAACTGTCAGGGGCGTTTGAGCCAGAGCAACTCCATCTTGAATAGGAGCTGGGTGAAATAAGGCTTAGACCTATGGGGCTGCATTCCCTGGAGGTTATGACATTCTTAGTCACAGAATAAGATACGAGGTCAGCACAAGATACAAGTCACAAAGACCTCGCTGATGAAACATCATGTGGTAAAGAAGCCTGCCAAATCCCACCAAAACCAAGACGGTGACAAAAGTGACCTCTGGTCGTCCTCACTGCTCATTATACGCTAATTATAATGCATTGGCATGCTAAAAGACACTCCCACCAGCACCTTGACAGTTTACAAATGCCATGGCAACGTCAAGAAGTTACCCTATACTGTCTAAAAAGGGGAGAAACCCCCAGTTCTGGAAAGTGCCCACCCCTTTCCTGAAAAACTCATGAATAATTCATCCCTCGTTTAGCATATAATCAAGAAATAACCATAAAAATGGCCAACCAGCAGCTCATGCTGCTGCTCTGCCTATGGAGTAGCCATTCTTTATTCCTTTACTTTCTTCATAAACTTGCTTTCTCTGTATGCACTCACCCTGAATTCTCTTGCACAAGATCCAAAAACCCTCTCTTGGGGTCTGGATCGGGACTCATTTCCAATAACAAAACTGGCCCATCTAAAAGCAAGAGACAAGAGAAAATAACAGGTTTGCTAAGAGTTGCCTTTTTTGCCAATGGCCTGCTGTTCCATTTGTCCAGGAGTACAGGAAAAGCTCCTTTCTTCACCCTCACAGTTGGCAAAAGAGCTGTGCATGGTGGCTTGTGTCTATAATCCCAGTAGTTTGGGAAGCTAAGGCAGGTAGATAGTTGGAAGCCAGGAGTTCAAGACCAGCCTGGGCAACATAGTGAGAGTCTACCTCTACAAAAAAAAATTTTTTTTTTAATTAGCTGGGCATGGTGACGTGTCTTCCCCCCTACTAGGGAGGCTGAGGTAGGAGGATCACTTGAGTGCAGAAGTTCAAGGCTGCAGGAGCTATGATCACACCACTGCACTCCAGCCTGAGTGACAGAGGGAGACCCTATGTAAAATACAATACAATATAATACGAAACATAAAGTGAGCAAAAGAAAGGCAGGAACATGGGAACCAAACAGGAAATAAGATTGAGGCCTGGGAGGCAGCCCTCCCAAGCACCTCCTATTATGCCTTGAACAAAGAAGTCAACACTGCCCTTGGGAAGATGCAGCAGGATGCAGCCCGAGAGCAGCACACAACAGGGATTATTGCTCCAAGAGGACTGCGGGCCCAGGCCCCCTGGGGTTGAATCCCCACTCTGCCATTTACTAGCAGGTTACTTTATTGCTCCATGAATAGTTTTCCCAAATTGTGCATGGTAACAGTTCCTGTCTCACAGGGCTGCTTATGAAGATTAAGTGAGTTAATAATACATATAAAGCTTTTAGAACAGTGCCTGCCCCGTAGTAAGCAATCAATACATGTTACTCCTAATATTTTTGTTGTTATTATGAGGAATGAGTAGTTTGAGTCCTCCCCACCCACCCTATTATTTTGGCTTTTCTCCAGTTGAGGCCAAGACAGAAGCATCAAATTGAAGGGATCAGGGGATGGCCAGAGCACTGGGCCCCATGCTAGGAGGTTGGTATTCCCAGGGAGGGTTTTGTTTCAAAGAGTATGACATGGTAAGATCTCTGACTCTGGGTACTCTCCATGGCATTAGCCAAGAGCAAATAGACCAGGACCCCATTAATTTTTAAGGGTGTCATTTTGCCAAATAATCCTCAAGCCTGGCCTACAATGGCCTAGGATGGTGATTTCCAGGCTTCCAAACTCACATCAACAGAGAGAGAGCTGCTGAAACAGTGCAGCTCCCAGAAAGGGGCACCCCTCCTCAATGTGCATGTCACAGGGTCCCATGAAGGACAATCCACAGGAGAGATTTTCCCGGAGAGACAAGCAGGGGCCCCAGAGGCCAATGGGCAAAGGCGAGCCTTGCAGAGGGCAGAGCTGGGGGAAGTCACTTATTTGTTCCCAGGAGATCAAGTCTGTGTGAATTCTGGCAGAGTCAGATATGGGCTATGGGCCAGTGACCACTGTGAGTTGTTTCCTATTCTTTCGTTTTCCAAAGGAGAGTTATTACTGCAATTTCCCTGTTCTCTCTCTACCACTGTCTACTGAATGCTGATTAAATTTACCATTTAACCTCAGTGGGCCACAGGGGACCAATAAGAGCTCCATGTATGAGGACCACACATCACCCAGAGAACCAGAACTGGATAAAATCATGGCTTGTCTCTTTGAGGGAAAGAGGTTGATTGGGTTTGGTGTGGAGGGTGGATATTTTTGAAGGCATGTTTATGGAGATAGAGGTAAGTGTGGCTATTGGGCAGCTAGAGGGGGTAGACTATACTAGACATATGTTGTTTTTGCAACCCAGCCTCCATTCAGTCTTCTGATAAAATAGCCTCTTCCAAATGTGGTTGGGTTGGCATCCCAGTCCTATGCAAAAATCTAGGGATGGGCCTTGATTCTCTTAAGCCAATTGACATGCCCCCACCTATATAAAGAAAGCCAATGAAATTTGATACATGTACTAAGTCTGGAAAAAGAAGAGTTTCTCACTCCTCTCTCCATCTGTCTTCAACAGAAGTTACTGGAAAGAGACCTCTCTTCCCCTGGATGGCATCGTGCGAAGACGTGTGACTTGCAATCACCGTGGACATTTGTGACCACAAAGACCCATGAAACTGGATGATGAAGCCAAATCTAATACCACAGAAGGCAGAGCAATGAGAGGGGGAGAGGCCGGCCTTGGTGACATTGTTTGAATCTAGTCTTCTCTGAATCAGTCCCACCTTAGCCCTTCTCAATCATGTAAGTCAGAATATCCCCTCATTTAAGCCACAGCTTCTGTCATAGCATAAGGAGTTCTCATAGGTTCATTAGCACAATTGGTGATTTTTATCTTTTAATAATAAAACATGTTATTTATCAAGAGTTTTATAGTTTACAAAACATTTGCATAGACAGACCTCTTTTGATGTTATTACCTCCCAAATAGGGCAGGCAGACCTTGCGTTATTATCTTCCTTTTAATAGGTGAGGAAACTGGGCTTAGAGAGTCTACTGCCAAGGGACACTCAGCCAGTAATTAGAAGGGCTAGAGCTTGAACTCAGGTCTTCTGACTTTAAGAAAAATTCTCATGTTGCAGTAGGTGTTGCACAGACCCATAGCAGAACATAGCTTCTGTTCTAAATTCTGCAGTAGAACAGGATAGTCCTGCACCCAACCCAACTGATGTTCTCTCTCCATCAAATTCTCAACAGTCTTGCCTGGATTTCAAATCCTGAGCCCCGGAACAATTGCCTCTGCAGGAGGGGAAAGGACTCTGAGATATCTCTGGGGCAGTCATGCAGGAGATCATTTTCCCTTGTGGTTTCATTGATTTTATGATGAGGGAGTCTGTGATCTTAGTTGGAAATATTTATGCTCTAAGGGGAGAGACTCAGGAGTCTCAGTCGTGTCTGTAGGCCACCCACCCCCAGGGACCTTCTTAATTTAGTGATTCCTCCCCTCCAGCCCTCCTTCCCCTGTCAGCCTGCCTTTACTCAGGGTGAGGGAGAGTGAGTGATGTATTTATGAGAGTGGAGTTCCAGAGCCCACGTGGAGGAGTAAATTACAAGTGAATGCACCTCCAGGATGGGGTGGCCTCCCTTGTCCTGGCGGCACTTCAGAGCTTCCTGAAAATTCCCCAAGGAGAACAGCCAGTCTCAGATGGCTTCAACCCTCTGATGGCTTTGTCAGACACCTGTCCAAGCGTCCTCCAAGATCTGCCAGCTTTAACTCACTTGTTTCCTCCAAGATCTGCCAGCTTTAACTCACTTGTTTCCACACCTGCTCACACAGAGAGTGGTGCCCCTTTGCAGAAGGAGACACGGAGGTGCAGGGAGGTCCAGATTATAAAGTTAGAAGGCTCAGGGGCTAAATGCACCCTCCAGATGCCCTTCTGGAGTTCCATCTACCAGCACTACCCTCCCTGAAGGGCCAGAACTGTGTCTCATCTGTCTTTAAGTCCCCATCTCTAGCACAAACTATGGCCAACAGATGGGGCTCAGTACATTTTTGTGGAAATCATTGGCAACTTTGCCATCCTTTTGATTAAAGTCCAACTTGAATTTCCCATTCCTTTAGGCTACAGAGAACAAAGACCTTAAGATGCTCATAGGCATTGGGTAGTATCCCATCTGATTCCTCAGTAACTCTTCCAGGTACCAAAATAAAAATCATTTACATTAGTAAAATTGCTTTACAATTTACAAAGTCCCTTTACTTATATCCTGCCATTCATCTCAACAACCATGAGGCTGGCACAGTTTCACCCATCTCAGAGATGAGGAAACGAAGACACAGAGAGTTTGGGTAATTTGCCAAAAGTCACACAGCTGATAAGTGACAAAGACAGGACTCACACCCAGGTTTTTTAATTCTGAGTCCAGGGTTCTTTCCGCTGCATCATAACAAGCAGTGTTTCTTGTTTTGTTTTGTTGTTGTTGTTGTTGTCGTTTTGAGATGGAGTCTTGCACTGTTGCCTGAGCTGGATGGAGTACAATGGTGTGATCTTGGCTCACTGCAACCTCCACCTCCCAGGTTCATGCGATTCTCCTGCCTCAGCCTCCCGAATAGCTGAGATTACAGGCACCCACCACCACACCTGGGTAATTTTCTGTATTTTTAGTAGAGACGGGGTTTCACCATGTTGTCCAGGCCGGTCTCAAACTCCTGACCTCATGAAACGCCCTCCTCAGCCTCCCAAAGTGCTGGGATTATAGGCGTGAGCCACCGCACCCTGCCATGGTGTATTTTTATCACCACTTTCTCACAGGCCCTGATGGGCTACCGGAGAAAGAGGAAGCTGAGTCCAGGGTGGGAAATCCCCTACTCCACCTGAGGCAATGGAGCAGGAAGATGAAGGTTGTCTCCAAGCTTCCTCCACTTCCTGTGCACCTACTGCAGGCCAGGTCCCTACACACACTGACCTGCTTCCAGGAGAGGATTTACAGAGAAGCTGAAGCTTCAAGCCCCTCCTGTGGCCCTGGTTAATGGGTGCCACCAATTGACTACACAAGAACACCTGAAATACCCTGAGCTCATAAATAAAAGAAACCTCAGAGAGGTTTTCCCAAATTTGACAACAATCCTAAAAATGTGCATGACATTACAAATAATGATTAGTGGAGCTGAATAATAAGCTCTCAGTAATCAAAACTAACTTTTGATGAACCGTGCTATTAAAGACTGAATTATACTTCTCTTCTGGCTATGGACAATATTACAAAATCTTTGTCATTGTAGGGAGTGATCAAACAGCATTTAGTCAAAACGTAGGAAAGAAAGTATTTCAATTTTATTTTATTTTTATTTTTATTTATTTATTTATTTTTGAGACGGAGTCTCGCTCTGTCCCCCAGACTGGAGTACAGTGGCACAATCTTGGCTCACTGCAAGCTCCGCCTCCCGGGTTCATGGCATTCTCCTGCCTCAGCCTCTCTAGTAGCTGGGACTACAGGTGCCTGCCACCACGCCCAGCTAATTTTTTGTATTTTTAGTAGAGACTGGGTTTCACCATGTTAGCCAGGATGGTCTCGATCTCCTGACCTCGTGATCCACCCGCCTCGGCCTCCCAAAGTGCTGGGATTATAGGCGTGAGCCACCGCGCCCGGACAAGTATTTCAATTTTAGATTTGGGGGTATGTGTGCATGTTTGTTGCAAAGATACGTTGTGTAACGCTGGCGTTTGGGCTTCTCTTGAACCCCACCCAAATAGTGAACGTAGCGCCCAATGGATAGTTTTTCTACCCACCCTCCTGTCCTTCATCCCCCATTTTGGAGTCCCCAGTGTCTATTGTTTCCATCATTACGTTCGTGCACACCCATTGTTTAACTCCCACTTATAGGTAAGAACACTCAGGATTTGGTTTTCTGTTTCTGCATCAATTTGTTTAGGATTATGGCATCCAGCTGCATCCATGTCGCTGCAAAGGATATGATTTCATCAGAAAGAAAGTATTTGAAAGAGCTTTGTTCAGGTAGTTAATTTTTTCTTGGATTTGTGATATTTATGCTATTTGTTGGCTTTTAAAATGTATAATTTTTGTCAATTCTAATTATAAATAAATGCTCATTTTGTACCTAACTTATTATAATTTTCCATCCTGTTTTCTTAAAGAAAGCCCCATCAAATTGTAAAAGCCTCAGGTTGGATCCAACCCTGCAGGGCCACCTCATTTAGATACTATTGGCATAATAACTCTGTGAAAGAATTACTATTATTATCTTCATTTTATAGACGAAGAAACTAAGGTTCAGAGATGATCACTTTGTCCAGATCCCACAGACTAGTCAGGAGCAAGTCTTGGTTTCAGACTCAGATGTGACCCACAGTCCAAGCTTTTCCTCCTATGTGATTACTAGAACCAACCTTTGTGGAAATTAATTTATGGTCCAGCCACTTAATGTTTTGGGAAACTGTGGTTTTAAAATATGTCCACAAATTATTTGGTACACTTTCCTCCAAGAGGTCATCCCTAACTCTGCTCCCATTGTGTGCAGGCTGGACTTAATGACTTGCTTTGAACAAATAGAATATTGAGGATGATGGCAAGAGATTGGATCTTGAAAGATACTGGGGCTTCCTTCTAGTTCTCTCTTTCTTGGACAACTCTTTCCAGGTCATGCTAACTATCATGTCATGAGGACACTCAGGCAGCCTATGGAGAGGTCCACATGGTGAGGAAATGAGACCTCTGGCCAACAGCTTTATGAGTGCACCATCTTGAATCTCCAACACCAATTCAGCCTTCAGATGATTGTAGCCCAACCAACATCGTGACTGCAATCTCATGAGAGACCACCCATTGCAAACCTGCTCCTGGATTCCTGACCCTCAGATACTATGAGATAATAAATGTTTTTAGCTGCTAAGTTTAGGGGTAATTTGTTATGCAGCAATAGATAATTAATATGGGAACTGCTTAATGTTGTTGTAATGGAGATGCTGACTAGGTGTTTCTAAAATGTTTACACAGGAGATTGGGAGGGTGTGATTGGCTCCCTGCAAATCCATCACTACTGGAAAACAATTTATACACATGTTTTACCAAGGGTGGATCAATATTGTACTTTATTCTGCATTTGCAAATATCCTCTCAATTAATCAGATTAGCTGTGGTGGTGCAGATATTCCAGCTGCCCTCCCGTCACCAAAATGACCTCTTTACATTGAGGACCCAAGCGAAGGTTAAGAAGGAAAATATCTCATTTTTTGTTACCTCTCTCGCTTGACAAAGGATTTGAAACTTTTTATAATATTACATCCTTTTAGCATATAAATAAGACAATGAGAAACAAAAGTCAAAAGCAGAATGTTGAACAATCTGAAGATCAAGACTAGAGCAAATTTGGAATGTGCTATGCAAGCTCCAGGTCCTCCACAGTTATTCAAAACAAGCCATTCATTTTGGCTCTGAGCTTCCCAGAGGAAGCACAGGAAGCAAATTCCCACCGTCAGGGCCAGCTTCATGTGGCTGCAGCCAGTGCAGTTGCACAAGGCCCTGTACTCCAAAGGCTCCATACTTGGGAGTAATGCTCTGAGGTTGCCATTTTGAAATTCTTCAGTATTTTATCCTTGAATTTGTGTTTTGTAAGTGAAATCTGACATCCCAGTGGAGCATATAACGGGGATTTGGAGCCTCTGCTCACAGTGTGTGCCTGCTGCCTGCTGCCCGTCACCTCCCTGTCCCCTGGTGGACTACGCTTGCCCCGCCTCCCCTTCCCCTGCCTGCTCTACAACAGCCACCACCCTCCACCAGGGAGGTATCAGCAGAGGGAGGCCAGCACCTTGCCATCACTCTCTGCCCTGCCACAGGGACCTGGGCATAGATGTGGGTAGGGTAAGAGGTGTGTGCCCCAAGGTGTCTTGGTGCAGGACAAGGTGGTGGTCGTCCCCACCTCTGGCTGGCAGTGCCCCACATGTCTAAAAGGAATCCTCCCTACAGCTCTCAGGAAAGGAGAGACTGAGGGATATTCTTTGCTGCTGTGGCCAGGCAGAGGCACTGACACCAGGGTGAGGCGTGTGGCTGAGAGGCTCCATCCCAGCCATGCAGAGTGGCAGGTCACCTTTGGCTGCAAACTTGGCAGAGGTCTCGTGTCCACCCCAGATCCTGGTGCCAATCATGCTCCAGCACAGAGCTTGCAGTCCCTGGGAGCCACCTGTCCACCGTGGGTGGGGCAGCAAGTGCATGGAAAGGGGACATTGACTTCCCAGGGCCCCACATTTTCATTTTGCACTGAGCCCACAAATTATTTGGCCAGCCTTGTCTATTGTGCCCTAGGGAAAGAAGAATCCGTTTCTGAGAGTTAAGGAAGTTTTTCCGTCCCACGTGTCTAAAAGGAATCCTCCCTATAGCTCTCAAGAAAGGAGAGGCTGAGGGATATTCTTTGCTGCTGTGGCCAGGCAGAGGCACTGGCACCGGGGTGAGGAGTGTGGCTGAGAGGCTCCATCCCAGCCATGCAGAGAGGCCGGCTGCCCAGGGACCCACCCATGCAAGGAGCTCTGCAGCCTCGGAATCCAACCCTGAAGCACCAAGTGTCTGCAGCCCCGCTGAGCTCTCGCAGCAGCCCACGAGGTGCGGAACAGGCTGTGCTGCATTCTCTGTGACTGGAAATTCACTAGGCATTCAGTGAGCCAACTCCATGTGGTTTGAAAACGCCACTAAAATGTTGTACAGGCTTGGCAGCTGGTCCGTGTTTCCTGGGGGGAGTCTCTATGCCAGGGGCTGCTCCTTTGCCTGGGAGCAAATCACAGTGTCCCACACATGTAGGCTGACTTGGTAAAGGAGGGGACACAGGCCCACCCTGTGCAGGCAGCAGGGGTTTGTCATGGGGGCCTAGAGTCTGACCAAAATCAAGGAACTCTATGGGAAAGATGTGAAGACAGAGTTTACAGACTTGCCACATGGACCTAGGTATTTGCAGCAGTCCCCTCCTCTCTGCCTTCCCACTGCCTCCTTGTCAAATGAGGCATTTCCAGGCATCTCCCTCTGCAGGGTCTTCGGGGCCAGGCTTGCCAATCCCGAGCAGAGTACAGAATGCACTGGGAGGAATTCATGTCATATTTCGTTCCTAGATGGTGAGCTTTTCTGATTCCAAAGGAGTACATTTCCTTTTCCATCCAAAACAAAAATCTCCAAACACTCCCTTGGGCCAACAAGTCTGCCTGAGATGTCACCGGCATTTAGGGTTTGTCCAGGACGTTTAGATCATCTTTGTTTGTCCAGGGCTGAGGGGTTTCAGTGCTAAAATGAGGCCACTCTCAGGCAAATAGGAAGGTTGGTCACCCAATTGCCATTTAGATAACTGAGAAGCCAGGTAAATCCAGATTATTTTTTTCAATAAAAAATTAATGATCACATTTATCACTCACCTTCAGGAGGACATATCTTAATATGAAATAAAACTGTCTGTGCTGAATTTCCTCAGGAAAGCCCAGGGGTCTTTCATGAGGATACAGTAAGGGAAAGGAAGGACAGAGATCTGTTTCCTAGACTTGGCCTCTTTGCCTTAAAGTTTAGTTTTATCTAGCAGCACCTGCAAATGATAACTCCTTGGAGAAGTGTGCTTTTCTAGAAAGGCGAGTAAGGTGAGAGGTCAGTTGTTCTCTGTGTACACACACCTACGTGGAAGAAAACTGTTCAACTTAAAATGCTAGCAAGGGCCTCCTAGGGTTGCCTACTTTTCAAAGGTTTGCGCTATTCTTGAATATGAAAATGAGCCTGCAACATCAGCTGTGCAAGAAAATTAACTTTTTTTTTTAAAGCTCTTAGCTTAAGTTCTACCAGGAGTCTTCATTGTATTGTGGTGGCGGGAGCTTGATCTTAGCCTATTCTGGAGTCCCCATCTTTTCTTCAGGGTTAATATCGAAGTTAGGAGGAGCCAGGAGAGGGAGTACTTAGTGTAATGCTAAGGTGTAAGGCAAGAAGGCGGGGGCAGTGGCATCTCATGAGACTAGGAGCAAATACTTAGTGAGCACTTCCACTGTGCCAGACAATAAAAGCTTCATCTGTGTTCCATCTTTTGTTATCTTGGACCAGTAGTGATCCGTACAATTTTTACCCACATTTTATAGATGAGGCACAGAGAAGGTAAGGGGCTTACAAAAGGATTACTTGGCTAGGAAGAGGCAGAGCTGAGATTTAAAACCAAAGGCCTGATTCCAGAGGTAGCACACCTAAGGTCATTCATTTAACAAATATTGATGGATCACCTATTATCTGACCTAGGCCCACAGGATGGAGCCTAAACAGAAAGGAATCCCTGCCTCAAGGAGCTTCCGTTCTGGCCTCTTCACTCCACTGTTTCTTGCAGCAGCCGTGAGGCATCCACTCCCCGTCCTGGTCCTGGGGCATTATTTCCTCCAGGCTGCTTTTTTCCTTGCTCTCATTCTAGGGGACCCTTCGGGCCCTGTGACTCTCTTTTTACTTCCACTCTTCTCCTAGGAAGGTGGACGTGCATTCTGCTGTCTGCGCCGTGCTGGCTCGGACCTCTTCTACTCCCATCTGCTCACAAACTCAAAGCACTTCTAAACCCCAGGCACATCCGCTCACTCATCATGCCCAGGGCCATTTCAGGCTGGCACATCGACCATGCACACGGGCCGTTCCTGCTCTGGGGCCTGATCCCCAGAACTCTGAACATCTAGCTCAAATGGGGAACAGGGTGTCATAACTGCCTTTCTCAGGAAGATCTACACGTGCCTCATTTCTCTTCTTACTCTCCTCTTGCCCTGGTGGTGGGAAAACTGGTTCTAAGTCACCCACTTTTTTCTAGGTCCTGGGTCATCTCACAGCCATGGATTTTAAGTTTCCAAACCCTAAAGCATTTTCTCTGCTCGCCACAGAAAATCCCTTCCCTCCCACTGGGTGTGTGTGGCTGATCCTAAGTAGCAGAAGGGTCAAGCAGGGAATAGAGAAAAGACAGGGGAACGAACCCACCAGTTAACAATGCACAAGATCCCTTCACTTCAAACACCTGCCTGTTATGATTTCTACATTTTGGGCCCCATAGGTAAACACATTTCATGCACTATTAATGCTCACCTTGCCCTTTTGACAAATCCCCCTTTGTGCCTCCATTTACTCACTTGTAAAGTAGGAATAATGATAGTGCCCACCTCGTACAATGGTTGGGAAGATTAAAATCAGTTACAGCGTATGAAGTGCTCAGAACAGTTTCTGGCAAAGAGGGAGTGCCCTGTACATTGTTAGCTGTTATTATTATGATTATTATCATTTGTTGTTGTTGTCATATTTGTCTTTCTCATTACACATGTTTCAGGGTGAAGATAATGTTTTAAAAATTTATCTCCGTATCCAATTCAGCATATACCAGGGCCCAGCATACAGTAGATATTCAGTACATGTTGATTTATTGTTTTTATTTATTTTAGAGACAGGGCCTCGCTCTGTCAGCCAGACTGGAGTGCAGTGACACAACCATAGCTCACTGCAGCCTCGAACTCCTTGACTCAAGCAGTCCTCCCACCTCAGCCTCCTGAGTAGCTAGGAAAACAGGCACATACCACCACACCTGGCCAATTTTTTAAAATTTTCTCTAGAGATGGGATCTCACTATGTTGCCCAGGCTTTGAATTT
This sequence comes from Pongo pygmaeus, assembly GCF_028885625.2. NCBI lineage: Eukaryota > Metazoa > Chordata > Mammalia > Primates > Hominidae > Pongo > Pongo pygmaeus. The sequence continues at coordinate 53,485,440 of NC_072392.2, forward strand.
TAACCGAAGAAACAAACTGTTGTGTTTTGTTCTCTCTTAATAAAAATTCAGATTCAGAACTTTGATGTAAAGAAGTCACTTGACTCCTCCCCATTCACCACCCGCCCCTACCGCTTACAAAAGATTACATCCCTCAGACTGTCAGAGCTGGAAGAGACCTGGGGGATCATCTGGTCTAACCTTAGTTCACAGAGAAGAATTACAAAGCCCAGGAAGAGGAAAATGAACGGCTCATGGTCACTTAGTGGGTAAAAGAAGAATTTATAAGCCAGCTAGTGGGAGTTCAGTCATTTCCTTTGCAGGACTGCTCTCTGAGAAACAAAGCTCATCCCTTCCTTGTGCTCATGACTCACTGACAACATTTAATGAACACTCACCCTATGCCATGCTTAGGAGTGGGAAGACTGCAGGCCATGAGGCTAGAGCAGGGTTCAAATCCCAGTTCCACCCCTCGGCAGCTCACACCCTTGAATAAACCGAGCCTCATTATCCTCACTTATAAAACAGAGACAAATAATAAAGAGATAGCAGGAGTTTTGAGGGGAGTCAATGAACTAATGCGTTCATGTTTCTAGCATATAGTAGCAATGTTTGTTCCCCTCCTCTCCACTCTGGTAGCAAGCCAAAGAAGCAGAAGATGGGCCCTTGTCCTCAAGGAGATTATGATCCTGTCTCTCTGCAAGATGAAGAAGCTTGAGCAGAGATGAGCTGAGCAGAAAGTCAAAGGACAGAGAGTTAACTGGGAATGTTTAATGGGAGAGGCAATTCTAGTTTTAAAAGAGAGAAAGAAGATCGATTGGCAGGGAACATTAGAACGATTTCCTAACATGCTCTTCAGAGAGGCTTCCCCTGATCACCTGTACAAAGTAGCCCCCCATCACTCTCTGCCCCCTTGCCCAGCATTGTGTATCACAGCATTTACAGCTCTGACACCCTTGCTTGTCTTTCTGTTTGTCATCTGTACCCCCAACTAGAATGTATGCTCCAAAGAACAGGGAATTCTTCATTTGCCATCTGCTCGGTGCTGTCACTCCTGTTCTAAACAATGTCTGCATATCATAATTGCTTGAAAAATGTTTGTCATGTGAATATAGAGTGACAAATTACAAAAGTAGCTGAGTGATCTTGGGAAGAAAGGAATGATTTGCCTGGGAAGAGCATCTATGTTTAAAATATCAAGGAATTAGTGAATGGTGCTACAGTACTAACGGCTGGGATTTGACCATTTCCGATGGCAGAAAGGAGGTCTTTTCTGTTGAGCTGGTGGAGTAGCTTCTGTCTCTGGAAGGCCCAGATTCCCGACCTTTGGCCAGCTCTTTTCACTCCCATACCAACATGAGCCGAGATAGATAACCCCACCTCCTCAAGACTTGGGGTGCCTTTAGGTTAGCGCTTTACATGGGATCATCTGAAGTCACAAGTAATTCTCGAGTACGTCTGACTTTGTCGAACGTTAGCCCAGCTAAGTGTTAGAGAGATGGATGCTCACAGCCCACAAATAGCATGGTTGAATCACCAAGCATCTTGTTTGTGTTAGAGAGTGAGATAAACTCTAGGAGCCTTCGCCCATAAAACTGTCTGCAGTATTGAAAACATGCTTCATAAAAACTCCCTGATGACCAGGAATGTATCCTTCTAACGTGGGATTGGCTGAAAACACTTTCGAAAACAAATTACTACGGGTTGTCCAGTTTTGCCCATATGCAGTAGGGGGCGCTGTTGATACAAATTCCATCAGTACTACATAGACTCCATTACACTAACCACGGATGCGCCTTGTACACAGCTTTACCTGGACACTTAGCCCTGGTTCTTAACACTGAAGAGTTAACAGGTGTGCCAGGAGAAGAACGTGGCTTACTCAAACCGTTTGAAGGATATCATTTTCTTGGTTGGCATCCTATCAACTCTTAACTAGTTCTCTTCCTACAGAAACTTTTTCACCTTTTTCAGTTCTTACCATGTAACATTGACTTTTCTCCTAAAGAGATTATTTGTTGTTCATCCTAAGGATTAATGTTTGGTGTCCTGAGAATCACCATATTGGAGAAATGTCAAGATGTCTGAAAAGAGGAAGCCCAAGTCCTACCCACCAACTAGAAGAAAATTTAGACAAAGTCAAGTTGAACCCAACTCTCCCAAGAGATGAACTTACTAGGGCTGCAAAGGTACTTGTCTGGAAAACCACTCTTGGGTTTTCCAGACAAGTACCCCATAAGCAATATATTCCCCATAAGCAATATAGTCATTTAGGGAAGAAAGCTGCCCCTATAGAAGTCCCAAAGTGGGGTGCATGAGAGTTTCCAAATGCCAAATATTGTAGGGATACTCACCCACTTAGAAATTGGGCAATAGATTTGCATTTCTGGAAGCTCTGAGCTTATAGAATAAGGGATGAATAAAGGGTACCCTGGACCATGAATAAAAGATGCCCTCCGATCCTTCACCCTCTCTTAAGCAACAAGCTTCCAAGGCTGACTTGGCTTCACCAGATCCTGCTTTGGCCATCTTGGGATGACCAAATTACCATGTGGGTGAAGAAAGTACTGCGAATTGGGGGGCTATGAAGATACTTTGACATTTTCTGGAGTCTAGGACCTTCACTGTCCTCGACGGTGCTTCTATTCTAGTTCTTCTAGCAGAGGAGGGCAATGTTCCTGTGAAGTTCCTATGCTTCCTGTGGCTCAAAGCCTTTGAAACTGTGGATCCCGGCTAAAGGCTGACTCAGTGTCTCAGGACCCAGCAAGCCCCTCAGCCCCTCAGCTCCTTCAGCCTCCCTCCACACAATGCAGTGGATGGAGGTGCCAGAGAGAGTCTGCGAAACAAAGGTGGCTTTCACCCAGAGCCAGCTGAGAGGTGCCGACTGTGGTGGCGGGGTCTGCAGCCCTGAAGCTGGGTGCCGTCCTGTGACTCTGAGCTCAAAAATGTGTGAAATTTCTTTTTGCTGGGTATTCTACATCAAGCGGAACCTGTTCTCAGAGAAACATTCCATTTCACAGACCCTAATGGCTTTCCTCTGTGCTGATGCATTAATGAGGCTCTGGCTCGTTCTAATCAGAAGGAAGCCATGCAGATAATTGCCTGAATTTTTAATTCAGGGTTATGATAGGGGAATCAAAGTCACACTGCAGTTGCTGAGGCTGCCTCTAGTTCCAGGCCATTGACTTTTGCAATTTTCTTTGATTTCCCCCTCTCTGTCTCTTTCTCCCCACTCCCTCTTTCTCCCTCTCTCTCTCTCTGTCTCTCTCTCTCTCAGGCTTGGTGGAGACTGACAGTCAGTTTCAGGTTGGGGTGGAGTAGAGAAATAGGGGCAGCCCTTGGGGTCTCCCACAGTCTTTCTTCCTCCTCCTCTTTTGCAATCCTTCCCCTCACCCATGAAAGCATGGATCCTCCCTGCACCTGTCACCCCAGGGCTGGTTCTGGGAGAGTGCCCTGCAACTAGCCTTCCCACTCAGGGTCTCCGTGCCCATAAGCAAGGACAGGAAATTTGCCCCAGGAGAGGATCTCCCTTAGCAATTTACTTCTCGTTTCATCTCAGGTTTTAGGGCAAAGGAGAGAAATGATAAAGGGAAGGGAAAAAGAGATCAGGTGGCCAGAGCAGCTCAGCATCTTCCAATTCTTTGCAAAGGCAATTTGTTCTCCATTGTTGCTGAGACCAAGGGCAGGTGGGAAGTTGGAGGAACCTAAGCCTGAGGTCCTTCCTGAATTTTCTGCCCTGACATAATCATCACCGAGTGCTAGAACTTTAAAGAACTTACAGAACCCTGACAACTACAGGTGGTAGACAGAGGTAAATGCAAACTGGCTGTATGATAGGCCACTAACCCACAAATTAAAAAAAGGACCCAGAGGCTGGTACAGAAAGAGCCTCCCTGACATTGGCCAGTTTGCCCAGAATGTCCAGGGCCTTGGGCTGACACAGAATTTGCTAGGGTGAGAGTCGGCAGCCTTTATGGCTCAATTCCAACCAATAGTCACTTTCCAGGAGAGTGACTATTCTTGCAAGGGAAGTTTCTTCTCCCAGTATGCTCCAGTGCTGGCTATAGCAACACTATCGGCACACGTTTGCACTTTAAGCCAGCATTCAGCAGAGTGATTCTTTCTCTTCCAGATTGGTCCCCGAATCACTGGGCACCACACACATGGCATCTAAGAGCAAAATGTATCTCCACATCTCTGGCTCTGTGTATTGGTTCAGGATTTTTACTTTTAAGAGACAGAAGATAATTTTCAATGGGACTGACATCTCCGGGGTGCCAAGGACGTTATATACCATCATTCCATTTAACCATTACCAGTATGTTGTGAAGAAGAGATGACTGTCTCTACTTTCGAGATTGGGAAACTTGGGTTCACCAAAAAAGAACAGAAATTTTACTACCACCTGCACCTCACCTTCCAGGGGAAGTTTTGTTTTGTGGAATCCAGAAATCCCTTTAAAGGTTTATTTCCAGGGCTTAGCAATGCTACTGATAATGCAGTCTTTCCAATTGCAGGCTACAGCTTTCAGAAATCAAAAGAGGCAGTTACCTTTATTATGCTGGTGGAATTTGACCTCCACTGGGCTTTTGTTTCCTCAATAAAACATGGCCTCATATCTGAATAGCCCCCCTCCCAAGAATGCCAAAGCAACCTCACAAACTCTGCAGTCATCCACACGCTGACTCCTTAAGAACATCCCCAACAGAACTATCACTTGACCCAGCAATCCCATGACTGGGTATCTACCCAGAGGAAAATAAATCCTTCTACCAAAAAGACACATGCACTCACATGTTCATTGCCATGTTATTCACAATAGCAAAGACATGGAGTCACCTAGATGCCCATCCATGGTGGATTGGATAAAGCAAATGTGGTACATATACACCATAGAATACTATGCAGCAATAAAAAAGAATGAAATCACATCCTTTGCAGCAACATGGATGCAGCTGGAGGCCATTATCTCAAAGGAATTAATGCAGGAACAGAAAACCAAATACTACATGTTCTCACTTATAAGTGGGAGCTGACCACTGGGTACATACAGACACAAAGATGGGAACAATAGACACTGGGGACTCCAAAAGGGGAGAGGGAGGGAGGAGGGCAAGGGCCGAAAAACTACCTATTGGGTACTAGGCTCACTACTTGGGTGATAGGATCATTGATACCCCAAACGTCATTGTCATACAATATACCCAGACAACAAACCTGCACATGTACCCCTGAATCTAAAATAAAAGTTGAAATTACTAAAAAAAAAAAAAAAAAAAAAAAAAAAAAAAAAAAAAAAAAAAGCAGTCCATCTCTTCCAGAACAGTGGACCTCATCATGGTGCTAGACTATTTTATGATAGCACAGACTATCTCCAGGGATTTTTGGGAACCTCTGTTGAACTTTTAAAGCAAAATCAGTTACCATTTCTTTTTCTTTTTTTTTCATCTTTATTTTCATAAGAGACGGAGTCTCACTTTTTTGTCTAGGTTGTTCTTGAACCCTGGGCTCAAGTGATTCTCTTGTCTCAGCTTCCAAAAGTGCTGGGATTACAGGCATGAGCCACTGCACCCAGCCAGATTTGTATGTCTTTTAATTTTTTTTTTTAAAGGCATGTGCTTTGGGACAACTTTAGGCAGAGTTAGGGCCTCATTTATTCAATCAATCAGCCTATATTTAATGAGCACCAACTATGCACCAGATTGTTCCAGGCACTGAGTCCTGCCCTCTGAGGGAAGCATCACGGTTTAGTGGGGTAGATGAATGCAGGCTGAGGGATGTGGCAGAGGGAAGCACAATCTGCTATGAACGTTGAAAGGAAATCCTGAAATCAAGCTAACAACATGTGTAAACTCCAACAAAATTGAGAGTAACAGCGAGCACCCTTGTTCCTGAGCCCAGAACATAGATCCATTCAGGGATTAAAAAAACCCCATTCTAAACTTTGGTCCCCTCCCATCTCAAAAGCCAACTTTCTCTTAGCTCCCTGGAGACCCAGTCTGCTCCCCAGGTCCTGTGCATTCCAGCTCCAGCCCTGTGAACTTGGAGTTAATGATTAAACCATGTGGTAGTGCCGTGGCTGGAGGCCGAGGCTTCCTTGGGGTGAGCTGGGTGGCTCAGCCCTGGAAACTGCCAAGTTCCTGGCTCGGCTCCAGCCAGGGATAGGCCGGAGACAGATCCAGCCCCCACACCCACATGCAGCTCATTTTCAAAGTTGGCTGCAGTCTCAACAACCTCTAGTCACAGAACCTCCTGCTACAAACCTAAGGCACTGTGGTATGGTGGAAAATCGAATGTAAAAGGAAACGCAAGTCTTGGGTGCAAATTCTGATCCTGCTACTAATTCACTGAGTGACCTTGGGGTAGTCTCCTCACCTTTTCTGGGCTTCAAGTTCCTCATCCATAATGGAACGATGTTGGACCAGAACGTGCCATGTTCTCTTACAATTCTGTGCATTTGCACTTGCTGTTACATTTGCCTGGTACACCCTTCCTATCCCTTTTGTCTTCTTACTCATCCTCCAAAGTGCAGCTGAGGGGTCATCATCTTCAGAAAGCTTTCCCTGACCCTCTCCCAACAGGCTAAGCTAGATGCCCCTTCTTTTAGTCCCATAGCACTCTGTATTTCCTTTATCATAACACTTAGCTTACTGTTTTCACAGTCTTATTTTGGAGATATTGTGGGTTCAGTTCCAGACCACTGCAATAAAGCAAATATGGCAATACAGTGAGTCACACAAATGTTTTGGTTTCCCAGTGCATCTAAGAGTTATGGTCACACTATACTGTAGTCTATTAAGTGTACCATAGCATCACATCTTTTAAAAAGTACATACCTTAATTTTAAAATACTTTGTTGCTAAAAAAAAAAAGCAATCATCTGAGCAATCATCTGAGCCCTCAGTGAGTAGTAATCTTTTTGCTAGTGGAGGGTCTTGCTTCACTGTTGATGGATGCTGACTGATCAGGGTGGTGGTTGCTGAAAATTGAGGTTGCCGTGGCAATTAAAAAAAATAAGACAATGAAGTTTGTGACATAGATGGACTTTTCTTTTTACAAAAGATTTCTCTGTAGCATGCAGTGCTTTTTGGTAGCATTTTCTCCACAATAGAAGTTCTTTCAAAATTGGAGTCAATTCTCTCAAATCCTGCCACCACTTTATCAACTAAGTTTATGTGATATTCTCAATCCTTTGTTGTCATTTCAACAATGTTCACGGCATCTTCACCAGGAGTGGATTCCATCTCAAAAAACTACTTTCTTTGCTCATCTGTAAGAACCAGCTCCTCATCTGTCAAAGTTATAACATGAGAATCCAGGAATATGACACAAAGGTGGAATAGACATTAATTTTGTGCATTCTTTGGTAATTTTTTTTGTTTTTTGTAACTACAAAACTTTGCTACAATTTTATGCATTTCATTCAAGTCAGTGATCTGTGTTTGAATAATTTCTGAAACACAATTGTGGATTATAAAAATGTAACATCATAATTACATTTCTAACTAGAACTAGTATGTCTAGTTTTGTATCTTTATGCCGTATTTTTTATTTTATTTTATTTTAAGTTCTGTAATACATGTGCAGGGTGTGCAGGTTTGTTACATACATAAATGTGTGCCATGGTGGTTTGCTACACCTATCAACTCACCACCTGAGTATTAAGCCCTGCATGCATTAGCTATTTTTCTTGATTCTCTCCCTCCCCCACCCCCCAGCAGGCCCCAGTGTGTGTTGTTCCCCTCCCTGTGTCCATGTGTTCTCATTGTTCAGCTCCCACTTAGAAGTGAAAATATGCAGTGTTTGGTTTTTTGTTCCTGTGTTAGTTTGCTGAGGATAATGGCTTCCAGCTCCATCCATGTCACTGCAAAGGACATGATCTCTTTCCTTCTTATGGCTGCATAATATTCCATGGTGTGTATGTACCACATTTTCTTTATCCGGTCTACCATTGGGTTGGTTACATGTCTTTGCTATTGTGAATAGTGCTGCAATGGACATATGTGTGCATGTATCTTTGTAATCGAATGATTTATATTCCTTTGGGTACATACTAAGTAATGGAATTGCTGGGTCAAATGGCATTTCTGGTTCTAGGTCTTTGAGGAATTGCCATACTGTCTTCCACAATGGTTGAACTAATTTACATTCCCACCAACAGTGTAAAAGTGTTCCTATTTCTCCACAGCCTCGCCAGCATCTGCTGTTTCTTAACTTTTTAATAATCGCCATTCTGGCTGGTGTGAGATGGTATCTCACTGTGGTTTTGATTTGCATTTCTCTAATGATCAGTGATGTTGACCCTTTATTTTTATGTTTTTTGGCCATATAAATGTCTTCTTTTGGGAAGTGTCTGTTCATGTCCTTTGCTCACTTGTTAATGGGGTTGTTTTTTTCTTGTAAACTTAAGTTCCTTGTAGATTCTGAATATTAGACCTTTGTCAAATGGATAGATTGCAAAAATTTTCTCCCATTCTATAGGTTGTCTGTTCACTCTGATGATAGTTTCTTTTGCTGTGCAGAAGCTCTTTAGTTTAATTAGATCCCATTTGTCAATTTTTGCTTAGACTCCCACACAATAATAGTGGGAGACCTTAACACCTCACTGCCAATATTAGACAGATCATCAAGACAGAAAATTAACAAAAATATTCAGGAATTGAACTCAGCTCTAGATCAAGTGGACCTGACAGATATCTACAGAACTCTTCACCCAAAAACAACAGAATATACATTCTTGGCACCACATGGCACTTACTATAAAATCGATCACATAATTGGAAGTAAAACCCTCCTCAGCAAATGGAAGAGAGCTGAAATCATAACAAACAGTCTCTCAGACCACAGCACAATCAAATTAGAACTGAAGATAAAGAAGCTCACTCAAAACCACACAACTACATGGAAATTGAACAGCCTGCTCCTGAATGATACCTGGGTAAATAATGAAATTAAGGCAGAAATCAAGAAGTTCTTTGAAACCAATGAGAACAAAGAGATAACATGCCAGAATCTCTGGGATGCAGCTAAAGCAGTGTTAACAGAGAAATTTATAGCACTAAATGCTATAACACAAAAAGGTAGAAAGATCTCAAATTGACAATCTAACACCACAACTGCCACCCCAAAGCTGGCAGAAGACAAGAAATAACCGAGATCAGAGCAGAACTGAAGAAGATAGAGATACAAAAAAACCCTTCAAAAAATCTACAAATCCAGGAGCTGATTTTTTGAGGGGGAAAAAAAAAGACTGCTGGCTAGACTAATAAAGAAGAAAAGAGAGAAGAATCAAATAGACACAACAAAAAAATGATAGAGGGGATATCACCACTGACCCCACAGAAATACAACTATCAGATAATATTAAGAACACCACTATGCAAATAAACTAGAAAATCTACAAGAAATGGATAAGTTCCTGGACACATACACTCTCCCAAGACTGAACCAGGAAGAAGTTGAATCCCTGAATAGACCAATAACAAGTTCTGAAATTGAGGCAATAATTAATAGCCTACCAACCAAAAAAAGCCCAGGACCAGATGGATTTACAGCTGAATTCTACCAGAGGTACAAAGAGGAGCTGGTACCATTTCTTCTGAAACTATTCCAAACAATTGAAAAGGAGGGACTCCTCCCTAACTTATTTTATGAGGCCAGTGTCATTCTGATATCAAAACCTGGCAGAGATACAACAAAAAAAGAAAACTTCAGGCCAATATCCCTCATAAACATTGATGCAAAAATCCTCAATAAAATACTGGCAAGCCGAATCCAGCAGCACATCAAAAAGTTTATCCACCATGATCAAGTCAGCTTCATCCCTAGGATGCAAGGCTGGTTCAGCATATGCAAATCAATAAACATAATTCATCACATAAACCGAACTAAAGACAAAAACCACATGATTATCTCAATAGACACAGAAAAGGCCTTCCATAAAATTCAACATCCCTTCATGTTAAAAACTCTCAATAAACTATGTGTTAATGGAACATACATCAAGACAATAACAGCCATTTATGACAAACCCACAGCCAATATCATACTGAATGGGCAAAAGTTGGAAGCATTCTCCTTGAAAACCAGTACAAGACAAGGATGCCCTCTCTCACCACTCCTATTCAACATAATATTGGGAGTTCTAGCCAGGGCAATCAGGCAAAAGAAAGAAAGAAAGCATATTCGAATAGGAAAAGAGGAAGTCAAACTGTCTCTGTTCACAGATGACATGATCCTATATCTAGAAAACCCCATCGTCTCAGCCCAAAAGCTCTTAAGCTGATAAGCAATTTCAGCAAAGTCTTAGGATAAAAAATCAATGTGCAAAAATCACAAGCATGCCTATACACCAAGAATAAACAAGCAGAGAACCAAATCATGAAAGAACTCTCATTCACAATTGCTACAAAGAGAATAAAATACCTAAGAATACAGCTAACAGGAAAGTGAAGGACCTCTTCAAAGAGAACTACAAACCACTGCTCAAGGAAATCAGAGAGGACACAAAGAAATGGAAAAACATTCTATGCTCATGGATAGGAACAATCAATATCAAGAAAATGGCCATACTGCCCAAAGTAATTTATAGATTCAATGCTATTCCCATTAAATGACCATTGACATTCTTCACAGAATTAGAAAAAAAACTACTTTTTATGCTGCATTTTAACACTTTGTATTACTTAGGTTATTTTGTTTTGGTTAAAATGGCTCAAGTAGAAAAAGCAATCCAAGTCATATTAAGACAATGTAAAAACTGTAAATAAAATGTGTACAGAGAATTGTCTTTTAGGCAACTAGATTTGTCCTTTTATTTCTCCATCTCTATAGAAAGAATTTGTACCTCTTATTGCAAGGTACAATTGCAAGGCAGTCTCTATTGTGTCATCTTTTGTGGTGTCTTCCATGTGAACAGCATAAGCTTGGAGCACCAGTTTGATTATTATGTTTATTACAATTTGTAATAAATTGAGAAGATAGTATCATATATATGGGGAAAAAAGCTATATCATGAGATTGCAGCAATTCAGTCGCATCTTCAGGCTCCATTGTTTTTTTAGAAGCAGAGAGGACGGAACAGGCTCCATTTCTAATTCTGGTTCTCTTGCTGTTTTCCCCACATCTGCAGTGACTTCCCCCACTGAAGTCATGCATAAGGGTTGGAATCAACTTCTTCCAAATTCTTATTAATGTTGATATCTTGACCCTGACCTGGGAATCATGAATGTTCTTAATGACATCTAGAACGATGAATCCTTTCCAGAAGGTTTTCAATTTACTTTGCCCAGATCCATCAGAGAAACCACTATCTATGGCTGTATAGCCTTATGAATGTATGTCTTAAATAATAAGATTTGAGAGTCAAAATTACTCCTTGATCCATAGACTACAGAATGGATGTTGTATTAGCAGGAATGAAAACAACATTCATCTCCTCGTACATCTCCATTAGCGTTATTGGGTGACCAGGTGTGTTGTCAATGAGCAGTAATATTTTGAAAGGGATCTTTTTTTCTGAGCAGTAGTTTTCAACAGTGGGCTTAAAATATTCAGTAAACCATGCTGTAAACAGATGTCCTGTCATCAGTCTTTGTTATTCCATTTCTAGAGCACAAGCAGAGCAGAGTTAGCATATTTCTTAAAAGTCCTAGGACTTTTGAAATAGTCAATGAGCTTGAATGCTCACACCTGTAATGCCAGCACTTTGGGAGGCCAAGGTGGGTGGATCACGAGGTCTGGAGTTCAAGACCAGCCTGGCCAAGATGGTGAAATCCCGTCTCTACTAAGAACTACAAAAAATTACCCGGGTGTGGTGGCAGGGGCCTGTAATCCCAGCTACTCAGGAGCCTGAGGCAGGAGAATTGCTTGAACCTGGGTGGCAGAGGTTGCAGTGAGCCGAGATTGCGCCACTACACTCCAGCCTGAGCAACAGAGTGAGACTCCGTCTCAAAAAAAAGAAAGAAAGAAAGAAAAAAAAATAGTCAATGAGCATTGCTTCAACTTAAAGTCACCAACTCCATTAGCCTCTAACAAGAGAGTCAGCCTGTCCTTTGAAGCTTTGAGGCCAGGTATTGACTTCTTTCTAGCTATGAAAGTCCCAGGTAGCATCTTCTTCTAATAGAAGGTTGCTTGGTCTACACTGAAAATCTGTTGCTTAGTGTAGCCGCCTTCATGAGCGATCTTAGCTAAATATCCTGGATAACTTGCTGCAGCTTCTACATCAGCACTTACTGCTTCTCTTGCACTTTTATGTTATAGAGATGATTTCTTTCCTTAAATCTCATCAACCAACCTCTGCTAGCTTAAAAAAAAAATATTTTGCAGCCTCCTCACCTCTCTCTGCCTTCATAAAGTTGAAGAGAATAAGGGCCTTTCTCTGGCCCTGGCTAAGGCTTTGGCTTAAGGGAATATAGTGGCTGGTTTGATCCTCTATTGCCACCACTCAAGCTTTCTGCATATCAGCAATAAGGCTGTTTCCCTTTCTAATCATGCATGTGTCCACTGGAGTAGCACTTTCCATTTCCTTCAAGAACTTTTCTTTGCCTTCACAACTCAGCTAACTGTTTGGTGCAAGAGGCCTAGCTTTCAGTCTAGCTCGGCTTTCACATGCCTTCCTCACTAAGCTTAAGTGTTTCTAGCTTTTGATTTAAAAAGAGAGATGTGCAGTGCAACTCTTCCTTTCTCTTGAACACTTTGAGGCCACTGCAGGGATTATTAGTTGGCCTGATTTCAATATATTGTGTCCCAGGGAATAGGGAGGCCCAAGGAGTGGGAGAGAGATGGGGGGACACCTGGTCGGTGGAGGAATCAGAACACACATACTTATTGATTAAGTTTGCTATCCTATATGGTGAGGTTTGTGGTGCCCCAAAACAATGACAATAGTTAACATCAAAGATCACTGATCACAGATCAGCATAATATATATAATAATACGAAAAAGTTAGAAATATTGCAAGCATTACCAAAATGTGACCGTGAGACAAAAAATGAGCATATGCTGTTGGAAAATTGGCGCCAATAGCATTGCTCAATGCAGGGTTGCCAAAAACTGTGCATTTGTTAAAAAACAAACAAACAAACAAACTCAGTATATAAGAAGCACAATAGAATGAGGTATTGCTTTGCTTAGCCTCATTCTCAGCCCTTCCCCATCCACTACTGGACTATAAGCTTTTGAAGACAGCAGCTTTTGTTTATCTATTTTTGTACTGGGCACAGCTTAGTACCTGGCATCAAGTGTGTGTTCAGAAATTTTAAGTTTCCTCCAATTAGAATCATTATGGTTAATGATATTTGTGAATTTACTTCTACCATTTTATTTTGTGTTTTCTTTTCATCTTTACTTCTTTTCTCCTCTTTTTTATTTTTATTTTTTGCATTCTACCAGTTGATCATATTATTTTTCTTCACTGGTTTGAAAGTTTTACATTCCATATCTACTCTTTTAGTGGGAACCCTGAAATTTTTAATATAAATACTTGTCCTAATTAGTCTAAAGTTAATCAATATCTCTAATGACTTTTCCCAAAATATAAAACCTTAGGACACTTTAATTTGCCCTTGTCAAATACCTACTATGTCCTAGTAATTTAGTTTCATCTTATTTTTAAACCCACCAAAATTACTCTTTTAACAAATTTTTATAGGCCAGGTGTAGTGGTGCATGCCTTTAATCCCAGCACTTACAGAGGCTGAGGTGGGAGGATTGCTTGAGCCCAAGATTTTGAGATCAGCCTGGGCAACATAGGGAGACCCCATCTCTACAGAAGATAAAAAAATTAGCCAGGCTTGGTGGCCCATGCCTTTTGTCCCAGCTACTCAGGAGGCTGAAGTAGGAGCACATCCCTACATATACATCTTGGGTGCCTGGGGTTCTGTTTTTGTTTTGTTTTGTTTTTTTGGTTTTTTTTGAGACAGAGTCTCTCTCTGTTGCCCAGGCTGGAGTGCAGTGGCACAATCTTGGCTCACTGCAACCTCCGCCTCCTGGATTCAAGCGATTCTCCTGCCTCAGCCTCCTGAGTAGCTGGGATTACAGGCATCCACCACCACACCAAGCTAACTTTTGTATTTTTAGTAGAGATGAGGTTTCGCCATGTTGGCCAGGCTGGTCTCGAACTCCTGACCTCGGGTGATCCACCTGCCTCAGCCTTCCAAACTGCTGGGATTACAGGCGTGAGCCACTGTGCCCAGCATGTGCCCGTTCTGCATTTCTAACAAGCTCCCAGATAATGCCAGTGCTACTGGTCCATGGACCACGTTTGACCAGCAAGGGTCCAATACAACCAGACACTATGTTATGAATATTGGCAATGTGGGGGTTGGAGATGGTGAGTTTAAAAAGAACAACAAAGTTTTAGAAAGGAACACCCAGACTCTCAAAGCTCAGCTTTAGTGACTACAGGAAAATAGGCTACAGTTACGGTGAAGGTCTGCCTGTTCGTACATATTATTCTAGGTGCACAGGAAAAGGAAGAACAAATTATTTCCCTGTGTGAACCACAGAAAAGGACCCCCCTGATATATTTCTTTGCATTCCAGCCACTTCCTTCTTTAGTGACTAATGCCAACATTTTTTTTTCCTGAGTTCTGAAGCAAAACTACGCCACGGCCACCTCCTTAAGTCACACCTCCTTATGGGCTGGGGGAACCCTATCTTCTTATGTACCCACAAATGCCACTGCAGCATAACTACATCAGGTCATTTCATCAGATTACATTGCACAGATGTCAGCCTCTCTGGTCCCTCTGAGCCCACCTGCTTGGAGAAACCATCCCAGAAACGTTGAGAATTCCTGAATTGTTGGTAAGGCGTTGAAAGGCAATGATAGGGGCTGGCCATCTGCCTATAAATTTTCATACCTGTAGCTTGTGTTGTTCCAGAGAGTGCCTTCACTACACTTCTCTGATGCCACCAACCTGCTGTTTTTATTTTTAAAGAGGAAAAAAAAAACCCTATTCCAGTAATAATCTCATCTACATTTAATTATATTTCCCTGGGCACTTTTCTTTCACTGGCAATGAATGCGGCCTATAAAGTGTCTAGGGCCCTCAGGCCATAGTCACTTCCTGCAAGAGAAACTGAGATGGGATCCCCCAGCCTGCTTAGAGATGAGTGGTGCCCAGGGTCTGCACTGCTCCCCAGTGTCATGGGCACACCAAAGCTGACCCCAAACTCCCCAAAGAGTTCTTTGAAATAGGCTAGGAAAGAGAGCAAAAATGAAGAAGGACGTTCTCTGAAGGGGCCACTCAAATTCTGTTGCTCTCCAATTCTGTAGATTCAATCTTTTTTTTTTTTTTTTTTTTTTTTTTTTTTTTTGACGGAGTCTCGCTCTGTCGCCCAGGCTGGAGTGCAGTGGCACGATCTCGGCTCACTGCAAGCTCCGTCTCCTGGGTTCACGCCATTCTCTCGCCTCAGCCTCCCTAGTAGCTGGGACTACAGGCGCCCGCCACCACACCCGGCTAATTTTGTTTATGTATTTTTAGTAGAGACGGGGTTTCCCCGTGTTAGCCAGGATGGTCTTGATCTCCTGACCTCCTGATCCTCCCACCTCAGCCTCCCAAAGTGTTGGGATTACAGGCATGAGCCACCGCACCGGGCCCAATCCTTTCTTTCTTCAAGATTGACAAGGAGAAAGCAGCTAAACTGAGTGGAGTTCTACAAAATCCACAGGCCCTAAGTGCACGGTCAGAGGCAGAGCAGTGGCCCGCACAGCAGAACTACAGTAACCCTCAAACTTAGCATGGGGTGGGGGTACTTTCAGAGAAGGAGGGACCTCAACAGTTGCCTAAATCAACCCCTTGGTTTCCAGGGAAACCAAGGTCCAGCAAGGAGAAGAGTGGACTGGCCTGCAAATATCCATAGGGTATTTTTAATGCATTTAAAATACAGCAATGGGCCAGGCACAGTGGCTCACACCTGTAATCCCAGCACTTTGGGAGGCCAAGGTGGGCAGATCACCTGAGGTCAGGAGCTCGAGACCAGCCTGGCCAACATGGTGAAACCCTGTCTCTACTAAAAAATACAAAAATTAGCTGGGAGTGGTGGCAGGTACCAGTAATCCCAGCCACTCGGGAGGATGAGGCAGGAGAATCGCTTGAACCAGGGAGGCAGAGGTTGCAGTGAGCCAAGATTGTGCCACTGCACCCCAGCCTGGGCGATAGAGCAAGACTCCTTATCAAAAAATAATAATTAATTTAATTAAATACAGAAATTTTTTAATTAAATCCCCTTGGCATATTGTCACAGAGAACTTCAGAACTGATTTTTGAAAGCTCAAAAGCTGTAAACCATCAGGCACCAGGAACATGGCTGCCATAGCAGTGAGTCTCACTGTGGAAGGCACAGGAATTTGGGGAATGAGTAGTGATTTTCCCCCAAATTACACTGTGAGGTAATGACAGAATCAATCCCCGAATCCAGATCAAGCAATTCTCAACTCAGTGCTCTCTCCACCCCACTCAAGAGATGTGTTAGAAAACATAAAATATAAATGAAAAGATCATAGCACTGAACTTCGCCCCCATACGAATAGGAAAATAGGACTTGTGCACTGAGGTTTACTGTTTGATCAAGTGAGCCAGTAGTTTAAATGTATTATAAAAGTCAAGATTAGAAAAACTTGTTTTTAATAGTTTAATGAATTTCCCAAGAAAAGAACTAGAGAGGCAGTGATCAGAGGGACAGGGTTAACCCTAAATGCAAGACTTAGGCAGAAATTCCATTTTAGGTTTTAAACCAGAAATAAATTTGGGAAGAATCGTGTTTTAATATCAAATACTTGAGCCCTGCAGGAGTATATGTGTTAACAAACTCACAGATGGCAAATATCTGCCTTTTGCTGGTCTGCAACTATGCCCAGCCTAATTTCCATTACTTCCATACTGTCTTCAAATTTCTGGCTTCCAACATCAAAATTCCACAAACTGCAGCCTCTTGGTTCCTAAAGAACCTGCTTATTACTGACCTGAGTTACTAACGTCACTAGTTGCACACCTTCTTTTGCTACTAGCTTTGGATCAAATACTAATTACATTGCCAATGATCATGTGAATTCGTATCAGCTTTCTAGAAGGCAAATTGGCAATACATGTCAAAAGCCACAAAAATGTCTATACCCTTGGGCTAAAAATCCCACTCCTGGAACTTTTCCTCAGAAGAGAAGTCAAAAAAAGAACAGACATTATAAAAGACGTCCATCATGGCATCATCGAGAACTATCCAACGATAAGGTCAACAACAGCACATCTCTAAGAACAGCTACCATTGGCTGAAGAAATTCTCTGCCAGGCCTCTACATGTTTTACTTCTAAACCTCACAGTAACCCTGCCACGTCTGTGTGACCTCCCACTTCACAGATGAGAAAATAGGCTCAAAGCACAAAGCCGTAACTGAGCCAAGGTCATATGAGTAGTAAGTGTCAGAAGCAAGGCTTGAACCCAAGGCTTTGTGACTCTGATACCTCTGCCTGTTCCACTCACCCCTGGGATTGCTTGCAACCAAGATGCTGGAGCACTGAGTCCCAGGAACAAGCCATGATGCAGTAGCTTCCGTGATAAGCAGGAAGAAGCAGCAGTGTCAAAAAAGCCTTCCTGGGCCGGGCATGGTGGCTCAGACTTGTAATCCCAGGACTTCGGGAGGCTGAGGCAGGCGGATCACTTGAGTCCAGGAGTTTGAGACCAGCCTGGCCAACATGACGAAACTCTGTCTCTACTAAAAATACAAAAATTAGCTGAGCATGGTGTCACACACCTGTAATCCCAGCTACTTGGGAGGCTGAGGCAGGAGAATCGCTTGAACCAGGGAGGCAGAGGTTGCAGTGAGCCAAGATGGTACCACTGCACTCCAGCCTGGGCAATGGAGCAAGATTCCATCTCAAAAAAAAAAAAAAAAAAAAAAAAACAAAAACTTCCTGAAATAACATTCAGGGAAAGAGAAGGAGATTAAATTAAATTAAACCTATAGTATAATTATAATTTTTATTAAAATATGTATAGCGTTTAAAAGTGATCACTTTTAAATGGAAATAATTGGGCTAGCATTTGGTGGTGGGGAGTGGGTGGGTAATTTATTCTATTTATAGTTCCTTAAATGGTGTTATGCTAGTGTCTTAACAGCAAGCCTTAAAAAAATTAATAATAAAGACTGACTTGACCACTGTCTGAAGCTTAATAAAAGCATGTGAGTGTTTTTCTCTCTCTCCTACCTTTGGGTGAGTTCTTCACCCTGCCAGTTCTCTCTCGGTTTCATGATGCTTGCACCTTGCTGAAACCACAACTTCCCCCCAGGGTGTTGCTGAGTACCCAGGAGAGAGTCACTGGTAGGCCTTTTTCAGTAGAGGTGAGAGGACGTTGGAATAATGACATCACTATTCAAATGGTGAAGGAGAAAGGGAGAGCACCAAACAAACTCACACACCAAGGAGAAAACCAGCGGGCTTTTATGGCTCTGTTTATGGGAAGTGCCTCACCAACTGAAAGGTCAGGAGCTGACGTGTCCAACGGCACTGGAGCATTACATGAAATTGCAAAAGTAGAACCTTATAAAAATTCATAAGCTCATGAAACACCCTCTTGACTATATCAGTTAGGGGTACAGTGCCCAGGATTCTGTCAGGCTCCAGAAAAAGTGAAACATTAGCAGCCACATCCTGAGCACCCCAGCATTGTCTTAGAACAATGTCCTCAGCATTGTTTTAGGTCCTTCTCCTAGTAAAAAACATGCATTGGGTGCTTACTGTATGCCTCTGCTTTTTGGAGCTCCTCCTGTGTTAGCTGTTTTCATCCCCATGTACAATCCTATAATAGACATTATCAGCTTATAGGTGAGAAAACCAAGGCTTAAACCTACAGTATGATTATAATTTTCATTAAAATGTGTGTAACCGCTAAAACATGATTACAGAGGGAAATAGTTGGACTGGCACTTTTGAATGGGGTTAAAAAACAAAAAACTTGCCCAGCTGAGATTCAAGTCCAGGTCTGCCTGACAGCAGTTGCTGCACTCTGCAGCCTCTCACAACACCACACCACCCAAAGTCTGTTTCAGCCTCTCAACACCCTGTGTGGCTCTAAGAACTGCCTCCTTTATATGGAGAACACGGCCTTCTACCTGCATGATCAGAACTGAGTGAGAGTTCACCAGGCTTCCTGCGTTCTCAGTAAAAGAAAAGTGTTCCATGATGGAAAGAATGTGGCCTTTGGCACTAGATGAATCCAGGTTTGCATCCTGACTTCTGCATTCAGTAACTTCAGTAAGTCACCGAACGTCTCTCAGTCTCCATTTTCTCATCTGCAGAATGGGAGCCTCCCTCTCAGTGATGAGGACTGGAGTCCAGCACAGAGTCTGGTTAGAGTGGGAATATTTTCACGTGGTTATCCATTGATTGTGGAGGAACCGCTAAGGTCCAGCTCTCCCCACTTCAGCGAAGCTGCTGTGAGACAATCATTGGTTATTAGAAGTGCTCTCTAAATAGTGAAGGATGAGCAAGAGGTTCAGTGGCCCCTCAATGAAAAAAACTAATTACCCAGGATGTTCCTACAGCTGCTACCTTTGCCATTTCCTTCCGCTCCTTCCAACTGATGCCACCAGACTTTGCCCAATTCATCCACCAGCGGGATGTCTCTATCCTTTGATGAGACTATCCATTCCCCAATCTCCTAAGATGTTTATCTTCATCCTCATTGTGCCTAGTCATTGATTTTCTTGTTTTACCCCCTTTCCAAGCTCACCAGTGCTCTGTACCTCAACTGTTCCACACTGCTCTTTGCATCTCCTGTAGTTGGCACACAGAAAATTCTAGTACGGTGCATGACACAAGGGCAGTGACCACATCCCCAGGCCCAAGCACCATGCCTACCATATAGGAGGTGTTCAATAAATGTGTGATGTGTGGGTGAATGAAGGAAGGAATGAATCATTAACAAGTTATATGTATGGCCTGAGTGGAGAGTGAGTTATCCAACAGTAGGTTCTTGCAGAGGACCTATTGTTGGCTGTGAGCAGAGACTCACAAGACAGGTTGGCCAGGCTCCCTGGGAGGCAGGGCAGATTACGCGCAGCCTTTCTGTTACATGTTTCATATATATCAAGCCTGTCCAACCCATGGCCCATGGGCCACATGTGGCCTGGGACGGCTTTGAATGCAGCCCAACACAAATTTGTAAATTTTCTTAAAACATTATGAGATTTGTGATTTATTTTAGCTCATCAGCTATCGTTAGTGTTAGTGTATTTTATATGTGGCCCAAAACAATTTTTATTACAATGTGGCCCAGGCAAGCCAAAAGATTGGACATCCCGATATATATCATCTCATTTAATTCTCAAAAGAACCCTAGCCATGCAAGGGAAAACCCCATCTTACAAAGAAGACTCACTCGCCTGGTTACCCAGCAAGGTGGGGAGTCTAACCCAGGCCTCTCTGACTCCAAAGCCAGTGTCACTTCCTCATGCTGGGGGTTAAGTGCATGGGCTCTGATGCCAGACAATTTGGGTTCATATCCTGATTTGCCTCTTACTAGCAGAGGGAGCTATGACAATTCAAAGGACTCCCAAGTCCTGCTTATCTTTTTTTTTTTTTTTGAGACGGTGTCTCGCTCTGTCACCCAGGCTGGAGTGCAGTGGCACGATCTCGGCTCACTACAAACTCCGCCTTCTGGGTTCACGCCATTCTCCTGCCTCAGCCTCCTGAGTTAGCTGGGACTACAGGCACCCACCACCACGCCCAGCTAATTTTTTTGTATTTTTAGTAGAGACGGGGTTTCACTGTGCTAGCCAGGATGGTCTCGATCTCCTGACCTCGTGATCCGCCTGCCTTGGCCTCCCAAAGTGCTGGCATTACAGGCGTGAGCCACCATGCCTGGCCCCCAAGTCCTGATGATCTTATCTGTAAAATGAGGGTAATTACATTTCCTACTTCAAGAGTTGCTGTGAGAATTACATGAGATAATATAAGAAAAAGATCATGAGCCAAGAGCATAGTAAGTCTTCAGCAGCAGCAGTAACAGCAGCAACAATAGCAATAGTAGTAGTGGTGGTGGTAGTGGTACTAGGAATGGTATGAACAATGGTAGGAGTGGCAGTGGTAGGGGTGGTATTCATAATGGCAGGAGTGTCATTAATAGTAATCATAGTGGCCAAGTGCTGTGGTTCACACCTGTAATCCCAGCACTTTGGTAGGCCAAGGCAGGAGGATTGCTTGAGGGCAGGAGTTCAAGACCCCATTTCTGGAAAAAATTTTTAAAAATTGGTCAGGTGTGCTGGCATGCACCTGTAGTCCCAGCTATGTGGGGGCTGAGACAGGAGGATTACTTGAGCCCAAGAGTTCAAGGCTGCAGTGAGCTATGATTGCACCACTGCATCCCAGCCTGGGCAACAGAGCGAGACACCAACTCTTAAAAAAAAAAAATAGTGGTATATTAGTGGTGGTGGTATTAATAGCGGTAGTGCTGGTAGTAGCAGCAGTATTAATAGTGGTAATACTGGTAATAGTAGTGGCATTAATGGTGGTTGTAGTAACACTAGTGGTGGTGGTGGTAGTGGCAGTAGTAGTGGTATTCATGGTGGTAGTCGTGACTGCAGCACTAGTCACGTAGTGGTAGTAACTGTGGTATTAATAGAGGTTGTGATGGTTGTTGTAGTAGTGATATTAATGGTGATAGAAGTGGAGGTAGCAGTAGTAATGGTAGTGGTTGCAGAGTAGGGTATTAGTCGTGGTGGCAGGAATTGAGTCGTGGTAGTAAGCAGTAGTAGTACCGGGGTGATTTTAATGTTGACATATCCTGAAGGCATGAGGGAATTTGAGGATATCAAGTGGGCTTGTTAACTTAAGGTACTTCCACTCTGGGAGACGGGGTGAATATAGCAGTGGGAGAGGGATGCAACGTAAACCTATATTCTGGGCGCCCAGTTGTCCTTCTGAGCAGGAGAGCTGTAATTCCCAGGCACAGCCACAAGGCGGGGGCAATGATTTGGCACTCATGACATCGGAAGACGCCTAGGAAAAAATAACTGGCTCAGGAGCTGGGAGCACCCTGAGGACCCCAGGAGACTCCCGGGAAATGAAGGAGAGTTGGCTGGCTGAGCTTCAGAAACAATTTGATCCTTGGGGTTTAAGACAGACATCAGCAGAGCAGGGTCAGCCACAGGAAAGCAGGAAGGGAAAGCGCAAAATGGGACGACAGCAACAGGGGTGACCCCAAAACTGTGGTTCTCAACTTGTTTCCACCTGAGTGACAACATTGGGACAGGGTGTGTGTGTGGCCCTCACTTCCAGGGGTGGGTGGACGCAAATGGGCCACAGATGACGAGCAGTTCCCCTTTCTCTCTCAATCATCAGGACCCGCTATTATGCAGTGGGTGTCCGAGAGTTTGAGGACCACTGATCTGGACCAGAACATGGTGGCCAGAGAATGCAGAGAGAAAGTTTAAAAGGTACAGTCATCTTTCAAGGAGACACCTACACACAGAGGACTAGAGTGACTGAGGGTGGGCTGTGGGTGTCAATGCTAAAAACATGGCTTTAGGGTTAGGGTTTATAAAACGGGCCCAGATTCCAATTCTGGCTCTACACTTTTAGCTACGTGACCTTGGACAGGGAGATAATATTAGTACTGGTAGGTTTGTTGTCCAGAGTAAATGAGATGATATCTTTAAAGTGCTTAGCATGTGCCTGGTAGTAACTACAGTTAACTGCTCAAAAAAGGGCAGCTATGATTATTACTATCATTATTGTTACATGGGCGTGATGATGGAGAGAGATTGCTTTTAAATCCTCTCTCTACAATCCCATCAATGTAACAGGGTCTTATACAGGAACTGTCTTGTATTTTGCTCAAGGTGTGTTATGTGTAATAGAACTGGCTTCCCAATGAGATTTCAAGGCCCCCCAGGGTAAAGCTATATGTTTCTTGACTTTTGGACAATTCCAATTATAACTCTGGACATAGAGTAGTTGGGTGATCAATATACTTGTCCATTGGTCTGTTGTAAAATTGGTAGCCTGTAAGTTTTCCGGCATGACACCTAACAAAGCAATGCAATCATTATTTGCTAAAGCACCTGCTGTATGCTGAGAACACTGGGATAGTCTAATTTGGGGAGATTATCCTATGCATCCCTGTCTTCTCATTGCTAAGCTATGACTCTGGGGGAGTCCGCTGAATCTCTCCTCTTCCCTCCACTCTGACCAAACTGACCCCATTTCTGGGCAGAAACACTGGCATGGAACGGAAGAGACAGTACTAGAAACTAACTTGGTTCAGTGAATTTAGGCATTTGTTTTTCAAGTTCACAAGACCATTTCCTGAGGGACTAGACAAAATTGATATAAAGTTGCTGTGACACTGAAGGAAAGGAAGAGAGAAAGAACTGAAAGTCCTGCTTAAATAAACTCAAAGGAAGCCAGCGGGGTAAAGGTCCACACTAAATATCTTCTCTGGCCTCCTTGGCCTCGTTGCTCTTCTGCCTTATGGGTCTGTTTCCTCATCTGGAACATAAGGGTACAAAAGCAGTGGGTTGCCAAGGTCATTTAAGGACCCTGGACATAGCTCTATGTGGAGACTCACAGTGACAGAATTCTGGCTGCTTTTTAGTCACTAACCCCCTGTGTGGCCAGGGCCCCAGAGTCACTCATTCTCTCCGCACCTCAGCTTCCCCAAGTGCAAGTGACCTCCAAGTTTGCCCTGGCTGACCTTTAAAGGCCATCCCAGCTGGGACACCAATGCTAACGTTCTGCCGGGTTCTGCCTGCCCTGCTCTCACCCCTGACCCAACACTGTTTGGGGTTTGAGTGGTGGGTGAGTTTCACTTCTTTTTCTTTCTCTCGATGGCAGGTAACTTTCGTGATGACATACTCCTGCAAAGACGGTGTGGGACCCAATTCTCATGGATGGAGGTGAACGTGACAGTCCCTTGATACAAGGGGTAGAACTGATTGGGTTGCTGTTGTCCTTTGAGAATCACCACCCGACTCTACGTGGCTGTTTCTTCAATTGCAAAATGAGAGAGCATGTTTCCTTTTTAATCAGCGATATTACCCTTAAGGAAACCTTGAAGGGCAGTTCTATTATTAAATATCTCAAGCACAAACTTTGATAAATGGCTTCTTTTTTTGCAAATTACAAATTGAATAGCCTTCTCTCCTCCTGTGCTCCTGCATTCTCTTCAACCCCGAACCACAGGGGCTCTTTCAAGGGCAGTTACCCCTTTGAGATGGGGAAAGAGGTGCCATTAATATGAACTTTCTCCCTCATCCTGATTCACCCTCCATTTCATTGCTGGCTGAAGGCCTCCTGTACAACCAGACACATTTGAATAATTAATACTCAGTAAGTGGAATGGTTGACCTGCAACAGCTGTATGGCTCCTGAAACCGAGAGTGTTGTCTGTGAAGGCAGGGTCTTATGAAAAGGTCCAGGATGGCGCCTGAGGGAGGCCTCCTCATTAAACTCAAAGAATGTGGGATGAGAGCAGAAGCTGGCATGACTGCAGCCTCACCCAAGCCTCTGTGGAGAGCATCTTAGGCAGGAACTGGGCTTAAGTGAGAGTCAGTAATAAATGAGTGGCCATACCACATCTCAGAAGAGTGAACATGTGACTGAGATAAAAATGATCCGGTCTGCAGATCAGGAAGAGATGAGGCCCTGTCAGGGGACAGGGAATGAATGTCCTTCATTCATCCACTCAAAAAACATGTATTGGGTCTGGGCACGGTGGCTCATGCCTGTAATCTCAGCACTTTGGGAGGCCGAGGTGGGCGAATCACCTGAGGTCAGGAGTTCAAGACCAACCTGGCCAACATGGTGAAACTCCGTCTCTACTAAAATACCAAAAAATTAGCCAGGCATGGTGGTGCACGCCTATAGTTACCTGGGAGGCTGAGGCAGGAGAATCACTTGAACCTAGGAGGCAGGGGTTCCAGTGAGGCGAGATGGCGTCACTGCACTTCAGCCTGGGTGACAGAGCGAGACTCTGTCTCAAAAACAAAACAAACAAACAAACAAACAAACAAAAAAGCCATGTATTGAGAGCTACAAAGTGCCAGGCATTGTTGTAGACACTAGCGTTATATTAGTGAACAAAACAGAACCTCCCCTCCCAAAAGAGAAACCCTGCCTTTGTAGGGCTTACATTCTAGTTGGGGAGATAGATGACAAATAAAATGAACTGGTTCAATGCATCGTTTGCCAGACGGTGATAAGTGCTTAGAAGGAGAAGAGAGGCAGAGCGTGGGGCTGGAGAACATTGGGTAGGAGATGAGCTGCAGTTTTAATAAAGGTGGACAAGGGAAGCCTCCCCGAGGAGATGGCAAATTAGCACACATTTGTGGGAGCTGAGGAGTGGGCTCTGCAGCCATCTGGGGAAGAGGGTCCCAGGGCAGGAAAACTGCAAGTGCAAAGGCCCTGGGGCAGAAATGTGTCCTGATGTGTTCCAGAAAGAGCCAGGAGGCCCCATGGGGGGAGTCAAGTCTGTCTCATAGGGCTTTTGCTCCCAGTGAGACTGGAAGCCATTCGAGCGTTTATCAGTAGAGAAAGGCATGATGTGGCTTCTGACTTAACAGGATTCCTCTGGCTACTGTGTGGAGAAGAGATTGTAGGGAGCAAGATGCAGAGGGACCAAATGAGATGACAGGAAAGATGCCTGGTGTGACTGAAAGGAGACTGATGGAGGAGCCAAGAAGTGGTCAGATCCTGGGTTTATGTTGAAGGAAGTTTGGCAGATTTGCTGAAGGAATAGATACAGGTGTAAGAGAAAAGGACAAGTCATTGGTTCTTGTTTTGGGGCCTGAGCAGCTAGAAAGATGAAATTCCCATGTATGGAACCGAGAGAGACTGCAAGAGAGTTGAGCAAGAAAATAGGAAGCAGCATATGAACAATGCGGGGAGGGGACGTGTGGCATGCCTGCTCCTCCTAGGAGAGTTCAAGGAATCTTACAAAACCATGTCAGCTGGGGCACGCTGCACAAGCCGTGCTGCAGGGTAAGAGAACATTTTCTTGAGTCAGAGCACCTGGCTTCATTCAGGTCCCTCGTCTGCCACTCTCTCGTGAAGGGATTTGGGGCACATCATTTAAGCAACCTGTGCTTCAGTCTACTCATGTTCAAAATCCCAGAGTGTGTGTGTGTGTGTGCATGTGTGTGTGTGTGTGTGTGTGTGTGAATATATATGTAGCTTCGTAAAATGCAAAACATGGCCGAGTGCGGTGGCTCATGCCTGTAATCCCAGCACTTTGAGAGGCCGAGGCGGGCGGATCATGAGGTCAGGAGATCGAGACCATCCTGGCTAACACGGTGAAACCCCGTCTCTACTAAAAATACAAAAAACTAGCCAGGCGTGGTGGCAGGTGCCTGTAGTCCCAGCTACTAGGGAGGCTGAGGCAGGAGAATGGCTTGAACCCGGGAGGTGGAGCTTGCAGTGAGCCGAGATTGTGCCACCGCACTCCAGCCTAGGGGACAGAGTGAGACTCCATCTCAAAACAAAAAACAAAACAAAACAAAAATGCAAAACATTAAACCCAGAGGCAGAGGTACAGTGAAAGGAGATTAGACTTTGGAATCGAAAGAGCTGCAGCCCCTTCCTAGCTACATGATGTTGGGCAAGTTTCCTTTTTTTGGAGACGAAGTCTCACTCTGTCACCCAGGCTAGAGTGCAGTGGCATGATCTCAGTGCACTGCAACCTCCGCCTCCTGGGTTCAAGTGATTCTCCTGCCTCAGCCTCCTGAGTAGCTGGGATTACAGGCGTATGCCACCATGCCCATCTAATTTTTGTTGTTGTTGGTTCTTTTTTTTAGTAGAGACGGGGTTTTGCCATGTTGCCCAGGCTGGTCTCGAACTTCTGACCTCGGGTGATCCTCCTGCTTCGGCCTCCCAAAGTGCTGGGATTGCAAGCATGAACCACCATGCCCGGCCAATGTTGGGCAAGTTTTTTAATCTCTCAAAGTCTTGGTTTCCTCATGTGTAAAACGGAGACAGCACTGCCTACCTTACAAGATTGTCATGAGGGTTTCAGAGATAAGGCTTTTAAAGCATCTAGCAGAGAGCTAGGTACATAGTAGGATCCCGATATAGCTGTTATTACACATAAAATAACAGTTACTATAGGTGTATTTATTTGTGTGTTGGCCACCTGGGTGGCCCCAAAGCCCGGCAACATAGATGATATTATTTTATCTTGTGATGTAACATAGATAAATGATTTATTATGTATTTGCCTGTGGCCACATATACTCTGTGAGATTATGAGCTTCCAAGAAACTCCTAGGAGCTGAGAAATAATAAAAGAGGCTTAAATATCCAGTCAAACTTTCTTGAGACAAGGGATCTCATTTTATATTTTTTTCTTTGTATCTTTTACTACAGACCTGGTTCAATGACTACACTTGAAAGTTATTTAATAGATAGATAGGATCAAAGAAAGGGAGCTTAGACATTCTTTTACTTAACCACTTTCATTTAAACCTAAGAAAACCAGAGCCCCGAGAGGGCCAGTGACTTGCCAGAGTGAACCAGCAAGTCAGTAGCTGATCTAGGGCTGGTATGAAGCTCGCCTGCCTCTTAGATCGATGGCTTTCCACTCTACTTCTCATCACTGTGGAATGAATGAAACCAGGCGTGGTGAAATCAAGATCTTTTATTGACTTGGACCCTCTTTGATGGGCTCATCCAGTCTGACAAAGATTCAGAAGATTTCCTTGTAATTCCTTATAATGACAATAGGATAAAGCAAGGGTTCTTGAATGGTTCCTTGAGCTTCTTGGATTTCTCTGGGGCCTGCAGTGTTTGCACTGGTCTAGACATTTTCCACCGAACCTCCCAGCAAATATTTGAAGGCCTTGATACAATGCCATACAAATAAACATATCTAAAGCTCTCCCGCGTAAACAGCCTGAGGTCCTCAGTCAGTCAGCCGTGATCGCAGAAAAAAAAAAAAAAAACAAAACCAAAACTTGGCTCCTAGAAACAGTTCTTAAAAGGAAAACCTCAAAGACAACCTAAGAAGTAACACATTTTTGTTGTGGTTAAAGTCACAATTGTTATTTATACCATTCATTGACAGCTGGGAGGGAGATGTGTGTGTGTATGTGTGTGTGTGTGTGTGTGTGTGTGTGTGTGTGTGTGTGTGTGTTTATTTTAACAGCTTTTCAAAGACACAGAAGAAATTCCCTTAGCAAATGTTATTTTTTAAAAGTAACCTTTAAACTTTAAAAGATCCTGTGCCTCTTGTTCTGTTCCAAGTGTTGCATGTATAACATTTAAATTTTAATAAGGGGTAGGGAAAAGACTTTGGAGTTAGATCAAATGGAGAAAAAAAATTGCTGTGGAATTTTGACGTGGTTCATATAATAAGTTTCTTGTCATTGTCAGAGAAAAAAAGCAAGCACTATCTCCTCACATATTAGCAATTTGGCAGTAGCACTAAAGATTTGTGTAGGGAAATGCACATGAAATCTCAGGAACAGTAGTTAAGAGTTTATGACCAAAGAAGCCACAGCCAGACACCACAGATCAGAAAGTCCCAGGCCATCACCTAGCCGGACTACCTACTTGTCCCCACCCACTGCTTCCAACCTCCACAGTCTTCATAATTACTTCTGCAGTACCTCCCAACCTTGTAAATTAACAATCTTATTTCCTAAAACCTTCTACTTTATTTATCCCCAGTAATCACAGGTCAATCAGATAAACTACCCTGTGGTCATCAATAAGCAAGTCCTTTAGCAAAAGCAAGTAACAAAATAACCTAAATGTATGATTGATAATCATAGCAATTAAAATTTCTGTTGCTTTATGAAAATACTGTGCATTATCTAATTTAATCTTCATTCAAACTATGAATTTGCACTTATGTCCATTTTTACCACTGTAGAACCTAAATTCTAACTAGTACTCTATTCTATTTTAAATACATAAAGGATCTTTAGCAATAATTGATAGAATTTGAGAATTATAAAAGTCTCTAAGAGATCATATAATCTTAATGTAGCATATTGCATGTTTATTCTTGTCACTAATATTTGATTGGCAGTAATTCCTAAGCCATAAATAGGACCATACTACAAAAATGTTTGAAACTTTTTTCAGTTAATATATTGATATATCATTAAATAAATAAGAATTAGAAAGTGTCAGCAACAGTTGGGATTAAAGAAACTTGCACTTTCTCATTTTGCTTTAATTTTTTACAATGATTGTATATTACCAAGAACTAAAAAAAAAAGTTATTTCCATTTTTAAAAGTTAAAAAGGATTACAGTACTTTATAGCAGAACATTGACACAAACCCATTGATATAAAAGTTCAGTCATTCACAGGGAGGGGAACATCACACACCAGGGCCTGTTGGTGGGTAGGCGGCAAGGGGAGGGAGAGAATTAAGACAAATACCTAATGCATACAAAGCTTAAAACCTAGAGGGCGAGTTGATAGGTGCAGCAAACCACCATGGCACATGTATACCTATGTAACAAACCTGCACATTCTGCATGTTGTATCCCAGAACTTAAAGTAATTTTTTTAAAAGTTCAGTTATTTACACCAACCTAGAGGTTTATGGTTTGCAAAGCACTTTTGCATGCACATTCCACTTTAATCTTCACAATAACCCTACAACATATGTAATTTTCTGGGGAAGGAAACTGAGGCTGGGCATGGTGGCTGATGCCTGTAATCCCAACACTTTTGGAGGCTGAAGCAAGTGGATTGCTTGACCTCAAGAGTTTGAGACCAGTGTGGGCAACATGATGAAACCCTGCCTATACAAAAAATACTAAAATTAGCCAGGCATGTTGGCTCACGCCTGTAGTCCCAGCTACTTGGGGGCTGAGGTGAGAGGATTGCTTGAGCCCAGCCCAGGAGGTGGAGGTTGCAGTGAGCCAAGATTGTACTACTGCACTCTCCAGCCTGGGTGAGAGAGTAAGACCCTGTCTCAAAAAAAAAAAAATAAATAAATAAAATAAAAAAAAAATAAAAAAAGAGGGTATAGTGTGTGTGACTCAAGGTTATATATATCCATAAGGTCAAACTTGAACTCAGACCTCTGGACCCCATGTGCTGCACATATTCCATGACCCCAAGACCTTCCTATAATCACTTATCCATGTGTCCCGGGTCCTAAATGCTTTCTGGATTCTGCTCTGTCGCCTGTACCTAGAAGTTTGTATTAAGAGTTTTCACTTCCAGGATCTACTAATTTGAAAAGGATATCCACCATGTAACAGCTGCTTCTCATCACTGGAAAGAACAGAATAATGCTGCTGCTGCTGCTGCTGCTCCTGCTGCTGCTGCTGCTGCTGCTGCTGCTCCTGCTGCTGCTGCTTTTTTCAAAGAGTCTCACTCTGTTGCCCAGGCTGGAGTGAAGTGGTACGATCTCAGCTCACTGCAGCCTCAACCTCCCAGGCTCAAGCGATCCTCCTGCTATAGCCTCCTGAGTAGCTGGGACTATAGGTGTGCACAACCACACCAGGCTAATTTTTTTTATTTTTTGTAGAGAAGGGGTTCTCACTTGTTGCCCAGGCTGGTCTTGAACTCCTTGGCTCAAGTGATCCACCTGCCTCGGCCTCCCAAAGTGCTGGGATTATAGGCATGAGCCACCTCACCTGGCCAATAACTCTTCTTAACTAGACCCTTCGGGGAAGATGATACGTGCATCCTAGGCATGAGCATGGCGCCTGCTAAGAGGTTCTCCCTTTCCCTCTCCTCTTGTTGCTACAGACTTCCTTGAGCTCTGACTGCACACAGAGCCCACGTTATGGAAGAAACTTCCAGAAGCGCATAACCAGTCAGCCCTGACTACATGTTTCCTATGTGCCAACGTCTTCCATTGTTTTCTTCATTAAGCCTCAGCAATAATATTATCCCACCTTTCAGATGAGGAAACTGAGCTTTAGAGAAATTAAATCACTAGTGAATGGTCACGGTGAGTAAGAAAAGGAATGGAAATTCCGGTCAGCCTTCTGTTCCAACCACCCACATTCTTAAGTTCTCCTTTTGGCTCCTTTTGAGGAGTGTACAAGGGAGAAGGAATCAATGATCTGTTTTGGCTTTTTTTTTTTTTTTTGAGACGGAGTCTCGCTCTGTCGCCCAGGCTGGGGTGCAGTGGCGCGATCTCGGCTCACAGCAAGCTCCGCCTCCCGGGTTCACGCCATTCTCCCACCTCAGCCTCCTGAGTAGCCGGGACTACAGGCGCCCGCCACCACGCCCATCTAATTTTTTTGTATTTTTTTAGTAGAGACGGGGTTTCACCGTGTTAGCCAGAATGGTCTCGATCTCCTGACCTCGTGATCCGCCCGCCTCGGCCTCCCAAAGTGCTGGGAGGTGGCTTACAGGAGTGAGCCACCGCGCCCGGCCCTGTTTTGGCTTTTAATAGCATATATGCATGCGTGCATGCACGTGTGTGTGTATATCTGTGCAAGCAGGCAAAACAGTACAAAGGAAACAAACTGAATAGCAATTGCCTAGATAAAGAGAGGCGATTGGGAATAAATCTCAAGGAGGAGAGGTGACAAACAGGTGAGAAAGCAGACTCTCTTTTTGCTTTAGTAAGTTTTGATTATTTGAATTTATCATAATGTCTGCTTGATCTTTTTAAATTATGATAAATACACATAGCATGACATCTACTGTCTTGACCATTTTAAGTGTACAGTTCAATAGCATTTTAAGCACATTGTTATTATTGGGCAGCCATCAGCACCATCCAGCTCCGTAACCTTCATCTTGCAAAACTGAAACTCTGTACCCGTTAAACAATAACTCCCCATCCCTCACCTCCCAGCCCCTGAAAACCACCATTCTACTTTCAGTCTCTATTAATTTGGCTACTCTAGATGTCTCATATAAGTGGAATCATACAGTTTTTGTCTTTGCGTGTCTGGCTTATTTCAGTAGCATAATGTTCTCAAGGTTCATCCCTGTTGAGATATGTGTCAGAATTTCCTTCCTTCTTTTTTTTTTTTTTCTGAGATGGAGGCGTGAGCCACCATGCCTGGCCAGAATTTCCTTCCTACTTAAGGCTTAATAATTTTCCATTGTATGTATACATATATACATATATATAAAATGTATATATGTATGTATATATGTTGTATACATACTATATATGTATATATACAATGGAAAATTATTGTGTCTATTGAGAGATGAACGAATAAACAAATATATATATAGACACTTAATAGACACTTGAAGCTGGGCGCAGTGGCTCACGCTTGTAATCCTAGCACTTTGGGAGGCGGAGGCAGGCGGATCACTTGAGGTCAGGAGTTCAAGACCAGCCTGGACAACATGGTGAAATCTTGTCTCTACTAAAAATACAAAAATTAGCTGGGTGTGATGGTGGGCGCCTGTAATCCCAGCTACTCAGGAGGCTGAGGCAGGAGAATCGCTTGAACCTGGGAGGCGGAGGCTGCAGTGAGCCAAGATTGCGCCACTGCACCCCAGCCAGGGTGACGAGAGTGAAACTCCATCTCAAAAAAAAAAAAAGAAAAAAAAAGACATTTGAGTTTCTTCCACCTTTTGGCTAGTGTGAATAATTCTGCTATGAACATGGGTGTATAAATATCTCTTCAAGACCCTGCTTTCAATTCTTTGGGGCATATACCCAGAAATAGAATTGCTAGATTATATGGTGATATTTATTAGTTTTGTAATTCAAAAACTAAAAGCCTTTTTAAAAGGGGAATGCTCACATAGATTACAATAATATTCAATAACAAGACAAGGAAGACAGTAGTGAAAATGACAGGCTTAAGGGTCGCTGCAGTTGTCATGGGCTGTGAGCTTTCTGGGGGCAGGGGCCAGCTTTGCAGCTTTATACCCCACCCCAACACCCCATGCCCGACACATGCCTGTCTTCTTTAGGTGCTCAATATGTTTAAACTCAGTCCCATTGCCCTAAAGCAATGACTTCACCAGAGTAGCTAGGCAAGTGACAAATCTTCCCAAAGAAAACCAAAGGACTGCATGGAGGCAGTGCCCTGGTGACAATGGAGGACAGGTCTCGATCACCTGCTCACTCACTGTATGACCTTGGGCCCTTAAGTTCTGGGGCCTCAGTCTCCTTGGTTCCATGAAGATCCTGTCCACCTTGCATTGTCCCAGAATTATCGTGAAAATTCACCATTTATTCCTTCAACAAATTGCATGCCTCCTGGTGCAGGGCTAGATCAAATTTGAAAGTAAAAAATTTCATTCAAAAAACATTGCTTGTGTTTTTATGTTTGTATTACTTGCACAGCATTTTTTCATTATTTTATTTTGTATTCCTTGATTCGTTCTACACTGAAGTGCCTTGTCTCATTCCTTTGTTTTTAACGCAAGAGTCTAAAAAGAAAAAGTGCTCAGGGTTCTTTAAGAGCTTGG
Organism: Pongo pygmaeus; assembly: GCF_028885625.2. Lineage (NCBI taxonomy): Eukaryota > Metazoa > Chordata > Mammalia > Primates > Hominidae > Pongo > Pongo pygmaeus. The sequence continues at coordinate 53,518,782 of NC_072392.2, forward strand.
AACATGACTTTCTTCTGATGGCCCCATAAACCAGATTATCTCCCATGCCCTACAGGCGAGAACTCCTGGATCAGGAACTTCTGGGAAACTATGCATTCCTCTGCTCTCTGAAAAACCTGTCAGCTCTTCTACTCCATAATGGTCATCTCCAGCTGCAAGGAGAAGTTAATGAGGTGTGCAGGACAGTGATGGGAAAAGGTCAGCCTCCACATCACTCCTGACACCACTGCCAAGTGAGGGCCACAAAGGGGAACTGGCCACCGGGTAAGAGAGCTGGAGCAGAAAGCAATCTCCATTGCATTAGCTGGTGGTTCTGAATGTGTGGAAAGAGGCCAAGGTCCACCCTATGGACTGTGACGGAACATTCTTACAACACTGAGAGGTCTGAGCAAAGGCCGGGCAGACAGCACAGGCACTGCCTCTGTCCAGTGGCGTCTTGGGGGTATTTTTTCCTTACTTTTTGCCTTTCTCTCTCCCTCTCTCCCTCCCTCTCTCCCTCTCTCCCTCACTCTCTCCTCTCTCTCTCTCTCTCCCTCCCTTTCTTCCTTTCTCTCTCCCTTTCTCTCTCTCTCCCTTTCTTACCTTCCTTCTTTTCTTTTCTTTCTTCATTTCCTTCTTTTTCTTTCCTTCTCTCCTTCCCTTTTATCTTGCTTTCTTTTTTTAAAAAAAGCTTATTTCTTTCATTTCTTTTCTTCATTATCCCCCTTTTCTTTTCTTCCTTTCTGCCTTTCTCTCTCCTCCTATACCTCCAATCAATCTCCCTTATTATTTTCCAAATCGTAAAAAAGTCCTGAGAGGTGTCTGTCTGGTGACCTCTAGGCAAGTTTCTTCTTATCCAAAAATAAAATAGTATTTAGTACTTTTCTACCTTAGAACAGGGGTCCCCAAGTGGGGGAAGCACAAGCTGATATATTGAGGGTACAGGATGAAAATCTTGGGTCTTATTTTTTTTTATTTTTGAGTCGGAGTTTCTTTCTTGTTGCCCAGGCTGGAGTGCAATGGTGCGGTCTCAGCTTACTGAAACCTCTGCCTCCTGGGTTCAAGTGATTCTCCTGCCTCAGCCACCCAAGTAGTTGGGATTACAGGCGCCTGCCACCGCACCCAGCTATTATTTATTAATTTTTTTGTATTGTTAGCAGAGATGTGGTTTCACCATTTTGGCCAGGCTGGTCTCAAACTCCTGACCTCAGGTGATCCGCCCACCTCAGCCTCCCAAGTACTGGGATTACAGGCGTGAACCACCATGCCCAGCCTTATTTTTATATTTATGTCAACTCCATACATTTTATTCTTGTGTTAGTCTTATAATGAGCATAAAATATTAGTATGGTAGCACATGTAGTAAGTTAATTAATTAATTCATACAAATAGTGGAAATTAGGTGTTCAGACTTTTTTTTAATTGAGAGGAGTAACTTGGGAAAAATATTTTCACAGAAATGCTTTAAAGAAAAGCCCTTTAAAAACTTAGCAACATTTCATTCAATTCATTCCTACTTATAGTCAGTGTCTTTGCAGCTCAGAAGGGATTTCTGGGCATGCATAGGGCCTGTATGGTAGGGTGGGTGGAGCACACCCACATCCCAAGAAGTCCGAGTTGATTTCCAGCCACACGTCACTTTTGAACCTCCTTCCCCAGGAAGATCCCTCACTTACAACAGAGTCCCGCACACTTCCTTTTCACTGTCCCCTGCCCTTTCATTGTTCTCGATCATACATCCTCTTGTGATACACTATGGATTGACTTGCTATCTGTCCCTGGCTCTTGCTGGCAGGTGAGCTCTGGGAGGACAGGGGCTTTGTCTGTTTCATTCACGGCTGCATCACCAGTACCCAGAATAGGGCCTGACACAGACACATACTTGTTGAACAAACAAACCAACTGCTGCAAAGGTCAGAGTTACAAACCCAAACGAGGTTTGAGAACTCTCTGTTACAAACATAATTTTCTAATTCTGGTGGAATTAAAATTCTACTGTATTTTCTCTCTTCTCTTCTTGATCATTAGTTTTCTGAAGGCTAATTTCACAGCAATTATGATGCTTAATTACATGGAGTTACAACACTTTCTGGCCGGGAGCAGTGGCTCACGCCTGTAATCCCAACACTTTGGGAGGCCAAGGCGGGCGGATCATGAGGTCAGGAGTTCAAGACCAGCCTGGCCAATATGGTGAAACCCTGTCTCTACTAAAAATGCAAATATTAGCTAGGCGTGGTGGCACTCACGTGTAGTCCCAGCTACTTGGGAGGCTGAGGCAGAAGAATCACTTGAACCTGGGAGGTGGAGGTTTCAGTGAGCCAAGATCATGCCACTGCACTCCAGCCTGGGCAACAGAGGGAGACTCCATCTCAAAAAAAACAAAACAAAACAAAAAAACTTTCTAACTCCCTGGCCAGACTGAACTCCTTGAGAATAGAAATTGTATCTTTAGGCTGGGCGCAGTGGCTCACGCCTGTAATCCCAACACTTTGGGAGGCCGAGGCTGGTGAATCACCTGAGGTCGGGAGTTTGAGACCAGCCTGACTAACATGGAGAAACCCCGTCTCTACTAAAAATACAAAATTAGCCAGGCATGATGGCACATGCTTGTAATCCCAGCTACTCAGGAGGCTGAGGCAGGAGAATCGCTTGAACCCAGGAGGCAGAGGTTGTGGTGAGCTGAGACCGCGCCATTGCACTCCAGTCTGGGCAACAAGAGCAAAACTCCGTCTCAAAAGAAAAGAAAAGAAAAGAAAAGAAATTGTATCTTTAACATCTTTAAATCTCCAGTATTTTGCGTATAGTAAATTCTGAATGGATGTTTGTTGAATGAATAAATGAATGTAATCTGGGCCTTGGACATGCAAAAAGGTAGACACAGAACAGAGCAAAAGACGTTGTTGCTTACAGAGCACCTGCTGCATACAGTGCACTGTTCTAAGCACAACTGAGTAACACAGAAGACTTAGAAAGTTTATTTCCTGGCGAGGCATGGTGGCTCACGCCTGTAATTCCAGCACTTTGGGAGGCTGATGCAGGTGGATCACTTGAGGTCAGGAGTGCAAGACCAGCCTCGCCAATATGGTGAAACCCTGTCTCTACTAAAAACACAAAAATTAGCCAGGTATGGTGGCATGCGCCTGTAATCCCAGCTACTCAGGAGGCTGAAGCAGAAGAATCACTTGAACCCAGGAGGTGGAGGTTGCTGTGAGCCAAGATCATGCCATTGCACTCCTACCTGGGCAACAAGAGCGAGACCTCCTCTCAAAAAAAAAAAAAAGTGTATTTCCTGTGCTTTAGGGATTTACAATCCACTTAGGAAAGATACAACAATCACATAATGCCTCAAGAACAGCTGTAAACAGTTTTAGACTTCCAACAAACACACACACACAAAAACAATAGGTTAAAATATGATAAAGTAAGTTCATCAGCTTGTCTGCCAGTATAGTCAGTGAATTACTATGCCCCATCACCACCTTAGGTCCTGGTGCTAAGGATCTGAGATTGACAAAAATTCAACCCTGTCTTTGAGGAACTTCTGGTCTAGACACGTAATGAGGTCATTTCCACAACCTGAGCAAAGAGCCAGGACAGAAATCAGCACAGAGGGCATGGGAACAGAAAGGAAGAATATGAAATCCCGTGTTTCTCAACCTCAGCCCGGTGGACATTTTTTTTTTTAATTTTTAAAAATAGAGATGGGGGTCTCACTATGTTGCTCAGGTTGGTCTCGAACTCCTGGGCTCAAGAGATCCTCCTGCCTCAGCCTCCCAAAGTGCTAGGATTATAGGCATGACCCACCTCGCCCAGCCCCGTGGACATTTTAGACCAGATAATTCTTTGTTGTGGGAGGCTGTCCCGTGCACTGTGGTATGTTTAGCGACATCCCTGGCCTCTACCCACTAGATGCCAGTAGCACCCCCCTCAGCCATGACAACTAAAAACGTCTCTAGACATTAGGACCAACTACATAATTTGCCAGGCCCAGTGCAAAAAGAAAGTGTGGGATCCTTCGTTCATAAAGCAGAAGGAAAGTGCCATTGAAGATACTCAGATATAAAGTGTTTTCATTCCCTAGGGATAGACACACTAGCAGGGTGAGTGCAAACCCTTGTAGGTGTCTGGTGACCCCACTCCATGACTCAGCACACACACACATGCAACCCACCAGCTGCCATGTCCCCGCTCTGACCAGCCACTGGGCCATGCATTTGCCCTTCCAAGGGCATGGAAGTCAAACCAGGTCTCCCTTCCCACAACTTGCTGCCCCAACCCATGGCAGATGCACAACCCCCAAGGGCATTACAACCATGGCACAAGGACACCCTTGGTCCAGAAGTGGGTAAAAAGCATGCCCCCCATGTAGCCTATTGCCTAGTGCTCCATGGCACCGCCAGCCTGGGTCAGGGATGGCCACTGCCATGCTCCACCCTGAGATGCCGTGCCGCAAAAGCACCCTATCTCAACCTCTCCATGCCCACATGAAGATCCCCTAAGGACAGAGAGGGCAGCGGTGGTTGCTGAGTGGGAGTAGGAGGAGAGAGGCCTGGCCAGGCCAGGGGCATCAGTAGATGGAGAGCTGGGGCCTGAAACCCATGCCAGAAAGGCAAGGAGGCAGCAGGAAGGGGGACCACATGAACTGAGACTCTAAGCCCCTGGCATATGCTCTATTGTCCCATCAGCTTCACCTACAAAACAGAAAGTCAAAGATAAAACTATTAAGAATTTCAAGATGGCAACTACAGTGCATTAAACCACAAGCACACTCACGAAGCTGGCCCTACCAGACATTACCGAAGCCCCCTAAGAGTTAAAACCATGCCCAAGTGAGAACCATTGAGTAATAACTCAACCTAGGGTCAGGTGGGGGCTTCTCAAAGGACTCGAGCTCTCAGCTGATCCCAGAAGGTTACGGGGTGGGGTAGGGGGGATGATTAGAAGGAACAGAGCTAGTCGGGAAAGCTTCCAGCGGCTCATGAATTTTAAACCACATTCTCAGGGAAGTTGCAAAGTCTGGTTTGGCTGGAAGGAGCTCTTCCAGTTGGAGGAAGTGGCAGGTGAACAGGTATAGGAATGGAAATTAGCAAGGAGCTATAGGGGCTAATAGGGAGAATGGTTTGGCAGGGGAAGTATGGGGAGACGAAGAATAAGAGAGGGGTCTTTTAACCTTACATAGATTATATCTGAACTTTCCTGTTGCCCCACTGTGGCTTCTGGTGAGTTGCTGAACTTCTAGGCCTCTTCCTGCATGTGGTGTGGGCTGTGACTCACTCTTCCTAAGGCCCTGGTGCGTGAAAGCTGAGGGGCACCCATCAGCAACCTTGAAGAGGCTCCTTCCACGGAGACCCTCATCTCCGCCCTGGTTTCTTCCCCTCTGTGCTGCCCCACAACACCTTCACTCACCTCCTGTGGACAAAGGCTCACTGGAGGGTCTCCATCAATGAACCCACTGGGACCGCTTCTCTCTAAGTGTGTCACCTTGGGCAATCATCATCAAATAAGAGCTATTGGGAGCTTATTGACAGCCTCTCTTCTAATTACTTTATATATGCATTGACCATTTACTCTTTACAACCTCCCTGTTAGGTAAATGCTATTTCCATCCCCATTTTAAAGGTGGGAATGGTGAGCCCCACAGGGGTTTAGTAAATTGCCCACATATAGTTAGTGAGCTGTGAGTCCAAAATCTGAATCCTGGCAATTAGGCTACAGAGTCTTCATATTGAACCATTTCACTCAGTTTTGTAAAATGGAGATAATAAGAGTAACCTCAGGCCAGGCACGGTGGCCCATGTCTGAAATCCCAGCAGTTTGGGAGGTGGAGGCAGGAAGATCACTGAGGTCAGGAGTTCGAGACCAGCCTGGCCAACATGGTGAAACCTTGTCTCTACTAAAAATACAAAAATTAGCCGGGTATGGTGGCACACGCCTGTAATCCCAGCTACTCAGGAGGCTGAGGCACAAGAATCGCTTGAACCCGGAAGGTGGAGTTCGCAGTGCACCGAGATCAAGCCACTACACTCCAGCCTGGGCAACCGAATGAGGTTCCATCTCAAAAACAAAACAAAACAAAACAAACAAACAAACAAACAAAAAACCGGTAACCTCAGATAATTTTAAGGATCAGATGACATTACAGTGTAAATCTTCACACAGTGATATAGGTACACAATAAATAGTCACTACTACTTTTATTGTTGTTACAAGCATTCTTTAAAAAAAAAAAAAGCAAATTAAATAATGGCTCACATGCCATTGAAAACTTTGAGATGCCTCATTGGCTAAGGAGAGAGGATGAGACCCCCAGGCCTGGCATTCAGTGTTTGCTCATGACCAGCCCTGTCCTTACTTCCCAGTGTCATCGTTAGCAAGATTCCTCCGTGGTCCAGGCAGCCCAGCTTGCACTCCTCCCCCGTCGCCTCATTACCTGCTTTCATGCTTGGCTCAGCTCTTCTTTCTGCCTGAAATGTTCTCTGGCTTCTCCTTGATGTCAAAATTCTATGTATTCTTCAAGGGCCCTGAGCCCCGACAGAATTTTGTTGGTTCCCCTATTATTATTGACATTTGCTTCTATTTATTAACTGTGCCAGGGGGGTTTACATATACTATCTGGCCTGCAAATTTCTACACTGTCCTCCTTTCTACAGATAAAGAAACTGAAGTTCAGAGTGTCAGCTTACCCAAGGTCACATCTGAAAAGCAGCAGAGACAGGTTTCAACCCAGATTGGGCTGACTCCAAGCCCCATGCTGATTCCCTGTGGCACCTGCCTGGTGCACAAAACCAGGGAAAGCTGCATTTGAATCTCAACCCAATCTGAGCAAGAACAAGCTCTGTGCAACTCCAACAGTTTAAGCATCAGTTAGGAACACTAAAAATAATAATAATAATACTGTCTCATGGGCAGTTATGAGGAGCAAATGAGATGCTCCTCATAATGAGATGCTTTACACAAGTAAAGCAAACGGCGCAGTGCTATGATGAAGCCTGCTCCACTCTGTCTAGCAATAGAGATGTGTGTCCGTGTCTGTCCCTCCCTCTGGATAACCAACTCCTTTAGAGCAGGAAGTGAATCTGGTTGCTCCAGCAGTGCCAGACACTGACTGCATGCCCAGCACATAGCGGATGCTCCATAAATGTTTGCTGCATTGACTCAGCAGCCCTGCATGGCTCTTCACCCCCAGGCCTGGAAACAGGGCATAGTCATCAGAGCACAAAAGGATACCTCGGTCATCCCTTAGTGTGAGGCTGAGTGGTAACTCTCATGCCCAAGGCACAGGTCATGGACAGCACTCCCGACCAGACACAGTAGGGCGAATGGAGGCAGAGTCCACCTCGCTCCTGCTCTGCAACCAGGACCTCTAGAATCAGAGAAGACTCATCGGTGGGGAGAAACAGGATAACATCAAGTGGGCGGGGGCTCTTGACTCACAGATCGAACTCTTTCCTGGAACCTTTACCACAGAGGAAGGAAAAAGCCTTTGCCTCACTCAAGCATGGCATCAGGAGCAGAAACTGGGGTGTCTTATTTTGTCTTCCTCTTAGACCTGGTCCTCTTCCTGGGCTGTGCTTTGTGCTGATCTTGTCGTTATACAAACCCAATGTCATGGAGAAAACACTGGGTTCTAGATGCGGAAGTCTCAGGTGGTGATTCTGGCACCTTTTGGGGGTCGTTTTTCCTCTGGCCTCAGTTTCCTCATCTGTGAAATGTGGGTAGTAGTGCCTGCCTTGCCTTCTTTGCAGGACTCTTTTGAAGATCAAATGAAAGAAGAAATCTCTTTGCACACCATAAAATACTGCATAAATAGCATAGCTCTTTATGTGCCAGGTATCTCCTTTGACAGGGAAGACTATGATCTCTCTCACCCTATCCCCTGTCTCCTTTCTCCCTCTCTCTCTCCCTCTCTAAAGCAATCACAAGATTTCTCTGTGTGCTGAGACTTTTCAGGGTGCTTCTGTGTGTGCCCCCATCTGTTTCGGGGCTAGGAAGGTGTCAAAGTGTCACAAACGAGGCACTTAACATGAGATCTGGGGGTCCTCCGTGCAAGTCCGGGGTTCTGCTCCTTAACCGTTTGTGGGTCCTTGGGCCAATCCTTACCCTCTTGGAGCCTCCATTTCTTCATCATTAAAGCAGGGATGGAGGATATTGCCTACTTCATAGGTCTGTGAGGGAGGAAAAAGGAGAGAGTGTAGCTAGAGCACCTCAATAATGCTTATTTACTTAAATATTAATCTGAAAACAGGTTCCAGAAAATTCTAGTAAAGATTATTGCTTTTTTTCCGAAACACCGCAGCCTAGCCATGATCACTTATTCAGTAAACATTTATGGAACACCTGCTGTGTGCCGGGCCCACCATTTACTCCATAAACACTCATGGGGCACCTTCTGTGTGCTGGGCCCACCGCCAATCTCATTTTTCACGGATGTTGTGGTAAAGAAAGAGAAGTAGGTGGTTGCTCTGGAGTGAAGGCTCTCTATGGTAGGTGTAGTATTTATTAGTTTAATATCATACTAGGTTGCCGGTTTTTAATTTAACCTTTTACAAGCTACTGGGAATACCCTATTTCTAAAAAATGACCCAGCAGAAGGATGTGGGTTGTTGAATCAAAATGAGAGAGAAATCTTCTTTACCTTTAGGAGTTTCCCTGGCAATGATCATCTAATAGCAGCCTGTCTGGGAAATAAAAGCTCAGAGCCAAAAGGGATTTCTGGAAAGGAAGCTGATAGCGGGGATTGGTGGGATCTGGGATCTTCCTGTATCCATTTGTTATTTCCTTACAGTGCTCCCCAGAGTGCTCCACGAAGAGTAGACACTCGGTAGTGTTTGTTAGTGAACTCAGACCAGAAACTGCATTTCGAAGGAAGGGAGGGAGGACATGAGGGAGCCTTTGAGCGGTGTGCTGTGACCAAGCAAGTACTCCATGTGTTCCCAGCTCGTGCCAACCCCACACAAGGTGTTTTTCTGTGTTCCTTCAATTCTTCCAACAACCTTATAAGGTATGAATTCCATTATTATCACTGTTTACCTTTGGTGTCAATATAAGTATGAAAGAAATTTAGTAACTTGCCCAAAGTTATGGCTACACACTCCCAGAAAGCAGGTGGCCCATCTGACTCCAGAACTGATTCTCCCAGAGTCCTGTGCTCTTGGGAAAGTCATTTATCCTCCCTGAATTTGCCTCCTTATCCCAAAGAGGAAGACGTGAAAGGGGATGATTTTAAGGTCCCTTTTGGATCTGTGGACTTCTAGTGGCATAAGTGCTTTATCCAGGGGTTGACAAACTGACACATGGGCCAAATGCAGCCAGCTACTTGTTTTTGTAAATAAGTTTTATTGGAACACAGCTACACATATTCATTTATGTGTTGTCGATAAGAGCAGAGTTGAGTAGTTGTAACAGAGACCATCTGGCCCACAAAACCTAAAATATTTACTATTTTGCCCTTTATAGAAAAAGTTTGCTGACTCCTGGAATATACTAAGCTATAGACCTTAATGATGATTAACTATAATGATGAATAGGAAAAAATCTGAAGGACCGAACATCAACTGTAAACTGTTGAGGGGGGTAAGAAGATTATTTACACTGTTTACTTTTTTTTTTTTTTTTAGATGGAGTTTCACTCTGTCACCCAGGCTGGAGTGCAGTGGCGCAATCTCGGCTCACTGCAACCTCTGCCTCCGGGGTTCATACTAGTCTCCTGTCTCAGCCTCCTGAGTAGCTGGGACTACAGGCGCCTGCCACCACACCCGGCTAATTTTGTATTTTTAGTAGAGACGGGGTTTCACCATGTTAGCCAGGATGGTCTCGATCTCCTGACTTTGTGATCTACCCACCTCAGCCTCCCAAAGTGCTGGGATTACAGGCGTGAGCCACTGCACCCTGCCCTACACTGTTTACATTTTATACTTGGAGTTATTTATTTAATTTACTTTATACTAATTTATAACTTATGTATGGCAACACGCACAAATCCCACATGTATAGCCTGGTGATGGATCCACCATCCCAATCAAAATATAGAACCTTTTCTAGCACCCCAGAAACCTCTAGCACCATGGATTTGTTTTTCCACTTTTTAACTTTATATAAACGGAATCACACAGTATATACTCTTTTGTGTGTGGTAAAAGTATTTATTTATTTAGGGAATGGGGTCTCATTCTATCACCCAGGCTGAAGTGCAGTGACACGATCATAGTTCAATGGAACCTCAGACTCCTGGGCTCAAGTGATCCTCCCACCTCAGCCTCCTGAGTAGCCAGGACTATAAGCATGCACTATCATGCCTGGCTAATTTTTTTATTTTTTATTTTTGTAGAGACAGGGTCTCACTATTTTGCTTGAACTCCTGGGCTCAAGCTATCCTCCCACCTCAGCCTCCCAAAGCACTGGGATCACAGGTGTGAGCCACCACACCTGGCAAGTATTTAGTTTTAACAGTATTGTCCAGAGGCAATCACATGTTCATTTACTCAGTAAGCATTTTCTTGAGCATCTACCATGCACCAGCACTTCTGCAGGCACTGAGGAGTAAGACATGAGAAGATGCCTGCCCCTCATAGGGTTTGCTCTCTGTGGTGTATTTTTTCGTGGCTAGTCAAGGCTTCATGTCCACTACTACATAGAGGTCTGGCCTGAGCTCTCGGCCCATCTGCCCAAAGGCCTGCAAGTAGACACCCTAATGATTTAAGACCTTTTAGGAATTTCAAATTATAAAAAAAAAGTTGGAGGACCTAAATGGTTGTCCAAACCAACTGCCATTTTTCAAAGGTAGAATCAGAGACCCAGAGAAGGTGCTCACCAAAACTTTTGGGGAGATGAATCACCCAGAAAGGGGTATTGTAGCCAGAAGAAGAACCTCAGGCTCTTTCCAGACCCTGAAGTCTAGAATGTTCTCCAGGTTGCAACACTGCTCTCTAACAAGAGGCCCCTGACCTCCTGTAGAACAGGTTAGGATGGTATTTATGTTTCACTCTAGAGATGATTTTATTTTGAGGCCTTCTAGATACTCTGTGAACCAATGAGAAAGCCTGGGAGAGTGGAGTGGCAGGGGGTGGAAATGACCAGAATCTCTTCTGGAAACAAAGAAGTGCAACCGTGAAAAGTAGGGGAAAGACTGCATGCACAAATCAGAAAAGAAATATCACTTGTGCTGCTAAGTTCCAGGGGAGATGAGTTCACAGAAGCCATATTTGCCCATCTGTGGAATGACCAGCATGGTGCTCAGAACGCCTTCATAGAGTGATGACTCAACTGGATTTCAACTTATTTTATACCAGGGATTGCACCTCCTAGAAAAAAAAAAAAAAACCTTGGGATATGAACGGCAAATTCATCTAGTTTGAGTAGATGAAGCTGATATGGTCTCTTCAAATTCAGTAGCTCTTAAAAACATCCTGGGACTATAAGAGCCTAAAGACATCAGTTGCCTCAGTTCTCAGCATGTTTTCAAGATGTGCCTCTTCTTTCTAAATAGTGAGAGCCCACCATATTCTAGGAACCTGTAGTTGCTAACTCAACTAATCTTCACACAGGCACAGTAGAGTGTCATTATCATTTTGCACTGAGGAAACTAAGGATCAGAAAGATTATGTAACATGCCCAAAGTCACACAGCAGGTGAAGCAGATCTTGGGTTCAAGTTTAGTTCTGTTTGACTACTCCAAAGCCTGCCCTCTATTCTCTGCTGGGTATCCTCCACCTCTCCCCCACAGAATCCCCCTTTCAACTTCTCATCCCTCAAAACAATGACAGCTAGAGACCCTTCCCCTTTCATCCTAAAGCCCCGCTCAAAAGTTCTGGGCCCCAACCTCAACGCTTCCATTAATTTGCTGAGGTGGCTACAAGCAACCTGAGACTCTCCCATATCTTATTTTTCCATCTTTAAAATGGGGTTATTATATCAGTCCATCACGACTTTATTCTGTGTGAAGCATAAACAGAAGTTATTTCGATCCTACTCCGTCTTCCTCTATTTGGGGGAAGTTTAACTGAAGAGTTTTATAAGATAGCTCACTTAGCATTATGACCTGCATTCTGAAGGACTATCTGCTGGTCTACTTTACACATCTCTTTTTAAACTTCCATATGAAGGGATTGGTGAATCTGTTTGAAGATCTATAGTACAGAACAATTACTTGATGAGCGCTTATATTGCACAAAGTGGCATATTACAAGGTAGGTCTAGGAAGGAGCATTACAGGAATTTGCTTGATATGAATAGCCAGATTACCTAGAAAACATACCTTGACACTCATAGGAAGTTTGTCCTATCCTCTGTGTGAAATTGCCTGCACATTCATGTAGTTAGCTGGGGTGTGGGGAACAATGGGTTTGCTGACACCTGAATTTTGAGAGAGAATGAGGCTTGGGAATCAGATGGGGCACACAGCAGCTGGAACTGCCAATCAAAGTTTTCTTGTTACAACAGAAGTGATTGCTGTTTTTTAAATGGGTTTTCCCAGCTTAACACGGAAACTGATCTTCATTACACTTGATGCTTCTATCCTGATAGCGAGTGAGAGACAGAAAAAGAGATTGTTCTTCAGGGACATTTACTCTGAACACTTCATTATCCTTCTTGAGGCAAGCTGGGTAGGCAGAGAATGTTCTTCCATTGGGCAGAATTATGAGAGGCAAAGATTTGCCACCTATTACAACAAACTAGAGGGAAAGAAGGTGAAATGAAAAGCCAACATTTTCATGAAGTTATGACTCCCTCTGGCACCCTGAGGAGTAATGGGTGTCTGGAGGCTGAAGGATGGAGAGGTTCCTGAATTTGGGGTTTGCTTGTCTCAGGGAAAGAGGGACTGAGATCAGTGTAAACTTTCCTCAGGCTCCATGCACGCAACCATCCCGCTTCCTTCTGGCTCTCAGCACAAGTGGCCCAGGCACCTGTAGCAGACCCTGTATTTAAGAGGCATCCTAGCTCCTTAACAGCCTGACTTGATAAATTACACCATCAGCCCTTGCACACCTAGGAGATTAGATCCTGCCCCTAGGCAGATGAGAGCTGCTAGACTCTTCCTCCTCCTGCTGAAATTCCTCTCTATCCCTAACCTAACCTTACTTCCTCCTAGATATCTTTCTAGGGTGGGAGAGGAAGGAAAATGTGCTTAGAAACTCCTTTGCAATTTTTCTGCTGATTCTGAAACCCTAGTCCCCCAATCCCTCCAAACCCAGCACTGTATCACCAATTCTGAAAACCCTAAGTTTCCAGGGTAACTCAATTTTACTACTGGGAACTGGCTTCCCGTCTTCTCAGACCAGAAAGTGTTGAACTTTATTATTAGACCAAGAGGTTGCACAAGTGGCCTCAGTCAATATACACAACCCCCCAAAAAAGGTATCAGTGGTATCCTCTTTTTGCAGATGAGGAAACTGAGGCTCCCAGAAGGGAAGCGTTATGCTCCTCCCCAGAAGCTTTAGGTCTGTGTGTGGTGGAAGCAAAGAAGCCCCTTTCCCTGTTCTTCTACAGGTCAGGTCCTAGCTTGCAGGTTTGGGCGCGCTTCCGCCGCCCTCCCCTCCTGCCCGTCACCAGGGGAGAATCAGGTGAAACTCCAATAGTGCTGCAAGGCCTATGGCTTCCTACCTGGCCCAGGCCAGAGTGGGGAAAAAAACTTCTTTCCCTCAGTAGCTCTGTCGACACCTTCTCTACTAGGAGTGCAAGATTCCTGCCACTGCTGCAGTGACCTCGTCTACAGAGCTCGTCCCCGGCCCAGGGAACCACAGATGTTCTGGAACTGCGAATAAACCAGAAATGAGTGGGCCGGGGGGACACTCGGCTGCAAGTGTCCACCCAGCTGCGGGTCAAGCTTTGCTTTCACTGCCTCACCATCCTAGTGCCTCACCATTCTGCCTCACCATCCTCCCCCAAGGCGGAGGCGCCTTGACATCCGGGTTTAAACAGGAGAATGAGGAGCCCCAGGGGTCCAGCTCCCCAGTGGCGTGGCCAGGCTGGGCGCCGGTGCGGCCCAGCTGCTGGGGGTGCTTCACTTTGGCTACTCTCTCTGCCCATAAAGTAGTCTCTTTCCAAGAGTCCTCCCGGACTACTTCACCCTCGCCTACACTCTCTGGCGGGCAGTTTTGCAAACCCAAACCGCCAGACCAGGCCAGGGAGGTTTTGGGGCCTGGAGGTAGTAACCGAAGTAGAAATAAATGGAGTCCCTCCAGGGCGCGCTCACCTCACCTAACGCTGCCTCACCTCCCCCGTGGCCTCGGCGCCCCTTCCTAAGTGGTCAGTTTCTCTTCCGCGCTGCGGGCTCTCCTGGCTCACCACCTGCGTCGACCGGGACGCATCCAGGGTCTCTACTCTTCGCTTCCTCCTGCGTCCCCTTCTTCCACGAGCACCCCAGCTTCCTCCGACTCTCACCTGAACCCCGAAGCGTAGTGTCTTCTCTCCGGACTAAAGCGGAACTGAGAACCGGTGGAAAAGCCCCGCGCCTAGGCTGCAAGGCACTGGCTTAACAAGTCCAAAGGTTAGGTGAAGTTTGGCTGATAAGTAGAACTAGTAAAAGAAGGTCTCCAGCCCCCCAGCGTGAGTACAATGGACCCTGGCAAAGCCACGCTCCCGGCCCGGGTCTTCTGCTCTCCAGGTCTGCCCCTCCGGCTCTCCCTCTCTCCGGGTTTCCCCCTCCCCACCATCATTTGCATCCAGCCGAAAGCTGGGCCCTTCCCACTAATTTGCATATCTTATATGGCCTAATGGTGGCGATCATGGCAAGTTAGAAGTTTTCTGACTCCTCTCGGAGGAGCCTCCGGGACCCCGGGGAGTAACAGGTGTCTGGAGGCTGAAGGGTGGAGGGGTTCGGGGATTTGGGGTTTGCTTGTGAAACTCCCCTCCACCCTCCTCTCTCGCACCCACCCACCCCCTCACCCCCTTCTTTTTCCGTCCTTGGAAAATGGTGTCCAAGCTCACGTCGCTCCAGCAAGAACTCCTGAGCGCCCTGCTGAGCTCCGGGGTCACCAAGGAGGTGCTGGTTCAGGCCTTGGAGGAGTTGCTGCCATCCCCGAACTTCGGGGTGAAGCTGGAGACGCTGCCCCTGTCCCCTGGCAGCGGGGCCGAGCCGGATACCAAGCCGGTCTTCCATACTCTCACCAACGGCCACGCCAAGGGCCGCTTGTCCGGCGACGAGGGCTCCGAGGACGGCGACGACTATGACACACCTCCCATCCTCAAGGAGCTGCAGGCGCTCAACACCGAGGAGGCGGCGGAGCAGCGGGCGGAGGTGGACCGGATGCTCAGGTAGGTGCAGAGCGAGGTGGAGAGGACCCACCCGAACCCCTGGAGCCCCGGCCCCGGGCCTGAGTGACACTGCGCCCGACCACACTCGCCAAGCCCGTTTCCCACCAGAGAAGTCCCCCGGGGGGCGCTCTGCTTCTCTCCCAACACCTGGACCCTTCCCAATCCCTAAGCGGGACGACCCTGCGGCCCACCGGGCTTCTTCTCCCCAGGCCCAGGCCAGCGTCCGAGACCCAAGGGCTTTTTCCCGCGGGGCTGGGGCTCGGTCGGGGAGAACTGGAGCTGTGGAGCCCTTTGCCGGGAGGTTTGCCCACGCGACTGAAGGTGCGAGTGGGTGCAGTGAAACCGCTGCGACTTCCCGGGAGCAGAGGCTCGCGCGGCTGCAAGCCCCAGGCCGCGCATTTTTCCTGCGCGCTGCCTCGGGTCTGGAAAGCCGCATGTCGGCCTCGGACACATTGACCTGCATGATGACCTGCAGTTCTTTGCCGAAGGACAGGCGGCATCCGGAGCCGGGATCTGGGAGGCGAGTTCCCTGGTGGGCACTCTTGTTAGCCGCGCCCATGCAAGGCCCGGAATTATCCGGGACCCCAGCGCGGGTTTAGATTTGCAAAGGGCATGTTGCATGTAGGGTCCGGGTGGACCTGCGCGGGGCCAAAGAAACCAAGCGCGGTGGTGTGGGGGCGAACGCGTCTCAGACCTCAGTTCGCAGAGGATCTGGTCTCAGTCTGAGAAAGGAGGGCGTTTCCAGACCTCGCTGCCCACCCCCGGCCTCTCCCCGGGAGGTCAGGCCGGCTGGCAGTGTATCCCCAGGGCCGGGATCGTTTGTGGGTCCTCCCCGACCGCCCTAGGCTTTGACAGCTGGTTACTAATTATCTAAGGAGCCGAGCGGTTCCCTGAGACAGCACGTCGCTCCCGGCCACTCCGCTGTAGGACGGAGCCCATCGCGTGGCTTCGGACACTGAAGCGCCGCGATTTCGGGGCTGAGCCTCGGCCGCACGTCCGCAGCGGCGGTTTGGGGTGGGATATGACCTTGCATTTGAATTTGCGCTCTAAGGGCCTGGCGGTTTGCCCTCTAGCCAAAACAATCAGGGGAACTTGTAGGTTTTTTTTTCCCCAAACACACTTTGGTATAATTCATAGGTTTGAGGTTCTCCCCTCGTCGCTCTCCCGCCCGGAGGTGATTTCTCCCCTACCGGGAGAGAACTCCTGCAAGAGAGTTCCGCGACGCGGAAGGTGTGAGTCGCGGAGGCTAAGAGGGGTCGAGAGAGTGGCCCCTAGGAGCGGCTGGGACGCCAGGGCTGCCGGGGAGGTCGCTCAGGACCTGGCGGATGAACCAGGCTCCCACCGCCGGCCACCGGGGGCCACAGGGCCTAGGCCCTCCCGCCCGGCCGCAGGCGCCCGCTTTCTAGCGCGGCGCTGGAAGGACCTGGGGCGCCCCTCCGTACCCAGCCCGGCGCCGGGCTGGCCGCAGTTGAGACGTAACATAAACTGCAGCACGTGGAGTTGGGGTGTTATTAATTTATTTCTATAAATCATCAACAGAAAGATACACAAAGAGCCGTGATTAGGGTGAAAAGAGAGGCGGGTTATTCATTGGTGAAGTTGTAAACGCGGCTTAGAGGGGGAAGGAGATCAAAACGCGGGCGCGGGGCTGCTCGCCGCTCCCAGCGCGCACCCAGCCAGGCGCCCCGTGCGGCCCCGCGGCCTCACCGCCCCGGCGCGGGACACGGGCTCTCTGAGCGCCCGAGCCGCCCGCGGAGCCCCCGGGTCGCCGACACCCGCAGGCCCGGCCGGCGGAGAGCCGGGCCCGGCCCAGGGTCCTTAGCCCCCAGCCCCCCTCTTCCCTCCCCAAAGCCCCAGGCCTCAGCAGGGCAGGGAGAGGGACTGGGGAGCCGGAGACTCTCGCCGAGTTGGAGACGCGGGACAGACCTGGAGGCTTTTTTCTCCCGTCCCGAGCGGGTGCTGCCTTTCCTCCCCCGCTCCCGGGAGCGCCGGACTTGATTAAAGTAATTTTTCAAGAAATCGCTAGCGGTTCCTAGGTCACTGCACAGGGGGCTCCCGAGCGTCGGGCACACGCACTCCCTTCTTTTGCCCACCGTGTTCTCTTAAGATGAAAAGCAAAGAGAAAGAGAAGCCGCGTTTTGGAGTTCCTGGAGTTCTAGTAAACCTCCTGGAAGAGAAAGGCAGGGAAGGAAGGTCGGGACTGCGCGCTTCCCGGTCCCCGGCTCCCGGCCGGAGCTGGCCTTGCTCGCGGCCTCGAAGCAGGCGCGCCGGGGGCGTCTAGAAAGTGGGCTGCGTTCTAAAAAGCCGAAGTTGGACTCCTTAACGAACGCGCTGCGGACTGCGCTGGGGTCTAGGCTTCTCTGCTCGTGGGCAGCAAAGTCATTGTTTGAGAAGTAGCTTGCGGGACGGACCCTGCCGGCGCCGCGGCCGGCGTTTGACACTTGCGCTTGGGACACAATGGCCGCTGGCGGTCCTCGGGACCCGTGCCTTTCTCCGTGTTAGGAACCCCTGAACCTGAGCTGTGTTTTCAAATAAAAAAAATAACCAGCTCTCCCGGCTCTTCCCGGTGAACACACGTGAATTTTGGGGTCAGAGAGCTGCGAAGGTATAACTGCGCCATCTTACTCCTCTCACTCTCTTTTAAGTCGGACTTAAAAGGTTTTGCCATTATTTATAAGGTTTTTGGGGGCTTTTTTTTTTTTTACCCTCCCCAATTGTTGGGTTAATTCACTGTTTCCACAGAATCATTCCCACTTAGAACAGTACCCTATTTTTCTAGGTTTCTTAGGCATACAAAATGAACACAGGTAAAGGCATTTAAACAAAAGAAAAATAGCCGAAGAATTTGCTAAAGCAATATTCACTTTTAAAATGCAATTTTTCCCCTGAGGTTCGAAGCGTCTTGTTCGTAGCCGTTGAAAGTATTTTTCCATCCTAAAAATATCTGTGGAAATATTGACCAGAAATAAACTTTTAAATGATCTGTGATGTTTACAAGGATATGTCTAAAACGTTTATTACATTATTTTCCTCTTAATGTGAATTCTCCACGTTTGAAACTGTAACTCGTTTTCTCATTTTTTGTTCTTGTTGTTACTTCCTTATATTGTGTACTTGGAAAGTACCTTTGTAAATACTTGAGAAATTCGTTCTTATATATAATCAATATAAAAAGTTTGCATTTCTCAAAAACATCTCTATCAAAGCCTGTGTTCTCACGAGTTTAATATCAAAGTCTTGATAAAATAATCCCAACTACCCAAATGCTTACAAAATATGTTCGATTACTGGATTTTTATTCATTAAACAAAATTAATTTTATTTGACATATTAAAGGCACCATTTAGAAATAAAATTGCTTATTATGTTGCAATGCTGTATTTCAGCCTCTACACCGTTTTCTTTTTTGTTTCACCTGAAACTAGTTTTCCCTTCCGTTTTTTTTTTTTTCATGTTCTATCAAGCTAATATATATATCAACATACAGTAATGGGGTGCTGGTTTTTGTAAGTTAAATATGTACCTGTGTTAAATAAATAGTAAACGTGTATATATTGCTTCTTTAGTACTTTTCTTCTGTGCTGCACACTATTTTCTTAATTTCTAGTTTTAAATTACATCTCTCTTTTCAAGCATCTGTTCAATAAGCAAGAAAAGATATTGGCAAAGTTGAAACCATTTTAGACAAATAAAATTCAAAGGTGCTAAAACTAGCAGTTTACACACCTGTGTTTATGAGAAATGAAAAGTATAACCATGTTCTTATCCACTATTTAAAATTTATGAGAAACACGATAATACAGGAAAACAAGCATCTAAAATTGTTAATGTCCGAAATTGAAGTTATTTGTCCCCATTAGCCCAGTAGATTTTGTCTGGAAGGTGGGGCTGTGGAATTTTTTTTTTTTTTTAAACTACTTGCCTCACCTCAGTGGTGTGATCCTCCAGTCCCAAGGAGGTACAACATTGTATTTTGGAAAACTTTTCTAAAACTCTGAAAATTATTTACTATTTGGCTAAGACACCCTCCTTGCTTCTTAGAAGGTGAACACATACGTTTCACCCCTGTTTTATAAGAAATGGAGATACCCATTCAAAAGGAAAATAATGTAGGAGAGGTTGAAGCTAAAATTGGGCAAATTCAGAAACTGATGCTACCCCTACTTCATTGTAGGATCAGTGAGTCCAGCCCCAAGCTAAAGGCATCCCCACTTTCCAGTGGGCCTCCTGCCTTTTAAATCTCCCACATTCCAGGAAAATGAAGGAAAGCAAAATAAAACAGCCAGGCGTGGTGGCTCACGTCTGTAATCCCAGCACTTTGGGAGGCCGAGGCAGATGGATCACCTAAGGTCAGGAGTGTGAGACCAGCCTGGCCAACATGGCGAAACCCCATCTCTACTAAAAATACAAAATTTAGCTGGGTGTGGTGCTGGGCATCTATAATCCCAGTTACTCGGGGGGCGGAGGCAGGAGAATTGCTTGAACCCAGGAGGCGGAGATTGCAGTGAGCCAAGATGCCATTGCACTCCAGCCTGGGTGACAAGAGCAAAACTCCACATCAAAAAATAAATAAATAAATAAATAAATAAATAAATAAATAAATAAATAAAACAAGAGCTTTTCTTTTTGCTTAATAAGAGAGATTGGTGGTGGTGCTTTTTTATTCCTTAAGATGGGAAGTCCTCTTTTGCCCGCTAACCTCGGAAGAAAGGGATGAGGGGTACTGTACAGGGGCCATCACCTTCTCTTCTGTTTAGCTTCCATTTTGGCCTCATGTCTATCCCAAAGTTGTAGCTTAGATGGGTGGAAAATTCAGAATTTTGCATAGACCATAGGTAGCACCCCCTAGAAAGAGAATATTTCTCCCCAGATGTCTCCCACTAGTACCCTAACCATCTGCTTGTCTGTCTAGTGAGGACCCTTGGAGGGCTGCTAAAATGATCAAGGGCTACATGCAGCAACACAACATCCCCCAGAGGGAGGTGGTCGATGTCACCGGCCTGAACCAATCGCACCTCTCCCAGCATCTCAACAAGGGCACCCCTATGAAGACCCAGAAGCGTGCCGCCCTGTACACTTGGTACGTCAGAAAGCAACGAGAGATCCTCCGACGTAAGTGTTTTCATCCTGCCTCTGCCTCAACCTGAAGTGATCTTTGCCCTCTCACCCCATGGGCTGCCTCAGTTTCCCTTTCATCGACAAGGCCTTGTGAGCACTTGGCAGATATGAGGAAGGTGGCAAGTAGATTTGGCCTTGGTGGTTGCTGTACAATGGATTGGCTTCTGTCATGTTCTTCAGTCACAGCCCGTTGCTACCCAGCCAGTTGCTCTGAGGAGCCTGTCAGTGTATGCAGTGTGCCTTAAACTTTTTGGCCCCTCTTTCCAACATCCTTCTCTTTGAAACCAAGTAGGTGACAGAGTGAAATATCCTCCCCGAGAGAAAACCCAGCATCTCCCCTTGATACGTGACCATCAGTCAATTTCCAAAGAAGACATTTCGTTGCAGTCAATAATATTGGTTACTATTACTGTTAATTTCCTCCTCTCTGGAAAAAGTATCAACAATAGAAGGCATTTGTATAGAGAGATATATTCAGAACTTCACCCTGTTCTTGGAGGATAGTGGGAGGGATTGAATCCTGAGGCAGTTTAAGGTGTTTACCCACATTTACCAACATTGGTAGAGTGTGGGGACCTCAGCTGATGGCCCTGCTCATGAAGAAGCTACTTCTGGCTAAGGCAGGGCACAGGAAAAGTGTCTGCATTTGGAACTCTGACCCATCAATTCTTGTCATTCCCATTCCCATCCCAAAGTTTTTTTTCTGTCCCAAGATTTCTCCCACCCAATAATTCTGAAAGGTTTTTGTTTTGAAGTACATCTAGAGAAGTTTGAACTGCCTATGAATAACAAGAGTAGGAATGACATACTGTCTGTATTTTAGGAAAGTATTCTTTGACATTACACTTTCATTACTTTGATCCAATCCTTTCCCTGGAAAATTTGTATCGGTTTTCACTCTCCCCACATACTATCCTCTGGCTTTATCTAGGCTTCTCTGTCTTTATCAAGATGTTAATTTCCACTACTTTCTAGGTTGGGTTTTTTTCCCTGTTGCTTTTTAAAATGACTCTTGTCTTCTGTTACACACTGCTCTGAAGTGATTGTTTCGGTATTTATTGTCTCAATGTCCCTGGGCTGGTGAAAGGAATGGTTTTAGGTGTTCATTTCATATTGTGGTGTTTGTGCTTTTGTTGGGAGCATTACATGAATAGATTGGAAGAAGCAACGTGAGAGCTGTTTGCTGCTTAGAGCGGGAGACCTTTCCAAGAATGAGTTGGCCCCCCGAACTTGGTGACTAACTCTTTAAGAATTTGTGTTCCTGACATGAAGCAACTCTCTGTAGTTCCTGGAAAGCCTAAAAAAATTATCAGGATCCATTGTCTCCAAAGACCCAACAACCCTTGGGCCCTGCCCAATTTAAGCTTTATGCAGCATCTCCAGTCTGTGCTGCCTCTCTGTATTCAATGAGAATTTCTTCAGAAAGGAGAAGGAGGCAGGAAAGGCAGACTAGAAACTTCTCAAAAGACAGAGGTCCAGAAAGTTTCTCAAGATGCTGAGGAAGGGACGTTTTACAAATACAACAGCCTCTTCAAGAGATTGTTGTTATTGTTATTTTTATTTTATTTATTTATTTATTTAACTTTTTGAGACGGGGTCTCGCTCTGCCACCCAGACTGGAGTGCAGTGGCATGATCTCGGCTCACTGCAAGCTCCACCTCCCGGGTTCACGCCATTCTCCTGCTTCAGCCTCCCAAGTAGCTGGGACTGCAGGTGCCTGCCACCACACCTGGCTAATTTTTTTATTTTTATTTGTTTTTTGGTATTTTTAGTAGAGACGAAGTTTCACTATGTTGGCCAGGCTGGTCTCGGTCTCCTGACCTTGTGATCCGCCCGCCTCAGCCTCCCAAAGTGCTGGGATTACAGGCATGAGCCACCGCACCCAGCTGTTATTTTTGTTTTAAAGTCACATGAGACATAAAAGCTTAAGAAACATTTCTTCCTTTTGTAACTATTATACAGGCATCTACTATGTGCCAAACACTATGCTAAGCTATGGAATACATAGGTTCTTTTCTCCAGGGACTTACCTGCCATCCAGTGAAGAAGTTGAGATGTTTGAGTAAATAATGACATTCACTTTCTAAGAGCTGTTATAAAGATACACACAAGGGGCAGCAGAGGAATTGCTAAATTGCCTGGAGACATCATGGAAGGCTTCCTAAAAGAGGTGACATTCAAATCATGTCTTGAAGGATGAATGTAAGACATGCAAGCATGATATAAGAATTAGGAAGTAAGAGAAATAAAAGAGGGACACAAGTGAATGGGGTGGGGAGAAGGAGGAAGAGAGGGGAGAGAATAAAAAATGATACATGATTACAAATTTCCTGGAAAAACTAAAAATAACAAATGGTAATATTCATGGGCCCCTCTACACACACAGAACCTCCTTGTCCAAGCAGCCCCCAAGCCTATAAAGAGGCTACTGAAGCCAACTTCTCCAAGATAATTTTCACGGGCAATGAACATTTTCTTCCCCAACCCCAATTAATCTGAAGGGAAGTAGAGAAGAGTTGGTGGTGGCTAGAGGAAGCAAATGTGGGAGTCTAGTTCTTCAAAAATTGGGAGAGGCTAGAGCCAAACCCCTGATGTCAGTGGAACCTGAATGGTTCTGAGCACCTACAGGCAAACCCACCTGGCTGATTTGAGGGCACACTAAGTTCTGAACACTGTTCAGGTTGCTACCTCCTCAAAGGGCAGGTGAGAGACTGAGGCAGCCCCCACACTAGGGAGCAGCTGCGAGAGGGTCTCACACCCACTAGACACAAAGCTTCATGAGTCGGTTTTGTCACCTCCATACAAGTCAGATCTGAAGCGTTTGCGGGGTATGTGGCTTGGGTTTTGTTTTTAATGAGAGGTGATGCACAGGCTGGTAGTTAGGAGCCTGCAAGCCTGCAGGCTGGGCTCATGTCCAGGCTCCTGCTCCAAGTCCACATGACTTTGGGCAAGTCACTTAACCAGTCTGAATCTCAGTTTCTTCATCTGTAAAATGGAGATGGCCATACTTCTCACATGGAGTGGTTGTAAGAATTAGATGAAGGAATATATGTAGAGGATTTGGCACAATACCTCACCATAGAAATGTCAATAAATGTGAACCATTATTGTGTCTGTTCACATTAAATGAAAAAATCTCACATTGCTCCCAGGCCCTTGGGATGATCCACACTGGCTTTGGCCATTGGTGACTCCACCGGTGCCACACAGGGCCCATGGGGAGGAGGGAAGACACTGTGACAGACCTCACTGAGCAGGGGACATCTCCTTCTCCCCCTTTGATTTCCCCTCAAGTAACTGCATTTAGAGAGCTGCTGTGAAGCCAAATACCATAGAGGGGCTAAAGCACTTTGAAAAGTATAATCAGGTGGGGCATGGTGGCTCACGCCTGTAACTCCAATGCTTTGGGAGGCTGAGGTGGCGGGAAGACTGCTTGAGGCCAGGAGTCTGAGACCAGCCTGGGCAACATAGCCAGACCCCGTCTCTAAAAAAATAATTTTTTTTAATTAGTCAGGTGTGGTGGCTTGCACACCTGTAGTCCCAGTTACTTGGGAGGCTAAGGCGAGAGGATAGCTTAAGCCCAGGAGGTCAAGGCTGCAGTGAGCTATGAGCATACTACTGCATTCCAGTCTGGGTCACAGAGCAAGACCTTGTTTGAAAAAAAGAAAAAGTATAACCCCCAAAGGAATTTGGGCCAACATCACTATCATCCTGACTGGGGTAGATATTCTAAAAGACTAGTTAGTGTCCCCAAGCTTTCAGTCAGTCTCATTCCACAGCTGGGGAGACTAAGTGATGAGGGAATTAAGCTGGGGCCCCACATGATCCCACTAGCAGTGACTTCCTGCTAGTACGTTTGACAGAGACTCTCTCAGGCCTGTAGTGGCATTGTTGGGCACCACTGCAGACAGAGCCCTAAGGTGGCCTAAGAATCCTCCAAGGTGAATGGGCTGAAATCAAAGGCCCCAGTGACATGGTCAGTCCACAGTTAAACAAAGCCCAACACCACCTGCAGCTGGGATCCCAAGTCCTGCTGGCTAGGGGCCCTAACCATTCCTCCTGATGGAGCAAAATGGAAATGAGCCTTAGATAGGTGGTAAGTTCCCTGCTGCTGGAGGTATATACACTGGAGGGCCACTCGGTGGGGGGTTGTAGAGGGGATTCAAACGTTAAGTAGTAGCCTGACTTGAACCTTGAGGATTTTGGATCCAGTTGTCCAAAGGAACGAGAAGGATAGCATGTAAATGATGGCACATCATTTACATCACAAAGGAAGGTGATAGCCTTCCACTCTCTGTGACCTGTGGGAGTAATTACAGGAACTGAGAAAGAAAGTCATCAAGGCCGGGCACGGTGGCTCACACCTGTAATCCCTGCACTTTGGGAGGCTGAGGCAGGTGGATCACCCGAGGTCGGGAGTTTGAGACCAGCCTGCCCAACATGATGAAACCCCATCTCTACTAAAAATACAAAAAATTAGCTGGGCATGGTGCCGCACACCTATAATCCCAGTTACTCAGGAGGCTGAGGCAGGAGAATTGTTTGAACCCGGGAGGCGGAGATTGTAGTGAGTCGAGATCACACCACTGCACTCCAGCCTGGGCAACAACAGCAAAACCCTGTCTCAAACAAAAAAAAAAAAAAAAAAGATACTAAGATCCAGAACATAGGGACCCAGAGCTAGGAAATGAATGTGTTTTATGTGTCTTTGCTCAGCAGAGTGCTTAGCCTCTATGTTTATTCATCTTTAAAATGGAATTAATCACTCCTGATGAGCTCTGCTTCATGCAGATGTGAAGACAAGGACAGCAAAGCTTTCTTCTTCAGTAATGTAAATATCAAATCTCATTAAACCATGTGGGCTAAGGCATCACCACTGGGCCAAGCTGCTGGCTCTCATTCATTCCACAAAAATCTCCTGAGGGTCACAGTATGCCTGGACTCAAGGAATTGGACAGACAGGGAGCATCATTTCCAGCTAATTAAACACCACTCCCAGACAGGTCCTGTGTTTGTAGTCTTTGAAATTATTTGAGATCTAAAGCACATTTTCTCTTTCCAATACAAAGCTCCGGTTATATTTATTTCAAAGCATGTTTCAAAAGGTTTGGGGTTTTTCTAAAAACCTGACTTTATAATGTAGATACTTAGGATATAGGAAGAGGTAGGAGAGGTGGGGAGTGCTATCTACAGCCTCTGAATATTTTGTGCAAGTGTAAATTATACCTTTGAGCAGTTCTCCCCTGGATCTGAGACTTGATTGAGCTCACCCACTTGACATCAAATACAAGAGTTCAGGATGCACAGTGTTGCTTCATGTCTGAGGGCCAGTGAGCCAAAGGGGAAAAAAATAATTTTCTTAAAATAACGGCTGGCTATGTTTGAGCTCCTTCAAAGAAAGGAAAAGGGTGGCTTTGCTGGAGCAACTGAGGTGGGCAGTAAGGGCCTGTGCTGAGGCCTCCCCATCTCCAGCTCCACATGCAGTGAGAGCAGATTGCAAAGCTTAGTTAGACGAGGGGAATAAAGGTGTCTTCGTCCGTTGTCTGTCTGTCTGTCTGTCTGTCTGTCTGCTGAGTGAAGGCTACAGACCCTATCAAATCTACTCCTTTCTCTTTTCAGAATTCAACCAGACAGTCCAGAGTTCTGGAAATATGACAGACAAAAGCAGTCAGGATCAGCTGCTGTTTCTCTTTCCAGAGTTCAGTCAACAGAGCCAGGGGCCTGGGCAGTCCGATGATGCCTGCTCTGAGCCCACCAACAAGAAGATGCGCCGCAACCGGTTCAAATGGGGGCCCGCGTCCCAGCAAATCTTGTACCAGGCCTACGATCGGCAAAAGAACCCCAGCAAGGAAGAGAGAGAGGCCTTAGTGGAGGAATGCAACAGGTAACACCACCAGAAGCTCACCTGGGCAGGTGGGCAAGCACACAGACCCAGGATCCCTCCCCTCGGTCCTGGGATATTGAGACACTAGTTATACAGATAAGTGTGGCTAAATCAGAGCTTCTCAAAGTATGTTCCACAGAACCCCAATATCGATTCGTTAATCAGTAAGTCTGAGAACCAGCATGTGGATACTTCCCCTTAGAGAGTCACAACATATATTAAAGGCTCAGAGAAGCCCTGAAGTCAAGAAACCCACTTAGCTTTGTTGAATTGGTTGTTAACTATGGAATCTTTGGTAGAGCACAAACAACTCCATGAATTCTTATTCTAGGGAAGATACTCTGGAGAATGCTAATGTAAAATATGATACTTCAGAAGTGAAATTGTGTGTTTGACCTCCCTGCAGGCCAGGGGAAAACTTTCCCTTAGCCACAGACTCTAGATCTGGCCTCTACCAATTGTCACACATGCAGTGGTCCAAAAGGAAACTTGGCAGGAGAGTAAGAATTGGTCAGATCTGTTCAGTCCACTCTGCCCCCGCTGACTCAACAGGGTTCTTTTTACATGTTAACTACCAGCCAGGCACGGTGGCTCACACTTATAATCCCAGCACTTTGGGAGGCTGAGACGGGAGGATTGCTCGAGCCCAGGAGTTTGAGACCAGCCTGGGCAACATGGCGAGACTCTATCTCTATTTAAAAAAAAACAAAAAAAAAACAACTCTGTGTTATTTTATGTATTTATTTTTAAGATGTGGTCTTGCTATGTTGCCCAGCAGATCTTGAACTGGGCTTAAGTGATCCTCCTGCCTTGGCCTCCTAAATAGCTGGGATTACAGGCTCTAGCCACAGGGCCCAGCTATTTTTTTTTTAAACGATTGGAAAGCCTTGGGAAATCTTTTTACTTCATTCCTGCCCTGTCCTCCCTGACTCTGGTATTGACTTTCTAAAACTTCAGCTCTTTGGTCTGGCCAAGGCCTGTGTGCGCTTTCTCTGTCTCTGGGCTGGGCTGGCCTTGGCCGTGGAAAGGATGCAGCCAGGGAGGTCAGGCTGGGAAGCAGGGAGGCCTGTATTGCCACAGAGTCCTCAGGCTGTGCTCCATACCCCGACTAATGAGATGCCTTGCAGCACCCAGTAGTGTCTAAGAATCTCTCATACCTGGTTTTGAGGTTTCACCAGCCCTGATAAAGCTAGAGACTGGCCATCTCAATGCACCCTGCTTTGTACCGCACCCAGCCTGCCTTTTGGAGGGGATAAGGCATCCTGCTTCCTGGCACTCTTTCAGGGAGTTCAAGCCCCAAAAGACCAGAAATCCTCTCGAAGTGCTTTGAAGCCACTCAAGACAGAGCCAGCGAAGGGCTTTGCCTTTTGTGTGGTGGGAAGAATGGCTAAATAAGAAGGTGTCAGGAAGCCCCATCTGGACCTTCCCCTGGACCGCCTGTCCCTGGCTTGCTCTCTTCTCCTCGGGAGCCACACCAGAGCCTAACCCCTGACTCCCAGGGTAGCATAGCCTGCTCTGTCCCTGCGTTCAGGCCCACTTCAGCCATCTTCATCAGATCACTCCATGGATTGGCCTTTTCTCTGCATAGGCCTCTCCTCCCCAGCCTTGCATTCTGCCCACGGCCCCTTCACACTCCCAACCAAGACTGCTGTGATTGTGTGTTTTTGGCCAAGCACCAACAAGTCCCCCCGCCACCCTCACTCACCATCTCCCCTCCATCCATTCCCAGGGCAGAATGTTTGCAGCGAGGGGTGTCCCCCTCCAAAGCCCACGGCCTGGGCTCCAACTTGGTCACTGAGGTCCGTGTCTACAACTGGTTTGCAAACCGCAGGAAGGAGGAGGCATTCCGGCAAAAGCTGGCCATGGACGCCTATAGCTCCAACCAGACTCACAGCCTGAACCCTCTGCTCTCCCACGGCTCCCCCCACCACCAGCCCAGCTCTTCTCCTCCAAACAAGCTGTCAGGTAAGCAAAGGTTGGGCCTCACTGCCTCGGCAACCTGACCATCCTGGTTCTCCCCACGGATCTTATCTGGTTTAAGGGTTTTCAGAGGAGCAAATGCTTTGAGATGATCCTAGGGCCACTCTCTCGTTGCCAGAATATTCCCCTGGAAATAATGTGTGGCTCTGATCAGTTTCCTCCAACTCCTGGCTCAGCCATTGCCCTGTGAGGGCTCACTCGGCTTCCAGGGAGCCCTTTACCCTATTTGTCTCCTTCCCTCTTCTTCTCCCTGTGTGGCTGCTGACTCAGCGGTCATTCTACACTGAGGAGGCTGCCTTATGGGTGGGCCAGATCCAAACCGCAGGCAAACGGGTGGTGATGGCGTGGCATCCCTCACTGTGTTGGAGGATAGCACTCCGGCCACCTCCTCCATCCCTGGCCATATCCTGCCCCTCGCTCGGTCCGGCTGCCTCAGGAGAAGCCCAGTGGCCTTTGGGGACGGCCACTCTGTTGGTGGCCTCTGCTTGTTGGCTTCCGTGTGTCATCAGGGTTGGTGGGGGTCAGTCACTTGAAATCTTTGCAGCGATGAGTTGGGCAAAACTGACCGAGTACCTGCTCCATCATGCTTGATTGAGTGCTCCTGTGTGCTGGGCCCTGGCCTGGATTAGAATGCCTCTGCTATGGGCTTTGGGTTTGTCGGGATGGAATCCTACAGCCTCCTTGGGGGAAAGCACACCTACATGCTGAGCACTGTGTTAGGCACAGGCTGGGATGGAGCACTTCTTCTGGTCCTTCATTCTTCTGGCAAAGCTGGCTTCCTAGAATTGATCTGCTCACTGGGGTCTGTGCGGTGCCCGTGAGGACAAAGTGTAGCAGCCTCTTGCCTGCTCCAAGAAAAGGGCTTGCGAAAGGAAAGCCAAACACTGTTTCTAACTCAGG
Organism: Pongo pygmaeus; assembly: GCF_028885625.2. Lineage (NCBI taxonomy): Eukaryota > Metazoa > Chordata > Mammalia > Primates > Hominidae > Pongo > Pongo pygmaeus. The sequence continues at coordinate 53,547,895 of NC_072392.2, forward strand.
GGTGATTCTGAAACCTGTTGCTCCCCTCACCTGTTGGTTGCCCTTCTGATGAGAAAGGCCTGAGGGCTGGGGGCTGACCCAAGTGTTGAGGGGACCAAAGCCACCAAGACAGGCTCAGAGCCATCAGCTGGGTGGTGTACAAGCATTTGTTCCATGCCTGCTGTGCCCTCCCGTAGCACTGCCTCTTCCAGGGCCTCTGGGAGCCTGATGGTGCCCAGCATGAAGCTGGGGCCAGTGCTGGGGGTTTCTGTAGGTCCCGCTCCCACAGAGGAGAAAGGCTCAGCCACACAGGAAGAAAGTCTTGGTTACTTAAGAGGCAGAGAAGCCCTTAGGCAAAGACTGGCCTGATTGCAGAGTAACTTCGCCCCTTTAGGGAAATTCAAAGCAGGGTTCTGAGGGTTGTGGCAAATGGCACGTGGCTGGCACTGAGCAGGACCGGAGCGCTTGCCCACCACAGCGATCCATGGCGCTGAAGCTGGGAGCTGCGGGGGGCGTGGTTGGGGCAAGGGACATTATGGGGAAGACAATGGCCATTGTGCTGGGACCTGTGATCTCCACACCAAAGTCAGGGAGCCTGGAAGCCAAACAAAGGCCCAGCAGCCTTCTGACAAACTGGGGCTGTGCTGAGGTCACCACGGGGTCGTTGGTTTAGGCATCCTGTGTGCTGACAGGAGACCCAGAGAGCTAGGGCTGGAGGGACAGGGAGCAGGTGCTGGAAACCTGGCAGGGTGGGCAGAAAACACAGCCTGTGTACTCCTCTGACTGGAGTCTAGGAAGGGCGTGTCCCATGGGAAGTGGATACTGTGGGGTGCCCCTGAAGTCTGGATCTTTCTAAAAATCTTGTAATATTAGAATTTGGAGGGAATTTGAAGAAAGGAACTGAGGCCCAGAAAGAGGCAGTGATTTGCCAAAGTGACACAGAGCAACTGTAGCAAAACAAGGACTAGAGCTCAGGCCTGCTGGTTCCCACTCCATACTTTCCCACAGCACTACGATGTGTTGAGTGCTTACCAAGTCCTGGGAATATGCTAGTGATGTACGAGCTGCGCGTCCTGCCCTCTGGGAGCTTACTGTCTGGTAGGAAAGATAACGGGTCACTGTAGGAAAGGTAACGGGTCACTGTCGAGTCCCCAGAACCAGCTGCAGATTGAGGTTTTGTTTGGGGGCTTTGTGAATCTTTCTGTGGTGTAATAGATCTTATTACTGTTTCTGGAGCAACAGTTATGGGACACTGAATATTTCAGTGGCTGCCTTTCTTCTTTTTTTTTTTTTTTTTGAGAGACAGGGTCTCCCTCTGTCACCCGAGCTAGAGTGCAGTGGTGCAGTCTTGGCTCACTGCAGCGTCGAACTCCTGGTCTCAAGCAGTCCTCCTGCCTTAGCCTCCCAAAGTGCTGGAATTACAGTTGTGAGATTGTGCCCAGCCCTTCTGCCTTAATTTTCACTCTGGGCTCCTCAACATGGTCCTTGTCCCAAGCCCAGAGACTGGCTTTTCTTTCTCTGAGTGTAGTTGTGTATCTGGGTTCTAACCAGTGAGGTTATAACTGTGGCTAATTCACATAACTTCTCTGAGTCTGAATTTCCTGCCTACAAAATGGAGAAATAGGACCATCCACACAGAGTGCGTGTGAGGATGAAAGGAGTGAATGTATAAAGACACCTTTCCCGATAGCCCATACTAGCCTCATTATGACTCATCATTAGAGAGGGCTAAACAAGGGCAGTGAAAAGATGGGCAGGCAGCAGACATCATTTTCTTTTTGATCTCACACACCAGGGCATTCCCCCTAAGAGGCAGTGAGATGTGTCCTGGCCCTGGAACTGGAAACAGAGGTGGTTGCTGTGCTAGTGCCTGAGATGCAGGATGCTGGGGTCAAAGACTTGTGTCCCCATCTCAGGCTGCCAGGATGGCATGTGTGCCGTGACAGAGCTCCTGAGTAATGCACGCAGGCAGACAGCGGGCTGGAGCCCAGCATTCAGGGGTGGCTTCTGTCTGTAGAGCCGCATGGCACTCTTCCCACGTCAGTGCCCACAGCCGAGGTATGGTCACTAACCAAGCCAGAAATGTAACTGTGTGCAGAATACCGAAAAAAAAAGGCCGAGTGCAGTGGCTCATGCCTGTAATCCCAGCACTTTGGGAGGCCGAGGCGGGCGGATCATGAGGTCAGGAGATCGAGACCATCCTGGCTAACACGGTGAAACCCCATCTCTACTAAAATCACAAAAAATTAGCTGGGCGTGGTGGCGGGCGCCTGTAGTCCCAGCTACTTGGGAGGCTGAGGCAGGAGAATGGCGTGAACCCAGGAGGCGGAGCTTGCAGTGAGCAGAAATCGCGACACTGCACTCTAGCCTGGGTGACACAGCGAGACTCCGTCTCAAAAAAAAAAAAACAAAAAAAAAAAACAAACGCTCTGTGGGCTAGGTGTGGTGACTAACGCCTGAAATCCCAGAACTTTGGAAGGCCAAGGCGGGCAGATCACTTGAGGTCAGGAGTTTGACACCAGCCTGACCAAGATGGTGAAACCCCATCTCTACTAAAAACACAAAAATCAGCTGGGCGTGGTGGCAGGCGCCTGTAATCCCAGCGACTCCGGAGGCTGAAGCAGGAAAATTGCTTGAACCTGGGAGGCGGGAGGTGGAGGTTGCAGTGAGCCAAGATGGGCCACTCTACTCCACTCCAACCTGGGCAACAGAGCAAGACTGTCTAAAAAAAAAAAAGATCTCCATGTTGCTGAGGAGAGCCCAAATTCCACGGTCAGCACTAGCAACCCCAAAGACTGAGCTGGCGGGAACAAGGCCCGAATCCCCCCACACCCACTCTCCACGCTCTCCCGTCTCCAAACACCGGCACCTGAGCCAGGAGGGCTGGCAGCACCTTGGAGACGAAGCTTCCCCAGAACCCTCTTCCTAGAGAGGAAGAGCAGCTTTTCTCTAACAGCACCTTCCCTCCCAGCCATGCTTACCACGCTGTGGGCCACTTGCCCACGATGACCACGGTGTGACCCTAGTCCTGGAATGTCCGGCACAATAGGGGTGGCAGGAGGAGCACTCTGCCTCTTTCAGCGGCTGATTGGTTACAAGATGCCCTACAAACACATTGTCAGCAGAGTCAGCTGTTTCCAGCGTTGCCCCTCCTCGGCTTTACAATCACACACCAGCATGCGGCCAAGGGTTGTCATGGCTTTGTCTCCCTTATGCATGCTTAATTGACAATTAAGTTGGGGCTTTGAACCAGCCTGGCTGCCGCTGCTGGGCCTTCATCTTTCCAGGGAGTGTCACAGGGGCACCCTTTGTTTGCTCTTCTTGGGGGCCTGAAGTTACTGTAGCAGGCTGCAGGCAGCCATTTATCTTCAGCCTGGAAGGCCTTTATCCGCCCCCACCCTCTATTCCAGCTCTTGGCCAGCAGGAGCTGTCCCTGGTTATAGGCCCCATGACAGCCCATTCTGAAGCCATTGAGCAGGTCCGGAGTGATGGCCTCTACCTCCCTTCTGGAGATGAATCAAGAGAACGGCCCCCAAAAGGTCAGAGGGCAGGGCGGCGGCAAGGAGAAGGACTGGTTGGAGCCTGGTGCTTGTATTGATTGGCTCAAGGAGGAGGAGGAGGAAGTTGGCGCGGGATGGAAACTTGGCTAGCCTTGGCCCAAGCCATGGTATCTGCTGTGTGATCTGTGGCGACCTTGCTTCCTGTACCCTTTGCTCTAGTCGGCAGCAAGCTCACCTGGCCACTACCTTGAGGAGGAGAGGAGGGGTAAAAGGTCTTCATCAGCCTCCGCTCTCCCACGCGTGATGTCCTCACTCTTGTGTCACCTTTTGAGAGGGAAGTGGGGACTTATTCTCCTGGAAAGAAAGTGAGGCACAAAGAAAAAGAGAAGAGGCCCTGCCAGGAGGACTTTCAGGGGTCCTGAACCATAGCCCCTTTACGAAAGAGGAGACATTTATTTCTGTGGGTGCTGCTCCTCCCTCTCGCTGAACTCTATTCCTCCCTCTCCAAGCCCAGTCGACTTGACTTCCCTGACGTGGCTTAGAGCTTGAGAAACAGAGAATCCTGCCTCCTGCCCCTCGCTCATCCCCCTTCACAGCCCCTCCCAGGTTACCTGAGGGAATCTAACCCTGGGTCTCAGACCAGCCAAACTCTCGGCCAGGGTACCTATGTGAATGCTGTTGTTTTCCCTAGCACTGAATTCTGCAGGACCCGAGGAAATCTCCAAGTTTCCAGTGGCAAGGTAGTGACTCAACGAGAGGAATTCTAGTGGCCATTGTTGATGGAGCACTTCCTTGGTCCCAGGCCCCCGGCCGAGTTCCTCTGTGCGTCATCTTATGTGACCCGCACAACAACCCTGCAGAGTAGGAGCCATCTGTAGTGTCATCTTCATTTTACAATCAAGAGAAGTGAACTATTTAGAATGGAAGGAATGTGCCCAGGTTCATATTCTTAGTAAGTGGTGGGGAGAGGTTTTGAGCTGTTGCACTGTCCATCTCTTTTTGCTTTATGCAGATGCTAAGAACTTTTCAGGCACTAAACCCAACACAGAGAGAGAGAGAGAGAAAAAAAGAGACACACACACACACACACACACACACACACACACACAGCCCCCAGCAGTTCCTTTTCCCACATTCCTACCGTTCCCCTCTAAATGACACTGAGGCTTTGGGAGATCATGGCCAAAGAGGTGGGGTAAGGGTGGGAGTCTCCCATTCTGGCTAGTTTACTGCTTCCTCCCCAACCACTGCCCCTGACCAAGGCGGATTCTGTGCCCTGCCCAGGCAAGAAATCAAAGCCCCCTCTTTCACGACCCCATCCCCATCTGTGTGGGGATTTGAACTGCCCTTGCAGTCGGCACTGTCTGGGCTACTAAATGCCTTAACAACTTAATGGGGCTTCTGAGACAGTGCAAGCACCTCAGCTCACCTCTGGGAGCTCCGCCCCCTCCCTGGGCAGCAGACAGCGGGAGGGGTTTATGAGGGTAGTTGTAAAAATATTCATCTCAGCAGCAAAGTTCCTCATGGTAAATAAGGCCTATTGTCCCTAAGTAGCAGATTATTTCAGTTCAGAAGAGAGATAAATCCTGCCTTGAAATGTCTGCTATTCTAGGAAACACATTCATACTGACTTGAGGTTTAGTGGTGGACATGGGTGGCTCCAGCATTCTCCATCTTAGGGACTTTATCTGAGTGCCATTTTATCTCTTGAATTTGAAGGTCATTTTATCTTGTGGGTACCACCCCATCGGCTGCCACTAGATTGGGGAAGACAATCAGGATATTAATGAGATTAAGAGGCCTAGCCTTCAGGGTGTTCTGCTGTCAGCCTCCCCCTGATAGGGGACCAGCCCTGGTCTGCATACAAAGAAACCAGGCTGCTGTGCTGGTGGGGCTCCAAGCCTCTGCACAAAGGGGCCAGGAGATACTGGAGTCCTATCACCAAAGGGTCATGCCTAATCCCCCTGAAGGATCCTTAGACGATTCAAGGACTCCTTGCCGCCTCCAGTGAGCTCTGAGGAGGAAGGAAGCTGCCTGCAAGCACACAGCCCTGGCCTGCAGCTTATGGGAGAAGTGCTCTTGGAAACTGTTGAAGGTTTGATGGGAAGTGACAGGAACTTGGAGAGAATTAAGTATCACAGGTGCAGAGAGAGGCAGAGATCTGTGCAAGGGCCTTTGAAGCTACCTGCTTAATGGAATGGAACAAGATCTGGCCTTATGCCTCTACCTATTTTTTCGGGGGAAGTACAAACACAAATGAAGAGGAGAGAGAGAAATATACATACATATATATGTATTTTATATATATACACACACACGTGTACATATAGAAGTTATATACATAAAAGGAATGCAGCCCACAAATAAAGTCAGATCAATCAGTTAGTCATGGTTATTATCCTAGCTATTCATAAATTCTCTAGAACAGGGATTGACAAACTTTTTCTTTAAAGAGCCAGAGAGTAAATATTAAGTATTTTAAACTATTCAGTTGTAATGACTCAACTGTGCCTTTGTAGCACCAAAGCAGCCATAGACCACAGACATGGAACTGAATGAACATCACTGTCTTCCAGTCAAACTTTATTTTATGGGGACTGAAATTTAAATTTCATATAATTTTCACATATCATCCTATAGTCTTTAATAGATTTTTTCTCAACTATTTAAAAATGTAAAACCCATTCTTAGCTTGTGGGTCATACAAAAACAGGCTGCTTTGGCCAGCAGACCAGTTTGCTGACCCCGCTGTAGGACAATAGTTCTCAAATGTGGCCACACTTTAGAATCACCCAAGGGAGTATCTAAAAATCCCAGTATCCAAGCTGCACCCTGGACCTGTCAGAACATCTGGGGAGTGGGACTACGCATCAGTAGTTAAAACTTTCTAAGTGATACCAATGTGCAGCTAAATTTGAGAACCAGTTCTAAGGTTCTCAAATTTAGCTTCTCAAATGTGAAAGTGCATGCTAATTCCCTGGGGCGGGGGGTGTTATGATACAGATTCTCATTCTGTAGGCCTGGGGTGAGGCCTGAGTTTCTGCATTTTCAACAAGTTCCCAGGTGCTGTTGAAGAGGATGGTCTGGGACAGACTTTGAATACTGGGGGTGGATTAGCAAATAACTCCCCTTTGCCTTCCAACCTGTGTAATTTGCCTCACCATCACCAGCCTTGACATCTAATATGGGGAAATGCTCTTTTAAATCCAGCCGGCACAGCCACAAAATTACAGGCTGTGGAGGCAGACCCAAATTCCAACCTTAACTTTGGCACTTACTGCTGTGTGACCTTGGGCAAGTCTCTGGAATCTCTGTGCTTTGCCTCTTGAGATGTGGAGACATCCACTCATGCAGATGCTGGAAGAATTAAATGAGATAATATATATGTAAAACACTCTGGACATAACAGGCTCTCATAAATAGTAGCTGTTACCATTCCTGGCAGAGGCTTGTGGTTTGTGTCTTTGTTTTTTTGTTTTTTTAGTTTTTTCCCTCTTTCCTTGTCCTTCTTGGAGGTTTCATTCAACCTTGATTTTTAAAGAATTTGAGTATCTCCAACTAGATATTCATCTTGGTGTTTGCAGCAAACTTAGGCTGGCTTCTTGCAGCACATTGGGTATGAGGCAGTCTCCCGCTCTTCCTAGACTTCTCTGTGACATCCACAAGGCATATTGAGTGCCGTAAGGCATTTAGTACAAATTCAGGAAACAGTGAGGGGAAGCTGGGAAGACCATGGGTTGGTGGGGGCAGAGGGGAGGGTCATAACCATGTAGCAGGAGGTCAGGTTCATGATGTTCATGAAGTCGAGATGACCATGAATTTCCTGTTACTAACAGGGCATTTTTCTTTTTTCTTTTTTGAGACAGAGTCTCGCTGTCTCCCAGGCTGGAGTGCAGTGGCATGGTTTCGGCTCACTGCAAGCTCCGCCTCCCGGGTTCACGCCATTCTCCTGCCTCAGCCTCCCAAGTAGCTGGGACTACAGGTGCCTGCCACCACGCCCAGCTAATTTTTTGTATTCTTTTTTTTTTTTAGTAGAGACGGGGTTTCACCGTGTTAGCCAGGATGGTCTCGATCTCCTGACCTTGTGATCCGCCCGCCTCAGCCTCCCAAAGTGCTGGGATTACGGGCATAAGCCACCGTGCCTGGCCATTTTTCTTTTTTAATTAAAGGAGGTGTGAGTACCCCTCTCATGTGTATTGCTTGTTAGTAATTAGCCCTGGGAACCTGCCAGGTAGAGGAGTGTGGGATGTTCCCAGTGGAGGCTGCATCTGGGAAGCTTAATGGCCTTCGTTCTTAGAAGGGAAGTTCCCCCAAACTTCAGGCGAAGGAGCATTTAAGAAAGAGAAGGTGCACACAGCCCCACGGTGAGCAAAGGGAAACCTCAGAAGCTCCTAAGGGCCAATTTTCTGGAAACCTCTCCCCTCAACCTGTGAGCATACATCTGCTTCAGGTACCTTCCCGTTACCCTACGCTCCGACTTCAGCAACCTCCGCAATAGCACTCTTGTGTGAGTTCAGCCACTGAGGAATCAACTGGCAAGGGGGGACTCGATGCCTCCAGTGCTTTTGGGAAGTCAAGAGTCAGTTTTCTCAGGACTTGTACTCCGCATGTTCTTCTGAAGTTGGAGAAACACCGTGCAGATGGTCTTTAGCATGTAGACTTTCCCAAGGGAAGTCTACCTGAGCCAAGTTGAGCTGGTTATGGCCAGTCCCTTCTCAGGACCAGATTCAGATGTGTGTGTCTGGGTAGCCAAGTATAGCACCCAAATCAGGCTTGGCTTGGGTTGTGGTTCTGTCACTATCCGGCAGTGTGGCCTCAAGTTATTAGCCTCTCTGTCCCAATACCTATCCCCTTTCGGAGTGCTGTTAGGCTTACATATGATCGGACACACCCAGTGCCAAGCACAGTGCCTGGCAAGGAAGGTTAGCTGCCATTACAGTATTATTGAATTGACTCAGAAACTTCAGGGTGTTGAGAGAACGGAAGAGCTTGGGTTCTCCCTGGGTTCTTGACAAGGGTCTTACCTTATAGTTTCACTCTGGAAGGATTTCCCTTTCCATGAACCCTGCTTGTCATTTGAAACATCAGAAACAAGGAACTAAGTATTGGCAAGATCTGTGGTTCCCAAATCTCTCTCCAGACCACATAAAAATCATCCAGGGAGCTCATTAAAAATAGACATGGCTCCCTCCACCCATGCACACCTTTGGAATCAGAATTGAGAGATGAGGGGTTCACAGGCATAAGAACTTTTGACAAAAGCCCTAAGAGATTCACCTAGAGTCCCAGCTGCTTGTGAGGCTGAGGTAGCAGGGTCACTTGAGCTCAGGAGTTTGAGGCTGAAGTGAGCTATGGCAGTTGGGTTGTAGACAACAAGGAACACAGGCTGCTTATTTTTGTCACCTTCCATAAAACACCTTGAGATAAATTAAGCACTTTGTGCCCATTGGCGCCACTGCAGTACAGCCCGGGTGACAGAGTGAGACCCTGTCTCTAAAAAAAAAAAAGGGAGAGAGATTTGGATGCGTAGTCAGGGTTGACATTACTAGGCCAGATGGAGCAGGAGAGTTCTGAAGGGGTTGAAGGTAATCCTCATGGCCCCTTGCAGAAATGGGAAAGGAGAAGCAGTCGGGGTGAGGGGCCTTGGACTAGGATTCAGGAGATCAGAGCCACCAATAAGCAAGGGTGACCTTGGGCGAATCATTTAACTTCCTGGGAATTCTGGCAAATGAGGGTGTGGGACAAGGGCCTTTCCACTCTGACAGGCTATTATTTGGAGACTGTGTGTTGCATCCAGTCTTGGGGCCCAGGACTCAGCAGCTTGAAGTGCAGAGGGAGGCTTGCCATTGTGGTATTTTATTGTGAAACTCATCATCTGTCTCTCTCTCCTTCTCTCCCTCACTCCCTCGCTCCTTCCCCATTTCAGGAACTGTGTGCTGTTAGAAGTCTTCCACCTTTATTAGGGATCATTAGAGCTTTACAACACCAGCAGATTGGGTGGGGCCAGTCACAATAAACAGATTTATAATGGGTATAAACGAGACACCTATAACTGCTAGAGGTTAACACTTTGAGGGCCTCTGAATAGCAGCTGGCATGCCCATGCCTTCTGGCCCTGTCCACTGCAGGGTGCCTCTTCCTGCTTGGCACCCATTGGACTGGGTTGGCAGTGAAGCCCAAGTGAGTTCTTGTTCAGCAAGAGTGGAAAACCCTTAAACAACATCTCCTATTTGTGTAACATCAGTTTGCACGATGGGCACAAAAGTGCTTAATTTATCTCAAGGTGTTTTATGGATGGAGACAGAAATGAGTGGCCTTTCTTCTTCATTGTCTACAACCCTACAGCCAGGGGAACTAGAGGGTTTGCATCCCTACCTGTAAACTTTAATCTCACCATGAAGAAGAAGGTCCCTGAAGTCTCTGAACACCTTGCTCTCTATGTATGTATTCTGAGTGGCAGAATTGTGGGCTGTACCAACATCTGAGCCTGAGGTGGATTTCTTCACCATTGTGTCTCCAGCCCATAGCCCTGTGCCTGGCACACGGTAGACACTCCATATATTTGTGAAATAAAGATATCTATTATAGAAGACTTCCTGTCAAAGCATAGGCAGAAACCCCGTTTTATAAATTTGGTATTCAGTTTAAGAATTAAACTGAGCCTAGGATTAGTTTTGTTTTATATAGCATATATGTGCTATATAATTATATATATATATGTATATATAAAGGCATATTTTCTCTTCTCTAGAAACAATGTCACCCAGCTTCTACCCTATTAACACTGCTTAAGTATACAGTTCACAAATTAATGTCGACATTTAACGTTACCAGAAAGTTTTCGAAGAACGTATCATGAGTTTCTCCCTAACGTTCTAGTAGTAAACTAGTCTACTCATTTAATTTAGTTCTACTAGTTAGTTTAATGTTCTACTACTTTCATTCGTTTTAAAATCTCTTACCAGGATCCCTAGGGCAAGAAAAGAGCAAGAACGTCTCCTCTTGTGTTTCCATTGAGCAAAGTGAGATCTAGAAAAGGGACTAGACTACTGCAAATCAATTATCTGGACAGACAGAAACAAAACTGCCCTGCTCTGGGCAGCCATCAGGTCTCTGTTGGTGCTCCCTGAGCACTTGGCTGGTGCTCCTATCTCAGTGCCCAACATCTGGTGTTGCTTGGGACGAGCCTCCTTGGTCCTACCGGTGATCGGCAGCTATCTGTCATGATGATGGTGATGATGATGGTGATAATGATACTGATGGAGATGCCCTCTGTGACAGTGATGAAGAGGCTGGGATCTGGCTAGGCAAATCCCTATCACAAGGCAGCTCTGACACTTGCCAGACCTCAAAGGATCTTCTCCCTGGGTATCATCTCCCAGTATGGTCTTTGTTATGAATAGGCTGTAGTGGAAAACCTCTCTTTTCTAAGGCAATTTTATTAGCCCTTCAGTCACAATACAGATGTCTGTTTATAGGACCCTACTTTTGTGTGGACACCCAGTGGCTGAGTCTGCTGATGGCTTTATAGCCTTTCTCCCTTTGCCAAGACCCACTGGGAGCATCACCATTCTCCTTGTCTGCCAAGCCTAGAGGCCTTTGTTGCAGCCATATTATCTCTGCCAGCAAAGGCAGCTGCTCAGAAAATACCAGACCCCGGGAGCCAGACTGCAGAAGGGCACTCTCTGTCCCCACAGCCTTTAGGCCTAAAGATGTCCACCATTAACCCTTCTTAGTTTTACCCTAGTTTCTTTGGAGAAAGGGACATTTAAGTTATTCATGTTGCCACAGTAAATTCCCATTAATTGACTCTTCTCCTTATCCCCAAATCAACCCAGTGGCCCCCAAACTCAGTTCTTCAAATGTGAAACTGCCCAAGTCTATCAATACTGTTTCTTCAATTTTGATTATATTTTAATCTCTCTCTCCTTTTCTCTTACTCCTCTTTCTTCCTCCTTAAAAAGAATGCTTGCCTCTCCTTGCCCACAGAAAAACAGGGAGAGGGAGGCCAAAGCAGAAGGACTACTTGAGCCCAGGAGTTTGAGACCACCCTGGGCAACATAGACCCCCCATCTCTACAAAATAATAACAACAAGAATAATAATATTAATAAATTAGCCAGGCACGGTGGCATGTGCCTGTAGTCTCAACTATTTGGGGGGCGCTGAGGTGGGAAGATTCCTTGAGCCCAGGAGTTCAAAGCTGCAGTGAGCTGTGATTGCGCCACCACACTCCAGCCTGGGCAACAGAGCTAGAGCTTGCCTCAAAAAAGAAAAGAAAAACTGGGAGATTTAGAGGATAAATGAATATACTCCAGTCACTTCACCACCACTCAACTCAGCAGTCTAAAGGTGAAAGTGATGTGGAGTCATCAGTCAGAGTTTAAGCATAGGTTATTCACTCATCATTTACTCCTTCAACAAGTGTTTACTGAATGCTTAGCATGACTCTGCCAAGAAGAAAATGGAGAATACAGACAAGGTCCTGCCCTCATGGGACTTACATTACAGTGAGGGATGCAGCCAAGGAACAAGTAAACAAACCTGCAAAATCATTTCAAGCTATTAGTGGGTCGTGATGTGGAGGCTCTACATATCTGGAGCCCATTTGGGGCTTATGAGGAAGAGGGAGATGGGTCAGCTTTGGAATACCACTGACTTGCTGGGAGACCCCCTAGCAAGGAGCCATGCAAACAACCTTGTCCTCTCTGAACTTCAGTTTTCCACTCTGTCAAATGGGTGCTTGTGACAGATTGAGAAGCAGATGGGTGTAACATACTCTTAGATGTGAGGACTGCCCAAGTTCTCAAGTGCCAGGCTGGTTCCTTTTACCTATAGCAGCAGTCTTCAGGCTGAAGTATTCGTTGCAAACCGCCTGATGTTTGCCTGCAGAAACTGCCACTGTAGTAAGGATGAGGTGTGGTGGCACAGGTAGACCTTGTGGGGGAGGACACACAGAGTTTCTGTTGCTCTTCTACCACCCCACATGTGCAATTTTTTCAAGTGCACCATGCACGTTAGCTTCTGTTCTCAGCCAAGGTGCTTTTGATGAAAGATTTTTTTTCTTTTCTTGGTTACGTTTGCTTTGATTTTTTTTTTAAATAAGAAAACCAGTTTGTGGGCTTCCCTTAAGTATCACTCAACTTTTACTCCTTGAGTCAAGAATGTTTACTGTCCCCGCAGGCTTGTCTGTATTTCTCCTCTTATGAATTGAGCTCCTAACTAAGCCATGTTAGGTAGAAGGGGATCCGGAATTGAAACCAGCCCAGCATTTAAATTGCTTTCATCTTGCATCAGCTTTTTCTTCCACATTTGCAGATTTTTAATCTTCTAAACTCTTTGCAAACATGAATCTTTATCCTCGCAGAGGAGGAAATATTAATAAGAGCTAGCAAAAGTCCTGTGCTACAAACAAGGAAACTGAGGCAGCAATGCTAACTCATTCCAAAGCTTTCATTTCTGGAGTTCTCAATTTCAAGCCAGGGATTTGTTCACATTCTTTTCTTCCAAATGGGCCTCTCAGAAGTTCACCAGACGGAATCATTTGTCTCTCTGCCTGTCCTTAAGAAAAGTAACGTGTTTAGGGAGAAGGTAGAGTTATCAGGACACAGTACTGGGTCCGTCAAGCCTGGCCCAGTCTCTCCCTGTCATCTCCCCAACATAATGATTTGGCTTCATAGAAAAGATGGCTGTGTCTACTCATAATTTATGAACAATGAACATAGTTATTACCTTTTGGAAGAGCTTTCTCCTTCGCATGCTCTCTCCTGCCTGAGTTTAAATTCCCAGTTTCTAGACCCAACAGGGCTGGGCTGCACTCTGCATGAGGTTAGAAACACAGGGGAAGAATGTGTGTGACAGAGCCCCAGCCAGTTGAGTAATGTTTACTCTGTTGGTGGCTGGGACGCTCACTTACGCTGGCAGAGGTCCACCAGCCGGAGGAACATTCCTGCATTATCAGGGATGGGAGGTTGGCTCTGAAATGTCAAGGGTGAAAGGCATCCCACCAAATTCTGGGTGCAGCTCACAGACTTCAGTGAAAGGAATCCCCAGGCTTCAGCGCCAAAAGCCACATCATGGGCAAGCTGAGCCCCACATTGCCCAGGAATCCCCACTTTCCTCATTTCTTCTTACTAAAAGAACAATTCTGGTCCTGTTTTCCTGGTTGACATTGCTCTTCTGTTTACCCAGCAGAACCAGTGCATCTCTGACATTATTTTATTCATTCATTATTCTGGCTTGTGAAGAAGGAATATCTGTATGCCCCTTTCACAGACAAAAATGCCAAGGCTCAAAAGTTAACTGACCCAGAATCATCAGAGAGTTACGGCAGAGAGAGAGAGAGAGAGAGAGAGAGAGATTGTTAAAGTGTCTAGAGGCTGGTGCCCAGTTGATCTCTGGAATCATGGAATTGGGGTCTCAGCTGTTTTTCGAAGCTCTTAGAGCTGAATTACATCGCCAGGGGCTCTATGAGCTGTAGCTCTAAGGCCCTGAAGCACAGGTTTCTGCAAAGTCTCCGGTGAATGGCACCCTGAGCAGCTCCTCTCTGGGGTCCTCCTGTAAGGAGGACCTTTGAACACATAGGCACAGTAGGGTCTATATAACCTGACATACGCAGCCTAAAAATCACCAGAGTTTGCTAAGCCATGTGATAAGAACCACAGGGCTTGTGGGAAAAACAGGATTAAAAACACAACACTTGAGGCCGGGCACGGTGGCTCATGCCTGCAATCCCAGCACTTTGGGAGGCTGAGGTGGGCGGATCACTTGCGGTCAGGAGTTTGAGACCAGCCTGGCCAACATGGTGAAACTCTGTCTCTACCAAAAATACAAAAATTTAGCTGAGCATGGTGGTGGGCGCCTGTAGTTCCAGCTACTCAGGAGGCTGAGGCAGGAGAGAGAATCACTTGAGCCTGGGAGGCAAAGGTTGCCGTGAGCCGAGATTACGCCACTGTACTCCAGACTAGGTGACAGAATGAGACTCTGTCTCTGAAATAAACTTTTTAAAAAAGCACAACACTTGAAAACTTCCCCAGCGACACATTTTTTGTTTTGTTTTGTGATGGAGTCTTGCTCTGGTCACCCAGGCTGGAGTGCAGTGGCGCGATCTCAGCTCACTGCAACCTCTGCCTCCCAGGTTCAAGCAATTCTCCTGCCTTAGCTTCCTGAGTGGTGGGGATTACACCACTATGCCTAGCTAATGTGCGTACCACCATACCCGGCGAATTTTTGTATTTTTAGTAGAGACAGGGTTTCACCATGTTGGCCAGGCTGGTCTCGAACTCGTGACCTCAAGTGATCCACCTGCCTCGGCCTCCCAAAGTGCTGGGATTACAGGTGTGAGCCACCGTGCCCGACCAACACATTTTTAAAAGATAAGAATCCAATAAAAAGATTACCAGAGTTTTATACCCGTTAAATAGTTAAGAAATATATAAATGCTGTACAATAGTAAATATGGCAAGTTTGCCTAGGGAAGTGGGCATCAGAAGGGCTGCGGGTTGTGAGTTACTGTGAAGCAGTGGAGAAAGGGTTATCCGAAATGGGAAGGAAAAGATGTGACTCCATATTGCATGGATGTGTCTTACCAGTGCACACAGTGGACCGAGGCGGCTGGTGGATGTTTGAGGAGCGCATATGTACACACAGGAGCATTGTTAGTATTCTCCTATGTGGTTCCATTCAGCTGGATGCAGGTTTCTGAATTCACTAAGTGTTTTCCAAATGTGAAATTGACATTGCACTCAAATTATCCCCAATATGTCAATATAATTGGAACAGATTTACACTTTCACTACAATAAATACAGAACTGATTGTATTTTCTACTTCTGCTAGACGTGATGCTCCTTGTCTGGGGCTTGGGTGCTCAAAGCTGCTGGGGTTTCATTCCTTCAGTCAGTAAATATTCACAGTACCAGGCAGTCTGCTAGGCTGTGAGGATGCAACAAGTAAAGACTCATCTCTTTCTTTAAGAGGCAGAGAAAAGTAAACATATCAGCGTGCATGCAGGGTGACTGACTCCTGCCGTTAAGTCTCTCTGTCTAGTGCATGTAAAATACAAACGAAGAAGCAGCCATCTCCCAGGATGAATCAAGAAGAGCTTCACAGGGGGGCGACATGTGACACGAGATGCTTTCCAGGCAGAGGGAACAGCAAAGGTGCAGAGGCAGGAGACGGTCAGGCCATTTGAGAAATGCATTAAGGTTGTGGTGAGAGATCATGCAAATAAAACAGACGAATCACAAAGGCCCAGTTCTGCCAGTCTCAGGTGTTGGGGCTTTTCTGGAAAGCAGTGAGGAGCCATCAGATGTTTCCAAGCAGGGCAGAGGCATGGTGTGACTTTGTTTTAGAAAGAAATCCCAGGCTGCAGCAGTGTGAAAGGCACCCTGGAGATGGTGCTGGCACAGGAAGGCAGAGCAAGGATGCTGGCTTCTTGGAACCATGCACCTCTGCCGTGCCTTTGGCACTTCTGACCAGCCATATTGGATAGAAACCGAATGATCTGCGTCTGTCCCATATGCTGTTGGGAATCCAGGAATAACCCAACACCCATGATGCTGATGCCTAGGAACAGAGGAAAGTAGATGATCTACTCACCAGGGCCTCAGGGATGTCTCACCTCCACCTTGGATGGCTTTTGCTGCTGGACACACTTGCTGTTGTTCATAGAGCCAACAATGGGGACGGAGCCAATCAGTGGCTTGAGCTAGGAAGTAAGTGGAAGGTGAATGGCTACCATCTGCCACCGTCATTTCTCCTATGGGTCCTCTGTGGCTATTAACCTGGCATCTTTGGTTAATCAATATTAAACCAGAGCCCTTGTCATATTTTCACTTTAAGAACTTGCATTGGTGAAGGAAGAAGGGAAGATGCCATTCCATTTCTTAATGCTCCTTAGCACAGTGCCTGGCACATGGTAGGTGCTCAATAAAGTGGCATGACCTCAGCCTTCCTAAAAATGTCTTTTAAACAAAGACAGTCCCAAAGTAGGAGGAATTGACGTGTTTTCAGCAACTGTTATGTGCCCAGCATGGTCTGGGTATTTGGACATCCATTAACTCATTCCGTTCTCTTCCCAATGACCTGACGGATGGATATTGTTAACGGTAAGGAACTGAAGCTCAGGGAGGTTAAGTAACTTCCCAAGGTCACACAGGTCTTACAGGGTAGAGCCAAGATTTAAACCCAGGTCACCTGGCTCCAGAGCCTACACACTTTGCACTTATTTTTGTTCTCACTTCAAGTGCTCTTCTGAGTTTTTGAAATATAGGAGGACTGGCCTCTCCTTCCTCTAACAAGAGCACCTATTTTTGGTGTACACCTTGTGATGCACCCCCACCCCGCCCCCTCATAAGATGGCTGGCTGCTTACAGCCACCCTCTCAGGGGCCAGTGATTGCCACATTCTTGGTGAGAGGAGCATCGTGGGAACAGCTGCAGGTGGATCTGGGGCTGATGAGCAGCCTTGTGCCTGGCTCCTATCACACTGCTGTGACAATGGCCCCCTCCCCACAGTGGGCAGTCCTCTAGCTTATAGATGAGGAAGCCGGTGCTCACCCAAGAAATTGATAGCAGAGCTGAGATTCAAACAGGGATCCCCCAGTTTCCAGCCAGGCCTCTATCACTTAACCAGAGGCTTTTAAAGGAACGTTCAAAGGTCTAGGCTCATCTGTCTTTTGACAGAGCAGCTCCACCGTTATATTTCTTATATAATAAAGTTTTGTTGGGGAGAAAACAAAGTGTAAAAACCACAGCAGCCTTGGAATATGCTGCCTGGATTCTAACAAATGGCTCTTGAGTCTCTCCTGACATGCTCACTTGTAAAGAAGCCTTTTGTTTCCTGCGGAAATCCTTGGTTAATTATTTTTAAATAAATAATTGCGTAGCCTTTGGTAGGGGAGAAGCCTCCCTGTGACCCATATTTGATCATCAGAGGGCTGGCCCTTTTCCGTCAGCCAAATTAAATAGGCTAAATCCAGAGACTGTTTGACTTGAGACTGAATCGATGATGGGGACAGGCTGGGAGGTGAAAACACACCTGACTCCCAGCGTTATCACCACTCTCTCAGGAGCAGAGCCGCTCGGGGAGGTAAATAGCTGGTTAGGGAGTCAGAGAAAGCAGGAGAAAAACAGGGTGAAGTCCAGTTCCTCCAAAAGAACAGAGCAAGAGGGCAGCGGCTAGACCTCTCTCCCAAGTTGCTTCCAGGGCAAAGCATCAGTGGTTCTGCCAGGGTAGGATTCTTTGGAAACTGTTCTCTATGGAAAGATAATTCCATTCAGCGTTTAGAATCTGTCCTAAACCATCTAGAATTCTAGGATCTTAGGGCAAATACTTGGGGTCCATTCCTATACCAGCTTCCTCCCCACAGCATCCCCACCCATAGTTGCCATTTATATGGCATTTTGCAAGAAACTGTATAGATGTTACCTCTAATCCGAAAACAGCCCTGTTGAGGATGCATTCTCTCCATTTTTCTGGAGGAAACAAAGGCACAGAGAGGGAAAGTAATTTTCCCATGATCACAGATCTATTAAGAGCAGCATCAGAATTTGAACCTGAGTTGGTTTAGCTGCAGAGTCCATAGTCTTCCCACTGCCCCTCCTTGATAGAAAATTCTTCCTTTTATTTATTTGAAATCTGCCTCCCTGTTTTCCATTGGACCTAGCTCTGCCTTCAGAGCTCATAAGGTTCAAATCTCTTTCTTCTTTCATGTAACAACACTTTGAACTGTTGGAAGCATCCTGCTGGGAACTGGGTGGCAAATGTGAGTGAGGAAAGAAGGCCTCATTTAATCCAATGGGATGGCATCGATGGCAAACAGGAGACGTGGGGGCTCCAAATAGGTGCACAGGAGGACAGGGGCCTGGGCACCGGCTGTTGACTTGGGGAGCTGGACGCTGTTCCTCCTTTTAACTTCATGATTTCTGTTCTTCCCAAAAAATGTAGTGCCTTAAACCAATACACCAATTCCAGCTCCATCCCACTGTCACCAACACCCCCACTAGCAGCTCCTTGATTCAAAGAATGGGGAAAATGGCCAGTAGAAAAACTCATAGAGCAAGCATCAAGCCACTACATACTTAGACAAGTTGCTCTCGAAGGTTAGAACCCAGCTTTAGCATTTGTTTTGTTTTTTTTTCCCCAGCCCTCTTAAGCTCTAGGTCATATCAGCCTTGGATAATGTCCTTAGGAAGATCCAAGGAAAACTGGCTTGGGGCTCATCTAGTCTCATCTTGGTAAACTTCATCTTAGTGAATTAGAGGCAGATTATGACACTGATTATGGTAGTGTGTCTGGCCCCTGGGGAAACTTCGTAGCCTCCTCTGGAAGGTGGGGCTCTAGCTAGGGCAGGGGGTGGGTAGATGAAAGAGCAACAACAGAATCAGTATACAGGGGTGGTTCATCTTGGGAAACTGGGCAAAGGAAGACGTGCAGCCAAAGAGTTGGTCCACTTATCCAGATGATTCCATGCCTAGAGCATTTGGTCTCTGCAGGACAGGGTCCTCCAAACCTTTTTGTCAAATCCAAAGCAAAAAACAAGAACACTGTCTTTCTAAGCACTGAGCTTAGGGGTGAGATGCCCCATGTACCCCCAACCTTGTCCTTGACTGTTTCATGGGCACATCAAGCAGGACTTCCATCTGCAAACTGGACCCAGGCGTTCTTTTGGCTTCCTTCAGTTGCCTGATCTCTGTCCAGAACTTTTCTTTCCTGAGAGCAGACCTCCATTTTGGTTCCTGAGCAAGAGGGAGGGTCAGAGCAGTGAGGTTGTAAACATGTTTTGTTCTACCCTTCCCCTGCGAGCAAACTCCAGTGGTTTACTAAGCATCCACATCTGCCTGTGTGTGGTGCTGCCTGCCCCACCTCCCGGCAGATGCACCTTTCCCTGTGCCCTGGAAGGCAGCCATATGGGACCCCAGCAAAGGAATGTGAGTTCTACAGCCTAGCTCCTAGACGCAGCCTCATCCCTGTCCTGCTCTGCCTGTGTCCGTGCCCCTGACCTCTTGGGCCTGGCCACAAAGGTGGCACACAGAGACTGATGCCTAAGCTATGGCTCTTTCAAGGGTCACTGGACAAGGGCTTCTTCTTCGTCACATGGGTCTACTTATACTTTGCAGCACCACGAGAGATGCCAGGGAAACATTTCTAGAAGGCATTTTAAAGAATAAAAGAAATACTCCAGCCAGTAACAGAAGGCTAGTCTCAACCCCCAAATCCTGAAAGAACTGTGCGGAAGCAATAACAAACAGAATCCATCCAGTCATTCATTTATTCATCAGAAGTTTACCAAGTGGCTATTCAGTGCCAAGGCACTGGGGATACGTCAGTGAACAAAACAAAAGAGATAAAAATGTCCTGCCCTCATGGAGCTTACATTCTAGGATTAAATAGAGAACATGCCATATTTACCCTGGAGAAAAGCAGCCGATGATATTTCTTGTGGGTGGACAGGGGAGGAGAAGGCAACTTTATTTTCTTATTACCCACCCTTGAAAACAAGAGGTGCCGAGTCATTGTTCCAGGGCCCTGGTGGCACTAATGTTCCCTATTGGGTTTGTATTGTTTTGCAGGAGTGCGCTACAGCCAGCAGGGAAACAATGAGGTCACTTCCTCCTCAACAATCAGTCACCATGGCAACAGCGCCATGGTGACCAGCCAGTCGGTTTTACAGCAAGTCTCCCCAGCCAGCCTGGACCCAGGCCACAATCTCCTCTCACCTGATGGTAAAATGGTGAGTACACCTGGGCCATTGTCGCTCTGGAGCTGATAAGATAAGAGGCAAAACAAACACAACTTCTCACAAGGCCTGCCTCAAACAATGAACCATTGTAGCCCCATAGGGGAAAATGAGGGCTGTCCAGAGTTGGAAAGGAGAGGTAGTGCTGGTGACCCAGCCTTTGGCGGGTAGAAGAGGTGTTCGGTTTGAACCCAGCCAATAAATCTGACAGAGTTCTGCTCTCTTTTTATTGATTGAATGCCTCATAAAGGAGCAAGCCCGGTGGGACACTGTTTGTTTTGGGGCTTGCCAATGACATTTGTGTTGATAAAATGTTCATTCATCCCTACCCCCAAGGCCTCCAAAGCCAATTTTTTAACTTAGAGAGCACCTCACTTTGACACAAGCCCCCTCTTCCTCCTTACCATCCCCTTGGTACTCACAAGAAGAGTCATTAGCAAGTCAGGATGTGGTGGACAGGAGGCGATGGGGAGAAGCTTCTTGAATGGAACGGTGAAAGACATGGGGCGCCATGACAGCGAAGATCACAGCACAAATGGTAGATGGGGTGGGGCGATGCTTAGGGAGGGAGAAACACCAACTTTGAAGTTACAATTGCCCAGGTTCAAATCCCAGCTCCAGCTCTTAATATCTGTGTAGCCTAAGCAGATTACTCGACTACTTATGATCTCTTCCTCATCTATAAAATGGGGGCGGTAACAATAGACTTGGTGGGGGCATGAGCGTGATAACATTTGAGAAATACTCTGCAGTGTTTGCCATAGGAAATAGTCAATAAATTGCAGTATTGTTGTTGTTGTCGTGTTAATGTCAATATCATTCTCATTAAATGAAGTTTTCTATATTTGTAACCACAGCTCCACACCCAGATGCAAGTTTAGCACACTTGGTGAAGAATGGACAATTTGAATTTGAATTTTCTACATCAAACTAGATTCTAGGCCAGGTGCAGTGGCTCATACCTGTAATTCCAGCACTTGGGGAGACTGAGGCAGGTGGATCACTTGAGGCCAGAAAGTTTGAGACCAGCCTGGACAACAAGGCGAAACACCATCTCTATTAAAAAAAAAAAAAAAAAAAAAAATTAGCCAGGAATGGTGGCATGCATCTGTAATCCCAGCTACTCGGGAGGCTGAGGCCGGAAGCTCACTTGAGCCTGGGAGGTGGAGGTTGCAGTGAGCCGAGTTCACACCACTGCACTCCAGCCTGGGCAACAGAGTGAGACTCGGGTGTCTCAAAAAATAATAATTAATAATAATAATAAAATAAATAAAACTAGGTTCTAATTAGGATTAGGTTCTGATCCTGTAGCAACACAAGTGCAGGAGAGAGTGGCTTATGGGAGAACAGGAGCATTACGACACTGGCAAGGGTAGAGAATGGAAAGCTCTATTCTTTGGGTCATGCTCTGTTTTTCAGGGGAGGGAGGAGCCGCAGGTTCCTGACTTTCATGCTGAAGGTGGGGCTGCACACATTCCCAGAGTGGGGGCCAGGATGGGTGAGGGCAACAGGGTGCAGAGGCCATTTTAGATCTTGACGTGTGTGCTGTGTAGGCAACACAGAAACAGTGAGTCACAGGTGATCAAGTCCCTGGCTCCCTGGAGGAAAAACAAAGTGTGGTTTCTGAGGGGAGCACTGACCCGGCCAATTCTGGTTTCAGAGGACCTGAGCTGCTCGCCCTGGTCGTGGTCTCTGAAAACAAAAATGAAAGGGCATTCCTGGGGGAGGCATTTTGCAGCCCCCTTCTCCTACTCCCACCTATCCCTTAAGAAAGATTCTTCTCCATATGAAGAACCACTTGTGTCAGTTACCTGTGAGAGGCACAGACAAGTCTTTCTGACTTCTCAAGAGTGCCCCAAACAAGTTAGGGTTAAGGATTACCCAGGCTTCCATGGAGAAGGGGGTCTTACGGAAGAAGTCTTGACTTCTCAGTGTGGAAAAACCTTCCAGATCTCAGCTCTTATTGCTTGAAGGTCCTTGGGTTTTCCTACTGAGCTGCCACTCCTCCTTCTAAGAGGCAAGCTGCCTCACCCAGGCCAGGGCCGCTCTAAATGCAGCCTGTGGACACGCTTTTTGCTTCCTGTTCTGATCGCAGTGCTTTAACTGGGCAGTGTGTTACTGGATTGATGATTGACCAAGACTGCACACCTCAACGTTAGCAAACACCTGGAAGCTTGTTTGCAGGGTCTGGCTTTTCTCTTGTCTCCAACACCCTAGTGCATGTGCTGTGTCACTATCATCAGAGGCCCAAATTCAAGAGTCTGTTTTCTTGTTAATATAATAACATGCCATCATGGATCTTGGTCCCCCAAGGCAAGAGTGGAGTATGGTTAAAAAGGAATGCAGGGAAGGGAACCAGTATGTGCATGTCTTGGCTCGGTCATTCACCAGCAGTAGTGTGGACAAATTGCTTAACCTCAGTTTCTTCATTTGTAAAATGGGGGTTAATGATGCCTGCGTCATAGGGTTGGTGTGAAGATTGCTTGTAGCACTGTTGTTCTTTGGGTCAGCCCTGTTCTAGGAATGACAATCTCTGCATGCTGACTTTCAGTAGGACATGCCTTGAAATCTTTCCCCAAGGACTGGTTTTGGAAATAAAGCCAATCCATTTGAACTCTCTGTTGTACTGTCTGCCCCTACCCACCCCCATGCTCAAATGTCACGCATTGACAAAAAACTGGCCAGGTTTAGGGTTGTAGTCTGTGCATGTCGACTCTTAAAAAAAAAAAAAAAAAAAAGAAAGAAAGAACAAAGAAAAGCACATACTGGATACTTTCACAGTATCAAGCAGTATGTCCTAATGGTGAAAAGCTCAGGCCGTGGTGGTAGATAGCCTGCTTTCAATTCCAATTCTACCACTTGGGCACACTTCTTAACTTCTCTAAATTTCAGTATCCTTATCTATAGAAATAGGATTTCTATAAGGTTATATAGATTATAGGTATATAAAGAACCTAGCATAGTGAAGAGACCGTAAATGACACCATTAGTATAATTCAGGCTCTCCAAATTATCATGTTAGTATCACCACTGATATCCTTAGCAGTGCCCTAGCTTCCATCAGTCCAGGAGCCAAATAGAAAGTAATGGTTGTAGCCGGCACAGTGGCGCACACGTGTAATTCCACTACTTTGGGAGATGAGGAAAGATAATTGCTTGAGCCCAGGAGTTCAAGACCAGCTTGGGTAACACAGCAAGACCCTGTCTCTACAAAAAATAAAAAAATTAGCTGGGCATGGTGGCGCATGCCTGTTGTCCCAGCTACTCCAGAGGTTGAGGTGACAAGATCGCTTAATTCCAGGAGTTCGAAGCTGCAGTGAGCTGTGATCATGCCACTGCACTCCAGCCTTGGCGACAGAGTAAGACCCTGTCTCAAAAAAAAAAAAAAAAAAAAAAAAAATTAAAAAATAATGGTTGCATTTTAGGATGGGAAGTAACTTGATCAAGGTTGCCCAAACTTAGTAAGTGGATAAGATTTAAGCTCCAGCAAAACTGGATTTTAACTCTGGCTTTTTCACTTATGAGTCAAGTGACATAGAAATAGTCTCAACTCTTCTGAAGATCAGTTTCTTAATCTGTAATATAGGGACTGATAGTAATAATGCCTGCCCTACTTGTGTCATTATCTATTAAGGACAATCAGTGAAAGCACTTTACAAGTCCTAAAGTCACACACATTTAAATTATTCTTATCATTGGCCTCCACACTTCTCTTATACCATTAACCAAATGCTGAAATGTCAGAGAAATTACTGTCACTTGGTTGACTTTCTCCAAAGGAACTACATTACCCAAGAGATTCAGTCTGAGGGCAGGCTGTGGATTTTTTTTTTTTTTTTTTTAATGACTGGCATTTTGAAAAACAAGTCCAGCAAACAGGCTGGTTCTCTCTTGTTTGATGTGGTCAGAATTCCTTCTTGGTCATGTGACCCCTAACTCATTTCTTGATGCTTATTTTAAAAACACAAACAAACCTGTTTGGTTTTTGCTTTCTTTCTTTTTCAAATTAACCTTGGAGGCTATGGAGTTGACCAGAAGGGCAGGTGGGAGACAGCATCTTACCTGGGTACTGGTGGGAGACCTATAGTCCGAAAAGCTCTGGGGAGTGAAAGATGGAAGACAGAAAGTTGAGTTACTCAGACATCTGGTGTATCCTAACCCTAAAGCACCTCTCAGGGTTCCTGATGCTCTCAAGCATGCCTGGGTTCAGAATAAGAGGGGCCAGTCCTTTCTTAATAATAACTTTAAAAATTGTTTTGAGGCTGGGCACAGTGGCTTACACCTGTAATCCCAGCACTTTGGGAGGCCGAGGTGGGCACATAACCTGAGGTCAGAAGTTCAAGACCAGCCTGGCCAACACAGTGAAATCCCGTCTCTACTAAAAATACAAAAATTAGCCAGGCATGGTGGTGGGTGCCTGTAGTTCCATCCACTCGGGAGGCTGAGGCAGGAGAACTGCTTGAACCCACGAGGCGGAGGTTGCAGTAAGCAGAGATCACGCCACTGCACTCTAGCCTGGGCAACAGAGCTGGACTCCACCTCGAAAAAAGAAAAAAATTATTTTGAAACTATAAGTAGTAAACTAATTTATCATGGAAAAAGTGTAGGTGTGTATAAAACTGATTGTGCCCTTATAATTACAATTAGAGTTAATGGGAAAACATTGGAAACATTTCTGATAACACAGAAGCAAAATAAGCACATCTATTACAACTGTTATTGTTTAACACTATAAGTTCTAAGCAATACAATAGGACATGTAGACATATCAGTACTAGCAAGGTAAAGAACCTGTTACCATCAGATGCTTGTATTACAATTACATACTTGGAAAAAAATCAATGAGGAAAAGACACTAGTAGGATTCAATGAAGTGGTCATGTACAAAGAAAATACACAAAAATCAGTAGCTTTCTCATACTAATCTGTCATTAAAATATAATGGTGATTACAATATAGGATCCTTGACCAAAAAAGAAAAAAGAAAAAAATGTTGTAATGTGTACTGGAGATGTGGAAAAAGTAGAGAAACCTTATAATGGCTAATCTCCCCTAACCCTTAGTAATTTCTGAAGCTGGCTAGTAACTCAGACAGTCAACAATAGATGCACCATGAGGGCAGGGATCATTGTCTGTTTTACTTACTGCTCTATCCCCAGCGCCTAGAATAGTGTCTGTCCCACAGTAGACACTTAATAATTGTGTTTTTTTCTTTTTTGTAGAGATGGGATTTCACCATGTTGCCCAGGCTGGACTTGAACTCCTGAGCTCAGGCAGTCCTCCTGTCTTGGCCTCCCAAAGTGCTGGGATTACAGGGGTGAAGCACTGCGCCCAGCCAATAATTGTTATTGAGTGAATGAAGGAATGAATTTGAGAACTAGCCATGCCAAGGAATCGCTAAGTCACATCATGTTGGAAACTGCTCTTTGTGGTCCAAGTCCACCCATGTTTCTCTTGTTTTTTTCTCCCCATCAGATCTCAGTCTCGGGAGGAGGTTTGCCCCCAGTCAGCACCTTGACGAATATCCACAGCCTCTCCCACCATAATCCCCAGCAATCTCAAAACCTCATCATGACACCCCTCTCTGGAGTCATGGCAATTGCACAAAGTAAGTTCCATTCTTGGTCGGAAAACTTGGGGGCAGGGAGAAGAAGAATGGGAAGCAAATTAATGTGGTGAAAAATAACTGTAGGTCTCCTTCAAACTCACCCATGACTAGTAGATTTGGTTTAACTTCTTTAGTTTTTCATCTGTCTCCTTAAATCCAATATTTGGATTGTTTAGCCTAAAACAAGAGAAAATTGTGGAATGGATTTGGATCCTGGTCACAGTTTAGCAGCTGTGCATCCTGGGTCAAATCATTGAACCTTTAGGAGATTCAATGTCCTCATCTATAAAATAGGTTGTTGAAGTGATCAAATGACAGTGAATATGAACATGCTTGTAAATCTCTAAAGCATGAATATGTATAACATCGTAGCTTACACTTTGTTTTGAGTTCATTGCTATCACTAAGTAGGTGGTAGATTTTTCAGGAGGTTCTTTCTGTTTGGTGATGATGAAGTAAGAATGACAGGTTTCCTTCTAAATGGGGAGTTTTGTGTGGTATATGAAATCTCCTTGGCCAGCAGTGAAAATACACCAAGGGAGGACCCAGAGGGAAACTGCCATTGTATCTGAGAGCTTTGAAAACTTTAAGGAGAAATAGCTTGCTTTGGCACATCACACGCCTGAAGACACGGAGATGGATCAGGTCCCTCCAGCTCCAGGAGGCTCATATTCAACAGCAAGCCTGTGCCTTCCCATACATGGGTCATCTTGAGGCATGAGAAGGCTGAAGGGAACTGTGGTTGTGGATATCTCTTTGAGAGTTTTAATGTTGATGAGTATTCAGCATATTTTCAGCTTCACCATGACAGCTCAGGTGTCATTGTTTCTCAAGACCACCCTTGTGACCCTTGGATGTATTGCTGGATGTCTTGGGAGAGGTCTAAGGGTAACACATTGGTCATCTTTCTTTCAACCTTGTATCGCTCCATTGTCCCCTTACCTTCCTTGTGTCTAGGGCTCATGCTGGCCACCTCTTTGTTTTGTTTCTGCCTTTTTCTTTCTTCCCTCTTCTCTCCCTAAATCTGCTCTAGCTAGGGTTGGAACTTGGATTCTCACTTCTGAAGAGAATGACTTACGCTCTTTTGAGGTCAGAACAGGGCTAGGCCCATTGGAGGCACACAAATTTATTGAATATGTGTGGCTCTCACTCTATCCTTAGCTGCTTGGAAACTGACACACAGTGCATTATTTTGGCAGGAGGAAAATGGGAATGGGGAAGCATTTAGAGAACTCACAATATAAATGATCATTTTAAATGTACTGCCTTTTGACTGGGCCCTCTGGTATATGGAATATGGTAATTATACTAATACCAGAATTTGGAATGAGATAAGATACCTAAAACCAGCTTGTTTGCCATTTAGAAGATTTGATTAAAAGGTCTGTGGGGAAGATATTCCACTTATTTCTGCAACCAAAATAATAAACAAACTGTCCCACTTAACTTCTTTCTTTCTATTCTAAGCTTTCACTACCATACAGTTATATATACATATATACATATATATATATACATACACTATCTGAATTAAAATTTTCCCTGGGTCTAGTCTGTATCTTTCCATTTTGTTCTTTCTGATTTCCTCTACTCATATATTTCTCTATCATCTCATGATGCTCCTTAATCTTCTATTCAGATGGGCTACACCAGAGTGCACACTGACCTTAGAAGGATGGCTGTGTGTGTACATATCTGTGTACACTTGGGGTAGACAGAGCATGAGAAATGGTGAGAATCACCAGAAAACTGCTGAGACACAGAGGTCCTACACTATGGAGTGTTAGGATGAGAAATTGGTTGCAGGCATCCTCATTTAACTGACTGATGTGTTGAGTACCACGGGCCCTGCCTCAGAATTGCAGAAGCCCGTGGTGAAGGTGGTAACAAATTATTTGGCAGGGCCAATTCCTTATTCTCTACTCATTCTCACCTCTTCATCCTATTCTCTTCTTCATTTCTTCCCTGGACTGGATAGCATACTTCCCAAGCAAGAACCAGTGCCCAGAAACAGAAACAGATGAAAAGGTCAAGACTTACCCACTGAGGGAGCTGGAATGACATCAGAGTCTCTCAATCCTGGAATTGAGGCACATCAGGATCACAGACTGCATTGAAAATAAGATTCCTGGGCCCCACCTCTGAAGGTTCTGACTCATTAGGTCTTGGGTGGGGCCCAGGAATGTATATTTGTTAAAGAGCTCCCCCAGATGATTTCTGAAGCACACGCAGGTTTCAGAACTATGCCTTCAAATGTCATCTACTCTAGACAGGATCATTTGCTTTTCTGGGCAGCAGTTTCACAAAAAGAGCAGCAGCAGTGCTCTCAGAGATTTCTCAAAAACAGCACATTCATGGAGCTTCCTGGGAGACTGAGACCATAAGCAGGAGGTAGGAAAGGGAAACACAGTCATCAGGGTATCTGGTGAGATGCTGGCTTGAGGAGACGCTGAGCCCCCTGGGGAACTGGAGACAGTGCTGTTCTGAGGGTGATCAGAGGGTCGCACCCCCAGCCCCCACCCAGGAGAGCCAGAAGCAGGATTCTCCCCCTGTCCTTTCTGCTCAGGGGTCTCGCCTTTTAAGTTTCTGATAATGGTATCAGCTAAAGCTCTGAGTAGGCAATTGTTGAGGACTCCGCGTTATCTCCATTGATGACTTCCCACAAACCTGCTTATGAAACCGTCTCCATTTCAGGAAAGCCTCTCTAGGTGTCCCTTCCACATCTACCTAAAACAGACCTTTTTCTGGATTCCTTCTTCATCCCATTCTTCCCCCAACTTCCCAGAAAGCAAGAACACAGGAACATAGTCGACCCCAGGAAGCAGGTCCAGGTGTCTTCTCTCCTGATCGTCCTGTCCCCACTCCGATCCTACCTTAGCTGTCTTCCTCCGTGTCGCTCTCAGGGAGGAGATAGAGCATGGGTACCAGGGGATCCAATCCTCCGAGTGCTGGCCCGGGTTCTAAAGAGGCCTCAGGATACACAGTTCCAAGTCACAGAGGCCCTGACATCCCCAGAACAGAAAGATGGGGAGACCCACTATAAATGCCAAGAGTCAACCTTTAATGTACTGCTTCCTCTTTCTAAAACCTGGTCCTTTTAGTGCCACAAGCCCTATGTTGCCAGATAAGATATGCCTACCTCACAGACTGGCTGAGTTCCAGTGTTTTCTCCCCTCTCTGTTACAGTCAAGGGAGTTGGCACCTGACCTCTCTCGGGGTCTTTGTACAGTCTATTAAATAAGGGTCTCCCGACTTCATACTCCCGGAACTCTGGAAGTTGTTTTCAGTCAAAATTTGGGTCCCTGCACACTCCTGCCCTCTACTGGACAGACCGATCTGGGCAATAACCTGTGCCTCAGTGTGGACATCTTTAACTCTGCCCTGCCGGCAACAGGGCAAGCCTCTCTCACAGCCTGGCATGGATGGAGTGGGCAAGTAGAGCCAGCTTTTCCAAAGCCCTGGCAACCTCAAGAGAGCTAAGTTTGGGAGGTCACAGGATGACTTTGGGAGACTCTCAGGCTTTAATCAGATCTGTTTAATGCCCATCTCCAACCCACAACTCATTGTGGAACTTGAGCAAGTAAATTAATATCTCCAAGTCTCCGTTTCTTTACATTTGCCTCCCATGCAATCTCCTATGTAACAGGCTCAGCCCATGACTGGGACATTGAGCAGGGGCTCAAATGATGACATCCATCCACCTCTCCTTATCCCAGGAGCTGTCTCTGACCTTTTCCTCTTGCTCCCACAGGCCTCAACACCTCCCAAGCACAGAGTGTCCCTGTCATCAACAGTGTGGCTGGCAGCCTGGCAGCCCTGCAGCCCGTCCAGTTCTCCCAGCAGCTGCACAGCCCTCACCAGCAGCCCCTCATGCAGCAGAGCCCAGGCAGCCACATGGCCCAGCAGCCCTTCATGGCAGCTGTGACTCAGCTGCAGAACTCACACAGTAAGGACATGGGCATGTGGAGGGAGGGAGCACCAAGGACCCTCAGTGGCCAACCACTTTCCCTCTCTGGGTCTGAACTTTCTCGGAAGTCTATTGGCTTGGTCACTTTTGCCTGCCTATGATCAACCGACCAAGACAATTTCTCAAGCATAACTCTTGAGTATTGCTGTACCTTTTCTAGTCCTCTTCTCTACCCCTGAGATTCCCAGGGAAGGGTTTGAAGATGAAGGGGAATTGGCCTATAAATGAAGGGGAATTGGAGCCAGACAGCATGTGGAACACACACCACCAATTTCCCATTCCAACACCTCTGGAAAAGATCGCATCCATAAACCACCAGCACCTTTTCCCGGTGAACCTCAACTTAGCCTTTGCAATCTAAACTTCCAAGCAGCCATTATCAAATGATCACAGTTGGCATCTAATTTGCATCCTGTTTGCCTTCCCTAAAAGAGAAGAATCTTCTAGAGTCCCGTGTCCTCCAATTTATACACCCCAAACACCTCTAATCAAGAACCATGAACACAAGTGAAAAATACCAGTGGCACGCCATCCTGGGCATTAGAGTTTCTTCCTCCCTGCCACCTCTGCATCCCTGCACACAGACTTTCTCATATCCAATTTCTATACCTACCCCAAGCCTACCTTTCGACAACTTATTTCCCATCCAATCCCATCCTCTGTTTCTCTGCCTTTCATCCTGAGTCCCAGGCTTCCAATCCTCTGGCCAGGTCTGGCTATAGCCCCTGACACAGGAGTTTGGGGAGGAATCATGGCTTCTCTGCTTCAGAAACCCCAAGGAAGTGTTCAGTATAAAGCACTAGTCTTAGATCAGACAGACCTGGATTTAAATCCTGGCTGTGATACTTACCAGCTATGTAGCCTAATGCAAGTTACTTAGCCACTCTAAGCCCAATCTCTACATCCATAAAATGGAAATAGTATGCATTTAGGGTCATTACGAATATGAAATAAACATAGGGGTAAACTGCATTTGGTAAGCATAAAAAATTATAAAGATTATTTATAAAGGGACTCCTAGAAGGCAATGATGGTGAAAGGTTTGTGTTTCTTCCCTAGCTGCATCGGATAAGCTGTGGGTTTGGGGGAGAACAGCCAAGTCCAGCCTTCTATCTTCAGGGCTCAATCCCCACTCAGGCCTGTGGAGCTGGTTTCTGAGCACCATCTCACATTCCAATCACATTTTAGTGGCTTCTGAAAATCTGCCACAGCCTGTAGCGGAGTCTGAGACCACATGTGCCCCACTTCCCTTCCTCCCAGAGCCTGGCAATGTGCTCCCGACTTACCCCTATCCCTTCACCTGGCCAGGCTTCCTCAGTGGCGAGGCCTGGGTGGGATAGTCAGAGAGTGGTCACCAGCGACCTGTGGGCTGCTGAGGCCCAGCAGGCCTGGCCGCCCACGAAGAGAGAGCCCATGGTGCCCTGGACCAGGAAATAACCTGCTTCCCTGCATGAGAAGGGCAAGCTGAGGCAACGGCCAGTGACCTTCACCCCCGTTCCGTACCGGAGGCCTCCCTGGTAGGCCCCGTGTTCTGAGAGCAGGCTGAACACGGCCTCACAGCCAAGCATCCACATGCTTTCTGGAGTTGGTCATGTGACTTGGAATTTACATGAATCTTATGGACAACTAATATGAGAAATCCCCACTATATCCACCAGCCCTTTTATCTACCTGAGGAGATGGGAGCTGTGGTGTGGGATGGGGGCTCTGTACCTGTGTCTGTGCCTGTGTATGCATGTTGATTCTGTCTTCACTCTGTCTCTCCAGTGTACGCACACAAGCAGGAACCCCCCCAGTATTCTCACACCTCCCGGTTTCCATCTGCAATGGTGGTCACAGATACCAGCAGCATCAGTACACTCACCAACATGTCTTCAAGTAAACAGGTAATGCCAGCAGGATTTGTGAGGGTTGGGGTGTGGGCAGGATGTGACTAAGGCTATTGATGTGCACAGGTTGCAGCAAGCATGGACTCGGCCAGAAATTAGGTCCTTCTGAGGCTCCCTGTTATTTGAAAAGGGAATCCTTAAGGTCCCAGGGTGAAAAAAAAGGGGCCACAGGCTGAAAGGGCTTATTGCTCCCCCAGATTCCCCAGGAAGAGCACTAAACAAGGACAGAAGTTTGATAGGTTGCTGGAGACTGGATGACATAGAGCGCTTAGGCATTGAGATTGAGTGTTCCCTAATAGAATGATCAATGGTCCATGGAAAAGGTATTTCCAAGGAGGGCTCAGGAGGACAGATCCCCTGCTGAGGTTCATGCTTTGCAAGAGGGATCCCCGAGGATCTACAGAGTAGTCAGTGGAGAAAGTGAGTAGGAAGTCAGAGGTCCTGAGGCTGATTCCCCTGGACCCAGAATGCCACAAGCTCTGGGAATGACCCAGTTATGTCAACCCATGGGGACTCCCCAATAGACAGCCTGGCTTTTCCAGGGGTAAGCATCCACTTGGGGTTTTATCAAGAAATTTAGAATCAACTTCCTGGTGCACTGAAAGTGGGGAATCCAGAGGCTTAGTCACTGTTTCAGTTGATGACTAAGTCTCACCTCCGAATAGAGGTGATGGAATAGTAAAGACAGGCAGCTGATGGCGAGGCTCATTGTTGCAGCTTGGACAGCTGGACTGCAAGAAGACACCGAGAGTTAGAAAACAGGACAAGATGTCTGAACACAGGTGATGATTCCAGAGTAACACAATGAGACCTTTTAGTAGCTGGGGTCTGTGCAGTGTGGGAACTGTTTGGCCTCTATCGATTACTAGATAAGTAGGTGACAACCTTGAACTTCACGTCAGAAGCTCTCAGAATTTGGTCTTGTTGATGGTCTTTTTTTCATCTGAGCCCTGCAAATCAAACTTCATCCACTGCCATGGGCTTCCCAGGAGGTTCCTTCATGGGATCAGGGTTCTCTATCCTTTCCTTTGCCCCGATCTCCTCCCAGCCCTAGAGTGCAGTGGAGCAGGTGGGTTCTATTCCTGGTTCTGCCATTCGCTTGGTGACCTTGACCTCCCTGAGCCTTCATTTCTTCATCTTTAAAGTGAGAGTTGTAACATCTGCTTTTTCTGAGGATTCAGCAAGGTTGCATAGATTAAGTAACTGGTGTCTTGGGCACTGAAACACACACACGACCAGGGCAGCTGGGCTCTGGAGCCGGGGGTAGAGGGAGAGGTGTGTGGGACCTGCTTTGCCACTCTTCTCTCACCCAATAGAAGATGAAAGGACAACCCCTCGCTACCCTGCCCTTCAACTCCCGTGCAAGTTCCCACTCTTTGTAGTGAGCAGGGAAAACATTTATCTGTGCTCACAAATCTCAATCAGGGGGGCAGCCAGGCGCAGCGGCCCTCCTTGGGAATACCTTCCCCTTTGAAAGGTTTATCAATCCATCTGCCGCTTGGTCAGCCCCAGACAGGACCATGATTAATTATTCCTGTCTTTCCCAAGTTGACTTTGATGGTTGCTTGTTGAAACAAGTCCTCTGAATTCAGGAAATGGTCTCTTAATCAAAATACTTTAAGATGCTCCCGAGACGCTGCACCAGCCCCCCACTGGCTTCTCCTCTCCATTGGACAGAGTGGCCAGCCGACCTTGAAGCTGCATGAGTGGCCTCCCAGAACTGCTGTGACATTGTCTCCATGTCCCCAGACATTTCAGGAGTCTGGCAATAGACTCATTTCTGTGATCACGAGGATGATTATTACACTCAGTAGGGATGAAAAATACTCACGTGGCACGTTACAGTTTATACTTGTCATGAACATTGTCTCATTGTTTTCTTTTTACTGCAACCTCCTAAGTACAAAGAAATAAACTAAAACCCAGAGATGAAGAGTGACCTGCCCAAGGTCACACAGATGATAAATTCTAGTGCTGGACCTTCAGGCTTTGGTCTTTGACTCCACATACTTGCCTTCCACTACCCATCTTTAAAATTCTATGGTAACTGCTGCCACTCTTGTTGTCTTTGTGGTCAGGAACAAGAGTAAAAAATAAGTTCACTTGCCATATTCCACTCAGGAAACGTTCTTCCAACAAGCTGAAAGAGAAAGAGGAATGGGAAAGGCACAGTGAAGTAAAATGAGGGTAAAGGTGCTGCCTCCTGACAGCAGAAGGTACCCCAGGTGAAGACAGTTTGTACAAACTCTGTTCCTAAGGCAAAGGGTCAGAAGTGAGTTCTGAAAGAGACCTGATGGCAATTCTGCTTTTTTGGTTTTGTTTTAAGGTCTTATATTCCAACAGGAATTTCAAATTCATTTCTGGCGTGTTCAGATTTATTGCTTATAGCGATGTCTGTTTGCTTCACTATAAAGAAATATCTGAGGCTGGGTAAAAGAGGTTCAAAGGCTCGTGGTTCTGCGGGCTGTACAGGAAGCGTGATGCCAGCATCTGCCTCTGCTGAAGACCTCAGAAGGTTTACAATCATGGCGGAAGGTGCAGACGGGGCAGGTGCATCACGTGGTGAGAGTGGGAGCAGGAGGGAGAAGGGGGAGGCCCTGCCCTGGGCTCTTATTTATTTATTTATTTATTTATTTTTTATGTTTTGAGACAGGGTCCCGTTCTGTCACCCAGGCTGGAGTGCAGTGGCACAATCACAGCTCACTGCAGCTTTAACCTCCTGGGCTCAATGAATTCTCCCGCCTCAGCCTCCAGAGTAGCTGAGACCACAGGCGCACACCACCATGACAGGCTAAATTTTTGCATTTTTTTTGTTTTGCCATGTTGCCCAGGCTGGTCTCAAACTCCTGCACTCAAGTGAACCGCCTGCCTTGGCCTCCCAAAGCCCTGGGATTACAGGTGTGAGCCACCATACCTAGCCCTTGACTCTTTTAAACAGCCAGATCTCACGTGAACTAACTCAAGCATGAATTCCTCACCCATCACCAAGGGGATGATGCTAAGCCATTTATGAGCGATCTATCCCCATGATCCATTACCTCCCACTGAGCCCCACCTCCAACATTGGGAATCACCTTTCAACATGAGATTTGGAGGGGACACACATCCAAACCGTGTCATTCCACCCTGGCCTCCCAAATCTCATGTCCTTCTCACATTGAGAAATAGTCATCCCTTCCCACTAGTCCCTGAAAGTCTTAACTCATTACGGCATTAACTCAAAGTCCAAAGTCTCAGGTGAGACTCAAGAGCAAGTCCTTCCACCTACGAGCTTGTAAAATAAAAAAACTATATACTTACTTCCAAAATACAATGGTGGTACAGGCATTGGGTAGACAGACGTTCCCATCCCAAAAGAAATAAATTGGCCAAAAGAAAGGGGTAACACCCCATGCAAGTCTGAAACCCAACAGGGCAGGCATTAAATCTTAAAGCTCCAAAATAATCCTTGATTCCATGTCCCACATCCTGGGCACACTGGCGTGCCAGGTGGGCTCCCAAGGCCTTGGGCAGCTCTGTTCCTGTGGCTTTTCCATGCTGAGGTTGCAAGCTGCTAGTGGCTTTACCATTCTGAGGTCTAGAGGGTGGCAGGCCCATTCCCACAGCTCCATTAGGCAGTATCCTGCTGGGGACTCTGTGTGTGTGGGGGTGGGGCTCCAATCCCACATTTCCCCTCAGCACTGCCCTAGTGGAGGTTCTCTGTGGGGGCTCTGCCCCTGCAGCAAGCTTCTGCCTGGGCACCCAGGCTTTCTGATACATCCTCTGAAATCTAGGTGGAAGCTGCCAAACCTCCTTCACTCTTGCATTCTGTGCATCTGCAGGCTTAACACCACATGAAACCCACCAAGGCTTACAGACTGCACCCTCTAGAGTGGTGGTCTGAGCTGTACCTGGGGCCCTTTGAGCCAGGGCTGAAGCTAGAGCAGCAGGTATACAGGGAGCAGTGTCCCAAGGCTGTGCAGGGCAGCAGGGCCTTTGGTCTGGCCCCCAAAACCATATTTTCTTCCTAGGCCTCTGGGCCTCTAATGGGAGGGGCTGCCTAGAATATTTCTGAAATACTTCAATGCCTTTTTTCCACTGTCTTTGCTATTAGCATGCAGCCTTCTTTAGTCAAGCTAATCTCTCTAGCAAGTTGTTGCTCCATAGGCCACTTGAATTCCTTCTCTACCACAGGGTTAGGCTGCAAATTTTCCAAACTTTTATGCTCTGCTTCCCTTTTTAAATGTAAATTCCAACATTCCAAATGTAAGTCATTCCTTTGCTTCCATAGCTACTGTGGGTTGTTAGAAGCAGCCAGGCCACATCATGAATGTTTTACTGCTTAGAAATGTCTTCCGTTAGATACCCTAGGCTATCATTCTGAAGTTCAAACTTCCACAGATCCCTAGAATACGGACACAAAGCAGCCAAGTTCTCTGCTTGGGCATAAGGAGGGTGACCTTTGCTCCAGCTCCCAATCAGTTCATTTCCATCTGAGATCTCATCAGCCTGGCCTTCACTCTCCATATTTCTATCAGGATTTTGGTCACAACCACTTAACAGGTCTCTAAGAAATTCTAAACTTTCCTTCATCTTCCTGTCTTCTTCTGTTCCTCCAAACTCCCAATCTCTGCCTGTTACCCATTGCCAAAGCTGCTTCCGCATCTTCAAGTATTTTTTTTTGAGGGCGGGGGGACAGAGTTTTGCTCTTGTTGCCCAAGCTGGAGTGCAATGGTGTGATCTCAGCTCACTGCAGCCTCCACCTCCCAGGTTCAAGCGATTCTGCCTCAGCATCCTGAGTAGCTAGGATTACAGGTGCAGGCCACCACGCCTGGCTAATTTTTTGTATTTTTAGTAGAAACAGGGATTCACCATGTTGGCCAGGCTGGTCTCGAACTCCTGACCTCAGGTGATCCACCCGCCTCAGCCTCCCAAAGTGCTGGGATTACAGGCGTGAGCCACTGCATCTGGCCATCTTCAAGTATCTTTATAGTAATGCCCCACTCCCAGGACCAGTTTTTTGTGTTAGTCCATTTGCATCACAATAAAGGAATACCTGAGGCTGGGTAACTTAAAAAGAAAATATGTTTAATTGGCTCATGGCTCTGCAGGTTGTGGTGCCAGCATCTGCTTCTGGTGAGGGCCTTAGGAAGCTTACAGTCAGGGCAGAAGGTAAAGGGGGAATAGGCATGTCACATGGTGAGATAAAGAGCAAGAGAGAGAAAGGGGAGATCCCAGACTCTTAAACAACCAGATCTTGTGTGAATTAACTTGAGTGAGAGCTCACTTATCACCAAGGGGATGGCGCTGAGCCATTCATAAGGGATCTGGCCCCATGATCCAATATCTCCCACTAGGCTTTACCTCCAACACTGGGTATCGTATTTCAACATGAGATTTGGAAGGGACACACATCTAAACCATATCACTAGGTATCAAGGACATACGAGTGAGGGGAGAGAAGGATTTCTTGGTCAAATATGTTGAGGGAACTGCTGGATTACACAAAGTTAAATGCCACTGGGCAGGGCTTCTCAGAGCATTTCACTTGCTGATGTGTGCACTGAACCGGGCAATTAGCGTGCACCCTGCTCGGGTCAAAGGGACACATCCTGAGCAGTGCTATTTTAGAGGCATTGTACAGTGGTAAGAAACGCCAGCTGACCTGAGCTACTTTCAGCTTCATCACCCCCTGGTATGTGACCTTGGGCAGTTAATTCCCTGTTGGGAGACTCAGTTTCTTCATCTATAAATGGGGAAAATCCCACTCCATCTCACAAAATATTCAACGTGCCTAACAGAATGCCTAGTACGTAGTCAAGTACTCAAAGTGGTAGCCCCCTCCCTGTTTTCTCTCCCGTCTGTGATCCTTTAGGAGATAGTTGTCTCCCCTTCCAGTGACTCTTTTTTTTTTCTTTTTTTTTGAGATGGAATCTCACTCTGTCACCCAGGCTGGAGTGCAATGGTGTGGTCTCAGCTCACTGCAACCTCCGCCTACTGGGTTCAAGCAATTCTCCCGCCTCAGCCTCCCAAGTAGCTGGAATTACAGGCACACGCCACCACACCTGGCTAATTTTTTGTATTTTTAGTAGAGACGGGGTTTCACTATGTTGGCCAGGCTGCTCTCAAACTCCTGACCTCGTGATCTGCCCGCCTCTGCTTCCCAAAGTTCTGGAATTACAGGTGTGAGCCACTGGACCCGGACTAGTGACTCTTTCAATATCCAACTCAGTGCTTGGTCTACATGCAGGCAAAGGAGGCTGGGAGAAGAGAATGTCTCAGGATTACTACCATCTCTCAAGCACATCCTACCTCTTGGGCCTGGGCTCCAGATCCCTGTTTCCCATTCTCCTGCTGATACACAGACTCCCTGCTCACCTATTTCCCAGGAAAAAGCAAATAGTTCGGGGCCTGTCAAATCACCCATACCCTTTGGGCTTAGCCAAATGCCTGGGCTATATTAGATGTTCAGTAAATAACAAAGAATGAATGAACGAACGAATGAATGAATGAATGCAGAACCCGTGTTTTTTGATGCCTCCATTTTCCAAGCAGCACCCCAGATGCTTTTCTAGCTTACATTTCCTGGAGAACCCTCTTACCCATTCTGCAAGGTCGTTATTTTTATACCTGATTTACAAAGCAGAAAACCGAGGTTCAAAGATGGGTATGGATCTGGTCAAGTTCAAACAGATCATTAATTCCAGAGCTGGACTTCCAGACTGGTTTTCTCACTCCAAACCCATTAAACAACGTTCATCTTCCAATATCCACTTTTAAGCACCCATAATAACAACCCAAGGTTATGCAGGTATAAGGCTAAAGCCAGGATTTGTACTTGTATCTGTCTGATCCCAGTACTTCCTGCTGTCAAGGCAGACATGCCCCAAGGGCCTTGGGGATTACAGGTCAGGAACACCAGGCTGGGACTTCTCGCTGCCAAGAATCCTTCTGCATCTACTGCCATCTGTCCCTTCCAGAGCACATACCTCTCCCTCCTTCTCAACTCTTGGGTGCTGGCAAGTTATCTCTGAGTGGGTTTGTGCCTGAGTTCAACAATGCCCCGCTAGTCTGGAAACAAGACCACAGCAAGCACTGACCTCAGTTAGAACAAGTGTAGGCAGGATGTGAGCCAACTCCTGTTTCCACAGTGTTCTCTCCCCGCTGCTTGACTTCCTAGTTTATGGGAAGGTGAAGAGAGGGCCCCCAGAGCAGTAACTAGTCAGGGCACTGACAAGGGGGGAGGTGGGCGGCCTCATCATCTATCCCCTTCGGCTGTTCCTTCTCTCCCAGCTTCTTCACTGGGTGAGGAAGCAGAGTGTTCTGATGGTTGGGAGCACCGACCTGGGAGTTAGGCAGATCTGCGCTCAAGATTTTACCACTTTCTACCTGTGTGACCTCAGAGAAATGTCTTAGCCTCTTTGAGCCTCTGTTTGCTCACCTGTAAAATGAAGATAATGATACCTCTTTCATGGGATCACTGAAAGGACTAACTGCACGAAGACTTGTAAAATACTTCACTCAGTGCATGTCCCAAAGGAAACACCCAGCCTATGGAAGCTGGGTCACTCTTGGCTTCCCCTGCTAGCACCCCTGAGCGGCTCTGAGTTTGGGAAAAGGGTTTTATGTGGCAAAGGGCATTTATTTCCCTGTGTTGAGGGGGTTGAAAGAAGTTCTCTTACATAGGGGTGAAGAGCACAAGCCTTGCTGTTGTGAGACCCTGGCCAACTTACTTATTACCTCTCCAGGCCACACTTCCCTCATCTGTAAAACCGGAATTATAATCATGACTTCTCATTAACAGAGCTACAATGAATCTCACATAAGTTCATGGACATAGAAGTGACTTAACTATCCTCACTGTCTCCACTTCCTCACCCTCAATTCTCTCTTGAGATCACTGCAGACTGGCTTTTGTCTTCACACCTCACTGTGTCCAGCTCACGATGCCCTCCATGCTGCTGAAACCAATGGTTACTTTTCAACCTCTGTCTTTGACACAACTGATCGCTCCCTCCTTTTTTTCCATGGGAGTTTGGGATGCTACCGTTCCTGGTTCTTCTACGGCACTGGCCACTTCTCATCTCCTCAGCTGGCAACTCATCTTCCCAACATTTATGTGTTGGAGGGCCCCAGGCCTCATTCTTTGCCTCTTCTCATCTATGCTCACTCCTGGGTGATCTCCTCCAGTCCCATGGCTTTAGGTCAAGTGTACACGCCGATGGTTCCTATAATTCTGTCTATAGTCCAGTCTTCCCCACTGAGTGCTCACTCACAAATCCAGTGCTTCTTCGGCAGGGACAGATGCATGTCTAAAATATCTAATAAGCCTCTTGAATTCAACGTGCCTAAAATAGGAACTCTTCATTTTGCCCTAATTTCATCCTATCAAAATTGCTTCCTCCATGGACTTCTCCATTTCCAAAACCGGTACCAGTTGTTCAAGTGAGAGAGCTGAGAGTATCCCTGATTTTTCTCTCCACATCACATCAGTCCATCAATAAGTTCTACTAGGGGACCCTCAGAATACATCCTAAATCTGACCTCTTCTCACACTCCCATCAGGACTGTCCTAGTCCCAGCCCAGGCCCCCCTGTCTCTCCCTGATCTCCTTAGGTGGCCCTTGCCTGTCTCCCACTTCCACCCTTGCCCCACTAGGGTCTGTTCGCCAGAGTGATCTCTTACAAAGAGACATCAAGCATGTCAATCCCATCAAAACTCTCCAAATCCATTACAACCAAATTAAAACAGACATACAGGACCCTATGTGATTATGCCCCTGCTAGTGTCGCCGTTCTCACCTCCTTCCTCCCTCCATCACCCGCTCAGCTTCAGCTGTGCCAGGGCTGAAGAGATCCCACTCCAGGACTCCTGCATTTGTGGTGTCTGCCTGGAGCTCTTTTTTTCTGTGCATTTTTACATGCTTGCCCCTTCACTTCATTCAGCTCAAATGTTACCATTTCAAAGAGGCCTTGCCTGATTCCCCTATCTAAGTTAATCTCTTTTTCCTCAAGCTGCCCTAACCTCTACGCTTATTTTTCTATGGAGTGCTCATCTCCACCTAAAGTTGCAGTGTGTGTGTGTGTGTGTGTGTGTGTGCATTTGTTTACTTGTTTATTATTCAAAGCCTTCACTAGGAGGTAAATTCTGTGAAGAAGTGGGCAGGGTCTTGTTTACAGCTGCATCTCCAGTGTCTAAAAAAGTGCTAAGTACACAGTAGGCACTCAAACGTGTTAAATGAATTCACAATAATCACCTACTTCAAAGGGTCGATGTAAGAATTCGAGGCAGTGATGCTTGTGAAGCCCTTAGTATGGTGCCTGGCACACAGTAGGACGTCGATAAATGTTAGCTCTTACCATTATGTAACAAATCCTCTTAGAATAAGGATGCCCTTCACATTTGCCACAGCTACCACACCTTTCCGCGGTCTCTCAGAGATCTTCTGGGCCAGGCCGCCGTGGGGCTGCATGGGCTGGGCCTCCAGTTCTAAGGGACCACAGTGCACCCCTTATCAGATGTTTGTGTTTAGACTCTGAAGGAGGCAAATAACTCTAGTTCTTTTGACAACATTTTGGGCTCTGCCACCATTTTATTATGTGAGCAAACATTTGATAGCTGGGAAGCCCATCCCTAATGACAGGCCATAGAATCTCACTGGCGTCTCCTTATCTGCCCTTCTTGTTTGCTCTTCTTTTGAAACTTGCAAGGTCACAAGCCG
Source organism: Pongo pygmaeus (assembly GCF_028885625.2). Taxonomy (NCBI): domain Eukaryota; kingdom Metazoa; phylum Chordata; class Mammalia; order Primates; family Hominidae; genus Pongo; species Pongo pygmaeus. The sequence goes on from NC_072392.2 coordinate 53,589,277, forward strand.
TTTTCTCTCTCCTCCACCTGAAATCTGAAAATTGGAAAAAGGCTGATAGTGGGAAGTCAAGAGACTTGAGAGTGGGGGTGAGTCAGGGGAGGAAGAGGAGGCAAAGGGTATCAGAGGACCCTGACCAACGTCTCAAGAATGTGGAAGGGTCAGAAGCCTGTCTCTCCACATGCACGCACTGCTCAGCCCCCCTCTTTTTTTTTTTTTTTTTTTTTTGTGTGAGACCGAGTCTTGCTCTGTTGCCCAGGCTGGAGTGCAGTAGCATAATATCGGCTCACCACAACCTCTGCCTCCTGGGTTCAAGCGATTCTCTTGCCTCAGCCTCCCAAGTAGCTGGTGCACCACCATGCCCGGCTAATGTTTGTATTTTTAGTAGGGATGGGGTTTCACTATGTTGGCCAGGCTGGTCTCGATCTCCTGACCTCGTGATCCACCTGCCTCGGCCTCTCAAAGTGCTGGGATTACAGGCGTGAGGCACCGCGCCCGGCCTTCAGCCCCACTCTTAAGAGCACTGAGGAGCAGCAGCGGCTTGGGCTGAAGAACCCCATGTTAATAATAACAGTTGCGCCAAGGACCACGCTCAGGACTCCACAGGTGTTGACTCATCTAATCACACAACAACTCCCATTTGATAGGGGAAGAAACTGAGGCACAGAGAGAGTAACTTGTCCAAGAGCACAAAGCTTAGTAGAAGGCTCCTCACCTCCAAGCATGATTGAAAGAGCACAGGCTGAGTGGCCACCTAGACAGCTAGTTTGAAGCTGTGGCTCCACACTCTCCTAGTTCTTAAACCTGGGACAATTCACTGACTCTCTTTTAGCCTTGTTTCCCTAATCTGTCAAATAGACATAATGGTATCCTCATATAGGGTCATGGTTGCAGCACTGATCAATGTGATAACAGTGGCCTTTAGTAGTATTGGTAGGTGTAAGTGTGTGTGTGTGTGTAAGTGTGTGTGTGTAAGTGTATGTGTGTGTGTGTGTGTGTGTGTTTGGGGGGATCTTGAGAGAATAAGCCACTAAGTCAAAGGCAGAACCTTAGATGCCAACAAAAGAAAAAGGGAAGGAGGAGACACAGGGAGACAAAAAGAGACTCCCCAGAAGTGAAAAAGGAAAGTAGTGACGCTCCATGACAGTTCAAATGAATAAGGCTTGGGCACTGGAGGGCGAGGCTGCCCTGAGTTGGGTGAGGTGGCTTCTCTCGAGGGCTTCTCCAGCCATTCTGGGGTCTCCTGCCCTGGCCCACCCACAAGGATGGCATCAGAAACCTTCAGCCTTTGGATCCTTTCCCTGGTCCTCTGAGTTTCTTATCCCAAAGAAAGAAATCCGTGGAAAGCACTTAGCAATTTGCAAAGCTCCTTCCTGATGAGTAGTTTGAGTGGTCATTTTCTCGTGTGCTTTCTGGCCTTGCTGCTCTAGGTGAGCAGCACTGGCACACCCTGGGAACTTGTTAGAAATGCAGACTCTTAGGTGCACCCCAGGCCTACAAGTCGGAATTAAACCAGAATCCACATTTTCACAGGCTCTCTGGTACTTATGGGTCCATTAAAGTTTGAGAAGCATTAGCATAGGAGACCTCTGCTCTTAGAGGTCTTAGGAAGAGACCCTTGCTTCCACGAGAGGCAAGAGCTCACCATCCAGCTGCTTTTTCAAGCACACTGAGCACTCTATAAATGCCACTGTCACAAAAAGAGGAGCCCAGCTTCAGGATTAGGGTCAGCAAGTTAGGACTATTTCAAGGTCCCCAGCAATTCACTTCTGTCTTCTGAAGTGGCCAGGAAAGCCGGCTCCCAGGTTTTCCTGCAGGAAGTGTGCCTCAGCATGAAAACTGCGGAACTGAGCAGACACGAGGCCCCCAGCCCTCCACCTGCTGCTCTTTGCTGGTTGAGTTGGGCATCAGCTCCCTTAGAGAAACCAAACTAATGGCCCATGTCCCTGCCAAATGACACAGCTGAGCACTCTCCCTCCTCTCTTTCTGCAGTGTCCTCTACAAGCCTGGTGATGCCCACACACCACTTACTTTGTGCGCAGCAACAAGGACCCTGTTTTCCACACCATCACCCTCTGGGCAGCTGTCATGGAAAAGCCCAGTGACCTGACAAGCACCTGCAAGAGGTCCCTGCTTACCTGACAGACGTCCTGCTGGCACCTCAGACAATCCACTCTCAGGAGGCGCAGCCCGAAGCCCAGCTTCCCTTCTATGCAGTATTGCCACGATGCCTCTCCCACGATGTCAAGGACTCCTGTCTGTCCTGGAGGCGGGAGACAAGGAACCGCCGAAGAGGAAGCAAGAAAGCCATACTGTCTACGTTGTGATCCTTCATCGAACAAACTGATGCGAAAACTTGAATCTGTTACTGAAACGAGGAGAGAAGGACACGTGCTATTGAACTGAGCCAAACACACTGTAAATATCCGCAGACTCCCTCCCCTGCCCCCATCCCAAATGATCCTGAGATTTCTTTTAAAGAAGTAAATTTGTCCAATGGCTGTAAACTATAAACTACTGTAATTAAGTGCAATTTCCCCTCTGTGTCCTCTCCCCTCTGCCCTGTATATAATACTAAAGTGTCTATTAGTTTTCTTTGTAAAGGTCAGAGTCAAAATTTCAAAAGTGATCTGTCCCCTCTCTCTTCCCTCATGGAGAAACATCCTAAGTGGGAAGTGAAGCCCCTTGTCCTCTCCCTCAGGCCCGGACACTTACGGGGATGGCATACCTTGGACTGACTACCAGCTAACTCCAGTCTCCTGACATTAAGACACACCTCTGGATCCCTGGAGGGGCTGAACGTAGTGTGTCAGAGTAACATGCCAGCTTCCTGTGGGCCAGGAGTTCAGCCGTGCACTCCCTAAGAAACCCCAGGGCAGGGAAACTGGCTGTTTGATAGCAGAAGAAAAAGTTGCAGTCTCAGAAAGCCTTCCATTAAAACAATTTATTTTATCACTACCCAGAGTCTCATATTTCTGTCTCTGATACTTTCCCTGCCATGGTTCCACCAAGAACCCCTGGCCCCTGGTCACCTTGGAATTTTCTGTGTACTCCACTGGGATCACGTAGTGTGTCATCTAGGGGTATAGAGAGGCGGGTGGCCTTCTCTTGCCGTCATGTTCCCGGTGTCTTTGTGTAGGCTTTACTGCTAATTGAGGTAAAGGAGAGTTGAGTCCCCCAGTAAGACTCCACAAGTCGCTCAGGGGGAATCTGGCCAGAGCAGGAGCTGGCACCCTTTTCTTCCCTGCAGCTGACAGGGGTAAAGTCATAGAGTCAATTCTTGGTGGGTGACCTGTGTGATAGAAACAGACAAAAAGTAGGATGAATGAAAACCCTGCGGGTAAATTGTTTAGCCTCATTTAAAGCATTAATTCCAGCCTTTCTTCCTGCCCTCCTTTTCCTTCCCTTACAGCTCTCAGTCACTAAGTGAATGAGCTCTTGTGGATGTCACCTCTTGCCCAAGAGTCTCTCTCTGGTGGGGATGCTAAGGAATACAAATAGTCCAAACAGTAAAAAGCCAAAGGCCCAGAGACTCCACCAGCAGGGACTTTACCACAAATAATTCAGTGCTGACTCCAGAAGAAAGGAAGATAGACCCGTCTTCTTTGCTGTTTCCTTTTTTGCCAAACAGCATAGGCCTACTGGCCTGTGGTTCTTCGCTTTTAGGCAGAGCATGTCCCAATGAAAGTGGAAGCAAAGACTGTGCTAACCAGGCCATGAGTGATGGATTTTTTCAAAATCCCATTGTAGTGGGAGATTCAATTCTCAGGGAGCTGGGCAAATTTACTGAGTACCTACTCTGTGGCCAGAGCAGGAATGGATGGATAAGGAAATACTGACTTTAATTGATCCCTAGCTCCCCCTAACAATGTAATTTGGATTGAAACAGTCAAGAGAAAAGTTCATGACTGGGTTGAGGAGGGCTGAGGACAAGGCCGAGCACTACATATGGAGAGAGGCCAAGATCCCCTTTCATTAGTTGAGCTGTCCTGTTGGATGGCTCCTGTGAGCTCTGGGAAGAGGAAAGTAATATAGGCCTCAAGCTCCAGCCCCAATTGAAGCCCTATATCTGGACTCGTGTTGTTTCTGGAAAAGCAAGCATCTGCTTTTGGTAGATTTTAGATCTTGCATTTAGACCCTGAAAACCCAGAAGGTCATATTTATCTAACAGGTCATCTGGGCAGAGGTGTAGATGGAAGAGAGGGAGGATGGCTGGGTTGGGGACAGTCTCTAGAGAGTTTTCCTAACGAAATCCTATTTGAACCAAGATATGTAGACAGCTGACCCTGGCAACTGAGAGCCCCAAGGATGGTTAGCTTCACCTTTCTAAATCAAACAGGGACCTCCCTCCACTGGCTATACAAGGGCCAAGGGGAATCCCATACTGAAGATTCATTGGCAAGCTTCAACCCCCACACCTTCCTCCCACCACCTGACGGACCAACGATCTCCAGGGTGTCTTTTCATACCCTGACCCCAGGCTCACAGACAGATGGTTCCATTTTTATCAGAGCCAGCTGTCACTTTCTAGGGTGAGCCTGAGGAAGGCAAATTTCATTTTAACATCCATGGATAGGAAATAAAATCAGTACTGAAAACTCGCCTTAAACTGTATTAAACTTTTCCATGCTAACCAGTTATGGGGTATTCCACCAAAGACAGAGATAATGCAGTGTTAGCTGCTGAATTCAGGTAGATAAGAAAGAATACAATGCAGACAGTCAGGGAATCTGAGCTCTTGGCCCACAGTTGGGGGCAAGTCTTTGAATTACCTTTGGAGCCAGAATTCCTTGATTAGAATCTCCAACTCTACTGTTTAACCTCCCTGGTCCTTAGCGTCCTGCTATGTGAAACTGGAATGATAATGGTAGTACCTACTTTATAAGATTGTTTGAGAAGTAAGAGGGTTAATATATGTTAAACACTTAGAACTGTATATACAATGGGTATTGTGTGTTAGTATCATCTCACCCCAGAGTGCCTTCTCCTGTAGTCTTGTGTAGTCTTCTGGGTTTGGTTGACATTTCCAGATAACTTCATCACCAACTTGACGTTTGGTTAAAAAAAAAAAAACTGCCAATAATTGGTAACATTTTTGTTCATCTGTATGGTATATGGCAAATCTCAGTAGTAAACCAAGGCTGAGTCGGGAAGGAGAGGCCTGAGAGAAGAGAAAGGCTTCACTGGAGAGAGTCTTTGTCCTCCTTAGGAAAAGAAGAAGATAAAATGTGATGATCTTATATGAGTGGAAGGGCCATAGAGAGCACCGGGAAGATGGAACTAAAACTGGCTTTGTGTTCTAAAAAGTGGGTTGGGGATCATGGAGAAGTCCAGTGAGCAAGGAAGAGTGAGGGTCAGGAACAGGTGGGAGCTAACTTCTCTGTCCAAGGAAAATCAGGGTCAGTGTGTCCCCTTTGACTTAGGAATTAATTCAAACACACCATCCAAAGCTGCTCTGGAAAATGAGATATGATACATCCATGTCTTAATGCTTCAAACACATCCCAACAGCATCACACAGGCTGAATATTTATGAGAAATTGCAATCAGCTGAACCAAGTGTCTGTTAGGCCCCTCCTCCCCACCCCCCTCCCTCCTCCTCTTCTCCTGGGTGCAGAGGTCATTCTAGCTGGACAAATACTGGATTGTCTGCCGAGATTTATAACATGACTATTTTACAAATGAATCTTTAGAGTGTGCAGGACTTTGCACGTGCCTGGATGAACATTCCTTTTTCCTGGGTGCATGCCTATAGAGAAAACACTTTCTAAGGGAGAACCCGCAAAGCAAATATGAGGGGGACAACATCAAAAGCAGGAAACACCAAAGCAGGCTTCACATGATCTGCATATGTACGTTTATGCCAACAGACCATGCAACACAAAAACCGTGTTTCTTTCCCCCATCTTTTATTTTTTTCACCAGATACACACCGTTATATTCCCCAAAGAAAGATTTCTTTCCTGTGCCATATTGTCTTGACATCATTAATGAACTGATATATTAAATTATCCCCAATTCATTATGAAGGTCGAAGGTGATAAATGGATAAAGCTAATTTTTTAAAAAGACCAAAAAATACCAGTATAAGGAAAATATGTCTGATTTCCTGAGCCATTACAAGATCTGTGTATATCTTTGCTTTTGGAAATATATAATTCAAAATATTTCCCCTTCATTTATGCAAGAAATACTTACTGGCACTTGCTGCATGTCAGGCACTATCGTTCTAGACACTGGAGATCTATCAGTAGACCAAATAGATAAAAATCCTTACCCTCAGGAACCCTAGATTCTAGTCAGGGAGATAGCAAATAACTGTGTGAATATATGTATGTGTATGTGTGTGTGTCAGATGATTTTAAAAATCTATGCAAATTGGCCAGGCGTGGTGGCTCATGCCTGTAATCTCAGCACTTTGGGAGGCCGAGGCGGGCGGATCACCTGAGGTCAGGAGTTTGAGACCAGCCTGACCAATGTGGGGAAACCCTGTCTCTACCAAAAATACAAAATTAGCCAGGCATGGTGGCGCATGCCTGTAATCCCAGCTACTCGGGAGGCTGAGGCAGGAGAATCGCTTGAACCCGGGAGGCAGAGGTTGCAGTGAGCGGAGATTGTGCCATTGCACTCCAGCCTGGGCAGCAAGAGTGAACTCCATCTCAAAAAAAAAAAAAAAAAATCTATGCAAATTATAGCAGGTAAAGGAGATACTAGGGGTAGCCATTTATTTTTATTTATTTATTTTTAATTTTTTTTGAGACAGTGTCACTCTGTGGCCCAGGCTGGACTATAGTGACACGGCATCGGCTCACTGCAGCCTCCACCTCCCGGGTTCAAGCAATTCTCCTGCCTCAGCCTCCTGAGTAGCTGGAACTACAGGCACACACTACCATGCCCGGCTAATTTTTGTATTTTTTAGTAGAGACGGGGTTTTGCCATGTTGGCCAGGCTGGTCTGGAACTCCTAACCTCAGGTGATCTGCCCACCTTGGCCTCCCTAAGTGCTGGGATTACAGGCGTGAGCCACTGTGCCCAGCCTGGTAGCCATTTTAAATAGTATGGACAAGGAAGAAGAGAGTGGCCACTGAGAACGTGAGGTCTGAGAGCCCTAAGGCTGCTGAGTGAGCCATGTGGACATCTAGGAGGAGAGCATTCCGAGCAGAGGTAACAGCAAGTGCAAAGGCCCTGGGGCAGGAACAGAAACATATAGCAGAGCAGCTAGAGCAGACAGAGAGGGAAAGTTCTGGTTCACAAAGGTAAACAGGTGCAGGGGCACGATGACAAACGGCCTTGTGACCATTTGTAAGGACTTCTGCCAACTGCTGTAAGAACTTTGGCTTTTACTTTGTGTGAGCTGGGAGCCAGCAGAGAATTTTGAATACAGCAAGGACAAGATACGACTTCTGTTTTAAAAGGATCCCTCTGACTGCTGAGCTTTTGGGGAAGGGAGTGCCAACAGCGACAGCAAAGAGATTATTAGGAAGTTGTTGCCATAATCTAAGCATGGGTGATGAGAGGTGATCTGATTGTGTATTTTGAAGGTAGAGGATTTGAAGATACCAGGATTTCCTGATGGTTTAGATGTAGAATGTGAGAAAGAGTGATCAAAAATAATTCCAAGATTTGGGCCCTAAACAAAGTAGGAAATAGAAATTAGTGTTGTTGGCCAGGTGTGGTAGCTCACACCCATAATCCCAGCACTTTGGGAGGCCAAGCCAAGAGGATCGCTTGAACCCTGGAGTTTGTGACCAGCCTGGGCAACATAGCAAGACTTGTCTCCACTAAAAATTAAGAAAATCCAGGTATGGTGGCGTGCACCTGTGGTCCCAGCTACTCAGAAAGCTACGGCGAGAGGATTGCTTGAGGAGGTCAAGGCTGCAGTGAGCCAAGATTGCACCACTGCACTCCAGCCTGGGCAACAGAGCAAGACCCTGTCTCGAAAAAAATAAAAAATAAATAAATAATAAAAATAAAAATAAACCCTGCTATTGTAGAAAATGAAAAACAATGTTACACAAACATAGGCTGTATCTTGGTTATTCTTTAACGTGGTACCTTAGGAAGCATCTTAGTAGTATGTTATGCTGTAATGTGATATTATCATATCCCTAATATGATGTCAGGCTCTTCAGTAACATGACATTCATTTGGTTGATGTATTAGTCCGTTCTCACACTGCTATAAAGACATACCTGAGACTGGATAATTTATAAAGAAAAAAGGTTTAATCAGCTCACGGTTATGTGGGCTATACAGGCTTCTGCTTCTGGGGAGGCCTCAGGAAACTTACTATGATGGTGGAAGGCGAAGCAGAAGCAAGCACATCTTACGTGGCAGGCAGGAGGAAGAGAGAGAAGGGGGAGGTGCTACATACTTCCTTTTTTTTTTTGAATGGTAGTTTTGTTTTATTTTATTTTATATATTTTTTTATTATACTTTAAGTTCTAGGGTACACGTGCACAACGTGCAGGTTTGTTACATATGTATACATGTGCCATGTTGGTGTGCTGCACCCATTAACTCGTCATTTACATTAGGTATATCTCCTAATGCTATCCCTCCCCCGTCCCCCACCCCACAATAGGCCCCTTCCTGTGTCCAAGTGTTCTCATTATTCAATTCCCACCTATGAGTGAGAACATGCAGTGTTTGGTTTTTTGTCCTTGTGATAGTTTGCTGAGAATGATGGTTTCCAGCTTCATCCATATCCCTACAAAGGACATGAACTCATCATTTTTTATGGCTGCATAGTATTCCATGGTGTGTATGTGCCACATTTTCTTAATCCAGGCTATCATTGTTGGACATTTGGGTTGGTTCCAAGTCTTTGCTATTGTGAATAGTGCCACAATAAACATACGTGTGCATGTGTCTTTAAAGCAGCATGATTTATAACCCTTTGGGTATATACCCACTAATGGGATGGCGGGGTCAAATGGTATTTCTAGTTCTAGATCCCTGAGGAATTGTCACACTGACTTCCACAATGGTTGAACTAGTTTACAGTCCCACCAACAGTGTAAAAGTGTTCCTAGTTCTCCACATCCTCTCCAGCACCTGTTGTTTCCTGACTTTTTAGTGATCGCCATTCTAACTGGTGTGAGATGGTATCTCATTGTGGTTTTGATTTGCATTTCTCTGATGGGCAGTGATGATGAGCATTTTTACATGTGTCTTTTGGCTGCATAAATGTCTTCTTTTGAGAAGTGTCTGCTCATATCCTTCGCCCACTTGTTGATAGGGTTGTTTGGTTTTTTCTTGTTAATTTGTTTGAGTTCATTGTAGATTCTGGATATTAGCCCTTTGTCAGATGAGTAGATTGCAAAAATTTTCTCCCATTCTGTAGGTTGTCTGTTCACTCTGGTGGTAGTTTCTTTCGCTGTGCAGAAGCTCTTTAGTTTCATTAAATCCCATTTGTCAATTTTGGCTTTTGTTGTCATTGCTTTTGGTGTTTTAGACATGAAGTCCTTGCCCGTGCCTATGTCCTGAATGGTATTGCCTAGGTTTTCCTCTATGGTTTTTATGGTTTTAGGTCTAACATTTAAGTCTTTAATCCATCTTGAATTAATTTTTGTATAAGGTGTAAGGAAGGGATCCAGTTTCAGCTTTTTACATATGGCTAGCCAGTTTTCCCAGCACCATTTGTTGAATAGGGAATCCTTTCCCCATTCTTGTTTTTGTCAGGTTTGTCAAAGATCAGATAGTTGTAGATGTGTGGTATCATTTCTCAGGTCTCTATTCTGTTCCATTGGTCTATATCTCCGTTTTGGTACCAGTACCACACTGTTTTGGTTACTGGGTGCTACACACTTTCAAGTGACCAGATCTCATGAGAACTCTAGCACGAGACAGCACTGGGGGATGGTGCTAAAACCATTAGAAACCACCCCCCATGATACAATCACCTCCCACCAGGCCCCACCTCCAACATTGGGATTTACAATTTGACATGAGATTTGGGTGGGGACACAGAGCCAAACCACATTAGTCAACAAGTGTTTATTGAGTGCTTACTATATGCTACATACTTCTCTAGGTGTGGGAAGAAAAGCAGTTTAAAAAAGGTCACTTCCCTATGGGGCTTACATTCAACTGGGAGGGAGCCAACAAGAACTAAACAATATACTAAATATATACTAAATAAACAAATATACAAGTGTTGATACATACTAGAAAGAAGAACAAAGCAGAGAAAGGTGAATGAAGAGGGCGGGGAAGGAGGTGGATTCATATTTGCATAGGTATCTTTGCTTTCCAAGATAGGATTTCTTTTGGGCATCCTGACCAAAGAGATAACTGAGTGAATATTTCTGAATCACCTGCACTGCCTGCTGAAGACTTCGTTTCCCTACTGCTTCCTCCTCTAGGAGATTCTATCAGTTCCCCCTTGCTGCTGTAACAAATTACCAAAAATGTGGTGGCTTTAAATAACAGAAATTTATTCTCTCACAGTTCTGGAGGCCAGAAGTCCAAAATCAGTATCACTGGACCAAAATCAGGTTGTCAACAGGCTGTCACTCACTCCAGAAGCTCGAAATTTAGGAGAATCTTACCTTGATTCCTCCAGCCTCTATTGGCTGTCAGCAGTTCTTGGCTTGTGGCCACATCACTCCTATCTCTGCCTCCGTGGTCACGTGGCCTTCTCTTCTGTGTCAAGTCTCCCTCTTCCTCCCTCTTATAAGGATACATGTGACTGTATTCACAGCCCACTGTGTTGCTTAGGATAATCTTCCTTAATCACATTGGCAAAGACCCTTTTTCCTTTTAATGTAACATTTACAGGATGGAGGGATTAGGACCTGATATCTTTGGGGGTCATTATTCAGCCTAATACAGAGACTTTATCACAAACCCACACATTCAAAGCCAGAAAAGAGAACTTAAGGTGATACTTTCTTTTGTACAACTTTTTCTATTATAATTCATCATTATTTTCATAAAATAGGTTGTCTTGTCCAGGAAACATGGATGGTAACAAGAAAGACACTTGTTTCTTAATCATTACAAAATCTACTTTCAGGAACCACACTTTGGGGCACTTGAATCAATAAGTCAATGAAAAACTTAAGCATGTTGCTCATGTTTGTATCATGGAGACAAAACAATAGTTTGTCACTGTAGTTAGGGTTAACCACTTATCTACTCATTTGTTCATCTAGTAAATATTTACTGCTGCCTTATAGAGTTGTGGTTAAGAGCTCAGAGTAAGGAGTAATTCAAATCTGATTTCAAATCCTGACTCTACCACTTACAAGCTGTGAGATCTTTGGAAGGCAACTTAACCTCTCCGAATGTTTCCTTACCTGAAAATGAGGTTGTCTGGGGATTAAATGAGATAGAAGATGCATAAAGCCCTTTGCCTGGTACATAAGAAAGGGCTCAATAAATGTTCATCATTAGCATCCAATTCAGGAATACAACATGAGATAGCACAATGGGCCCCTTCCCTACTGTCACTGTCTTCCTCCCACCAGAATATAGGTTTTGTGAGAGCAGGGATGTGGTGTTTTGTTCACTGGTTTGTCCCCAGCATCTGGTACGTGACACACATTGGCACTTGGTAAATATTCTTCGAATAAGTGAATGTGTGTATGTGTATCATGGAGTTTACTGGTTTTATGTTTGGAAAATGACCCCAATACACACCTCCCACCACCACTATCACCATCACTCTCTGGGGCCTCCCAAGATTCAAAGGAAGAAGCAAGTCATTGGTATTACTTCTATCGCTGGGGATAAGGAGAAAGAAGAGATGAAAATGGCAGTCCTGGGTGGTGTTTTATGGCTAGTGTATTACTATGGATAGTTGGAAGTGTGACTTGTTTAGTACTAAACTAAAAGTCAAAGTTAAAACAATTGAGAGAGCGAAGGAAAAACAGGCCACCTCTCAAACTCATTTCAGCTTCGAGCTGGCACTAAAAAGGGGGGAAAAACCCAACACTTATGCCTACCCATGGGTCCAATTTCTGTATATCACCTGCAAATACTCCTACTATTCACAGAAAGAAAATCAGATTGCAAACTTCTTAAGGACAAAGACCTTATGTTATGCCTACCAGCCTAACCCAGGTTCTTCATTCCTTTGACTATATTCTTGGTACATTTTCAATATGCAAAACACGTAAGTGCAGTGGGGAGACACTGCACTTGAGTGTGAGTGCTCATTCAACAAACCTCTTTTGCACAGTGACTTTGAGTCAGGCATGGTAGTGAGTGGTGGGGATTCTGAAATGCCCTGAAGTAGTTCCCAGCCTGGCTGGGGAGACAGACAACTTAGCAAGTGATTTCAATTACAGAGTGTAGGTGTTAGAAAGAATACTGATAGGACAATAGAGGAAGTTCTGCTTGGATGGCAATCAGAGAAGTTTCCTTGTTAGATACGCAAACTGTGTCATGAAGAATGAGTGACAGTACACCAGGTGAATGGGGAGCAGAGGATAGCAGAGGAGGCATTCCAGACCCACAATGCAAAGCGAATCTCCAAATCAATGAGTTCATAGTGTGTCAGTCCAAATCCTCTGTCCTCATTGATTCCCCCAACCCAGCTCTGCATGCCTGAGACCCCTGCCTGAACTTCTCTTGCCCTGGCTCTGTAAATCATGATCTGACAGAGTGAAATGTGTTCTCCAGGCTGCAGGGTGTCAGGTCAAGGTAATGGGTCACTGGTCAGCCGGTGCCCCAGCAGAGTGAACCAGGGCCTGAGAATCAAATATGTAGCCCCCACATCTCAGATGAGCAGAGGTGGGGCATGGGGTAAAGCATGTGATGTTTACGTTCAGAAACTGCAAAGCCACTAGCTTGCAAAGTGTCATTACGTCTGCAGGTGGAGGGTAATTTTCCTGTTACTCAAGGTCTCCTAATCGGGCTCTGATTGGTTTCTGGGGAATTGTTTTATGACCCAGAGCCAGGCAGCGATAGATAGGAGATGTGGTTTGGTGGGCAGCAGTTTACAAGGCAGGAAATTGCTTCACTGGGCACAACCATTCATAAGAAACACCTCTGGGAAAAGGAGACCCGGGATCCTGGCAGGTCCACCCCTGGCCATCTGTTTACATCAGCAACAACCCACGTTCCTGGTTATACAATGTGGCAGCGTCATTTTGAGTGGGGGATCTTTGCCTCTTGGAAGAATAAACACATTCCTCACTCTCAATAGAATTAGCAGACCTCACAGACTTTTCAGTGACTCTCTTGGAGGCCTTAATGTCATAGGAAGGTGACTCTAAACATGATTAGCTGTACAACCTCATTCATTCCAAATTCAGTTGAATTTTCCTTTAAGGGCAGTGAAGGCTTAGATGAAGATACTCCAAAGGTGAAGGGTGGAAGTGATAATCCTTTGTCAGGATTGTCAGTTGCCAAAGCCATGCCAAGTTTCTTAGGAACAATCCATTAGGGCTGGGCATGGTGGCTCACGCCTGTAATCCCAGCACTTTGGGAGGCTGAGGTGGGTGGATCATTTGAGGTCAGGAGTTCAAGACCAGCCTGGACAGCACAGCGAAACCCTGTCTCTACTAAAAATATGAAAAAAAAAAAAAAAATAGCTGGGCGCAGTGGCGTGCTCCTGTAATCCCAGCTACTCAGGAGGCCGAGGCAGGAGAATCCACTTGAACTCAGGAGGCGGAGGTTGCAGTGAGCCGAGATTGTGCCACTGCATTCCAGCCTGGGCGACACAGTGAGACTCTATCTCAAAAAAAAAAAAAAAAAAAAAAAGGAAAAATCCATTCACGGGCTTAGGGTCATTGGTCAGTCTAGGGAGGAGGAGGCGAGGCAGGGCTGTGGATTGTTCGGACACGTTGCACACATTTCCGTTGTCCCATCAGCTCTGCAATTCCTTAGCTGAGTTCTAGAGTCCAGAGTTTTTAGCACCTAGAGCCATCAAATCCGCATGCGCCATGGGGAGGAAAGATAAGGGGCAGTAGCAGAGTCTCCAGAACCACAGGGGTCTGTCTGGAGAGTCACTGGAAGCCTGCAGCCCAGCATTGTTCAGTAAAATCAAGAGATGCCAGGCATGGTGGCTCATGCCTGTAATCCTAGCACAAATTAGCCGAGTGTGGTGGCATGCACCTGTAGTCCCAGCTACTTGGGAGGCTGAGGTGGAACGATCCCTTGAACCCAGGAGGCGGAGGTTGCAGTAAGCCAAGAGCCAAGATCATGCCACAGCACTCCAGCCTAGGTGACAAAGTGAGACCCTGTCTCAAAAGAGTCATGCCCCAAAGCTTCCTCCTCCCCACCCTATTTGTAAACTCCATCTTATTCCCATCCTGGCCAGGTGAGCTTCACCTCCCTAAGGTCTCAGGTTCTGTGTCTTTGAAATGGAGAGAATCATGGCACTTAACTTCACAGCCCTAATGTGAGGACTAAATGAAATAATGAATTTCCTTACTCTTAAGTGTGTTTGCACACTTAAGGTTTGGTGCATTTTCTCTGGGGCCGTCGAGCAGGTGGAGGGACTTGGAGGTGAATTTCATTTTACGTTTGTTTTTACTTTCCATATGAGGAATCACAGACAATCTATTGTTATCCCTGACTTAGTCCAGGAGCTACTAACTGTGTTCTTAGGCCATTGGGCAGAACATCCAGGAGCAGTCAGCAGGAGAAAGCCCTGGGCTTGCCCCATTTGAACTTGCTTTGTTTGCTTCCATGGAGACCATTTGTTTAATTTTGTCTCCCACTTGCAAATTCTAAGGGGGCCCGGACCATGCCATTCTTGCTTACCACTATATCTCCAGGACTTCATACAGTGCCTGAAGCATAGTAGGTTTTCTATAAAGACTTGTTGAATGAATAAGAAAATGCATTAATATGTGAGTGAAAAAATGAAGGCATCACACCTCTTTAAAAACTTAAAAAACACTAATACAGTGAATCCATAATAAACCTATATGGACTTGGGATCATAGAACTTCTCCATTACCAGATAAAATGTAGTCTTTACTCTGTTTCCTCGTATAGATAAAGCAATTGTGTCAGGGAACACTAAATGGGGTATTGTGCTAAAGCTACCAAGGCAGTTGTGAGAACAATCCCTAGACCAGGACCCTTTAGATAGATAATTAGTTCAAGTATCTGCATTAGCTGTTAGTTGTTTTTGTTTTTTTGAGACGGAGTCTCATTCTGTCTCCCAGGCTGGAGTGCAGTGGCGTGATCTCGGCTCACTGCAACCTCCGCCTCCTGGGTTCAAGCGATTCTCCTGCCTCAGCCTCCCAAGTAGCTGGGATTACAAGCATGTGCCGCCATGCCTCATTTTTGTATTTTTAGTAGAGACAGGGTTTCACCATGTTGGCCAGGCTGGTCTCGAACTCCTGACCTCAGGTGATCTGCCCGCCTTGACCTCCCAAAGTGCTCGGATTACAAGCGTGAGCCACCGCACCTGGCCGTGTTAGTTGTTGTGAACTGCCCTCAGGATCCCATGCTCACTGCTGCTTCTGCCCTACTCATTCTCTGTGAAGGAGACTACAAAAAGATTGATGGCCATTGCCCCAGACATCTGGGGAATATGATCACTGGCCACCTGATCTCCAAACCCTGCTGTAGGGACCAGGATAAGCCCAGAGGTGGAGGGATGGTCCTGTGGGGTCAGACTGAAGGAGTGTGTGACCAGGGCAGCATAGGCCAAATCCAGAAGAGTGTTTCCAGGTCAAGGGCATGGACCATGCAAGTGTGTTAGAAATCCACTTTGGGGTGGCACCCTGAATGTGGCACATTTGGGCCTGATGTCCCAAAAGGCAAGCTTCTCAAACTAGGGTAATAGGGCTGTGAGCCAGAGGTTGCAAGAAGTCACAGGAAAGATGGCTTATCTTCCTGGAGTGTCCATTTTATTCAGATATAAGAAATGTTAACTGTATTTTTCAGTAAAAGCAAACTGATGGATTATGGTAGAAAATAGAAAATTTAAATGTACTTTTTTTTTTTTTTTGAGACGGAGTCTCACTGTGTCGCCCAGGCTAGAGTGCAATGGTGCAATCTTGGCTCACTGCAAGCTCCACCTCCTTGGGTTCATGCCATTCTCCTGCCTCAGCCTCCCTAGTAGCTGGGACTACAGGCGCCCACCACCACACCCGGCTAATTTTTTGTATTTTTAGTAGAGACGGGGTTTCACCGTGTTAGCCAGGATGGTCTCGATCTCCTGACCTCGTGATCCACCTGCCTTGGCCTCCCAAAGTGCTGGGATTACAGGCGTGAGCCACCGCGCCCGGCCTAAACGTACTTTTAAGACAAAACATGGGGCTTCGAAGAAAGTTCCTGTGTGCAGTGATCTAAAACCCCATGCCCCTTGTGAAGTGTGAATTCACTCTCTACCACTAACGGTACTTCACATGAAAAGCTTCAAAAGCGCTGACTGCAAAGAGCCACACAGAAAACGCCACCCATGGACACTGCACCCCACTGCCCACACATACACTGCTAGGCCCCCACTCCACACAGTAAAGGTCCCCTCCATGAGACAATGGCATTGGGATGCAACAGCCTCTCATATCATGTGGGCTGACTCTCAGTCCCCAAGAGATCAACTGGCTGTCCTTCTTCCCGCAGGTTCTCAGAGATATCAGTCCCTGTCTGAAAGGAGGAGCTACACCCATGATGTTAATTTCTCTATTCCCACTGTCCAGCATGCTTGGCACAGATGAGGCATTCAATTAATGTGTGTTGGGATGAACTGAACTCCAGACGGATGCCTCCACCTCCTCATTCCTTCCTCCTGAGGGTGGAGGCAGCTGCAGCCTCAAATCCACAGGCAGCCTAAACCAGAGTATGGGGCACAGCTAACAAGCACAGCTCCAGCTAGGGCCCAGTGGGGGCCAGTTTCACTTCTTTTGTTCCCAGAGCTAAAGGGCTGAAAAATCCATTCCAAGCGAAGATACTAGAAATTACTTTTATTCCCATTTTTGAGAGGAGGATACAAGTCATAAAGGAAAAGGCTCCACACGCTGTTAGTTGGCAAGTTATCAGCTCCACTCTGGAATATATCAAGACCAACGGCGAATAGGTACCCGAGTCTCTGGCATCTGTGGTAAGTTCACTCTGGGCAAACTTTCCCAAGACCCCAGGCCTCTGGTTGTCAAAGCAGCTTCCTGGGGTCCCCAGATCCAGCTCTTCCTCTGACCTCTAGGGAAGCGAAGCTTCAGTGGGTCTCCCCGACTCCAGCATAAGCCCCTGAGAGTGGGAATGGTGTCCAATTAATCTTTGTATCCCTACGGCTTAGCAGAGTCGCTGCACATAAGATACCCTGAAGAAATATGTGCTGGTAATGATGACACCATTCACCTAGTCATTTAACAAATATTTATGTTCTGTGCAGTCTTTTGGGCCTAGGAATTCAATGATGAATCAGAAACAGTGTCTTCCCTTAAGGGGCCCATAGCTTAGTAGGGAAGGCTAACAACTGCCAACTGCAATACGGTGTAAACGCAATGACAGAGGCCTGTACAGAATAAAGAGGCAGCACGAGGGCCATCCAGCCAGTGCAGGTGCTGCCTGCTCTCTAGTTGGTGGACTCAGTAGCTTCAAGTGGGGACTTTTAAAGCCATTGAGGTGGGCTCAGTCTCCTGTAGCTGAAGTCATGGGAGGGCGGGGGAGAGGGAGGGTCATGTTCGAAGGTGGGCTTTCACAATCACAGGAATGCCCAGCGTGGGTGGGCCAGAGGGTGACCTTCTCATCACCCTGTAGGAAAGTGAGGCCCAGCTAACACCTGTTGGAACAGGTAACTCGCATTTGCCCATTGTCCTGTGTTTGCAGAGGAGGAGCAGGGAACTCCTCAGGGAGTAAGAGGGAATGGGTCACAACCAGGTGAGCCTCCTTTTGGCACCACAAGCATTAGCACAGAGATAGAGCGGCCGCCCTGAGCAGGATTTATAACTCCAGATTTCAAGGTCTTATCATAAACAAGCTCTTTCTGAATTGCAACATGTCAGGGGTAGGGGGAGCAGGCAGACAGAGACAGACTAGAGAGTGGTGTTGGGGGTGGGGGGCGTTAGAATGTGGCTGATAGGGAAGTTGTGGGGGAGAGCTGGAGCTACTCATGGCTAATATTGTATGGGACATGGAACTGGTTAATAATAATGCTTTGCTTCTTATCCCATTCCCATGGCCCAACCCTGAAAGGTAATAAACATGATTTGGAACATAGTGAAATCCTGGGGCAAGGCAAGCCCAGAGAGGCAAGCATTGTTTCATGCAGGCTCCTGCTCTCTAGAACTTTCTTCCCCACTCCATGGATTCCTCATCAGTGCATTTTATTCAGTGTGAGGAGGGGGTGGGTGGGCAATGTCTCTGGTCATTACCTAAGGCTTCTGAGCTGTCTCTGGGAAACGGCAAATAGCCCACTCATGCTGCTTTGGTGGGGATAAGGGGTGAAGCATGGGGCAGGAGTCGGGGAGGCACCTGGCAGAGGCATGATTGGGGACCTCAGGGCAAAGTGGAGAGACCTGCTGTGGCCCCTTAAGGCACCAGTGCTGGCCCTGGATGCCTCTTTCTCTCTTCAAGTCTTCCCTTGACTGTCATTCTCACCAGATGCCACCTGAATAAAGACAATGACCAAGGGAAGCAGCCTACTCTCCAATTGGCCCTGGACCACACTCCTGTAAACTACCTTGAAGGGAGGGGACTAGGTGTGCCCTTCACTACAGGCCTGTCACTAGCCCTTCTGGACTTGGGCCTGGTCTTCCTTCTGTTCAGACCAGGTGGGACGGCAGGCTCAGCAGGGGCTGAAAGACGTCCCTCGGAGAACCCCCAGAGCATGCCTCCCTCCTCCTGCTTCTCCCGAGACATCAAACACACCAGGCCCGGGTAGGCAGGTGGAGTTAATAAACACAGCGAGGCTTAGGGAAGGCATGGAGGCCTCTCCTTCAGACTCCCAACTCCAGCCCGAGCAAATCCCCTGTGACTTCAAAGCCAGCAGCTTGTTTGCCTGGCCACAGGGCAGCAACAATGCTTTCCCTTTTGACCTAAGAAAGCATCCTTGGGGCTGGGCGCGGTGGTTCACGCCTGTAATCCCAGCACTTTGGGAAGCTGAGGTGGGCGGATCCCCTGAGATCAGGAGTTTGAGACCAGCCTGGGCAACATGGTGAAACCCCATCTCCACTAAAAATACAAAAATTAGCTGGGCATGGTGGCACACACCTGTAATCCCAGCCACCTGGGAGGCTGAAGCAGGACAATCACTTGAACCTGGGAGGCGGAGGCTGTAGTGAGCTGAGATCGCACCACTGCACTCCAGCCTGGGCGACACAGTAAGACTCCATCTCAAAAAAAATAAAAAATAAATAAATAAATAAATAAATAAACAAACAAATAAATAAGCATCCTTGGCATCGTTGCTGGAGGACTGCTGCCCAGGGTGGGGAGTGGAGAGGTCACTGACCTAAACCCTGCTAAGGGGCTGTGAGATAGGCATTCCTGCCAGCCTGCCCTGCTGATCCAAGACCAGGGGGATGTGTTGGGCAGGCCTGATAGAAACCGTATCCCCACACTCCTGGAAAGACTGACCCAGCCAGGACTCAGGGCAGACAGAACAGGCCCACCTCAACCCCGCAGGGCATGGCAGGCCACATCAATGCACCCGGGAATGGAGACCACACCATGCACTTACTTGCTGGTCCCCTGACGGCCACCCTTATTTCCAGGGATTCGCACCATGAACGTGGCAGTATGTGTGCTTGTCTGTGCCAGGTGCATATGTATGCATAGAAGTGTGTACATCCCGGCTGGGCACAGTGGCTCACGCCTGTAATCCCAGCACTTTGGGAGGCTGAGGTGGGTGGATCACGTGAGGTCAGGAGTTCAAGACCAGCCTAACCAACATGGCAAAACCCTGTCTCTACTAAAAATACAAAATTAGCTGGGGGTGGTGACGCATGTCTGTAATCCCAGCTACTTGGGAGGCTGAGGCAGGAAAATCGCTTGAACCCAGGAGGCGGAGGTTGCAGTGAGCCGAGATCATGCCATTGTACTCCAGCCTGGGTGACAAAGCGAAACTCCGTCTCAAAAAAATTTTAAAAAATGAAATAAAAGAAAGAAATGTACACACCCCAGCGATCCCAGACATCGCCACACGGTTCTTTAGGAACGATGCTCTTGACTCGCATCCTGAAAAAAAATAAAGCTATACTTGATCTAAAAGCAAGGGCCTCCTATTGCTGCTATCACCAGTTTAAAAAATAAAATAAAAGCAAAAGCCAGAGAACTATACATGAGAAGCAGTAACAATTCAACCTGTCAGCTCAAGAAATGAAGAAACCTATCTTAGGACAGGAGGCTAACTTACCCTTCAGCTAACTTCTGCCAAGTTGATGATGAAACACTCATACTTTCAGGGATCCTCACATTGAAGTTTAAAAAAACCCCACATTGTAGCATCCGGCACCCAGTGGATCTTCAACGAGATGTTTTGGTAATGATTATGATGATTTTTTCCCTGAAGAAGGGCCCCCATGTATTCTCTATCCCATGCAAAAGAGGGTATGGAGAGTGTTTAAGCTCTTTCTGAAGATTTGACCTCACCGTTGTGACAGTGTAGGTTAAGCGGAGGTGTCTGGACACTAAAGTCACCCTGAGCTGGGTTCACATTCTTGTTTCTGTCACTTATTCCCTATGTGACCCTGACTACACTAACACTCCGAGCCTACGTTTCCTCATTCGGAAAGGAGCTAAAGCCTGCAGGCAGTTCCTGTCCTAAGAAAGTAATCATGTTCTTGGTGATTATAATAAGAAGTCATTTGGCAAAGAACAGCTCATGGACAAAAACCCAGGACTGGGGCTGCACACACCACACAGATATCCATTGCAGCTCCCTCCACAATTTAGTGAGACAGTGTAAGATAGTGATTAAGAGCCCTGGAGCTGGACTGCATGAACTCCAATCCCACTCTGCCACTTTTAGCTGTGTGACCTTGCACAAACACTTAATCTCTGTGCCTCAGTTTCCTCAACTGTAAAACAAAGATAATAACATTATGTACCACACAGGGCTGTTGTCCTTTGGATGAAATGAATTAACGTCATGAAATGAGTTTACATCTATAAAGTGCTTAGAACAATGGTGGCACATCACATGTGTCACATGTTTGCAGTTTTTATTATTGCATTCTCAATGCTAGATGCGTACAACACTGTCCTTGTGAATACTACACAGGCAAAGTTACAAGTATTTAGTGCAGATAAGGAACATGTGTTGGGGTGGAGGATGTTTATTGACTTGTCAGTATGAGTTTTTGAGCAGGATAGGCAGAAGGGAGATATGAGATATGGGTAGCTAGGATTTCGGTCTCAAAAACATACCTCGAAGTTGATTCGTGCTAGTCAGATGGAAGGGTGGATGCCAATCCCACTAAACCAGGAGGTGTGAGACTGAGCTGAGGAGAGCACTCCTGCTGCCCCTTCCCTTCCTGTGGATCTTCCAACATCAAGTAAGGTTTTAAAAAATTCATGAAATGGTTTCATGTAAGAAATTGAGGCTGTAAGTGGTGGCTCATGCCTGTAATCCCAGCACTTTGGGAGGCCAAGGCAGGCGGATCACTTGAGGCCAGGAGTTCAAGACCAGTTTGGCCAACATGGCAAAACACCGTCTCTACTAAAAATACAAAAATTAGCTGGGTGTGGTGGTGCACGCCTGTAATCCCAGCCACCTGGGAGGCTGAGGCATGAGAATCGCTTGAACCTGGGAGGTGGAGGTGCAGTGAGCCAAGATCACGCCACCGCACTACGGCCTGGGTGACAGAGCAAGGTTCCATCTCAAAAAAAAGAAATTGAATTTTAATTCTATAGTAAAAATCCCAATGTACCAGTGTTCTGAAATTTGAGGACGGTGTTTTATCCTGTCCTGGGACAGCAGTCCTAATGACTTTCCCTACCGCTGACCAAGCAGGTGTTTCCTGGTAACCTGCTGGCAGCCTCCAACTGCAGGTGCTGCCCCATTTGTCTCCAAAACAGAGTAGATTTCTGTCCTGGTTCCTTCCCCACAGACTTTGCTCTGTCTTGGAGAGTTCCAAAGTGCTGCAGGAAAGGGCATAGGGGATGAAAGATTAAAAACAAACAAATATACCTCCATGGCTTCTGGTCTGAATGATTAGGCAATGCAGGACAATTTGTCTTTGCATTCTGCAAGTGCAGGCCTCGCTCTATACAGAAGGCATGCTTGATCACATTTATAGATGGCCAATTATGAAGTAACTACACAAATTATTAAATTTAGTGAGGATATATATAAATTCCTGTCTTCAGAAGCATTTTTCTTCTCTTTTTTAACATACAAATAGTATATTTTCAGAAATGCAGTTCAAATAAAAAATATATGGAGGGCTTAATTAACCCTAAACTCACCACAAATAAGCAGTGTGTCATAGCTACTAAAGACACAAATCTAGACAGCATCAATAGAAGTAACTGTGTCCAGATGATATGAGGCCCACTTTGTTTGCAATCCAAATACATCTTAAAAACCTAGCCATCATTTTCTTTACTTTTGTTTTCTTTTTTTTTTTTTTCCTTGAGACAGAGACTCACTCTGTCACCCAGGCTGGAGGCAGCAGTGTGATCTTAGCTCACTGCAACCTTCCCCTCCCCTGCTCAAGCAATCCTCCCACCTCAGCCTCCCATGTAGCTGGGACTAAGGTGCATGCCACCATACCCAGCTAATTTTTGTATTTTTTTTATAGAGATGGGGTTTCGCCATGTTGCCCAGGTTGGTCTCGAACTCTTGGCCTCAAGCAATCCTCCCACGCTGGCCTCCCAAAGTGCTGAGATTACAGGCATGAGACACCAAACCCAGCCCCAACTAATTTTTGTATTTTTTGTAGAGACAGGTTTTTGCCATGTTGCCCAGGCTGGTCTTGAACTCCTGAGCTCAAGGGATCCACCTATCCCGGCCTCCCAAAGTGCTGGGATTATAGGCGTGAGCCACTGCACCCGGCCTAGGCAACATTTTCAAGAGGGACATTGGCCAACTAGAAAGCACTGAGAGGAGAATGACCAGGATAGTGAGAAGTCTGGAAACTATCTCATTCAGACAATAACTAAACCTCCTAGGGACAGGTAGTCTGAGAAACTAACAAATATGTGAAGAGCTGTCAGGTAGAGGAGAAAACATAACTCTCTAGATCAGTGGGCAGATTGTGGATTCACATGAGAATTTATTCAACAGCTTGCTGGTGAGGTAAACCCATCCCTGGCAGTTGGTAAATGCCGGAGGATGATCTGTCAGGGATGCAATACAGGGATAACTACATTACATAGAGAATTGGATAAGGCAAGAAGCCATTCAACTCTAAGAGCCAATGAATCTGTTTTTAAAAAATTATAAATAGGCAGAGTCTTCTGTTTAGGCAAAATAGGATACTTGCCTAAAACTCCCACTGTTAAAAAATCATTTAAGTGGGTAAAAGCATTGTTTGTTCTGAAGCATCTCTTTTAAAATGCACTCTATGGCCAGGCGTGGTAGCTCATACCTATAATCCCAACACTTCGGGAGGCCATGGTGGGAGGACTGCTTGAGCCCAGGAGTTCACAGCTGCAGTGAGCCATGATCTGCACTCCAGCCTGGGCAACAGAACAAGACTCTGCCTCAAAAAAATAAATAAGTAAATAAATAATAAGATAAAATGCAATATGTTATCTGGGATGGGCAACATATTAGCACAGATAGATTTATCAGGTAACTAGCTGGAAGGAAGTGTGGAATCATGGAAATGGCATTCAACTGGAAATCGGAAGATCTGGGTGTGAATCTCCCACTTATAAACTGTGTGGTCTTTAGCAAGTTACTTACCTCTTTGAGTTTCTTTTGTTTTTTAAATTTTTTGTAGAGACAAGGTCTCCTTATATTGTGCAGGCTGGTCTCAATCTCCTGGCTTCAAACAATCCCTTCTGCCTCAGCCTCTCAAAGTGCTGAGTTTACAGACCTGGTTACCTCTTTGAGTTTCTGTTTCTTTATCTATTAAATGAGAATAGAAATACCTATTCTCAATCACCAAAGGTGTATACATTTTGAACACCAAAGATACATACATTTTGCTGGTACAGGTCTGGCAGGCACAGCATAGCTCTAAAGCCAATAGCTCTGGTGATATATCCCTGTTAAGGTGGCATGTCCCTTTAACAGCTATCCGCTTTCACCACCTGCATTCATTTCATTGCATTTTACTGGCTATCCCAGCCAATGCAATAAGGCGAGGAAATAAACAGGCATAAGGATTGGAAAGGAAGAAATAAAATTGTTGCTATTTGTTGACAATATGATTGTTTACATAGAGAACCCAAGATAACATATAGACAAGCTATCAGAATGACTGAAAGGATTGCTCAAGGTTGCTGGATTCAGAATCAATATACAAAAAGTCAGATGCATTCCTATACACCTGCAAAACTAATTAGAAAATGTAATCTTAAAGGGACCCTGTTACATATCTGCAAAAACTAAAAGGTATTAGCAATAGATCTAATAAAAGAAGTGTTAACCCAAATGAAGAAAATTATAAAACTTTATTGACAGACATAAAAGAAGCCCTAAATAAATAGAACAATATACCATGTTTGTGAACAGAAATACCCACTATTATAAACACAGTCAATCATCCCCCAAATTTATCTGTAAATTCAATGCAATACCAAAAAAAATCCCAACTTGGCTATATTTATATTTATATATAGTATATAAAAAACTTACAAACTAATCTTCAAATATGAACTAGAAAAGAGTCAAGAATGGCTAAGACACTTGGGGGGGGGGGTTGTTTTTGTTTCTATTTTGAAACAGGGTCTATCTTTGTCACCCAGGCTGGAATGCAGTGGTGTGATTCTTGGTTTGCAGACAATTGCCTTTTTGCTATGTCCTCATATGGCCTTTCCTTGCTCATGGAGAGAGAACTCTCTCTCTTCCTCTTCTTAGAAGGGCACTAATCCCACCAAGAGAGTCCTACCCTCATGACTTAATCTAAACCTAATTACTCATTACTCCCCAAAGGCCTCACCTTCAAATACCATCACACTGGGGGCTAGGGATTCAGCATATTTAATTTTGGGGAAACATAAACATTCCCTCCACAACAGTCTACCAGGTACTTCAGACAATAAGGATGAAGGTGGAGTGAAAAATATAAAGATTGATGGAAATTTTTTCTTTTTTTCTTTTTCTTTTGAGACAGAGTCTCACTCTGTTGCCCAGGTTGAATGGCAGTGGTACGATGTCAGCTCACTGCAACCTCAGCCTCTTGGGTTCAAGTGATCCTCTCACCTCAGCCTCCTGAGTAGCTGGCACTACAGGCACGTGCCACCACACCTGGCTAATTTTTGTATTTTTAGTAGAGACGGGGTTTGCCACGTTGCCCAGGCTGGTCTTGAACTCCTGGCCTCAAGTGATCTGCCTGCCTTGACCTCCCAAAGTGCTGGGATTACAGCTGTGAGCCACCATGCCCGGCCTGATGGAAATCTTTGAAAAACAATTAGGTTCCCAGATTCCCTTCCTTGCTTCATGCAGCCAGACCTTTGAAGAGGGTAAAACAAGAGTCTCTGGAAAGCAGAATAACAGACAAAGCTGAGCCCAGGTTACTTTGTCCAATCCATGAATCTCCCTTAAACATTCCTGACAAAGGGTAAGCCAGTCTTATGCTTGAACCCGTGCAGTGACAAAGAACTCCCTCCTTACCAGTAATAATAACAATAACTAACCCTTACTGAGTGCTAACTATGTGCCTGGCCCTTTAAGCCCTTCCCATATATTGACTCTTTGAAAGTTGGCTCATTCCAAATTTGGACAGCTCTGTCCGTAAAAGGTTCAGACAGGCCTCTAAAGTTTCCCTCCTACCTTCATGGGTCTCTAAACTGAGGAGGAAGGAGGATTTTCATCTGGGATGGCAGGCCCATAGAGATTATATATGGCAAGAGAAATGTTCATCGTGTTACATGTTTATCATCAAAAGCACAGTCTACACTGGGCTCTAAAGTAATAGCAATAGTCATAGTTATTGTAAAGCATGTACTCACTCTACATGCATTTACCTCTCTTGATTCACATAACAATTGTATTTTTCTACAAACTGATTCTTTGAAAGATTAAGTGTTCTAAGTTTACAGAGCTAGTAACCAGCATTCTGGCCCAGTCTGTTTGACCGAGAGGCTGAGCTGTTAATGACACCAGTCAACACAAGTTTTCATCTACTATGTTTCTGAGAAGTGTGTACTACAAAAATCTCTGAATTTGGAGATCTGAGCTCTGCTCCCTCCTCTGCTACTTTCCTGTGAGCTTGAGCAAATTGTTTTCTCTTTTCCTTCAGTATAAAACAAGAGAGCTGAACTAGATGATCTCAAAAACCCAAATTTAACTCTAATCATCTATGTTCCAAGTTAAAGGTGTCTATAATCCTTCTCCATCTGGTAACATTTCTTGAAGCATCCAATTAACATGTGGAGATGATGATGATGATGATGATGATGACGAATGAATGAATGTATGAATGAATGAAGTGAAATCTTTCACATTTTCTTTTGCAAAAGGCTGCCCCTGGTCAGATGTTCCTACAGGAGGAAAGAGAGTTCTTGTCTCCCTTTTCGGTTTCGGTTGCTTTTCACCAGTTGGCCTCAAATCTACGGTGTAAATAAAGCCAGCTTCACCCCCAGGCCTTTCTCTCAAGGCCCAGCTGTAGGCTAGAAGCAGAAAGTGAATATGCAGAGTGGCCAATTAGTTCACTGTGTGCCCTCATGACCTCTGACCCCTGCTGGGCCACCCCATCCATTAGCTGTCCTCTTCCCCCTCCACCCTCTTCTCTCAGTTTGAGTCGTTGTCCTGCCATTCTCTTTCAGCAAAGAAACATGCTCAGGCATTCGGGCAGCAGCCTCCACTTTCTGCTCTTTTGTCTCCTCCCTCTGTTGCCCTTGTTGCTAACCTGGTCACCACTCCTTGACCCTACTGTTCTCGCCCCTCCTGGGGCTGGGGAGGGACAGTATTCCAAGATAGGGTTTGCACGGAGGAAGAAGGCAAGCCCTTGCTTTTCCTTTTCACTTGGGTTTCATTCCACAAATGAATTTTGATACTACTCCTTATTGCAAGAAATTCCCTGTAATGCTTCCTCTGGGATGTTGATTTCTTTCAAAAGCAAGTGTTTTGAAAAGTCCATGTGGGTGAAGGCAGCAGTATGTTCCTTTGAGATGTTGGCTATTCCTTTATGAGGTTGGAAAATATATATAGTATATAAACATATATATTATAAATTATACATATTCTGTTGATTGAGGAGGGAAAAGCTGTTCAAGATTATGGGTATGTGAGTATATAGTTGTGAAATATAAAGCAATCATCAAAAGAAAAAATCAACCAATTAACTTTATTACACTTGAAAAAAACATTTTCAAGTGTTTACAGCATCTGCTAAGTCTTCAGAATCTCAGCTCAGATAGAAAAGGAGCTGGTGGTGAGTTTATCAGAAAAAGGCAAGTGCTTGAGAGTCAGACCCACTAGATTTAAATCTAAGTCCTGCCACTTGGCCACTAGGTGACTTCTGGTAATAATAGTAGCTTCTATTGTCTGACTGCATGCTAGATGCCAAGCACTTTACACATATCATCTCCTTTCATCCTCATAATAAGTAGTGAGTGAGAGATGATCACTCATCATCCTTATTTTATGAATAAAGAAATGAAAGCCAAGAGTAATTAAATTATTGGCTCAGGGCTGTATAAACAGTAAATGGCAGAAAAGGAAGGTGAACAAGGTAACGTGGCTCCAGAGTTCTTAAATCCAATGTTATACTTCCTCCAAATTACAAAGTACAGTACTTAAGTTATTTAACCTTTATGAGCTTTGGTTTCCTTGCCTGTAAGATGATCATCTATAAAATACCTGCTAGCAATGATTAACAACTGAATGCTTATTATAGTCCAGGCATTTTTCTAAATGCTGAATTCTTTACTTCATTTAATACTTATGAAGACCCCCAAAATAGGAACTAGTATCCCCATGCCACAGAGAAGGAAACTGGGGCTTAGAGAGGTTAAGAAACTAACCCAGATCAGAGGAAAAGGAGTCATTATATGAAAAAGATACTTCCACATGCATGTTTATAGCAGCACAATTTGCAATTGCAAAAATGTGGAACCAACCCAAATGCTCATCAATCAACGAGTGGATAAAGAAACTGCGGTATACATAGACGATGAAATACTACTCAGTTATAAAAAGGAATGAATTAACAGCATTCGCAGCAACCTGGATGGGACTGGAGACTATAATTCTAAGTGAAGTAACTCAAGAATGGAAAACCAGACATCACATATTCTCACTTATAAGTGAGAGCTAAACTAGGAGGATGCAAAGGCGTAAGAATGACTTTGGGGACTCAGGGGGAAGGGGTGGAAAGGGGATGAGGGATAAAGACTACAAATCAGGTTCAGCGTACACTGCTTTGGTGATGGGTTCACCAAAATCTCACAAATCAC
Organism: Pongo pygmaeus; assembly: GCF_028885625.2. Taxonomy (NCBI): domain Eukaryota; kingdom Metazoa; phylum Chordata; class Mammalia; order Primates; family Hominidae; genus Pongo; species Pongo pygmaeus. The sequence continues at coordinate 53,617,689 of NC_072392.2, forward strand.
CACTAAACAACTTACTTGTGTAACCAAAAACCACGTTCTCCAAAAACCTATGGAAATACAAAATTTTTTTAAAAAAAAGAAACTAACCCAGATCACACACAACTACTAAGTGGTAGAGCTGGAATTCTAATTTGAGCCTGTGTGGCTGCAGAGCCCATGCTCTTTCCACTTTCCACTCCGTGACAATTGCCTCAAATAGGCCTACTGAGGAAGATGGAGTATATATACAGAGAAGGCTATGGGAACACAGGGATGGAGAAAAATTAATTCCGACTGAGGGTAACAGGGACAGATTTATGAAGAATGTAGAGATTCACTTGATAGACATTCACTTTAATGCCAGAAAGACTCAGAAATACATCTGTTTAAAAAAGTTAGGCACACCTTAATTGTGTACTAATGTTAATGCTAAAGAAGCTAGGTCCTTGCCATAAAAATGCCTCATAAATAGTAAAGCAGGGACTGTATCCTACTCATCTTAGTAGTACTACCCCGCACCCTTACACACTTTCCCAGTCTAATGGCAACTAGAATAGTGCCTTGCACATAGTAGGCACTTGACAGATATTTCCAAAATGAATAAGTGAATGATACTTCAGGAAAGACTTGGTTTGGGACCTTGCTAACTTGGGGGATGCTGTAGCCCCCCAAGCTGGAAGACCCTTTTCCCTCTCATCTTTCTCCCTGCAGTTCCTCTGACAAGCCCATAGGCTGAGTGATAGGGGATCCACTGTACTGGAGATGATTTATGGTTCTTTGTTATACAAATCCCTTCACATTCCTCCTCATCCTCTTTTCGCAGCCAATTCATCATATTTAAATGAAACTTTGGTTAGTGAACTATGGCTCACCACCCTGAAGACAATTATTCAAGATGCCATCTCTAAAACAGTTTTTAAAAAGACCTGCACTCCATCAGGATTATCTTAGATTTCCCTGCTTTTCCCAAGGACCCAGGGAAAGGCCTTTGCTTTTACCTTAGAGAATCCCAGGTACTCAGCTGGAGCAGTGCAAAGAAAGAAGGCAATGTTCTGTAATTGCTCCATAATTAAAATACTAGAAGCCCCAAGGAAGATATAACCCCAGTATTTCAGCCTAGGCTACAGAATAACTTTGCAAAGATGCCTCAGAGATATTTTACTTAATGCTCTGGGAACCCTAGCTTTATTGAGTCAATCTGCTATCAAAATGATGATGGCAAAGTAAAATGAAACTTTCTGATTCTTCATGCCATTAATGCAAGCTGGTGTTACCCTAATCAAACGAAACCCATTATAATGACTATAGGAGTGAAACAGAAGCAAGCATTTCCTCCATCTGTCATTAAGCTTATTTCAATCATATCACTCATGGGATACGATATATGCTGCCATTATCTTGACTGTGTCAGTACAATCACCAGAACTGAGACAAATTCTTGGGCCAAAAAAAATCACATATGTTAATTCTAATACAAGATCGTGCAGAAATGGGTACTTTTATTTATTGATTTTATATAGCATCACTTTATTATGAAAATAATGGCTGTTAGATACTAATTACATGGTATTTTATAATAAAGATGAGTAGCTGGTGCCTTTTAATTTCCTACTATGTGATGCTAAATAAACTCACTGCTTTTCTCTGTGCCTCATTTTCCCTTTATATATAGTAGAAGAATGTTTTGCTTCCCATACTTCTAAAAGACAGAAAACTCAAAATGCAACAGAACACAGTGAGGCATTTTATAAAATAATGTGTATTTTTAAAAGTTGGGCAGCCGGTCTAGAGAGGTTGAGGCAGGAGGATTACTTGACCCCAGGAGTTTCGGTCTAGCCTGGGAAACAGCAAAACCACGGATCTAAAAAAATTTTTGTTAATAAAGAAATAAAACCTATTTTCTAAAAAGTTGGGCATATATCTCAATTTCAGTAGTTTTTTTAAAGTAGGGCACACATGTCAATTTCAGTGAACCACATCATACTTTCTGGGCGTGGTGGCTCATGCCTGTAATCTCAGCATTTTGGGAGGCTGAGGCAGGAGGACTGCTTGAGGTCAGGAATTTGAGACCAGCCTGGGCAACATAGTCAGACCCCGTCTCTATTTTAAAATTTAAAATTTTTTTTTAAGTATCAAAGAAAGTCACATAATATTCTTTTGTAAAAATAATCAAGCCCCTTGTATACTAGTTTAGAACATTCAAAATTTCAAGTAATAAATTTGCTTAAAAGAGGTTCAACTAGGCCAGGCATGGTGGCTCACGCCTGTAATCCCATCACTTTGGAGGCTGAGGCAGGCGGATTGCCTGAGCTCAGGAGTTCATGACCAGCCTGGGCAACATTGTGAAACCCCATCTCTACTAAAATACAAAAAATTAGCTGGGCGTGGTGGCGTGCGCCTGTAGTCTCAGCTACTTGGGAGGCTGAGGCAGGAGAAGTGCTTGAACCCAGGAGGCGGAGGATGCAGTGAACTGAGATTGCGCCACTGCACTGCAGCCTTGGAGACTGAGCAAGACTGTCTCAAAAAAAAAAAAAAAAAAAAAAAAAAAGAGAGAGGTTCAACTAAACTTACGAAGTTCCTTGAGTTCACCCTATGTACTTGGTGGTATAAAATATTTTTATTACATATATTATCAGCTGAAACATTTATTATGTACTGTCCTTGCTTCCCACTCCTTGAATGCAAGCAGTTACCTTTGACCTATATGATGTTAACAATTATTCATTCCAAATGAGTCTGTTTCTGTTTAATTGTCTATAAAAGTCTATCCCAAAGCAATTAGATAAAACCAAAAAAACATGAATTTAAATGAAGAGCAAGATTTTTAAGATATTAATTTTTTATACAATGTGTTAATATTCACACTAATTATTAAGTAATATTAAAAATCACAATCTGATTTATATTTTTCCCAAAGAATTTTTTTTTTTGAGGCAAAGTCTTGCTCTGTCATCCAGGCTGGAGTGCAGTGGCACAATCATAGCTCATGGTAGCCTCAAACTCCTGGGCTCAAGTGATCCTCCTACCTCAACCTCCTGAGTAGCTGGGAATATGGCACATGCCACTATCCCCAGCTAATTTTTTAATTTTCTGTAGAGACAAGGTCTTGATATGTTGCTTAGGCTGGTCTTGAACTCCTGGGCTCAAGAAATCCTCCTGCCTCGGCCTCCCAAAGTGCTAGGATTACAGGCATGAACCACCACATATAACCTCCCCAAGAATTTTGTCCCCAAAACTGAAAAAACAATGCTGTGGTAGAACCACAGTTCCCAAACTGTGTCCCAAGGAACTCCAGCTTGGAACAGCAGTAAGTCCATAGAGCAACACAGAATATTTCAAATGTTCAAGGACAACACAGTGATACTCAACATCTGTTGAAAATCACATGAACTACTAGCATGAGATAGCCATGGTTTCAACATTCAAATAGTACCCTTTTGGTAATGTCAGATCATTGCAAAGCTGAGTTTTCTGTGGTTGCTGGGATGAAAAAAAAGTACTATGTGAATATCAACGTGAATCAGGAAATGAGTGTGTCAGTGTCCAATCTGAGCCCAAGGTTTGAGAAGATGTGCAGCATCCAATAAGCTTGTACTGCAACCTTATGTTATAGAGCCTTTTATTATTTATTTATTTATTTATTTATTTATTTATTTATTTTGAGAGAGGGAGTCTCACTCACTCTGTCACCCAGACTGGAGTGCAGTGGCACGATCTCGGCTCACTGCTACCTCTGCTTCCTGGGTTCAAGCAATGCTCCTGCCTCAGCCTCCCGAGTAGCTGAGATTACAGGCACCCACCACCATGACCCGCTAATTTTTGTATTTTTAGTAGAGATGGGGTTTCACCATGTTGGGCAGGCTTGTCTCAAACTCCTGACCTCAAGTGATCTGCTTGCCTCAACCTCCCAAAGTGCTGAGATAACAGGCGTGAGCCACCACACCCGGCCTACATTATAGATACGATTATTTGACTCATTTTATAGTTGAAAAAACCAAGGTTCCCAAACTTTATTGATTACTGTGCTCTTAGTGTCTGGGTAATTTTTTTTTTTGCAACCCTTATTAGCAAGTAAGTGTAATTATTTTTAAATGAAATACAATTTTTTTTCTTTAAATTTATATGTATGGCCCGGGGTGGTGGATCACGCCTTTAATCCCAGCCCTTTGGGAGGCCGAGACAGAAGCATCACTAGAGACCAGGAGTTTGAGATCAGCTTGGCCAACAGAGCAAAACCCTGTCTCTACTAAAAATTCAAAAATTACCTGGGTATGTTGGTGTACGCCTGTAATCCTAGCTACTTGGGAGGCTGATGCATGAGAATTGATTGAACCTGGGAGGCAGAGGTTGCACTGAGCCGCAATCATGTCACCACACTTCAACATGGGCAACAGAGTGAGATTCTCTCAAAAAAATAAAAAATGTTTTATATGTATTATTTTTTCAAATGGCTACTAAGTTGTAAAATCATAAATATATATTAAGATATTTATCTGGAGTGCAACGGCACGATCTCAGCTCACTGCAACCTCCACCTCCCTGGTTCAAGCGATTCTCCTGCCTCAGCCTCCCGAGTAGCTGGGACTACAGGTGCCCACCACCATGCCTGGCTAATTTTTTGTGTTTTTAGTACAGATAGGGTTTCACTGTGTTAGCCAGGATGGTCTCGATCTCCTGACCTCGTGATCCAACCACCTTGGCCTCCCAAAATGCTGGGATTACAGGCGTGAGCCACCGTGCCCAGCCATAATCAGAAGTTTTTATTTAAATTTACTATCTGGGAAGAGAAGAGAAATTACTGTATTTCTTTATTTTTTGATTTCTTAAATTTTTAGGTCTTCTGGGATTAAAATTTTCATTCTATTTTTTAAAAAAACTAGAAACCCAAAATTTCTATTACAGAGTTTTTAAAAAAAAACTTCAAAATTATTTTGTTTTAAAAAACAATTTTAAAAAATTGTGTTCATGCCAAGCGTGGTGGCTCACACTTGTAATCCCAGCATTTTGGGAGGTCGAGGTGGGAAGACTGCTTGAGACCAGGAGTTCAAGACCAGCCTGGGCAACATAGCGAGACACCATCTCTACAAAATAAAAATAAAAGTAATTAGCCAGGTATAGTGGTGGGTGATGACAGTCCAAGCTACTTGGTAGGCTGAGGTAGCAGGATTGCTAGCACCAAAGAGGTTGAGGCTGCAGTGATCTATGATTGTAACATTGTACTCCAGCCTGGCAACAAAGCAAGACCCTATCTCAAAAAATAAAATAAAAATTGTGTTTAAAGAAGCATCTAATAAGGTATTTGCCCTCTTCCCACACCCACACCCCAACTAAGACCTTCTATAAGCTATTCTGCTAGGAAGGTGAGCAGAATTTACTTGCTACACATTGATTACAGCCTTTATCTTCCTATAGCTTAGTAATCCTTAAAAGTGTTTTACTTATCTCTTTCTTTTTATTTCTTAATTTCAGACTTATAGAAAAGGTATAGAAATTGTACAAAAAAATTCCTGTATATTCTTCACCCAATTTCCTAAATATTGCTATTTTACCATGTTTGCTTTATCATTTTGGTCATTTCGCTAACATAGTATCTGACACATTTCTGCACTCTAAATTTATAATTTTTCTCTTTATAATTAATACATATCTTGTTGGGGGGACATACTTTGTGAGTATGTAAATATCCCATTTCTCAACCAAACTTTACCTGCTAGTTTTCCTATGCATCGATGATTCAATTATTATCACGATGGTTGCTAGTGATTTCCTAATTCCATTATTCCTTCTACATTTATTAGTTGATATTCTACAATAAGGACTCACTTTTCCTTCTCTCACATTTATTTACTCTTATTTATATGCCCACATATGTTATTCGATGAGTTATAATACATTACTATCATTATTTATTTTTATGCTTAATTCTTCCAGATTTGGCCAGCAGGAATCCCTTCAGGATAACTCTTGGACATTTTGAGATGCCTGATCCTATATTTTTAAAGTGCTTTCTAACTTACTAGCTTAATAAAATGTGCAAGGCTCATCTTGTACCTCCCCAGCCCTAGCCTCCCTGGAATTGGCCAATTCCTCAAGGAGCTCTGGTTCCTTTAAATAGTGAACAAAATTAGAAATCATGATTTAAGTGACAGGTGTGCTCATTGCTCTTGGGGTGTCATTGTCTCTGGGATTTCTCAGTGAATAGAGCCAGGGAATATATACATGCATATATATATGATTATATGTACACAATAAAAACATTCTCATACCTTTCTTAAAAAACATGAGTTTTATACTGTCATTGCAAGTCTACTCCAACACTATACGATTCATTCTACTTTTGTCCCATTCTAATTTGTAACTCTCTTCTCTCTGTGAGGAAAATGAATTCCATTATCTATAATAAACTTACTTATTTGCCCAATTCCAGAATACACAGAAGTAGTTTTAGAATTGCTACCAAAAGACATCTTCTAGTGCAAAAAAAAAAGTAACTAAAATTTAATATCCATTTCCAGTTCATTTAGTCTTTAGTCTGAGAGCATATAGTAAAAAAAAAAAAATTATATTCTACAGTTGCTTGGATTGGGTTAGTCCCCCCACCAACATACCTGCTCTTCAGGGTGATTATATTATTCACTTGAAACTGTTAGGTTGATTTGTTTGTATTCCATTTTAGGATTTCCCTTCCCATTTGTGTGTATGTGTGTGTATGTGTGTTTTAGTATATGAACATTAACATGGTTCCAAAAAACAGACCCATACAAAAAGAAATATTCAAGAAAACTGTCAGTCCCCATCCCCTCCACTCAGTCCCCAGCCTCCTCACCTTTTCGTCCTCATTTCCACCCACTTCCTGTAGGTAACCAATCTCATTACTTTCTAATTTATCCTTCCCGGTTTTCTTTTTTGGTGAAAAGAGCAGACACGTGTACCTTTTTTTTTTTTTTTTTTTTTACACAAAAAGTAGCATACTATAGATACTGTTTTATACTCTACCCTTTCACTAAAGAATATATCCTAGAAATCATTCCATATCGGTTCACAGACAGCTTCCTCTTTTTTTTTTTTTTTTTTTTTTTTGAGACAGAGTCTTGCTCTGTTGCCCAGGTTGGAGTGCAGTGGCGCAATCTCAGCTCTGCAACCTCTGCCTTCTGGGTTCAAGCAATTCTCCTGCCTCAGCCTCCCAAGTAGCTGGGATTACAGGCATGCACCACCATGCCCAGCTAATTTTTGTATTTTTAGTAGAGATGGGGTTTCACCATATTAACCAGGCTGGTCTCGAACTCCTGACCTCAGGTGATCCACCTGCCTCAGCCTTCCAAAGTGCTGGGATTACAGACGTGAGCCACTGCACCTGGCCCCTAATTCTTTTTTATAGATTTATAGTACTCTATTATGTACTTGTACTGTAGTTTATTCAACCACTCTCCTCCACAGGAGACTATTTTTTTTCTGAGTCTGCTTGCTAGAGAACCACATGGGAATTTAGATTTTCTCAATTATTTCCCAAATACAAACAATGCTGCAATACATAAACTTGTGCGTATGTATTTTCATATTGCCGTAGGTGTATATTCAGGGTAAATTCTTAAAATGATTACTGGGCCAAAAGTAAACACATTTGAAGTTTTTTTGATACCTATAAAGTTTTAATATAGAGATTTAAAGTAGTTTTGTAATAATATTATTTATCTATATAGGTGTTTTGTTTTAGATTTTGAGTCACCAGACTTTGTCTTTTACACAGCACAATTATACCTTAACAAATATGTGCTGGTGACTATAAGCAATTGAATAACAAAATTATTCCTAAGTAGTATTAGGAATTTATTTTATTTTATTTTTTTATTTTTGAGACGGAGTGTTGCTCTGTCGCCCAGACTGGAGTGCAGTGGCACAATCTCAGCTCACTGCAACCCCCACCTCCTGGGGTCAAGCGATTCTCCTGCCTCAGCCTCCCGAGTAGCTGGGATTACAGGCACGCATCAAAACACCTGGCTAATTTTTGGATTTTTAGTAGAGACAGGGTTTTGCCATCTTGCCCAGGCTGGTCTCAAACTCCTGAGCTCCAAGTGATCCACCCGCCTCAGACTCTCATCAAGTGCTGGGATTACAGGTGTGAGCTACCATGCCCGGCCTTATATTTATTTAATTAGTTTAGTTCTGAGAGTAATGCTGTATAAAAATAATGGGGTAGGGGGAAGAGCCCTTAGATATGAGAAATAATAGATACATAAGGATAGATCACATTCTGCCTGTGGGAATGGTTGGGGATATATTTTCATATCTCTAAGAAGGACGTATTTCCTCCCAGCAGAGTTGATGATCTGAAGTTGCCGGAAACATGATAAATAGTGAAGGGAGCGGGTCTGCCTGTGCTACAGGGCCTCGTTAATTACACTGTAAATCATGCAAATAGCGACATGTTGAACAAAAAGCTTCTCCAGACATCTTCTCCTTCTCACTAAAAGACAGTTCTTTTAAAAAAATAGGCAGATTGGTAATTAACTCAAGCTGAGAATATACAAAATGCTGATATTAACCCCTAGAGATGCAGAAAAATTTTAGGGCTTTGAAGTCTGTAAGGCATTAAAAAATGCTTAACAAATATGATTTACAAATCATACACTCTTGATTAAGTATTTTATTAGTAGGACAACCAACTCCCACTCCCCATAGCCTACAATCAGTACTATAACATTATTCTAGAATTTTATTATTTGTATCTTTCTTTTGGGAGTCTTCCCTTGTATACAGTCTAGGATTCACGAATAATTCTCCACCCCTTAGAAACATAAATGTTTCATTTGGAAATCTTTGTGCAATCTGGACTTTCACAGATGGAGACCAAAGATAGGAATTAGTCCTCTACTCCACTCCTGACCAGTGTCAGCAAATCCTCCCTTGTCCCTTTGTCTCTTCTACAATAAAAGCAAAAGAATATCACCGTGGTGTACATATTGATATTTTACCACTTTTATGTTACCATTTATACTGTGACTATTTCATTCACATGGTGTCTTCCAGGTTGCTCCACTGTAAATTTTCAATTTTTCTCTTTGTAATTAATCAATACCTTGTGGGACATACTTTGTGACTATGTAAATATCCTGTTTCTCATATGTGGCAAAGAGTTTCATGAAGAGGCCACAAATTCACAATAGGGGCCCTCATTAGATCTCCTTAAATATGACATTATTTAAACCACCTCATGCCAAATAGTCTATACCTGAAGAAAACCAAGTTTCATTAATTGCTGCTTTTATCTTGGCATCAATAATATGAGGCAATGCAGCCCTGTTTAAAGAGCACAAGCCTGGGGATCACACAGATTGGGTTCAAAACACAGTATGGCCACTTACTACCTATATGATGTGAGAGGCAAGCTACTTAATGTCTCTGAGCCCTAGTTTCTTCTCAGAAAAATGAGAACACTGTAATATCAACCTCATAGAGCTGTTGTGAGTTCAATGAGCTCATATAATATGAAAAGTACCCTGAACCCAATGTGGCACATAGCAGGCATTCAATAAATGGTATATATTAATAAATAATAATGGTGAAATTATTTTGGTTACTTTTGAACCCTGATGAAATTTTTTACGGATGGAGACATTCTGGCATACTTGACACCTATTCTATTGATCCGGCCTTACATCAGAGCTGATTTAAAAACAGAAAAGCAAATTCCTTGGTAGATTCTCTTCAGGAAATTAAACTGTGGGGTCTATGGGCCCAGAGTTCATGTCAACTCTTCATTTCAATGTGGACTGTCCATTTGGAGGTCAATAAGATGATGCCAGAGAGCCCTTTATTCCAAGACTGGAGTGCCACCGTGAGGTCAGCATTGGTCCTTGCACTATTTACTTCAATTCTGTCCTGATTAAAAGAATATTTGAGTAGTTACACTTACATTGCATTGTAGCCTAAAAAGCACACTCTGTTGACTATTGGTGGCAAAAAAAAAAAAAAAAAAAAAAAAAAAAGTGTAAGAATTTGGATTTCTTGAGTACTTGATTTGGATTTCTAAAGTACTAGACTATTGGTAAATCTTGAGAATTTGAAGCTGGAAATTCAGCCCCGGGGAAAGCAAGGTTTTTGTCTCACTGTGGGAATGGCTTCTGGATTTGTTATCCATAGCCAATCACCCTCTCCACAACTCACTTTCAAATTAAGATCCTGAAGTTACAGTTCAAAAGTTCCTAGCTCCCGTTGCAAAGAAATAATAATTCCTACTTTCAAATAACCATTAGAAACTTCATTCAAATGTCCTACAAAAATCTCAAACTCAATGTATTCAGAATTAAACTTACTATTAATATATAGTCCTCACACAAACCTAGCCCTTCAGTATTCCCCCTTTCCGTGAAAAGGCTCACCCCTACTCAGTCACCTAAGTTTAGACCTGGGAATTATTTTAAGTTTCTCCCTCTCCTGCTATCCTCCCACATCCAATCACTTTACCTTCCTTACTGTCCTTTAGATCCGCTCCTTTCTCCTCTTCCTTCCTATAGCCACTGCCTTCTTTCCTCACTAGACTGCTATTTCAATATTGTCCTGGTCTTGCTGACTCCAACTTGCCTCTCTTCTGTGTTGCTGCTAAAGTGATGTTTTAAAATTAAAAACTGCCAGGCACGGTGGCTCATGCCTGTCATCCCAGCATGTTGGGAGGCCAAGGCAGGTGGATTGCTTGAGCCCAGGAGTTCAAGACCAGCCTGGGCAACATGGTGAAACCCCATCCCTACAAAAAATGTAAAAATTAGCTGGGCATGGTGGTGCATGCCTGTAGTCCCAGCTACTAGGGAGGCTGAGGGCTGAGGTGGGAGGATCACCTGAGCCTGGGGAGGGCAAGGCTGCAGTGAGCTACGATTGCACCACTGCACTGCAGCCTGGATGACAGGGTGAGACTCTGTCTCTAAATAAATAAATATTAAATTAAAAACTGTTTATATCAGTGGCTTAACATCCTTTAATGGCTCTCAGTGCATACAAGATCAGGTTCAAAGTCCTCAGTGTATACAAAAGGCCTGTCACAAGCTGGTCCCTACCTACCTGTCCAGCTCCGATTCTTGCTGCAGCATCCACTTCCAGCTTTGTTGAGCCACTAGTAGTTCCCCAAACACAACAGGGTGTTTCATCCCTCCTTACATTTGTTGTGCTGCTCTTCTCTCTACTTAAATACTTTTACCTGTCTTGTCTAATTGGTCAACACTTTATTTGTTAAGGCTATGCCAGCTTTGTCTTCTCTATAAAGTCTTTTCTAACTTTCCACAAAGCCCACTCCATCCTGCCACCCTTACTCCCTCACTTCCTACAACTTATACTGCAGTGCCTAGAGAATTTCCTTGTTCTGTTTGCAAACAGTTCTCTGTCCCTTGCAAACTCAAAGCTACTTGAGACCAAGGACTGTGTCTAGTTCATTTTTGGATCCCTAAGCCCTAGTCCATGCCAGAAACACTGTAAAAACAACCATCACCAAGTTTGTTGAATGATAAACAAGGAGTGGAGAAAAAGTTTTCAAAAACATACTCTTAGGACATAGAGTGATCACTCTATTCACAACAAGTTATCCCAACTAGCTTTTCCACTGCAGTGTTATACAGACTTTGTGTTCTCACTTGCTACAGCTGAGAAACCATGTGTGTCTACCAGTCAGACCGCACTGGTTTTTAGAGAAATTCCAGTTATACAAAACCATGATTCAGTTTCCTCACCACTTTTGTTGACAATGCTTCTAAGTTGTTTTGTTTCGTTTTTTCCCCAGGAGGAAATTGTCCTTTAATGAGTCAGCTGGACATTGTGAGGGTATGAAATGGTCTAAGTCTAACAGTTTATATTTGTCTTCTTTCATTCATTCATCTAAAATTTATCACAAAGCACCAAGCAAAAAACATGAGGTCCGTTCCAAAATTCATTGAGGTTGGCAGTTTCAGGGATCTTTGTCTATTTCATTTCACTTCATTAATTCGACAAGATTTACTAACCACTTACTGTGAAACAGACTCCATGAGAAGCAAACAATATGAAGATAAATGAGATGTACGAACAGCCCTCAAAAAGCTCAAAGTCTGTGGACATAACATGGAAATATCATTTCAATGCTATAGAAAAAGAGCTAAAATAGAGGTACTTATGAAGTGGCATGAGAACTCAAAGAAAGATGGACCACGTCAAGGAGGGGACATTCAGGGTAAGTTTCACTCAGGAGAGGACATGTAAACTGAGTATTGAAGAATATAAGAAGTTCTCCATGGAGGAAAGGAAGAGAGGACATTCCAAGAAGAAAAAAAAAATAAGTACAAAGGTTATGAGTTGGAAGCAAAGCTGAAATGAGGTGAGAAAACTAAAGCTTAGAGAGGATATGTAACCACACAGCTGGTTAAGTGATAGGACTGAGAGTTGAACCCAAGCTGAAGCTGTTTATGGGAGGGAGTCATATTTCTTGAGAATGCTGAAGCAGATAAAATGTTGAGAACCACTGCTTAGGGCCTGACATACAAGTTATAGTTTAGACTACATTCAGTAGACAATGGGGAATCAAGAGAGGTTTTTAAGCAGAGAAGCAACATGGTCCACATTTGGGCTTCAGAAATATAATTCCAGCAGGTGGATTCTTAACGTTGACTACAATTAGAATCACTTGAGAAGCTTTCAAAAATTACAGGCTAGGGAACCAGTATAGAACAATTAAACCAGAATTTCTGGGGGTGGGAATCAGTTTTCTTTTGTTTGTTTGTTTTGAGGCAGGGTCTTGCTCTGTTGCCCAGGCTGGAGTGTAGTGGTGTGACCATGGCTCATTGCAACCTCGACCTCCCAGGCTCAATTGATCTTCCCAGCTCAGCCTCCCTAGTAGCTGGGACTACAGGTACACCACCACACTTGGCTAATTTTTTAAAAATCGTTTGGTAGAAATGGGGTCTCCCTATGTTGCCCAGGCTGGTCTTGAATTCCTGGCCTGAAGCAATCCTCCTGCCTCGGCCTCCCAAAGTGCTGGGATTATAGGTGTGAGCCACTGCACTTGGTCACTTGTTTTATAAGTTCTTCAGAAGATTCTAATGTGTGGTTAGGGTCAAGAACTATTGCTCTAGAAAGAAGAACTGAAAGATGGAAAAGAACTACTATTGATTAAGAACCTACTATGTGTGAGATTTTGTTCCAAATGCTTTATACAATAAATACAGAATATATATGTATATATATATATATATAAGGATTTTATACATATCTAGTATTCTGACCCATCTCAACCATTTTGAGCCCTGTGTGGTGAAAAATTATGCTACTCCTAACCTCAAGGTAGATATTATAATCCTACAATCGCTATTTTACCAACAAGGAAACTGAGGCACAGACCAGTGAAATAACTCATTTAAGATTATCAAATTACTAAATGACACAATTGGACTCAAACATTAAGCCTTTCTGATGCCCCAAACCTACACTCCTTCCACTACACACCACTGCCTATGAGCCTAGCTTAATCTTCAGAACGAGTCCAAAGTAGCTATCATGATCCTCATTTTACAAACAAAGAAATTAGTCCCAGAAAGATTAATGTGACCAAATCACAAATCACAGCTAATAGGTGAAGAGGCTGGGAGAATTTAAACTCAGCCCTATTTAACTCCAAGTCCATGCTTATGAAGGTAAATAATATAGTACGTATTCAACACTCAATATAATTCTTCTTTCCTCTGATAGGGAAGCAGCAAGTTGAGTTATTAGTATAACACAGAATATTATTCCTAGTGGCTTCCTCTTCCTTCTTTGGTCCTAGGTGGCTAAACTTCTACTGAACTATCAATTTCAGGCGCTTTGCTTGTTGGAGTGGGGAGGACAGAACTCTGCCATAACCTTCCATGATATTAACCTGGCAAAAGTTTAACCCTGGCCAAATCTAACACTATACACTTCACACCCTTATTTAAGTGGCTGAATCATGCTAATTTGTCTCCTTTTAAATTAATTGCCCTGAACCTCAAATGGGCGTTCATTGCCCAGAATTATTACCGCCTTTCTTCAGTAAGTTCATTTTCCCACTGTTAGAGAATATTATTTCACATCACTTCTCTTCTCAGCCCTCCAACACACCCTGACAAAATTTCATCCCACCCCCATCCCATAATTCTCCCTTCTCTGTTGCAGCAACAATTTATACCTTTCCACTGGGTAATCCCATATAATTTACAAACATCTCCTAGCACCCATATTTAAAAATATCAAAAACCAAAAGCAAAACCCTCCTTTGAATCCACATCTGGCTATAGCTACCATCCCACTTCTCTGCTATCCTGCTCAGCTAAATCTTTGGAAGAGTTGGTTTCATCCATCTCCATTTCACCACCTTCACCAATCATCTCTGTTCACCAGTGTCCCTGAAACTGACATTATCAGGGGCTCTAGTGACCTCCACGTTGCCAAATGCAGTGACCTTTTCTGTCTTCAGCCTCTCGACAGCCTTTGAAATAGCTGATCACTACCTTCTTAAAACTTCCATCTGGCTTTGGTGACACCAAATTCCTGGTCTTCCCACCTCACTGCTTGCTTTCTACTTCACTTGCTTCTTCTCAGACTCTTGTTTTACAGGTGTCTCCTCCTCCACCTCATCTCCAAGCATTAGAGTACCATAGGGTCAGTCCTGGGTCCCCTTCTCTTCTCCATTCACACATTTTCTCTAAGTGATCACATTCATGCTCATACTTTTGGAGATGGGTTTGTTACCACTTACATAGGGATTAGGTTCTAAATCAGCTCATAAAGAAAAAAAAAATCTCATAAAGTTGAATTTTTTTTAAATTCCCTAAGTCATCCACAAAGTATTGTAGTTGTCATTTCATACATGTTAATTTTATATATGGCTGTGGCCATATTTATGTGCCAAACTGAAGATCAACACACTAATATTGAGTTTTTCCTCTTATGTTGAAATAGATTAATTTTATTTATTTTTGAGACAAGGTCTCACTCTGTCACCCAGGTTGGAGTGCAGTGGTGTCGTTACGAGTCACTGCAGCCTCAACCTCCCAAGCTCAAGCAATCTTCCTGCCTCAGCCTCCCAAGTGGCTGGGACTATAGGTGTGTGCCACTACACCCAGCTAATGTTTTAATTTTTTGTACAGATGGAGTTCTGCCATGTTGCCCAGGCTGGTTTCAAACTTCTGAGCTGAAGTAATCTGCCCACCTTGGCCTCCCAAAGTGCTAGGATTACAGGTATAAGCCACTTTGCCTGGCCAAAGATAAATTATTTTTATTGAACAACAGATGAAGTACTTGGGAAATTCCTAAAGAGTAGACACACTTGGGACAGGAAGACCACCACCCCCAGTGTAATAGGGAGTAAGGGACTGAATTCATCTGAGAAATGGCAGATTCACATCCCCCATCACATGCTCACCTCACACCTGCTTTCCTTGATTGTAAAGGACTCACCCATACAATTTCAAGTATGTTTCATTCTCTTTGGTCGAATACATATAACTGAATTTTTATAAGTTAAATGCTTATATGGTGCAACTCCTTTGTATCATTTATATGTTGATGACTTCCAAATTAATTTCTCTAGCCCTAATTTTTGTTCCTGAGCTTCAGATTCAGAACCAAATAGCTACTTATATATCTCCACTTAAAGTCAACTAGGTAGGCATCTTAACACGTCCAAAACATAACAATTGATTCCACCCTCCGTGTCTCACTTGTACCAGAAAGCCCTTCTTCTCTTAGGCTTTCTTAGCTCAGTAAATGGCATGCCATCTACTCAGCCAAAAAATTAGGAGTGATCTTTGATTCCTCCCTTTTTCTCACCTCTGCATAAAATCCGTCAGGTACATTTAGCTCTACCTCCAAAATACATGCCAGATCTAATCCATTTATCTCTCTCAGCACAGATACCAACCTAGACAAGCCATGATCATCATTCTACTTTGACTAACCTATTTCCACTCTTAGCTTTTCTATGGTCCATTCTCCAAATAGCCAGTGTAATCCTTTATGAAACATCCACTCATTCATTCACCAAAGTGCATAGAAACTGAGGATACACAGAGAAGCAAAGTATATCCCTGTGCTCAGGGACTTACGTTCCAGAAGAGGAAGAGGCAATAAGCAGTAAATAATTTCGTACAGATGTAATAAATATAAAAAATTAAATGTGATAAACTAAATCATGTTCTTCTCTCCATAAAAATTTTCAAATAGTTTCCCAAGGTGGAGGTCCAAATTCCTTACTATGACCTTGTTACAAGATTCTGTGAGATCTGGCTTCTGTTTGTCCCTCCAACCTTATCTGTACTACTCTATCAGACTGCAACTTGGCTCCAGTCACACCGGCATTCTTTCTATTCCCTCAAGGTTCCAATTTTTTTCCCTTCAGCCACGTGTTTCCCCTATCTGGAATGCTGTTCCCAGATCTTGGACAGGTTGCTTCCTCCTAGCTCAAGTTATCACTTCAACAGAGTGAATTTCACTAAGTCAGCTCCCTCATCATTTTTTCTATCAATTACACCTTTTTGTTTTATAGCATTTATTACTTTACAGAGATTTTGCTTATTTGTTAACAATATCTGTTGTCCCTACTAAAATGTAAGCTTCGTAAGGGGAATCTTAAGATGTTGTTTACTGTAGTATCCCTCAAAGTCTAGAACAGTGCCCAACATAAGAGGATACTGATAAATATTTTTTAAAAGAATTTACACACGCCTGTAGTCCCAGCAGTTTGGGAGACCGAGGTGGGAGGATCACTTGAGCCCAGGAGTTCGAGGCTGCGATTGCGCAACTGCGCTCCAGCCTGGGCGACAGAGAGACACCTTGTTTCAAAAAAAAAAAAAAGATAAATAATGACGGAGTACGCGATAATAAAATAGCCTCGTTTCTCACCCAGCCAGGCTCCGCCTACAGGAGCCAATTACGCTCACGCCCTCTTCCGACGCTGCCCGGGGCCCGGGAAGTAGTCTGCGCAGGCGCTGTAGAACAGTGGCGCTTTCTGGGTAAAGATGGACGTCCACGATCTGTTTCGCCGGCTCGGCGCGGGGGCCAAATTCGACACGAGACGCTTCTCGGCAGACGCAGCTCGATTCCAGGTACTGTGCCCAAGGGACCGAGGGCCGAGTAACTGAGAAGGAGCAGGAGCCTGGGAATGAACCCGCTGCTCGGGGAGGCCGGCGCACGTGGACACCCGTGGCCTGGCTCTCCCCACCCTTAGGGTATTTTGCTTCCTTTTGTGTTCGGCTTGCCTGCACGGCTGCTCGGTTCAAGCCTTCTGAATAAGCTCTTTAACTATCCTGTTGTAGACCTAGTTGGGCCTGGCACGGAAACGCTGTTTCCTCCCTCTTATTCAAAGCAAAGTTGGAATCCTCCTTTCAAAAGGAACTTTTTCTCCGAACCTAGAGGAAAGGAATTTCGAAAACAGAAACCACCAAAGATGGAGAAAACAGATTCTCTTACTATAGTCTCCCCAAGTTTGGCTTGGCATGCGTATAGTTGTACTGGGCGTGATTCTTTTTATTGCTTCAACCCCATGGCTTAAGTAACCAGTGAGAAGAGCGATTAAGAAATGGGGGATCTTACCTAGAGAAGTAGTCATACATCGGGGGAGGTCAATTGGGGCCCAATTCTGGAAAATCTTGAATGTCTACTTTGTTGTTTGGATGTGTATATGCGTGTGACATGTGTTTCTTCTTTCTCTAACTGGTGAGTATGAACTCTGGAGCCAGATTATCTGGGTCTAAATGCTACTAAGTCTGCCAGTTACTCATTTTTAGACCTGCCTTAAGTTACTTAATTTCCGAATGCCTTGGTTTTCTCATTCATAATACTGCTATTTACCTTATAGAGTTGTAAATATGAAGCAATTTAATATGTATAAACATGCTTAGAAATCTGCTTGACATGTAGTAAGCATATATGTGTTCATTGCTAATATTAATATGTTACTATTATGAGGTCAGAGAAAGTCTCTTCAGATTCCGTTTGTCCAGACACCTGTTAGCTCGACAGATACTTGGTGAAAGGGTAGAAAAGATGAGGAGTCATTGAACAATCTTGCTTGAATGAAAGCAATGGTATTCTGTCAGTAGGTTTCATTTTAAATTTTTTGGGTTTTAGATAGGAAAAAGGAAATATGACTTTGATTCTTCGGAGGTGCTTCAGGGACTGGACTTTTTTGGAAACAAGAAGTCTGTCTCAGGTGTGTACAGTGGAGCATCACAAACACATCAGAAGCCCCAAAATGGAGAGAAAAAAGAAGAGAGCCTAACTGAAAGGAAGAGGGAGCAGAGCAAGAAAAAAAGGAAGACGATGACTTCAGGTTAGTGTTTGATTTCTGTCATGTTTTTTCTCTTTAATTTTTTTCAGTTATAAAAATAATACAGGCTTATGGCTACAAGTCAGACAGTAAGGTCATTTGTCAGCTGATGGCACTCAGGTTGTTTCCAGGTATTTGTCATTAGAAATATTGTTACAGCAAAGATAATTTTAAGTAAAGGTATTTATACGTAAATCCTTTTCTACAGGTACTGTTATTTCTGCAGAATACCATCCGAAAAGTAGCATCATATGGTGAAAGGGTATGTACCCTTTCTCTGAAAAATACTACAAAATGACTTCCCAAGTCCTTGTCAGTGCTGAATATTATTGGTGTTAATTTTTTTGCCAAGCTAATGAATGAAACTTTTTTTTTTTTTTTGAGACAGTGTCTCACTCTGTCGCCAGGCTGGAGTGCAGTGGCGCGATCTCGGCTCACTGCAACCTCTGCCTCCCGGGTTCAAGCGATTCTCCTGCCTCAGCCTCCCGAGTAGCTGGGACTACAGGTGCGTGCCACCACGCCTAGCTAATTTTTGTATTTTTAGTAGAGATGGGGTTTCACCATGTTGGCCACGATGGCCTGGATCACTTGACCTCGTGATCCACCCGCCTCAACCTCTCAAAGTGCTGGGATTACAGGCGTGAACCACCGCGCCCTGCCTGAAACAATTTTATATTTTACTGATAACTGGTGAGGTCGAGCATTTTTTTTTTTTTTTTGAGATGAGTCTCGCTCTCTTGCCCAGTCTGTGGTGCAGTGGTGCAATCTTGGCTCACTGCAAGCTCCGCCTCCTGGGTTCATGTCATTCTCCTGCCTGAGCCTCCGGAGTAGCTGGGGCTACAGGCGCCTGCCACCACACGTGGCTAATTTTTTGTATTTTTAGTAGAGACCAGGTTTCACCGTGTTAGCCAGGATGGTCTCGATCTGCTGACCTCGTGATCCACCCGCCTCCGCCTCCACCTCCCAAAGTGCTGGGATTACAGGCGTGAGCCACCACACCTGGCTGGTCAAGCATATTTTTGTATGCTTTACTGGACATTAATATTTCACCTTTTGTGAATTGTTTCTTCTTACTCTTTGTCCATTTTGACAGAGGTTTTTGTTTTTTTGTTGTTTGTTTGTTTGTTTTTGAGACAGTCTCACTCTGTTGCCCAGGCTGGAGTGCAATGGCATGTTTTCTGCTCACTGCAACCTCTGTCTTCCAGGTTCAAGGGATTCTTCTGCCTCAGCCTCCTGAGTAGCTGGGACAGGTGTGCCCTACCACGCCTGGCTAATTTTTTTATTTTTTAGTAGAGACGGGGTTTCTCCATGTTGGTCATGCTGGTCTTGAACTCCTGACCTCCTCATCTGCCTGCCTCGGCCTCCCAAAGTGCTGGGATTAAAGATGTGAGCCACCGCGCCTGACCTTTTTTTTTTTTTTTTTCTTGTACTGTACTCTAGGGCTGTTTATATTTTTTTAATCTATAATATTAAGTTTCCTAGTCATTTATCTTTTTTTGGTAAACACTTGAGTTATACAATGATGAAAAGTAAAGTTCCTTCCTATTGTTTATCTCCAGTCCCCTGTTACTCCACACGCAGCCACTGTTAATCAATTTCTTTTGTATTTTTCTAGGGACACTCTATTCCTATATATTTATGCCTGACTCAAAAAAAACAAATACTCCTCATACTTTGTTTATATACTTTGATTACTTTATATACACTCTGTTGGGAACCTCTCCTACTACCTTCCCCTTTTTTAAAAACAATGTATCTTGGAGGTTGTTTGGAATCAGTAGGAAGTACATTGCCTTGTTCATTTTAACACAGCATTGTATCCCATTGTGTGTATTGCATAATTGATTTAACAAGTTCCTGTGTGATAGATATTTATAGTTTTCACATTTTTGCTGTTGTAGTTTTGCAGTGTCATTCTACTTATCTTTGCATGTATATGTGAGTATATCTGTCCCATAAATTCTTAGAAGTGGAATTGCAGAGTTAACAAATAGATTTATCCACCAGACACATTGCATCAGTAGAAAGTACTTTGCCTTGTTCATTGTAACACAGCATAGTCGCCCATCATACATTGTAGGGATGCCCCATGATCAATTTGACATGTTACTGTGTGATGGGCACTTAGTACATTGTTTGCATGCTTTTGCTGTTACAGTGCTGCAGTAAAAGTTATTCTTCCCTGGCTGCAAGGAAGTTTGATAAAACCTTTACCAATAAGAAAGACACACCACAAACTTAGGAAAAGGATTCAAATGTTGGGCCACCAGAAATACACAGCTATGTACTGTAACCATTGTGGCAACAAATGTATTTAGGCCATAGATCTATGATAAATGTGTAGGCATGTATCAATTTTATTTTTATTTATTTTTTTTTTTTGAGACTGAGTCTCACTCTGTGGCTTGGGCTGGAGTGCAGTGGCGCGATCTTGGCTCACTGCAAGCTCCGCCTCCTGGGTTCGCGCCATTCTGCTGCCTCAGCCTCCCGAGTAGCTGGGACTACAGGTGCCCGCCAACCACGCCCAGCTAATTTTGTTTTTGTATTTTTATTAGAGACAGGGTTTCACCATGTTAGCCAGTATGGTCTCGATCTCCTGACCTCGTGATTCACCCACCTTGGGCTCCCAAAGTGCTGGGATTACAGGTGTGAGCCACCACGCCCAGCCAGGCATGTATCTGTTTTTAACTGGAAAATTGAAGAGCTTGTGAATTAGTAATGATTTGGGTCATTTAGTACCAACTGTCTCATAAAGGGAACAAAGTTTTTTTTAAAGTTATTCTACTTTGATGCCTTCCAGCAAGGTATGAGACTTTTCTCTTTTTGTAAATTTGTCTCTTCGTGTACATTGTACCCTTATTGTATTACATTGTTCCCTTATCATATTACATTGTTCATCTGTTTCTTCTTAATTTATTAAACCTCATATATTGAAGGAATTAGCTCTATGTCTGGCATATTACGTTTACAAATATGTTTCCGGATTGTCATATGTCACTTGTCTTATTTATTTACTTTTTGGCCTTCTGTGCATTACGTTTGTTTTTTTAAAATTCTAGGCTGGGTGCAGTGGCTCACTTCTGTAATCCCAACACTTTGGGAGGTGGAGGCGGGCTGACCACTTGAGGTCGGGAGTTTGAGACCAGCCTGGCCAACATGGTGAAACTCCGTCTCTACTAAAAATATAAAAAAATTAGCCAGATATGGTGGTGCACGCCTGTAATCCCAGCTATTTGGGAGGCTGAGGCAGGAAAATTGCTTGAACCCAGGAGGTGGAGGTTGCAGTGAGCTTAGATCATGCCTCTGCATTCCAGCCTGGGTGACAGAGCAAGACTCTGTCTCAAAAAAAAAAAAAAGAAAGAAAAAAACAACTTCTCTGTTTTCTTATTTGTAGTTTCAATCTGTTATATTAAAATCTTTGACCCTCTGAAATTTTATTTGGTATAAGGAGTGAATAGGGAACTAAAATTTTTTTCAGATGTCTGAATAATTGTCTTAATAACATAATTGTCTTAATACCATATGTTGGTGTTTTGTCTTATGTTGACTAATTGTCTTAATACCATATGTTGATAATCCGTGTTTTCTCTATTGGACTTTAATGCAACTTTAATTGTATACTTATTTTCCATATATATTCAAGTCTGTCTCTGGACCTCTTCTATTCTGTTTCTGTATTTGTACACCAATACTAGCTTGTTTTAATTACTATGGCCTTATATGTTATAAAATCCAGTGGAGTGGAGAGGCATACCAATATTTTAGGCAACTCAATATTTTCTTCCCACAGTGATCTACAGAATCATTGCAATCCCAATTAGAATTCTAGCAGAATTTTTTTTGTAGAAATTTCTGCTAAAGCTTTGGCTAACTTTCTTCAAACGCTCTCATAATAAGCAGATACTACTCTTTGGCCTTCCAGAAAGTCAACAAGCGAAGTGCCTTGAGCATCCAAAAAACCTGTTGCTGTTGCCTTTCCTCTTGACTGGTCGACTTTTGCTTTGACTAGACCACTTCCACCTCTTGGTAGCCATTGGTTTAATTGTGCTTTGTCTTTATGATCAAACTGGTAAAACCACGTTTCATCTTCTGTTATGGTTCTTCAAAGAAATGCTTTAGGACCTTGATTCCACTTGTTTAAAATTTCTTTTGAAATCTCTGCTCTTGTCTGCAGCTGATTTGGGAGCAGTGGTTTTGGCACCCATCTAATGGAAAATTTGCTCAACTAATTTTTCATTAAGATTTGGTAGGTAGAAGGCTGGGCGTGGTGGCTCATGCTTGTAATCCTAGCACTTTGGGGTGCCGAGGTGGGTGGATCACCTGAGGTTAGGAGTTCGAAACCAGCCTGGCCAACATGGTGAAATCCCATCTCTACTAAAAATACAAAATTAGCCGGGCGTGGTGGTACATGCCTATAATCTCAGCTACCTGGGAGGCTAAGGCAGGAGAATCGCTTGAACCTGGGAGGCGGAGGTTGCAGTGAGCCGAAGCCGAGATCACACCACTGCACTCCAGCCTGGGTGACACAGTAAGACGCCAAAAAGAAAAAAAAAATTAGCTGCACGTGGTAGCACATGTCTGTAGTCCCAGCTACTTGGGAAGCTGAGACAGAAGGATTGCTGTAGCCCAAGAGTGTGAGGTTACAGTGAGCTGTGATCATGCCTGTATACTCTAGCCTGGCTGACAGAACAAAACCCTATCTTGAAAAAAATATATATGTGGTGTAAGCCAAACCATATATATATATTTGGGATTACAAGCATGAGCTTGTAATTGGTTATATACACTCAGATGTCTGTGGTGTTGGCTATTGTTTCTGCTGTTAATCAACAGTCTTCTTCAATTAGGGCATGAACAAGATGAATTTTTTCCTTATAAATTGATGTGGGTGGTCTGTTGCTACAGACTTCATCTTCAATATTATCTTGTTCCTTCTTAAAACAGGTTATCCATTTGTAAACAGGTGATTTTTCTGGGGCCTTGTCCCCATAAACTTTTCATAAAGCATCAGTGATTTCACTATTCTTCTACCCAAGCTTCACTGTAAATTTGAAGTTTGTTCTTGCTTCAGTTTTAAACAGAATTCATGTTGTTTTTTTCAAACTGCTGTCTTATCCTTTTTAGTGTCTCAGACTAGATCCAGTTCACCCATATTATAACAAGTTGGTATGAGTTTATTTTGGTGCAAAAAATTTTGAAATTTTTGCATAGTTTCTTCATAATAGGGATTTTCCATGAACTTTTTGAAGACCCCCTTATATATAGATCAGTGAAACCGAATAGCTAGTTCACAAACCCATGCGTATATGGTCAATTAGTTCTCAACAGAGGTGATAAGGTAATTCAGCGGGGAAAAGAAAGTCTTTTCGACAAACGGTGCTGGATCCATGGGGAAAAAAGTGAACATCAAACCTAACTTTACATTGTAAGCAAAAATTAACTTCAGATGACTCAGACTGAAGTTTTAAAACTGTAAAAGTTCTAGAAGAAAACTCAGGAAAAAAATCTTTGTGGCCTTGAGATATGTCAAGGTTCCTTAGCACAACAACAACAACAAAAATTTTTAAAAAAGAAAAAATTGATATATTGGACTTATCGAAACTAAAAATTTTCATTCTTCAAAAGATAACATTAAGAAAATGAAAAGGCAAGCCACAGATGGGAAAATATTTGCAAAATGTATATCAAAGGACTTGTATCTACTCACTAAAGAAGATAATACACATGGTGATAAGCACATAAAAGACATTCAACATCAGTAGCCATCAGGCAAATTAAAACCACAATAGAATACTACTACATACCCATTAGAATGGCTAAAAATAAAAAAGAGTGACCATACCAAGTATGGGCAAGGATGTACAGAAACAAGCTCTCACAGTGTTGATGGTAAAATGGTACAACCACTTTGGAAAATAGTTTGGGACTTTTTTTTTTTTTTAAGTTAAACATATATTTACCATATTACCCAGCTATTCCACTTGTCAATATTTACCTAAGAGACAGGAAAATATACATCTTCAGAAAGACTTGTACACGAATTTTCATAGCAACATTACTTATAGCCAAAAGCTGGAAATGACCCAAATGTCCCTCAACAGGTGAATGATGAACTGTACATCCATACAATGGAATACTACCTAGTAATAAAATGGTAAGTTGTTGATACATGCTGCAACATAGATGAATTTCAAAATAACTATCTTTGAGTGAAAGAAGCCAGACAAAAATTAGTACACATGACATGATTCCGTTTATATAAAATTCCAGAAAAGGCAAACTAATCTATAGTGGCAGAAATTAGATTGGTGGTTGCCTATGCATGGAGTGATGGATTATAAGGGGTCATGAGGAAATTTGGAGAAGTGATAGAAATAACCTTGAATGTGGTGATACTTTTTTGGGTGTGTAGATGTGTCAAAACTCAGCAAATTAGATACTTTAAATATATGCAGATTATTGTATGTATTTATGCCTCAGTGAAGTTGAAAAAAAATTAAGAAATTAGGACTAGTCTTTGCTAGTTTTAGAACTAATTTAGAAATTAGAACTAGTCTTTGCTTTGTAGAACTAGTCTTTGCTTATTAAACTTAAAATTTCTTTAGGTTAGGCCAGGTGCGGTGGCTCACACCTGTAATCCCAAAACTTTGGTAGGCTGAGGCAGGCGGATCACAAGGTCAGGAGTTTGAGACCAGCCTGGCCAACGTGGTGAAACCCCGTCTCTACTAAAAATACAAAAATTAGCTGGACATGGTGGCATGCCTCTGTAGTCCCAGCTACTCGGGAGGCTGAGAATCACCTGGGAGACAGAGGTTGCAGTGAGCCAAGATCATGCCACTGCACTCCAGCCTGGGCGACAGAGCAAGACTTCATCTCAAAAAAAAAAAAAAAAAAAAAATTTAGGTTAGTCTTACATATTTATTCTCCCATGCAAACTGTTAAGTCAGCTGGTCCAGTCACCAAAACAATTCTGCCATTAGTTTTAATTGGCTAGTGTTCTTCATAGATTGAGGGAGAATGGCTATCTTTATAATACTGAGTAGCTCAAAGTATTGTGTTATGTTCATTTCTATTTATTTATTTATTTATTTAGAGACAGAGTCTGGCTCTTGCCGAGGCTGGAGTGCAGTGGCACAATCTCAGCTCACTGCAACCTCCACCTCCTGGCTTCAAGTGATTCTTCTGCCTCAGCCTCCTGAGTAACTAGGATTACAGGCACCTGCCATCATGCCTGGCTAATTTTTGTGTTTTTGTAGGGACAGGGTTTCATCATGTTGTCCAGGCTGGTCTTAAACTCCTGACCTCAGGTGATCCACCCGCCTTGGCCTCCCAAAGTGCTGGGATTACAGGCATGAGCCACCACGCCTGGCCGTTCATTGCTATTTTAAGTGAGATCTTTCATTATATTTATTTTTTAGTTGTTGGTTGTTTACATATAGAGAACCTGGCTGCCTTATTGAAATTTCTCATTGTTTGGCCGGGCACAGTGACTCACACCTGTAATCCCAGCACTTTGAGAGGCCGAGGCGGGCGGATCACTTGAGGTCAGGTGTTTGAGACCAGCCTGGCCAAGATGGTGAACCCTCGTCTCTACTAAAAATACAAAACAAAATTAGCCGGGCATGGTGGCAGATGCCTGTAATCCCAGCTACTTGGGAGGCTGAGGCAGAGAATTGCTTGAACCAGGGAGGCAGCAGTTGCAGTGAGCCGAGATCGCGCCACTGCACTCCAGCCTGGGCGACAGAGCAAGACTCCATCTCAAATAAAAAAAAAAAAAGAAAGAAAGAAATTTATCATTGTTTAAGTTGCTTTTCAATTAGTCCCCTGTTGTTTTCAAGTATACTCAGCACACTGCTGAAACAGCCAACAAAGGGAAGATAGTAAGCTTCAGAGCTCTGATCATACCAACACAGAACTTGCCTTTTCATTTCCATTTTTATACATCCTATTACTTTCTCTTATCTAGTTGCATTAGCTGTACTTTTTCTTTCCTTTTTTAGTGTGAAGGTATGGCTCTCTTGCTACACATACACCCAAGATTAAAACCTTTTTTTCTTTTTTCTTTTTTTTTTTTGTTTTTTGAGACAAGGTTTTTCTCTGTTACCCAGCCTGGAATGCAGTGTCATGATCACAGCTGTCTGCAGCCTCAACCTCCCAGGCTCAAATGATCCTCCCCACTCAGCCTCCTGAGTAGCTGGGACTCCAGGCTTGCACCACCACCCACCCTTGACTAATTTTTAATTTTTTTTTTGAAGAGACAGGTCCTCACTATGTTGCCTAGACTGTTAAAATCTTTTACTTTTTAAAAATATATTTTAGAAATTACTTCCCAAGAAGAAGGTGCTACTATACAGTGGATGTCATCTGTAGAAGCAAAGATTGAAGACAAAAAAGTTCAGAGAGAAAGTAAACTAACTTCCGGAAAGTTGGAGAATCTCAGAAAAGAAAAGGTTAGAAAAATATTTTGGGGCCAAAAGTATATATATTTTCTGACCTAGTGACTTATTCGCTGGATTTGGGTTATTCTGTTGTTAACGTGAATATAGTTTTGTTAAGATAGAAGGTTAATTACATTCATTTAGATTTTACTTTAATGAAAACTTAAAGCAAAGTAGGCATTTGTGCTGTGGGTGAACATTTTAAAGTTTAAATTGCCGATATATATATAAAATTCTTGACCTGCTCAAGTTTCAAGATTGATAGTATGTTTAGAATTAAATTTTTAAAATTTCGTAACTGCTTTCGATAAACAAACAAAATTTGGCTCCCTTTCTTCTCTGTGTTGAGCTCACCGGTTTAGAAGGATTTCCTCTGACACAGATTAGAGGGTTAGAATTCTTAAGAAAGGTGTTTTATGACTTGGGAATCAGAGGAGTAGGATATGGAAGAAACAACAAATATGCCTTTTTTGTGTCTGCTGTACACCTGCCGTATTCCTGATGGAGAGGTGTATTCAGCTCACTTCAGGGATTACTATGGCAATGCTTCAGTAACCCAGAAACCAGAATTTGGCTGTCTCTGGTCC
This sequence comes from Pongo pygmaeus, assembly GCF_028885625.2. Taxonomy (NCBI): domain Eukaryota; kingdom Metazoa; phylum Chordata; class Mammalia; order Primates; family Hominidae; genus Pongo; species Pongo pygmaeus. The sequence continues at coordinate 53,644,991 of NC_072392.2, forward strand.
AGAGAATGGGGAAACAAACCAAATCAACACTACTAGACTCCACTTTTTGGCACTCAGTTTTAATAAGCAGAGTTTTAGGGTAAATCATCAAAAAGCATTGATACTTGTATGCTAACTACCATATTAAAATAGTAGATGGGTTCAATGCCTGCCTTCTAAGAAGTTTATTTAAGGTTAGAAGTTATGACTATGACAGTAACACATTAATATGAAGAAAGCATAGACATTTTATGAAGGTTTTCTATGAAAGGGCATGAAATGTACCTAATATCTGTGATGTTTTGATTCTTGGATTTAACCAAAAAGTTTCATTTGCTGCTAAAGGTTATCCCAGAAACTATTAATGTTGCTTTATAACATCTGAGAATGTATTTATTTGGCCATATCCATGGTGGCCTCTTTACTTCACTTTTCAGATAAACTTCTTGCGGAATAAACACAAAATTCACGTCCAAGGAACCGATCTTCCTGACCCAATTGCTACATTTCAGCAACTTGACCAGGAATATAAAATCAATTCTCGACTACTTCAGAACATTCTAGATGCAGGTTTCCAAATTCCTACGCCAATCCAAATGCAAGCCATCCCAGTTATGCTGCATGTGAGTACGAAGATCTAGAATGCCTGTAACATTCCTTCCTCTGTGTGTGCTCATTCTCTTCTCTCTCTTCTTGAACTCTTTCTTTCCACCTTATCTCCCCTGTTAAAATCCTTCACTTCCTTTTAAGGTTCATCAAATGCCTGTGCCTCCATAAAAGTTGTCTTGATCACTCCATCTAGATGTGATCTTCTTCCTTTTCTAGTACCCTTTCCCCCACATTGCAGTTCTCCGTGGTATTTGGTGTGTTCTTTTCCTTACAACATTTATTTTACATTTTACACTACTTTGTATTCGCACCAATCATATTTATCTTTTTCATTTTACTAGTGTGTAACCCCTTGGAGAATGGGGATTATGTTCTATTCATTCATTCATTATTTAGTTTATAATGCCCAGGAACTACTCCAGAAATAAAAATGCTTTCTAAAGTTCTTGTACATAAACTGACTTATTTTTCCGAATACTTTTTATTATTAAAGTGTACTTTACATACAATAAAATGCATAGATTTTTAAGTGCCCAGTTTAGTGAGTTTCAGCAATGCATACCCTGTGTAACCACTATTCCAGTGAAGATAGAGAACATAGGTATTACCCCAGACAATTTTCTTGTGCCCTTTCCATTCAGTCCTCACCCTGCCCCTGCTCAGAGGCAACTGCTATTCTGATTTCTACTGCTGTATATTCCTTTTGCCTCTTCTAGAGTTTTATATGAGTGGAATCACACATTAATCTTTTATTTCTGGTTTCTTTCACTTTGCGTAATGCTTTGAGATTCTTCTATATTACATAGAGCAATAGTTTGTTACCGAGTAGTATTATGTTGTATGAATATACCACAATTTGTTATCCAGTCACTTGTTGATAGAGGTATGGATTAACTTAGGTTTTCGGATGTTGAGTTTTTCTGAGGTTTGTTTCTGTAGCAATGAGAGTTGGGTTTTTTCCCCATGTAACCGAGATGGCCTTCAGTTCTGGTTTCCAAAGGATATAAGATACCTTTTCATCTCTATACTAGTCCTTTTCGTTTTCTTTGAGAGCTGAAATAAGAATACATTCATACATTTAAATGATGCTGTTGACTCATGTTATAGTAAATTTGCTTTTAATTTTTGTTTAAGATTGTTTCTGTCATGGCTTTAGCTTAAAGCTTAAAAAATCACAGTGGGCCGGGTGTGGTGGCTCACGCCTCTAATCCCAGCACTTTGGGAGACGGAGGCGGGCGGATCACGAGGTCAGGAGTTCAAGACCAGCCTGGCCAATATGGTGAAACCCTGTCTCTACTAAAAATACAAAAACTAGCTGGGCGTGGTGGCGTGTGCTTGTAATCCCAGCTACTCGGGAGACCAAGGCAGAAGAACCACTTGAACCTGGGAGGCAGAGGTTGCAGTGAGCCGAGATCACGCCACTGCACTCCAGCCTGGGTGACAGAGTGAGACTCCATGTCAAAAAAAAAAAAAAAAAAATCACAGTGAGTTTTTGAAAATTGTCTCCTGTAAATTACTCTGTCCCTCAGGTCATTGCCATTTTTTATTTCTTCAGCCATTTTGTTGTTTAATAAAACCTTCCCTAGTGATTGAATAATACAGATACCAGGACAAAAAGTTGGTTTTATAATTTTATTTTGACAATAGTTTAGTGGAAAAGAAAAATTGAAATAATGGATATAACTTAGGTTATGGGTTATCTTTGAGTTTTAGTTATCCGTATTCTTTACACTCATTCAAAGGGAATTTAAGGGCAATGCTCAGAAACTTTGTTGGGGTGATGGTGGCATGGATGGATGATGTTAGGAAAGCAGATATGACTTGAAAGATTAGATTCGTTATGTAAAATTGTATTTGTTTTTTTCTATGGCTGGTAGCATTATTTGACCAGGCTCTGAAAAATTTATGTATTTTCTTTGTAGTATTTAATATACCCTATCTTTTTAGGGTCGGGAACTTCTGGCTTCTGCTCCAACTGGATCTGGAAAAACATTAGCTTTTAGCATTCCTATTTTAATGCAGCTGAAACAACCTGCAAATAAAGGCTTCAGAGCCCTGATTATATCACCAACACGAGAACTTGCCAGCCAGGTATGACTTGTAGCTTTTGAAGAGAATGTGATTGGTGTTTACTTCAGTGATCTTTCTTATTTGAAGGTAATAAAAAGATCTTAGGCCCATCCATGTCTTCTGTCATGGTCAAGTATCCTTTACACAGCACAGTGTGCTGGATCTTACTCCATGTGGGCAAGTCTTTTAAGTCTTTCTGTAAGTTTCTAAAACACAGTGATTTTAATATTTACACTTCTTGGTAAATGCTTTAAGGTCTTTGAAGTTGAAAGGCTAATGAAATATAGTCCTTCTTGGACATTTATTTTCCTCATCTGAAAAAAGGAGTACTCATCTTAGTTTTGGTTTTTATTTATTTGTTTGGTTTTTTTATTTGTTTTTAGCCACAGATTCTTACTCTGTTACCCAGGCTGGCATGTAGTGGTGTGATCATGGCTTACTGCAACCTCGATCTCCTGGCCTCAAGAGATCTCCCGCTTCAGCCTCTTGAGGAACTGGGACTACAGGCACATGCCACTGCGCCTGGTTAATTTTTTTCTTTTTGTAGAAACAAGGTCTCCCTATGTTACCCAGGCTGGTCTTGAACTCCTGGGTTCAAGTGATCCTCCCACCTTGGCCTACCAAAGTACAGGGCTTACAGGCATGAGTCATTATGCCTGACTCATCTCAGTTTTTTTTTTTTTGAGAAGGGAAAACTATACAGTGATCTGTTCTACCCTCCCAATGTGCTTAATATGAAACACATATCAAGTATGAAATAGTCTTGTAATAGTACTGTGTGTGTGTGTGTGTGTGTATTTTTTTTTTTTTTTTTTTTTTTTGAGACAGTCATGCTCTGTGGACCAGGCTGGAGTGCAGTGGTGCCATCTCGGCTCACTGCAACCTCTGCCTCCCAGGTTCAAGTGATTCTCCTGCCTCAGCCTCCCAAGTAGCTGAGATTACAGGTGCGCACCATCACAGCTGGCTAATTGTTTTTGTGTTTTTAGTAGAGATGGGGTTTCGCCACGTTGGCCAGGCTGGTCTCGAACTCCTGGCCTCAAGTGATCCACCCACATGGGCCTCATAAAGTGCTGGGATTACAGGTGTGAGCCCCCGCACCTGGCCAGTAGTACTGTATTCTGAAAACAATACGAAATAGGTTAGTTTTATCTCTGGGACCTAGTTTATTCCACCTGAAGAAATTATTGAATCTTATTAGGCATTGAAGTTTCAAAATGCTGAGATTTCAGGTTAATCTACAGATTGTTGTGAGTTTAATTTCAGATATTCATGGGTTGGTAATAGATTTATTTCATTAATCATGTAAAAGAGAGTATACATCTTGTCCAGGTATGGTAGCAGCTAATGTTTTTATCTTTTTTTTTTTAGATTCACAGAGAGTTAATAAAAATTTCTGAGGGAACAGGATTCAGAATACACATGATCCACAAAGCAGCAGTGGCAGCCAAGAAATTTGGACCTAAATCATCTAAAAAGTTTGGTAAGGAATTCATACATGGGATGTAGAGCATGTAAGGAATCTGGAAATTATAAATATCCTAATTGCTATGTAAGTGTTGTTAAAATATAGTCATGTATGTATAAAATTTGAATTTTAGAAGAACTAAAGAGATCTCCTTCTCACTGTACTGAGAAGTTATACATAAATATATACCAGTAGTTCTCAACTAGAGACAATCTTGCCCTCCACCTTTCACCACAGGGACATTTGGCAATAATCTGGAGACATTTGTAGTTGTCACAACTGGGGAGCAGTGCTACTAGCCTGTAGTTACTAGCCTATAGCCAAGGATGCTGTTAAACATTCTGCAGTGCACAAGAGACAGTCCCCTGGAACGAACACTTGGCTGGCCCAAAGTGGTAACAGTGCTGAGGCTGAAAAATTCTGATTTATACCATTGATTTTTAATCTGCCATGGAAATACTCTGGCAGACAACAATGGCATGCATAGCTGGGTGTAGTGGCTCACACCTGTAATCTTCTCCATACCTGTAGCTATGGAGAAGCTGAGGTGGGAGGATTGCTTGAGGCCAGGAGTTTGGGACCAGCCTTGGCAACATAGCGAGACTCCATCTCTAAAAGAAATTTTTTAAATAAAAAAAAATTAGCCAGGCATGGTGGTGCATGCCTATAGTCCTAACTACTTGGGAGTCTGAGGTGGGAAGATCACTTGAGCGCAGGAGTTCAAGGCTGCCATGAGCTATGATTGCACCACTGTACTCCAGCCTGAGCAACAGAGTGAGACTCCATCTTAAAAAAAACAAAAAGAACGGCTTACATCCTCACCCTTATATCAGCCAGAGGATCTGCTTTCATCTATTTTTCTTTCTTTTTGTTTTTTGACATTGTCCACTTGGAGATAAGCTTTCATCTGTTTTGTTTTGTTTTGTTTTGTTTAAATCTTGGGCCTCTGCATAAAATTCCATGTAAAAAAAATGATTTTCCTGAGGGAAAAAAAAGGTTTGAAAATTAAATTGTTCTTTCCTCTTAGAAATTGAGAAGAGGCTGGGTGTTGTGGCTCATGCCTGTAATCCGGCATTTTGGGAGGCTGAGGCAGGGAGATTGCTTGAGCCTAGGAATTCGAGACCAGCCTGGACAGCATAGGGAGACCCTGTTTCTACAAAAATAAAAGTAAAAAAAAATTTACCATCTCTACTAAAAATACAAAAAATTAGCCAGGCGTGGTGGCGGGCGCCTGTAGTCCCAGCTAGTAGTAGTCCCAGCTACTCGGGAGTGAGAATGGTGTGAACCCGGGAGGCGGAGCTTGCAGTGAGCCGAGGTCGTGCCACTGCACTCCAGCCTGGGCAACAGAGCTAGACTGTCTCAAAAAAATAATAGTAATAAATAAAAATTAGCCAGGTGCAGTGGCATGTGCCTGTAGTCCCAGCTACTCAGAATGGTGATGCCAGAGGATCTCTTGAGCCCAGGAGTTTGAAGTTGCACGCAGTGAGCTATGATCACACCATTGTACTCCATCCAGCCTGGGTGACAGAGCAAGACCCTGTCTCAAAAAAAAAAAAAAAAAAAGAGAAAGCTGGTCAGATATAATAAAGGGAAAGTAGGGATATAATAGTTTTGTGTTGTTGGCTATGACTACTTCCCACTTCAGGTTATTAACAAGTTGAGGAGGCTTAATTCCTAGTTCAAGAGGGATAAATCCTGTTTTTGCAATTTCTACCGTTTGTTTTTCCTATAGATATTCTTGTGACTACTCCAAATCGACTAATCTATTTATTAAAGCAAGATCCCCCCGGAATCGACCTAACAAGGTATAGATTATATTTTCATGTCTTTCGTGTGTATTTTTAATTTAGTTGATTATATTTTGTCCTCCATTGCTTGTATTTTTTGTCTTTGGAGCTTGCTGTTTGCTACCTTCAGTCAGTGTTGGCACTGAGAATAATGGTTTTTTTAAAAAAATTCATAGAAAAGAAAACTATCTTGTCTGGAAGAAAGTTACACATTTTGATAAGCAGTTAGTACAGAATTCCCCTAGACCTTTTTGCATCTTTCAGCAATGGTGATGGGGTCAATGAAGTAAAGAATGGAAGGTTTAATTGACCCACAAGTCAGGGCGTGACTGGGGAGGCCTTAGGAAACTTACGGTCATGGCAGAAGAGGAAGCAAGGCACATCTTACATGGTGGCAGATGGGAGAGAGAGAGAGAGCATGCCCCCATGAGCCAGTCCCTCCCTCAACACGTGGGGATTACAATTCGAGATGAGATTTGGGTGGGGATACACAGCCAAACCATATCACCTGCTTGTTTTTCTTATTTTTTTTTTCTGGCATGATAAAGTGGGACTGAGAAGCAGCATCATAGTTTGGCTTCCTCATGTGTCCACTGCCCCCACGGTTTAGTGAAGTGTCTTGGATCTTTCAGTTCAGTATCCACAAGTTGTTTTGTTATTTCTTAGTGTTGAGTGGCTTGTAGTAGACGAATCAGATAAACTGTTTGAAGATGGCAAAACTGGGTTCAGAGACCAGCTGGCTTCCATTTTCCTGGCCTGCACATCCCACAAGGTCCGAAGAGCTATGTTCAGTGCAACTTTTGCATATGATGTTGAACAGTGGTGCAAACTCAACCTGGACAATGTCATCAGTGTGTCCATTGGAGCAAGGTATTTAATTATTTTTCAACATTATCACACTGATTTGTTTTTTTTTAAATACAAGTCTTTTTTAAAGACTGAAGGAGATAGGTTTCTTGGCCTGAGACTAGCAAGGGAGAGAGTTTTACTGATTGAAATGTGTTATTTTAGAGTAATCTAAAAGAAGGTTTTTACATTGTCATATTAACATTCCTGTCATCATGCTTTTAGGTGTTTTTTTCCATCCACAGAGTATAACATGAGCTCTGTGGCCACCTAGAAGATTTAGTTTCTTTGATGGCTTAAATAAGTGGACCACAGAGGAAGAACCTGATGTTATTGAGCCACTTGATATATATTTCCTTTTAAAAAATATTTTGGGGAGCATTTTATGCTAAATAAATGCTCAGTGACAGAAAAAAGTTTACAGAAATTATGATATTGCTACCTGATGGATTATTATGTAACCCCTGTAATGATGTAGGAAGACTGTAGCTATATGAAAAAGTGTTTGTAGTACCATATTAAGTGAAAAAGTAGCCAATGGAACAGTAAAGAATACCCTATTTTAAACCTAAAATTCCTGTTTATAAGAAGAAAGCAAGGTTGGGTACGGTGCCTCACACCTGTAATCACAGCACTTTGGGAGGCAGAGGCAGGTGGATCACCTGAGGTCAGGAGTTTGAGACCAGCCTGACCAACATGGCGAAACGCCGTCTCTTCCAAAAATACAAAAATTGGCGTGTGCCTGTAATCCCATCTACTTGGGAGGCTGAGGCAGGAGTATTGCTTGAGCTTGGGAGGTGGAGCCAAGATCGCCCCACTGCACTCCAGCCTGAGTGACAGAGTGAGACTCCATCTTGAAAAAAAAAAAAAAAGAGGAAAGCAGAATGAGTTCACCATAAACATAATTTAAATGGGAAATTAAACATATTTACATATAATTAATTTATATGTAAATATATTTAGATAAACATAATTAAATGGGAAAAATATTTATAATACAACACAGTACATTGTAACATCTTACAGAGTATTAATAAAGTCTTAATATATCTCACCCCTAACTGTTGGTCTATAAATAAATCTTTGCTAATCATTAAGAAAAATGTTTAACCATGTGTAATAACAACCTTAAAAATGTTTTTATTATTTTACTCAATAATTTTACAGTTAGAAATTTTTTATAACTAAATAATCAAATACATGAAAATTTATGCCTGAAACATAAGTTTTAATGGGTGGTATTTCAAGATATTTTTAAAATTAGAAGAAAGCATTTAAAAATAACAATTTTGTCTTCAAGTTAAAGTATAAATAATTAAGTACTTATTAATATTGACAGTGGAAAAATTGATTTTGTCGGAGTTGTGTGTAAATTTTTTCATTTATTTAGAGTTCAGGGGAAAAAGCAAAAATTAACTCTTACAAACTACAAGGTATATTTTCTTCTCAGGAATTCTGCAGTAGAAACTGTAGAACAAGAGCTTCTCTTTGTTGGATCTGAGACTGGAAAACTTCTGGCCATGAGAGAACTTGTTAAAAAGGTATATTTGTATTACCTTCTTGAATTTTGGTAAAGTTTGCCAAGTCTTATATTACTGGTGGGAGGCTATTACAGTGGTAGCACTGTATCATCATCATCTTGCCTCATATTCAGTAATCCACTGGTAAATTGATAAGCAAGTACATTGTGCTAACTATATGATCATCCTGCATCGTATTTAGTAATCTAGGAGTAAATTGTTAAGAAGCACGTTGTCCTAACTCTTATCCCAAGGGACAGAAGCTTGCCTCTCAGAATATGGTAAGTTGTCTTTTCGCAGCTCAGATTAGGCTAGGAAACAATCTATCTGATGCCCAGAGAATCTCATTTTTCCACATTTGCCTGCTCCATCCCTCCGCTGGTTTCTTATAGAAGAACTGGGGTGTTGTAGGACACTGAGTGGGGTTTTCTGTTTTTATCCTTTCAGTAAGAACTGAGTAGAAGCCATAGTTAAAAAGTACTGAGGTGTCAGCGCTGGACAATACAAGAAATCTCCTAAGCCCTGCCCCTGGAATTTAGTCTTATTTAGAGGGATAAAATAAATACACTTGTGTAAGATAGTCTCTGATAAAGTGTCATAAAGGGCTAACGAGTACTTTTTTAAGCATCCATATAGTCATAATGGGGCCACCAGGGTGAGCCAAATTGGTTGAGCCTTATAGAAGAAATGCTACTAAACTGATCTTGAAGGATTTTCAGGATAAAACATGGAGGGGAAGAGCATTGACGGCTGGGGGAGCAGCTTGAGTAAAGCCTTAAGAGGTGGAAGTGAACACCATGTGTTTGAAGACTAATGAAGCAGTTACCTGTCTAAGGCAAACAGTTTATGGTATGGAATTAAAGAAAACCAGGTTGGACAGGAGAGCTGGGGTCAGGATGTTTTTGAAGAATGTGACTACATAATTTTGTTTTTGTTTTTGAGACGGAGTCTCGCTCTTTCACCCAGGCTGGAGTGCAGTGGCGTCATCTTGGCTCACTGCAAGCTCTGCCTCCTGGGTTCACGCCAGTCTCCTACCTCAGTCTCCCGAGTACCTGGGACTACAGGTGCCTGCCACCACACCTGGCTAATTGTGACTACATAATTTTTAAGGAAAATTAGTTAAACAGTAATATGTAAGGTGAATTGTAATGGGAAAGATGGAAAGTAAGGAAACCAATCAGGCTTTTAAACTGGGGTAGGCAGAGATGAGGAAGAAATAAGGGCAGCAGCCTTAGTGGTGGGACATTAAGTATAGTTGGAGGCTGAAAGGGAAAAGTTTGCAAGTACCTGGTGACTATAGAATGGTTTGCTTTAGTGGTTAAGACCATGGACTCTGGAGCCAGGCTACTTGGGTAGTTCTGGCTCCACCACTATAGCTTTGCACAACTTAACCTCTCTTCCACATTTTCCTTGTCTGTAAAATGGGATAATAATATCTACCTCATAGAGCTGTTTTACTATTAATTCATTAGTACAAGCATAGTACTTATTATATAATAGTGCTTGGCACATAGTAAATGCTAAATGTATTTTATTAATATTCTTAAGAGAATCATTTGGTACTAGGAAATTTAAGGTTTTCCAGGATATTCCTTGGAGATTATACACCAGAGATTTTTAGCCATGTATGAGCTTTGGGAGGTCTGCAAACCCTCTAAAATTATACGTAAGATTTTTGTGTGAATGAGTAGTTACTTATTAGAAAGTTTCTTAGCTTTCATTAGATTCCAAAAGAGATGTTTAAGCCATCATAAAAAGGCTAAGAAACTCGGCCAGGCGCGATGGCTCACCCCTGTAATCCCAGCACTTTGGGAGGCCGAAGCGGGCGGATCATCAGGTCAGCAGTTCGAGACCAGCCTGACCAACATGGTGAAACCCCGTCTCTACTAAAAATACAAAAAAATTAGCCAGGTGTGGTGGCGCGCACCTGTAATCCCAGCTACTCAAGAGGGCAAGGCAGGAGAATCACTTGAACCTGGGAGGCAGAGGTTGCAGTGAGCCAAGATTGCACCACTGTATTCCAGCCTGGGCAACAGAGCAAGACTCCGTCTCAGAAAAAAAAAAAGGCTAAGAAACTCTAATATGAACAGTTAAAAAGGTAGAAAGCTGGTTTGAGAGAGAGTAAGGGTTTGATAGTGTAAATGTAAAAATAATTTGCTTAGATTCACAGACATCAGATGTAGTAAAAAAAAACAAGTTTACTTAGAGATAGTAGTAGAGAGTCAACTCAGTAAAATAAAGATTATATTGAAAGAACTGAGAACCAAGGACTAAGCTTGGGGAGAGCACCAGAATTAGGATAAATAATGAGTTAGTGAGGGATGAAATACCCCCTGTGGGGTTCAGTGTACACCATTGGGGTGATGGGTACACTAAAAGCCCAGATTTCCCCAGTATGCAATATATCTGTGTAACACAACTGCACCTGTACCCCTAAATCCATAAGAATAAAAAAATTAATTTCACCCCAAAAAGCCCAATGAATTAAAAAGATAATTATTTTTTCATTTTAAGCAGAATAAAAAAAGGTTTTGAGGCACAGAAGTCAAGAGATGATTATTTCAAAGTTTGGGCATCTGTTATCGTAAGGGGGTGTAGGGGGATTGATTAGACAACATTATTGGAATTAGCAAGATGGAGAATATAGTTCAAGTTGAGTGGAAATAACCAATTGGAGAGAATGGTGACGAAGATGGAGGCAGAGTTAGACCACTAGCCCAAGAAATTTGGCCAAGAAAGTACACTAAATTGAATTGGGTTGTTAGAAACTACAATCAAATTATGAAATAATGACCAATTGTATTCTTGATTGAGTTATGTATGCCAATTTTTGTCTTCTTTTAGGGTTTCAATCCACCTGTTCTTGTTTTTGTTCAGTCCATTGAAAGGGCTAAAGAACTTTTTCATGAGCTCATATATGAGGGTATTAATGTGGATGTTATTCATGCAGAGAGAACACAACAACAGGTAAAGTCAAATGTATACTTTGAAACTCAGAAGAACTACTTGATTTTAAACTATTGACATTAAATTTATGAAGTACCTGTTTTCATTCTAAAACAATTTAATATATATTCTGTTAACCAGAGAGATAACACAGTCCACAGTTTCAGAGCAGGAAAAATCTGGGTTCTGATTTGTACAGCCTTGCTAGCAAGAGGGATTGATTTTAAAGGTGTGAACTTGGTGATCAACTATGACTTTCCAACCAGCTCAGTGGAATATATCCACAGGATAGGTGAGTTGTCTTTTTTTCCTTCCCCTCTGTCACCCACTGATCTGTCTTAGGACCCCTGCTATTCCCTGCGCATATGCTCACTTCTTAGTGCTGTGAAAATCCAGTGACTTTTATAAAAGAATTTTGAGAGCCTCCTTCCCCCCAAAATGTGTTTTTTAATGGTCTAATTTTTCTTAGGTCGAACTGGAAGAGCAGGGAATAAGGGAAAAGCAATTACATTTTTCACTGAAGATGATAAGCCATTATTAAGAAGGTAAATTAGAAAAAATAACCTAGTGTTATTGGCAAAATTGCTTCATTATTCTTATATGTATATTCAATTAAGAGATAATTACAAAATGGCTGTGTCCCAAATTCTACTGATAATGGTGTTAGTTGACCAAATTTTAGCCATGGGAAAGGAAAAATGATCAAAAGGCCTTGTTTTTGCCCTTCCATTATTAGAATTTGGAAATACATATTCAAAATGGAATGTTCATTGTAAGTTTCAGACTCATAGGACTCTTTCAATGGTTGATGTTAGATTTTAATGTAGAAGATGAGTTTCCTGCATTTTGACTGCCTACAGTAATTTTTGGTTGATGATGATTAACACTTCACATTTTTAGCTAATGAAATCTAGTTTTGGCCAAAGGGGGTTTGTACTTAGATCTGTTTATCAGTTTTGGTAAATATTTTGATTGTGCTTTCTGAGCTTTGGCTCTGCCACCTGTCAGCCTTTGTATTGCTTTAAGCAGATTCAGATGTGCGTGTGTAGGGGGTATATTCCAACAGCCTGTCCACCATAGGCCTCAGCAACTCCAAGCATGTGAATCTCATGACCCAAATATTAGTGTAACTATGCACCTCAGTTTTCCATCTGTGAAATGAGGATAGTGATAGTATTTACAAACACAGGCCTGTTGTGAAGAGTGAAGAAGTTACTATACACAAAAAACTTGGCAACAGTGCCAACCCCATAGTAGGCACTTTCACTTAATGAATTTAAGCTTGACTCTGGCTTCAGTCAGTGCTTCCTCCAAGATTGAGTTTACCAGCTTTATAGGGCTTGATAAATGTTGAAATAGCTGCTATCCATAGTTATTCATCAATGCATTAATTTCAGCCCAGTGGATAGTTCTATCTGTAATCCAATGTGCTTACATCAGGTAATAATTGATAATATATCAGAACACTTTGTGGATTACTTTGTGTAGTTTTAGTTCCCCATAAGGTTGTACGGAGGGTTTACATTCATAAACATCAATTTAGCAAAGATACAAGTTTATGTTTATGGGTTTCTTTTTCAGCGTTGCCAATGTTATACAGCAGGCCGGGTGTCCTGTACCAGAATACATAAAAGGTTTTCAGAAACTACTAAGGTACAGTCTTGAATTTACCTGTATCTTTGTCTGTCTCTTTGTATATACATTCTTTTTTCTTTTTTTCTTGCTCTGTTGCCCAGACTGGAGTGCAGTGGCATGATCGCAGCTCACTGTAGTCTTGATCTCCTAGGCTCAAGTGATCCTCCTGCCTCAGTCCCCTGAGTAGCTGGGACTACAGGCATGTACCACCATGCCTGGCTATAATATTTTTTAGATTTTTGGGGAGTAGAAATGGGGTCTTGCTGTGTTAACCAGGCTAGTCTTGAACTCCTGGCCTCAAGTGATCTTGCTATCTTATATCTTTGCCTCCCGAAGTACTAGGATTACAGGCATGTGTCACTGCGCCCAGTCAAAAACTGTGAATATTACATGTTATTTCCTTGCCAGTTTTTTATCCTTTATTTATTTATTTTTTTCCTTGAGATGAAGTCTCAGCTCATTGCAACCTCTGCCTCCCAGGTTTAAGCAGTTCTCCTGCCTCAGCCTCTCAAGTGGCTGGAATTACAGGTGTGTGCCACCACGCCCAGCTAATCTTTGTATTTTTAGTAGAGATGGGGTTTCACCACATTGGCCAGGCCGGTCTCAAACTCCTGACCTGAAGTGATCTGCCCACCTCGGCCTCGCAAAGTGCTGGGATTATACGCATTAGCTACTGCACCTAGGCTTATCCTTGAAATGTTAAGTATTCAGATTCTTTTAAAAGTATTCAGTATAAGTAAAATATGCTGAGAATTATTTTAGTTCATAAAGCTGGTAAAAAACTTAATTGATCAAAATCAAACTCTGATGCTTGTTGACAACAGGATATAAGGTTGGCACAGGACATATTTTAATCACAGTCAGTAGCTTTTTAAAAGGTTGATTGAATTTATCATCCCTTTGAGTTAGCTCTGTAAATGCTATTAGGTGATCTCGTTTATTAAAGTAGTTACAGCCCCACCTTAAACCAGTAAATGGTTTTAAAAAATGAATTTTGTGGCCAAGCGCGGTAGCTCACGCCTGTAATCCCAGCACTTTGCGAGGCCGAGGCAGGCGGATGATCTGCAGTCGGGAGTTTGAGACCAGCCTGACCAACATGGAGAAACCCCATCTCTACTTAAAATTCAAAAAAAATTTAGCTGGGCGTGGTGGTGCATGTCTGTAATCACATTTACTCGGGAAGCTGAGGCAGGAGAATCACCTGAACCCAGGAGGCAGAGGTTGCAGTGAGCCGAGATTGCGCCATTGCACTCCAGCCTGGGCAACAAGAGCAAAACTCCGTCTCAAAGAAAAAAAAAAATGAATTTTGTGATCAAGGATCAAAACTAATTTTAGCTTTAACTCTTCTAATTGAAGTTGCACTTAATTTGTTTCCTTTTTTACTTTGTAACTTTCAGCAAACAAAAGAAAAAGATGATTAAGAAACCATTGGAAAGGGAGAGCATTAGTACAACTCCAAAATGTTTCTTAGAAAAAGCTAAGGATAAACGGTAAGTATGTGGTAAGAAAAATGGCTGTTTGATACCATCATAAAGTTATAGTAGGCATTATTTTTCCTTAGGTAAATTTTTAGAAGTAGAATTGATACTACAGTCTGTTGTAAAACATGATAAAAATAATATATTTTAGGCTGCCTATAATTGGGGAATTTATTTGTTTGTTTGTTTGTTTTTTTGAGACAGAGTCTCGCACTGTCGCCCAGGCTGGAGTGCAATGGCGTGATCTCAGCTCACTGCAACCTCTGCCTCCCGGGTTCAAGCCATTCTACTGCCTCGTCATCCCAAATAGCTGGGATTACAGGCTCCTGCCACCACACCCAGCTATTTTTTTTTTTGTATTTTTATTAGACACGGAATTTCACCATGTTGGCCAGGCTGACCTCAGGTGATCCACCTGCCTCAGCCTTCCAAAGTGCTGGGATTACAGGCGTGAGCCACCGTGCCTGGCCAGGAATTTGTTTTAATATTGGAATTTTTCTGTACCAATATGTTGATGATCTGTTTTTTTTCCATCTTGGAAAATATTATTTCAATTCTCTATAAATTCGAATTATACTGCCCACCTTCTCTACACAGCCCACATTAGGACATGCTACTAAGGCCAATAGTTAGGACCATTGACTTACATGGATCTAGTCTTCTTTGAAGCACCATATTCTGGGCAGGATTTCAATATGATCTCAGGCTTATGCAGATGCACATTGTAACACCTGTAAAAAGTATTACTTAGATAAATTTGTGCTAGCTTAGC
Organism: Pongo pygmaeus; assembly: GCF_028885625.2. Lineage (NCBI taxonomy): Eukaryota > Metazoa > Chordata > Mammalia > Primates > Hominidae > Pongo > Pongo pygmaeus. The sequence goes on from NC_072392.2 coordinate 53,660,098, forward strand.
TGAGTTTTATGAGGATATTAAAGTATAGTTTTTTAGCATACATACAGGCTACCTTATTTTGCCCAGTAATACTAGGAAGCTTTGTATTTTGAAAAGGATAGGCCAAGATATTTTGAACAGTTATACTCTTTCCGTTATTTAAGGAAAATGGCACTCTTCACATTCTACCAGAACCAGGTTATTATATACTCTAATAGAATTGTTCAAGTCTATAATTTATTGTTTTTTTCTCCCCTGAGAGTGCTATCAGTGGCCTAGGATATTACCATTGTGAAATATGCTAATGCTTATATCCAGTTACCTCACGTCTGTTCTATAGAAGTCATTAGAAAAAAACTGTTTCCATTAACCCAGTAGGCATTTACCAAGTTGTTCTGCAAGGTACTTGGTGGTGGTAGGGTATACAAACGAATATAAAATGAGACTGCTTTCCTGAAGTTAGGGAAAGAAGATTCGTGTACATGACAGAAAATTAGAGACTGGTTTTTAAATAAAATAGGAGTTAAGAGAAAGATGATTGTGAATTGGTGTGGTTACAGAAGTTTCAACAAAGTAGAACTATCTTTAAAGATAGGTAAAATTTAGGCATGGAAAAGGGAACAAAATGAACAGAGGCATGAAAATTAGTGTGCGCTTTGTAAATAAGTGAACAAGAGTTTTCACATGTTGGTATTGACTATGAGGAATAAAAGTCAGTTCAAATATACAGTGTATATATAGTATCCCAAAATGTTATCATACTTTTAAGTTTTAATAACTTGGGAAGGGTTAAGTGCTACAAACTGAAAAAAGTATATTTGAATGATCAATCCTTTTAATTCCATTTGTACTTATTCAGTTTTGGGAATGCTTCACAATCACATTTACTTTTTTTTTTTTTTTTTTTTGAGATGGAGTCTTGCTCTGCCACCTGTCACCCAAGCTGGAATGCAATGTCGCAATCTCGGCTCACTGCAACCTCCACCTCCCAGGTTCAAGTGATTCTTGTGCCTCAGCCTCCTGGGTAGCTGGGATTACAGGCACCTGCCACCATGCCCGGCTAATTTTTTTGTATTTTTACTAGAGACGGGGTTTCACCATGTTGGCCAGGATGGTCTCGAACTCGAACTCCTGGCCTCATGTGATCTCCCACCTCGGCCTCCCAAAGTGCTGGGATTACAAGTGTGAGCCGCTGCACCTGGCCAACATTTTTAAATTTTAATTTTCTGTCGCAACAGTTTCTGGGTGACACTTAGACCAGTGGATTGGTAGTGAACCTTGTTATGCTTGGCCACTTTGGTCACCTAATCTGTCTTAATAGACTTGTTGGTGGGAGAGGAGTGGGTCACATCGGAACTGTTGTGCATGTGTTACTCTTTGGATGGTCTTAAAGCCAAGATAACAAATGCACTCCTTTCAGGCACTGAGCAGCAACTGATGAAAGTTTTTACAAAGGTCAAAAATCAACTAGAACATAAGATGGTGGCTATGTTGAATTTTAATAAGATACATCAGTATTTTAAATAATTATACTTTAAATGCTGATTTGTTTTTGTTTTGAGATGGAATCTCTGTCGCTAAGCGGGAGTGCAGTGGCACGATCTCTGCTCACTGCAACCTCCACCTCCCGGGTTCAAGTGATTCTCCTGCCTCAGCCTCCTGAGTAGCTGGGATTACAGGCACATACCACCATGCCCAGCTAATTTTTGTATTTTTAGTAGAGATGGGGTTTCACCATGTTGGCCAGGGTGGTCTTGATCTCCTGACCTTGTGATCCGCCCGCCTCGGCCTCCCAAAGTGCTGGGGTTAAGGCATGACCCACCGCGTGCAGTCTAAATGCTGATTTTTATAAGTTTATAGCATTTATACTTCTGGGGCTTTTTGTTTGTTTGTTTTTTGAGACAGGGTCGCAATCTGTCACCCAGACTGGAGTGCAGTGGCACAATCAGGGCTCACTGCAGCCTCGACCTCCTGGGCTCAAGCAGTCCTCCCATCTCAGCCCCCTGAGAAGCTGGGACTACAGGCTTATGCCACTGTGCCTGGCTAATATTTTTTATTTTTAGTAGAGATGGGGTTTCGCCATGTTGCCCAGGCTGGTCTCAAACTCCTGGACTCAAGCGATCTGCTTGCCTCTGCCTCCCAACGTGGTGGGATTACAGGCATGAGCCACTGCACCTGCCTTCTTCTGAGGTTATTACAACTTAATTTGTACTAAGACTTCGAAGACACTTGATATAAATCTTGTCATATCAGCCCCCTGCTTAAGGTGCTTTGGTTGTGTCTCCATTTTCTTCATATGTAAAGGCCATACTACTTATGTATGTATGTATACTTATGTATGTATGTATACATACTTATGTATGTATAGCATACAAGCAAGACCCATCATGATCCAACTCTGGCTTACCTCTATGTTATAGATGTTTCCTTAATGATCCCACCCATGCCTATAGGCTCAGCTCATACTTCTATGCTGATAGCTCCTAAGGTCATATCTTCAGCCCCAACTTCCCCATTGAGCTACAAACCTGAATCGTTGTTGCCTAGTGGACCTCACTTCAGGCACCATAAACTCAGCCCCATGCAGTGAGTCGGGGAGGAACTGGATTTGGAGCCAGAAGAACTGGTTCTAATATCTACTTCCCTGTGTAGAGTTGGGATTTGGGATTATATGAGTTAATATACACCAAAGAACTTTGTATTACTGTAATAATAGTTTGCAAACATTGATTATTTTCTCAAAACTTTTTCCCTTTATCTGTTACCACTTAGTTAATGACATTCAACCTTCACTAGGCTATAGGATCAGACTGATAGGATTCGTGTCTAACATGGATTACCAGTGAGTGATGACTGGCAAGTTACTCAACCACTCTGTGCCTCATTTTCCTCATCTGTAAACGGAGGATAATAATAGAATACTCCTCATAAGTTGTTAGGAAAATTACCCGAGTTAATACATGTAAAGCACTTAATAACCGTTTCTAGCATGTAGTAAGCACTGAATCAATGTGAACTCATTAGGTCAGGATCCGAATCTATCTGTCATACCATGTAGTAATGTAGTTTACTGTGATGGTTCTGCCTCACTTAGGTGATTGTGATTTTCTAAAGGGCAGAGACCATGTCTAATGCATCTTTGTATTCCTAGTGCCTCATTATTTCATACACAGTACGTTTCAGTAAATGTTCATTAAACTGGTGGTAGGGTTATGGAAAGTAAATATATGTAGAATTTTTTATTCGATTTTCCTTACTTTGCTCTTTACAGGAAAAAGGTCACTGGTCACAACAGCAAGAAGAAAGTAGCTCTTGAAGACAAAAGTTAAAAACAGACTTTAAAAATACTGTCCCAGAAATGTAATTTTATGATCCCAGCATGAATGTTGTTTTCATGGAATACTTGAAGTCTTACAGTCACCTGTACGAAACGTTTGAAATCAACTACAAGTACATGGGACTGGTGATAAATGATCCTAAACTATCAAGTCAATTTCAATTTGTAGGTGCCTTTTTTTTTTTTTCCTGTAGAGATGAGGGTCTCGCCATGTTGCCCAGACTGGTCTTGAACTCCTGACCTCACACAATCCTCCTGCCTCAGCCTCCTGAGTAGCTGAGATTACAGGCACAAGCTGCTGCACCCAGCTCTGTAGGTGACTTTTAAATGATTATACAATGGAAGTAACATTCATTGACATTTCTGTGGTTTGAATCCAGAGAGATACTTCTTATAGAAGAACAAATGTTTATGCTAAAAATAACACCAAAATGTGGTGAACTCTTAAGGACTTTTCCCTTCAAGTGTGAAGGAAGGTGTGATGAATGCTGTGGAGAGGCATCTGGAACAGAAATTCAAAATAAAGCCTTGACATTAAATACCCCTTCCACTGCTCACTTTGTAGATGGTAGCATGGGCTGTCTACCAAGAAGAAACCTGCTGCTCTCTTAATTTTAATATTTCCTAATTTGTTGATGGCCTTTTGTATTGTGAACCACAACAAAGAGAGGCCTCTTCTGTGGCTGGTTTTTCCAGTTCCCTGGGATTTTAAATTCTTTGGTCTATTAAGTATCCTTGTATTGGATACTTAATACCTTAGCGCTGTCATAATGTTGTACAAGATCATGATCAGCTTCTCCCTTTCTTCATTTTCTGTGATTTAACCATGTTCTTTCCTGTCTCTTTCCATTTATTTTATTTGAATACTGATAAACATTTTATCCTGATAAGGAAGAATGTTTTTGTTACTTGATATACCTCTGTCTTCATTCTCTTACAGCTTATCTTTCCTTAGGTTGATGGTGCCTCATTTAGTAAGTAGATCTCTACCTAAGCTAAAGGATTATGATCATATGGTGTTGGAGACTATTAGCTATTAGATTTTTCTCAAATATGAGTTTTGTACAATGGAATGAAAAATTGACTTCATATACGTAGGACTGGTGCCTAAGAATGACTTGAATGTTATCATTACTACCACAGAACTATAATATACATTACCTTTTCTCAGCAGCATTTGAATTCAACTTATTTGTTTCCTCTATTCGTAGCTTTTTGTTCTAGAGTCAGAACAGGTGGACTTTGCTTTGAATATTTTAGATGGGACAAAAATTGTTCATCTTCAGAATTTATTTAAAGAAAGACCTACTGGTACAGGATGTAAAAATAGTTACAAGAACATGATTTTTTTGTTTGTTCATGCAAACAGATCCTTTACCCAATATATATTCCGGAGGTAGATATACTGGTGCAACCCATTTGCCAGCTGTGTGACTTTGAGTAAGTTCTTAATTTCTCAGAGTTTCAGTGTTCTCATCTATGAAATTATGTCTCAAATTGTAAGTACCTAGCACTGTACCTGACACATAGTAAACTCACAATAAATATTTCTTTAACAAACATAGATTTTGTTAGGAATACAGGCTTGATAACACAGTCCTTACCCTTACAATGTAATGTTAGAGATAAAGGAGCAAATAGAGTCACGCATCACTTAATGACAGAGATAAGTTCTGAGAAACGCATCGTTAGGTGATTTTGTCATTGTGTAAACATCATGTTGTTTACTTCCACAAACCTAGATGGTATAGCCTACCAGTACACCTAGGCTATATGGTATAGTCTATTGCTCCTAGGCTACAAACTCGTACAGCATAGTACTGTCCTGCATGCTATAGACAGTTGGAACATGTAGACTTGTATAAACACTGCACACTTAACCTATACTAAATTTATTGAAAATATTTTTCTTGGCCAGGCGTGGTGGCTCATGCCTGTAATCCTAACACTTTGGGAGGCCTAGGCGGGCAAGTTGTCTGAGCTCAGGAGTTTAGACCAGCCCGGGCAACATGGCAAAACCCCATCTCTACTAAAAAAATACCAAAAAAAGTTAGCCGGGTGTGGTGGCATAGTCCCAGCTACTCAGGAGTCTGAGGCAGGAGAATAGCTTGAACCTGTGAGGCGGAGGTTGCAGTAAGCCGAGATCGCGCTACTGCACTCCAGCCTGGGTGACAGGGCAAGACTGTCTTGAAAATATATATATACATACACACACACACATTATATATATTATGTATTATATGTATTAGATATATTTTTTTCTTCAATAAATTAATCTTAGCTTACTGTAACTTTTTTACTTTATAAGTTTTTTTTTTTTTTTTTTTGAGAAACAGGGTCTGTCACCTAATTGGGAGTTCAGTGGCACAATCATGGCCCACTGCAGCCTTGACCTCTTAGGCTTAAGTGAACCTCAGCCTCCCGAGTAGCTGGTACTATAGGTGCGGGCCACCAACACTCAGCTAATTTTTAAATTTTGTAGAGACGAGGTCTTGCTTGTAGTCCAGGTTGGGTTTTTTAGATTTTTTTTTTTTTTTTTGGAGATGGAGTCTTGCTCTGTCGCCCAGGCTGGAGTGCGGTGGCATGATCTCGGCTCACTCCTCTGACTCCTGGGGTCAAGTGATTTTCCTGCCTCAGCCTCCCGAGTTGCTGGGACTACAGGCGTGCGCCACCACACCCAGCTAATTTTTGTATTTTTGGTAGTGACAGGGTTTCACCATGTTGGCCAGGCTGGTCTCAAACTCCTGACCTTGGGTGAGCCACTATATCTGGCCTTTATAAACTTTTTGACTCTTGTAATAACACTTAGCCTAAAATGCAAATGTATAGGTGTAGAAAAATTCTTTCTTTATATCCTTATTCTAGAAGCTTTTCTATTGTTTGTTTGTTTTGTTTTACTATTTACTTTTAAAACTTTTTCGTTAAAAACCATGGCACAAACACACACATTATGCTAGGCCTACAAAAGGTCAGGATCATCAGTCTCACTGTCTTCCACCCCCACTTCTCATCCCACCATTGTATCTGCTGTCTGTGGCTGACCAAAACATCATCATGTAGCACATGACTAGTGTGGCAAGTGCTCTGTTAGATGTAAGGCCATGATGCTAAAGCATCACAGGAGGGCATCTAACCCAGATTGGGGATGTCATGGAAGGCCGACATCCTGAGTTGAATCCTGCAAATGTAAAAACCAATAGGCAAAGAAGAGGAACAAAAAGGATTCCAGGACAAACTGAGGTCACATCTATGATCCTTGACTTTATTGTGTCTGTTTAAAGTATCTGCAGTAACCTGTATCAACTTAGTTTGTCAATGTATTAATACTAAATTTAGCTCCTTCACAGCAGTTGGAACTATGTGCTACATAAATTTCAGCTTCACCCAAGGAAGGGAAGGAGTGAAATACTAGTGAATAGGCAGTTACAGCAAAAGAAACAAAAAACATAAAAATTGAATAGCTGGCTCTGGTGAAATGAGCAAGGACTTTGGAGTCAAACTGGCCTGGATTTGAATCCTGATCCTATTGCTTGTAGCTGTATGATCTGGACAAATGACAGTAACTGTTTCTAACCTTGATTTTCTCATCTGTAAGATGCCAATTGTAACTCCTAAGGATACTGAGGATTTTTTAAAATCCGTGTACAGTTCCTGACCAGTGGTTTGTGCCTAATAACTTATTACAAATTATTACCCAGTAAAAACCTTGAGACAAGAGTGAAAACATAAAGCTAATTAATCCATTACTTGTTAGCAAGCAAACTACGTGCTTGAGAAAATTACTCAACTTCCATGTTTTACTTCCAGACAGTAGTTTGATTAAAAGAAAAAAAAAAAAAATCACAGTCCAGGCATGTGGCTCACACCCTGGCACTTGGAGGCCGAGGTGGGAGCATAGCTTGAGCCCAGCAGTTTGAAACCGGCCTGGGCAACATAGATCCTATCTCTACAAAAAAAAAATTGGCCCGGTGTGGTGGTGCATGCCTGTGGTCCCAGCTACTCAGGAGGCTGAGGCGAGAGGATCGCTTGAGCCCAGGAGGTTGAGGCTGCTGTGAGCCATGATCATGCCACTGCACTCCAGCCTGGACAACAGAGCAAGACCTGTCTCAAAAAAAAAAGAAAAAAGAAAATCAGTAAAAAATATGCCGAAATAGCTTCAGAGTAATTATGAACTGCCTTCCAAAAACCACTGTTTTGCACTTGCCTGCAAGAATAGGAAAAACAAAAGGATTGTAAGGTGGCAGGATGGCAGAACCAAACAAGAGTAGTACACCTTGGGGTTTTTTTGAAATATGGGTTGGGTTTTTGGGCTCTTGGTTGATTTAAAATAAAATTTAAATGCCTTCAGCGTCTGCGATAGGTGCCAACATGAAGCTACCGAGTTCCAGAGAAAGAGGGGAGAGCTGATCACTAATCAGTGCTGCGAGACTATCAAAGGGCCCTTCAGGACCTATCTGTTCTTTGTGTGTAAACAGTAACAATAAAAGAACACCAGTGTACCCACCGTATAGTTTAAAAATCAGGACTCAGCCTACTCTTTCCACCAACCGCGATCATGGTTTTCAAACGGAGGACCAACGGCGCTTTGCCACTGGGCCGCCAGCTGGGCCCTGCAGAGGGCCTACCAGACAATGAATCAGCTCCCTTGGAGAGGCGCCCGCGACCGCCCCACCAGCCCGAGAGCTATAATTGAACCTGGGGGACCCCTGCGGCGCCGGATCACGTGCCGTGGGCGCGCCACGCCTCCCCGAGGGCCGGGGGTGTCACGTGGGCGTGCGGCCCCGCCCCATCGCCCGGTCCGCGGCTAGGTGGGGCCTGGTGTTTGACCCGGAAGTGGCTGTCTTCGGCTGACAGCTGCTGATAAGGTGGCGGCAGCGAAGGCAGCGGCAGGTCGGGAGCAAGATGGCGCTGCGGCCAGGAGCTGGTTCTGGCGGCGGCGGGGCCGCGGGAGCCGGCGCGGGGTCCGCCGGAGGAGGCGGGTAGGTGTGAAGAGCCGGGCGGGAGCCCGCTGGCCTCCGCGGGGGCGGCGAGGGGCGCTTGGCAGTTATGGCAGTTTTCTCCAGCTCCGATCCTTCTCCTTGGAACTGGGCTGCGGGAGGAGGGTCATCCCCCGGGGACGCAGGCCGAAAGGGGCGTGTGGAGCCCGGGTGCTGGACGCTTGTGTTCCGGGATCAGTTGGGGGCGCCGGCCGCCTGGGGTCGAGCAGGGAGCGAGCGCGCGCCCAGTGTGGGAGGGGAGAGAAGATGAGGGTCCTCTTGGGGTGGGGTGGGGTGGGGGGGCGGCGGTGTAAATCAGGAACCGCGACTCCGCTCCTAGTCCTGGCTGCCTCTGAAGCGACCAGGGTCTTCCCTTTCCCTGGGCTTTCTAGACTTAACCAGATATGTTGGAGGGAGGGCTTTAAAAATCTGTTCACAAAGCTGGAGGACTGTTTCCAAGGGGGGTGTGTGTGTGGACGATTTGTCTCTTCCCCTTTTAGAGTGTCCTGTCCTCTTTATTTCCTTAACCCGCGACAAACAGCAGGAACATCTAAAGACCTCTGAATTAGTAATGGTCTTGAGATAGAGTTCTTGTCTTGTACACTAACTCTTAAGACTTGTCTCCTTTTTAAAAAGGCATTTAAAAACAAAGAAAGTGCACTGTTAAACAGCAGTTGCGCATTTATTAGAACAAAGCTTCCAGCCTCAGCCCTTAAACAAATCTGCCCTCTGCCACATTTCAGCCAAGAACTGCCGTGGTTCTTATACTCAGAATGGTAAGGGAGATGTAGATTTTACAAGTTGACAGATTCGTTATCATTTAAGGAAATATTTTATTCTGGGAAGTTTTCACTCCACTTCTATAATGACCTAGTCTGATTTTGTTTTACTAACCAACACATAACAGCACACACATTTGGAGGTAAAAGTAGCTTTGCATCTTCAGTATCCTAAATTATCTTTGGAAAACGAAGTGTTAGGTCTTTTTTTTTATATGCAGTGTTTCAATTTCGGAGTCGTGAACACTACAAAAGTGTAAGGTCCTTAAAGTTATCACCTCTTGCAGGTGCTTGTCAGGAAACGAGCAGTGGCTGTTCAATAAACCACCTGTGTGCAACCCCATTTTTCATATCCTCTGCACATCTTTAACTTTAGATTTTTAAACTTTTTGCTTTCTCTTTTGTTCTCTTCGTTCATTAGAGGGTTTTTTAAAAAATAAATACTTCGTATAAGCCAGTTTCTGGCTGGAGAAGAAACATATGTAATAATTTCCGTTCTATTTGTTTTTTCTTTCTCTTTTTTCTTTTTTCTTTTTTTTTTTTTTCTGGTTTTTTTGTTTTTGTTTTTGTTTTTGAGAGGAAGTCTTGCTCTGTTGCCCAGGCCAGAGTGCAGCGGCGTGATCTCGATCCACTGCAACCTCTGCCTCCTGGGTTCCAGCGACTCTCCTGCCTCAGCCTCGGAGCAGCTGGGATTACAGGTGCGCGCCACCATGCCCGGCTAATTTTGTTGATTGATCGATTGAGACAGAGTCTCGTTCTGTCACCCAGGCTAGAGTGCAGTGGCACGATGTCGGCTCAGTGCAACCTCGACCTCCCGGGTTCAAGCGATTCTCCTGCCTCAGCCTCCCAAGTAGCTGGGATTACGGGCGTGCGCCACTACGCCCAGCTAATTTCTGTATTTTTAGTAGAGACGGGGTTTCACCATGTTGGCCAGGCTGGTCTCAAACTCCTGGCCTCAAGTGATCCGCCCACCTTGGCCTCCCAAAGTTCTACAATTACAGGCCTGAGTCATCACGCCCGGCATCCTCTATTTATTTCCTATATGTGATTACAGTTTCTAAAATGTCCCTGGATGGCATTAATTTGATCAAGTATATGATTAATCATGGCACCAAGTTCTGGGAAAATGTAAAATTAGAAGAATTGATATCTAGGCCCAAATTTTTATTTACTTAAAAAATGTTTTTGGATGGGGAGGACCTCAGGTTCAGAAATTCAAATGCATTATTCCCTTTAGTTTATAGTATTTGAGTATCATTGGTCCATGGACACAAATTTTTTAAAGAAATATGGGTTGAATTTTGATAGAAATTAGAATGATTTTAAAATTTCCCTCCTTTGTAAATGTAACATCTGCATTCTGAAACTGTAAATGATATACGGGAGAGAAAGAAGTGGGTAAAATGATCCTTACCTTGAAAAATGTATGGTACATATGTTACATATATTGGCAACTTTCTGAGGCTGAGAAGCTGTATCCTCAATAGAAAAAGGAATATTATTTTTTTTTTTTAGAGAGTAATGGTAAAGGCTGAAGTTATTTTATTTTATTTTTAATTTTCTTTTTGCCACCCACCCTCCCTGAAATTATTTTATAAGGAAACTTAACATTATGGCAACCTAAGTATATTTGAAGAAAAAAAACCAGGTAACTTCTCTACACCTCTAATGGAGAAAATCCATGAACTATACCTGACCGTATTGTTTAGATACTTCTCTCTATTCTAAGAGGCTAAGCAAAACACAATAACATTTTCCAAATTTAATATTACCTTACTTTTGATTGGTGTCCTGAATGAGCTACTTTAGAATAAATGGTAGAGTTGTATAAAGGGCAAAATTTACCCGAGATGAGAAATATAAATTTTTTTTTTAATCAAGGCAGAAAAAAAAGTTGAAAGATCTGGATTAGTCTGTAGTCATTGAATGCTTACATGGGTAAGGTACTGTTCTTGATGCTGTAATGAATTAAAAAGACATCAAAACATGGTCCCATCCTTGGAGAATGTACAAAATAACTGTGGTACAAAGTAAAGGAGAACAAAGAGGTCATGTTCTTCTGGGATGTTATCATTTGTGAACTTGTCTGTTTTTTCCTGATCTTTTACAAGCTTTTAGAGGGCTTCCTCATCTTTTCTTCTTTCACTGCTTCTAGCACATTTTTGCACATAAAAAAATTCTGTAAATATTTGTGGATTCCAGCTCTATCAAAGGCAAAGAAGTGGTATTTCAGCTGGCCCACAGAGTTAGAGGAAGAGGAAGCGGTCAAGAGATAGTCATAGAGATGGGAAGGCCTAGTGAACACTAAGGAAACAACGTACCTGCAGTGCCAGATGACTGTGGCTCTGAGTGGCAGAGAAGAGTTTTGTGAGATAAAACTGCAAAGTAGAGTTGTGCCCAAACTAGAGAGGGCCTTGAGTTTAAACTAAGGAAATTCAGTTTCAGGGAAATCATTCCATAGTTTTAACTTCAGGAGTGCATCTTGCTAAAGGACCATTTAATTATTGTGTAATGGTCCATCATTTAGAAAGATGTCTCTCACTTGTGCTGCATCAGATGAATTAGAAACCAGAGTCTGGAGGTGGGGAGATCCATTAGGAAGTCTTTATGTAGGAGTCTGGGCCTGAGAATTGAAGCCTAGTGTCAAATCTAGGTTAGTAGCAAAGGTAACTGAAAAGGAGGGACGGATGAGATAGGTAAGTGACAGAGCTCTGCTTTCATACCGAGATGTCAGTAATATAAGAATGAGTGGTTTTATCTTTGAAATTAAATTGTTGGTCACCTTCCTGCCCAGTTTTTTGCCAAGCTTTTACTGTCTTATTAAGGCCTTAACTGCTTATCTAACCAGTCTTTAAGCATGTTGATATTAGTTGTCTAAACATTTCAGAGAAAAATATGAATTTTTCATAGGTCACTAAGCAGTTCAAGTTGCTAAATTCTTACTAGAGAAAGTCATGTTTGACAGTATTAATTTTGTTTTCAAGGTAACCTTTATACATCTGTTTATGTATTCATGTCTATGTGATTGTCTTAGCTGAGACTTTGGCAGACTTGATTCTACGTCCTCATTTGACAGAGGGGAAACCAGACAAGGGGTGAAGGAGATTGCACAGAGCTTCACAGTTACTTTATGGCAAAGCTGGAAGAAAGAAAACATAACACGAGTTTCCAATTCTTTTGAGCCACTAGGCCATATGACTAATTTAAATGTTTAAGCCTGATTTTTAAAAATCTTGACAGCTTGATTACTTAAATGTATTCATTGCTCCTAAATTTATCAATTTTAGCATATGAGTAATGTCTTTAAAAACTGAATACAGGCATACCTCATTGCAGTTAGCAGATACAGTTTTTTATAAATTGAATGTTTGTGGCAACTCTGCATCGAGTAAGTTTATCCGCACAATTTTTCCACAGCCTGTGTTCACTTCATGTCTCTGTGACATTTTGGTAATTCTCACAATATTTCAAACTCTTTCATTATTATTATTTGTTATGGTGATCTGTGATCGGTGATCTTTGATGTTACTAGTGTAATTGTTTTGGAGCACCACAAACCCAGCTCGTATAAGACAGCAAACGTAATTGATAAATGTTTTGTGTAGTCTAACTGCTCCACCTACCAGCTGTTCCCCTGTCTTCCTCTCCAAGGGCCTCCATATTCCCTGAGACATAACAGTATTGAAATTAGGCTGATTAACCCTCCAATGGCCTCTAAGTGTTCAAGTGAAAGGAAGAGTCGCACATCTCTCCCTTTAAATCCGAAGCTAGAAATGATAAAGCTTAGTCATTAAGTGTTGAAAGCTGAGGTGGGTCAAAAGCGAGGCCTCTTACACCAGTTAACTAAGTTGTGAATGCAGAGGAAAAGTTCTTGAAGGAAATTAAAAGTCCTATTCCAGGAAACACAAATGTTAAGAAAGTGAAACAGCTTTATTGCTGATATTGAGAAAGGGTGAGTGGTCTGGATAGAAGATTAAACCACCCTTAACATTCCCTTAAGCCAAAGCCTAATCTGAAGCAAGATCCTTAGTCTCTTCAATTCTGTGAAGGCTGAAGGCTGAGAGAGAGGTGAGGAAGCTGCAGAAGAAAGTTGGAAGCTAACAGGTCAGTTAATGAGGTTTAAGCAAAGAAGCTATCTCCATAACAAAAAAGTGCAAGGTGAAGCAGCAAATGCTGATGTAGAAGCTTTAGCAAGTTATTCAGAAGAGCTAAGATCACTGATGAAGGTGGCTACGCTAAACAATAGATTTTCTTTTCTTTTCTTTTTTTTCTTTTATAGACAGAGTCTCACTCCGTCACCCAGGCTGGAGTGCAGTGGCGTGATCTCGCCTCAATGTAACCTCCACCTCCCGGGTTCAAGTGATTCTTCTGCCTCAGCCTCCCCAGTAGCTGAGATTACAGGCACGCACCACCACGCTGGGCTAATTTTATATTTTTAGTAGAAATGGGGATTCACCATGTTGGCCAGGCTGGTCACATACTCCTGACCTCAGGTAATCCACCCACCTTGGCCTCCCAAAATGCTGGGATTACAGGCATGAGCCACCATACCTGGCCAGATTTTCAATGCAGAGGAAGATGCCATCTAAGACTTTCCTAGCTAGAGAGAAGTCAATGTCTGGCACCAAAGGACAGGCTGACTGTCTTGTTAGGGCCTAATGCAGCAGGTGACTTTAAATTAAACCAATACTCACCACTATGAAAATGTCAGGGCTTTTTAAAAGTATGCTAAATCTACTCTGCCTATACTCCATAAATTGGACCACAAAGCCTGGGTGACAGCACATCTGTTTACAGCATGGTTTACTGAGTATTTTAAGCCCATTGTTGAGACCTACTTCTCAGAAAAAAAGTTTCTTTTGAAAATGTTACTGCTTCTTGACAATGTGCCTGGTCATCCAAGAGCTCTGATGGCAATGCATGGGAAGGTTAATGTTCTCATGTCTGCTAAAACAGCATCCATTCTCCATGAATCAAGGAGTAATTTCTTCTTTCATCTCTTATTATTTGAGAAATTCATTCTAAGGCTGTATCTAAGGCTATAACGCCCATAGATAGTGATTCTTTTGATGGAACTGGGCACAGTAAATTGAAAACTTTCTGGAAAAGAATCACCATTATAATTTTTATGTTATTTATTGTTGTTGTTGTTGTTGTTATTATTTTGGAGAGATGAGGTCTCACTATGTTGCCCAGGCTGGTCTCAAACTCATGGGCTCAAGCAGTCCTCCCACTTTGGCCCCGCAAGTGCTGGGATTATAGGTGTGAGCCACCAGCCCCAGCCATTCACTAGATTCTCTAAAGAGTATCTAGAAACCTCCTTTTCAGATCCTTGACTCCTGGATTAAGAGCCTTTCTCACTCAGAAGTCTTCCTTGATTTGTCCCTTTTTCTTTCTAGGCTCAGAGAAAGAAGTCCCACTTCCTTTTCAAAGCAGATCCCTTTTGCTACTTTGTTTGTTTTGTTTTGTTTTGTTTTGAGACAGAGTCTCATTCTGTCGTTCTGCGTGCTCAGGCTGGAGTGCAGTGGGGCAATCTCAGCTCACTGCAACCTCCGCCTCCTGGGTTCAAGCAATTCTCATGTCTCAGCCTATTGGATAGCTGGGATTACACGCACATGCCACCACGCCTGGCTAATTTTTGTATTTTTAATAAAGATGGGGTTTTACCACGTTGACCAGGCTGGTCTTGAACTCCTGGCCTCCAGTGATCCGCCTGCCTTGGCCTCCCAAAGTGCTGGGATTACAGGCATGCACCACCTCATCTGGCCCCCTTTTGTTCCTTCGCGTGTTAATCCCATTTCCTTAAAAACCTTATAAATCAGTAGGTATGTATTTTGTCTCTTGAATTTTTTCTCCCTAGGGTCTCTTCCCCTTTCTTTGTTGAAACTAACTCACTTAACGATCACCATTTTTGAAAGCAGTGATTTATTTTTTAATCTTCATTCTCATCACTATTCTACAGCATTAGACATTGGTAACTACTACCTTATTGAAATGTGGTCCTTCTTCAGTTATAACTCTCAGTTATAAGCACTCCCTTGGTTCTCAATGACCATTTCCTACTCAGTTTTCACTATAAGAATTCTCCAAGTTTGTCCTTAGTTGTTTTGTTGCTGGATATGTGCCCTTGGCTATTTCATCTACAACCAGAGCTTAATTTTTTTTTTCTTTTTTTTTTTGAAACGGGAGTTTCACTCTTGTTGCCCAGGCTGGAGTGCAATGGCGCCATCTTGGCTCACTGCAACCTCCGCCTCCTGGGTTCAAGTGATTCTCCTGCCTCAGCCTCCTGAGTAGCTGGAATTGCAGGCATGCGCCACCACGCCCAACTAATTTTGTATTTTTAGTAGCGATGGGGTTTCTCCATGTTGGTCAGGCTGGTCTGGAACTCCCAACCTCAGGTGATCCATCTACCTCTGCCTCCCAAAGTGCTGGGACTACAGGCGTGAGCCACTGCGCCTGGCCAGAGCTTAACTTTTTAACCTTTATTTATTTATTTATATGAGACGGAATCTCACTCTGTCGCCCAGGCTTAACCTTTATTTAAAAGAGCCTAGGCCAAGTGCCGTAGCTCACGCCTGTAACCCCAGCACTTTGGGAGGCCAAGGCAGGCAGATCATGAGGCCAGGAGTTCAAGACCAGCCTGGCCATCATGGTGAAACCCTGTCTCTACTGAAAATACAATAATTAGCCGGGTTTGGTAGTGCTCGCCTGTAGTCCCAGCTACATAGGAGGCTGAGGAGTAGAATCACTTGAGCCTGGGCAGGCAGAGGTTGCAGTGAGCTGAGATCATGCCATCACACTCCGACCTGGATGACAAGAGCAAACTCCGTCTCAAAAAAATAAAATAAAAATAAAGTTGTCAGCTTAAAAAACCCTTAGAAGAGAGCTTTCTTATGCTCTAAAATGAGGACTTATTGTTTAATGGGTACAGAGTTTCTGTTTGGGATGATGGAAAAGTTCTGGAAATGGATAGTGGTAATGGTTGACAATATTGTGAATGTCCTTAATTATGCCATGGAATTATACACTTAAAAGTGGTTAAAATGATAGAATTTTATGTTATGTATAGTTACTACAATAACAATAAAACCTCTGACAACTTCATATAATATTCAAAATAAAATTAAACATTTTAAAGGCCCTTGACCAGGCGCGGTGGCTCACGCCTGTAATCCCAGCACTTTGGGAGGCCGAGGCGGGTGGATCACCTGAGGTCAGGAGTTCGAGACCAGCCTGGCCAACATGGTGAAACCCTGCCTCTACTAAAAATACAAAAAATTAGCCAGTCGTGGTGGCGGGCGCCTGCAATTCCAGCTACTCAGGAGGCTGAGGCAGGAGAATTGCTTGAACACAGGTGGTGGAGGCTGCAGTGAGCCAAGATCGCACCATTGCACTCAAGCCTGGGCAACAAGAGTGAAACTCCATCTCACGAAAATAAATAAATAATTAAAAATAGAAATAAAGGCCCTGTACAATCTGCTTGCTTTTAAATCATATAGTTAACATTTAACCTACATTCATTTCTCCAAACATCCCTGCATCTCTGCCTCAGAGCTTTTGCTCAAAATATATAGTGTGCTTCTATTTTCCTTTAAGATTCAGCTCCAGAGCTACTTCCATAAAACTTCTCAAGATATAGCCCATTAAAATTCATCTTTTTCTTCTCATCTCTATTGATAATTTGGACCTCGCTTATAGCAGTTAGCACATTTACCCTGTGGTATAGTTATTTGCCAGCATATGTGTATTTTTGGTTATAAGATTCCATCATTTCGTGTAGTTGACACTCAATAGATGTTGACTGAATTGAATCTAAACTCTCTCATTTTGTAGATGGGGAAATTGGAATCCAGAGAGGACACACAGTGACAGAGCCAGGACTAGTTTCAGGGTCTTCTGTCTTGTTTCAACAAGTTTCCGCCTGCAGTAGCATGCTGACATGCATCCTATGGACGCTCAGTGTACTGATGTTGAGCAGTTCAGTATTGTGGTGGGGAACAAACACCAGGTCCCATCTACGAGGCTTTTATCCATATAAAGAAGTACTCGTGTTGTTTGAAATCTTTGTGCATATGAAGATTATAATGTATTTTTATTCTGTTTTCAGCTTCATGTTTCCTGTTACAGGTGGGATAAGACCCCCTCAAGGTATGTGAGAGCTTAAGTTTTGAACTTTTATTTTTCACTCTTGTGTTTCTGAATCTGGGAATTAAATATGTAAATAGAAAATAAGTTCTGTTGCTGCTAAATAGAGTAAAATTTTCTACACTCTTAAACCTATATGTCCTATATGACAGCTACTCTTAAAATTTCTCAAAAATTATATAATTTGGGGAGGAATAAGGATCACTCCTCGTTTCTCCCAAACTTATATAAACATTATGTTCATAGATTGTTTAACCTCAGAGGTGAAAGAGACTTTTAGGACAAGAATGTTAAAGAACATGTGATAAAAATGAAACGAGCTGTAATTCACTTAATGATGTCTTTCTCCTTCTATCTAGTCTTCTGCTAGATTGTTAGTGCCACGTCTGTCTAATGCTCATCTAGCATTATCTGTAGCACCCAGCATGTTGATTTAGCATAATAGGTTATCTGTAGATGTTTGTTGAATGAATAAACAAACATCTTTAGTTGTTTCACACTGCTATTGTTTCTCTATATGATAGTATCTTATTATAATCATGTTTTATAAACATATAATTTTGAAATTAAAAGAGATCACATAGTCTGATTCAGCTTAAGTATTTAAGTCTCAGGATTTTGTTTGGTTTTTTATTTTTATTTTTATTTTTGAGATGGGGTCTCTTGCTCTGTTGCCCAGGCTGGAGTACAAGTGGCACAGTCATAGCTTACTGTAGCCTCAGCCTCCTAGGCTCAAGCATTCCTCCCACCTCAGCTTCCCAGGTAGCTGGGACCACAGGTGCTTACCACCATGCCTGGCTAATTTTTAAATATTCTGTAGAGACAGGGTCTCCTTATGTTGCCCAGGCTGGTATCAAATTCCTCGGCTTAAGCGATTCTCCTGCCTTGGCCTCCCAAAGCACTGGGATTATAGGCATGAGCCACCACATCCGGCCAAGTCTCAGTTCTAGTCCTAGAAATTTCTCTACTAAGTATACCTTTTCTCTCTTGGTCTCAGACTAGGACCCACCAATATCAATTCTAGCTTTATCTTCAAGGAAATAATAGTGAAGGAATATAATTTTGACCCATGCTGCCATGCAACTGGGACATAACAGTGAAGAAGGAATAGATCTGCCTTTCTCTGGCTTCTTTCCGCTCATCTCTCTCACTCTGACAGTCTTCCCTCTCCCCTCACACCAAGCTGCTTCTGAAAACTGGCTCTTCTTAAAAAGCCAGCGTTGATTGGTTGTCATAGATTTGCTAGAGAAACAGAGACTCCTAGGTCAGCAGTAGAGATAAAAGATAAAGAGCAGCTCAGTAGCAGGTGGTCAGTGGCTCATCCTGACTTTGTCTTCATTTATAATCAGTGATGGTGGTTGAGTTTCAGGTAAGGTTTTCCAAGGGTCAGTTGTATTCTTTTCACTGTGCTCACGTTTATGCATTATTTAAGCTATCTGTAATTAGATGTGTCCCAGATTGAGATCAAATGGTTTGAGATCTTTTGTTCTTTAGGAAGGTATTACAGAGTTATGTGTCCATTATCATGTTTGTTATTTTGCATTTCTATACACTTTCAAGTAAAAATATGCATATGGAGCAAAGGAACTGGACAAGAAGAGATCCCAAAGTGTTGCCTGATATTTTTTCTTAGGGAATTTGGAATTGGTTTGGAGATTTTTTTTTAGCAGTTGTTAGAATGGACTTTTTCATCATTTGGAGGCTTTAAATTATGCGTGGATCATTTCTGAAAACATATGTAAGAAACCGACAGCAAGGATGGCCACAAGATCATGAGTACTTGAACAGGAGACAGAGGAGAGAAAGAGACCTATTTTTTACTGTGTACACTTTTGTGCCTTGAAATATTATGCCAGATATCTGAGTTACCCATTCAGAAATAAAATAAAATCAATTAAAATGAATAAAACTTCAAGTCCAAAGAAATAAGACGGAAAACATCTTACTGTGGCTGTTTTCAATCTGTGTATTCTAATTCTCCCTGACACCTCGTGATCTTTGTACTTGGTGTTCTTTGGTCTGGAATATTCTTCCCAAATATCTGCATGGCTTGGTTCTTTATTTCCTTGAGGTCCTTGTTGAAATACTACCCTGTTGGTAAAACTTTTTCTGATTGCCCTATGTAAAATAACAACCACTCCATTCCCCCTTGCCCTGCTTTATTTTTTGCCCTAGCTCTTATCACCACCTGACATGTACTTATTTTTTTTGTTATCTATCTCTCCTAATTACAGTGTAAGTTCCATGAGAGTGAAGACCTGGTTTTGTTCATGGCTATGTCCCTAGAATAGTGCCTAATATAGAATAGGCTTCAAATACTTGAATAAGTGAATGGCCTACCTCTAATAACTGTTAGCCACAAACATGGGTGTCCATGCTTCTGAAATTAGGCTAGGTTATAAATAACCTGGAAGGTACACAAAAACCATAAGATAAACATGGTATAATTTCCTAGATCTTTAATTTTTCAAATTGACAGTTTGATATAAAGTTCCTTATGGTAGAACCAACATGGATGTAGTTTGAATGCAAAATTAGAATGAAATTTGTGCTCAGACTATGTAGGGATTTTGTTTTATTCACTTCTTGTGTACCAAGCACATAGAACTATGCCTAGCATATGGTAGGCATTTAGTATTTATTAAAATCCCAAAGGGATGTATATTCATTCACCTCTGCTCTTGGAGAAGTTTGGGAAACACTAGCCTAAATCATACATTCGTGACAGTTTTCTGCCATTGCACATGCTGATGGCTATTTTGTGGTAACTGTTATATTACCTATTCATGTAAGAAAAAGGAAGAAGAATAACATTTCTTTGAGCATAGTAAGTAAGAAACAGTTTTACAAATGAGAAACCAAGGCATAGAAAGAAGCAGATTGCCCAAGGTTCCAAAGTAGTATGTGTCATTTCTAGTTGGCTCCCAGAGTTCATGCTCCTTACTGTTATTTTGTTAGTTATCTGCTGCTGTGTAACAAATTATCCCGAACTTTAAAAAGTAAACATCTTATTATTTCATAGTGTGTCTGTGGGTCAGGAATCTAGGAGTAGCTCTGCTGGGTGGTTCAGGCTCAAGACCTCTTAGGAGATTGCAGTGAAGATGTCAGCCAGGCTTGCAGTCATCTGAAAGTTTCATGGAGATGCTGCCAAGGTGGCTCACTGAGATAGATGGCAAATTCATGCTGCCTTTTGGCAGAAGACCTCAGTACCTTACCACATGGATTCTCCATAGGTCTTATTGAGTATTTCATGACGTGGCAGTGGCTTGCTCCAGAGCAAGTGATCCAGAAGAACCAGGAGGAAACTACAGTGTCTTTTAAGAACTAGCCTTCAGGCCAGGCACAGTGGCTCACACCTGTAATCCCAGCACTTTGGGAGGCTGAGGCGGGTGTTGAGGTCAGGAGTTCAAGACCAGCCTGGCCAAGATGACGAAACCCCATCTCTACTAAAAAATACAAAAATTAGCCAGGCATGGTGGCAGGCACCTGTAGTCCCAGCTACTTGGGAGCCTTGAACCCAGGAGGTGGAAGTTGCAGTGAGCTGAGATCATGCCACTGCACTCCAGCCTGGGTGACAGAGTGAGACTCTGTCTCAAAAGAAAAAAAAAAATAACTAGCCTTCGAAGTTACATGCTGTCATTTCCACAGTATCCTATTGGTTATACTGATCAGCCCCATTCAGTATGGAATGGAACAACACACGGGTATGAATACCAGGAGACGGAGATCATTGGGAGGCCATCTTGAAGGCTGAGTACCCCAATTAGGCCATACTGTTTTTTAATATGCATACAAATTCCATAGAAGAGATATTATTGTCATTTTACAGATGAAGTTTTGAACTTGTTCAAGATCACACAGCTAAGTAAATGATGGAGTTGGAATTCATATTCACATCTGTCTCACTCAGGACCCTGTGCTTTTTCCATTACACTCTGCTTCCTGCCAAGTAACAAGTCCTTTAGGTACTTATGGTTTTAAGAAAATAAACTTTAAAACACATTGACTTTAATAATGTCTTTATATTTTCAGCAGGCCTGATGCCGATGCAGCAACAAGGATTTCCTATGGTCTCTGTCATGCAGCCTAATATGCAAGGCATTATGGGAATGAATTACAGCTCTCAGATGTCCCAAGGACCTATTGCTATGCAGGTACTTGCTTCTTTAGTTGGTTTCTTACAAGGTTATTGTTTGTTGTTACGTTTATATATCAAGAGCTACAGGCTAAGAGCTTAATGTTACAATTAGAAATAAGCATAAATAAATGGCTTCCTTCAAACTAAAATGATGATGTGTTCACCCTCCAAGAGTGAGGGAAAAGGCTAGGTGCAGTAGCTCATGCCTGTAATCCCAGCACTTTGGGAAGCCAAGGCGGGCAGATCACTTGAGGTCAGGAGTTTGAGACCAGCCTGGCCAACATGGCAAAACCCCATCTCTACTAAAACTACAAAAATTACCTGGGCGTGGTGGCACATGCCTATAGTCCCAGCTACTCGGGAGGCTGAGGCAGGACAATCCCTTAAACCCGAGAGGCGGAGGTTGCAGTGAGCCGATATCATGCCACTGTACTCCAGCCTGGGAAACAAAGTGAGACTCCCGTCTCAAAAAAAAAAAAAGGCCGGAGGAAAGAAAGGTTTTTGCTTTTGTACTATTAACAGCTATCTTTAAGGCCATATACTGTATTTCTTTTTTACCTAATACTTTATTTATTTTGGCTTTTTTCAACTTATATTTTAGATTCAGGGGGCACGTTTGTAGGTTTGTTACACTAATATATTGTGTGATGCTGAGGGTTGGGGTATGATGAAACCCATCACCCGGGTAGTGAGCATAGTACCAACAGGTAGTTTTTCAACCCTTCCCCCACTCTTTCTCCCGTCTTGTAGTCTCCAGTGTCTGTCGAGCCTATCTTTATGTCCATGTGCACCCAGTGTTTAGCTCCCACTGGTAAGTGAGAACATGCAGTATTCGGTTTTTTGTTTCTGCGTTAGTTTACTTATTTACCTAATACTTTAACATTTTCTATTTCTGTGTCTTTTGTTATACAGTATATACTTTTATACAGTAACACATGTATATAACTTATAAATAAGTAATATTAGGAGTTCACGACCAGAATTTTAAGTTGAAACCATTGTTGTTTTGAAGTCAATTATGCAAATAAAGCTTCTGTTTTGTGTTTAAAGGGTCAGGAAAACTTCCAGCATCATTTTTTATCCGTCTCTAGAAGGAAGGGAATACATTGAGATTTTGTAGGTTTTTAATTCATGTTAAGCTAGCTTTCACTAGGCTGTGCTGCAGAAACAGTCCCCAGATCTCAGTGACTTACAAAAGTTTATTCCTCACTCGTGATACATATCCTTATGGGTTAGTGCTGACTCTGCTCCATGTTTTCTTTATCCTAGGACCCTCAGCCAGGACATCCTAGGCTCTTGGCATAGGAAAAAGAGATGGCCAAACCCTGTGATGTCTTTTAAAGTTAACACTTGGAGGTAGCATTTATTAGTCACTTCTGCTCACCAAAGTAATGTGGCCTTAACATCAATAGGGGAGGAATATACCAGGAGGAATGTAAACCACATAGGGATGTGTAGTTCTCTTAGAATAAAGGCAGCAAATGGCTGGAAGCAGTGGCTTACACCTGTAATCCCAGCACTTTGGGAGGCTGAGGTGGGCAGATGATGAGGTCAGGAGATCGAGACCAGCCTGACCAACATGGTGAAAGCTCGTCTCTACTAAAAATACAAAAATTAGCCAGGCTTGGTGGTGCATGCCTGTAATCCCAGCTACTCAGGAGGCTGAGCAAGAGAATCACTTGAACCCGGGAGGCGGAGGTTGCAGTGAGCTGAGATTGTGCCACTGCACTCCGCCTGGGTGACAGAGTGAGACTCCATCTCAAAAAAAAAAAAAAAAAAAAAAAAAGAATAAAGGCAGCAAATAACTAAAAACAATCTTCCATAGAATACAATGTATTTTAAATTAAGACTTCCTAAGCTTAATACTGAATCTTAATAACAATTGATACAAATTTTAAATCATTAATTTTTACAGTAAACATTATTTTATGACTTACACAATTATCTGAAAAATGTTTTTAGAGTTTGAAACAACCAAAAACAGTAAGAGTCTGTAATATGCAGAACAATAAGAAAAAAGTAAACTATGAGAGTTGTTAGTACCTTAATAATGTCCCTGAATATCAGAAGCTTGTGTGTTAATGATTCTAAGACAAAACAGCCAAAGTCTTTTTCTTTAACCTTTCATCTTGCTGACAGGCATTATACTGTTTGGAAACTGCTCACCATTTTTTTTTTTTTTTTTTTTTGAGACAGAGTTTTGCTCCTGTTGCCCAGGCTGGAGTGCAATGGCACGATCGTGGCTCACTGCAGCCTCCGCCTCCCAGGTTCAAGGGATTCTCCTGCCTCAGCCTCCCAAGTAGCTGGTATTACAGGCGTGTGCCACCACACCCGGCTAATTTTGTATTTTTAGTAGAGATGGGGTTTCGCCACGTTGACCAGGCTGGTTTCAAACCCCTGACCTCAGGTGATCTGCCTGCCTCGGCCTCCCGAAGTGCTGGGATTATAGGCATGAGCCACCACACCTGGCCGCTGCTCACCATTTTTTAAGGAGAAAAACATCCAGATTTTATTTTCCCCCCGCCGAAACTCAATAGCCCTAACCAACCAGGGACATACATGAAGCAAACCCATTGTTCCTTTAATTATCTCTTAAGTCTTTGGAGATAAAAGTGATGATTCAGATAAAAGTCAACATAAAAAAAATTTAGTCTTTTTTTTTTTGAGACAGAGTCTGGCTCTGTTGCCCAGGCTGGAGTGCAGTGGTACAATCTCGGCTTACTACAACTTCTGTCTCCTGGGTTCGAGCGATTCTCCTGCCTCAGCTTCCTAAGCAGCTGGGATTACAGGTGCATGCCACCACATCTGGCTAATTTTTGTATTTTTAGTAGAGACAGCATTTCATAGTGTTGGCCAGGCTGGTCTTGAACTCTTGACCTCAAGTGATCCACCTGCTTTGGCCTCCCAAAGGGCTGGGATTACAGGTGTGAGCCATCGTGCCAGCCAGAAATTTAGTCTTGATTATTATTATATTATTATTGATTATTATAATCTCTCCCTTCCCCAAAACACATAAAAAGAAAACACTCCTCATGATGTACAATACATTTTAAAATTATTATTCTGAAGCATTTCAAACATCTAGGCAAGTTTAGAGCACATGATGGACATGTGTAAACCTGTTGCAAACTGTTGTGTTATTGTAAGAAATAATAGAAATCCTTTGCCCAGTTCCCATATTGGTAAAACTTGTAGAACTATAGTAACACAACCAGCATATGGACATTGGCACAGCTGAGATACAGAACATTTCCATCTCCTCAAGGATCTCCTCACGTTGCCCTTTTGTAGCTGTACTCACTTCCTTCCTGCCCCACTTTACCCCTTTTGCATTCACTAGTGTGTTCCCCATTTCTATAATTTTGTGTTTTCAAAAATGTTATATAAATTGAATCATTAACCTTTTGGGCTTGGCATTTGTCGCTTAGAATAATCCCTTCAGATTCATCCAAATTGTTGCATGTATCAGTAGTTCATTTTTTTATAATTGATGAATAATAGTCCATGGTGTGGATGTATGACAGTTTGTTTAACTTTTTGCTCACTGAAGGACATCAGAGTTGTTTACAATTTTTGGCTATTACAAATAAAGGTTTTTGCGTGAACATATGTCCTCATTTCTTGGGATAAATGCCCAAGAGTGCAATTACTGGGTTGCATGGTATTGCATTTTTAGTTTTTTAAGATGCTGCCAAACTTTTTTCCAGAGTAGCTGTACTATTTTACATTCCCACCGGGAATGTATCAGAGGTTCAATTATACTGCATCCTTACCTGCATTTAGTGTCATTATTTTTTGTTTAGCCATTCTCACAGGTACATTGTAATATCTCATGGTTTTAATTTGCATGGTTTTAATGTGCAGATGATGTTGAGCATCTTTTCATTTGTTTATTTACCATCATTATATTTTCTTCAGAGAAATGCCTTTTCATAGCTTCTGACCATTTTCTAATTGCATTTTTTGGTATTTTACTATTGAATTTTGAGAGTTCTTTATATCTTTTAGGTACTAGTCCTTTGTCAGATATGTGGTTTACAAGTATTTTCTTCTTGTCTTTAGCTTGTCTTTTCACCCTCTTAACGGGGTCTTTCACAGAGCAAAAGTCCAATTTCGATGAAATTTAATTTACCAGTTTTTCCTATTATGGATCATGCATTGGTATAACTCTAAGAGTTTATTGCCTTGCCCTAGATTCTGAAAATTTTCTCTTATTTTTTTCTAAAAGTTTTATAGTTTTAATTTAAGTCCGTGCTCCATTTTGAGTTAATTTTTGTGTAAGATCTAAGACTTAGATTGAGGTTGTTTTTTATCTCTCTCTTTTTACCTATGCAAGTGTGATTGCCCCAGCAACATTTGTGGAAAAAGCTATTCTGCTTCCGTTGAAATGCTTTCACATTTTTGTCAAAAATCAGTTGGGCATGCTTGTATGGATCTTTCTCTGGGTTCTCTGTTCTATTGTTTTACGTATATGCCTGTTCCTTCACCAATAACACAGTCTTCATGATGGTAGCTATACGATAAGGTTGATTCCTCCTACATTCTTATTCTTTTCAAAATTTAACTATTCTGGTTCCTCTGTCTTTCCATATTAATTTTGGGATAGTCTTGTCTATCTTTGGAAAAACTCTTGCTGGAGTTTTGATAGGCATTGTGTTAAACCTCTGTATGAATTTAGGGAGAATTAATGTCTTCCAGCATATCAATATGGGATGTCTTTTCATTTGTTTAGATCTTTGGTTTCTTCTATCAGAAGACTATGTAAACTATCATTTACATAGTTTTCAGCATGAAAGTCACATCCATGTTTGGTTAGATTTACATCTAAATATTTTGATTTTTTGAGTAATTATAGTGGTGTTTTTTTAATGTCAGTGTTCATGTATTCATTGCTAGTATATAGAAATACAATTGATTGTATATGTTTGTTTTGTATCCTTCAACCTTACTGAACTCATTTTATTAGCTCTGGGAATTTTTTTTGGATTCCATGGGATTTTTTATATGGGTAGTCATGTCCTACCTTTATCAAATTTTAACATGCCACGTTTGCTTTACATTTTTTTAAAGAATTGAAAAATACTTTCCTTCCTCTTCTTCCTCAGAGGTTGTTATCACTATCATGAATTCAGTGTTTATAGTTCTCGTATATATTTTTTTACTACTCTGTCGCCCAGGCTTGGAGTGCAGTGGCGCGATCTCGACTCACTGTAAACTCCACCTCCTGGGTTCAAGCAATTCTCCTGCCTCAGCATCCCTAGTACCAGGGATTACAGGTGCCCGCCACCTTGCTCAGCTAATTTTTGTATTTTAGTAGAGATGGGGTTTCACCATGTCAGCCAGGCTGCTCTCGAACTCCTGACCTCAAGCAATCCACCCACCACCGCCTCTGAAAGTGCTGGGATTACAGGCATGAGCCACTGTGCCTGGCCATATTTTTATACTTTTATTATTTTATGTATTTGTATACTCATGAGCAATATATCGTATTTTCTAGGTTCTAAATTTTACGTATGTACCCTTCAAATTCTTGACTTTTTAATGTAACATTGTTTTCCTCCAAGATTTATCCCTGTTGTAAAATTATGCCAAGTTCGTTCATAGTAGCTGCTGTGTGGTATTTCATAGAGTGATTATATGTTGTTCTATTGACAGACATTTAAATTGCTTCTAATGTTTTGCTGTTTTGATCTAATTGATTTCTGAGTGTTCATTATATATTCTAGATTCTAATCCTTTGTAGTTACATGTGTTGCCAGTATCTTCTCCTAGTCGTTGGCATCTCTTTTAATTTTGTTTATAGTGTCATGTTGTGTCGAAATTTAGACAGATGGATAAATCATTTCTTTTTTTTTCTGACTTATCTAAGACATTCTTCCCTCTCTGTATCTTCTTATTTAAAAAATGTTAAGTTTCTTTTCTTTTTTTTTTTGAGACAGAGTCTCGCCCTGTTGCCCAGGCTGGAGTGTGGCACAATCTCAGCTCACTGCAACTGCCGCCTCCCGGGCTCAAGTAATTCACCTGCACCATCATGCCTGGCTAATTTTTGTATTTTTAGTAGAGATGGGATTTTACCATGTTGTCCAGGCTGATCTGGAACTCCTGGCCTCAAGTGATCTGCCTGCCTCAGCCTCCCAAAGTGCTGGGATTACATGTGTGAGCCAATGCGCCTGGCCTGTCTTTTCAAATTAAGTCTCTAACCTACCTAGAATTGTTCTTTAGAATCAGTGTGAGGTAGAAGGATATAATTTTATTATGTTCCATTGTAGTCAGTTGTTCCCAAATCATTTATAAATAGCCTTTTTTTTTTTCCTTTTTGAGTCAGAGTCTCATTCTGTCGCCCAGGCTGGAGTGCAGTGACGCGATCTTGGCTCACTGCACGCTCCGCCTCCCGGGTTCACACCATTCTCCTGCCTCAGCCTCCCAAATAGCTAGGACTACAGGCGCCTGCCACCACGCCCGGCTAATTGTTTGTATTTTAGTAGAGATGGGATTTCATCGTGTTAGCCAAGATGGTCTCGATCTCCTGACCTTGTGATCTGCCCACCTCGGCCTCCCAAAGTGCTGGAATTACAGGTGTGAGCCACCACGCCCGGCCCTAAATAGCCCATTTTTAATTTATTGATTTCTATGATTATTCCTGTAATATCACATTTCTTTATATGCTTTGGATTAATTTCTGAGCTCGTGTATTTGTCCCATTGCTGTATCTGTCTTTCCTTGCATCAGTAATTATCTTATGCCTTGATTATCTAGCCTGAAATAAGCATTGATATCTGGTAGTATGGATCATCCTTCTTCTTTTACAGAATTATAGCTGATTTGTGGTCCTTGCCCTTTAGTATAATTTTAAGATCAACTTGTCAAAACAAAACTGTTGGGGCTCTGACTGAAATGGACACTTTTACTCTTTTAGTCTTAACTGTCATACTATACTTCTCAATTTATTGAAATCTTAAGTGCCATCAGTAGTTTATCAAATGTATCTCAGATTTCTGAGTTCTTTCTTTTGTTATGTCATCCATTCAGTATATAATTAAAGACTAGTATCTCTTAACCTTTTAGTTTATTTAGATTTCGAAAGTCTATTAAAAGTTAGACAGTCCCTCCTTTCCAGGTGTAGGGGAAACACAAAATGCCGTTTAGTAAATTTGAATGTTCCTCAAGAAAGGAGTTTGTAAGTAAGAAGGCAATATGCATAACACCTTTCTTTCATTCTTTATTATTTTTGTAGAATACTTTGCCTTATTTTTAATCTCTATGATTTGGGTAGTTTCTTTTGTATTTTATATACTTTGGGTGAAATGAGTAAAAAAAAAAAAAAAAGAAAAATTTAATTCTAGGACTGTGATACTAATTTTTAGCAGCAAGAGATCAATACTATGATTTAAAATAAGTATACACAGCTATCTCCACCCAAGATTTAGAATAGAGAATGTTAGCAATAAACCAATATTGTGTGTAACTCCAGTTGTAGAGTGCTAGAAACCCTCCAAAGGCATTCCAAGCTGGCTGGGCATGGTGGCTCATGCCTGTAATCCCAGCACTTTGGGAGGCCAAGGTGGGTGGATCACTTGAGGTCAGGAATTCGAGACCAGCCTAGCCAACCTGGTGAAACCCCATCTCTACTGAAAATACAAAAATTAGTTGGGTGTGGTGGCACATGCCTGTAGTCTCAGCTACTTGGGAGGCTGAGGTGGGAGAATCACTTTAGCCTGGGAGGTGGAGGTTGCAGTGAGCTGAGATCGCACTAGTGCATCCCAACTTTGGTGACAGAGTGAGACCCTCAAAAAAAAAAAAAAAAAAAAAGAATTTAAAGTGAATCCTCAATGTTTTTCTCTCCAGCATGGTTCAGTGGTTTTTGTATAAGCATGGAGAAGTCGATTAGTTGAGTCTAATCAGGGGTGAAGTTTCCCAGGAGACCATGTTAAGGAATTGACAATTAAGGGAATTAAGGATATTTACAAGGGCATTTAATATGGAACCCTAGAATCTAAGTTGAGCAAGAAGGGAAGTGAGGATATAATGAAGATGATTAATCATGAGAAAAGTGGCAAAATTAACAGGTGGAACCTACAAAATAAGCTCAGGGAAAAAAAATAAATTAACAGGTGGGAGATATTAATGAGATAGGAGAATTACTGGTCTAGATGAGCTAGAAGGATAGGAGGTGGTGGTCAAGTGTCGGGATGCCTAACATCCAGATTTTGGACATGACGCAGTCTTTGGTGCAGATAGATCACGGGTATTACCATGGAATGGGAAGCTGGAATTGTATGTTGGGCATGATTGTGATGAGGAGGCTAAAGACCTGGAAGCCCACAGTGTCGGGTGAGTTACCATGTGGGTGATGGTTGATGTTACCAAGAGCAGTTTGGGGTAGAATGGAAGACAGCAAAGTCTGAAGTGTTCAACGGAAGAATGAGGAAGTTGAGCGTCAGTAGATGACATGAACAAGATCGGATAGTAAATGATGAAGTCTGTTAGTGGGAAATTAAAATGTATTCAGGTTTTTGAAGGTAGAGAGAGGAGAAAAGGTTTAGAAGAAGCAAGGAGGAATATTCCCCACTTACAGGAAATATAGAAGAGAAGTAGCAGTCTCCAAATGAGAGTGTTTCACGGACAGACTTTAGTTAGGGACAGAAGGGGAACTTTTCAGGGAGAAGGTTGAGTAGTAGAAGAGTTTTCACTCATTAAAAATTAGCCATTTAAGTATTATCATTGTCATCATTCTTAATATTAGATTTTGAGCCAGGTGCCATCGATGGCACACGCCTATAGCCCTAGCTACTCTGGGGCTGAGGCAGGAGGATCTCTTGAGCCCAAGAGTTGGAGGCTGCAGTGAGTTGTGATTGCGTCTTTGCACTCCAGCCTGGGTGACACAATGAGACCCTGTCTCTAAAAACATAATATTATTAAATTTTGTGATTAGCTATTGTGTTATTCTTATTTCTGGACACTTTAACAAGCTTTATAATGTTGTATTATGTCATTTTTTATTGAATATGTGTCATTTTCTATAAAAGTTTGACTATTAGGGCTTTGATAACATCAAAATATTCATTATCCTCTCATATATATTGGAAAATCAGATTTAATTTCATTTGTGGTATGTTTACCATATGCCAGGCTCTTACCTATTATTGCAGATATGAAAATATATAATACCTCTTCTCAAAGAGGATTAGTGAGCTCACAAGAATGTAACTTGTGGGCATATAGTTCCATAACACACCAATCAGACTATTAGCAGTGGTCACCTCTGGGACAGTGAAGGGAACGGAGGGGTTAGATATTAAGGGGAGCCTTCCATTTTTAGCATCTTTTAATATAATATATTTCTTTGTATATTTACATCTTTTATTTATTTGCATCTTTGCATCTTTTAATACAATATATTTCTATTTTTTACAAATAAAAGTATTAAGATAGAATTTATGGATGTCACATTTTTGTGTGTGATAATTAAAGGGATAAATTGTGTTTTTTAAGCCTTTGTCTATTTCTTCTAGGCAGGAATACCAATGGGACCAATGCCAGCAGCGGGAATGCCTTACCTAGGACAAGCACCCTTCCTGGGCATGCGTCCTCCAGGCCCACAGTATACTCCAGACATGCAGAAGCAGTTTGCCGAAGAGCAGCAGTAAGAGATCACCAGAATTAAAGGATAACAAAGATACATTATAGCATCTATCTTAAGAATTGTCTAATGATCTCTAGTGCAGATTTGAAACTAAAACAGTCAAAAGTTGTCTTTAAAACTCTTAAGGCCTGGCCCAGTGGTTCATGCCTATAATCCCAGCACTTTGGAAGGCTGAGGCGGGCAGATTGCTTGAGCCCAGGAGTTCGAGACCAGCCTGAGCAACATGGTAAAACCCTGTCTCTACAAAAAATACAAAATATTAGCCAGGCTTGGTGGTTCATGCCTGTAGTCCCAGCTGCTCAGGAGGCTGAGGTGGGAGGATCACCTGGGCCCCGAGGTTGAGGCTGCAGTCAGCCGTGATCATGCCATGGTACTCCAGCTTCGGTAACACAGTGAGACCCTGTTTAAAAACAAAAAAACAAAAAAGCCTCTTTAAACTACCATTATTATAAGTTTAGAGTCAAAAAGGACCTTAGAGATCCTCTAATTCAACCCTCTTGTTTTATATCTAGTGAAAGTGAAGTCCAAGAAAATGAAACAACTTGTCAGTCCAGGTTACACAGTTATCAGCAAAGCCTGGACCCAAAGGCAGGCTTCCTGATTCCCAAATCATTACTCTTTCTGCTGTATGACACTGCCTTCCCAAGCAGGTTCTTTTTTAATATGCAGAGCAAAGTGTGTTCTTATGTTTGTCTGCCTGTTTTTTGAGAATACTTTTGTATGCAAAAGCTTGTTTCCTCCTCTTGCAAATTAGATGAGAAATAAATTCATATACATAATTTAGGTAAATCATTCTTTAGACTCATGTCAAATATTTTGGAATTAATATAGTGAGGAAACAGGATTGTCATAAGAAAACTGGATATTTAGCAATGAAATTTACACTTCTGGAAGTGCAACATGATATTGCTGAAACTGTTAGAAATCTGAATATCAAACACAGTGTATAATCCTGGGAGCTGGTTCTTTATTAGTTCATTTTTCCTTCAGGAAACGATTTGAACAGCAGCAAAAACTCTTAGAAGAAGAAAGAAAAAGACGCCAGTTTGAAGAGCAGAAGCAAAAGCTCAGACTTTTGAGCAGTGTGAAACCCAAGGTAGTATTTCAATACTTCTCTTCACCCAGAACATACACACCCTGAATGTGCCTCTTCCCACTCATTGAGTGGATTTTGTCACTGGGGCACCAGCCCAAGCTGAGGCTGTGATTGATTCTTCTCATTTCGGTTTATCTAATTCCTAATGTGAAGGATTTTTCATTTTCTGTAAAGATACAGTGCTGTCAGTGAGAATAGGGTATCAGCCATTATCTTCTCAACTCTTTTTTAGTATCATGGCAATGTTTGTAATCTTTTTCTTGGGAAGCAGTAATCCTGAATTCAGTGATATTTCATATTTCTCTTAGAGCCTTCACAGGACACTTAATATCAAACAAGTCTATCCTAAAGTATTTATACACTGGCCTTGTTAATGTTTTTATTTTCTGTGGAGTGTCATTGTTTAATCATTTACCAACGTCTTTCTGACTTGGAGAATTCATTATCAGAAGTATGTGGTAAAAATATTGGAAATAGATGAATATCTGTGCTTTTCTTAATTTGGGAGGGTTTAGGATACAGTGAGGGATAAGTAAACAAATATACATATATTTATTGTCTCTTAGACAGGAGAGAAGAGTAGAGATGATGCTTTGGAAGCCATAAAAGGAAATTTAGATGGGTTTTCCAGAGATGCAAAAATGCACCCTACTCCAGCATCACACCCCAAGAAACCAGGTAGTTTTAAGAGGCATTACATTTTTCTTTTCTGGGAAGGTGATTTATGTAGTCCCTGTTTCTTTACATCGCCATTATATGTGTATGTGAAAAGTCAATGTAGAACTCTTCCTTCAAGCTAAGTACAGATTTGGATGTTCTCAAATATACAGTGGCTTAAGAGCTCTGGTCTGGATAACAACTGTCTTGGGAGGAAAAAACCTCTTTGTCTTCTAATTAAATATCAGTATGACAATTTCACCTGTAAGTTTTCTGTATATAAATATGTTAACATTAGTAAAATCTATTCACTCAGAGCAAATGTAATAAAGGAGTTTACCATTTAATTCTCATTGTTTTATAGTAATTTTTATGAACTAGCTCTGATTTCATTACTTAATGTGATTAAACTTACAAATTCTTAAAATGCCTCATTTTAAAAAATCATGGGTGTAATAATGCTCTTCTTGAAATTTTAGTTTCCCTAATGCATTTCTTTGTAATTTTTATCATCATTTATTGTCAGGTAAGCAAAAAGAAATGTGCCTGTTTTAGAGTAGGGTAAAGGGATTGGGGAGTGGGGTTTGGTTGTTCTTTTGAACATTTAGCTGTTGAAATGAGTCTTGTATTTGCGTAATTGTTACCACATTATTTTTAAAAATTCAACATTTCAAGCCGGGCGCCGTGGCTCATGCCTGTAATCCCAGCACTTTGGGAGGCCGGGGCGAGTGGGATCACCTGAGGTCAGGAGTTTGAGACCAGCCTGGCCAACATGGTGAAACCCTGTCTCTACTAAAAATACAAAAAATTAGCTGGGCATGGTGGTGCATGCCTGTATTCCCAGCTACTCAGGAAGCTGAGGCAGGAGAATCACTTGAACCCGGGAGGCGGAGGTTACAGTGAGCCGAGATCATGCCACTGCCCACTCCAGCTTAGGCATCAGAGCAAGACTCCATCTCAAAAAACAAAAAAAACCAAATTCAACATTTTGACATTTTATCAGCTGATTCCAAGAAAACATACCTAATAGGTGAACAGTTTTCATAAATCATTTAGCCAGCCAAGAAAGTACTATCTTCTGCTGGAAAATGTTGCATTGATAAATTTTATCTTGAACCCTTGTATTATAGTACCTTTCATGGGTGATATCAAGAGGGAATAATCACTAGCATATAACCAGTTCTTGATTTTTCCGGGACAACTTTGACTCTGTTCTGTTAATTTCACTTAAGATTCCCATTCCAAAAGTATGCCCCAAAATAAAATATACAAGATTGAAAAGAAAACAGATATTAGCAATCAGGCTGAGATTAGAAAGGAAAAACATATCTAAAAATGAAAATTATAAGCCGAATAAGCTAGTCAAGAAGTAATTTAGGAATATATATTAGAAGTTAATACTAAAACTAGACCTAGGCTGGAGGTTAGGAAAAGTAGAGAAAGGCAGTCAGGAGTTCAAGACCAGCCTGGCCAACATGGTGAAACCCCATCTGTACTAAAAATACAAAACATTAGCCAGGCATGGTGGCACATCCCTATAATCCCAGTCACTTGGTAGGCTGAGGCAAGAGAATAGCTTGAACCTGGGAGATGGAGGCTGCAGTGAGTCAAGACTGTGCCACTGCACTCCAGCCTGGACAACAGAGTGAGACACCATCTCAAAAAAAAAAAAAACCAAAAACCTAGTTCTAAAGTATTTATAAAAAGAGTTTCCAACCATTCTACCACCAAAGGCACCTTTTAAATTTCTCTTTATAGATTGTTTATCTTAAAATACTGAATACTGAATATACAAACTATATTGATCATATAAGTTTTTTTTTGAGACAGGGTCTCATTCTATTGCCCTAGTGCGGTGACACGATCACAGTTCACTGCAGCCATGACCTCCCAGGCTCAGACGATCCTGTCACTTCAACCTCACGAGTAACCGGGACTACAGATGCACACCACCACGCCTAGCTAATTTTTGTATTTTTTGTAGAGACGGGATTTCGCCATGTTGCCCAGGCTAGTCTCAAACTCCTGGGCTCAAGCAGTCCACCTGCTTTAGCCTTCCAAAGTGCTAGGATTACAGGTGTGAGCAACTGTGCCTGGCCCATCATTTAACTTTTATACTTCTTTTTAATCATATACATAGCTGCTAGAGTTGGTATGGGCCAAAATATATTCCACGTAGAATTCACACATTCCAGCCAAATGCAAAGAAACATTGGTTTGATCTTTACAGTATATCCCAAGGAAATAGGGTCCATTTAAAAAATATTTTAAGTAGCTGGGAACCCAAATTGAGAACTTAAATCCAGTCTTGGTAATTGTTGGGAGGCTTGGAATACAATGTGGGAGGGCTTTTTCTTTTTTAAACAAACTTAATTAAGGCAATAATTTTGCATATTTTGCATCTTTCTTAGAACTTTCAGTGCATCCAGGTTTTATCACATTGATCCTAAAGGAGGAAAGAAGTATGCAGGGTCTCCATTTTTCAGATAAGAGCCATTTCTTAAAAAAAAGACTACTCCTGAGCTTCAAGTCAGTGACAAAAAAAAAAGACTGCTTATTGTGACAACTGACTTTAGTCATATTAAAGAAATTCAAAGTAATTTAAAATGTGGGGAGGCCGGGTGCGGTTGCTCAAGCCTGTAATCCCAGCACTTTGGGAGGCCGAGGTGGGTGGATCATCTGAGGTCAGGAGTTCAAGAGCAGCCTGACCAACATGGCAAAACCCTGTCTCTACTAAAAATACAGAATTAGCCAGGTGTGGTGGCGCATGCCTGTAATCCCAGCCATTCAGGAGGCTGAGGCAGGAGAATCTCTTGAACCCAGGAGACGGAGGTTGCTGTGAGCAGAGATCACGCCATTATACTCCAGCCTGGGTGACAGAGCCAGACTCTGTCTCAAAAAAAATAAATAAATAAAATGTGGGGCCAGGCGTGGTGGTGCACACCTGTAATCCCAGCTACTCGGGAGGCTGAGGCAGAAGAATTGCTTGAACCTGGGAGGCAGAGGTTGCAGTGAGCTGAGATTGTGCCACTGCACTCCAGCCTGGGCGACAGAGCTAGACTCCATCTCAAAAAAACAAAAACAAAAACAAAACAAAGAAGGCGAGGCGTGGTGGCTCACGCCTATAATCCCAACACTTTGGGAGACCAAGGCAGGCAGATCACCTGAAGTCAGGAGTTCGAGACCAGCCTGGCCAACATGGTGAAACCCCATCTCTACTAAAAATACAGAAATTAGCTGGGCGTAGTGGTGGGCACCTGTAGTCCCAGCTACTTGCGAGGCTGAGGCACGAGAATCGCTTGAACCTGGGAGGCAGAGGTTGCCGTGAGCTGAGATTGTGCAACTGTACTCTAGCCTGGATGACAGAGGGAGACCCAGTATCATAATAATAATAATAATAAATGTGAAGAAGCAACAATAAAATAGTATTGTTAATGAGCTTCATGTTAAATGTAGCCCCAGTAGAGCAGGTTTATTACATAAGTGAATTTTACATTTAACAATAAAAAGCCACAGTGACATTTATATCCTTTAGTGCCAAAGATCTTTTAAAGGTAGTTGTAGTCTTCAGGCAGGGTTTACTTTCTTAAATTGACTATAGTTGTTTGATTCAGCTCTTTATGATATCCTAATGTTGATGCTTTTCACAAGAAAATATCACCTTAATAATGTGTTTAATGTTCTTGTCTTGGCCAGGCATGGTGGCTCATGCCTGTAATCCCAGTGCTTTGGGAGGCCAAGGTGGGTGGATCAGCTGAGGTCAGGAGTTCAAGACCAGCCTGGCCAATATGGGGAAACCCTCGTCTCTACTAAAAATACAAAAATTGGGCTGGGCGTGGGGACTCACACCTGTAATCCCAGCACTTTGGGAGGCCAAGGCAGGTAGATCACGAGTTCAGGAGTTCGAGACCAGCCTGGCCAATATGGTGAAACCCTGTCTCTACTAAAAATACAAAAGTTAGCTGGGTGTGGTGGCGCGCACCTGTAGCCCCAGCTACTTGGGAGGTTGAGGCAGAAGAATCACTTGAACCCAGGAGGCGGAGGTTGCAGTGAGCCGAGATCACGCCACTGCACTCAAATCTGGGCAACAGAGCAACAGTCTGGGCGACAGAGCAAGACTCCGTCTCACACACACACACACACACACACACACACACACACACACACACACAAAATACAAAGATTAACTGGGCATGGCGGTGCGTACCTGTAGTCCCAGCTACTTGAGAGGCTGAGGCAGAAAAATCTCTTGAACCAGGGGAACAAAGCAGAGGTTTCAGTCAGCTGAGCTCATGCCATTGCACTCTAGCCTGGGCATCGCAGCAAGATTCCATCTCAAAAAAAAAAAAAGTTCTTTTGTAATTTTTATTTCTCACTTGGTAACTTTACTGAAATATGATCTATGCAAGTGTGTGGATCAGGCATGGTATTTCAAAAATTACAAGTTTGTATTGTGCATTATTTCTTACTGAATTTCTTAATAAATAATGAAATTTAGTCATCATGGTATATATCTGTCCAAATTGTATTCAGCACTATATAGGTAGGTTTTCTTATATCTGATGTATATTGTTTGAGATAATATTATCTAGATAAACAGATCATTTCGACTTCAAAAGTAATCATCACTTTGATGTAAATCATTAATGGTCTCAGGGGAAAAATTATTAATCTAATAAAAGAAAGAAAGACAGTCAAGGCCAGGAGCTCGAGACCAGCTTGGGCAACATAGTGAGACACCATCTCTATGAAAAAAAAAAAAGAAAGGAAGAATTAGCTGGGTATGCTGGCATGTGCCTATATTCCTAGCTACTCAGGAGGCTGAGGCTGAAGGATTGCTTGATCCCACAAGTTTGAAGCTGCTATGATCATGAGCTATGAGCATGCCACAGCACTGTAGCCTAGGTGACAGAGCAAGATCCTGTCTGTAAAATAAATGAATAGATACATGCATTTTTAGTTTTACCTTTTTTGAACCAAATGCAAAATAGCTATTAAAACTCCCCTTTAAAAAGACATAAAATTGTGTATAAATAGACATCAAAGTGTTTTATATGCATCATGTAATTCCTTTTGACTACTGTTACTTGTTATTTCTTGTTCACCTCCACTATTTATGTTTCAATATATTCTTTTGGAATTGCACTACATCTTAATTCCTTTTTCTCTGTTGGTTTCCATTTTTGTGTGTTTCATTGCCATTTTCCATTTTGCAGATTGCCCCACATCATCTCATTCTACTAAAACTCTCTCCCCATCACCTGCCTTTCTTGATGAAGAAGAATTCAGTGACTTTATGCAGGGGCCTGTTGAAGTTCCCCCATGTGGGCCTTCTTCCACGTCCCAGCCCTTTCAGTCTTTCCACCCCTCCACCCCACTTGGCCAGTTGCATACACAGAAGCCTGGGACACAGCCTCTCCCTCCAAGTCAGAGTCCAGTGCCTTTTGCCTTACATGGTGTCCCTGGGCAAATTCCTTACTTCTCTACTGCTTCAGCCTCACACAGTGTACCAAAAGCAGGTAACTCTTAGCATTATTAATGAAAATATTCTTAAGATATCCTGGGATAACTTATTTCTGTTATATAAGTAGAATAATCCAGCGATGTTGGCAAATAAACATGTACATGAATGTATGACTGCTGTTGAAATTCAACAAAACAAGTGTCTAGATTTTTAAGTTCTGGGGTCTTGACATTCCAGAAAGGTGATTTAAAACTTTTGCTCCTCAACTAGGAGCACTTTAAACTGCCTTATAACTTTAAAAGAAATCTTCTGATTTTTCCAGAAGATTGTTGTTTGGGAGATTCACCGATATCATTTTCTTAAGAATAAGGAGCTAGGAAAGGCTTCTTTAGAAAGTAGTCTTTCAGCTTCAGTGACAGGGCACTTGGGGGCAGAAGCCCAGGTTGTTCATTTACTATCAATTTGTCCTTGGTGTGCCTTAGATTTTGTCATCTATAAAATGAATAGAGACAGCTACACATCCTGGCTTGAGACAGGGTGCTGGGAGGGATCTTGGCAGACATGTACTTAGTCCAGACTGTCTCATTTGATGGATGTGGAAACAGACCAAGAGATGATGATGATGTTACTGGCCAGAGGCCTCCCTAGGAATTAGTGAAAGTGTTATCTTATGTAGGTTGTCAGATTTCAAAGGTAGTGCTCCTTCCTTCCACTACACTCTTCCACCTACTGTCTCATAGAATTCTTTAGAATCACAGTAGATAATTATGTTTACATTCTCTAAAATCTCTGAAGTCTCTCAAGTCCTATACAAATGTGCAGTGATTGAATTATTTCAACGTTTACTTTTTTTTTTTTTGAGACAGAATCTTGCACTGTCACCCAGGCTGGAGTGCAGTGGCGTGATCTCAGCTCACTGCAACCTCCACCTCCTGGGTTTAAGTGATTCTCCTGCCTCAGCCTCCCGAGTAGCTGAAATTACAGGTGTCCGCCACCATGCCCGGCTAATTTTTTGTATTTTTAGTAGAGATGGGGTTTCACTATGTGGGTCAGGCTGGTCTTGAACTCCTGACCTCATGGTCTGCCTGCCTTGGCCTCCCAAAGTGTTGGGATTACAGGCTTGAGCCATGGCGCCTGGCCACAATGTTTACATTATATGTGGCAGGGCCTCCCTTTAGAATATGGGGGTGAGCTGGGCACAGTGGCTTACTTCTGTAATCCCAGCACTTTGGGAGGCTGAGGTGGGTAGATCACTTCAGGTCAGGAGTTCGAGACCAGCCTGTCCAACATGGCGAAACCCCGTCTCTACTAAAAATACAAAAATTAGCCAGGCTTGGTGGCGGGCGCCTATAATCTCAGCTACTAAGGAGGCTGAGGCAGGAGAATTGCTTGAATCTGGGAGGCAGAGGTTGCAGTGAGCTGAGATCATGCCAGTACACTACAGCCTGGGTGACAGAGTGAGATTCCATCTCAAAAAAAAAAAAAAAAAAAAGAATATGGGGGTGGAGATGGATGATTAAAAAGATTAAACATATACAGTTATATACAAATAATCCTTCATGCTGTTTGTTTAGGCCCTTCCTTGGAGGAGAAGTTCCTAGTGTCTTGTGATATAAGTACATCTGGGCAGGAACAAATTAAATTAAATATTTCTGAAGTTGGCCACAAAGCCCTAGGCCCAGGTTCCAGTAAGAAGTATCCCAGTTTAATGGCCAGTAACGGGATTGCTGTAGATGGATGTGTAAGTGGTACCACCACTGCAGAGGCAGAAAAGACTTCAGATCAAAACCTGTCAATTGAAGAGAGTGGTGAGCTCGTGAAACATTCAGCAAAAAACTTGTTTAACCAAACGTTGCTCAAATGCTAACACCTTAAGCATTAATCTTCAAATGAATGCTGCTTGATTTTGCTAATCGAAATTTTGCTTGAAATATATTTAATTCATTCCTTTCTCCAATTAACCCCTAAGATTTTGCTCTGAATTCTTTCAACACAGTTACTCCTTTTTAAAAATGATTTTGATAACTGGTTTTCTTAATTGGAATCATTTCTGATTTAAAATTTTCTTTCCTTTTATTTTATAAAAACTCTCTTTTTTTCCCCCCTTATACTTTCTGTTCTTCCATAAAGGTTGAAAAGTTAAAATGTAACTGGAAAAGTCACCAATGAGAATATAGTTTTGGTTTCTCTAAAATAAATCATATGCACTACTGCCTAAAAGATCTAAATTGTATGAATTCAACCCTCAGAAATGAATTAGAATGTGGGCAGCCTAGGATGCAAACTTTTGGGAGGATATTTTACTGGACAAAAAGCCTCCAAAAGTCCTATATATTTAAGACAGCAGTATCATATGTAGGTTAAAAAACAATGAAACTTTGCAAAGAAGCATTAGTAAAAACTGCAAGTAAAGCTTGGACAATTAAATATTTTTAGATACATAATTTTACAATATCATCTATCATGTTTTTTTCCTTAATTTGTAATACATGTTAAATGGTGCAAGGCTTATATGATTTAGAGTATTGATTTGATACATTTTAGTTTTTGTATAATTTACTCTTTAGAACATAGTTAACGTACAAGAGTTGCTTAGAAATCAAATATTTTATTCTGAATCGGAGGCAGGGGGGACCAAATATTTTAATTGTATTGGTGACTTTTTTTAGTGCCTCCAGCCAGTGCTCTTTATGAAAAACCATGACTCAGTGTGATTTCGCTATCTTCTTCATGGACCACTATATACATTAATGTTTTTTATCTTCTAGGTGTGGGAGTATTTCCCTCACAGGATCCTGCTCAGCCCAGAATGCCTCCTTGGATTTACAATGAGAGTTTGGTTCCAGGTAAAAAAGCTTCTTTACCCAGGATTCCCATCTGGATATTTTTGTTTAAATATTGTAAATGTAGTTGTAAATATTTACTGTTGTAGTTACAAAATATGCAGGAGGAGTTGTCACTTTTCTTTTTTTCTGAAAGAGTACAGAAATTAAATAAATGTCGTGTTTCATAAGACTGCCTCATGTATGGAATAACTATATAAATAGAGGAGAATAGTTTTGTTTTAATGTTTTATCAACCATCGTACTTTTATTTCTAAAAGCGCTCTTCGATTTATTATGCTTTAATGGACATTATCAAATATTTACTTCAGCAATTAATAACTTATCAAGAATTCTACTAAAATATTTAATGTAATTTTCTGAATTCTTAGTTTATATTTTTAAAAATATTCTTTCTATGACTTGTCATGTAATACTGTATGAAATAAAAGACCATGTGGGATCTTTTTTTTCACATTGGAAGATGTGAAGGATAGTGTTTACTTTTTTTTTTTTTTTTTTTTTTTTTTCTGAGACAAGATCTTACTCTGTCACCCAGGCTGGAGTGCAGGGGCAGGATCTTGGCTCACTGCAGCATTGACCTCCCCAGGCTCAGGCAATCCTCCCACCTCAGCCTCTCAAGTAGCTGGGACTACAGGCGCATGCTACTACACCCAGCTAATTTTTGTATTTTTTTGTAGAGACGGGGTCTCGTCATGTTGCTCAGGCTGGTCTCAAACTCCTGGGCTCAAGTGATCTGCCTGCCTTGGTCTCCCAAAGTGCTGGGATTACAGGTGTGAGCCACTGCACCTGACCTACTTTTTCTTTACATATATTTTTACTGCTAAGCCAAAAAGAAAAGAAAATCCTTAAAGTGCATTTTCTTCTTTAAGCAAAAAAAAATTTATTTTTAATTTTTATGGCTACATAATAAGTGTATATTTTTATGGAGTACATGAGATACTTTGATACAGACATACAATGTGTAATAATCACACAGGGTAGATAGGGTATCCATTACCTCAAGCATGTATTACTTCTTTGTGTTAGGAACATTCCAATTATACTCTGTAAGTTATTTTAAGTGTACAATAAATTATCGTTGACTGTAGCTACCTTGTAGTGCTATCAAATACTAGATCTTATTCCTCCTATCCAACTATATTTTTATGCCCACTAACCATCCCCATTATTCCCCCTGCCACTACCCTTCTCAGCCTCTGGAAACCATCATTCTATTCTCTGTCTCCATGAGTTCAGTATTTTTAATTTTTAGCTTCCACAAATGAATAAGAATATAAGAAATTTGTCTTTCTATGCCTGGCTTTTTTCACTTAATATAGTGTCCTCCAATTCCAACCATGTTGTTGGAAATGACAGGATCTCAATATTTTTTGGCTGAATTGTGCTCCATTGTGTATATGTACCACATTTTCTTTATCCATTCGTCTGTCGATGGACACTTAGGTTGCTTTTGAATCTTGGCTTATAAATTAGTACAGCCTCTATGGAGAAACCTTTATACTGTTCTCCATAGTGGCTATACTAATTTACATTCCTACCAACAGTGTACTTGGGTTCCCTTTTCTCCACATCCTCACCAGCATTCGTTATTGCCTGTCTTTTGGATAAAAGCCATTTTAAGTGGGGTGAGATGATATCTCATTGTAGTTTTGATTGACATTTCTCTGATGATCAGTGATGTTGAGCCTCTTTTCATAAACTTGTTTGCTGTTTGCATGTCTTCTTTTGAGAAATGCCTGTTCAGTTGTCTTGCCCATTTTAAAATCAGATTATTAGCTTTTTTTCTATTGAGTTGTTTGAGCTTCTTATATATTTTGGTTATTAATCCCTTGTCGGATGGATAGTTTGCCGATATTTTCTCCCGTTCTGTGGGTTGTCCATTTTGTTGATTGTTTCCTTTGCAGTGCAAAAGCTTTTTAACTTGATGTGATCCCATTTGTCCATTTTTGCTTTGATTACCTTTACTTTTGGGTTATTACTCAAGACATCTTTGCCCAGACGAATGTCCTGGAGAGTTTCCCCAAGTTTTCTTTTAGTAGTTTCATAGTTTCTGGTCTTAGATTTAAATCTTTAATTCATTTCTATTTGATTTTTTTATTTGGTGTGGGATGGGGTCTAGTTTTATTCTTCTGCATATGGAGATCCAGTTTTTCCAGCCCCGTTTATTGAGGAGACCCTCCCCAATGTATGTTCTTGGCACCTTTCTGAAAAATGAGTTCACTGTGGATGTGTGGATTTATTTCTGGGTTTTCTATTCTGTTCCATTGGTCTCTGTGTCTTTTTTTGTGTTATTACTAGCTGTTTTGGTTACTATAGCTTTGTAGTATAATTTGAAGTCAGGTAGTATACAGTAATGTACTGTAATTCCTCCAGTTTTGTTCTTTTTGCTCAGAATGGCTTTGGCTATTCTGGGTCCTTTGTGGTACCATATAAATTTTAGGATTATGTTTTCTGTTTCTGTGAAGACTGTAATTGGTATTGATAGGGATTGCATTGAATCTGTACTACCCATTGCTTTGGGTACTATGGACATTTTAACAACATTGATTCTTCCAAAACATGAACATGGAATATTTCTCTATTTTTTTATGTCCCCTTCAATTTCTTGCATTAATGTTTTATAGTTTTCATTCAAATGCATTTTCTGATACTACTCATAATGACAAAAGGCTGTTACCAAAATAGTATGTACAATTCAACTGTACATTAAAATAATGGCTTTTCTTCCAAATGCCTTTTAGACAGTTTGTATCTTCTCTGTCCTCAAGCCAAACAAACGAAATCTAGATCTTGGTATATTTTGGAGTTTTATCCATTTTCTGCTAGTTTGTATTACTTTACTTTCTCCCTCTTCCTTCGAAACATACATGCGCGTATACTTTCTAGTCAAAATATGTTTTTGTTTGTTTGTTTGTTTGTTTTTGAGACGGAACCAGTCTGTCACCCAGGCTGGAGTGCAGTGGCGCAATCTGGGCTCACTGCAACCTCTGCCTCCCGGGTTCAAGCAGTTCTCCTGCCTCAGCCTCCCGAGTAGCTGGGGCTACAGGTGTGCACCACAACGCCTGGCTAATTTTTTTTTTATTTTTAGTAGAGACAGGATTTCAC
Organism: Pongo pygmaeus; assembly: GCF_028885625.2. Taxonomy (NCBI): domain Eukaryota; kingdom Metazoa; phylum Chordata; class Mammalia; order Primates; family Hominidae; genus Pongo; species Pongo pygmaeus. The sequence continues at coordinate 53,704,263 of NC_072392.2, forward strand.
CATATTGGCTAGGCTGGTCTCGAACTCCTGACCTTGTGACCCGCCCACCTCAGCATCCCAAAGCGCTCGGATTACAGGCGTGAGCCACCACATCTGGCCAAAAATATGTGTTCTTATGGAGAGCCCACTAACCTGTAATCCATACTTATAATCCCAGATGTAAAATTTTTGTTTTAAACAGTTTCTCTGTCCCCCTTAGCCCTACTAACTTTCATTTCCCTAAGTAAGCTTGCTACATTTAGTAAATAACCATACAGGATGCCCAGTTAAATTTGAATTTCAGGTAAACAGCAAATAATTTTTTAGTACAAGTATGTCCCATGCAATATTGGCATTCTTTATTTTAGCCCTATATCTAACAACATTTCCCACTTGGTCCTTTGGAAAACCCATGTTATTGTCAAAAACTCACCAACTGTACCCCCCTTTTTAAGACACTTGTTCTGCTTCCTCACCTTAACAGAAACTGCGTCTTTCCTTAAAGGCTGTATTTCCATAGCACCTTCTCCAATGATGTTTTCTCTCACAGCCTCTAATTTACTGGAGAAGAGTGATGTTGGTATAATTCTTACTTCCTGTTGCTCTTTTCAAACTGTTCCCACCATCATTACTCTACAGCTTCTCTTGTAAAGTCCAAAGCATGCTGTCTTGTTACAATCTTCTACTGAATTATAAGACTTTGTCTTACCTCTAGCCCTAAATTTTATCTTTAGTACCAAACTTCAGACTCTTAATTGTCTGCTGGACATTTCCACTTGAATATTTCAAAGTTTTTTTTCTTTTTTTTTGAAACGAAGTCTCACTGTTGCCCAGGCTGGAGTGCAGAGTGCAGAGTCGCGATCTTGGCTCACTGCAACCTTTGTCTCGGGGTTCAAATGATTCTCCTGCCTCAGCCTCCTGAGTAGCTGGGCTTACAGGCACATGCCACCACGCGTGGCTAACTTTTGTATTTTTAGTAGAGATGGGGTTTCACTATGTTGGCCAGGCTGGTCTTGAACTCTTGACCTCAGATGATCTGCTCGCCTTGGCCTCCCAAGTGCTGAGATTACAGATGTGAGCCACCACGCCCAGCTGCACTTGAATATGTTTAAAGCAATTTAAACCCTGACATGGCTTCGGTTCTATTAAAGCAGTTTTATTGAAGATTATTATTGTATACCAACAATGGCACCCCAAAAAATAAATCACTTGGAATGTGTTTCCATTTGTAATCTGGTCTTTCCTTTAATAGATGCCTATAAGAAAATCTTAGAAACCACAATGACTCCAACTGGAATAGATACTGCCAAACTGTATCCCATTCTGATGTCATCCGGGCTTCCCAGGGAAACTCTTGGACAGATATGGGCCTTAGCTAATCGAACTACACCTGGCAAACTTACAAAAGAAGAACTTTATACCGTTCTAGCCATGATAGCGGTAACACAGGTAAACAATGTTTCTTAAGTTAGATCAAATAACTTTATTAATATAAATTGCAAGGATATGAAATCTTTTTTACTACATTGTGTAACTCCTTGTACATTAAAATTTAGATCATTTTCAGGATATAGTACTTCAAAAATGTAGAGTTTATATGATGTGCATAATAGCAAGTTATTCCTTTGTTTAAAGACTTTTTGTTTTGGTTTGTTTTTGAGACTGAGTCTCATTCTATTGCCCAGGCTAGAGTGCAGTGGCGCGATCTCAGCTCACTGCAGCTTCCGCTTCCCAGGTTCAAGTGATTCTCGTGCCTCAGCCTCCCAAGTAGCTGGGATTACAGGCACCCACCACCATGCCCGGCTACTTTTTGTGTTTTTAGTAGAGATGGGGTTTTACCATGTTGGCCAGGCTGGTCTCGAACTCCTGACCTCAAGTGATCTACCTGTCTCGGCCTCCCAAAGTGCTGGGAATACAGGCATGAGCCACCACGCCTGGCCTAAAGACTTTTAATATTAACATTCTCTGAACTTGAAAGTTAGTCAGTAATAGGTGAAATTACTCTGTGTTTTGAAATTCTTCTCTAAAATTTCATAGATATAAAGTATTCTCAGTCTGGTATAAATTTTTCTTTTATTGCAAAGTCATTTTAAATGATTTGATCATATAGAATTAACCAAACTTGTCAGAAAGTGAAAATGTCAGAACTGATATGTGTTGGCCATTTCTTTGTTAAGTATTAGGTTTGCACTGACCTTGTAACTTTTTTTCTTAAATCAAATTCATGAGTTTTGAGAGTTGGAGTGGAAACATGCAAAGACTACAGATTTTTACCTTTCGGTCTCAGCCAGATTTTGACCGTATATGGTTTACAATCCCCTAATCCATTTTCTTTCTATCATTTGTAGAGGGGCATTCCTGCAATGAGTCCTGATGCTTTAAACCAGTTCCCAGCAGCTCCTATTCCATCTTTAAGTGGCTTTTCTATGACTCTGCCTACACCGGTGAGTCAGCCAACTGTGATACCTTCAGGCCCTGCGGGCTCCATGCCTCTCAGCCTTGGCCAGCCAGTCATGGGCATTAACCTTGTTGGACCAGTGGGTGGAGCTGCAGCCCAGGCTTCTAGTGGTTTCATACCAACCTACCCTGCGAATCAGGTAAATGGCGAAGCTGTGCATATTTCAAATAATCACTGAAAGTGAATCTGGGCACCATTTTTTCCAGGGATACATAGAGTAGGTTACTGGATTATGGTGAGCACGTTTAAATTCTTAGGTTGTATCTTTCAGGAAAACTGCTAAACCTGAAATTAAAATACTTTAGTTTTTCACTTCTCAGATTAGCAAAAATGTTTTAAATATATAATATTTAATGTCATTGAAAAAGTAGGGTAAAAGTGACTAATACACTCTAGGCTTATTGGTACAGCCTTGTTGAAAGGCAGGGTTGGCAATAGCTATCAAAATTTTACATGTTGAGCTGGGCATGGTGGTGTGTACCTGTAGTCCCAGCTACCCTGGAGGCTGAGGCAGGAGGAACACTTGATCCCAGGAATTCAAGTCTGCAGTGAGCTATGATTATGATCACACCATTGCACTCCTGCTTGGCAACAGAAGGAGACTGAGTTTAAAAAAAAAAAGCCTCAGCATGTCTATATCTTCTATCCTAGTAGTCACATTATTAGAAATCTATCCCAAGAATAGTAACTCAAATTAGCAAAGGTATACAAGAATTTTTGTTGTAACATTGTTTGTTAGAGTAAAAAGTAGAAATAGCTAAATATCCAACAGGAGGAGAAAGGTTAAATAAATTTCAGTTCATTCACACAGTGGTAATCACTAAACTGAATGAGATAGATCTACATGTACTGCATGGAAATGTGTCTTTGTTATATAGTTAAAGTATAGAGCAATATAGTGTAATCTCATTTTTCTTTAAAACAAATGAGCTGTTAACAGTACTTCTGGAGTGTGGGATTAGGAGTCAGTGTCCACTCTTTGTACAAGTATGTGATTGGTTATGATGAGCTTGTGTCACTTAATTTGCAAACATGCATGATATATCTGTATGTCTTTTTTTTTTTTTTTTTTTTTTTTTTAGCATTTTGACCTTTCCTTTTTAATTTTTTTTTTTTTTTTGAGACAGAGTCTTGCTGTGTTGCCCAGGCTGGAGTGCAGTGGCACGATCGTGGCTCACTGCAACCTCTGCCTCCCAGGTTCAAGCCATTCTCCTGCCTCAGCCTGCCAAGTAGCTGGGATTACAGGTGCCCGCCACCACCACACCCGGCTAGATATATCTTTTAAAGTTGGTAGGCGCTCAGTAACCCAATGAATGTTATTCAGCTATTTTACAAATGTATAGATTAGCTTTTTTTTTTTTTTTTTTCAGCCAGAGTCTTGCTCTGTCGCCCAGGCTGGAGTGCAGTGGCACGATCTCAGCTCACTGCAACCTCCACCTCCTGGGTTCAAGTGATTCTCCTGCCTCAGCCACCCATGTAGCTGGGACTACAGGCACATGCCACCATGCGCAGCTAATTTTTATATTTTTAGTGGAGATGGCATTTCGCCATGTTAGCCAGACTGGTCTCGAACTTCTGACCTCAGGACCTCTGCCCGCCTCGATCTCTCAAAGTGCTGGGATTACAGGCGTGAGCCACTGCTCCCAGCCTAGATTAGCTATTTAAACCAGTCTTTTACCATTTGTACCAGAGAGTATCTAAAAATACAAAACAGGATTCCTGCCATAAGCACTTGAGTTAATGTATCTAAACTGAGAAATTTTAAAGGCAGTCTTTGAGATTGACTTTTAATTTGTTGTGTATTTATTTTGTCAGTCAGCGCTATTTATTTAAATGACCTTTATAAACCTAGGTAGTAAAGCCAGAAGAAGACGACTTCCAGGATTTTCAAGATGCTTCTAAGTCAGAATCCCTTGATGATTCATTCAGTGATTTCCAAGAGTTGCCTGCTTCTTCAAAAACAAGTAACTCCCAGCATGGAAACAGGTAGAAAAGAGTTTAATATATTTAACATTGCATTTAACCATTAAGAAAGAGGCATCCATAATAGGAAGGCTAGGTGTGAGAAATTTAAAAATTAAGACTCCTTACTCTACTACTTTCCGTGATTATTCCCTCTGTATTAATACTTTTACTCTTCAAATTTCTTTCCCCTTTGTCCACCTTAAACTTCAGCTCCTACTGTTTCCTGTAAGTACACACCTGCCTGTCAATATTCTTTTTTACCTGTGCCAAACCTTTATTATAGCTAAGAGCACCTGTGCAGTGATGACTTCGTGTTCCTGTATTAAAGCAAGGTCTTCAACTGTTAAAAAGTTTTTTAGGCAGGAGCACATAATTGTACATTTTTGTAATGTTGTGTACTGTTGCTTTTCCACAGAATCATAATTCAGAACTCTAATCATATTCATTCACATTTCTTGTATATTTGACATTAGTGTCTTTTTAAGCCTTCAGATTTCTGTTGTTTGCATAGACAGCTGCATAAACATTTCTCTAAGGTTTTACACGCCACCTTAACCTTCAGGTACAGTAACTGATTCAGTATGTTGTCAGCATTTTTAATTTTTTGTTGAGATGGAGTCTTGCTCTGTCGCCCAGGCTGGAGGGCAGTGGCGTGATCTCGGCTCACTGCAACCTCCACCTCCCAAGTTCTCCTGCCTCAGTCTCCCTAGTAGCTGGGATTACAGGTGTCCACCACCATGCCCAGCTAATTTTTTGTATTTTTAGTAGAGGTGGGGTTTCACCATTTCACCATGTTGGCCAGGCTGGTCTCAAACTCCTGACCTCAATTGAGTCTCTCTACTTGGCCTCCTAAAGTGCTAGGATTACAGGCATGAGCCACCATGCCCAGCGGCATTTTAAAAAAAAGTATTTAGATATTTCTGCAAAGTGGAACACATCAGACACCAGAGTAAGCGATATGAATTCCTTTGGTTTTATTTTTCGAATTGGTTATTGTCAGAATACAGATTCCATGTCTCCTATGTTCCTGTTTATGCAGTTTCGCTCATTTCTTCCCCTTTAGCCAATTGATTATCTCTTAGTCAGCACTTTGCTGCATACACACTGTAACAAGAACTAAGGGATAGGCATTATAGAGAATTACAAATTAGGAAAAGAGATTATTCTCCTGATTTTAAAAATATATTAAATGCATATACATAACATATAGAAGAAACATATAAGGAATGTGACCATAGAGTGCTGGTATTTCCAGGACTGCTGCACCAACACAAGTTAAACCTTCTAGACACATAAATTGTATTTCTACTCCAGATCTCTTCCTTCGAGCAAAATTTATATGTACTACTGCTATCTAAGCATCCCTATCTGAATGACTCAAGGCATCTCAAATTCACTGCATGAAATTAACTTTATTGTTTTCCTACTCAAAGCCAAATAAAAATGTGTTAAATCGTTATTCCCTTCCTTGGTGAATGATGTCACCATATTCAGTCACCAAATTAAAAACATGCTATTTACTTTGGCTCTGTCCTCTCTCCTTTACCACCATTAACTCTGTCAGCTCTGTGTGACAGTGTGTGATCTTAACTCCTGCCCACTCTCAACTCTTGCTATTCCCCATGACTTACACTCCAGCCTTGCCATCATGACTCCAAACTGACCATGCTCTTTCAAGCTTTATCCGTTCTGTTTGCTTCAGTCTGAAGTACCCGTACCTGATCTCCCCATAGTTATAGTTCCATTTCAGAAATCAGCTAAATATAGGAAGTTTTTCCTAACCAATTCCGACCTCATTTGCTACTGCTATAGTACCTGACGATTATCTGTGCCCTAATTGTAATTGCTGGTTTACCTGACTGTTTCCCTTTCTAGGCTGTAAGTATCTGAAGACAATCATTCATTTTTATATATGTAGTGCTTGGCCCCATCATATGTAATTAATAAAGATCTGTTGGATGACTATATTATAGTATGTGGGTTATAAACCTAATTTATCAAATGGGTGGTTTATTTCTCTGAGCAAAACTGTTTGTAGATGAAATTAAAATTTGGGGGTAGAAAGTTTTAAGATGGTAGCCAGACCTGAGATATATGGGGTTTTAGCAATTTTGTGTGGCATTATCTCCATGTAATAGTTTACTTTCATATATGATACTTTGCAGCTATTCCTCTTACATTCAGCCCTGACTTGACTACTTCCGTCTTTCCTTGAATGAAACTATTTTTTTTTTTTTTTTTAAGATGGAGTCTTGCTCTGTCTCCAGGCTGAAGTGCAGTTGCGTGATCTTGGCTCACTGCAACTTCTGCCTCCCAGGTTCAAGTGATTCTCCTGCCTCAGCCTCCCTAGTAGCTGGGACTACAGGCATGCGCCACTACACCCAGCTAATTTTTGTATTTTTAGTAGAGACAGGGTTTTACCGTATTGTCCAGGCTGGTCTTGAACTCCTGACCTCAGGTGATCTGCCTGCCTCGGCCTCCCAAAGTGCTGGAATTACAGGCTTGAGCCACCACGCACGGCTGAATGAAACTATTTTGGTTTTATCTAGAATTCATACTCATTATTCATTTATTCATCCAACAAACATTTATTTAGCATTTGCTATATGCCAGACACTGGGATAGGCATGAGAAATACAGAAGTAAAAACCACAGTTCCTGCTCTAAAGACACTTAGTTTTATCTCGTATTTAAATTACCTGATAAAGTTCTCTTAGGATTAGTCCTTAAATGTATATATAAAATGTATTCCCTAGTTTATGATAATCTGTACTCCAAACTGTTTTAAAAAGAGATTTGTTAAATCATGATGTGAATAGCTAAGCCTAGGAAAGACCATTTTGGACAGAAAATGGGCATTACTTGTTAGAGAAGAGGAAAAGGCAAGTAAGGTTTTAGGAGTAGACCGGGATGGAGAGCGTTGTTAGTCTGTGAGAAAATAACATTAGTTAGGGACAGCACCAGTTGTGGGATGGCTTATGACTTATGATATACTCTATTATAAAGCATTTTAGGAGTAAGAAGTGGCACAATGAAAGTGATTCTTGCTACTGTGTATAGAATAAATTCAATTGCCATGGTAATCCTGCTGTGAGGTGATGAGAATTACTCGGGGTTTAGAGTTATAGACACTGAACAGTTTATATCTGAGAAATTGGTTAGACTTGGTGTTAAACTAGATGAGTCAAAGGAGAGATGGCAGTTGAGCCCGCACATAAGACCTGAAGGGCCTCTGGAAGGCAACAATATCATCCAGTCATTCATTCAGAAAATACTATATGCCAGGCACTCGGGAGCCTAATCAACAAAGCAGATATGGGACATTGATCATAGAAAAGTCAACAAGGGGGCCAGGGTTGGCCAGGCACAGTGGCTCACACCTGTAATCCCAGCACTTTGGGAGGCCGAGTCAGACGGATCATCTGAGGTCAGGAGTTTGAGACCAGCCTGGCCAACATGGTGAAACCCCGTCTCTACAAAAAAAAAAAATACAAAAATTACCCCGGCCTGGTGGCGTGTGCCTGTAATCCCAGCTACTTGGGAGGCTGAGGCAGGAGAATTGCTGAACTTGGGAGGTGGAGTTTGCAGTGAGCCAAGATCACGCCACTGCACTCCTGCTTGGGAGACAAGAGTAAGAATTTGTCTTAAAAAAAAAAAATGCTGGCAGGGAAGGCTGGGTGCAGTGGCTCTTGCCTGTAAACGTAGCACTTTGGAAGGCCAAGGCGGGCAGATCACTTGAGCCCAGGAGTTCACTTGATCCTGGACAACCTATGGAGATGCCAACTCTACAAAAAATGCAAAAATTAGCTGTGCATGGTGGTGGATGCCTGTAGTACCAGCTGTCCCAGCTACTTGGGATGCTGAGGCAGGAGAATCACTTGAACCCAGGAGGTCGAAACTGCAGTGTGCTGTGATCGTGCCGCTGCACTCCAGCCTGGGCAACACAGCAAGACACTGTCTCAAAAAAATAAATAAAAGTTCACAAAGGGTTAACATATAGGACTTTGGGGTTGGTTAGTTTATTCTGCTGAGATCAAAATATTTCTTTTTAAATGTATATATTTAGCAGGGTAAGCAACTAAATAAAGCTATCCACCACAGTCATATGGAGTGATTGTAAAACACTAATAGATTCACTAGAGAAAATGTAAAATACTTTTTTGTGGCCGAATTTTTTAAGTCTTACCTTTTAGTAGAATACAGGTTCTTAAGTGTAAAATCATATATGCCTTTCTCACTTGAGTATTTTTATTAGTGTGAAAGTGTAGAAATACTGTCTTCATGTTTGGAACGGATGATGACTACTATGTAACTGGCATAAACACTTTCATGGTGATTACAGTGGTTTTTTAAAATAATAACTTCAGAGAAAGAACTGGAATGAAATATTCATTTGCAGTGTGCATAAAATTACAGTCTTGAGTCATAACTTTTTTTGAATGGAATTTTGTTGACTTTAATCAGCAAGCAGTAGTTCATTACCCTAAAGATTCTGTTGTTGTTTTTTTTCCAATTCTGTGAATATAATTTTAAAATTAATAATCAATTAAGTGTAACATTTAGTAGAAAGATTTTTACCGATGAGCCTTAAAAGGCCATAGCTAAAGCTGGAGGGTCATGAAAAATAAAGAAATCATTCAACTTTGGGGGTTTTTTTCCCTAAGATGTTAATTTCCTTTATTCCCATGTAACATTCTGTACAGTGAACTGTACTTTAATTACTTATGGAACTTTTAAAAAGTCCACTTACAATGTATAGATGATGACTTATTTCATTTGTCAAGATCAGTTATGTAGCAGCTGTTTGGTGGTGATGTGAAATCATAATATTTGATGGCATTAAGCCCTAAAAGGACTGTGTACCCCATTAGCATGCAGCTGCCAGAGCCTAGTTTTTACCTTGCTTGTAAGCCACTGATAAGAAGATTTAAATGACTGTGGAAAGATTTTTGCTCCAGGGCAAAGAACTCAATAGAAATCCATTTATATAACTTGTGCATGGTATTGAATGACACAAACTAGTGGTGGAATGTAGTCATTCATATGTAAAGGTGTTCTTCCAGGGAGCTGCCTGGGTCTGATAAGAGAAGAAGAGGAAGAAAAAAAAAAAGTAATGCTTTTATAGTATGTGTTTAAGCCTTCTAAGAATTACCCACACAGATGCTACTCATTACACTATTTTTCCATCCAGCACGAAATATGTCCACAGGCAAAAGTATCTTTATCTAATTTTGAAGTGATTGTTGTTTTGTTACAAATATAGCTTCTGCAACCGCTGATGTGATCCTTGTAAAAATGCAAATTGTATGAACTCTATGGCAGCTTATCAGATGTATGCACTTCTACCAGTAGGCAATGCAGTACAATCAGAAGAAAAACAATTTACATTTTGGCTTGAACAGCATTTCATAAATAGATTTTTATATTAACTATTCTACCTCTGCACTCTGAACCCATTGAAGATAATAATTTATATTAAGGTTAACATGATTTATTTTAAAATATTGAGTATACATATGTGGAACAGTTCACTTTTGCAGTTTTATGGACCTTAAGTTAAAATTGCAGGAAGTCATCATTCTTTAATAATCTACTTCCAACGCCATGCCAGTTGTTATTATGGCTTAAAGAGATGCTTAGACAGTCAGCATGGATCTGACCCCTCTTCATTTAATCAAGAAAAAAATGATTGTTTGGGTAATGTTTTTTGTTTTGTTTTGTTTTTTGAAAAAGGACATTGTTTTTTTTCTTTGTGGTATATACGTATACTATATAGTTTCTAACTTTTAAAGCAGAGAGCCATGAGTTTTAATGAAATACCTGTTTGCCATTTTAATTCTAACTTCCTTTTAGATAATAAAGGAAGGATTCAATGTCATCAAAATATGTTTATTTTTTCCTTCAGTGCCCCTTCTTTGTTGATGCCACTTCCTGGAACTAAAGCATTGCCTTCAATGGACAAATATGCTGTGTTTAAAGGAATTGCAGCTGACAAGTCCTCTGAAAATACTGTTCCACCTGGAGGTAAAAAGTTGGTAAATTCATAAACTTGTGAATGCTAAATTGCATAATATTTAAATTGTATGAATCTTTAAGTGGTGATCTTCTGTGCTAAATATGTAAAATGCCTATATACCACATGTTAATAGTGTTTGGTTAAACCAATCTGCCTCACTTCCTGGAGCTGTGATTTCAAGATTCCTAACCTTAACTGAGCTTCTGTCCTTTCTATCATAGATCCTGGTGATAAATATAGTGCTTTCAGAGAACTCGAACAGACAGCAGAGAATAAACCTTTAGGTAAGTTTTTGAGTCCTCAAAAGGATAAATTATTTCCATTTTTGATAAAAAAGGGATTTTCGATGGTTCTTTCAGTGGCATTCCCTTTATTTTAGTGTGTGTGTGTATGTGTGTTTAGGAGAAAAAAACTGAATGGATAAAACAATATGGTATAGTAGTTGTGTTTATAATAGATACCCAAACTATAAGTATTCTAATTCCAAAAACCTTAATAATAGCAACCGTGTTTAGGCTGGGTGCAGTGGCTCACGCCTGTAATTCCAGCAGTTTGGAAGGCCGAGGAGGGTGGATCACCTGAGGTCAGGAGTTTGACACCAGCCTGGCCAACACGGCAAAACCCCGTCTTTACTAAAAATATGAAAATTAGCCGGGTGTGGTGGTGCGCACCTGTAGTCCCGGGTACTCAGGAGGCTGAGGCAAGAGAATTGCTTGAACCCAGGAGGCAGAGGTTGCAGTGAGCCGAGATTGCGCCACTGTACTCCAGTCTGGGTGACAGAGCAAGACTCCATCTCAAAAAAAAAAAAAAAAAGCCATTGTTTTTAAAAAATATCATGATAGGGTCGGGCACAGTAGCTCACACCTGTTTTCCCAGCACTTTGGGAGGCCATTGTGGGCGGATCACCTGAGGTCAGGAGTTCCAGACCAGCCTGGCCAACATGGTAAAACCCCATCACTACTAAAAATACAAAAAAGATAGCCAGGCATGGTGGCACATGCCTGTAGTCCCAGCTACTCAGGAGGTTGAGGCACAAGAATCGCTTGAACTCAGGGAGGCAGAGGTTGCAGTGAGCCGAGATCATGCCACTGCACTCCAGCCTGGGCAACACAGCAAGATTCCATCTCAAAAAAAAAAAAAAATGATAGGTACTGAATGGGGGATTATCTAGTAGAAGGGGGATAAGATTACTTCTTATGGTTCTAGAAATTACAAGGAGGTAAATGTGCTTCAGTTATCGAGAATTATTTATTTTCTAAAATTTAGGGCATGCCAGGCACAGTGGCTCATGCCCGTAATTCCAGCACTCTGGGAGGCCAAAGTGGGAGGATGGCTTGAGCCTAGGAGTTTGAGACCAGCCTGGGCAACATAGTGAGACCTCGTCTACTGGCCACACCTGTGGCCCCAGCTACTCCAGAGGCTGAGGTGGGAGGATTGCTTGAGCCTGGGAGGTCGAGGCTGCAATGAGCCATGATTGTGCCACTGTACCCCAGCCTGGTCACAGTAAAAATAAAATAAAATTTAGGGCAAATTCCAAATCAGTGTAGTTTCCTCTGAAGATAGGGCATTCCCTTTCACGGGGAGCTTGCATGACAAGTTAAATTCCCTTGTCAAATGAGAGCCGTGGTTACTCTGATTTGTTACACTGCTCAACAATGTACTGCTAATACTCAAACTACACTGCTTGAAGTATTAGCAGTACAGCAATCTGCGGGCTGTAAAGGCAGCAACTAGTCTTTTTTTTTTGAAACAGAGTTTTATTCTTGTCAACCAGGCTGGAGTGCAGTGGCATGATCTCGGCTCACTGCAGCCTCCACCTCTTGGGTTCAAGCGATTCTTCTTTCTCAGCCTCTCAAGTAGCTGGGATTACAGGTACCTGCCACCATGCCTGGCTAATTTTCATATTTTTAGTAGAGACGGGGTTTCACCATGTTGGCCAGGCTGGTCTGAAACTCCTGACCTCAGGTGATCTGCCCACCTCGGCCTCCCACAGTGCTGGGATTACAGGTGTGAGCCACCACACTTGGCCAGTCTTTTTCTTTTCAGGATTTTTTTTTTCTATTGCTGTTGTGGTACTTGGTACCATTATTGTTTGTTATTTTTTAGCCTTTCACTCATGATCTAGAAAGAAAACATTCTAGAATAACATTATTAAAAATGACTTGATTAAGGCATAGTCACTGCTACATATCATAAAGCAGGTACAAGATACATTCACAGAGGTATATTACAGTACTGTCTTACATCTATAATACTAGAGCGTACAATTAAAAAGGCATTATGTAAGATTTGATTCTACTCTTCCAGCAGAGAGCCCAAAGGATGGTAGGACACAGCTCTCATACAGAAATGCACCTTCTTAGCTAGGATTTTCTTTCATTAGTAGCGTGGTTATAGGTACTCACTTTTCTTCATGAACATCAGCTAAAAATAATTTAAAAACAAACCAATGAAACATTGGATTCCTACAAAGATGACCAAGTGGGAGTAAGCAGGACTCAACGAAACTCGTATTTTACCAAATCCTTCATGTTAGAACGGTGAGAGCTCTGTGAAAGAAAGGGAATGGCAAGTAGCACTTCAAAGCTCGGGTCACAACCAAAACACAGGATCATTTCAAACAGAAGCAGTAACCAAACAATGCTCACTTAGTATGTTCAAGGATACAGACGTCAATATTCAATCATCTGCGCGCTAATCCAGTAAGAATGAGTGATCAGTTACTATACTTTGCTTGTGTCAAACTCAATCACCACTTTACAAGATTTTCAAGATTGGCTGTAATTTAATGAGAAAGATGAAGAGAGAGGGGTTTATGTGCACATGTGGTTACCATCTCTGATAGTAAGACTTAGAGTACAAGGGGATATAAAATGATCATTTGGGAGTCATATATGTAAAAACTGAAAGTTATGTTTGTGGTTAAATCCTTCTGTAAACATGATGGGTAGGGTTTAGATAACCCATAGGTCAAATTATGTTCTGCAAAGCTTAACTATGCATGCTATGAAATGTGTATACTCTAATGAGAATTTCCTTCCGGGAACAATACCACATTCTATCTTTACCTATTGAATGCTCAAACTTGGGACATCCTTCAGCAATCTTTTATTTCTACCCTTCTGCTAGGGGTGGGGGAGAGAAGGTAGGTAGGTATGGTAGAAACTGTATTGCTTAATCATCTTTAAAGAAGGAAAGCCCACCACTTATAAGAATATTCAGCCCCTTATAACTGTTAGGTTCTAGAAATATTTTCTTTTGTTTTATCCAAGCTTTTAGAATGTAATAGCCATTTCTTCCTAAGTGCCTGTATCGGATACACAGTGGGAGTAACAGAGATAAACCCGAGGGGAACTTTTGACTTGTTAGGTTTTTATTTACACCTAGCAATGCTTTCATCAACACTTGGGCCAAGACAAGTTTGGAGTAAAGAGCACATGGTTTAACATGAGGGTTCTTGTGTAATATGGTATTAATGACCATAATGTGTATTCCTGTAACAGACAATAGGAAAAGACAGTGGTGTCACCAAAATGTAAGCAGTACCTTAGTCCTGCCTTTTCAATACTTTTTTTTTTTTGAGAGACAGTGTCTTGCTCTGTCATCCAGCCTGGAGTGCAGTGGCGCAGTCATAGCTCACAGCAGCTTCCAACTCCTGGACTCAAGCAGCCTCAGCCTCCCTCCCAAGTAGCTGGTACTGTAGATGTGCACCACCACAGTGGGGTCTTGCTGTGTTGCCCAGGCTAGTCTTGAACTCCTGGCCTCAAGCAATCTTTCCAGCTCAGCCTCCCAAAATGCTGGGATTACAAGTGTGAGCCACCATGGCCAGCCACATTTCAGTACTTTTTAAACAAAGTTCCAGATTGTTGTTATTTTCATTTATTTGCTTTCATTCCTATCTTAACTTTAATTCTAAGGTCTTCCAAGTAGAGTTGCCAACTTTGTTCATTTTAGGAGAATAGATTTTATTTTCCTAAATGGTGTGATATCTTTTTTATACTCAAAAAATACATTGGCTTGACTTCGTCAAAGTACGTTAGTATCTTAGAATTTATGAAGAATCTTATAGTATTGTGTTGTTCAGAGCTGTGGATTTCTTAGGTTACTGAATGACAGAGTTTAATAATATTTCCTTTTTTCCATCTCCAGAGTTTAAGCCATAAATTAAAGTAAATGAGGAAATGTTCTGTATAAAGACACATTTTTATTGAAGTTTTAGCAAAAAAGTGGTCTCTTGAGATTTTTTGGAGTCTAAAAAGTGACGGAGAGGGAAACTTACAAGTATGTAGACATTAACCAAAAGTCTAACCATGAAATAATATGCTTAATATGCCTTCTGAAAGACAAGCTTCCATTGACTGTGACTAATTTATTTGCCAACAAATTCCCTTTGTAAACTCACCCGCTTTTATTTCCTTTTAGCCCTTTCACCCAGCTTACATTTCCAATGGAAAAGTTTACAATTCATCAGTAAGTGTAGTTTGCTGTGGTGATTAAAACAAACAAACAAAGCAATACTTGTCAATTTCACAGATATTTCAAAGCAACACATTAAAAATTTAGGCTGTGATAAAAATGGCTGCTTATCACCTCTACATTTTCAGAAATAATACAAGTATAATCAGTGATACTACTAATCTAAAATTCTAGGGTGATTTTTAAAAGTTTTACATCTTCTGTCAGTTTGTGAAATTGACTTGAGTTTTACTAGTGGTATGTCTTATAAATATAAATTACAGGAAATCTGAATGCTGTTCCTTTCTTATTAGATGAATTCCTTGGTGTTGATGAATTATGCTGGTGAATTGGTTAACTATCTCAGGTTAGGAGGAAAAATCAGCTTGTATTGTTTTTGGTGCTTTTTTTTTCACCTGCTATATCCAAGTATATATCTTGTTAAAAGCACAGTATATTTTATTTTTTAAATTTATTTTTATTTTTATTTTATTTATTTATTTATTTTGATATGGAGTTTCGCTCTTGTTGCCCAGGCTGTAGTGCAATGGCGCAATCTTGGCTCACTGCAACCTCTGTCTTCAGGGTTCAAGCGATTCTCCTGCCTCAGCCTCCCAACTAGCTAGGATTACAGGCACCTGCCACCACACCCAGCTAATTTTTTGTATTTTTAGTAGAGATGGGGTTTCACTGTGTTGGCCAGGCTGGTCTCAAACTCCAGACCTCAGGTGACCCACCCACCTTGGCCTCCCAAAGTGCAGGGATTACAGGCGTGAGCCACCGTGCCTGGCCCAAGCACAGTATATTTTAAGCCTGCATTATTTTATTTGCCAATTTAAGAATTGGATTTTGGTTCTCAATACATTTTTATTATTGATATGCTCTTATATGTCATTTTTAGGGGAAAATGTAATTTTTAAAAATGGGTGAGGAAATTAAAGCTTATATTTTAATTTACTTAATTTTAATCTCCAGAAATGGCAGTCATTTTTTTAAACAATAAATGATGTTGGTTGGTACAGCTATATTTATTTGTTTTTTTATTTTTATTTTTGAGACAGAATCTCTCTCTGTCCCCCAGGCTGGAGTGCAGCGGTGGGATCTTGGCTCACTGCAACCTCCGCCTCCCAGGTTCAAACAATTCTTGTGCCTCAGCCTCCCGAGTAGCTGGGATTACAGGCATGTGCCTCCATGCCCAGCTAATTTTTCTGTATATTAAGTAGAGATGGGGTTTCTCCATGTTGGCTAGGCTCGTCTTGAACTCCTCCTGGCCTCAAGTGATACACCCGCCTTGGTCTTCCAAAGTGCTAGGATTACAGGTGTGAGCCACTGTGTTCAGCCTTGGCATAACTATATTTACATTTGGTTTATCTCTGGTTTTTATTACCTGATATAGCCTAGTGGATTTTATGGTAGACCTTCAGATGCTATTAGAAAACTGAGATCATCTGTATCCTGATGCTGTACCTGAGTGATAACATTACTATGATAATAAAGAATATGGAAACCTTTTAAGAATCACAGGCCTTGGGCCGGGTGCTGTAGCTCACGCCTGTAATCCCAGCACTTTGGGAGGCCGAGGCAGGTGGATCACCCGAGGTCAGGAGTTCAAGACCAGCCTAGCCGACGTGGTGAAACCCTGTCTCTACTAAAAATACAAAAATTAGCCAGGCGTGGTGGCAGGTGCCTGTAATCCCAGCTACTTGGGAGGCTGAGGCCGGAGAATCACTTGAACCTGGGAGGTAGAGGTTGCAGTGAGCCAAGATGGCACCACTGTACTCCAGCCTGGGCGACAATAATGAAACTCTGTCTCAAAAAAAAAGAATCAGAGGCCTAAATTTTTATCGATGTCTTAACGGAGTCTGTTTAATTATTTATGAGAAGTACGTAAGTACCCACTCTATTTAACCAGAATATAAAAATAAACAATTCTGAGACACATGTTTCTCAGGATCTCTTGAGAGCTGTGTCATGGGCAAAAGAAATTTTATTTTAAAAATAAATAAATAAATAAACAATTCCGTCAGTTACCCCATCCTCAGAGTAGCGTAACGTAAACTAAAGTCTAAGTCATACCCTCCAAAACTTTATATAATAGAGTTGGTATTTATTCAAATCCTTTTGAATTTTAATAAATAAAAATAAGTGCTCATTGATACAGTGAGACAGCTGATTTCTAGAAAAGCTCAAGTGCTCAAGGACTTTTTTTCTGTGAGATTCAGCTTATTAGAGACTATGGGGAGGAGCTGCTTTACTATGTGCCCCACCTAGAATGCTTTGCAAATAAATAGATACCTTTTCAAAAATTTTCATCAAAGTTCCCTTCAAATTAATGCCTTCATTTACTTGAGCAAGACCACATAGTATCTAATGTTATTCTTAAAGTGCCTGGCTGAACCAAGTGTTGTACATCCTGAATATTAGATGTAGGATTTTTCGTAATACTTTATTGGTACCTCTGATTTTTTTAATGGGTAACATGTTTATCTTTAAAGGGCAACTGTTTTAATATGCCTCTCTTCAAGAACCTCTAGCCCTATTTCTTATTGTATTGTCTGCTTGGCTGGCTAGCTGTGGGAACAAACAGTCTTGAGAGGAGTACTTTTAGCCAATTGTAGGATCTAGAGCTAAGAGAGATCCCACACTAAAAGCATGAGCAAATGAAAATGGTACTGTCAGGTACTTTCAGTTCGATTTCTATTTATTTCAGTATCACTAGACTTCAGTGTGGAAACAAATGTGTAGTTCGATAGGGTTTAAACTATGTAAACATTATTAAGTAATGTCAAGTCAGTGGAGAAAAGTCAGTAAAATTATGCTTGCAGTTTAATATGCTGTGTATTATATGGTTTTCAGTTCAGCATTCCCATTTGTTTGGTGTTATTTTTTCTTTCAGGAGAAAGCTTTGCAGAATTCAGATCTGCAGGAACTGATGATGGTTTCACTGATTTTAAAACAGCCGATAGTGTATCACCACTAGAGCCACCGACAAAAGACAAAACTTTTCCACCATCCTTCCCCTCAGGAACTATACAACAGAAACAACAAGCACAAGTGAAAAACCCTCTGAACTTAGCAGACCTAGATATGTTTTCCTCAGTTAATTGCAGCAGCGAGAAACCATTGTCTTTTTCAGCTGCATTTAGCACATCAAAATCAGTTTCTACACCACAGTCAACAGGTTCTGCTGCTACTACGACAGCACTGGCATCAACAAAAACTTCTAGTTTGGCTGATGATTTTGGAGAATTCAGCCTTTTTGGGGAATATGCTGGTCTAGCACCTGCTGGGGAGCAGGATGACTTTGCAGATTTTATGGCTTTCAGTAATAGCTCTATTTCATCTGAGCAAAAGCCAGATGACAAATATGATGCCCTTAAAGAGGAAGCCAGTCCTGTTCCTCTAACCAGCAACATGGGCAGCACAGTGAAGGGTGGACAAAACTCGACTGCTGCGTCTACCAAGTACGATGTCTTCAGACAACTTTCTCTGGAAGGGTCTGGACTAGGTGTTGAAGACCTAAAAGATAACACTCCTTCAGGAAAAAGTGATGATGATTTTGCTGACTTCCACTCCAGTAAATTTTCATCCATAAACTCGGACAAATCCCTGGGAGAGAAAGCAGTGGCTTTCAGACACACCAAAGAAGACTCTGCATCAGTGAAGTCCTTGGATCTCCCTTCCATTGGTGGCAGCAGTGTTGGCAAGGAGGACTCTGAAGATGCACTCTCTGTTCAGTTTGACATGAAATTGGCTGATGTGGGAGGAGATCTTAAGCATGTCATGTCTGATAGCTCTTTGGATTTACCAACAGTTAGTGGCCAGCATCCTCCTGCTGCAGGTGAGGAATTGGTGAGATTGCTCTGGTGATGGTGTTGTAGATTTCAAAGATGATTCTGCGGGTGTTGATTTACATGAGTAAGGCTCTGGCCCTTTATCTTTATGAATCTCTAATAATCAACCTCTTTATTGCCAGTCTCCTTAAAGCAGTGTTAAATTTGATTCTATGGATACTTGATACGGATACTATGGCTACTGTGGAACTTAGATTGGGTAGCTAAGATATTTTCATTTTTGAAATCTAGCACCAGCTTGGTGTTAGAGGCACATAAAAAGTCACTGCTAAGTGAACCTCACATTGCCAGAAATTTGATAAAGACTTTTGCAGTGCCAGCAGTGTTCCTTCATTTCTGTGAGTAAAATCAGTGTTTCCCTCTCCTTTTTTCTTCTCTTGGGCATACACAGCAACTGCCAGTATAGTATTCTGTTTGATTTACAGAAATTAACTCTTGTTAGGTCAAGAAAGTAAAAATTTCTAACCACTTGTAGTGCAGTTTGCCACACCCTTTTAAGAGAAGAAGAGGGAAAGAGTTTATATATGAATGTTCTGTATGTCAGGGCCTGGCAAAGAGGAGGGTGTGTGTTGTCAGTGGAATCCAGGAGCTGTTTTCAGTGTTAACTCTATTACTGGAAATATTAAGTTGTAACAAATCTGTAGATGCTAGGATAGGGTAACTGCTAACTTTCTGATAAAATGTTTGAAAACATCTTATTAGGGAGCCCTCTTTAAATTCTGTGTAGATTTACATGTAGCAATTTACTCTCTAGTTCAACTTCTGTCATAAAAACTAGATTCCCAAGTGTCCTGGTTTTTCTTTTGTTTTGTTTTTTGATATGTATATAGAAAGATAAACCTATTTTGTGGCCTTTTAATAATGAGAAATATCTCAGTATCACTGTATTATTCTAGAAAATGTATTATGCATATGAAGGATTTGGTTTTGTCTAACTAGGGGGGACACGTGAGACACTTCCAAGTTTACAGATTCAGGCAGAAATTGTAAAATCCTATAGCTTTTGCATATGTCAAATTGGCAAGTGGGAAAACAAAATTGCATCCATCCTTTGGTTATGGAAATGTTGTAGGAATTCCTAAACAGGGTGCTGAATCAGGAGCAAGTTAGCAGAGACATTGCATGTTTCATGTTGCTACTTGCTAAGGTGTTTTTCAAATGCAGTGGGCGGTCTGAAGAGCTCCTGTGCCCTTGACTGTCTACTTTCTTTCTTTTTTTTTTTTTTTTGTACTTTTCCTCAGAAATTTTCTAATTTTTTTGCTGCTGTTTGTTTGATCGAGTGATTGTGGGTTTGTTTTTTTTTTGTATGAGTTGCTTGAACCACAACAGTTGGTTGCAAAGTGCTCTGTTTTCTGAACAATATTGGATTTTTATTTAAAAATCTCATAACATGTATACTGGCCTTTTGGACTCTGAAGTTATTAATTAGAAACTATTTTTCTGAAAGTGAATCTATATTCTTTCACAGTGCCAAGCTAGATGTCTTTATGAAATGAGTCTAATCCGGGTTTGGGGTGTCTTTTTTTTTCCCTCATTTTATTTGGAGGTTGGTTTTTTTGACCAAGCTTGTTCTTACTGACCTGTTAAAATAATCTTCTGTGCTCATGTTCTTTTATGTATGTTTGGAACACCCCCAGCTTGGAGCCTGTAATGTTCAAGCTAACTCTCTTCAGTTGGAGGATATTCTTAAAAGCAGATTGTTTCCTCCCATTGATCTGTAAACCTCCTGTCAGAAAGGAGCAGTATCCCTTTAGAGCGGTTGTTAAAAGGGGTTGATGTCTGACCAATGCGCTATATTGCTGTTGTGCAAAATTGCTGCATAAATGTATTGTAGAGGGTAAATGGCAAGGACTTATTCAAAGTAATGTAGTTTTATTTTATCCTCATGTTCACCACAGTATCTCTTGCTCTCTTAGTTTGAGGGTTAAAGGTACTTCTTGTTGGAGAAATAAGAAGTGAGCTGATGAAGAGAAAATAAAACCTGGTAGATTGCTATCTGTGGACCTTAATCCTGTTTAGAAGCCCTAACTTAACTCTGAAGGGGATACTGTCTCTTTTAACTCTTGCTATAATTCTTTGTATGGAAGGTAGATAATACTGATAACATTGCCTGATTTCTCTGCATATTATTACATTTAACCCTTTGAGCACTTGCTGCATATAATTTCAACTAGGCTGCTTTTTCCCCCTGACTAAATTTAATCTGTGGCACTGAAGCATCTTGACGTGCAGTCATTAAAATCATATGGTTTTATTGGCAGCGAGAGCTAACCCTCATCTGTGACATTTTCAAAGGGTTAGCAAGACTTCTGTAGCTACCTACCTACCTATCTGTAAAGTACCTCTTCTTTGACATTGAAAATCTTTGTATTTAATTAGCATTCTTTTTTTTTTTTTGGCTGCTTTTCTGATGTCTTTTTTTCGATTTAGACATTTTCTGTGTGAATGTGCCTTCGAATTTGCTTTAGTATATTCCTCTGCAAATACTGATCTGCATGCTTATTCTGATGACTTCTTTTCCAGCTCTTCTGTATCACTCTCTTTTGTGATCTGTAAGTCTTGTGTTAATAAATAATTCTTTGGCATATTTTGAAAGTGTGGGGATGTGTGTAATTTGTACTTTTTCAGGGTTAGACCAAAGAAATACCTGGCTGATACCAAGTTTAAAGCAATAGTATCCTGAGACTAGAGGGTTTTCCCATTTTGTTTTGTTTCGTCAAACACTTGTCTCCTAAGAAAGTATTGGTACATTTTAGCCTTTGTTTCTTATAATTCCATTAATGTAAGTTTTTAACATGGCATTGGATTGAAATATAACTTTAAAAACTTAAACAAGAGTAAACCTTACACTACTTTACATGATAGGGAGAAAGAACATTTATTGCAGTTTCTTCTCTTGAAGAAACTGATCATATTTTATTGTAGAGAATCTGTCTCTACTAGGCATTACATTGAAGAGAAGAGAAGGGGAAGGTGGGGAAAAAGACCTAAGAGTTGAGTGTTGTGGAAAGAGTTAACTCTAACTATCTAGTTATCTAATAACTAGTTATTAGATATATATCATCAAATAATATTGAAATGGACTTCTGAGCACAGTAAATGTAAACTGTATTTAAATTGATAATCTGCATAATGGAAAGTGTTCTGTATTAATAGCAGGAAGTCTTCAGGATGGAATTTGATTTGAGTTTGAAATTGGGTACTCAGCCGGGCGCGGTGGCTCACACCTGTAATACCAGCACTTTGGGAGGCCAAGGTGGGTGGATTGCTTGAGACTGGTAGTTCATGACCAGCCTAGGCAACATGGCAAAACCCCATCTTTACCAAAAAATACAAAAATTAGCCGGGCACGGTGGTGGGCTCCTGTAGTTCTAGCTACTCAGGAGGCTAAAGTGTGAGGATCAGTTGATCCTGGGAGGTAGAGGCTGCAGTGAGCTGTGATCACATCACTGCACTCCAGCCAGGGTGACAGAGCAAGACCTAGTCTCAAAGAAAGAAAAATTGGGTACTCCATCCTCTAATTGCAGAGCATGTTAGGTTTGCAGTTATGTGTTCTGTATGATGAAGCAACCCTCAGCCTTTTTTTTTACTCATAGTACATAAAGCAAATTCTTAAAACATGCTACTTTAGGGGGTGTGTCTAACAAAGTAAGGTTTGAACCATTCTTATTTTTAAGAAAACATTTTCTAGAAGGACCAGTGAAATGTGGCAACAAGCGTAGGCCAAACATGGAAAATATTTTCTCCATTTTAGAGTATGGTAACAGTAAAAAAAAAAAAACCTTGAGAATATTACTGTTTTTCAGGTTAGAAACCCCAAAGCAATAAAATCCCTGGAAAAAGGGGATATTTCCATGGTTTACATTTTGTATTCTTATGTTTTGAGGCTTTAATTCTTTGTTCTTTTTTAGAATTTGAGGAAGGAAGGAAATTAAATCACTGAAGATGAAGACTTTTTTTTTTTTTTTTTTTGAGACTGAGTTTCATTCTTGTTGCCCAGGCTGGAGTGCAATGTCATGATCTCGGCTCACTGCAACCTCTGCCTCCCAAGTTCAAGTGATTCTCCTGCCTCGGCCTTCTGAGTAGCTGGGATTACAGGCACATGCCAACACACCCAGCTAATTTTGTATTTTTAGTAGAGATGGGTTTCTCCATGTTGGTCAGGCTGGCCTCGAACTCCTGACCTCAGGTAATCCGCCCGCCTTGGCCTCCCAAAGTGCTGGGATTACAGGTGTGAGCCACTGCACCCGTTTTTTTTGTTTTGTTTTGTTTTGTTTTTGGTTTTTTTGTTTTTTAAGACAGAGTTTCCCTCTTGTCACCCAGGCTGGAGTGCAATGGCTCGATCTTGGACCTCGGCTCACTGCAACCTCTGCCTCTGAGGTTCAAGTGACTCTCCTGCCTCAGCCTCCCAAGTAACTGGGATTCCAGGTGCCTGCTACCACGCCCAGCTAATTTTTGTATTTTTAGTAGAAATGGGGTTTCACCATGTTGACCAGGCTGGTGTCAAACTCCTGACCTCAGGTGATCCACCTGCCTCGGCCTCCCAAAGTAGTCGGATTACAGGTGTGAGCCACTGCACCCGGCCTAGAAGAAGATGAGGATTTTGAATAGGACTCCTAAGAGATCACTTGTAGTGTCTTAAATATGCCATTTAAGAAAGAAAAGTTGCATATAGAGGTTTAGGTTAACTCTGAGAAAAGCCAGGCCTGCCATTCAAAATACAGCATTTTCCAGAGCATACTGCTTTAAAAAGTTGAATAATACTTGGTTTCAAAAACCTTGTGTAAATGCATTGTATTTTATTTATGATATGTGCTCCTAACAAATTTGAAAGAAAGAGATCTTAGTGTAGCTTCTATCTAGTGATAACGCCAGCTGCCCTTTATTTTGGATTTTCCCGTGCTATTTATAAAACCAATCTCTTGATGGCTTTGGCTGAGGAATTTCTTTGTCAATGGAATTCTGTAATGCTAGATTGGTCCATGTAGGACTGCTTTATTTTAACTCTTTTCTGCGTTTATCTGAGCAGGCTGCAGAAAATGACTGAATGTAACTGTGTGTAAAGCATACATTCACAAATTGAGTAATGAATATTTCCAAAGTAACATTACTTTTTAGGGAGGTAGTTTTAATATAATGTAATGACTTAAACTTCTTTTGCAAAAAAGACTTGAAGAATTCTATGCTATAGGTTTAAACAAACAAACAAAATACTGTTTTGTTTACCCTGATGCCAAGTAACATATGGTTAGTGCTTCACTTCATGTATCAGTGCCTGAGAAAGTATACCTATGTATCTGTTGTTCTGTAGTCACTCTGTTGTTCACATCAGAATCCCTGCTGATTTTTAGAAGTAGCAAATGACGGCCGGGCACAGTGGCTCATGCCTGTAATCCCAGCACTTTGGGAGGCGAAGGCGGGCGGATCACCTGAGGTCAGGAGTTGGAGACCAGCCTGGCCAACATGGTGAAACCCCATCTCTACTAAAAATACAAAAATTAGCCGGGTGTGGTGGCTCGTGCCTATAATCCCAGCTACTCGCGGGGCTGAGGCACGAGAATTGCTCGAACCTGTGAGGTGGAGGTTGCAGTGAGCCGAGATTGCACCACTCACACTGCAGCCTAGGTGACAGAGCGAGACTCCGTCTCAAAAAAAAAAAAAAAAGCAAATGAACATGAAGGGAACACTGGCAATATCAAAAAACCTGTGCTAAATCCTAAACTAATGCAGAGAACCAAAAGGCCTCAATTGCACTTCCTGTCTTCTGTGTTCATTTGGTGTCTTTTTGATGAGATTTTTACTGATGACCAGGGACAGTCCCACTGTGTATCCTGACACCATTCCTTGGCCTTCTGTCTTCCTCTAACTTAAAATATCCACAGGATTTCCAGTTTTCTTTTTTGAACTTAAAACACTAACACAGAAATCCAAAGGTGCTTATAGATAGTGTGGATATAATTTATACCATAGAGTTGTGTGAATCAGTACAAATGAAGAACAGGAAATCTTCATACAGATTAGAAAACACTGGAAGGCAATTAAACAGCAGCATTTTTCAGCCTGTCACTTATACTGCGATCACTTTCATTCCTGTTTTCTTCAGTGTTTGAGACTTATAGGACACAGACCAGGTTTTTTAGTTAATAGAGAATATGAATATGACTGATCTCATAGGCAGATCAAAGATAGAATAGGAACTAAGGGAGATTAGGGCCCAGGGTAGAGAGAAACTGAAATGTACAAGTATTTTACGGTTTGCTTTGATAAATGAAGTTTAGATTACATCAGTACTGTAAATTAAAATATATTTCTTAGTCCAATGAACATTTTTATTGCTATATAAAATGAGAATAGTGGAATTTGCACATATATCTCCTTTCTTCTTTCTCCAGACTCCTTCAAAAGCCAGTAACTCTTCCTCACCTGGGCATATACTTACAGCTTTAGCAAATGTCCCTGGGAATGAGCTTGGCCGTCTGTGTCCTGTAGTAGCAGCCAACATTCTTTGTTCCAAAAAATACCCTGTTTTCATGTACAACATCCATTCAAAAGAGATTTGAATAGAGGTTATGGAAGAGACTGATAGGGTTACTTGCCAGCATAAGCAAGAAATATGTGTTTTGATTTGAGATCCACGATGGAAAACAGATCGTATACATTTATTTCTTTGGCCTTTGTAATAGGACATCCCTGATTGCAAACAGATGTATGCATTAAAACAACAATTTGGCATATTATCTGTATGCAAATGCAGTCAGCCTAGCACAGCCTAGGAGTTTCGCAGCAGAACTGGAAATACAGTAGTGATTTTCTGTTCATTTTATTGCATTCATTCTCCATTTTCTTTTTCCTTTTTCTCTTGCAATTTTCAGAATTTGGCTATGAAATTGAAAACCCATCTATACTAGCTTCAGTGATTACAAACTAAAATGTGGGTTATTCCACATCATTTTTTCTATCACTTATGTTGTAGATCTTACATAATCTTTAATATTTTTAAGACCATTATACAATAATACCTATAACTGGACTGCTTAGAAATGTAGAACTATTAACAGGGGAAATGAAGAATTTTCTTACTTTAAGCTACCTTCAATGAACTGATGTACCACATTTTTCTTAGTAAATGGTTTACATATATTTGCTATGCCAGAACATACTCCCCTGTAATTATATTGTTTATAAATTCTAAGTTTAGGGGCACGGTGTTCTGTCTCACATTCCTTATGTACCATCAGTACTTGTGTTCAAATGAATTACACTTTACGAAATTACTTTTTCACACTATAATAGCCAACAAATAAGCAAAAGTAAATTTAAAACTCAATTTTGAGGCTTGATTTTAGTGACTCTTGCATATTTACTCTTCATTTTAAGTATAAAATATTTCTTTTTAAGTCTTTCATTTGCTTTCCTAGTCTTTCATTTAGTCTTTTCTGGGAGTTGCTCCAAAAGGCAAGATGTTACAGGCGTATCATTTTTAATAAAAATAAGATTTCCTGAAATTTTTAAAATGCTTAAAAATGCCTCAGCTTAGGCAATCCCTTATTCCCTGTAATGCCTTTTACCTGATTATATGAGTCATTTTAGTTTTTTTAAAAAAAGACATTTTCTTGTTGCATAATTGCACAGAAAGATATTTTTATTACCATAGTAATATCTTGATTGCAGTGTTTGAACTGGAGCTAACTTTTCATTAAATTTGTCATTTGCTTCTAGGGAAATTGTCTCCTTTTTTTGAGACAGAGTCTCAAACTGTTGCCAGGCTGGAATGCAGTGGCGCCATCTTGGCTTACTGCAATCTCCGATTCCCTGATTCAAGAGATTCTCCTGCCTCACCCTCCCGGGTAGCTGGAATTACAGGTGCGTGCCACCACGCCCAGCTAATTATAATTATTATTATTATTATTTTTTTTTTGGGACGGAGTTTCGCTCTTGTTGCCCAGGCTGGAGTGCAATGGCGTGATCTCGGCTCACCGCAACCTCCGCCTCCCGGGTTCAAGTGATTCTCCTACCTCAGCGTCCTGAGTAGCCGGAATTACAGGCATGCACCATCATGCACAGCTAATTTTGTATTTTTAGTAGAGACAGGGTTTCTCCATGTTGGTCAGGCTGGTCTCGAACTCCTAAACTCTGGTGATTCACCTGCCCTAGCCTCCCAAAGTGCTGGGATTACAGGTGTGAGCCACGATGCCCGGCCTGCTAACCTTTTAATAGGAAAGATTCTGGAAGCAATTCCTAATATAGTTTCCCAAAACGCTTTTGTAGGGCCTAGTAATAAAAATATCTGTATTATGAAACATTTTTCTGAATGTATCTCTCCAAGAATAGTCCTGTATTTAACTGCATCACCCCCGATTGAATTTCATCTCATTTGAGTCTGGACACCTTCTGGTCCCTTTAAATCATGGGGAAAAAAACGAAAACAAAAAATCACTACAGCAAAAGACCAAGAAAGCTTTGGGCTAAAGGCTTTTCCATTCATTCTAAACTATAAATTTTTCACCTGAGGCCAGGCACAATCGCTCACGCCTGTAATTCCAGCACTTTGGGAGGCCGAGACGGGCGGATCACCTGAGGTCAGGAGTTCAAGACCAGCCTGGCCAACATGGTGACACCCCCGTCTCTACTCAAAATACAAAAACTAGCTGGGCGTGGTGGCGGGTGCCTGTAATCCCAACTAATTGGGAGGCTGAGACAGGAGAATCGCTTGAACCCAGGAGGCAGAGGTTGTAGTGAGCCGAGATCGCGCCATTGCACTCCAGGCTGGGTGACAAGAGTGAAACTCCATCTCAAAAAATCAATTAAAAAAAAAAACCACTTTTCACCTGAATCGTTTTTTCCTTCTGTTTTATAAACCGCATTTGAAGGGTACCATTGCACCACAGAATTTTCAAACGTGCCATCGTTCTGTGAAAGTTGTTTGCTTTTTGCTGATTGTTTTTTTGTACGACTAGTGTTTTTTGTTTTTATTGTTAACTTAGTACCCCTTTCCTAACAGCTCAAAGAAAGAGAGATTTGGATTATACCATTAGAAGAGCTATGGAAATGTCAGGAGCCTCTTACCCCTCATAAATTATGCAGTATTGCTGTGAATGAAAGAGAAGAATGACTCCATGTCGGTTCACTTATTGACTTAGTTCTGAAAATCTAGGTCATAAAACTTTTGAGCACTTTCCTTGTAAATCACATATGTGGTTGTCAGAGGGAGAGTCTCGTATTTGGCCTTCTTGCCTTATGTACAGTGACTACAATGAAACTAAATGCATATCAACCCACTTCTCCACACCAGCCTAATTCAGTCTCGGCTGGTTTTGCTTTTTGAAAATGAGCAAGAAAATTTTCTCCAAGTAACACCACTAAAATGCTGAGTTGACTTTTCATTTTTGCTTTGAAATTCCACTGTAGGCCCTAAAGCAGCAATTAACTGTCAAGTTGAGGCTGGTGGCACCTATGCTGAGCAGACACTAGCTATTATGTATTGCTCACCAAGCACCAACCTGGCCTTTTACACACATGCTCATGGTTGATGGTCATAACACAGTCCTTCCAAGTACGTGGTCTTCTCCTCATTTTACTGATAAGCAAACTCAGGTTCAGAAATGTTCAATCATTTGCCTAGTGTCATACAAATAGTAGGCAGCAGAGTTGAACTCAGGTCTTTCCAAATCAAAAACCTACATTCTTTATGCTGTTTTATGCTACCTCTTAAATTATTTAACTGTATATTAAGAATGCTTTGTAAAATCAGTCGTCTGCCCCGGCAGTTCTTTTTCTTCTTTCCTTTTTTTTTTAAATGGGGAGTAGATACATAGTTGAAGGAAAAAGTGGAGCCCAACAGGACCTAGATCTTTTTATTGTATTTTTTAAGGGCTAAAGTAGATCAGATTGATTTTCTTTCCTCATACTTCATCACAGCAATATGACGTCCAATTTGACCAAAATAACAACTAGGTAAGTAATTGCTTGATTAAAATCTCATATTTGGCATTGCCTGAGACAGAAATCCTAATAATTACTAATATTATGACAGAAACCCTAATAATTGATTAAAAGTTAGATGACATTATTTTCATGTTAGTTTTGAGAAACTGTCAACTTTTAATTATTTTGCCATGTGCATTTCACATGACCATGTTTTAAAGGCACATTTTCCAACAAAGTCAAGATAAAGGGAGACATGTTTTAGGCAAGGAATATCAGTATATTTTTAAGTTGATAAGGGAACAATTTATTAAATGACCCTAATCTTAAACAGTGTATACATTGGTAGATGAACCTCCTATCTTTTTTTAGTAATTTTTATAGCCAAAGAAAATGGTTCTTGGTAACTAAATGTAAATGCCAACTCAAGGCTAATGTGGGTTTTTTTAAGATCAGATTTTACAGCCCAACTCTTTTAATTTTAGTACAAACTCTAAATTTAGCTAATTTCAACATAGTATAAAACTAATCAAATATGCTAGGCATTTTGCTTCTACAGAGTTTAGGGCATTTTGCCTAAATTGCTTGCCTCTAATTGTGGGGTCTTATTTCCCTTTCAGATATAGAGGACTTAAAATATGCTGCTTTTGGAAGCTACAGTAGCAATTTTGCAGTGAGCACACTTACAAGCTATGACTGGTCAGACAGGGATGATGCAACTCAGGGCAGAAAACTCTCTCCATTTGTCCTCTCAGCAGGAAGTGGATCCCCCTCAGCCACCTCAATTCTTCAAAAGAAAGAGACTTCATTTGGCAGCTCTGAAAATATCACCATGACATCTCTCTCCAAAGTAACGACCTTTGCAAGTGAAGATGCTCTTCCAGAGACTACCTTCCCAGCTTTTGCCAGTTTTAAAGACACGATTCCTCAGACTGGTGAGCAAAAGGAATATGAAAACAGAGACTATAAAGATTTCACAAGACAGGACCTGCCTACGGCTGAACGGAGCCAGGAGGCCACGTGTCCCAGCCCAGCGTCCAGTGGCGCCTCTCAAGAAACCCCCAACGAATGTTCAGATGACTTTGGAGAGTTTCAAAGTGAAAAGCCCAAAATCAGCAAATTTGACTTCTTAGTAGCCACTTCACAAAGCAAAATGAAATCCAGTGAAGAAATGATCAAAAGTGAGCTGGCAACCTTTGACCTTTCTGTTCAAGGTGAGTAGCTTCCAAGGTAGATTTTACTATTGTGGTTTTTTTCCACTGAGATGTTAGATGTTCTTAAGAATAAAATGTTGCTCCCTGGTTTAGCAGGAAATAGATTTTTCTAATCTTTGAAATCAGGGTCAATTACAGATAGCTATAATAAAGATTTCTCTGAGACTGGAGTCAAAATCAGCATCCCTCAGATAACTGCTTTATGGGCTAAAAACAAGCACAGCATGCAGGTATTGCTCATTAGCTCATTTGGTTAGAGGTGTGCTGTGTTAAAAGAGCCAGATAAATGGATTGGAGCCACTTGTAGGCACATTAGCTCCGCTTATGTTCCCTGGGCACAGATAATGTCTTTTAATCCAAAGGTTGCAGTGTAGGGGCCGGGGATCTGCATCCAGCCTGCATATCACATTGACCCACACAAAAGATTTTTAAGTACGAAGTAATTGCCAGTATTTAAAAGACATGAGATTTCCCAATCTGGATTTCCAACTTTTCTTGAGAAGTCATAATATCTGGCACTAGTAGGTCTGCACTCCCATATGTTGACAAGCAGCTGGAGCCGAAGAGCACCGCTCCCTGTAGGTGGGTCATTCTTTCTCTCCTGCTATAATCCCCACCGCTTCCTGTCTCAGCGGACCTACTTAAGTTATTCACTTTATTTGCCTGGTCTCTGAAGGCATTTGAGTTTGCCTCTTCTGCTTTAATCTCATCCTGACAGGAGGGGTCGTTGATTTCAGCTGGATTGAGAGCCTGTGAAGGAACTCGGTTACAAATCCATAACAAATGACTGGAAAAGCCACACAACTCTTACATACTGATATTTAGAAAGGTGCTTTTGTTCTCCACTCCATTGATTCTGCACTGAGCATTATGGAAGACTTGTGATAGATCAGAGAAGAGTCATGTTGAAAACGAAACGCAGGGAAACCAGGCAAGAGAGAACAGTAGAAAGGATTTAACATGTAGCTTCCCAGAAAGAATGAATGAGGAATGTGTTTGTGAATGCTTCATGACATAAGCATCTGAAGAAGAGGGTCGTGGGCTGGGTGCGGTGGCTCACACCTGTAATCTCAACACTTTGGGAGGTGGAGGCAGGCAGATAACTTGAGGTCAGGAGTTCAAGACCAGCCTGGCCAACACAGTGAAACCGTGTATCTACTAAAAATACAAAAATTAGCCAGGCATGACGGTGCGCACCTGTAGTCCCAGCTACTCAGGAGGCTGAAGCAGGAGAATTGCTTGAACCCAGGAGGCGGAGGTTGCACTGAGCCGAGATCACACCACCGTACTCCAGTCTGAGCGACAGAGCAAGACTCTGTCTCAAAAAAAAAAAAAAAAAAAAGAAGAGGGTTATGGTAGCGAGGAAGAGCCTCTGCCTGAACTAAGGTAAGTAGCCAAAACCTTTGACTATATTATCCCCTTCTCCCAGGATCACACAAGAGGAGTTTGAGCCTCGGTGATAAAGAAATAAGCCGTTCTTCTCCTTCTCCGGCTTTGGAGCAGCCTTTCAGAGACCGTTCCAATACTCTGAATGAGAAGCCCGCCCTGCCCGTCATCCGAGACAAGTACAAAGACCTGACGGGAGAGGTGGAGGTGAGAGGAGAGCTTTCTACAGGGGGTGGGTAACAGACCAGCAAGCACACAGGGCCCCAACAAAGAATGCTGTCAGCTTTCACTTGGGGAAAATGAGGGGCAGAAAGACACAAAGCACCAGACATAAACTATGTGATTAAAGTGAGGCAAGGGTAACATTAGCCCTGGGTAAAAACATTTCCCAGGTGTGGCACCCACTGAAACTAGTCAGTGACCCTAAAACCAAAACTATTCATGGGACTTCACAAGGATGGCAGTGTTTGTATAATTCTTCTTGAGCACTTAGACTTTATTGTCTTCATGAAACCTCAACGTAGAGGAGACAGGGAAAATATTCTGAATTTTTTATTTCTGTCTGCTGCATCTTAGTGCCACGCTATGTTCCTCCTATGGTCAACACACTTAACTTCCCACCTTTCCCTACTCCTTGTTACATGTGCACATGGGCCACGTCCTCACGCACAGCCACACAGCGTTATAACTGGGGAGTGGAAAGCCAGTGGCTTGATAGCAGTTTCTGTACCAGATAGCTACATGCTGAGTGCCTTCGAAGAAAAGCTTACACTGTTACTGATGGAACAAATGAGGCAACACTCACAGGGGGAAGCTGCTGGAAAGCATGTCCCTTAGACTCACAGGTCCTGTGCTCAGAAGTTACATTTATTAGTAATTTAACATAGTTATTAGTGAGTTCAAAAAGATAAACTGCAGCTGGGCATGGTGGCTCATGCCTGTAATCTCAGCACTTTGGAAGACCAAGTCGGGCAGATCACTTGAGCTCAGGAGTTCGAGACCAGCCTGAGCAACATGGTGAAACCCCACCTCTACCAAAAATACAAAAATTAGCCTCACGTGGTGGTGTGTGCCTATAGTCCCAGCTGCTCTGGAGACTGAGGTGGGAGGATTGCTTGCGTCCAGTGCAGTGAGCAGAAATCATGCCACTGCACTTCAGCCTGGGCAACAGAGCAAGACCCTATCTCAACAAAAACAAAAACAAAAAGAAAACATAAACTGCTTGAACTAGAGTGATTGTAATAAAAAGGAAAGTCCTCCAAGCTCTTTGAATTGACAGAGTCATCATTAGAAGATTCCAGGTTTGCGTGTTTAACCCAGTTCTTTTTAACAAATTCACAGGAAAATGAGAGATATGCATATGAATGGCAGAGATGCCTGGGGAGTGCCCTGAATGTGAGTATGTCACCTTCACGTTCACACATATGTGAGTGCTCTCTTGTGCCTTTTTGCCTTCTTGGTTCATTTGAATTGACAGAGGCAAACTTCAGGAGAGCCTTACTTGGATGTCCCTGGGCAAAGTGTAACTCTGTGGAAGTCATGCATCTTAGGTGAGGCTTCTTTCACACTTACAATAGCAGACTGGCTCATGTGTCAGTCATCCCCTCATCTGTCACTGTGTTTAAGAAATAACAAAGTGATTTCATTAACTCTGACTAAATCAAAATAATATTTAAGCTAAAGAACCTGTCTTGGCCGGGTGCGGTGGCTCAACACCTATAATCCCAGCACTTTGGGAGGCCAAGGCGGGCGGATCACGAGGTCAGGAGTTTGAGACCAGCCTGACCAACATGGTGAAACCCTGTCTCTACTAAAAATGCAAAAATTAGCCAGACGTGGTGGCACGTGCCTGTAATCTCAGCTACTCAGGAAACTGAGGCAGGAGAATCACTTGAACCCGGGAGTCAGGGGTTCAGTGAGCCAAGATCTTGCCACTGCACTCCAACCTGTGATACAGAGCGAGACTCCGCCTCAAAACAAAATAAAACAAAACAAAAGGAAAAAAACATATTTTCTCTTCTAAAGAAATGGAGGATTGTTTCTTCAAGGATAAAATGAGATTTCTTCACACCTCCTGGCTTTTCGGTTGGGTTTTCTACTAATAGTAAATTGATTTGCAATGACTTTTCTCAGTTATGTAAGGTGATGTGATTTCATTTCTTGTAGGTCATTAAGAAGGCAAATGATACCTTAAATGGAATCAGCAGTAGTTCTGTTTGCACAGAAGTAATTCAGTCAGCTCAAGGCATGGAATATTTATTAGGTATGTTCTTTCATATTTACTATTGAAAATGATGGCACTTTGCATTATTTTCCATTTTCCCTTTAATTATTTTAAGCTAGATCTCTCAAGTTACGTATGACTTCAGTAAGAAGCATCTGCATTTGTGGGTAAGACACTCAAGCTACAGGTAGTAAACTATTGGACTTAAGTCTCTATGGCTAAGTTTCCTCATCCTTGTTATATACGTAATAGCAAAAATGTAAAATTATATCTGTGTTACTGGTTTATCAAAGAATCTGAACTACTGATGCAGTAAAATAAAATCATCTTGTCTCCCATCAGTTCCTTACCATACTCTATATTCTTTCTCTCGACCGCTTAATGACACCACAGAGTCCTTAACCTCCTGGCCATCTGCAGCAGTTCGATGTGTCAGTCCAACGTGAAAGTGTAGTCTCTGTCCACTTTGGTGTTCCTCCCTTCCCCAAGCTCAGGCTTGGCCCGTGGCCAGAGCCACACACACTGGACCCTAATCTTTTTCAAATCTTTGCTCAAATGTCAGCTTCTGAGTGAAATCTTTCCTAGCATACATCTCTCCAAAGAGTATCCTCTCTCCCTACCCCGGCACTTCCCATCCCATTTTCTCCTGGATTTTCTCCTTAACCCTATTACCTTTAATTTCTTACATATGTTACTTATTATTCTTTTCTTTTCTTTTCTGTTTTAAGACAGGGTCACACTCTGTCACCCAGGTTGGAGTGTAGTGATGTGATTATGACTCACTGCAGCATCCACCTCCCAGGCACAAGCAATCCTCCTACCTCAGCTTCCCAAGTAGCTGGAACCACAGGTGCACGCCACCACGCGCCTAGCCAATTTTTGTAGTTTTTGTAGAGACAGGTTTCCGCCATGTTGCCCAAGCTGGTCTCGAACTCCTGAGCTCAAGCGACCCACCCACCTTGGGCTCCCGAAGTGCTGGGATCACAGGCGTGAGCCACTGCGCCTAGCTACTTGTTGTTTTTACTCTGTCTCCCTTCACTAGAATGAACCTCCAAGAAGGCAAGGATTTTGGTCTGTTTTTTTCACTGGTGTGTCCCCAACACTTAATCTAGTGTCTTGCACATAGTTAACCCTCAAAAATATTTGCTGGATGAGTGGATAGTGAAGGGATGTAGCCTTTGCCTTACTCCTGCCACCTCGCTCGGGGTCTTCTTTTCTTGCTCAAACAGGCACAGTTCTGCATAAGCAGATGTCCACCAGGAAATGGGGCACCTGTCTTTTCTCCTGGTATCCTTGTATCTAGGGAAGATTCTCTTAGAAGCCCCCTCACTTGGCTTAGGGTGGGCAGTAATTTCTGCCCCTCTCTTGGGGAAGGAAGAAGAAAAGCCATAGTGCTGTACACAGGGCTGCTGAGGCCCTGCTCTGAAGATGCCCTGGAATTCCTCCAGTGTTCACTTAGAGAGGTCGGGGTCATGTCTTTGGTGACTGTCACATTGCAGGGGTTAGGGATGTGTCTGGTGCCTGTCCTTAGAATGTGGAGGTACTTAGCACCTCTCATCCTTGCTTCAAGAGTTCAACCACAATTTAGATACCATAGGAAAAGAACTGTTCTGCATCCTGTTACGTGTATAAAGATAAGTGAAGTCAAAGTGTTTGTAAGACCTTCAGATTCAGAGGGGTGAGATGTTTCTTAATTACTTTGTGATGCTATTAACATTTAGATTCTTTTAAATTTTTACTGTCCCCATTTTCAGCTAGTTTATTGGGATTTCCCAGATTAAAACAGATGGACTCATAAATAAACCTCCCAAAAAACAAAAGCTAATAACTTGTATAGTGCCTGCCATTCTCCAAGCACTGTTGCAAGCCTTTTACCATACTACCCTATTTAATCCTCTCAACCATCCTTGGAGGAGCTACTGTTACCATCCCAACTTCGCAGATGAGGAAACTGAGGTACAGAGAGGTTATGTGACTTGCCTAAGTTCACGTAGCCAGTAAGAGGCATAGCTGGGGTTTGAACCCAAGCAGTGCAGCGTCTATGCTCTTACCAGTAAGCTATACAGCAGCATTGAGAAGTGGATTGGTCCCAAAGAATAGTAAGTACACCTCTGTCCAGATATACCCATTGTTTCTAACAGATATCAGCAAGCAATAATGCTCTCCTGTCTGGTTCCTCTGTGTCTCCACTGCCAACACTCTCTCTCTGCTCTCTCATCCCGTCAGGTGTTGTTGAAGTGTACAGGGTAACCAAGCGTGTGGAGCTGGGGATAAAAGCCACTGCAGTGTGCAGTGAGAAACTCCAGCAGTTGCTGAAGGACATCGATAAAGTATGGAATAACCTAATCGGCTTCATGTCACTCGCCACACTCACAGTAAGCCCATGAGACAACTCAGCAGTTGCTTTCCTTTCCAGAAACCTAAGTTGTAAAGCAGAATGTATATTCCTATGATGGTACTTACTGGAGGCTGAAGGTGCCAACTGGAGCATGTTATATTAAAGGAGGGAGATCACAGGTGTGTGGTCAGTTGAACAGTACCAGGTGGGCTTCTGATCTCTCCAAGGCCCAGTGAACCTAAGGAAAAAAAGAGTATAGGAAAACATTCACTTTGGCTACACCTGTCTTAATTCACATAATACACGGAAGTTTTGCAAAGCAGTGGTTTGAGATACTCCCTTTGCACTTCTAGTTATTTATGTCCCCATCTGTGTCCTTTCAAAAAGCTATATGATACCTCATGTTGCCATCCTGTAGTTTGTTTAGCCCTTCTTTTTTTAGGTTCTTGGGTTATTTTCATTTTTCCCTGTTATGAGTAGTTCTCTGAATAGACAAATCACTGTTCCTTTGAGGGGATGTATTTCCTCCAAGTGGACTGGGAGGTCAGTGTGTGTGTCTGCGCAGGTGCATGCATGCATATGTAGCTGTTGTTACATTTATTAGAAGGCTTTCCAAATAGCTTGTATTGGTTGCAATGCTACCAGAAATATGTAAGTACATGGATACATTTCTCTACATTATGTCCTATCAATTTCTTAATTTAACAAGCATGCAATTATTCCCTAAGGTATTTTTTACATTTTTTTTTAATTTCATGAGAGGCTTTGCAGTGTTCCAAATGACAATTTACTATTTCTGTTTCCTTTGTGTATAAACGGATTGGACTCTTTTGACCATTTGACCATTTATTCCTTGGAATATGGTTATTGACGTTATATATTTCATATTTGTAATAGATTTATATACATATATATAAGGTTGTAAACTTTTATCAGCTTTTTTCCTCCTCTATTACTGTCCCTTTTTTACATTTCATTGGGCAAAACTATTTTATATATTCATACCTATTCAATTTGTCTCTGATGATATCCTTTATTTCACAATAGTCAGAAGTTTATCTTCCTTCCACAGCTGGAATAAATATGCTATTCCAATTTTTTTTTTAACATGGAACTCTGCGACCCATCTGAATGGGTTTGCAGCTGTGTGGGAGGAAGCAGTTCTGATTTTCTGAACTGATAGCCAGGTGGATACCCAGCTACCCCAACAACGTGTCTTCAGCAGCACATCCTCTCACCATTGTCATGTTGCTTCTGGTTTGTAATATTAAAGTCCTTAAGAGTTTAAGTAATTTCCAAAACTTTTTCCTGTTCCCTTGAATCACTTCTCATTTTCTAACCTAAAATTGTATATAGATAATTAAAAAAAAAAAAAATACTGTTCCGGCAAGTGAAATAAGAAATGGAGTATTAATATTTGAAAAAAGAGATAAAATTATGTTTACTTGGTGATAATGAAATTCTTTTAAAAATCTAAATTCAAGCAGCCAGGTGCAGTGGCTCACCCCTGTCATCCCAGCACTTTGGGGAGGCTGAGGTGGGCAGATCACTTGAGCCCAGGAGTTTGAGACCAGCCTGGACAACATGGCAAAACTCCATCTCTACCAAAAATACAAAAATTAACCAGTCTCATAACCCGGTCTATAGGTCGATAGATAGATTAAAAAATATATTTTTTAATCTAAATTCAGGAGTTTAAATGTACTGCATTTGGCAAAAATTCATAACAACCTACATATTATTAGTAGTTAGAAAATATGATGAAATTAGGCTGGGCGTGGTGGCTCATGCCTGAATCCCAGCACTTTGGGAGGCCTAGGCGGGCAGATCAATTGAGGCCAGGAGTTTGAGACCAGCCTGGCCAAAATGGTGAAACCCCATCTCTACTAAAAAAACAAACAAACAAACAAAAAATTAGCTGGCCATGGTAGCGAGTGTCTGTAGTCCCCGCTACTCAGGAGGCTGAGGCAGGAGAATTGCTTGAACCCGGGAAATGGAGGTTGTAGTGAGCCGAGATCATGCCACTGCATTCCAGCCTAGGTGACAGAGCAAGACTCTGTCTCAAAAAAAAAAAAAAAAAAAGAAAAGAAAATGAAGTTAGAAACCTTATTTTTTTTTTTGTTAGAAAATATAATGAACGCCAGGCTTAGTGGCTCATGCCTGTAATCTCAGCACTTTGGGAGGCCGAGGTGGGTGGATCACCTGAGGTCGGGAGTTCGAAACCAGCCTGACCAACCCCGTCTGTACTAAAAATACAAAATTAGCTGGGTGTGGTGGTGCATGCCTTTAATCCCAGCTACTTGGGAGGCTGCGGCAGGAGAATTGCTTGAACCCAGGAGTCGGAGGTTGCAGTGAGCCGAGATCACGCCACTGCCCTCCAACCTGGGCAACAGGAGTGAAACTCTGTCTCAAAAAAAAAAAAAGGAAAAGAAAAGAAAGAAAGAAAATATAATGAAATTAGAAATCTTTTTTAAAAAAATCTGTTAACTAATTCAAGCCCTTATCACCTTTGAACTTCTGACCTCATAGCTAGGGTTACTGGTTCCATTTTTTTTTAATCTCCTAGCAATCTATTCTGCATACCTCTACCAGACTGTTCTTTTTTTTTTTTTTTCAAACAGAGTCTCACTCTGTCACCCAGGCTGGAGGGCAGTGGTGTG
Source organism: Pongo pygmaeus (assembly GCF_028885625.2). NCBI lineage: Eukaryota > Metazoa > Chordata > Mammalia > Primates > Hominidae > Pongo > Pongo pygmaeus. Next base: position 53,742,736 of record NC_072392.2, read on the forward strand.
ACCTCGGCTCACTGCAACCTCCACCTCCTGGGTTCAAGCGATTCTCGCGCCTCAGCCTACTGAGTAGCTGGGATTATAGGCATGCGCCACCACACCCAGCTAATTTTTATATTTTTAGTAGAGACGGGGTCTCACCATTTTGGCCAGGCTGATCTCAAACTCCTGGGCTCAAGTGATCCACTCACCTTGGCCTCCCGAAAGTGTTGGGATTATAGGCATGAACCACTGTGTCTGGCCTTGATATTAATATCAAAAAGAAATTTCTTCTGTGGGTTCTCATAAAGAGGAAACTAATATAATCAACATTGCCTTCAGAAAAAAGAGAAATCCTTTCAGTAAATAAAGCAACAGTTTTCATTGGGTAGTTTCTTATTACATTTCTCAATATAGGCCAAATGGCATAACTCCAAAGTATGAGTGGAAGTCATTTTAAGTGTGGAAAAAATAGATTAAATTGTAAACTAGGAGGTGTAGTAGTGCATACAGATGGCAGGCACATGTCTTTGCTCTTTAAAGGAAGCATACAAATCAACGAGAAATATACCAACATCCCAGTAACTTATGAGCAAAAACGTGAAGTGATTCATAAAAGGGGAGGTACAATTAATCAGTAAACATTAATTCAAATTAAAACAAGGTTTCATTTTTTACCTACTAATTTTTTTTTTTTTTTTTTTTTTTTTGAGACAGATCTCACTCTGTCGCCCAGGCTGGAGTGCAATGGCGCGATCTCGGCTCACTGCAACCTCCGCCTCCCAGATTCAAGCAATTCTCATGCCTCAGCCTCCCAAATAGTTGGGATTACAGGCGCGTGCCACCACGCCCGGCTAGTTTTTGTATTTTTAGTAGAGACAGGGTTTCACCCTGTTGGCCAGGCTGGTCTCGAACTCCTGGCCTCAAGTAATTCACCCACCTCTGCCTCCCAAAGTGCTAGAGGCGTTACAGGCGTGAGCCACCATGCCTGGCCTGCCTACTAAAGTTAAGCCCAATTTTTGTATGGTCTGTTTGTTTGAATACTAGTAGTGTTGATGTGGTAAAATGTGGACTGTATACTGTAGGGCGGAATCACCTATGGAAAGAGAAGTTTGGCACCATGCTTTCTCCCTGACTGTGAACTTCTTGAAGATAGAGATCAAGACTGCGTTTTTCATCTTTTCTTCTTTATCTGAGCACAGTGCCAGGCACTATGTAAACATTCAGTAAACACTCGGTAAAAGTTGAATGAATTAAAGGACTTAATATGCATTCAGAGTAGCTGACTCAGTAATTCCAATTCTGAGAAAATGTCCTAAGGCAGCGATTCTAAATATGAATTCACAGAAAGAAGCAAGTTAAGTGCACAAAGTTGTTCTTTGTAAACGTGAAAAATTAGAGACAACCTGAAAGTCCGAATCTAGAGGATTGGTTAAGTAAATTGTGGTGAATCTTTACCCCAGGATCTTACACAGCCATTTTGTAAAGGAGCATGAAGTTTGAATGACACAGAACTGTTACTACAGGGCTTGAAGGAAATCTGCCAAAATGATATTAGGGATGTGTCTGGGTGATGAGACACTGGATTTTTTTTTTTTTTTTTCTTTTTTAGACAGGGTCTCCCTCTGTCACCCATGCTGGAGTACAAAGACGTGATCACAGTTCACAGCAGCCTTGACCTCCTGGGCTCTAGCAATTCTCCCACCTCAGCCTTCTGAGTAGCTGGGACCACAGGTGCACACCACCAAGCCCAGCCAATGTTTTTGTATTTTTTGTAAAGACAGGGTTTTGCCATGTTGCTCAGGCTGGTCTCAAACTCCTTGGGCTCAAGGAATCCATTCACCTCGGCCTCCCAAAGTGCTGGGATTACAGGCATGAGCCACTGTGTCCAGCCAAAACCCTGGATTTTTAAATATTCTTTTAGTTTTTTCATTTTTTCAACTTTCTTTTGATAGCATTTGTTGCATTTATAATGGAAAAACAAGTGTTTTTACTCTGGTAGGAGAAATGTATCATTACCCTTCATTCACTTGCACAAACCCTCCCTGTAGATATAGCCCTTGTTACCCTTGCCCACTTCTCCTTTCCATTGTAGTGATAGATTATCAAGTTCTCAAAACTGAATTTTATTTATTTACCTGTTTATTTATTGTTTAGAGACAGGGTCTCACACTGTCACCCAGGCTGGAGTGCAGTGGCACAATCACGGCTCACTACAGCCTTGAACTCCCAGGCTCAAGTGATCCTTCCATCTCAACCTCCCATAGCTGGGACTACAGGCATGTACCACCATGCCTGGCTTGGTGGGGACAGGGCCTCACTATGTTGCCCAGGCTGGTCGCAAACTCTTGACCTCAAGCAGTCTTCTTACCTCAACCTCCCAAAGGGCTGGGATTACAGGTGTGAGCCACCACGCCCAGACTACTTTAGGGACTTTAATTGCAGTAAATCTGCATGGCAACCTGACATCTTTACCCTGCCGTCATCCTCTCCTGAAGCAGAGGAGAATCATGCCCAAGCTACCATATATTTTTTGTCCTGACAGTCCACCTGACTAAGGAGGAGTATAGTACCACACACCACTGCCCCTAAAAGGCAGCTGAATCAGAATACTGCGAACAGAAGCTGGGGAGAAGGAATGGGGGTAGTTTACTACTTATCCTCTATTTCTCTATTTACATTCAGAGAGGCAGAATTCTTGGGGTCTGAATGAGAGTCTTCCAGTTCTGTCCTTAATGGATTGGTTAACCGTTACGATGACTAATCCAAGGAACTTGGGAGAAAAAGCACGGGTTTACTGCAGTCCTTCAATTTTCTTTGAGCTTCTGGAATTCAGTTCATTATCCTCTGGATCAGAGAAATGCATTAAACTCTGCATTTACTTCCTGAGCTCCAGCTACTAATGAAATTGATTGGCTAGTGATATGTGCCGAGGGTGCCTGTGAAGCTGTGGGGTAGAGAAGGATGTGTCACCATTTGTGAACCTGGAGATCAGTATGTGTCTGCGTCTTTCCTAATTCACCCACCTGCCGCTTCCTGACTTTGTCCTAATATGGAGCAGATTAAGCCTGAATATCATCATAGGAGTAGCTACTTTTATTCTCCCCTTTTACAGATGAAGAAACTGAAGCACAGAGATACTGGTGAGGCCTGGGTTTATTCTGAAAGTCAGAAGTCAACTTTCTCAACCTCTATTCTTTGTGGCCTCCTTGAGATGGACAGGTTGGGTGGGTAAAACCAGAGAAGTACTAAAGTTTTTGTCAGGGGGAGTGGGTTGATTTTAGTATCAAGGTTAATGAGTTCAAACACCAGGAGTCTTTTCTGGCAGCAACTTGTTATAAACAGTCGAGTTCTTTTCTGCACATTGCCCTTGTATATATATATATATATATATATACCAGGACTGTAGAGTAACTTAAAAGCCTCCTTCTTTACATTTGGATTTTAACATTCTTTGTTTGGGTGGCAATCAGTTCTTATTGCAGTTAACACTTGAAAACTAGATTTCTATACATCCCCCAAATCAGCCACCCATCTCTTCTCTCCTAGTGCTGCTGGGAAAAGATAACTGTGATTACAAAGCATCTCTCTCCTTACCATGAGCTCTTAGAAGAAAAGGTATCACAGACACCAGGCGTACTTGCCAAGCTTGTGAATTTGGGGGAAAGGATAAGTGGGGAGATTCCTAGGTTGCTGCTGTGCGTTTACTTCTTGAGGTAGCTCCTCTCACCAGGTGAAGTGCAAGCCAGTTTCATTTTTGTACCTTTTCCCAAGCTCCTGTGGCTACAAGCTTGCTACAGCTGCACCTTCTAGACTCTGAACACCCCTCCACACCTTTTCTTTTTCTTTTGATAAAATATATATATATATATTATATATATATATATATATATATACAATAAGATGCAAAAGTCTTGGTTGTACCACTCAATGAGTTTTGAAAAATCCATACCCTCATATAACCCATGCCTCTATCAAGATATAGACTACTCCATCATTCCAGAAGTTTTCTTATGCACCTTCCTAATCATCACCCTACTCAGATATAATCCCTGGTGTGATTTTTTTTTTTTATACCACGGATTAGTTTTGTCCAGACCTTTTTAAAGAGACCTTGGAATTTGATTTTGTTATTTTGAAGAAAGCCTATTGGGTTTGGGGCCCATCTAACCTGGAGCGTTGCCCTGTTCACATATGGTGGCTCTTACTCCTTTAGTGTAAACAAATGTGAGGTAAATGGAGAAAAGGGCTGGGCATTTATGCCCTTCCCTGACTCCCATTCTAAGCATCCTTTTCTAGCATCAGTGTCTAGATGCTAAAGAGTGGTTTTTACCTAACTTTTGTTTTTTAAGACACCAGGTAAGGGTATAGAGATGAATTAATCTTCCAACTTGACAACACAGGAATGTATTGTAAATTGAACCTGAACACCAGAGTATTCATTTCTCTAATTACCCATGTGCTTTCCGTTATAATTGCTTTTTTCACTAGGTTAGCCGTGACAGAACAACAATCATTCTTTGCCCAGATTATACCATGTCATTGTACCCTTGATAACTGCTAGATGTGTCCTCTGTCTGTGAAACTTGAGTTGCCCACTGCATGAGGAATAGCACACATTCCACAGAAATAGTGTAAGGTGTTACTTGTCATGAAGAAGCCTTTACTCTAGCAGAACTGATAAGAATAGCTGCATAAATGTAAATGACATAAACCAACGTCTATGTAGTTCAAATCATTTGTAACAAAACTATACAAACTCCCAGGACTCTGGATTAGACGCTCAAAGCGGAGAAATCATTATTAGAAAGAGGGATGATTGAGGTTTTATGGGAAGCTTTTAATGCTTAACACTATTGCTTCATTTCAGGTAAATGACTTCCTAAATGAACTATATTGCCACAGTGAGGCCCTTTGATTCCATACTACTACTATTACTATTACTATTATTACTACTACTACTTCTGGTTACCATTTATTAATATGTTGCACCTAGGGCCTGCCAGTCCTTGTGCTATATGCTTTACATTCATTCTAATTTAATCCTGGTAACCCCATGTCGTCACATGATGAGTCCTTATAAAGGGAAGGTAGGAGGGGAAGAGTGGGAGAAAGTGATGTGACAACAGAAGCAGAGAGAAGAAGAAAGTGGCAGATGCTACCTGCTGGCTTTGAAGATAGGACTACAAGCCAAGAAGTGCAGAGGCCGTCTCTAGAAGCTAGATTATATTCTAGAAGTATAATGATCACTTTTACAGGTAAAGACATTAGGGCTTTGAGATGAAACTTGACTGAAACTGACAAGTCTGTGATTTGAATCTGTATCATTTCAGAATCCATTCTTCTTCCTACTCTGTGTTACTTCCAGCTTTTAAGTTACTGAAAATGACTTATTTCTTCCCATGAAGACCCTGTGAGGCTGTTCCTGTCGGAAGACAGCTGCATCGCTTTCTCCAGTGAAAGCCACAGAATGTAGTGCAGGATCACAGTAGTCATGCTTGGGCTGAGGAAGGCAGGGTACACAGTCTTCAACTCCAAATTGTGGCTCCTTGATGTTTATTTAAGCTGGAAATGACACAGTCATTCCCCTATCCATGGAGGGGAATTGGTTCCAGGACATCCCCAATTTCTGGATATAAAAATCTGCAGACATTCAAGTTCCTGATAAGAAATGGCATAGGATTTGCATATAACCTATGCACATCTTCCTGTGTATTTTAAAGAATCTCCAGATTACTTATAATACCTAATACAGTGTAAATGCTGTGTAAATAGTTATACTGTATTGGATTTTTTTATTTGTATCATTTTTGTTTTTTTCTATTTTTTCCTCCGAATATTTTTGATCTGAGGTTGGTTGAACCCACAGATGTGGAACCCATGGATACCGAGGGCTGACTGTACTGGCAAAGCTTTATGCTCTCTTTCTCTTTAATACTCTTTATCCGTGGACTAAGACTCCCTCTTGTGGTAGAAGCGCATGTCTCCTCCGGGCACAGACTGAAGACCTGCTTCTTAAGAGGTAAAACTCACCTGGTTTAGTGAGATGTGATGCACTCTGAGGTTGGCTCCCTAAGTGACTTGTCATCTAAGGTTTTATCTTGTGAAGTGGGTTGAAGTTCAGTAGGTTTGGAACAAACAGAGAATTCTGTCCTGGAAAATTAATCGATTTTTGCCATATAAAATTTAAGAGAAGAGAAAAGGTTGTTATTCGCCTGAATTTTAGTCCATTGGCAATCACACAGGCTCTCTGATTCCACTATTCACCTCAGTGAAATATGAATTCTTTATTACTTCCTTTCAATGTGAAATTGACCAGTGAATTTCAGAGTCCTTATTTCCTATTGCTGTGACATATCAGGAGAACAGTTTATTTTCAATGATGATAGCATTTTTGTCGTCCTGCCAGTCTGCACAATGTTTTAGAGACAGGATCTTCACTATGTCTCTGCATGGCTGTCCTCAGTTGACAGAAGGCAGCTGTGGTAGACAGAATGATGGCCCCCTCAAAGCTACCCATGTCCCAGGAACTTGTCAATATGTTACCTTTGCAAATGGGATTAAGTTAAAGGTCTTTCTTTGGGGAAGGTATCCTGGATTATCCAGGTGACCCCAATGTCATCACATGGATCCTAGGGAAGGTAGGAGGGGAAGAGTGAGAAAAAGTGATGTGACAACAGAAGCAGAGAGAAGAAGAGAGTGGCAGATGCTACCTGCTGGCTTTGAAGATGGGACCACAAGCCAGGGAATGCAGAGGCCGTCCCTAGAAGCTAGAAAAGGCAAGGAAACAGATTTTCCCCTAGAACTCCCAGAAGGAATGCAGTCCTGCTCACCCATTTTAGACTTCTGAAATCCACAACTGTAAGAGGATACATTTATGTTGTTTTAAGCCATTAAGTTTGTGCTTTGTTAAGCAGCAATAGGAAAGATTATACAAGACATTGTAACCAAGCAAATACCAAAACTTTATAATTGCCTATGGAACCTGTGTCTAGATCATCCTTTGTATCAGTCAAATTAGACTAGGTTATGCTTCAGTAACAAATACCTTCTTCCATCTTAGCAAAAGCAAAGCTTTATTTCTTGCTCAGGCTATATGTCCATCTCAAGTTGGTGGGGGGCTCTGTGCCATGTCCTTACCCAGTGACCCAGGTTGACAGAGCCTCCACCATGTGGAACATAGCTGGTCACCATGGGAGTGTCAAGGAAACATGAGAAATAGCACATTGGTCTTAAAGGCTTCCTCCCAGAGGTGACACTCTTTTTTTTTTTTTTTTTTTTTTTGAGATGGCATCTTCCTCTGTCGCCCAGGCTGGAGTGCAGTGGTGCAATCTCAGCTCACTGCAGCCTCCACCTCTTGGGTTCAAGCTATTCTTCTGCCTCAGCCTCCCAAATAGCTGGGATTACAGGCGCCCGCCACCACGCCCGGCTAATTGTTTTGTTTTGTTTTTGAGACAGAGTCTCGCTCTGTCGCCCAGGCTGGAGTGCAGTGATGCAATCTCGGCTCACTGCAACCTCCACCTCCCGGGTTCAAGCAGTTCTCCTGCCTCAGCCTCCTGAATAGCTGGGATTACAGGCAAGCGCCACCACACCTGGCTAATTTTTGTATTTTTAGTAGAGACGGGGTTTCACCATGTTGGCCAGGCTGGTCTCCAAGGCCTGACCTCGTTATCCCCCCCCCCCCCCCGCCTTGGCCTCCCAAAGTGCTGAGATTACAGGTGCGAGCCACCACTCCTGGCATTTTTTTGTATTTTTAGTAGAGACAGGGCTTTGCCGTGTTGGCCAGGCTGGTCTTGAACTCCTGACCTCAGGTGATCCACCTACCTCGGCCTCCCAAAGTGCTGGAGTTACAGGTGTGAGCCACCATGCACCCGGCCTACATGTGACTTTCGCTTAGTTATTGACTATGGGAAGTTACAGGCCAATGCCTGGTTGAAAAAGGGGCAGGGAAGGCCCCTCCTACCATTCCATAAAAAGGAGAAAGATTATTGATGAAGAACACTAATTACTACCAAAGTCTTCTTCCTTAATAAGGATCTTCCTGGACACCATTGTAGCAGTTTATTGTAGGCTAAAGATTCAGGATTATATATCTCAGTCTGACACTGGGACTTATCAGTGTCAGTAGGCCATATATAATATGTATATATTTTTTAAAATCTTTACTAAATGCATGAAATACTTGCCAAATAAGGAGATGATCCATTTAAGGTGACTTGTAGAGGGCATACCTTCTTATATGATGACAGCCAAACTGTTACCTTATACGATTGGTGCCAAACTGTTATTATTACACTACAATAAACACCCTGTTTATACATGTGTACTTAAGAAGGTTAATTTTGTCAGCTGAAAGTGTAATTTGATCACAGGGTCATTTATGCAGAGCCTTATGGTTTTCATTGGCGATTACAGTATGATCTTTTCATTTGCTTTCCTTATGCTTTGGTAAACAGATATTAAGGGGCTTCTATTAATTTGCTTGATTTCAGGATTCAGAGTTCTCCCAGATTCTAATTATTTCTCAAATAGCCCTGATTCAGTAACATGATGACTATCTATAATGTAGATTACAGAGGTGATACTATGTTTTAGCCTCTTTTAAAAGCTTGCTAAGAGTTGGTCAAAGTGAATAATTGTGATAATCATATGGACTATTTTTTCACTTCCAGAGCATGTTTTATGTCCATCTGAGATACATAGAGATGGGAGAGCGGTTTAGGGCAAGTGAAATAGTTACCATTTGACAGATGACTGACTGCAGAACAAACAAGTGTTAGCGCCAGCCTCTTCTACATTTCACCAGAGTGACCACGGTTGCACTACAAAAGAAAAGAGAGAAAAGAAAAAATATCCTATGACTTGGCTGAGGCCATGGAAGTTTACTTTGATCACCTACACCAGAGTCCTTTTGTACACAGTTGAAACACACACCTCACCTTTTCTTCTTTGAAAACCGTGTGTTCTTCCTTCCCCTGCTGTGATCTCAGTGGATCTAGCTCAAATGTGTTTAAGAAAGGTTTGCGGAGCTAGTTCATGGTTTATTATTTCAAATCAGAAAGGAACAGGGAACATCATACATAATCTACACATTTTTATAAGGAGAAATCTTTTTTTTTTTCTGGCGAGGAAAAATACGGATCATATAATTTTGCTTTGTTGCTCAAAAACGACGTGGAAACTCCTCAGTGGTTCAGACTGGAAAAACTATGGGAAATGTAGCTGTTAATTTGGCAGGAATTTGCCATCATCCTGGGTCACCTCAGTATCCATGAAGACAAACCAACTGCCATGCCAGGCTCCCAGATGCTTGACTGCCTGGACCGCAGAGCCCTCGCTTCCCCTGCACTTCAGCCACCCACTGGCATCACCACGATGGGCTGTGTTAGCAAACACTGTGCAGCGCCTGTGCAATCTCGAACCCCGACATCGAACTTCCTGAGTCCAGATTGGCAACCCTCCCGTTGTCTCACTCTTCACTGGCACTGCTCTTGTTTTTGGTTTTCAAGACAGGATGTTGTCTCTTACTGTGTTCCTATCAGCTCTCTTCTGTCTTCACTTCTTTTCTCACCTCCTTACTCTCCACGGTGCATGGGGCATCCCTCCTCACTCCCTTCAGTCATCCTCATTAGACCGAACCCAACTGGAATCAGTGCAGCCATCCACCTTCTCCCTGACCTTGGCCCACTGTGTGCTGGTGGAGACAATCACACCACCAGAGTTTGCTGCTTGGAGCTTGCAAGGCTACTGCTATTTCAGACACAGCTGATGATCTCACCTCCCGCTTTAGAGTGAGGATAAGCCCTCTGAGAGGAACTCCTCAACTTCTAGGTTCCCACCTGAGATTCCATTCTGTCACACTAGTGTGTTAGATCCAGTTCTTACTGGCTTGCAAGAGTTGATCGTTAAATGTTCAGGAATTTTATAAGCCAGTTGTTAAACATGGTTATTACTAAAAATTAAATGAAGACTGGGTGCAGTGGCTCATGCCTCTAATCCCAACACTTTGGGAGGCTGAGGTGGGAGGATCGCTTGAGGCCAGAAGTTCTAGACCAGCCTGGGCAACATAGCGAGACCTCATCTCTACTAAAAATGAAAAGTAGCCAGGTGTAGTGGCACACACCTGTAGTCCCAGCTACTCAGGAGGCTGAGGCAAAAGGATTGCTTGATCCCAAGAGTTTGAGCCTGCAGTGAGCCATGATCACGCACACCCCTGCACTCCACCCTGGGTGACAGAGTGAGACTATCTCAAAAGCAAGACAAAACAAACACAAATGATATAAACTTGCAGTTGAATATATTATATTAAAAATAGTGGTAATAAATACTTAAAACGTTCTAGTTCTTAAATTTTACTATTGTCTAGCTTTCAGGGTTATTTATGTCTATCACAGGGCAACCAACTGTCCCTGTTTGGTCAGGCCTGAGGGATTTCCTCAGTGCTAAAAAGTGATGGAGAAAATGTTATTAGTGCAGATTAAACTTAAAAGTGTGTGGCCAGGCACAGTGGCTCACACCTGTAATCCCAGCACTTTGGGAGGCCAAGGTGGACAGATCACGAGGTCAGGAGTTCAAGACCAGCCTGGCTAATATGGTGAAACCGCATCTCTACTAAAAATACAAAAATTAGCCAGGTGTGGTGGTGCACGCCTATAGTCCCAGCTACTTGGGAGGCTGAGGCAGAAGAATCTCTTGAACCCAGGAGGTGGAAGTTGCTGTGAGCCGAGATTGCGCCACTGCACTCCAGCCTGGGCTACAGAGCAAGACTCCATCTCAAAAAAAAAAAAAAAAAAAAAAATGTGTTAGCTGGGCATGGTGATGCACACCTGTAGTCCCAGCTACTCAGGAGGCTGAGGCGGGAAGATTGCTTGAGCCCAGGAGGTGGAGGCTGCAGTGAGCCAAGATGACACCACCACACTCCAGCCTGGGCAACAGAGTGAGACCCTGTCTCAAAATAAATAAATAAAAGTGTGCTGTGGGGCCGGGCACAGTGGCTCATGCCTGTAAATCCACCACTTTGGGAGGATCACTTGAGCCCAGGAGTTCAGGATCAGCCTGGGCAACATAGGGAGATAATCATCTTTACAAAAAATCAAAAAATTAGCTGGGCATGGTGGCACGCACATGCGGCTCCAGCTATTTGAGAGGCTGAGGTGGGAGGATCTCTTGAGCCCAGGAAGTCAAGGCTGCGGTGAGCTGTGATCACGCCACTGTACTCCAGTCTGAGCAACAAAGTGACTGGACAGCTTTCCAAGATTGCGACCTACCCTTTTAACCATTGTGTGTGTGTGTGTGTGTGTGTGTGTTTGTGTGTGTGTGTGTGGAGTGAATTAGATAATGCATGTAAAGAGCTTAGTATAGTGCTTGGCAAAGTAAGGGCATATTAGCTGTTGTTCTATTTATGGTCTTTAGCTGGTGACTTTCAGATCTCTCCACAAGCAGTAGGCCTGTATGTGTATCCAACCGCCTGCTTATATAGCATGTGGCCTTCGCTGTCCCACAGGCAGCTCCAGCTCCTTTTGGACCAAACTGAACTCTTCTCCTCAGCTTCCATCCTCAAACCTGGTCCTTCTCTCACATGTCTTCTTATGGTGAATCCTCTCAGCTGCCCGGGTCCCCCAACCTCTCCCATCCAGCAGGTCACCCAGGCCTACTCATTCTCCTGCCTCGGCATCTCTTTCACGTGCCCATTTCTCTCCATTCCCCACCGCTGCTGCCTTCATTCTGACCATCGGTATCTGTCTCCAGGACTGCTACAACAGACTTCTGGCTGAGGCCTACGCTCTGAGGATTGCCACCCCCAATTCATTGCCTATACTGTAGCGAGAGGGATCTGTCAATAATACGAACCTGGGCCTGTCGTGATCCAGTTGGAACCCTTAGTGGCTTCCAGGATGCTCCTTATCTTCCTTGAAGTCCTCATGCTGCGGCTTCATCTCCTCTTTTCCTGGGCTCTGCCCCCACCCTCTAGATTCCTTCCCATACCCCATCTTTAGCTCAGAGGCCTTTGCCTGTGCTGCTTGTTCTGCATAGAATATCTTTCCCTCCCCTACCTCACCCAACCCTGTCCCCTTCACCTAGCAGCTCCCATCTACACTCAGCCAAGGTGATTCTAAGTTCTAGGAAGCAGGCCAGGCACGGTGGCTTATGCCTGTAATCCCACCACTTTGGGAGGCTGAGGCGGGTGGATCACCTGAAATCAGGAGTTCAAGACCAGCCTGACCAACATGGTGAAGCCCTGTCTCTACTAAAAATACAAAATTAACCGGGCGTGGTGGCGCACCTGTAATCCCAGCTACTCAGAAGGCTGAGGCAGGAGAATCGCTTGAACCCAGGAGGCGGAGGTTGCTGTGAGCCGAGATCACACCATTGCACTCCAGCCTGGGCGACAGAGTGAGACTCTGTCTCAAAAAAAAAAAAAAGAGAAAGAAAAAGTTCTAGGAAGCAGTCTCTGGCTTCAGGCCCCATCATCCTGGGGTTGGGCTAAGTGCTGCTTCCTTGTGCCCTGGCCTCAGGACTTCCCCCAAGTAAGCACACCCAGGACTCATGGCACTGCACTGGCTCCCCTGGCGCCCACCCGAGACTGAGTTCTCAGAGGACAGAGGGCGTGTTGTCCTGGTGCCGGCCTTCCTAGCACCCGGAACCATGATGGGTTCCCAGTGGATATGTGGGAAGTTAAATTCTTGTAGTGGTGGTGTTAGAGTACTTGCCGCTAGTCCTACTGAGGGTGAGTGATGAGGGAGTGAAGCGAACAGCGTGTGGACTTGCTGGACTTCTTACCCATTTGTCTTGTCATCCTCACAGCCAGATGAAAACTCGCTGGATTTTTCCTCCTGTATGCTACGGCCTGGGATTAAAAATGCTCAGGAACTTGCCTGTGGAGTGTGCCTCTTGAATGTGGACTCGAGGAGCCGGGTAAGTCACGCAGCCTCCTTGTAGACGGCAAAGGGATTCCCTAACGTGACTCTGGACAACCTCATCTGGCCCACTTTACTGCAAAGTTTGTGACCAGGGGTGGGGGTTTTGTCAAGTCCTAAAAGCTGATGGTAGGAGCAGACACATTCCCTCGAGAGGGCGGCGGGGGAGCTGTGGAGGGAATGGACGCGGCTCTCATGCCTGCAGCACCCTGTGCACAGTGGGGAGGTGAGGAGAAAAGGGTGAACCTGTAAGGATGTGTTTGGAGGCAAGAGGCCCTGCTCTGGGAATGTTGTTGACCTATGGTTTCAACGTTATTTCAGAAAGAAGAGAAGCCTGCAGAAGAACATCCTAAAAAAGTATGAACTAGTTACACCTTATCTTAGCATCTCCATTTTAATTTTGAGTGTGGAGGGCAAATTGGATGATTCCATCCGTTGCCATCCTGAACTGTTCCAATCATGAATCCTTCACTGAGTCAGTTTTGTTCCCATAATGTTTGATGGAGTCTCCTAATGTGTCTGTGTGGGTCCACTTCTGTCTTATTTGCATGCTTATTTCACATAATTGGCTTCTGGTGTTGCAGTTATCTTTCTCTGTGATGAATGGGGTGACAGAATGAGCAACTTCTGGAAGCCTGGAAGTTGTAGTGACACACAGATGGAGATCAAAGAGCTTCAGGATGTAGCCATGTAGCCATTTTAACAGACAAGCAGCAAATTGGGTTTTAGAGTTTTGTTTATTTGCAGTGCATATTAGCAAACTAACCCCAGGAAGTGGTTGAGGTTTGGACTCTACTTTTCCATGGCTGACTGTAGCTTACTGATAAGCCTATTTGCCTGGAAATAATTCTTATGTGTTTAATGCCCATTCATTTTGAGGCATTTTTTTTTTAACTCTATACCTGTTTGGACTTTTTGATAATGTAGACTCATTAGGCATTAGGGTCAATTCAGTGGCACTAGGGTCAATGCCATTAGACCCTAAGAGTTGTTATTTGTCATTCTCTAACTGTCTTGTTTTCTAACTCTCTCCTTCTCTAACTCCTTTGTAATTTTTTGTCATGATAGGCTTGTGGTCAGCTACCAGAGTGTAAAGGATTGCGTGCTGTAGTCAGATGCTGGCCTTAGGAGGAGGGCTTCCTTCAGCACAGTGAGGGATGAAAGCTATCCACAGCCCTTGGCTACTTCAGTTCCCCTTATCATGATTCCCCCCTCCGCCCCATAACCTGTCTGCCTTTTCCTTGGAAGATTTGGCCACCTTTTGCTGAAACTAGGTTTAGTGGTAACAATTTTATACCTTTAATTAGCAGTAAAAAACCTCTCTTGAATTCCTGTAGCTATCCGCTCAGCTTTTGTGTGTGTGCCATTTTGGCCTCAGCCTCTGTGACCTGGAGAGATGTACACGTTGGTTGCTGAAAAGCTCTGAGATGCAGAAAAAGCCTGACTTGTCCCACATCTCTGTTTATTTCTGGCAGGCATTCAACTCAGAAACAGACAGTTTCAAGCTGGCCTATGGAGGGCACCAATATCACGCCAGTTGTGCCAACTTCTGGATCAACTGTGTCGAACCAAAGCCTCCTGGCCTTGTCCTGCCTGACCTGCTCTGAACAACTCTTCTGTGAAGCATTGACTTTTTTTTTTTTCTGTGACACCCCACGGGGTGACAGGGACCAATAAATAGAATGCGAGCACTGCACAGTTCGCTTCCCTGAATCGATATGAAGAATACCGCAAGGGACGAGGCCCCCGTCATCCCCACGGCCAGTCTGCAGGACTTCAGGTAAAATTGTCCCACCCAAACTGCACGTGGCACCAGAAGCTTGCTCACTTATCTCTACTTAAGATTTCCTAAAATACGGACCACAGCTTTCTTGATCTAAGGAAGAACTTGCTGCTGCAGTATTGAAACTGTGAAGAACTGACATTTGAAGAAAAATAGATTACCGTTGCGGGACTAGAATGGGCGACTGCTTGGAGCCAGTGCTTGTTTTTATCTAGGACACTTACTGTCCTTTGAAGTAGAATGCATTTATCTGCATTTAGTTTGTTAATGTCTGAAATTAATAAAAAGAGGAAATTGTGATTAAACTGATGTTCTGCTTTTTATGGAGAAGATTCTGCCCGTCTCCCCTGGACAGTAGCAGGCGGGTGAGGGCAGATTTTACCCACTTGGTTGTCACAACTGAACCAGTTCTGTACTCCTTTCCTTCACTTCTGTCAGCTCTCAAGACTTTTTCCCAAAACATGCCTGGGCACTCTGCAGTCGTGAAGAATGCTCATTTTGACAGCCCAAATCCTGTGTATTAGGATAATATCCTTTCCCCCAGGAGCCTTCACTGCAAACCTGTTTTGCCGCATGCAAAGACTGTGACCATGGAGTTTTCTCAGACAAGATTTGGAAAGGCAGTGGAATGAAATCTCTTTGCAGTGGCCTCTCTCCAAATTTCCAAAGATGACTGCATAGGGACCAACACGGCCTGACTTTGCAGTATCTGTGAGAAAAACCTGAAAATTAATTCAGGGTGAAAATGTGGAGCTCTCGGCCTAGTGTAAAGTATCAAGATGTGTATTTACGGGATAGATAGATGACTTAGAAGAAGTAGAAGAAAATTGTCCAGAAACAGTACTGAATTTTAGATGGAAAAGCCTCGTGCTTCCTGGAGCAGGGAATTGTCTTTGCCATTTAATCTGAATGCATAAAATTAGGGGAAAAAAACCCAAGTGGCTAAGAGCTGTGTTATTCCTGGGAAGAACTACCAATCTAGGGCACACGTCTCTCTGAATTGTTGATTATGCACTTTATGAAGAGATTTTTCAATCTCGTGTGCTTTACTTTGTGTGGTTTAGGCCCTCTGACCTAGACTTTTATTTTTAAACTGAAAAAGTTGGTCTTGTCTATATAATTGCTGCTTTTACATAATTTATTTTCCCCTCTCAGGACAAATTCTATCTTGCTCCATCTTACAGCTTTTCCGTGTTCTCCAAGAAAGTGTGGAACATTTTCATTAAACAGCTGTTGCTGAGGCTTCTGCTTGACCTTCTGTGTGCCCGAATGCACAGAGAGGCACCGAGGAGAGAAAGGCTTTTCTTACTCACTCCCAATGATACCGTCTCTGGCCATTCCTGACTGAGGCAGCTCACTCTGAATGGGCACCTTTGGAGCTTTTGCCTACCACAAGGCTAGTGGGGTGTTTCTAACAACACAGGTGGGACAGCTTTTGGCAGGCTTTTCCTGAGGCCTCGGCGCCTCCATCCTGGACAGCACCACTTCCACGTGGAGCTGGAGTGAAGCAGGCTGCTAATTGGCCTTAAACATTCTTTTTTTTTTTGATGGAGTTTCACTCTTGTTGCCCAGGCTTGAGTGCAATGGCACAATCTCAGCTCAGTGCAACCTCTGCCTCCCGGGTTGAAGCGATTCTCCTGCCTCAGCCTTGTGAGTAGCTGGGATTACAGGTGTGCACCACCACGCCCAGCTAATTTTGTATTTTTAGTAGAGGCAAGGTTTCTCCATGTCGGCCAGGCTCGAACTCCGGACCTCAGGCGATCTGCCCGCCTCAGCCTCCCAAAGTACCGGGATTACAGGTGCAAGCCACTGCGCCTGGCCTAAATTTCATACCAGAACCATGACAGCAGAATCTACCTTTGCAATAAGAATGTTTCCCAGGAGTTAGAGACCAGCCCTGGGCATGATGGTAAGACCCCAGCTAATTATACAAAAAATAATTAGCTGGGCGTGGTGGAGTGCATCTGTGGACATTTGTGGTCCCAGCTACTAGGTAAGCTGAGGTGGGAGGATCGCATGAGTCCAGGAGTTTGAGGCTGCAGTGACAGCCTAGGTGATGACAGAGTGAGACACTGTCTCTTAAAAAATAATAATAAAAAGTTTCCCAGTTTGAATTTGTATTGCTGAAACATTTTTTTGAAATGCTGTATAGACGCCTGTCATGTCACAGTGGCCCGGTATCAACATTTTAAAAAGCTCACTTGGTAGCTGGGCTGGTTTCTATTCCTGAGAAATTCCAGAATGCCTTGGATAAAATTCCTTAGTATAATCCCCATGTTCCTTACCAAGGACGGTAGGCTTAGTCACTCCTTGGGAGGTGCCACAGGAAAATTCAGCAGATGTCAACAGAAAAAAAGCCTTTGCTATGAAAAGTATTCACTACCTTTCATATCTCTTGAATACTTGAAATATTTAATTAGATGCCACCAATAGGGATCCAAGGAGTGTGGGACACGGTTGTGCGGCTTTTCTTTATAAACGTTTATTAAAATGGCTCAACGCTGCGTTCAGCTTCACGTCAGCTCTCCTTGTCAGCCAGGAGCCCCGTGTCCTTGGAAACCGTAGCCAAGGTTACTTATTTCCATACTGTGCATTGTGTCAGCCCGCTTCACCCCACTGCTTGAATGGCCATTAATAAGCACTTTTCTTTTTTTGGTGGGATGTTTTGCCTGTAAAATTTTTATGGCTTAGGGTGTAATTTAATTTTTGTCTGGACATGCTTGAGATAGAAGTACTGGATATATGAGGATATTTTCCATGCTTTATTTTTCCTGAGGCTACTAGTTAGCATTCCATAGGGGTTGTGAATTTTTAATTATTTGAATATTTTGTGTACATATACGTATTTGAAGGGTTTTGGGGGGGTCTTATTTGTTTAAAGGTGTCTTCTGTTTGCCTATTTAAAGTGTACTTCAGCTTTGCAAAGATTATAGGGCTGTATGTTACAGAAATAGGAAATGCTGGCCCTGTACTGGGGACCACTACAAAAATTCCCTTTAGCTGGGCTCACACCTGTAATCCCCAGCACTTTGGGAGGCCGAGGCGGGTGGATCACCCAAGGTCAGGAGTTCAAGACCAGCCTGGCCAACATGGTGAGACCCTGTCTCTACTAAAAATACAAAAATTAGCGTGGTGGCGGGTGCCTGTAATCCCAGCTACTCGGGAGGCTGAGGCAGGAGAATCGCTTGAACCCGGGAGGCGGAGGTTGCGGTGAGCCGAGATAGCGCCAGCCTAGGAACCAAGAGCGAAACTCTGTCTCGAAAAAAAAAAAAAAAATCCCTTTAACGCCTTGGAGGTCAAATGCCTGCCTTTGTGAACAGTTAATAAACTTTGACATTTTCAGACATTTGCCATTCAGAAGGGAGCATTGTAGCCTGCTGTAGACCATTCCAGCTAATGTCAGAATGCAGGGCAAGATGTGTGTCGACTATGTTTTTTATGTTTAAGTTACTTACTTATTTCTTCAGTTAAGTGTGTACCAAATAACAATACTGAAAAGCCCGCCCCTTGCCAGGCCGAGGAAATAAAGCTTAAGTGAAACAGCTCTTGGGGGAAAAATGCCACTTTACAAATACTTTTCTAACAAAATAGCATTATAATGAAGTTTTTACTTAATTAATTCCATTATTTATATGTTGATGTGAATATAAGTGGTTAAAAAAGTACTCATGTGGGACATCTCATTACTTTGTAGCTGTGGCTTTATTAACCAGTGAATGCTGTGGTCCTTAGCGAAATGCGGTCTTCTGTGTGATGTGGAATTCGCACCTGTATTTTAGAAGATGGTATGGTTTCTCCCTTGTTTGTATTTTAATAAAAACAACTGCTCTAATTGATATGTTTAGACATTATAAAGCTTTACCTTTAAAATATTCTCAGGGTTTCTGAAATCACCCCTTGTTAAACTTCCCTAACCAAAATACAAGTGTAGAAGAATGTCAGGCTACTAAGCCTTTTCTTGGTCTTGTATTTGTTGGGTTGATTTCACGTAGATCCAAGTCACTAGGATGAACAGGGACCCATGCGCTTAAGATTACAAAGGTGTTCAGCTTCCCACGTGCGAAGAACTCTTAGTTACAGCCCCGTAGTGCTGCTTGCCAGGAGTTCTACAGGTAATTTTCATTAATTACCAAGAACATCTGTCACCAGGTGTCTTCTCGCCCTACGACAATGGTTATTTGGGGGCGCTTATTCAGAAACTCCCAGACTCAAAGCTGAGCCTCATACTAAAGCAGCCAGAGCCTCCCTGGATTTTTTTTTTTTTTTTTTTTTTTTTGATCTTACAGCATTTGTTGGTTCCTCTGATTTTCCATAGAAACTATTAATAATTTTTTTATTTTAATTTTTCTAGAGAATAATGATGCATGTTTATAACAGTGGGCAGCCACGGGTATAAAGCAATAAAAGGTAGAATTTAGATGGAAAAAAACCATTGCCACAAACCAGGTAAAATGTGGAGGACATTTGTCTAAATATGTAGCTACTGGCCTATGTATGGCTTCCTGCCAAAACTGACCCAAAAAATCTAGAAAACTAGTCCTCTGGTGAGCAAGCTACAACCTCCCTGACAAATGGAGCCAAAGAAAGAGCAGTGCCGCGGCAGGTTCCCATCACACGGGCAGATGCCCAGGATGCCCTCCATCCAGAAGAAAGGCACACCCTAGGACAGTGGTTACTTGGGGGCACGTGGAAAGTGCCCAGGAGTGTCCCAGGGGCGAGCTCATTCACCTTCTACCATGTATCTGATGAGCGGTGCTGCCCATTTTATCAGGAGCAGTGAACTGGTGACATTCCCAAAGTCAGTTAAACAAAGGCAACCATTGTTGTTATTTGCTTATCGCTCATACTGAGGTTTGGTTTAGGGCATTTTCGTATGTGGTAATAGTCAAGCAGAGGCACCTTTTATTGAAAACCAGTTTCTCTGATGGAGGACAGGCTGCTTCAGGGCGCTCCACTAACCAACAGGAAACCAAAACCAGCACCCCTGATCAGAGCATGCACTATTATCATCTCCCACCGGCCCAGCACTGGGGACGGTGTGTCTGCCCGTCCACCAGGATGTGACGTGCCGACAGGACTCTGCTGGGATGTGTATTTTAAGTAGTGTTCACAACTGTCACAGGAGCCACATTTCAGCAGTTACTGGAGAGCACCTTTTTTCCATCATCGACACACACACACCCCGAAATTATTAGTAAAAATTCTAATATGTTAAGCATATAGATTTATTAAAAATAATGCTAATATAATCCCGGGCACATGGATTCCAAGAGAGTTTTTGCAGCAGATTTCATTATAGTTAACTTAACAGCTAAATAATAAGGGTGTATTTATTTTAACTTACAGAGTCACTAAATAATAGAGGGAAAGGAAAGAGTAGGGCTAATCCAGTAGAGACTGAAGCTGGTATCAACCTTCCCTAAGCATCTGTCTGGTCAGCAGCCTGGGGCAAAGCTTGTCTCTAAAGGGTTAATGAGGCCCCAAAGTGATTTTTGCACTGAGCTCCTCCTGCACCTACCAAGGTGCCAAAGGCATGAGATTCAGAAGAGAGCAGAACCAGTTTATTGAACTGTTCAAATTGGTAAAAATGATTAAAAGCTAAAGATTTTCATAAACACTATTCCAAAATGTTAATTTTAAAAATGTGACTAGCAATGTGTGCATTCCCTTTATGTCCCCTCCCTCCCTATCTCTTAAAATAAATTTGAACACCCAGTGTAAAAAACACTTGAGGGAGAACCAGAAGTCAGCCATTTGAGAAGAGAGTGGAGAGGGAGCAGACGGCGGGGAGCAGATGCCGGCCCCGCTCGGGCTGCTGACGCAGGCTTCGGTGGCACTAAATCCCCCAGTAAGGCATCAGGTGTCGGGACTCCTTCTCATAGACGTCGGGAACTATGCCATAAGGTGTCTGTACCATTTTAACTGTGGACTTCCCAAAGAGCTGGCGCTCGTAGTCTATCAGTTGCCTCCAGAAGCCTACGTTGGGCCTGATGACAGGTCGCCGGGCTTTCACCCAGTTGTACGCCTCCAGCAGGCACACGTTGTGGAATTTCATCAGATACGCGATACACAGCGTGGCTGAGCGGCTCACCCCTGCAGCACAGTGCACCAAGGTGGCCCCGTGCTTCCTGCTCACACTGTGGATCTTGTCAGCCACGGTGTCAAAGTACAGTCCAATGGGGGCATGCGGCATGTCAGCCAGAGGCACTTTAACATACTCAAATTGGGGCCAGTTGAAATTAGGGATCTCAATGGTAGCATTAACAATGCAGGTGATGCCACGAGCCTGGAGGAGGTGCCGATTGGAGGCCACACTGCCTCTGCCCAGGAATAGAGAGGAGGTGATTTGAGCAATGCCTCCTATGTCTCCCTCGGAAATCATCCGAGGGGCCATGAGAGTCCTTGGTAGCGTGCTGTGACCTCTGGAGCTCATGAAGACGCCAGCAGTCACACTTGCATCGTTGGGGGCAAGACCAGAGTGTTTTATTTTCCTCCACCAAGGAATCCAAAATTACAGTCTCCTTCCTGCAAAATACAGGTATGTGTCAGTACTTAAAATGCTACTGATTCATCACAGCCTTCTGTCACGTTTGTCAAATGGGAAGATTAGAGGGTTTTTTTTTTTTTTATAATACAGTACAATCTTTCAAGTATACAGACAAATCATTTTCTATCAATTAACAGTTGGGAAAAGTCACCTAAGACACAAACATGTGAAATCAATGTAAAATTCAGCTCTCTGATGATTGTCCAAAAAAAAAAAAAAGTGGGGTGGGGGGGTGGTGGCTGGGCATGGTGGCTCATACCTGTAATCCCAGCACTTTGGGAGGCTGAGGTGGGAGGATTGCTTAAGCCCGGGAGTTCAAGACCAGAAGACCAGCCTGGGCAACACAGTGAGACCCCATCTCTACCAAAAAAAAAAAAAAAAAAAAAAAAATTTTTTTTTTTTTTTTTTTTTAAATTAGCTGGGTGTGGTAGTGCATGCCTGTAGTCCCAACTACTCAGGAGACTGAGGTGGGCAGATCACTTGAGCCCAGGAGGTCGAGGCTGCAGTGAGCTGTGGTTGCGCCACCACCACACTGCAACCTGGGCAACAGGGAGACCCAGTCTCAAAAAAAAAAAAAGGGCAGGTGAGGTAGCTCATGCCTGTAATCCCAGTACTTTGGGAGGCTGAGGCGGGTGGATCACCTGAGGTCAGGAGTTCAAAACCAGCCTGGCCAACATTGGGAAACCCTGTCTCTACTAAAAATACAAAAATTAGCCGGGCATGGTGGCAAGCGCCTGTAATCCCAGCTACTCGGGAGGCTGAGGCAAGAGACTCGCTTGAGCCTGGGAGGCGGAGGTTGCAACTAGCTGAGATCATGCCACTACACTCCAGCCTGGGTGACAGACTCTGTCTCAAAACAAAAACAAACACAAAACCACAAACTATTTCCTATCATTTTGTGACAATGTGAACACAGTGGCATTTCCATAGAGATAATCCCAGGCAATTTGAAGGCCATGGTCTTCAAAGTTCATTCCTGTAAGTTAAATGAGCATTTTACCTGACCTGACCTTGGGTGTGGCTAAATAACTTCACCTTAATTCTGAGCTCCACGATGAATCTCACTGGCTTTTAACCGTCTGAACGTCGCTATCCTCTCATTATTCCAGTGTTTGCTATTAAATGTCAATATATACATTTATATATATATTGATATATATATTACATATATATTGACATTTAATAAGAGCAGAAAAAGAAGTTCTCAGTTTCCTGAGATCTTAGCTACATCTGTTCCTCTCACCAAAAAAAAAAAATCACAATGCTTTATCACCTGTGCCCAGTGGCAAGTGCGCCTGCCCACACCCAGGGGACCGTCGGGAAGCCTGCAGTGATTTCAGTCAGACAAGAGCCTCCGCGGGTTCAACAGGCAGGCAGTGGTGGGGTACTCACTTCCTCAAGAGTCCAGTGTGCGCTGCCTGGGTCTGGATCCAGAAAGTCCTAAGTGAGCAGTGCTGGTGACAGTGGATACAAATCAAATCTGCAGGAAGACAAGGAGGCAAGGACACAGCCAATCAGGAAGTTCCAAAGAATTCCTCACGGACTTTCACTACGACCTCGGATTTGACTGAAATAGAGCCAGGAGGTGGAAGGTGCGCTGAACATTTGCAGGTGTGCATTTAAAGGCTGCACCAGTAAGAAACACCAGCCTAAGTCTCAGCTTTTTGTTACTGACACATAACCCACGGTGTGACAAATAGAGTTTTGACAATAATACAGACAAATCTCCTCCTCTTGAGAGGAGACTCAGAGACCACAACCTATCCACGAAATGTCCGGCACTACTGCCTGCTCGGTGGGCTGTGAGGACACAACACGGACTCGAGTCTCTTCATGCACCGTTAGCCAGCCCTGCAGTGGGAAGGCCTGGGTGGCACCGCGGTGAGAGGATGGACAGGCCAGGTGCAGCGAGGGTGAGCCAAGCAGCCCCGTGCCTGAACACAAGGTGGAGGACAGTGTGCACCAGGAAGCTAAGGACAGGTGCGGCCGGGACATGGCAGGGAGGACGGCTTCACGAGGAGCAGGACTGCAGATGTGGCTGCAGCCAGGAACGCTAACTACAGGCGGTGCTGGTGTTCAGGATGGCAATTTGACATTTTCCTGCATTTTGTTTTCTTTTCCATGTTGGCCCTATTTTATTCATTTATGCTATGTAAGTACCATGAACATCATAAAAAATGTGTTCTTCTACCACCTGTTCCCGTGCCTTTCCCAGGTAACTGTCAGACCTGTCGTGTGTTTTTTACAGCTCTGTTGAGGTGTACTTGACATATAAACTGCTATACAACTTAATCAAGTACATAACCTGATGAGTTCTGACATATGTACACAATGGAGACACCAGGACATCATAATAATAAACACATCCATCATCGCCCTCGAAATTTCCTCATGTTTTTTTATAATCCAACCCTTTCTTGCGCTTTACCCCATTCCCAAGCAATCACTGATCTTTCTTGTCACTATGGTTTGCACTCTAGACTTTTCTATCAATGGACTTTTATACATTTATAGCATATAAATATATATAGGCCAAGTGTGGTGGCTCACGCCTATAATCCCAACACTCTGGGAGGCCGAGGAGGGTGGATCACTTGAGGCCAGGAGTTCGAGACCAGCCTTGCCAATGTGGAGAAACCCAGGTCTCTACTAAAAATACCAAAATTATCCGGGCATGTTGGCACACACCTGTAATCCCAGCTACTCGGCTGGCTGAGGCAGGAGAATCACTAGAACCCAGGAGGAGGTGGAGGTTGCAGTGGAGCCAAAATTGCACCACTGCACTCCAGCCTGGGCAACAGAGCAAGACTGCGTCTCAAAAACTAAACACACACACACACACACACACACACACACAATATATATATATAGTATACATATATGTATATACATATGGGGTTTTTTTTTTTGGTCTGGCTTCTTTCATTCAGCATAACTTAGACATTCACCCATGACGCTAGGTTAGCAACAGTTCACTTCTTACTGCTGATAGTACTCTGCTGTATAGATAACCACAATCTGTTTATCCATTCACCTATTGATGAACCTGGGTTGTCTCTAGTTTAAAGCTATTGTGAGTACAGCTGCTATGAGCATCCACGTATAGGTCTTTGTGCGTACATATGCCTTCCTCTCTCAGTTCAATACTCAGGAGTGAAGGGCTGGGTCCTATGACACGTATGTTTAACATTTTAAAATGGTTTTTTAAAAAGAAACGATTATAAATATATATAAATATAAATATATAAGTATATATAAATATAAATATATAATATATAAAAATATATAAATATATAATATATAGATATATAAATATATAAAAATATATATAAATATATAATATATAAAAACATATAAATATATAATATATAAATACATAAATATGTATATTGTATATAATATATAAAAATATATAATATATAAATATATAATATATAATATATAAATATATAATAATATATTATATATATAAATATATAATATATAATATACAAATATATAAAAATATATATAAATATATAATATATAATATATAAATATATAAGTATATATTATATAAAAATATATAAATATATAAATATATATAACTATATATTATATAAATATATATAATATATAAATACATATATAATATGTATATTATATATATATGTATATTACATATATATATATATTTTGAGATGGAGTCTGGCTCTGTCACCCAGGCTGGACTGCAGTGGCGCAATCTCAGCTCACTGCAACCTCCACCTCCCAGGTTCAAGAGATTCTCCTGCCTCAGCCTCCTGAGTAGCTGGAATTACAGGCGTACACCACACACACGGCTATTTTTTGTACTTTTAGTAGAGACGGGGTTTTGCCACGTTGGCCAGGCTGGTCTCAAACTCCTGACCTCAAGTGATCCACCCACCTTGGCCTCCCAAGGTGCTGGGATTACAAGCGTGAGCCACTGTGCCTGGCTCCATTTACGACTATTTCTATCATTATAATGCAGGGGCTCTCAAACCTGAGTATGCCTCAGAATCCCGCAGAGGGCTGTGCGCACAGACTGCTGGACCTTTCCCCAGCTTCTGATTCCGTCCCTCTAGAGTGGGGCTGGAAGAGCTGCCCTTCTGAGGTGAGGCTGTGGGTCGGGGGCACGCTCTGAGACCTACTGCAGAGGTGAGTGCTGTGGCTCTGTCTGCATTCCCTCTGCAAGACTGAGGCACCAGGCATGCTGGTGCTAACAGACCACAAGTCCCTCCTGGACACTGCCCTTCTCTGAAGGGAGCTGCCTCCTCACTTGAGGCTGGGCCCGGCTTTGGGAGCCCACATCCCATGACTGGTTAATGCTACGGGAGTACACAGAGCAGTCCACAGGTGAAATCACAGCATGAGGAGGAACGAGGACGCAGTCACATAAGGAAACTGCGTGTGTGTGCATTGGATGTAAAATATGAACAGGGCAGAAACTGAGAACATCCTTTCCTACAGCAGAGCAGGGTCTCCTGCCACTTCCAAGTCTTCCCTGGCAGAATCCTACTGGTTTAAAAAGCAGTCACTATGGTAATAAACACAAAATTAGGCCTTCAAGCTACTAGGGATGACGCTCCTCATTGTGGAAAATCTGGAAGATGCTAATCAAATTTCCAAGTAGGTTATCTAGTTGTTGTCTAATTAAGAGAGGCTTGGCCATAGACATGGTGGCTCATGCCTATAATCCCAGCACTTTGGGAGGCCAAGGCGGGCAGATCACCTGAGACCAGCCTGGGCAACATGGTGAAACCCCGACTCTACTAAAAATACAAAAATTAGCCGGGTGCAGTGCCGCATGCCTATAATCCCAGCTAGTAGGGAGGCTGAGCCAAGAGAATCGCTTGAACCTGGGAGGCAGAGACTGCAGCAAGCTGAGATCGCGCCATTGCACTCCAGCCTGGGTGGCAGAGCAATGCATCCTCCCAAATTACGCTGTCTGGGAAGGCACTTGCCTTCCTGAGGCAAAGGAGCCCAGGTTCCCTGTGGAAGCCGGGCTGATTCTGTTAACTCACATTTGCTGAGTGGTGTTAGGGTACTTGGTGCTATAGGGAAAACAGATTGTGAGCCCTCGGGGCAGAATCCAAGTGAGACAGACACATTGCTCCCTCCCTGCTGCTGCCAGTCCATCTCTTTGCCAACAAACCTGCTTAAAATGCCAAAGCTGGTCCCAGGTTTCAGGAAAACAACTTCCACCAGAGGGCATGTAGAGGGCACAGATGCTATAGATGCTTCTCTGACAAACACTCCTGATCCCCTTGACAGATTGGAAAATACACGGTTCAGAAGGGGTGAGAGATTTCAACTTGAGAAGTGAAACAAGGAAAAGATGCAAGGTGTCCGGATTTCTAGCTCAAGTCCACACACTGCTTCTCTGCGGTGACTGCATCGTGGCTGTGTTCTCATTACCTGCCTCGCGGCGCTCCACACCACCAGCCAGCGTCTGCCACACACGCGGGGGGGTGTGGATCTGCCTAAGAAGGTGTTTCAGTGCTACTTACAGAAAGGCTAAGCCCAGATGGGCTTCCCCTAGTGCCAGAACAGGGAACTACTGCCACATCCTGGTACACCATCTGGTGCACAAAACATCCCCCTGGCTGCAGAGGGTGGACCTCAGCAAGGAGCAGCCCCAGAGTAGGCACTACAAGAAGCCCTAGAGTCATCCAGTTCTAAGATCAAGTAGAACTAGATGGTAAAAAATAAAAAACCCATGGGTATTACATCACAGGTGCATGAAAATCTACTCAGTAAATGTGTCCTGGGAGACAGGGAAAGGAGATAGGGTAGCAGAGTTTGACCCGTATTTGAGGGATCACAAATTGCATGGTGCTCTCTGAGTGAACATGCCATCCCACTGCAGGACAATGGTCTCTGGGACGAAGATGACCAGGGAGAATGCTTAAGAATGACCACATCACTGTCTATGGTGTTCAACTTGGCCTTCCCAAGATGCTCTGGCAATGGCACGTGCTTCTTGGAGGAAAAAATGTTTTCCTGGCTGGGGAGATGGGGGTAGGGTAGAGTGAAAGACAGAAAGGAAGAGCTGTCCTAAACCAACCCCAGGGTTTTTTGGGCTTTTTTGTTTTTGTTTTTGCAGGGGGACGGGGGCAGGGGGGGAGATGGAGTCTCACTCTGTCACCCAGACTAGAGTGCAATGGCGTGATCTCGGCTCACTGCAACCTCCGCCTCCTGGGTTCAAATGATCCTCCTGCCTCAGCCTCCCGAGTAGCTGGGATTACAGGTGCGTGCCACCACGCCCAGCTAATTTTTTGTATTTTTTAGTAGAAACAGAGTTTTGCCATGTTGCTCAGACTGGTCTTGAACTCCTGACCTCAGGTGATCCACCTGCCTCAGCCTCCCAAAGTGCTGGGATTACAGGCTTGAACCACTGCGCCCGGCCGGGTTTGTTCTTAACCAGCTATAAGCAACATCTTCTCAGAGACGATGCTGGTCTTTTTGGATAATAAGCATCGAACACTAAGTACTGAACAAAATACAAGATTAGTGTCTTCCCAGCGGGCCTCTAATCTCAGTAATACATACACTAATATTAATAACACCTGATTGCTCCCTGCACCGCGGAGCTCCTGGGATGCGGGCATCAGCCTTGTAGCCTTATGGTCAGCACCGGTATCCGAACCTGGAGCAGTGGTACCCGACACTCAGAATCGCTACATGGGGTCATGGCCTAATCAGAGAGAGCATCCATCCTAATGCCATGGAGGTTACTTTTCTTTAAAAGAAAAAAAAAAAAAAAAATGATGACAACCACCAGAATCAGCAGTTAACTGAAATTCTATCTACGGCTTTTCTTTTCATGTTCAGTCAACAGCAGAAAATGGCCACAACAGTGCCTCAGATGACTGTGTAAAATGCTCTCACTAAAATACTTTCAGTTTTAGGAATTTCAGAGGGCCAGAGTATATACTGGAGAGGCCTACACTGTTACCTTTTTATATTCAAAAAGCTTATGTAATCACATTTTCTCCTTCTAATAAAGTAAATGTCTGTCTAGTTCTTTTTGTTTTGAGACTGAGTCTCTCTCTGTTGCCCAGGCTAGAGTACAGTGGCACAATCTTAGGTCACTATAGCCTTGATCTCCCAGGCTCAAGAGATCCTGGGATTACAGGGGTGAGCCACCAGGTCCGGCCCACATTTCTGATTTAGTAACAAAAATGATAATCCTAGCACTTTGGGAGGCCAAGGTGGTTGTGTCATTTTAGCTTAGGAGTTGGAGACCAGCCTGGGCAACATGACGAAACCCCATTTCTACCAAAAAACTCAAAAAACAGCTAAGCCAACATGGTGAAACCCGGTCTCTACTAAAAATACAAAAATCAGCCGGGCATAGTGGTGTGCACCTGGAATCCCAGCTACCTGGGAGGCTGAGGCACTAGAATCGCTTGAACCCAGAAGATGGAGGCTGCAGTTAGCTAAGATCGTGCCATTGCACTCCAGCCTGGTTAACAGAGCGAGACTCTGTCACAAAAAGTAAAAATAAAAAAGTAAAATTTCAGCCAGGTACAGTGGCTCACAACTGTAATCACAGCATTTTGGGAGGCTGAGGCAGGAGGACTCCTTAAACCCAAGAGTTTAAGACCAGCCGGGGCAACATAATGAGACCCTGTCTCTACAAAAAATATTTTAAAAATTAGCCAGGCATGGTGTCATGCGCCTATAATCCCAGCTACTCAGGAGGCTGAGATGAGGAGGTCACTTGAGTCTGGGAAGTCGAGGCTGCAGTGAGCCATGATTGTGCCACTGCACTCCAGCCAGGGTGACCCTGTCTCATATATACATATTAAAGTAAAATGAAGTAAAAGATATTCACAAATTGTTCTGTCACCTGGAAAGCTTTAGCAATTGTGGTAAAACATCTCAACATCTTCTACTTACTTTGGAGGAGGGATCGTTTTTGCTTTTCTCATTGTATTAATTAACTGATATGATAGTGTCCTGAGATGAGGATAAATACACATAAGATATATAAAGCCAAAGACTGAGAGTCACACTCCGGTTCAGCCACAGATAGTCCCTCAGTGTGACATGCAGCCACAGAGCAGCTGCCTATATAGGTGTGACCAGGCCAGCCATCTCGATGTCCGCAGATGGACCAGCGCCTGTTCACACTGCATTTGCTGAGGCTAAGAGAAGCCGATCATTGGTTTTTGTTTTTGTTTGAGATGGTGTCTTGCTCTGTCACTCAGGCTGGAGTGCAGTGATGCGATCTCGGCTCACTGCAACCTCCACCTCCCGGGTTCAAGTGATTCTCCTGCCTCAGCCTCCCGAGTAGCTAGGATTACAGGCATATGCCACCACACCTGGCTAATTTTTGTATTTTTAGTAGAGACAGGGGGTTTCACCATGTTGGCCAGGCTGGTCTCGAACTCCTGACCTCAGGTGATCTGCCCGCCTTGGCCTCCCAAAGTGCTGGGATTACAGGCATGGGCCACCACTCCCAGCCCGATCACTGTAAGATACTAGCCAGCTGCTGGGATATGCCACAGCCCAAGAAGAAGGGCAATACATTAGATAAGCAGGAAAAACCATGTCAGCATCGTGACACAAATGCAAAGATTTGAAGAAGTTCAGTCCCAGGTGATCAATTCATAGATTCTCCATGTTGGAAACAGAAAGAGTAGAGATAGCAAGAAGAGACCATCAATAACTATAAAAGGTGGAAGGTCTGCATTTATCTCGGTACCATGGGGTAATCTGTTCACATCTGGAACTGAATTCTTGTATTTGGTCCTCACCCACCTTGGTGCTTAAATTACCTACCACTCATTTACACAACAGTCTTTCACTGAGTTTATGCAATGTGGCCAACACCCTGCTCAGTGTTGTTGCGACTGCTGCAGAATGTATTCCCCAGAGATGGCCACAGCATCTCCCATCTCACATGACATTCTTACAATGTAACCTTGTTTTTTGTTGTTTTGTTTTTTGAGACAGGGTCTCCCTCTGTAGCCCAGGCTGGAGTGCAGTGGTATAATTTTGGCTCACTGCCACTTCCGCCTCCCAAGTTCAAGTGATCCTCCCACCTCAGCCTCCTCATGTAGCTGGAACAACAGGTGTGCGCCACCATGGCCAGCTAATGTTTGCATTTTTCATAGAGACAGGGTTTCCCCATGTTGCCCACGCTGGTCTCAAACTCCTGGGCTCAAGCAATCTGCCTACCTCGGCCTCCCAGAGTGCTGGGATTACAGGCGTAAGCCACTGTGGCCAGCCCTTACAGTGTAATCTTGACACTCTTCCCATCCAACAGTGGGGCTGATGTCCCCTCATTTGAACCCTGAGAAACCTTTGTGACGGCCTCAACCAAAAGAATACAGTAAAGGCTGGGCGTGGGGCTCATGCTTGTAATCCCAGCACTTTGGGAGGCTGAGGCAGGATGACCGCTTGGACTCAGGAGTTCAAGGCTGTAGGGGGCTATGATGGCACCACTGCACTCTAGCCTAGGCGACAGAACGATGCTGTCTTTAAAGCACAAACAAAAAAATACAGTAGAAATGATGCTTCTGAGGCCAGAGCACAAACATGTCGCACACTGCTACCTTGTTCTCTTAGGACTTGCCCTTGGAACCCAGCTGCCATGCTGTGAGGAAGCCCAAACTAGCCCAACAGAGCTACCACACGGAGAGGCCATGGGTGTTCAGCTAACATCCCAACTGAGTCCCAGCTGATACCCAAGCTCAACCACTAGATATGTAAGTAGAGATACTTTATTATGATTATAGCTCCCAGCCATCAAGTCACCCCCAGGCTTTGAATCTCCTACCTAAGGCCTCAGACATTGTGAAGCAAAAGCAAGTTGCCCCCACTAGTGAGGTCCAAATTCCTGACTTACAGGAATCTGTGAGTACAATACAGTCATTTTAGGCCAGGGGCAGTGGCTCAAGCCTGTAATTCCAGCACTTTGGGAGGCCGAAGCGGAAGGACTGCTTGAGCCTAGGAGTTCGAGACCAACTGAAGCAACATGAGAAGACTCTCTCTACAAAAAACAAACAAAAAAAATAGCTGGGCGTGGTGATGTGCACCTGTGGTCCCAGCTACATGGCAGGCAGAGGCAGAAGGATTGCTTGAGTCCAGGAGGTCAAAGCTGCAGGGAGCTGTGATTGCACCACTGCACTCCAGCCTGGGGAACAGAGCGAGTCCCTGTCTTAAAAAAAAAAACAGGGACTTGCAAACAAAACAAATAGTTATTTTACAACGAGTTTTAGAGGTGTGTTATGCAGCAGTAGTAACTACAGCAGGGATATACAGGTAACGTAAGGCATAACCCTGTGCTAAGATTTTATCATCTAACAGAAATGACACAAGATACACATATAAAAACAACTGAGTAACAGTAAGAGATGGACTACCATTGAGTGAACGAAACAACTGGTGCAAAAAAACTGGTGATCAAAGCGAAGAAAAAACAGCCCATAGTACTGAAAACCTGAGTTGTTTCTTGGGGAGTTGTTTTATAGATTGTATACCATGCTTTTTCTCCTCCCATTCTTGCCTTTCAAGAGCCCCCTTGGCCAGGCACGGTGGCTCATGCCTATAATCCCAGCACTTTGGGAGGCCGAGGCAGGCAGATTGCCTGAGGTCAGGAGTTCATGACCAGCCTGGCCAACATGGTAAAACCCTGTCTCTACTAAAAAATACGAAAATTAGCCAGGCGTGGTGGTGGGCACCTGTAATCCCAGCTACTTGGAAGGCTGAGGCAGGAGAATCGCTTGAACCCAGGAGGTGGAGGTTGCAGTGAGCCGAGATCGCTCCATTGCACTCCAGCCTGGGTGATGAGAAACTCCATCTAAAAAAAAAAGAGCCTCCTGTTTTAGACTTGGAATGGAGAATATAGCCCTTTTCTACAGCCCTCACCATTTATCAAGTGTGATCCAAGCCCCAGCAGCATCAATACCACCTGGAGGCTTGAAAGAAATGCAGAACACAGGCTCTATTCCAAGACCTACAGAATCGGCTCCAGCAGGTTAACAAGATCCCAGGTGATTTGTATACACAGTTTTTGAAAAGTGCAAACTGAAGATTAAACTCATTAAAAACTAACTTAATACAATGTGAAAATCTGCCTCATTCTGCCCCAACTGACCTGTGGCAGCAGGTTCGGGCACCTGTCCCACATAAGCCACATAAGCACTGCTCAGCCTCTCCCAGATCAGTATCATTCTGCTGTTGCCGTTCCCAGAGAATCAGAGGTAAATGGAGGTTAAGAGGCTTTCCCAGACTCTACACAGAAAATTAGTAGCCCCACTGGGACCAGAACCGTCCTTCCATGAGTTCGCCATTTGTGGCTCAGTCATACAATTGGACCACAACGGATCCATCCATT
Source organism: Pongo pygmaeus (assembly GCF_028885625.2). Taxonomy (NCBI): domain Eukaryota; kingdom Metazoa; phylum Chordata; class Mammalia; order Primates; family Hominidae; genus Pongo; species Pongo pygmaeus. The sequence goes on from NC_072392.2 coordinate 53,775,306, forward strand.
CAAAGTCTACCAAAACGTACATTTCATTAGCCGGGGCGAGTGTGGGGTGGCGGGAAACTGCAGCGAGAAAGGAGTTAAGGAACATAAGGTCAGGTTGATGTGACTATGCTTTACTTCTACAGTCTGGGGAGTAATCTCTAAGAATCCTAAACTGTTGGTGGTACAAGATGGTCTTCGGGTGTGAAATATCCAATAAAAAGCTCGCAAAAGTCCACAACTGTATTTAAACTTGTTTAGTGATAACTGGAAACCAATTTGAGCAACGGCTTATATAAATAACATTTTAAAATCTTCCAGGACTAAGTGGTAAAAATTAAATGTGAATCATATGTGCTTGGTTAAATGATAAACTGTTATTTATGTAAGTCAGAACATCTAGAGGCAAAGTGCTTAAAAAAATCACTGATCAGCAATAAAACCCAGGTAGGTATGAGTTTGCCTCAAAACTGTCAAAGTTACTACTGCCCTCTGAGAAGCAAGACCATGACATCTCAGAAAATGCAGGTCTTTTCATAAATAAGATTTCAGTCCTTACAAGCTCATTATTACTTTAAGGGAAGATAAAGAACAGAATTTCTAAATTAGAATAAAGTTCACAAGACTAAGAGCTCAGTAGTTAATAATCACCCTTTGATCATCTTTGATGTCTCATTAGACATATCAAAATCCTTGAAGTTCCAGCGGTGAGCTTCAACCTTCACTCTATGAGGACTTCCTTATCATATACCTGGTCCAATTCCACATCTTTTAGTGATTTTATACCAAATTAACTTCACTTATAATGTATTGATAAATTAATTTCCCATTTTTCTTTACAAATCAAAGGTACCTATAATTACCACGCTAGAGTTTCCGAGCAGGGTGAGGTAAACAGCTGAGTCTTCTGCTTCAGCGGGATGGAGGCAACTGGCGAAGGCCATGCCCGCTCCCATGCCGAGAGCAGTCGGACTGCATTGTGAGGGCAACTGGGTGTCTATGCCACCCTACAGCAAAGGGAAGGATGAAGTTTTCAGCTGAACGAGAGGGGTCCCAAGGCAGAGGATCCTGAAGTTATTCCCTTGGCTTTAACTGAAAAAAATGCTGTCTGGAAACACAATATGACAATGTAATAGTTCCCTTTAGAAGACTACATTACTAATTAGTAAAACATTTCTAGGCGGGGCATGGTGGCTCACGCCTGTAATCCTAGCACTTTGGGAGGCCGAGGCGAGTGGATCACCTGAGGTCAGGAGTTTGAGACCAGCCCCGCCAACATGGTGAAACCCTGTCTCTACTAAAAATATAAAAATTAGCCAGGTGTGGTGGTGGGCACCTATAATCCCAGCTACTCGGGAGGCTGAGGCAGGAGAATCGCTTGAACCCGGGAGGGATGGAGGCTGCAGTGAGCCGAGATCGCGCCACTTCACTCCAGCCTGGGTGAAAGAGCGAAACTCTGTCTCAAAAAACAAAAAACAAACAAACAAACAAAAACACTTCTAGAGGGTCGGGTGTGGTGGCTCACACCTGTAATCCCAGTACTTTGGGAGGCCAAGGCAGGAGGATTGCTTGAGTCCAGGAGTTCGAGGCTGCAGTGAGTCAGGATCATGCCACTGTAATCCAGACTGAGCCAAACAGTGAGACCCCATCTCTCAAAATAAAAAAATTAAAAAAAAAAAGGTTTGCCAACTGATATGGTTAGGCTCTGTGTCCCCACTCAAATCTCACCTTGAATTGTAATCCCCATAATCCCCACGTGTCAAGGGCAGGACCAGGTGGGGGCAGTTTCCCCCATGCTATTCTGGTGATTGTGATTGAGTCGCATGAGATCTGATGGTTTTATAAGCGTCTGGCATTTCCCCTGCCTGCACTGACTGTAAGTTTCCTGAGGCCTCCCCAGCAGTGTGGAACTGTGAGTCAACTAAACCTCTTTCCTTTATAAATTACCCAGTCTCAGGCAGTTCTTCATAGCAGCGTGAGAATGGGCTATGACACCAATCCTTGGTTGAAATTAGTAAGTTATAAAACCATCACAGCATAGTAGACGCATTCTTCAAAGTGTGGTCCCGAGGAGTCCTACACGAGAATCACCTGGGCTGCCTGTTAGAATGCAGACTCCTAGACCCCACCCCAGACCTAATTAATCAGAATTTCTGGAAGTGAAGGCCTCGGAATTCATATTTCTAGCAAGTACCTTTTTAGAAGGAATCTAAAAATATTACTAAGAGTAATCTGATATTGTGGAAAAAATCAACATCTCTTGTACTTTCTAGGAGGATAAATGGAATAAGAAACTCCATAAGTGTAATTTTTGTAAAAAACAAACAAAACAAAACTGATTACTTTCATATAATGCAGTAGTCATTTGGATTTAAGATACAATCTAGGCTGGGCGTGGTGGCTCACGCCTGTAATCCCAGCACTTTGGGAGGCCGAGGCAGGTGGATCACGAGGTCAGGAGATAGAGCCCATCCTGGCTAACACGGTGAAACCCCATCTCTACTAAAAATACAAAAAATTAGCCAGACGTGGTGGCGGGCACCTGTAGTCCCAGCTACTGGGGAGGCTGAGGCAGGAGAATAGCGTGAACCCGGGAGGCAGAGCTTGCAGTGAGCCGAGACTGCGCCACTGCACTCCAGCCCAAGCAACAGAGCGAGACTCTGTCAAAAAAAAAAAAAAAAAAAAAAGATACAATCTAGTACACAAAACAAGTTCCACTCCATTTCCATTTTGGATCATCTTTGGCTGAAAGTTTACACCAAGTAACTGAAGCTCTGTAAAACACTAAATACTTCTCCAACTTTTGTTAACAAGAAACATCATGTGACAAAAAGGAAAAAAAAAGAAACATAATGTGAAATGCTCTAAGAGTTCCATCCCCTAAACATAGAACATATGTGATAGTACAAAATAAAGGCTAGTAAAGATTTCTGTCTTTTTTTTTTTTTGAGACAGGGTCTTGCTCTGTCACCCAGGCTGGAGTGCAGTGGCGCAATCTAGGCTCACTGCAGCCTCAACCTCTAGGACTCAAGTGATCCTCCCACCTCTGCCTCCTGAGTAGCTGGGGCTACAGGGGTGCATCACCACGCCTGGCTAATTTTTTGTAGAGACGGGGTTTTGCCATGTTGCCCAGGCTGGTCTTGAATTCCCAGACTCAAGTGATACTCTGGCTGGCCTCGGCTTCCCAAAGTGCTGGGATTGTAGGCGTGGGCCACCATACCTAGTCTTGTCTTGTCTTTTTTTTTGAGCAAGAGTCCTGGAGCACAGTGGCACAATCATGGCTTACTGCAGCCTCGACCTCCCGAGCTCAAGCAATCTTCCCACCTCAGCTTCCCAAGTAGCTGTAACGATAGCCATGAGCCACCACATCCAGTTAATTTTTGTGTTTTTTGTAGAGACCGGGTTTTGCCATGTAGCCCAGGCTGGACTTGAACTCCTGGGCTCAAGTCATCCACCTCCCTAGGCCTCCCAAAGTGCTGGGATTACAGGCATGAGCCACCACACCCGGCCTCTATGTCCTTTTGACATTCATCAAAAAAGCAGTTTGAAGGCTGAGCGAGGTAGCTCACGCCTGTAATCCCAGCACTCTGGGAGGCCAAGGCAGGTGGATCACTTGAGGTCAGGGGTTTGAGACCAGCCTGGCCAACATGGTGAAACCCCATCTCTGTTAAAAATACAAAAATTAGCTGGGCATGGTGGCACATGCCCATAATCCCAGGTACTCGGGAGGCTGAGGTAAGAGAATCACTTGAACCTAGAGGGCGGAGGTTGCAGTGAGCCGAGATTGTGCCACTGCACTCCAGCCTGGGGAAGAGACTCTGTCTTTAAAAAAAAAAAAAAAATGCAGTTTGAAGTAAAATTGATATTTAAATAGAGTTGGAAGGAAATGTACCAAATTCATGGGAGTGGTTGTCTCAGTGGGAAAGGAAGAGAAATGGCCCAAGGAAGCTCTGACTTGATAATGCTTAATTTTTAAGCATTATAAAAGATAAAGTATGACCAGTGATTTTTGAATGGTGAGTTATGATGCTGGTTAATTTGCTTTCAATAATTTTCTTTTCTTTTTTTTTTTTTTTTTTTTTGAGACAGAGCCTTACTCTGTTGCCCAGGCTGGAGTGCAATGGCACAATCTCTGCTCACTACAACTGCCGCGTCCTGGGTTCAAGCAATTCTCCTGCCTCAGTCTCCCAAGTAGCTGAGATTACAGGTGCATGCCACCACACCCGGCTAATTTTTTGTTTGTTTGTTTGAGATGGAGTCTCGCTCTTTCACCCAAGCTGGATTGCAGTGGTATGATCTTGGCTCACTTGAACCTCCACCTCCCAGGTTCAAGCAATTCTCTGTCTCAGCCTCTGGAGTAGCTGGGATTACAGGGGCCCACCACCACACCTGGCTAATTTTTGTATTTTTAGTAGAGACTGGGTTTCACTATGTTGGTCAGGCTGGTCTCGAACTCCTGACCTCATGAACCACCCGCCTCAGCCTCCCAAAGTGCTGGGATTACAGGCGTGAGCCACCGCGCCCGGCCTAACACCCGGCTAATTTTTACATTTTTATAAGAGATGGGGTTTCACCATGTTGGTCAGGCTAGTCTCGACTGAACTCTTGACCTCAAGTGATCCACCCGCCTCAGCCTCCCAAAGTGCTGGGATTATAGGCGTGAGCCACTGTGCCCAGCATAACTTTCTATATGATTTCAATTTCCAAAAGTAAAAAATATTTTTAATAGAAGAAAATTAACAACATAGTTGTCAGTCCAAGCCCCCTCTCCACTTCCGGCCTGAGCCTGCCAGTGCTCTTTATATAGGAGCCAGAATAACACCAAAGATTTACAATGATGACACGAAGTGTGTCTTCATTATAAATGTTTTGTGTTTTATAATGAAACACAAAGATTTAAAAGATTTAGTTAAATCTTAAGATTTAGATTTTAGCTAAATTGGCAAAATTCTTCATTATAAATCTTCAAATTTGTATGTAATTTGTATGTTGACAGTACTTCCAGATTTTATTTTTAGAAGTGCTTCCTTAAAACTTAAAGCAGGCTGGGCGCGGTTGCTCATGCCTGTAATCCCAGTACTTTGGGAGTCCGAGGCAGGCGGATCACGAGGTCATGAGATCGAGACCAGCCTGAACATGGTGAAACCCCATCTCTACTAAAAATAGAAAAATTAGCTGGGCGTGGTGACATGCACCTGTAATCCCAGCTACTCGGGAGGCTGAGGCAGGAGAATTGCTTGAACCTGGGAAGCGGAGGTTGCAGTGAGTTGAGATCGCGCCACTGCACTCCAGCCTGGTGATGGAGCAAGACTCCGTCTCAAAAAAACAAAACAAAACAAAAAAAACTTAAAGCAAGTTCACCTCCTGGTCACTCTCCCGGGGGGTGGGGGAAGGCTGGTGCTTAGAAGGCGCTCTCTGCCACATAATGTTTACTTGTCAACAGAAGCAGCATGCTCCAGTTAGGGAGTTTTCTCATATGTACCCACACACTCAAAGACATAAGGAGTCAAAACAAACAAACAAACTCGCCCTAGGCCACTGATGCAGAAACTGTTCTGGGACAAAGATAGAAGTAAACCCAGCAGTTGCATATGAACTTCAAAAGAACCTTCTTGTCCACAGAGGTTTCAACATGGCATGGGGTGTGAAAAGCTGACCCAGCTGGACCTCTGGTTGCTCTAGGTTGGTGCAAGAACAGAATGGGACGTGCCCAGGTGAGCTGGGTGGGCTGCACATGAAAGGGCATGGCTGTGATCTCAGCCCCAGGCCTCCTCGCCCAGGCTGAGGCTGCCCCTGCCCTGCAACAGGTGGAAAATGGAGCTCCTCTGTGAAAGCTGCCCGCTGGAAGGCCGACGACGGGGTGACAAAGAACACGACAGGGCTCCTCCCCCATCACCCAGATCAACAGGTTCCCATACTAACGACTTCTTACTCCTCCTCCTTTGGGTGTCTTTTCCTGAAAACTTCTAATTTATCCGCATGTGGTTTCCAAAATTGTGATTATTTTAGAGAATCTGAAAAAAAATCTTTACTATAATGAGCAAAAAAGTCTTTGTGACTTATGTAAATAAAGACTGAAAATAGAGTGATTTAGCTATTTTCCAAGATGCTTTAGAGAAGAAATAAAAAGGATCTACAAATCTCAGTCTTTGTGCTAGTGTTCTTCCATTATCCCTCCAGCTAAAAAGGATTCCCCTGAGGTATTTTGTAAACCTACAGAATTGCATAACACTCTGCTGTAAGGGCAGAAACACAGCACATAATACTAGGCACATGGTAAGTACTTAATGAACTCCTGAATTTAATGGCTGCCCTCAGGTGAACTGCCCATCTCTCCCCACACCCTCCCTCCTGCTCCTTCTCTTTCTCACATTCTCTCACTCTCTCTCACACACACACTTTAAATCCAGCTGGCAAAACTAAACCCAGGCAATCAAAGTGAAGCTGGCAACTGTCTGTTCAGAAAGCAGGAATTCAAGCTGGGTGTGGCACATGCTGCAGTCCCAGCTTTTAGGAGGCTGAGATGGGAGGATCCCTTGAGCCCAGGAGTTCAAGGCCAGCCTGAGCCACACTGCTAGACTCCATCTCTTACAAAGAAAACGAACAAAAACCCTGCTCTAAGCTACTTCTACTTTCTCAGGCAAAGGAAAATTTAGAGAAAAATACATTTAAAAGATTTAAAAGCCGGGCATGGTGGCTCACGCCTGTAATCCCAGCACTTTGGGAGGCCGAGGCGGGCGGATGACGAGGTCAGGAGATTAAGACCATTCTGGCTAACACGGTGAAACTCCGTCTCTACTAAAAATACAAAAAATTAGCCGGGCATGGTGGCGGGCACCTGTAGTCCCAGCTATTAGGGAGGCTGAGGCAGGAGAATGGCATGAACCTGGGAGGCGGAGTTTGCAGTGAGCCGAGATCGCACCACTGCACTCCAGCTTGGGCGACAGAGTGAGACTCCGTCTCAAAAAAAGAAACAAAAAAACGTTTAAAAGAGTCATTGATTCCTGTAGCACAGAGTCTGTGGTTACTTTGGAATTGCCAAGAAGTATGAGTTAGGGTCTGTGCACAGTGCCTCTTCAGGAGTCTCATCCTCAGAGGGTACTTTAACAACGATAGGCCTGGGTTCCTGCACAATACACTGTCCTACACATTTAGGGCTGGGCACAATGGAAACATTCACCAGAGGCAGGATTCATTCAAGAGCCTTAAAAAACGTCTAGGTACTAGCCACTTATTTTTAGTACTTCATTTTGCATATTTAAAATTTCCTATAACTACTCATCTGTTCGGAAAAAAAAAAAGATTGATGAAAGGATTCCATTAGATATTTGTCAACCAAACACAGTGGGAAAACCATTTCTGGTGTTTGGGTGGTTAGTCCAAACCACATAACTAAATAAAAATACACTGGTACATGACAGGCCAGGGATCAGACTACCTGGGGACCTTTATTCATTCATTCAGAAAATATTCAAGCATAATTGTGATTAAACAGCAAATACAGTGACTTACAAACTCAAAGCTGACACCACTGAAGGAATGTAAATTGGTACAACCACTTTGGAAACCAGGTATCAACTAGTAAAGCTGAAGGTATGCACACCTGACTCAGGGCTGTTCGTAATTGCCCTAGACCAGAAACAACCCAGATGTCCATCAACAGTGGACAGGTAATTTGTGGTATGTTCATAAGACAAAAATGTACTAACTGGGCTGGGTGTGGTTGCTCACACCTGTAATCCCAGCACTTTGGGAGGCCCAGACAGGAGGATCCCTTGAGCCCAGGAGTTCAAGACCAGCCTGGGCAATATAGTGAGACCATGTCTCTAAAAAAATTAAAAAACAAAAACAACTACAGGCATAGGCAACAATATGGATAAATCTTTTAAAATAGCATGCTGCAGAAATTTAAAAAATTATATATGTGCGTTGTGTATACACATACATACACACACACACACATACATACACACACACACACACACACACACACACGATGCCGACCAGAAAGAATTCACAAGAGTATCTACTTTTAGTTTGCATTGAGGTTAAAAACAAGCAAAATAAAACTATGTCAATTAGGGATTTATATTTAGGGGATAAAAACTATAGAAAAGAAGGAAATGATTTCCATAAAAGTCAGGGTAGTTTCTGGCTAGGACCTCTGGAGGAGGGACTTCCATAAAAGTCAGGGTAGTTTCTGGCTAGGACCTCTGGAGTCAGATTCTTGACCTGCAAGATGGTTACACTTATGTTTTCGTTAAAATAATTCATCAAATTATCCATTTGTTTTAGACACTTTTTTACATAATTTACAATTCAATAAATCTAATGTTGATTTCTGGGAATTCAGAACCATGACAACAATTCTGGCCAACCCTCTCTGATTGTCACTATTTGCCTGTCAGCTTCATAAGGTCAGAGACCGACCTTACTTGCCTTCTTCCTCTGTATTCAGGCACAGCACCTTTAGCATGGTAAAAGTCCTCGGTAAATGTATAATATATAAATCCACAGACTCCTGACATGAATTTTGTTTTAACCCATCCATTTCCTGAAATTACTGATTTGAAGGGTGCCCACATTAACACTTTCCTTTGTCTTCACCCAGGTGAAGTGAAGCTTTCATAAATAATAAAGCCATCTTAAATGTTAGCTCTGTAAGTTTATACCCAGGCCTTGGTTGCTTTAGCAACTCTCCCTGCCTTCCACTCCCTTTGACGTTTCTTTATAAGCAAAGACAAAACAATAGGCTAGTAGTCCTAGATTTTTTTAAATAGGAAAGTTTTATTCAGCACCTAAGAGTAAAACCTAGGATCGTAATGATTCTACTACTCTGAAGTTGTTTAAAGGGGTAATTTGCCCCTTGCCCTGAGAAGTAACACCGTCTATCAGGATTATTAAAACTTTACCAACAGTTGTACTTAAACACGTTACTTGTTCTTGACAGAAGCCAAATCTTTATAAACAGGACAAGTCAACTTTAAAATAACTAATTTCGGTTAAAAAACCACTTTGTGCAAACGAACATTTATAAAAATGCTTAGAAAAGTCTAAAAAGATGCACACAAACCGATCAAGATGCACTTGGCAGTTACTTTTGAGAAAGAGGTTCAAAAGAAAGCTTTAACCTTATTAGTAAAGTTTAAATGTCACAGAGAATGGTTAATGTATTTCTCGTGATTTTGGGAAAAGCATTTTTAATCCATTTTGCCTTAAACTCCCAGTTGCAAAGGAACCCATCAAACATAGCCCTCCCTAAAGTCCACCTTTAAAAATGTTAAAGTCTTAAAGGATTTCCTGGACTTACATACTTGGCTAGTCTTTTATGAATATACATTTATGCCACTCTATTAATTATTATTACAGAACTCATACCTGCAGTCAACCGATGTGAAAGCTTTCAGATGAGAACTCAGGACACACACGTTCAACAGTGACATTAAAACGACTTGGAATGAAGGAAACTGTCTCCAGTTTTATGGGGGAAAGCCAAAAATACCAAGCAACTACCTCTCCTCCCCCAAGCGTCAGAAGATGAGTCAGAGCTGGAGGCAGGAATAGGACCCATGTGTCAAGCCTCCTGTGCAGGGCTCCTTCCTACCTCCTCGTGGCAACCCTCGTCCCTCCCCCTCAGGTCAGGGTCTCTGGCCTGGCCTGGCCTGGCCTGTCCCTGATGTGAAGTGTCCCTGATGTGAGTTCTCAGGCGTCTCTGGCGAAGAAGAGGCGTTCACTGTGGGGGTGCCCCCTTCCCTGCATTTCTCAAGGGAACCAAGACTGGGGGCCTTTATGAGTCCACAACAACTAACAATAACCAAATCGCAGCTCAAGGGAGTGGAGCCTCCAGACACACGCACAACTCTGCAAAGAATACAGCACCTTTGTTCCCCTGGTTTTAGAGAGCAGGAAGGAAATGAGCAGAAAGAAACTGTGACTTGTCCAGTGTGACCTAACTTTGTGGCAGAGCTGAGTCTCAGGCATGGAGCTGCCGGCTGGCCTCGGCCTCTCTGACTCTTAAGTGATCTGTAGAATGTCAGGGAGGACGGTCCAACATTCCATTATACTTCTGAGTGGCCTTAGGGACTAGGAATTCCAGGAGACTCTGGGTTAAATCTCTTGGTCCCTATTCTTTTAAGGTTACTAAGGATACCCGGAGTTTGCTGTTCGCCTCCGTTTTTACATCTGTAAAACGGGATGGTAACGCTCTCCACCCCCCTCTCTTATAAACCATAATGAACAGCTAACGAGTTAACACACATTAAATGTCCAGAGGTCTTGCCGGATAGAAAGTACAAGGTGGTTTAAAAAAAAAAAAAAATCCCTGCATAGTAAAACTGCATTTGTAAGTCGCTCCTCCTTCCCTAGCCTCTGGGATGCCCAGTTACCATAACACTGGCTGGTACCACTGGCAACATCCACCTAAATACACTTATACAATCCACTTAAGGCGGCCACAGCACGCACCTCCTCTTTACAAACAAAAACTCAACTTCGCTCCAGAGCAAGGGTACTTAGGAGAAATAAAAAGACAGATGTTAGCACCGCGCACACCCATCTACCACCGCAGAGGAAGACTCAAGTTGGACACTTGGCATCGCTGAAAGTCAAGTTGCTTCTATCCATGCACCAGAAACCTCGGGGAGATGCAAAAAGCCGCGGCGCGCTCCAGAGCGGGTGGATGCCAGCGAGACTAGGCGGCCTCAGCGGCGTCGGAAGGCGACGGAGGAGAGGCGCGGCCGAGGATGCTGGAGCCCCGGGGCACAGGGACAGGGTCGCGGGTGCGCCGCGGCGCGGCGGGGGAGCGGCAGGGGGCGCACGCCCAGGGCAAGCGAGGGTGCGCTGCGGAGGGTCCCGGGCCTCTCCTCCCCGCGCCGCCCAGAAGAGTCAAGGACCGCCGGGGAGCAGGTGGTGGCGCCGGCACAAAGTTTCCAGAGGCGGGGTCGCGCGGGCCTCTGGGTCCCCCTGCGCCCAGGGACCCGAAGCGCGAAGTACCGCCCTCCCGCCCCCATCCCAACACCTTCCCCACAACCCCCCCCCCCGGGCCTACGGGTCCCCTACCGGCGCGGCGCAGCGCGTCGCGGGTCGCGGCTGGGGCTCCGTCCTCCTGCGCGGCCGCCGGCTTCTGCGGGCTGGGCGCCGCGCGCGCTGCCTCCTCCTCCCGCCGCCCGCGCCCGGGGCGGGCCGCGCGCACGCTCCCTGCGCCTGGCCGCCCTCTCCGGAGGTGGGGGGACGCGGCGCGGGGCGGGGGGAAGCGCGGGGCGGCAGGTGGTGCGCGTGCGCGCTGGGCTTCTGCGCCGTGGGGGCTGGCCCGGGCGCGCCCCGAGCTCCCGAGGCAGCGGCCACCTACAGGGCGCTCCTCGGTGCAGGTCCCCTGGTCTCTTACCGTGCCTCACACACGGGCGATCCCTCGCTTCCCCAGTCAGCGTCTGCGTATGAGCCGGGCTCGAGGCGGGCTGCGGGGGCGCTGTGCTGGGGTGCTTTCGGGATTGGAGAGGATTAAAGTCGAGAAAGCAAATCCGATACAGGTGTGAAGCCGCCGCGGGTGGCTCGGGACGGCCTCGACCCCACCCCACCGCCTCCCCAGCCCGGAGAGCCCGGGAGTTGGGACCCAAGAGCGAAGGGAAAATCAGTAGCGCGGCAGTTCCTGGCTGACCCTTGCTGGAACAGGTACGGGCAGCCGTGGCGCCCGAGACCCGGAGGTGAACATGCAACCTCCGTGCGCATCTCCGCCTGCTCCCGCCACGCCAAGGTGCCGTCCTAGTCTCGGAGCCAACACCCACCGCCCGAGTCCCCGCGGCAGGGCAGGGGTTCTCCAGAGCGCAGGCGGGACACGGGCATTTGAGGGCTCATTTGCTGTGTGACTCTGAGGGTCTTTTAAAATTCAGGTCTGCCCATCTGTAACAAGTCGATGCGAAATGGATGTTTTCCAGCACAGCCCCGCCTCCCCTCCGCCTCTGGCAGGTGAGGGGAGACACGTGGGAGGCAAAGCGACTTCCTCAAGGCTCTGCCGTGAGTCAAGGCACCTAAGAGTCCTGACTTCATGCCCAGTCCTTGACTCACCAGCCCCTGCTCCTCGCCGTTGCAAATCGTTGGCCTCAGAATTGCTGAGCAGTCAAACGAGTAGGCATGGGTTTGCGGGGAGGGGTGGAGCGGAGAAGTAAAACCCGCGTTTGGGGTTTACATCTCCCGAAGTCTTCAACGAAAAGCTTTGAAGCTTTTTCATGTTCTTCCCGATCTCCACTGCCCAACCGGCTTCAGAGTCATCCGGTGCGTGCTGGACTATCTAAAAGTTAGTGACAATTTTAATGATAATCCTGGGAAACGAAAAAGGCCCAGACTAGAGAGATTTATTTTCGTCTTCGTAAAAAGAGAATCAAAGCTTTAAAATTAGGCAAAATTAATCTAAGAGAAAACAAAGCAGCATACTTTGCTAGATTCAGGAAACCACTGAGTTCAAATCGTGCCTGGGAAAAGCATCTTCCTAACACTAAATTGTGACGTCAATTCACTTAGTGACTTACTTGTTTACATGCCAATACGAAAAGAGCAAATCTCTAACAGAAAGGATTGTGTGTTTTCATTTCTGCTCAGCACCCCCTAGTCCTTGAAGCTTCAGTCAACTCAATGACTCAGCAGCACAGATAGATGCATCCCTCTTCACATTCCAGCTTGTTACACTGTAGGCAGGTTTCCAAAACAAGCTCTAGTGACAAGGAGCTAGGCATTTTCATGGATTATGAGAACTAAACCTACCATGAAGAGTCAGTGAAGAGGAGGGAGGTAGGCTAAAATAGAGTTTGTGTTGTGTGCGATGTGCGTGTCAAGATTTAGAGATTTAGAGATTAAGTAGAAAGAAGTGCTGAAGTCAGACCATTTAATGACTGTACAGACATGCCCAGGGGTAGGGAGGCGCTTTATGCCTTTACAGAATGTGGAAGTGCGGGCTTATACATGCCTCTACCAAAAATGCAATTTGAAGGTATTCTCTTCTGGACCAGCACTGTCCAGTAGAACTTTGTGTGATGATGGACATGTTCTGTATCACCACTATCCAGTACAGTAGCCACTAGCCTCATGTGGCTACTGAACACTTGAAATGTGGCTAGTGTAACTAAGGAAGTGAATCTAAAATTTTATTTTAGTAAATTTAGATAGCCACATGTGGCTAGTGGCTACCTTACTGGACAGCACATTTCTAGACTGTAAGTATGTGAGTTTTTTTACAGATGTCAATTTTTCTTCTGTTTTTTTTTTTTAAGTAGGCTTCAGGATGGAGTGCAGTGGTGCAATCATGGCTCACTGAAGCCTCCACTTCCCAGGCTCAGGTGGTCCTCCCACTTCAGCTTCCCAAGTAGCTGGGACTACAGGCATGCCACCACGCCTGGCTAATTAATTAGTTTTTATTATTTTGGGGGGGACGGAGTTTCACTCTTGTTGCCTAGACTGGAGTGCAATGGCACAATCTCGGCCCAGTGCAACCTCCGTCTCCCGGGTTCAAGTGATTCTCCTGCCTCAGCCTCCCGAGTAGCTGGGATTACAGGCACGCGCCACCACGCCTGGCTAATTTTGTGTTTTTAGTAGACACAGGGTTTCTCCATGTTGGTTAGGCTGGTCTTGAACTCCCGACCTCAGGTGATGCCCCCTGAGGTTACAGACGTGAGCCACCGCACCTGGCCTTGTTATTACTAAAGAGACCTGGTCTCTTTAAATAATATGTTGCCCAGGCTGGTCTCGAACTCCTAGGCTCAAGCAGTCCTCCCGCCTCAGCCTCCCATAGTGCTGGGATTAGAGGCATGAGCCACTGCGCCTGGCAGTGTCAACTATTGTGGATGTAGAAACATTTTAAAGGCTGTCTGCTATAAAATTACAATTTGTCTATGCCCAGGTAGGGTTTGGGTTCTCCTGACTCCCAGCTAAATAAGCAGTGCTTTCAAGCAGGGCAGCATCTACGAAGAGTGAGAGCTGATACGATTAACACAGTAAGTAGAGGGTGGAAATTTGTACTCTGCTTAGCTTCTGATGTCTGCCTTTCCAAAAACATTCTCCTTAACTGCTTGAGCAATGACTGCTCCTTAGATTAATCAAGACTTTTATGGGTCCCTCAGAATGAATAGTTGCATCTTCCATTTGTACCATTGCCTCTGGTTAACAAATTAGCAACAGCTTTGATCTGTCAGAATTGAGGAACAGAGGTTAACAAGGCTCCCAGTCTACAGAATTTTGATTTCAGGGTGCCATCGGGTCTTGTGGCTCACAAAGATTCGGAAGGCCTGCTTGCCTGTGCCTGTAATTCCAAATTATATGCCATTGATGGCTATAAAAATGCAACTCCCCTGAGATAAGTAAATCTTTAAGCTACTGTCCTTTGGCAGATTTGAGAGGGACACTGGACACCAGGTTTCTGGGAGAAAAGATTTCTTAAAAACTAGCAGGATAGAAGTCTCAGAAGTCTCAGAACACATTTCTTCTACTACAGAAGTTTGCCTAAGGCTTGTGCTATTTCATAAGATGTAAAGTAGCACCTTATCTAGATATCATAAGGATTAGCTAGATGTTATTAAATGTAAAATACTTTGAACTTCTACTTTCGAGTTTTCACAGTTCTCATAAAATGTACTTTCCAAGTAATAAAGAATTGTCACATTACAAATAAGAAAAAAAAAAAAGCAAAAAGGAGAGAAAAAGCATTGCTCACCATAATTTTATTACTTAACAAAACAACAATTAGCATCTGGATTTCTTTCTGGTCTTGATTGTATGCAAGATTTTCTACTTTTGTTAACACAATTACAATCAAAGTATGCATACAGTTCTGTAACCTGACATCAAGCTTTTTGAGCCAGGCATGATCAAAGGGAACATTACAACATGTCTAGGATAATTAGGTAATTTCAAATCTGTCTCTGAAATGTTTTGCCCTTAATTCAACCCTTGGGCAGTAGCAATGATGCAGTGATGAGAATTTCAAGATAAACAACATCCTTGTAAAATGCACATCTGTCTGTTTTAACATTTGTTCTTGCAGATCTTCATGTCCCTCTGTGAGACTTTTGCATGATGTGAATTGGGTGGTACAGGAAAATCATGTACTTGCTCATACCTGACTGCTCAGTGGGAAAAGGCTCAGTGGGAAAAGAAAAGGAAGGGAGGCACCAGGTGTGTTATATACCTTAACCCATTTAATCTTTTGTTTTTTTTGTTTTTGTTTTTTTGAGATGGAGTCTCACTCTGTAGCCCAAGTTGGAGTGCTATGGTGCGAGTAGCTAGGACCACAGGCGTGCGCCACCAAGCCCAGCTAATTTTTTGTATTTTAGTAGAGACAGGGTTTCACATGTTGCCCAGGGTGGTCTCAAAAACTCCTGAGCTCAGGCCGGGCGCGGTGGCTCACGCCTGTAATCCCAGCACTTTGGGAGGCCGAGGTGGGCGGATCACAAGGTCAGGAGATCGAGACCATCCTGGCTAATGTGAAACCCCATCTCTACTAAAAATACAAAAAAAAAAAAAAATTTAGCCGGGCGTGGTGGCAGTCGCCTGTAGTCCCAGCTACTCGGGAGGCTGGGGCAGGAGAATGGCGTGAACCCAGGAGGCAGAGCTTGCAGTGAGCAGAGATCGCACCACTGCACTCCAGCCTGGGCGACAGAGCGAGACTCCGTCTCAAAAAGAAAAAAAAAACTCCTGAGCTCAGGCGATTCACCCGCCTTGGCCTCCCAAAGTGCTGGGATTACAGGCGTAAGCCACCACACCCGGCCCATTTAATCTTCATCAACCCAGTCAGGTAGGTATTACCAACCACACTTTAGACATGAAGGATTAAGAAACAGCCCAAGGTTGCATTACTATTAAATACCAGAACAGGGATTAGTGCTCAGATCTTTTCAGTACACCAGGCAGGTAAACAAGAAAGCATTTAGCTGTAGAGGGCCAGTAATGTCAACAATCCCTACTTCTTCCTCAGTTATTTGCTCTATAAATTTTTTTTTTTTTTGAGACGGAGCTTCACTCTTGTTGCCCAAGCAGGAGTGCAATGGCGCGATCTCGGCTCACTGCAACCTCCAACTCCCGGGTTCAAGCGATTCTCCTGCCTCAGCCTCCCGAGTAGCCGGGATTACAGGCATGAGCCACTGTGCCCAGCCTGCTCTATAAATCTTAATTTTAAAATGGGTGTTTTGGTGGGGCGAGGTGGCTCCCGCCTGAAATCCTAGCACTCTGGGAGGCTGAAGCAAGTGGATCACTTGAGGTCAGGAGATGGAGACCAGCCTGACCCAACATGGCGAAATCCTGTCTCTACTAAAGATACAAAAATTAGCTGCGCGTGGTGGTGTGCGCCTGTAATCCCAGCTACTCGGGAAGTTGAGGCAGGAGAATTGCTTGAACCAGGGAGGAAGAGGTTTCAGTGAGCCGAGATCACACCACTGCAACTCCAGCCTGGGTGACACAGTGAGACTCCATCTCAAAAAATAAACAAATGGCTGGGTGCAGTGGCTCACGCCTGTAATCCTAGCACTTTGGGAGGCTGAGGCAGGTGGATCACCTGAGGTCAGGAGTTCGAGACCAGCCTGACCAACAAGGTGAAACCCTATCTCTACTAAAAATATAAAAATTAGCCGGGCATGGTGGCAGACACCTGTAGTCCCAGCTACTCAGAAGGCTGAGACAGGAGAATTGCTTGAATCCGGGAGGCAGAGGTTACAGTGAGCTGAGATTGCGCCACTGCACTCCAGCCTGGGTGACAGAGCGAGACTCCGTCTCAAAAAAAATAAAATAAAATAAGTGTTTAAAACGATTTTGTTTACAACTGAATGTATTTGAAGAAAAGAAAATTTTAGAGACCTTTTTAAAAAGGGTAAGTGAACTATTCTCCCCTCAGGAGTTAGTTATCTCTGGTAGTAAGTATACCAGAAATGATAAGAGACCTACCTTTAAAGACAAACAAGCTAATGAATGATGCTTTGCATAAGCTCATGGAACAAAGAAGAAAACCTGGTCTTACTGAAGCGGAGTAAATTTCCAAACCAGCCCAAAAAACCTGGAGACTTCTCCTCTAGTTATAAACTACTACATGTATCATAACCAAACTACTGAATATGCAAATGAAGGTGTGCTGAATATGCTAAGAAACAGAATGTGAATGGAAAGGTAACGGAAGTTCCCAGATTGGTTAAAAGGCAACATCTAACCTACAGTCTTGCTCATCTGCTCTTTGCTTTGCCAAATAGTAGCAAATCTGTTACAGGAAGTCAGAAGACCCAAATTATTTCTTCACCAGACCCAAGATGTACATATCGTTGTAAACAAATCCTTGATGCAGTGTCTCCAGAGCCCTGGAGCAGTGTCTGGCCACATCTTGGATGCTAAATAGGGGTATCAACTTTCACCAGAGGGCCTCTAAGCTTCTGGTCCCTACATCCACCCCATCTTGCCAAATGTGCTAGAAATCTGTAGCTTGTCTTCCCCCCACCCCCCAACACACACACTCCTAGTTTCCATGGAGACGGAACAGTTTACTCTTTTCCCCCAATTGTAAGCCATGGTTATTTTTAACTGGAAAACTCTGAGCCAGGTCACAGCTGGGATCTGGATGATGCAATGACGTCTATAGCCACCCTTCTCTCCTACAAACGCCTTCTTTTCCACAGTCGCTGGGGGCGGGCAGAGGCACCCCTGGGAGACTTTGCTCTCAAAAGCATTTCACTTTGCATCTGCCATTTGTATCACTGGAAGTTGAAATTAAATGAAATTAAAACCCATGCCCATCTTAGATCTGACAGGTGTCCTGAATCTGAAGCTATGCATGCCCAGAACAAGGCCAAGATTTTCCTGTTGGGTTGACAGCCAGGTGAGGTTGACATTCCTATCACCTGTCTGTGGCTAGAGCTTAAATGCTTCTGCCTCCACTGGAGTGGCTTTATCAGCTGCAGTTTGCCCTTAAAAAGGCTAAAAAGAGGTTCCTAGTAGGATATTGTGTGGAAAAGCTGTTACCCCATCTCTCCAAAGCAAATAACCATGATCTCAGGGTCGGAATCCTGTTGTCTCGTTTGCTACTAAAAGTTCAAATCAATCCATCCATCTCAGCTAGAGTCTTCAAGGCATTTCTGAACTTTTTGCGCTTTTTCAATAATTTTTGGGAAAAGCTATTAAATTACCCCAAAAATTGGCCTTTTCATCTTTGACAGCTTCCTAAAGATTAGAAACTGAAATAAAAACATCAGTTTTCTTATAGGGGGACATCGATTGGGCAAATGCTCTATTCTCTCCCTCGGTCCAGGAGTTAGCTATCTCTGGTAGTAACTGTATCAGAAGTGATTAAGAGCCCACAACCCAAATTCCTTTTTTTTTTTTTTTTTTTTTTTGTTAAGACAGTCTTACTCTGTTGCCCAGGCTGTAGTGCAGTGGTGCGATCTCGGCTCACTGCAACCTCCACCTCCTGGGTTCAAGCGATTCTCCTGCCTCAGCTGCCTCAGCCTCCCATAGCTGGGATTACAGGCATGCACCACCACGCCCGGCTAATTTTTGTATTTTTAGTAGAGACGGGGGTCTCAACATGTTGACGAGGTTGGTCTCGAACTCCTGACCTCAAGTGATCCACCCACTGAGCTCAGCCTCTCAAAGTGCTGGGATTACAGGTGTGAGTCACCATGCCTGCCCTCCATTGATTTTTAACTTCTTAATATGTTTTTCGGTTTTAAAGGAATTCCCTAAATGATGATAATGAAAGGTGAGGGGCGAGGGAAGGATCCAAATCAATAGTTATATATTGTTCAATAGGAAGAAAGTCTTAGGTCATTGCGAACAATTTCAGAAATGGGGAGTATACTCGGCAGCTAGCTTTCCAACAAGAGGAGAGATGTTAGAAGTGTCATGAGTTGGCACTTGGCTGTCAGTTCACTGAATAAGGGTGATTTGATGGCAGCATTCAGCATTTCTGCTTAAGAAAGTGCTGGTTTCTTAAAACAACTGTGAGGCCTTCTCCTTTCCATATTTCCTAAGATGCTGATTCTGTTCAACACAACTCTGGACCAAGGCAGGATTATTATAAGCTACCTGGAAGCTTTTTGCCACCCACAGCCTCAGGGGAGACCAGACCAAGATGAAAAAAGTATTGCTTGGTTAAGAAGAGGGGGTTAATTCAACCAAATGATTAGTTTGGTGCCACAAAAATCCATTCCGGTGCTCTAACGTAGAAAATAGGTGCATCAGACTCAATTATCCAGCCCAAGTCTGGGCTGGCAAAATTTAACTACAGGGTTTTCAAAGACAAGGGTAAGTACAGTGACCTTCAGGGCTACATCTATGAAATAAATTTTTTGTAGTTTTCAGGGGTTTGAACCTTTTAGTTGTAATTTCCTGTGCTATCTCCATTTCCTTATTTCTACTGTCAACAGGGAAGGGGGCCTAGGACACAATGCATAAGCTACTCAAGTGACAAAGGAATTGTAATGGCAGATGCACGACATTCATCTTTCCCTTAAATAATGTCTCTGATTTGTAGCTTAGTCAATCAAATCAAAGGGCAGTTTGATTGCAGTACACCTTAACTGCTGGAAGCCAAGGCAACAAACAACAGAAAAAGAACTCCCTGCCATTAGACAAAGAAACTGGTTTTCCATACCTCTCAGAAACTTCATTTTTCCCTCCTCAAACACAGCATACTAACACCTCAGTTCTGATGCACACCTCAAGGACTGGCTACTTAGTTTCCAAATTCCTAAGTTAAAAGCTCCTCACTTTTTTTTTTTTTTTTTTTTTGACAGTCTTGTTCTGTTGCCCAGGCTGGAGTGCAGTGGCGCAATCTCAGCTCACTGCAACCTCTGCCTCCTGGGTTCAAGTGATTCTACTGCCTCAGCCTCCCTGAGGCTGGGATTATAGGCGTGAACCAGCACGCCTGGGTAATTTTTGTATGTTTAGTAGAGACGAGGATTCACTATGTTGGCCAGGCTAGTCTTGAGCTTCTGATCTCAAGTGATCTGCCCACCTCATCCTTCCAAAGTGCTGGGATTACAGGCCTGAGCCACCTGCCTAAAAGCTCTTCACTACTGTTCTCACTCCCAAATCAAGTGCCTATGTCAGCAGGACTATTACTATTCAGGCTGCTGTGACCCTGCTCTTGTTCTGTTTCACTTACATTTGGCTCAAAAGGACTAGGTATCATCTTTTTTTTTTTTTTGGTAGAGACAGGGTCTTGCCCTGTCACTCAGGCTACATTACAGTAGCACAATCATGGCTTACTGCAGCCTTAACTACCCAGGCCCAAGTAATCCTCCTGCCTTAGCCTTCCAAGTAGCTAGGACAAAAAGCGTGAGCCACCACACCCAGCATTCTTTCTTTCTTTTTTAATATAGAGATGGGGGTCTTGCTGTGTTGTCCAGCCTGGTCTCAAACTCCTGGCTTCAAGTGATTCTCCCACTTCAGCCACCCAAAGTGCTGGGATTACAGGCATGAGCCACTGCACCCAGCCTGTGTCTGATTAAAAAGAAATCTTTTAGCTTGGCCAACTCTTCTATGCAAGGCCACAGACATGGCAGTGTCCTGGTGTTCCAAAGATGGTCCTTTCTGGCAGATGTGGGAAAGGTTAGCTGCATTTGGCTAAGCACGTTGGAAAGGAAAGCAAAGCTTCCAGATCAGCAGTATCTCTTGAATCAAACTTTTATTTAAATATAATTTTTAGAAATTCAAACAAAAAGCTAGATGCATGTAAGATACAGAAAACCCTTTTGTGTTGTCAAGAATAATGCAATGTATATTTAGAAGGTGTCCACAAAGATATCCTTAAAAATGAATGGGTGAAGTTCCCCAGAATGCTGTTGAGAATATAGTACCACTGTTTGCTTAAAGATGGGTGAAAAAGTGTTTTTTGGAGGGATTCTAGGTGTAAAGCTTTGCAAAGTTGGGTTTACCAAAGAAATAATAAAACTCATACATATTTATGAGTGAGTTTTCCCAAACTGCTGTGTAATGTGGCCTCTGATTCTTCAATGGAGAGTTTTTCTCTTGTTACATACCTACATATTTCCTAAAGCTAGAATGACTTACAAACTGGGATTTTGTTGCTATTGATGAATGCCATTGGTTTTCTCCCTTTTCCCGCTAACCCCCAGCTGAGGAAGATTTCAATGACTGGTTGCTTAATTGAGTTCAGATTTTTAAAAGCGGGGGAAGTGAAGATGGTTAACAATAAAAGGAAAGAAACTGGGACCCAGGAAAAGATAAACCGTGAATATTTAGTATTAATTGGTATCTCAAGAGACAGAGTCTTTCTTGGTCTTTGAGCACAGAGAAGAGTCATTACATGGAAAGAGATTTGTTCTTTATTTCCCACCACTTAGAGAGAAAAATATGCATAAAACTCCAGCGGAAACTTTTAACGTTAAATTGCAATAAAAATTTCAGTAAACAGGTCTTATTCATGTCATTAAGTTTCAGGGTAAACTCTCTCTCTTCTGAGACAATCTGGAGAGACCTCTATCAGTGTAGTTGGTTTATGGCCAACCCTGTCTAGAAGCAAAGAGGAAGGATGCAATGCTACGTATCTTTGCAAAGTTGGGTATACCAAAGAAATAATAATCCTACTTTCGAAAATCCAGTCATTTAAAACTTCGGTCTTATTTTTCTATTACTATTTTCAATCATGCCAT
This sequence comes from Pongo pygmaeus, assembly GCF_028885625.2. Classification (NCBI taxonomy): domain Eukaryota; kingdom Metazoa; phylum Chordata; class Mammalia; order Primates; family Hominidae; genus Pongo; species Pongo pygmaeus. The sequence continues at coordinate 53,796,914 of NC_072392.2, forward strand.
TTTCCTCATGAAATCTACTGATTTCCCATCAGCTTTTCAGAGTTCAACTGTTTCCAAGGTTTCTGTCAGACTGTCCTACCATCCTCCTACTCCTAACTACCCAGCTGCCCCTTGTGTTCTAGCCAAATAAATCTCTTGGCACCATTGTCCTTACACCCACTGCTGCCTCCACATCATTCTCCACCCCGTGTGTGGAACTGTCTCCCACTTCCATCTGCCATTTTTCTCTCTCTTCTCTATCATATAATTGCCCCAAAAGCCCACCTCTCCCAGGAAGCCTTCCTTAATCAAGGTTAAGGACTCTTCAGACTACAACAGACATCACCTAACACCGGTGTCTAATGCATCCCAACTTTTCAGAACAGGAGTTTCCTTTCAGGGATAAGAGGCAATCACTTCACAACCAACTAGGGGTGATGGTAGTGGTAAAATGTTTTCTATGAGATATGACTATACAAGGAAAACAGATCATTTTCACGTCATTCTTTTTAAAAAATCGAAGTCCTCTATCTGAATTCCCTCAGGTCCTGAGAGTGTCTTTTTCATTTCTCATCCCTTAGATGAATCCCTTCCCACCTGCATGCATATTTACAACAGTCAAAAGTTGGAGCAGATGCTTCCAACAAAGCACACAATATTTTAATTAGATATTTGAATGCAGAAGGAATTAAACAGTCAGCTATTCGATGTGATTTGTGTAGATTCTGATGAAGTTATTTCTATATACAACTTTGTTTCTAACAGAAACAAGATAACCATAAGTTTGGCTTCTTATTCTGCAGAAGGGTTTGAGGACCAAGTTTTACATGTGGTGGGGCTACTTACCCTCATATCTAGTGAGTCCCATATATAAAGCTGCTTTACTTCTGTTTTAAAAGCAGCTTTTATTGCAGGCTAGCCTTTCACCATTGAGAAATAGGGTTCAAGTCTCAATCCAAGCAAAGCTGAGGTTTGTTGCATCATCTCCATCCTCAGGGGCTTGGTATCCTGGGAAACCCAGGGCAAAAACAGGGTGAGTTCAGGACACATATGACAGCAGACAGTGCAGCGTGATGAGGCGGGCATCCAACACCTTAAGTGTGCTTCAGTTACCAGAATATTTGACACACCCACAAATTAAATAGCAAAACATTTTAATTAATTCTAAAAATAACAGAGACATGTTATATCCGGTGCCACCTCCTCAAAAGACTACTGCAGATTAGACAGGCAGACTGCAAAGTACAAAGCCAGACATTAAAGTTTTTTTTTTGTTTTTTTTTTTTTTTTGAGACAGAGTCTCACTCTGTCGCCCAGGCTGGAGCACAGTGGTGCGATCTCGGCTCGCTGCAACCTCCACCTCCTGGGTTCAAGCAATTCTCCTGCCTCAGCCTCCTGAGTAGCTGGGATTACAGGCATGCGCCACCACACCCAGCTAATTTTTGTATTTTTAGTAGAGACGGTTTCACCATGTTGGTCAGGCTGGTCTTGAACTCCTGACCTCGTGATCCGCCCACCTTAGCCTCCCAAAGTGCTGGGATTACAGGCGAGCCACCTTGCCTGGCCGAAGTTAAAGATGCAGTTTGGGATAAGACCATCATAAGGATATTTTCTTCCCCTTTACCCATAAAAGTTGTCAGCTTAGGCTGGGCGTGATGGCTCACACCTGTAATTCTAGTAGTTTGGGAGGCTGAGGCGGGCAGATCACCTGAGGTCAGGAGTTTGCGACCAGCCTGGCCAACATGACAAAACCCTGTCTCTACTAAAAATACAAAATTAGCCAGGCGTAGTGGTGGACACCTGTAGTCCCAGCTATTCGGGAGGCTGAGGCAGGAGAATCACTTGAACCCGGGAGGCAGAGGTTGCAGTGAGCTGAGATCTTGCCATCACACTCCAGCCTGGAGGACAAGAGCAAACTCTGTCTCAAAAACAAAACAAAACAAAACAAAAAAGGTGTCAGCTTAAAAAATCCTTCGACAAGAGCTGTCTTATGCTCTAAAACCTTTCTCTTTATTTTAAATCTGTCTGTAGTGTTTGAAGGCAAGGCAGATAATCAGCAAACTTACCTCGCAATATAAGGATCTGAGCTGGACTCCTGGGACTACAGACTGTGGTTTAGTTCTATTTCTACCAGCACTGTGATGTGAGGTACTATGGTTCTTTTAGTTACAAGAGGTGTTAGGAATGAATGCCCACTCACATTTAATAATAGCTTATGTAGCACACAACTCTGCAGCACAATACCAACAACAGGAGCGTTTTAAAGCAGGATGGAGAAGAAAGTAGACTTAATACAACTTAAGGTTTCCTTTGTCCTTTCCCCTCTTTTCACCATGAGAATTCAGCTGAAAAACAACTCTCCAGAATGCCCACCCACACTGTCCTTTGACCCACCACATTCCAAACTTCTGACTTCTGATCCCAAGCCCTTGGAGCCTTAGCCTTTAGTGATGTATCCTTCTCGGATGAGGAAATCATAGATTTTCCGGGTTTTGTTCACATCTATCTTGATGAGTGCTCTTGCCTGCGCCAGTCTTAAGCCTCCTTGCTTGTTACATTCGTTCAATAGAGCAGATTTGTATTCTAAATAGGCTCCAGGGACCAACCTCACCATCTGACAGAGCTGCAAGACATGGCAAATTTAATAAACATTAACATCTGTCATTTTCGTAATTTAATCCAGCAGGTATAGCAAAAAATTTTTTTAAAGTGACATCAACCTCCAACTATTTATAGGAGCTGATGGGTGGCTGGACTACATTCCATTTAGTCTCTTCCTCTCTGGAGAGAACACTCCCTAAGGACACACCCAGGAAGAGAAAGCCAGGGTGTGATGCTAGAAGAGCCTTTAGCACGTGCCAGCTGGCTCAGGGGCCTGGGTTTGTTAGGGATTACAAATATGTGCTCCTGAGGAGCACCCTGGCTCTTTCAGGAGTCAAACACTAAATGCCCAGGTACAGTCCCAGCACCAATGGTCAGGGAAGAGCCATGGGGCACAGTGGGGGCAGGACGCATAGACACTTGGATTCTCAAGGCTGCATCACATTGTTTTTAGTGTCAGTATAAAGCAGTAGTCCCTGCTTTGGGGATTACATTTCCTACTTCAAAGGGACAGGAGATAAAGAGACCTTGCTAAGAGGAGGTAACTTTAACTGCTAAAAATCTAGAAAATTGCCACATTATCCAGCAATGAGGAATCTGAGGTCACCATTATGTGGGTAAGGATAAAAAAAAGCTTGAAATTCCAGGCCATTCAATATTTGAATCAGGCTGACCTATGACCTTCTTCAGCAATACATAGATACTACATACATTTCCTTCCACTCCCAAACTAATCGTTACTGTTCCTGATGGATAAAATAAGACTAACACTATCCCCTACACTATGACCCTTCCGTATTATCTGAACTGAACTAATGATATATGGTGGGAGATGGGGAACTGACCTTGGGAATTATAAAAGGAGCATATGAGGAGCAAAAGAGGAACTCCTCCAAAAGAGGAACAGACTTCAGAGATGTGACACAGTTTTCTGAAAACTACTCATGATGACTCTTATGAGGCTGGCTTTAAATTTTAAAAACAGATAAAATCAATATGAAGACATGTCTGATGATTGCAATTGGAAAAAGTAGGTCACATAATTTTTTAAATCAGGCCTGGTGCAGTGGCTCACATCTATAATCCCAGCACTTTGGGAGCTGGTGTGAGTGGATCACCTGAAGTCAGGAGTTCGAGACCAGCCTGGCTAACACGGTGAAACCCCCGTCTCTACTAAAAATACAAAAATTAGCCGGGTGTGGTGGTATGCGCCTGTAGTCCCAGCTACTCAGGGGCAGGAGAATCGTTTGAACCTGGGAGGCAGAGGTTGCAGTGAGCCGAGATCACGCCACTGCACTCCAGCCTGGGTGACAGAGCAAGACTGTCTCAAAAAAAAAAAAAAAAAAATAGCCTGGGCGAGGTGGCTCATGCCTGTAATCCCAGCACTTTGGGAGGCTGAAGTGTATGGATCATGTCAGGAGTTCAAGATCAGCCTGGCCAACATGGTGAAACCCCGTCTCTACTAAAAACTACAAAAATTAGCCAGGCGTGGTGGCACGCGCCTGTAGTCCAGTCCCGGCTACTCGGGAAGCTGAGGCGGAAGAATCGCTTGAACCTGGGAGGTGGAGGCTGCAGTGAGCTGTGATCGCGTCACTGCACTCCAGCCTGGGCGACAGGGCAAGTCTCCGTCTCAAAAAAAAAATAAATAAATAAAAATAAAATAATAATAATTTTTAAAATTAAAATTAACATGACTATATGTGATGTAAAAATCTTTTCCTTATGTTTATAAACATGCTCTGGAGACAATTTACAAAAATGTTTTAAATAATGATTATGTTGTTGGAATAAGTATAGAACTTTTCAAGGCAGCCATTCTGATAGGAAATACCTATTTTCATGTATAAGTTACTTTAGGTTTACAAAAAATTAATTTTATTTACATAAAGCACTTAGTAAAGTAGCACATGGTAAGTGCTCAATAGATGATAGTTGCTAGTATTATGTAATCTACACACCACATGTGCTTTCCCCAAAAGAGGAATGGTGGTAGGGTGACAAGGTAAGCAAGCAATTCTCTGAGATCTGCCACAAACGGCACTTTAGCTCTTGGACTTCTAGGATTCACCAAAGCTGTGCATATAAGTTAGATGAATGAAACAAAAGGGGTTTGACCCTGTAATGGATTTTTAATGACAACTCAATGAATAATCAGCCCCTATTCTCTTTCTCCCAGCCCCGTCCCTTTTGTTACCTCCTTTTCTTTTTCATTCAGCTTCTCTGTGCCAGGGAGGCCAGTGAGGTTCAAGGGTGGTGCACTCCGTCTACCTATAGACAGAGAAAGGAAACAGCATAGATTTAATAGGAGCGACAATTTCTCAGGTGTAAAGTATTAAAAAGTTCAGTGCAGCCAGGCCAGCTAGGTATAGGATCACTATATCCAGCTTAGGAAATCCTGTCCTATTCCCTCAGGCCTGTTTAGCTAACAACGTGGGCACCCGAACATTCACTTGAAAATAAAAATGAATTACATATTCAGGGGACATGAATTACCCACAATCTGCTAAAATACACATACAGTCACACATACCTTAGCATCAAACGTAACTACTCACCACAGTAGTTATCTCTTATTATTTTTGAGACAGGGTCTCACTCTGTTGCCCAGGCTGGAGTGCAGTGTTGCGATCATAGCTCACTATAGCCTCAATCTCCCTGGCTCAAGTGATCCTTCTGCCTCAGCCTCCCAACTACCTGGGAAGACAGGCATATGCCACCATGCCCGACTATCACCTATTTCTTCCTAACCATGTAGGAGACTCTAAAATCTGATGCCCAGATGTCATCCAGTTAAGAAAAGTCACACAATGCCTGCTTTGACAGCTGATGAATGGAAATAATAACTGCAGAACAGACATTCCCTAATCCTTGCCACTTGGCCAGCAGTACAAGGCAAACATGGTAATTAACCAAGTACTGTGTGCCTTCAGATCAAAGAAAGACTGTTAGGCCAGCAAAAGGCCCTTCTTTTTTATTATGTGAGGGAATATCTGTTCCTTCCAAAGTAGCCCTGTTTACCTGCAAGATCCACAAACAGGAACAATGAGCCATTATATGGCAAAGCAGGGGCTGAGGTTAACTCACACACCTGAGAAAGAAACCCAAGTCACTGGCCAGGAGGGGAAGCTTGATGAGCAAAACTTTTTTGGTTTTGTTTTGAATGTGTATTAGGGATTGGTATTCAGCTGGGAATGGATAGACTGAGTTAAGCAAAGAAAATGTCGAAGTTTTATAGAGGTTGCTTTTCAAGTGGGGCAGAGAAAGGGGAGGGACTGTTACAAGCTCCTCTGGTGGAAAACAGGCTTCTCTGTTATATCAACAAAAGGCATAAGGGATTATTCCAAATCCTTCAAAAAGGGAGATAAAACCATTTGGTTCCTCACAAAAGTCACCAGAGTCTAGGCTACAATCAAAGATGCCAGGCTTCCAATACATAGATGCCTTAAGAACTCAGAATATAAAGGAGAGCAAGAGATCTCCTCAGCCTAAATATAAGGGGTGAGAAAGGCTAACACAGGCTAGGAACAAACAATGAACAAGAGGCCGGGTACAGAGGCTCACACCTGTAATCTCAGCACTTTGGGAGGCTGAAACAGGAGGATCACTTGAGCCCAGGAGTTCAAGACCAACCTGGGTGATATAGTAAGACCTTGTCTCTACCAAAAAAAAAAAAAAATCTCCAGGTTTGGTGGCATTCGCCTGTAGCCCCAGCTACTCAGGAGCTGAATTGGGAGGATCACTTAGGCCTGGGAGTTTGAGGCTGCAGTGAGCCATGATCACACACTGCACTCCAGCCTGGATAGTAGAGGGAGACCCTGTCTCACAAAAAAAGAAAAAAGAAACAATGAACAAGTCAGTGCAGACGGTACAGAGAACAAAAATCTATGATCATGTTAGCCAGTTCCTTCATTTAATTAATTAATTTATTTTTTGAGACAGTCTTACTGTCACCCAGGCTGGAGTGCAATGGCACGATCTTGGCTCACTGAAACCTCTGCCTCCCGGATTCAAGCGATTCTCCTGCCTCAGCCTCCGGAGTAACTGGGATTACAGATGTGTACCACCACACCCAGCTAATTTTTATATATATATTTTTTTTCAGGAGAGATGGGGTTTCACCACGTTGGTCAGGCTGGTCTCGAACTCCCAACCTCAGGTGATCTGCCCGCCTCAGCCTCCCAAAGTGCTGGGATTACAGGCATGAGCCACTGCACCTGGCCCAGTTCCTTCATTTTAATTGGCCAGTATTAACTTAGTTGTATTTAGATTTTGGGGGTAGAGTGTTGGCAATAAGAAACTTACAAAATAAAACTTTGATTTCACTGTCTTGGCCACTCCCCTAAAACACTACCTTTTTCTTCCTTCCATATTAAGAAAAAATTACTTGAAATAAAGGAATAAATCGGGGAAAAAAAAAAAGTCCCTACAGTGACCAGGCGCAGTGGCTCACGCCTGTAATCCCAGCACTTTGGGAGGCCGAGGCAGGCAGATCACCAGAGGTCAGGAGTTCGAGACCAGCCTGGCCAACATGGCGAAACCCCATCTCTACTGAAAGTACAAAAATCAGCTGGGCAAAGTGGCAGGCACCTCTAATCCCAGCTACTTGGGAGGCTGAGGCAGGAGAATCGCTTGAACCCGGAAGGCAGAGGTTGCAGTGAGCCAAGATCGCGTCACTGCACTCCAGCCTGGGTGACAGAGCAAGACTCCACTCAAAAAAAAAAAAAAGTCCCTAACACGGACAAATCTGAGACCCAGATTCTGAATCTACTGAGACATACCTCCCCAAATTCCCAGTCATCGATTACCAATCACCAAGGATCATCAGATAGCATATGGCTTAATCTTGCTCTATATACTAATCTCAAAATAGGACATACTCAAAGAGGTAAAACGAAGAAATAGAAATACTTTAGGTCTCCAACTTAGAAATCCTTATGTTTCTGGCAAGTAACATGCTTCTTTGCTCATGTTATATAAAAATAAAAAGCTTAGGCTGGGCACGGTGGCTCACGCCTGTAATTCCAGTACTTTGGGAGGCCGTGGTGGGTGGATCACTTGAGGTCAGGAGTTCGAGACCAGCCTGGCCAACATGGCAAAACCGTTTCTACCAAAAATACAAAACTTAGCCAGGCGTGGTGGTGCGTGCCTGTAATCCCAGCTATTCGGGAGGCTGGGGCAGAAGAATCACTTGAACCTGGGAGGCGGAGGTTGCAGTGAGCCGAGATCACACCACTGCACTCCAGCCTGGGCGACAGACCGAGACTCTGTCTCAAAAAATAAGTAAATAAATAAAAAATAATAAAATAAAAAGCTTTTAATTTATCTCCTGTGAAATAAGTCTCAAAATTAGTGGTAGACACAATTGCAGTAAACTAACTGCTCATGAACATTGGTAAAATAAAGAAGTTACCTCTCTGAAGTTCTTTTTTCCCCTGTCTCTATACTCTCTCTACTCTATGCTCTCACTCTGAGGATAGTCTCTGTCTGGCCATGAAGATTCTGAAAACATACTGATGTTTATATATTGGGCTAACACTTGATTACTGTTACTCTGCCTAAGCACCCTGACACCACAGAGGAAGGAAGATTGCTGGGTCACTATAACCCCTACGATGCAAACTTCACAATTAAGACTTGTTCTGGCCTGAGAAATAATTACCTGAATTCGAAGCCATTGGAATGGAAGGACTCAGGCCGGAATCACTACAACGAAGAAGAGGAATTTAAACTTAGGTCATATCAAACAAGGTGATTTCCAAAAGCCCCGGTGAGACTGGGTGCCATTTATCAGCTAGGTCACCTCGAAGAAGTGTAATGAGATGGACTGAACTGTGTTTTACAGATATCTTACTGTATTGAGCAAGAAAGAAAATCTGTTCTGAGGAAGAAAAATTCCTCAGATTTGTTAAGAAGAGCTTATAATCTAGAACACCACTAACACCACTCAAGGGGAAGGGATACAAACATGATTCTCCAGTGAAAATCTAGGTATGAAGAGAGAGTTGAAGTCATGGGTAGAAGGCTGGGGGAAAATACACTAATTTTAAAAAATAAGATCAAAGTAGTAAAGTATGATTCTAGGAGGTCAGTTGTTTCTCAAAACTGTCAGTATGGCACAGTTTCTGAGATGGACTGCTAAAATATTTCTGAATTCTTCTAGCTACTCAATTATTATTACTCTGCCATCTAGGGTGCCCAGAAATACATGTGAAGGCCAAGGCATCCCAGAAAGAATGCCTCCTTCACCCTGGAGTAATTACTCACATGTCAGCTTGCCGGCGGAGCCACTGCTGGCAAGCACTACTGTCCTGGATATACTGGAGAACTTCTGAGAGCATAGTGCGTTTAAGGCGCTCTTCCTCCCGTGTCTTCTTGAGGTGATCGTAGGTTCTGGCACCTGGGGGTATAAGAAAACACAATGACCAATGGGTGCAGCACACCAGCATGGCACATGTATACATATGTAACTAACCTGCACATTGTGCACATGTACCCTAAAACTTAAAGTATAATAATAATAAAAATAAATAAATAAATAAAAGAAAGAAAGAAAGAAAAAAAAAAGAAAACACAATGACCACGATGACAATGCAGCAGAACTGAAGGGCTTCCTAACTGACCAAGAAACTGGTTTTGGGTTTTGTTCTTAAAGTCTGTTCCCTTTGCGAAACTGCTTTTGCAATTATTTCTCCAAGACCCAAGTAGATTTTCCCTAGTCTGAAATCCTTTTCTTAATACTAAGTATTAAATATTAAATATTTGTATTCCTTTTCTATCTGTAAGAAATTTGGGAGAAAAAAACCAACAGAAAAATACAAAGAAAGTAAGAATTGCTCATATTTCCACTCTCAAAAAGTAACCAACTTTTACTATAGTCATATTTGCTTCCTGCTTTTTCTATTTTTATAAATTTTTTCAAAGTCACACAAGTGACTTTTAAGGAAAGCCTATGCCTTTCCTTAAAAAACAATCAGAATTACAAAAAGAGTTCTCTTTGACATGTAGTACCTCTTCTCCATATTTCTCAGAGGCAGCCAATATCAGGAAACCAAAATTAGTTATCAGAGTCTCTATATGCATCTTGCTAAACAGAAGAGCTGCGTGGTGTTTTCTACATGTAAACAAAGGATCACAGATTCCAAAATACTGCACCAGTGGGTTTCAAAATTCAAACTAGGTTCCACAGAGCCCCAGGATACCACAGGAGTATCTTAGAGGTTAATGTAAAGAGAAAGGGCACTGCCAGATACTGGCGGGTCCTGGGCTCTACACATAAATTGAACCATTAAAGTTCAACCAAAGTAATTCCACTTTTATCTTTTTTTTTTGAGACGGAGTTTCACTCTTGTTGCCCAGGCTGGAGTGCAATGGCGCGATCTTGGCTCACAGCAACCTCCACCTCCCGGGTTCAAACCATTCTCCTGCCTCAGCCTCCGGAGTAGCTGGGATTACAGGCACGCACCACCATGCCCAGCTAATTTTGTATTTTTAGCAGACACGGGGTTTCTCCATGTTGGTCAGGCTGGTCTTGAACTCTGGACCTCAGGTGATCAGCCCACCTCGGCCTCCCAAAGTGCTGGGATTAAAGGTGTGAGCCACCACACCCGGCCCACTTTTATCTTATTTGTAGATTGGGGCTCCACACAAAATTTAATTTCAAAAATGGTTTCCACTGTTAAAGAACCATCATACTAGGCTGAACTTACATCCATAAGGCTATGTTGCACCCACAGGGCTGTGTTAAGAAGCCAACTATTGCTGGGCGTGGTGGCTCACACCTGCAATCCCAGCACTTTGGGAGGCTGAGGTGGGCGGATCACCTGAGGTCAGGAGTTCGAGATCAGCCTGACCAACATGGAGAAACTCCCTCTCTACTAAAAATACAAAAAAAAAAATTAGCCGGGTATGGTGGCGCGTGACTGTAGTCCCAGCTACTCAGGAGGCTGAGGCAGGAGAATCACTTGAACCTAGAAGGCAGAGGTTGTGGTGAACCAAGATGGCACCACTGAACTCCAGCCTGTGCAACAGAGCCAGACTCCGTCTCAAAAAAAAAAAAAAAAAAAAAGAAGCCAACTATTTCTTATAGATAGTAGGTGACAGCTGTCAATAATCACAAAAACTTCAAATAGGAAGAAGGAGGGAATGCTAAAGATCATTTCAACAATGACAGCAAAACAACAGAAACTGCCATTTATTGAGGAATTATTGTGTGCCAGATACTGTGCTATGCTTATATGCAGTATCTCTAATTAAATCTTTACACTAACTCTAAAAACCTTAGAAAATTAAAACTTGAATAGAGGCCAGGTACAGTTGCTCACACCTGTAATCCCAGCACTCTGAGAGGCCAAGGTGGAAGGACTGCTTGAGGCCAGGAGTTTGAGACCAGCCTGGGCAACATAGCAAGACCCAGTCTCTACGGAAAAAAAAAAAAAGGAAAGAAAAATTTGGATAGAATCACATCGCAGAGCTGGCAAGCTGGAGAGCCAAAATTTATACTCAAGCTTTTTAAGTCTAGGCCCAAGCTCTTAACTACTATAATACACTATCTCTTATGACCTGGTTCTAGTGCTAACTAGCTAAACTAGCTCTGTAACCTCTTTATACCTTAATTTCTTCACTAAATGGAAGTAATGGTACTTTATAAGTTTGTCATGAGAATTCAGTGACTTGATCCAAGTGAAATGGTTAGCATAGAGACTGGTACATGGTAAATATCTGATAGATGTTAGCTGCTAATAATATAATTATTGTCACTACGCCAAGTAACTGGGATGCAAGCACCTGAAGCGAGTTGAAGCTTCATTATTTTATAAAAATTCTAAGACCATGTATCATTAAATTTGAAAAGGGTGACACACCTAAAATATAAAATTCCTTTTTTTTTTTGAAACAGAATCTCCCTCTGCCGCCCAGGCTGGAGTACAGTGGCATGATCTTGGCTCACTACAACCACTGCTTCTCAGGTTCAAGCGATTCTTGTGCCTCAGCCTCCCGAGTAGTTGGGATTAAACATGTGCACCACAACACCTGGCTAATTTTTTTATTTTTAATAGAGACAGGGTTTCACCATGTTGGTCAGGCTGGTCTCAAACTCCTGGACTCAAGTGACCCACCTGCCTTGGCCTCCCAAAGTGCTGGGATTACAGGTGTGAGCCACTGCACCCAGCCCAAGATTCTCTTTTTTTAAAGAGCCTCGGCAGAATCCTAAATCTAAAGCAGCACCTCTCTTTCCTTTGTCTCACAACTTTTATTTTACCAAAGATAATCTATATAAAGGTATTTATAGGGATTAAATAGTCAAAACTTTACTGGAAAGATTTAAAGCATTCTGGTAAAGGAAAACTTGTTTTTTTAAAAAAAATTCACAACAACTCAGAGACTTCCTCTGTGTGTTTGGAAGATACTTCCCCTCAGGTACGGTATGTAGCTGAAGCATACTTACTACAAAAATTGGTAATGCCTGCTGTCCTGTATTCTTGGAGCCTCTTGATTTCCCTTCGGAGTTCAAATTCCACTGTTTTCCCCAAAAGGAATAAAGGAAAAAATTACAAAAATAAAAGCAACATTAGTGAGCACTTTTGCTATTGAGCATTTTCATTAATTCTGCCTTATAAGACTAGGCAAGTTCATTTGGAGAATCTTACTTGTTGGTAACTTCTCATTAGAAATTTTACCCAAGAGCTGAGGAAATACTTCAGCTGTCTTCCAGCTGCTGTCTCCAGAGGCAGCAGCTGGAACGGTCTTCTAGAAAACTTAGTGAAATGGTTGAATTCATTTGTCTACAAAAGTAACAATTTTTTTTCTTTTTTTGAGACAGAGTCTCGCTCTGTCGCCCAGGCTGGAGTGCAATGGCATGATCTCGGCTCACTGCAACCTCCACCTCCCGGGTTCAAGCAATTCCCCCTGCCTCAGCGTCCTGAGTAGCTGGGATTACAGGCATCCACCACCACACCCGGCTAATTTTTGTATTTTTAGTAGAGATGGGGTTTTGCCATGTTGGCCAGGTTGGTCTCGAATTCCTGACCTCAGGTGATCCAGCCGCCTCAGCCTCCCAAAGTGCTGGCATTATAGGAATGAGCCACCGCACCGGGCAAAATATAATTTTTTTAACAACCAAGTTTCCCTGCTCTAACTATCTTCTGTTAAAAGTTCTACAAATCATTCTAATTTGGCTGCTTTTGAAACAGAGAATGAAGGAAGAACCTGGACAATCCATGGGGTGTAATTCTTTGGAGTGACACATAAACCAGGGGTGTGTCCCAAACTGGGACAGGAAGTAAAGGATCAGTCACCTGGTACAAACCACACAAAGAATGCTAACCAAACAAGGTGTTTGGTGAGGACAACCAACCTGGCTCAGATAAATGTCTGCAATGCTATGTAAGAAATATTTTCATGATGAGAATAAGGGCCTTAGTAGAGTACCTTCCCAGAACTAAACTTAGAGGCCACATACACAAATGTCATGATGAAAGGTACAGAATAAGCCAGAGTCCATATTATTTTAACAATCTAGGCCTTACTGCCATACCAACATATTGTTTTTTGTTTTGAAACAGGGTCTCACTCTGTCGCTCAGGCTGGAGTGCAGTGGTGTGATCTCAGCTCACCGCAACCTCCGCTACCCAGGTTCAAGCAATCCTCCCACCTCAGCCTCCAAAGTAGCTGAGACTACAGGTGTGCACTACCATGCCTGGCTAATTTTTGTATTTTTGTAGAGATGGAGTTTTACTATGTTGCCCAGATTGGTCTCGAACTCCTCGACTCAAGCAATCCTCTTGCCTCAGCCTCCCAAAGTGCTGGGATTACAGGTGTGAGCCACCACGCCCAGCCTCATAACAACTTTTAATTTTTTATAGTGAAAAATCAAATGGTAACTAGGTAGAGCTCTCACAGAAATACCACAGAAAGGCAAGAGATCGATGGAAGTACTATCTCCACAAGCTATCCATCTCTGTCTTCATTTTTAAAACTACTTTTAATACTAAAATATTTATGAACAAAATAAAATGATGTCTGGGATTTGCTTCAGAATAATCCAGTTGAGGGCAGGAGGGAAGAGTGAGTGGTAAAGATGAAACCAGACTGGCCATGTGTTGAAAACTGCTGAAGCTGGATGATATACACACGGGAGTTCATCATATTATTATCTCTACTTTTATATATATTTGAAAGTTCCCATGATACAAAGTAGGGAGAAAAACTACTAAATTATTGTTTATCTGGGGCAATGGGGGAAGTCATTAGGGCTGTTTAACCTCTCTTCTGCCACCCCCACAGTCCCAAATTTGTCTCATGGTAATAAAGGGGAACAAAGAGAGAAATATCCATTTATTTATTTATAGAACTTCACATAAAACACATCATTATCTCTCCTATTTATATAAATATACACACACAAATACTGCTCAAGGCTCAAAAACCACCTACATGCATGGCTTTCAATGAATTTGTCATGTTCCATTGGCCCCACAATTCTTGCAAATCGCCTCATTGTTTCATACAGGTCCTGGACCTCCTTGGGATACCGCCGTTCCATTACTACAGAGAAAATAAAACATAAATGTGTCATGGGAAATGTAAGGATCCCTGAGTTTTCAGCACTTTTTTTTTTTACAATTAGTAAAATGGAAGAACATTATTCATAACCTCACATGACTAACTTATCCATGACAGGAAGCAAACAGGAAAGCCAAGAATGCAAAACACTAATCATAATGACAGCACCATAGCAACTATCCCACAGGGATGTTGTTATCACTGGAGATCGTCTCCACCACTGGAGATCATCTCCCACATCTACTGTCTTTTTTTTTTGAGATGGAGTCTTGCTCTGTCTCCCAGGCTGGAGTGCACTGGCGCGATCTCAGCACACTGCAACCTCCATCTCCTGGATTCAAGCAATTCTCCTACCTCAACCTCCCAAAGTAGCTGGGATTACAGGCGCCCGCCACTATGCCCAGCTAATTTTTGAATTTTTAGTGGAGATGGAGTTTCACCACATTGGCCAGGCTGGTCTTGAACTCTTGACCTCAGGTGATCCACCCGCCTCGGCCTCCCAAAGTGCTGGGATTACATGTATGAGCCACCGCGCCCAGCCACCTCACTGTTTTGTTTTGTTTTTTTTTTTTTGAGATGGAGTCTTGCTCTGTGGCCCAGGCTGGAGTGCAGTGGTGTGATCTCAGCTCACTGCAACCTCTGCCTCCCCAGGTTCAAGCAATTTTCCTGTCTCAGCCTCCCAAGTAGCTGGGATTACAGGCACGCCGCCATGCTCGGCTAATTTTTTGTATTTTAGTAGAGACGGGGTTTCACCATGTTGGCCAGGCTGGTCTTGAACTACTGAGCTCAGGCAATCTGCCCGCCTCGGCCTCCCAAAGTGCTAGGATTACAGGTGTGAGCCACTGCGCCCAATCACCTCACTGTCTTTTAAACTACACAGGGGCAGGAACTGCTGGCAGTAATGGATGAGACAGTTAAAGGCAGATCTTACATTCTTAGGAAGAATTATGGCCAGAATTTATGGTATTAACTCCCACAGGAAAACGAAGCTACAGACAAAATAATCCATCCAGAAGATTTCCCATTAGCTGAGAAAAAGTGTGATTTCTTGCATGTCCCACCTACACATCCTCAAGCAAGGTATTTTTTTCATCCTTCATATGGGTCATTTTGCCTTTCTCCAAACTAAATTAACTACTACAACTTAATTTACTGCTAATGAAGTTTTATTTGACAACTGTCATGCAAATATCATGCAGAGACACCAGAGCAGCAACTCTGGGGATCACTACTGACCAAACAACTAATCCAAAGATGTATCTGCAAAGAAGATGGAGAGTAAAACTGACTAACAATAACTGGTAGATTGGAGCAGTCAGGAACTCTCGAGCTGCTACTTGGGTCGTTTCAATCAGTAATTTGGTTAGTTCTATCTACTCTTGGACTAAAGATACAGACTTTCATTTAGGACAGCTATTTTTTTTTCCTAGCTTACTTTTTTATTTTTTTATTTTTTATTTTTTTTGACACAGAGTCTCGCTGTGTCGCCCAGGCTGGAGTGCAGTGGCACGATCTCGGCTCACTGCAACCTCCGCCTCCCAACCTTCAAGCGATTCTCCTGCCTCAGCCTCCCGAGTAGTTGGGACTACAGGCGTGCACCACCACGCCTGGCTAATTTTTTTATTTTTTAGTAGAGACGGGGCTTCACCATGTTGACCAGGATGATCTCGATCTCCTGACATCGTGATCCGCCCGCCTCAAGCCTCCCAAAGTGCTGGGACTACAGGCGTGAGCCACTGCGCCTGGCCTTTCTATTTTTTAGTTTTGAGACAGGGTCTCACTCTGTTTCCCAGGCTGGAGTGCAGTGGCACAATCACAGTTCACTGTAGCCTCAACATCCCAGGCTCAAGAGATTCTCTCACCTTAGCCTCCCAAATACCTGGGACTACAGCCACATGCCACCATGCTTGGCTTTTTTATACAGAGATGGGGTCTCTCTATGTTGCCCAGGCTGGTCTTTAACTCCTAGGGTCAAAATCATTCCTCCCATCTCAGCCTCCCAAAGTGCTGGGAGCCACCACGCCCAGCCTATGACAGCTATTTAAATTAAGTCCTCTTTTTAGGTGAATCTCTTCTCTTGCAGGAGACATTCTTATCCAAAAATTCTAGAAGCTGATTTAAGGAGCAGCCATAGATCATTTTAAAAAAACAAACCAACAACAACAAAAAACAAAGCAGAAGAAAATGGAGTAAAATTTTTAAATTTGAAGAAAAAAAAACCCTGCCTACCATATTAAGGTCAATCATATATTCAGTATAATGGCAACTGAAAACCTCTGAAACCACACTGCACACGCTACTTCTACACTCTCAGAAGCAACAGAGCTTCCCCTCAGCCCTCTATTTGAAAAAATATGGATAATAGAATAATGAAGCCAAACTGACCTCTATCAGTTGAAAGAAGAATTTATCTAAGAGTCAATGTCTACAAGGAGTAAAGATCAAAAATTAACTGACATATTATGGAAAACCCGGGAATTCAGATAGAGAACCTACTACTGTGGCTACTAGAACATGACCAATAATTCTGATCCTGAATTATTTCTACAAATCCACAGGTCTTGATAAGGATGAGGTTCACTAGGGAATCTCATACACTGCTAGAAGAAACAGAATTTAATACAACCATCTTTTGGAAAGCAACTTGGCAGCAGGCATAAGTAATTTTTAGTGGTCATAATTTTAGATGTATTAATCCCACTTCTAAAAATCTACCTTTAAAAAAATCCTAAATAATGACAAAGCTTTATTCACAAGTTCATCATAGCATTATTTATGTAATGATTAAAAGAACTGAAAACAAGCTAAATACCTAAAGAGAGAAGTTAAGCATATAATTATATCTCTTATATGTATATATACAACATATTCAACTAATAAAGTACATATTATGTAACCTATAAAAACTGATATCCTCAAAACACTACAGTAACTTGAAAAATATGTAACATAAAGTAAAAAAAGGAAATAAGGCCAGCATGGTGGCTCACATCCATAATCCCAGCACTCTGGGAGGCCGAGGTGGGCAGACTGCTTGAGTCCAAGGAGCTCAAGACCAGCCTGGACAACACGGCAGAACGCCATCTCTACTAAAAATACAAAAAATTAGCTGGGCATGGTGGCACATGCCTATAATCCCAGCTACTTGGGAGGCTGAGGTGGGAGAATCACCTGAGCCTGGGAGGCGGAGACTGCAGTGAGCTGAGCCACTGCACTCCAAGCCTGGACAACTGGAGTGAGGCCCTGTCTCAAAAAATAAATAAATAATAAAGGACCTAAAATGTAACATACTTATGATCATGGCTATATTTTTTTTAAAAATATAGATTTTCTGTTGCCCAGGCTGGAGTGCAGTGACATGATTATAGCTCACTGCAGCCTTGAACTCCTGGGCTCAAGCGATCTGCTGCCTCAGCCTCCCAAGTAGCTGGGATTATAGGCGCAAGCCACCATGCCTGGCTAGATATTTATTTAGACTAAAAAGACACTCAACCTTGTTGACTGAACCCTACGATGCTATGTATTATTAAATAAATACCCCTACAAGAATCTATCAACTGGGATGTTTTACAATAACCATTAAGTTATTGTACAAACCTAACCATTAGGTTATTCTTTACAAAAAAAAAATAATGTGACACACAACTATTACAAATATTTTCATATAAACATTGTGATTGTTATTATGACATCATCCTTCTTAGTTGTGGAAGCCTCTATGTTGTGGAAGAAGAAAAAGTACAGGGAATTTTTCTGCCCTGCTTAGGTATCTCTGATATTTAAAATAATAAAGGCCAGGCACGATAGCTCGAGCCTGTAATAAGGAGGCTGAGGTGGGAGGATCACTCGCACCCAGGAGTTCAAGGCTGCAGCAAGATACCATCACGCCACCGCACTCCATCCTGGGCAATAGTGCAAGACCCTGTCTCTTAAAAAACAAACAACAACAAAAAACCACAGTAAGGTCAAAGGTGGCATTTATTTTAAAAATCACTATATGTATTTTTATCACCGTCATACAATATTAAATATCATCTATTTTGTCTGTCTACAACCATCCAAAATAAAGATCACTTTCTTTTATCTAAAATATTTTTACAACCTGAAGATTAAGGTTATGTTATGCTTAACACATAGTTGCAAAACATGACTCTATCCAGAAAATTATTCATTAATATTCACACTGTAATTACTATACAAATTTTTAAAAAAGAATTTTACTACAAGTTTTGTTGACTACAAATTAATACATTTATTTATTTGCTTGTTTATTTATTTATTTTTGAGACCAGGTCTCGCTCTGTCACCCAGGCTGGAGTGCACTGGCGTGATCTCGGCTCACTGCAACCTTCACCTCGTGGGTTCAAGTGATTCTCCTGCCTCAGCCTCCCGAGTAGCTGAGATTGCAGGTGCATGCCACCACGCCTGGCTAATCTTTTTTTTTGTATTTTTAGTAGAGATGGGGTTTCACCATGTTAGCCAGGATGGTCTTGATCTCCTGACCTCGTGATCCGCCCACCTCAGCCTCCCAAAGTGCTGGGATTACAGGCAAGAGCCACCGCGCCTGGCCCCAAATTAATACTTTTAAACTCTTACTATGGATCAGAATCGCCCTGAAGACTTTTTAAAAATGCAGATGCTGTGTCTCCAACCCCAGAGATTCTTACTTTATTAGTCTGGGGTGACAGCCAGGCTAATATGCAACTTGGATTAACAACTACAATACATGATTTATTTAAAATTATTCAATAATATTGGGAAAAAATTGTAAAATAAAGAAAACTGCTAATACTTACATTGAAACTTTCTAAGGTTGATTAATCCATGGTCTCTTATAATTCTAGAATGAAAAGCCACAATAATTTGTGCATTAGAATTATTTTCACATTTACTAATGCTTTACACATATAGCTGTCATCAGACATCTTAAACATGCTGAGGTGGAATACAATACAGAGGTCCAAAGAAGTCACTCCCACAAACTTCTGCAGGTCAGTGAATCACTAACACAATTTTAGACTCTCAGGCATCATGGGTTTTTCCTCTTGTTGGGCATAGTAGACTCTCCATGACTATTTGCTGAACGAATGAATGAATCAATAACCACTCACAAATGCTGAAAAACACTTGTCTGTCACTTAAGATGAAACCGAAAGGAATCTCTGTCCATGTCATAAAGTTAATCTATTCAGCTTGTGGAAATAATTGAGAACAGCCATTTTAGAGAAATCTGCTAAAGGGCACCATGATCACATATTCAACATTTACAACTGTGCATTCACACAACACTGGCGGTACTAGAAATAAATATTGTGCATGTTTAATGAAAGGGCATTATAAAACAAAAGATTTGATAGCAACATCAACAACTGAGTTCTACAGTACTCTCTAGCTCGAATTGTGTTTTAAGCAAAAGAGAATTTAAACCAGGCAAAGTTATGTGTCTTGAATCTGATTTATACCAGAGGTATTCATAACTAGCAATGAAGCTTCTCATAGGAGCAACTGGGTATGCTTCTTCAGCATTTCATGGAAGCTAACTCCAGACTTGCAGAAAGTAAGTTTTACTTTAGATCAGGAGTTCCCAACCCCTGGGCCATGGACCAGTTAGGAACCAGGCTGCACAGCAGGTGAGCAGCTTTACCGCCTGAGCTCTGCCTCCTGTCAGAGGAGCGGCAGCATTAGATTCTCACAGGAGCGCGATCCCTATTGTGAACTGCTCACGTGAAGGATCTAGGATGTGTGCTCCTTATGAGAATCTAACCAATACCTGATGATCTGAGGTGGAACAGTTTCATCCCAAAACCATTCCTGCCCCCAGCCATCCATGGAAAAACTGTCTTCCATGAAACCACTCCCTGATGCCAAAAAGGTTGAGGACTGCTGCTTTAGATCACGTCTTAGTTCCTCCAGAGTGAATCTCAAGTCCCTTTTTTTTCTTTTACTTTTTTTTTTAAGAGATGGGGTTTTCCTATGTTGCCCAGACTGGCCTTGAACTCCTAGGCTCAAGTCATCCTCTCACTTTAGCCTCCCAAGTAGCTAGGACTAGAGGTTCATGCTACCACACCTGGCTTCTCTCCTTTTTATTGCTGAGATATCACTGTGTCTACAGTTAGTAACACCACAGTAAATACATGCCTACACATACATACACACACATGCACACTTATACGCTCTGCATACTCTTCTCTGAAACCAACAGGGGTCTGAGATCCATAATTTCTAAGTCTGAATGTATACTTTTTGATATGTTGCAAAGAGAGGAATAACCAGTATGCCTGAAACTTGTTCAGAATTCCTTTGAAATCCTTTTAGATGAAAGACTTCTCATTAAAAAATGAACAGTTAGAATGAGACCACTAAAAAAGCACAATAGGGCTGGGGGCAGTGGCTCATGCCTGTAATCCCAGCACTTTGGGAGGCTGAGGTGGGCGGATCACCTGAGGCCAGGAGTTTGAGACCAGCCTGGCCAACGTGGCGAAACTGTGTCTCTACTAAAAATAAAAAATTAGCCGGGCATCATGGCACATGCCTGTAGTCCCAGCTACTTGGGAGGCTGAGGCACGATAATTGCTTGAACTCAGGAGGCAGATGCTGCAGTGAGCTGAGATCATGCTACACTCCAGCCTGGGTGACAGAGCAAGACTGTCTCAAAAATAATAATAATAAAATAAAAAATAATAATAAAATAAAAAATAAAAATAAAATAAAAAAGCCTAACAGGCCAAGTGCAGTGGCTCACACCTCTAATTCCAGCACTCTGGGAGGCCAAGGCAGTAGGATGCCTTGAGTCTAGGAGTTCAGGACCAGCCCAGGCAACATTGTGAGACCCCATCTCAAAAAAAAAAAAAAAAAAAAAAAGGTTTTTTTTCTTTTTTGAGACAGGGTCTCACCCTGTCGCCCAGGCTGGAGTGCAGTGGTGTGATCTTGGCTCACTGCAACCTCCGCCTCCCAGGTTCAAGCAATTCTCCTGCCTCAGCCTCCCGAGTAGCTTGGACTGCAGGCATGCACCACCACCCCCAGCTAATTTTTGTATTTTTAGTAGAGACAGGGTTTCACCATGTTGGCCAGGCTGGTCTTGAACTCCTGACCTCAGGTGATCCATCAGCCTCGGCCTCCCAAAGTGCTGGGATTACAGGTGTGAGCCACCGCGCCCGGCCTAAAAAAAGAAAAAAGGTTTTAAAATTAGCAAAGTGTGGTGGTGTGCACCTGTAGTCCTAACTACTTGGGAGGCTGAGGTGGGAGAATTGTTTGAGCCCAGGCGTTGGAGACTGCAGTGAGCCATGATAGTGCCACTGCACTCCAGCCTGGGTGACAGAGTAAGTGTGAGACTGTCTCTTATTTAACAAAAAAAAAGGTTGAACACAGTGGCTCATGCCTGTAATCCCAGCACTTTGGGAGGCAGAGGGGGATGGATCACTTAAGGTGGGGAGTTCGAGACCAGCCTGGACAACATGGCAAAACTTCATCTCTATTAAAAATGCAAATTAGCCAGGCGTGGTGGTGCACACCTATAGTCCCAGCCACCTGGGAGGCTGAGGCAGGAGAATCACATGAACCCAGGAGGCAGAGCTTGCAGTGAGCTGAGATCACGCCACTGCACTCCAGCCTGGGTGACAGAACAAGACTCCATCTCAAAAAAAAAAAAGAGAGAAAAGCAAAGAATGATTCACAAATATTAAAAAAAAAAAAAGTGTAACAATAATGTCTTGATGCCTTTATTTTATCTTGTTCTTTTACTTCAAAGAGCTTAAAACAGTGTACCCATATCATTCATTGTTCATCATAACATCAATAAAGGATAAGGACAGAGGATATAAAAATAACACAGGAATTACTATCCTCAATTGAGAGAAGGAAAAATTGAGGTCTAAGGAGGGTAAGAGTCTTCTCCAAGGTCAAAAGATGAGTCACAAGTGGAGCATTCTCTCATGGACTATATGTGGTCAATCACTCAAAGCTGAGGCCAGGCACAGTGGCTCATGCCTGCAATCCTAACACTTTGGGAGCTGAGGAGGGAGGATCACTTAAGTCCAGGAGTTTGAGACCAGCCTGGCCAACATAGCAAAACCCCGTATCTACAAAAAATACAAAAAATTAGCCAGGCATGGTGGCGCACTGCTGTAGTCCCACATGCTCAGGAGGCTGAGGTGGGAGAATCGATTGAGCCTGAGAGGTTGAGGCTGCAGTGAGCCATGATTGTGCCGCTGCTCTCCAGCCTGGGCAACAGAGTGAGACCTTGTCTCTCTCACAGACAGACACACAGACACACAGACAGACACACAGACACAAAACAATAATCCAAAGCTGAAAGGAGGCCAGGATGGTTTTTTATACTTACTTTTTTCGTCTTTGTCTCTCCTTTAACCTGGAATGATAGATATCTACCACAGCCATCTTCAGAGCTACAAATAAATTCATACATATACTATATATACACATCATATATATATAATATAATATAAATAAATAAAACCAAGACAAAAAGAAATCTTTTACCCAAACTTTGAACCTCATATTGCTAATTACTCCACAATCGCTAGTCTAGAAAACATAAAAATATTCCAGCATAATGAATTTCTCTATCAGTAAGTTATTTTTCCCCTATTTATATATCTTATGGCATTACTCAGATTATAATTTCTGCTTTCTGCAGTCAGAAAAATGAATAAGATCATGTCCTTTGCCAGGACATGAATGGAGCTAGAGGCCATTATCCTTAGCAAACTAACACAGGAACAGAAAACCAAATACCACATGTTCTCACTTATAAGCGGGAGCTAAATGATGAGAACACATGGACACACAGAGGGGAACAACACACACTAGGGCCTATCAGACGGTGGAGGGTGGGAGGAGGGAGAGGATCAGGAAAAATCACTAATGGGTACTAGGCTTAATACCTGGATGATGCAATAATCTGTATAACAAACCCTATGACACAAGTTTACCTACGCAATATACCTGCATATGTACCCCTGAATTTAAAATAAAAGTTAAAAAAATTCTCCTTTCTATTAAATACCTTTTTTGGACATGGTTATGTATCTATTACTATATATAGTGAATATCTGATCTTTGGTAATACATGGGCTAGAAATTGCATCAGAGTACTCATAAGAATGAATATTGGGCTGGACGTGGTGGTTCACACCTGTAATCCCAGCACTTTGGGAGGCTGAGACAGGCGAATCACCTGAGGTCAGGAGTTCAAGACCAGCCGGGCCAACATGGTGAAACCCCATCTCTATAAAAATACAAAAATTAGCCAGGCATGATAGCAGTTACCTTGTAATCCCAGCTACTCGGGAGGCTGAGGTGGGAGAATCGCTCAAAGCCAGGAGGTGAGGTTGCAGTGAGCCGAGATCATGCCACTACACTCCAGCCTGGGGCAACAGAGTGAGACTCGCCTCAAAAAAAAAAAAGAATTAATGTTGGTTGGGCACAGTGGCTCACACCTGTAATCCCAGCACTTTGTAAGACTGAAGTGGATGGATCACTTGAGGTCAGGAGTTCAAGATCAGCCTGGCCGATATAGTGAAACCCTGTCTTTACTAAAAATACAAATATTGGCTGGGCGTGGTGGCAAGTGCCTGCAGTCCTGGCTACTTGGGAGGCTGAGGCAGGACAATTGCTTGAACCTGGGAAGCAGAGGTTGCAGTGAGCCGAGATGGCGCCACTACATTCCAGCCGGGGCGTTGCTGCAAGACTCCGTCTCAAAAAAAAAAAAAAAGAATGAATATTGATCGTGGTCATAACTGCACAGAAGAAAGAGACAATGTCAAGGCAAGACTAACGTGAATAAAGGTACAGTGTAGACGTTTTCCCAGAGTAGGAGTTTTCAGCTGGGGAGCAGCAACTGTTTAGAGTGTAGAGTTTTGCATTCTGTAGTGAAAAGTTCCATCAAGTACCCTAACCAGTGTAAAAGCCCTGCTTGATTTCCTGGGACCCAATCCTTTCCTGGCTTCAGTCTCATGTTAAAGACACAGGGAATAAGGAGGAAAGAGGCTGTAAATAGTTAAAGTTTTAATCAGTGTAATAGTTCTGGTTCTTTCTTTCCCTAGCCACTCTTTCCATCTTCAGAGTTCCAAAGGTTCTGTTCTAATTTCTTTTGACCCCTCATCTTAGTCCTATAAATTCCTCTACATCTATGGGTCCAATTACCATCAAAATGCATAATTTCAAACTTGATATCCATTTTAAACTCCAGTTCCTACTGCATATAATTTACTCACATGCCCTTCAGTTGCAAACTTATATTCTACCCCTTTCCTATCCTCTAAAACTCCTATGTGGGATAACTGTATCACAGTAAAGATAGCTGTCCAAGACAGAACTCAATCTGGATTCTCCCTCCTTCTCCTCCATAGTTGATGAGTCTTAGCCACACGGCACTTAACACTTACATCTCTCAAATTCATTCCTTCATCCCTAATCCTATTCCCTAGCTCAGGCATCTTGTCTCTCCTGTCATCTTCATGCTATCTTGTAGGAGAGGCATCATTACTCACTTATTGACTCCATTCTTGCCTTACTCTAACTCACCCCTTCCAAATGGTATTTGAGAAATATTTTAAAGCACAATATAATGGTGTAATTCCCTTGCTTATAATTCTTCAGTGGCTTCCCATCCACATACAGTTCAAACTCTTGCATGTTACACGAGACTATTTACTGTCTTGATTATGCCTACCTTTCCACTCATTTCTTTTTTTGAGACGGAGTCTCGCTCTGTTGCCCAGGCTGGAGTGCAGGGGCGCTTGGCTCACTGCAACCTCTGCCTCCTGGGTTCAAGGGATTCTCTCCTGCCTCAGCCTCCCAAGTAGCTGGGATTACAGGTGTGCACCAACATGCCTGGCTAATTTTTGTATTTTTAGTAGAGACAGGGTTTCACCATATTGGCCAGGCTAGTCTTGAACTCCTGACCTCAAGTAATCCACCCACTTCGGCCTCCCGAAGTGCTGGAATTACAGGCGTGAGCTACTGCACCCGGCCCCATTCTTGTTTCCTATCACTCCCGCATATACCCTATACATCATGCATACAAAACAAATGGCCCAAGATCACACAGCTGTTAAGTACAGAGCAGGGATCCAAACCCAAGCAGTCTAGTTCCAGAGTATTAAGTAGGAAAAATACTGAAATTGTCTAAATGTTTCTCTGTGTTCATGCTATATTCTAAATCTGCCTTAATTGAAAATGAAATGTGTATTTTAAAAACACCTCATAAGCGGCCAGGCGCAGTGGCTCATGCCTGTGATCCCAGCACTTTGGGAGGCTGACGCGGGTGGGTCACGAGGTCAGGAGCTCGAGACCATCCTGGCTAACATGGTGAAACCCCATCTCTACTAAAAATACAAAAAATTAGCCTGGCACGGTGGCAGGCGCCTGTAGTTCCAGCTACTCAGGAGGCTGAGGCAGCAGAATGGCCTGAACCCAGGAGGCAGAGCTGGCAGTGAACCGAGATCACGCCACTGCACTCCAGCCTGGGTGACAGAGTGAGACTCCGTCTCAAAAAAAAAAAAACTTCAGAAGCAAAAAACTCCCACGGGTTTTTTTTTTGTTTATAACCAGAAGACCTCTAGGGTTAAGAAATGAATGCCGGATAGTAACAACGCTAGAAGAAAATATGAGTAATGCAAAACTTGCCACTATGCTACATTAAACCTTTCTTCTCATCCTGAAAGCACCTTGAGACTGAATGATTGCAATAGAATCTGAAGTTTTCTTAATAAGTTATCAATTAAGCTTTGTGTAAGTTGAGAGTTTGGTGGTTTTTGTTTTAATTACTGAATGTATTTGTGGAAGAGGCTCTATAGCACAATATAACCTGCCACGTGTCCTCTGAAAAACTAAAATACGTTATTCAAATGTTAGGTAATATAATTTATATTTTTTTACAGTCCAATCTTTAAGAATCTCATCTGCCAACTTGGTGTTTTGAACCAACTCGGGGAGCTGACACTTTCACAGGCTTCACCATCTTTTGTGTAGATGCTGCCTTAGCAGCAGCCATTGCGGTCTTTTTAGATGCTAGCTTAGCCTTTTTTGCTTCCTTAGCAGCCCTGCTAGCTTGTTTTCATTGAGCCTTTTTAACTTCATGTTTCTCATTCCTCTTGGCCACTGGTGCAAAAGATGCACCAGTAATTTGACTTCTCGAATTTGACTGCTCAGCAGGTTCTTTTCTTTTGAATTTCTTCCAAGTGTCCCTTTTTTATGCTTTCTTCTGTAGAGGACCAGTTTATCTGCTGAGGATTCCTTAGAAAGGAATGCCCTTGGCCAGGCACAGTGGCTCACGCCCGTAATCCCAGCACTTTGGGAAGCCGAGGCAGGTGGATCATGAGGTCAGGAGTTCAAGACCAGCCTGGCCAAGACGGTGAAACTCCATCTCTACTAAAAATACAAAAATTAGACGGATGAGGTGGCAGGCACCTGTAATCCCACCTACTCAGGAGGCTGAGGCAGAGAATTGCTTGAACCCGGGAGGCAGAGATGGCAGTGAGCCGAGATCATGTCACTGCACTCCATCCTGGGCAACAGAGCAAGACTCCAAAAAAAAAAAAGAAAAGAATGTCCTCACATTTTGCACTAAGGAACTGGAAAACCTTCCCATTGGTCCTGGCATAGCGCCTCTTGTGTCTGAGGTAGATCTTGTACCTGCTGAAACTGCATAGCTCAACTTTCAGGGCAGAAGCTCCAGAGGCTCAATGTTAGGTAATTTCTAATAACATACCAACCTTTGTAACAAAGAATTTGGCTACGTATTAGAATCAGTTCTTTCAGCCAGGCACGGTGGCTCACGCCTGTAATCCCAGCACTTTGGGAGGCCAAGGCGGGTGGATCACCTGAGATGAAGGAGTTCAAGACCAGCCTGGCCAACATAGCGAAACCCTGTCTCTACTAAAAAATACAAAAAATTAGCTGGGTGTGGTAGCGGACACCTGTAATCCCAGCTACTCAGGAGGCTGAGGCAGAAGAATCTCTTGAACCCGGAAGGCAGAGGTTGCAGTGAGCCGAGATCACACCACTGCACTCCACCCTGGGCAACAAGAGTAAAACTCTGTCTCAAAAAAAAAAAAAAAAAAAAAAAAAGAATCAGTTATTTCAAGGTAGTAAGCTTCAATCCAAAATAGAGCCTAGAGCCTCTGGAATGCTGATTAACTCTGAAGAGTAATACAATCTCATTCCTCATCCAAACAATGTGAGATCCAAGTTCCAGTTTAGCCAATGAGGGCAATGAGTCAACACATTATTTACATGTTCTACTACAGTAAGTTTTAAACTGTATGTTCAAATAAAATCTTATTTGGAACAGATAAGTCAGATCTGCTCTAGCTGAACCCCTTCTGCCTGTTCTAGCTCCAGCTGCCTTTCCCAGAAGTAGTCCCTGAAGGTGCCTCCATGGAACAACTGGAAGCCACACTTCTGCTGGAAGTATATGTTAGGGTAGAAAAAAAGTGGGACCAATCAAGTAAAAGAACAGAATACAATGGCTCATTAGAATCAACAATTTCTTTTATTACATGAAAGCAAACAAAAATTGAGCAATGTACAATGCTGATGCACTGTTAATAACCCTGATAATAGAGATAAATTCTGATACCACATACTGACTCATTACTGTGCATCTCACTGCTACCTGCCCTTAAGATACTCTCTTTTTCTTTTTTTTCTCTCTCTCTACATGTTCTCATCTGAAGGATATTCTTAGACTGGAAAGTTCAATACCAAAATCTTACATGCTGGGCTAGCAGATGTCCTATATATGTGTATGTAACTTCAATCACTGGGAGATGGCGAGGAGTACTTTAACCAGGTCATTCTCCCTTGGGTCTGAGATAAAAATAACCCAAGTCCTATCTGGATAATCTGAAGAGGTGAGGAAATGCAGTATTTTTAAAAGTTTAGGGTAAAAAAGAAAAATTAACTACCATAGATTCTTTTTGTTCATTTCTAACAAGTTCAAATATTTAAACATTGGTTTACTTTTCCTTATCCTGCCCACAAACTAAAAATAATTCAATACTGTCAGGTCCAAGATTCAAGGCAATAGTTTTCAAACTCTTTTTTTTTTTAGGTAGCAGAACTCTTCCTACAAATGAAATATTTCTTGATTTATAGGGTTCTTACATATAAAAGTCCAGATATCATAGAATGCCTATACCTGTTACTGTTTAATAACACAGTTGCTGTGGAATGATGGGCTTTAGAATGTTATGCTGGTGGAGATGCACTTTACAAGCCTATGTGGTAGAAGTGGCGGGTAGAAACAAGGATAGGAAGTGCCTCTGACATACAATATAACCAAATACAAGTTTCATAGTGGACCCTATCTCTTAAGAGAAAGGAGGGATTAGGAAGTCAACAGTTCAAGGCAGAAAGGGAAACAAATACAATAATGATAGCTAAAACACACTGAGTACTTACCATATTCAGGATCTTTTTTTTTTTGAGATGGGAGTCTCGCTCTGTCTCCCAGGCTGGAGTGCAGTGGCATGATCTCAGCTCACTGCAACCTCCACCTCCCAGGTTCAAGCCATTCTCCTGCCTCAGCCTCCCAAGTAACTGAGATAACAGGTGCACACCACCATACCCAGCTAATTTTTGTATTTTTAGTAGAGACGGGGTTTCACCACGTTGGCCAGGGTAGTCTGCAACTCCTGACCTCAAGTGATCCACCGCCTTGGCCTCCCAAAGTGCTGAGAATACAGGTGTGAGCCATCGCACCTGGCCATATTTCAAGATCTTTATAAGCCTTATCTCATTTATCTACTCAGTAAGATGAATTTAATAGGAAAGAAAATCTCTTGAAGAGCCAGTAAAATTACTGCTAATTTTAACAAAACATTTTTGTGATTTATTTTTTATTTTTGAGACAGTTTCACTCTTGTCGCCCAGGCTGGAGTGCAACAGCACAGTCTTGGCTCACTGCAACCTCTGTCTCCCTGGCTCAAGCAATTCTCCTGCCCCTGCCTCCCAAGTAGCTGGGATTACAGGTGCCCACCACCACGTCCGGCTAATTTTTGTATTTTTAGTAGAGACGGGGTTTCACCATGTTGGCCAGGCTAATCTCAAACTCCTGACCTCAGGTGATCTGCCCGTCTTGGCCTCCCAAAGTGCTGGGATTACAGGAATGAGCCACTGCGCCAGGCCCATTTCTGCGATTTTTGATGCCATGTTGTTTTCTGAGATTTGTGTGGGAGTGATTTAATTTTTAAAAAACGCCGGGCGTGGTGGCTGACACCTGTAATCCCAGCACTTTGAGAAACTGAGGTGGGCAGATGGCTTGAGCTTAGGAGTTAGAGACCAGCCTGGGCAACATAGTGAAACCCTGTCTCTACAAAAATGTACCAAAAATATAGCCAGACATGGTGGTATGTGCCTGTAGTCCCAGCTACTTGGGAGGCTGAGGTGGGAGGATCGCTATAGCCTGGGAGGCAGAGGCTGCGGTGAGCTAAGATTGCACCACTGTACTCCAACCTGGGCTACAGAAGGCGTCTCAAAAACAAAAGCCAAAAAACAAAAAAACCTGTAATTCCAGACTTTGGGAGGCTGAGGTGGGAGGATTGCTTGATGCTAGGAGTTTTGAGACTAGCTTGGGCAACACATTGAGATTCTGTCTCTACAAAAAATTTTTTTATAAATTAGCCAAGTGTGGTGGCGTGTGCCTGTTGTCCTAGCTACTTGCGAGGCTAAGGCGGGAGGATCATTTGAGCCCAGGAATTCAAGGCTACAGTGAGCTGAAGATTGTACCACTGCATTCCATCCTGGGCAACAGAATGAGACTCTGTTTCTTTAAAAAAAAAAAAAAAAAAAAGCCTCTAAATAAATACTGCTGATAATTGGTACTACAGTTTGATCACTTCAGTAGTTTAAACTTGTACAACTGGCTCTGGAGAACAAAAGGAAGAAAAGAAACACATAGGAGCAAATGGGAGGAGAATTGGAATTCTCCCACATAAAAATTCATATTTGAAGATATCTCTGAGCATACTCAGATAGCAGCAACTGAATACAAGATCTTAACTGTATGAATAACCTAGGGAGGACCACAGCACAGCAGGCAGAACAGAAATGAGAAGGCAGAATCTACAAGAATGAGAATCACTTGCTCACAGTCTACTTAAAGCAGCTGGAAGCTGCCGTATAAGCTAGCAAACAGAGAACCAGAGATCATTAAAAATAAACAAACCAAAATCACCTGTAATTTGTCCATTGATACAAGGCCCCTGAAATCTCAGCTTTGGGGGAAGCACAGTCTCCCTGTGATTACACTGGAGAATGATAAAGTTTCCAAACGGCTAGCCTTAAAATATTTCAAGAAGTGGGCAGAAGTCAGAGGCAGCTCCTTCCCACTGCAATGTATTTCTAACATTGTTCAAAATAGCTAACAACATGTTTCTGTTTTCTTGACAGAAGGCACTTACTGCTTGCTTGGCAAGAAAATCAGCTCAGAGGCCTTAACTGCAGGGAGGCCAATCAAAATCCCTACTGCAACCAAACAAGTAGAAACCTGTGACACAGGTATTCCCTAGAAGCAACACTTTTTAAGTCATTTTCCCCCAAGCTTTTGGCCAAGATGCACACAAATAATTTTGTGAAGGGAAGATCATGTGATCTAATGGCTAAAGTCAGCAACCAGGAAGCATTAGGCCAAGCTTATCCAACCTGTGGCTCGTAAGTCACATGCAGCCCAGGACGGCTTTGAATGCAGTCCAATACAAATTTGTAAACTTTCTTAAGACATATGAGTTTGTTTGCTTTTTATTCCTTAGCTCATCAGCTATCGTTAATGTATTTTATGTGTGGCCCAGGACACTTCTTCTTCCAATGTGGGCCAGGGAAGCCCAAAGATTGACACCCCTGGATTAGGCAAATTACTTAACTTCTTTGTCTGCTTCCCTGAATGTAAAACAGGAAAATATCTATTCTTCAGGTATGTGTTGAAGCTATAGAAGATAACAAATGTGAAACCTCACAAAAATGAAACACCAACAAACATTAAAGGTTGAGCCTGGGCAACATAGTGAGACCCTGTCTCTACAAAAAAATTTTAAAAATTAGCCAGGTGTGATGGTGCACGCCTGGAGTCCCAGCTACTCAGGTGGCTGAGGTGGGAGGATAGTTTGAGCCCAGGAGGTTGAGGCTGCAGTGAGCCATGATTGTGCCACTGCACTCCAGCATGGGCAACGGGGCGTGACCCTGTCTCAAAAAAAAAAAAAAAAAAAAAATCAAGATTGTAAAGACAGTTAAGTATTGTACAGTATTAAGAACACAGACTTGGGGATGACTCTACCTCTTGCTGGCTGTATGATCTCAGGCAAGTTATTTAACCTTTCTATGCTTCAATGTCCTCATCCACAAAAATGAGGATAATAATAATATGCAACTCATAAGGTTTTGAGGATTAAATGATTTAATATATATGAAGGGCTTAGAATGGTAACTAATAGTAAATGCTATATGTATTAGCAATTATTACTGATAGTATTCATGTCTAAAATATCCTATGTATAAAACAGTGAAATCAGGCCAGGCGCGGTGGCTCACGCCTGTAATCCCAGCACTTTGGGAGGCCGAGGCGGGCGGACCACGAGGTCAGGAGATCGAGACCATCCTGGCTAACACGGTGAAACCCTGTCTCTACTAAAAAATACAAAAAATTAGCCAGGTGTGGTGGTGGGCGCCTGTAGTCCCAGCTACTCGGGAGGCTGAGGCAGGAGAATGGCGTGAACCCGGGAGGCGGAGCTTGCAGTGAGCCAAGATTGCGCCACTGCACTCCAGCCTGGGCGATACAGCGAGACTCCATGTCAAAAAAAAAAAAAAAACAGTGAAATCACTATAAAGTGAAAGGAACTGCCAGTAGGTGAATATACAGAGACCAGGCTGGACCTCTGCTCTACTAATTGTTAAAGGATTTAAAGGCTAATAATATGTGCCAAAGAAATACAATTTGAAAAATACAGTGGGAGGTGAAGGGGTCCACAGATCCACACCTAGAAGAGAAAACTTTCTAAAATTACCTTTCCAGACAGAGGGAAAAGAAATTGTGAACTGTACTAAGGTGCAACCCTGAGAAGTATTGGAAACACAGACCCAACATATAGGAGGAGCTCATCATATCTCTTGCTTGCCTCGGTTATGGGGCAACAATGACTTAGAAGACACTACAACCAGGACTTTAGGATCCTGAGAAACTCAGGGAAAGAGTACTCTAAAAATTTAGGAAGAATTTTTACGAATGAAAGGAGATGGGGAAAGAGACGGCAGCAAGAAGGAACTACACTAAGCATGTGCACTGAGATCTCACAACATACATGAGACAAGACAGTTCTAAGATATGAGTCTTCTTTATCTCTCTTTCTGAACCAAACATTTCTGCTTATTTCAATAAAATATGAGTAAGTACCAATTAGGAATCACGAAACTTCCTTATTTTTCCTTGGATACTGCTTCACTTGCAGTATATATTTGAAATACATTCTGAAAGCCTTCTGGTATGGTTGCAATACAATTATCCCTCCATTGTGTCCCAGGTCTCTATAATGAACCACGCAAACCAAATTTATTAAACAAATTCCATGATTCAAGGCAAAAATCTTTGTGTGGGTGAGGAAAAGGTCTTGGTGGCATCAGCCAATATTCTGGATAGGTTCTAAATACAAAACCCAGCCAAACAGTCTGCAACCTTCCAGTAGTTCTAAATGAGGAACCATAAAAATAATGTTGTTAATGCTCAGTAACATTAAGAGCATAATGGTATAATGGAATGATAATAACACAAATCTGAATTATGTACCATGTTTCATTAGAGACATTTACACTCTGACTAATCAGTGTCACATATTCTTTAATGGCAGAGGACACAAAGAAACAGCAAGCAAGATTCCAAGGACTTACTCATGATTATACCGTGACTCAGAAGCAAGCCAGAGGCTGAATCAGTGTCCTGATTTCCACAAAATCTATGCCCCTCTCTCTGTTCCAGGTGTGCTTATAAAGCCCCTTTTCATTCCTTCCTGACTTTCCACGGCCTCCTAGTGCACTTCACTGAGTGTTCGGCGAGTGACAGCTCAGGGACAATATGCCCCTGGACATGGTCATGCTGCCACAGGAGCTACTGTAAGGACTCAGAGCTGTAAACAAAATACCTCTCTGTGGCATGAGCAAGTCATTCCTTTGGTCTGTAGTGCTGACAAGCTTCTTTAAAATGTTATCATCTTTTTTATTTTTTAGAGGTGGGGGTCTCACTTTATTGTCTAGGCTGACTTTGAACTCCTGGGCTCAAGAAATCCTCCCACTTTGGCCTCCCAAAGTGTTAGGATTACAGGTGTGAGCCAACCATACCCAAATCTGAAGTGTTATCTTTTTAAAAGCATTCATTTAGGGTCAGACGCGGTGGCTCACCCCTGTAATCCCAGCACTTTGGGAGGCAGAGGTGGGCAGATTAGTTGAGGCCAAGAGTTTGAGACCAGCCTTGCAAACATGGCGAAACCCTGTCTCTACTAAAAATATAAAAATTAGCTGGGCATGGTGGCATTAATCCCAGCTATGCCAGAGGCTAAGGCACGAGAATCACTTGAGCCTGGGAGGCAAAAGTTGCAGTGAGCCAAGATCACACTACTGCGCTCCAGCCTGGGTGACAGAGTGAGAGTCTGTCACACAAAAAAAATAAAAAATAAAAGCACTCATCTAAACATCTTACAGTTTACTATGGGGCAGAGGGAAAGAATTATTATTTATGTTGTGTTAAAGCTACTATGTATAAAGATTAATAACATAAATTCCAGTTATAGCTCAAATGAAAATCAATAATTTACAGGGCTATAGAAACTTCAGGGAGAGTACAAATACCTAAAGTATGTTATGGGTTTGAAAAGCTAACTGAACTATAAATTGCTGATCAATCAATTGCTTCTGTTTCTTTTTATCCCCACTTAATTACAAAAAGGACCCCAAGTGAACCAGAAGGAACTGCAAGTCCTGCTCCCATGAAGAATGAAGAATGAAATTAAATACCAACCATTACTACAGTTTTCTTAATAATGTTGAGAAGTACAAATGAAGACCTTGGATTAGGCTCTAGAGAAGTGATTCACCAAGTTGAGCCATTATTAACATTATAGATGTTGACTTTAAAATTCTGTAAAAAATAAATATATAAGTAAAAATAAAAAGCAGGGAGGAGGAGGAGGAAAAACTATAATAATATTTTAAAAATTTGTTTTAAAGGTTTTTTTTTAGAGACAGGGTCTCACTGTGTTGCCCAGGCTGGTCTTGAACTCCCAGCCTCAAGTGATCATCCAGCCTTGGCCTCCCAAAGTGCTAGGATTATAGGTGTGACCCACCATGCCCAGCCAAAAATTTGGTATTTTTGAGCAGAATCTAAAAGAATATTTATGAAGCTGCCCCTTTTGTGCAGAGTAGTCTGGCGTTCTATAAGAAAGATACAAGCCAGAAAACAATACCATTTTAATTAAAGCTGGTGTGTATGAGGAGAAATACTGAATGGCAGTCTGCATACTACCTTCAAAGGGAACACCACAAGAGGTGAGAAAAGATAACATGAGTCACTGGGATTGACGAGACTGACATGGAAGACTGAACAAATACAATGGATTTAGTTAATGCTAAAGTAGTTTGCTTTCAAGCTTTCCTCTTTTAGTTCAATCTGCGTCACTTTGACTTTCCTTAAAGTTGTGTGGGAGAAAAGGAGGAATAAAATTTTGCCAAAAAAAACAAAAAACAAAAAAAAACCCACCGCTCAAGAAATGTGTAGAGAAAAATTTCTTAAGGTAAAATTTTTATGAAGACTATTTCTTTATCTTAGATCTGGTATAATAAATATCCAGGCAGCTCTTCTATGGAGAGAAAAGAATCAAGTTCCCCTTCTAGGGACAGTGTACCAGTTCATGCAATATGAAAACTTGATTTATAATTTAACAAGCATACTCTACTTGTCTTTCCTGCCTGGGATGTAAATTTAACAGAAATCATCAAGATGCTGTTTGGGAAATACAGATTCCAATAGAGAATTACTGATCTACTGCATCATATTCAATTCTGAACTAAAATTAAAAAAAAAAAAAAAGTATTGGGTATTATGTAGTATTAGTATATATTAGTATGTAGTTCACTGAAAATGGAAAGAAGGAAAAAAGGGACTCAAAGTCTAACTATCTCCTCTTAACAGCTCTTTGGCATTCACCACTTAAGTTTTAGGAAAAGAGTTAACATAAACCCTTAAAGGGCTAATCAAAGATTAGAATTCAGCAGTGTTGGGGCAGGCGTGGCGGTTCACGCCTGTAATCCCAGCACTTTGGGAAGCTGAGGCGGGCAGATCACTTGAGGTTAGGAGTTGCAGACCAGCCTGGCCAACATGGTGAAACCCCATCTCTAATAGAAAAACAAAAATTAGCTGGGCATGGTGGCAAACACCTGTAATCCCAGTTATTTGGCAGGCTGAGGCAGGAGAATCGCTTGAACCTGGGATACAGAAGTTGCAGTGAGCCGAGATCGCGCCACTGCACTCCAGCCTGTGCAACAGAGTGAGACACCGTCTCAAAAACAAACATAAAAAAGAATCCAGCAGTGTTGAAAATTCAACAGTCCTGAGAAACAAGAAATTCCCCATTTGGGCCTAAAAACTCTTGAGGAATTTCCATTCTTTTTCCTTGCTAGGGGAAATTTCGGGTAACAAAATAGTTAGTGTTAGCAGTTGCTAGTGAAGTCCCAAGAATTCAAACTGATTCCCTTCCTTCTAAGAATGCAAGTGAGGGCCATTTAACCAATTACCTTAGTGTAGACTTACCTCAGATACAAGTTAAATCACACAGTCCAACAGATATTTCCTACTACTATTATATAAATTATATAATCAATATTTTTACCCTCATCACAAGTCTTATTCACTGTGGTCAAAATCCAACAACAGAGTAAGTTCAGCGACTTAACCACTAGATTTTTGAATTCCATAAGGGCAGGGGACATGTTCTATTCATCCTTCAATTCCTAGCACCCATGACAGTGTCATCACACAGTTGGCGCTCGATAAACATTTGACAAAATAAACTGTTACCATGTAAAATGTCCGAGTCATCTTCAACAAAATCAATGTCTCTCAAGTCCCATTCTGCATAATTGTCAAATTCCTGTTTAGGGGAACAAAAAAATCCCCACCCCAAACCCATCAGCTTTGATTAATGTCTTTACAGCAGCCATGCTTTAGAAGTAAACAGAAAAAACACAAGCAAACAGTTGTTTAAAAAGTCTAAATAAGGCAAAAGGCCACAATACTGGCACAGGTAATAGGAAGTCATGGGAAAAATCTAAGAGCCTTACAAGCAGTAGTGACAACAAAAAATTGGAGTAGTTATGAGTTTAGGAATGAAGCTAAACATACTGCTCTAAAAACTAAAATTAGTCTGAGCTGGGCACAATAGCATGCACCTATAATCCCAGCTACTCAGGAGATTTAGGTGGAAAAATCACTTGAGACCAGGAGTTCAAGACTGCCTGGGAAACAGAGCAAGATCCTGTCTCTGAAATAAATAAATAAAGTCAATTCATTCCTTTTTTTTTTTTTTTTTTTTTTGGAAACAGGGTCTCACTCTGTCACTCAGGCTGGAGTGGAGTGCAGTGGTGTGATCTTGGCTCACTGCAGCCTCGAACCCCCAGGCTCAAGTGATCCTCTTGCCTCAGCCTCTCAAGCAGCTGGGTCTACAGGCATGTGCCATCACACTCAGGTAATTTTTGGTTTTGGGTTTTTTTTTTTTTTTTTGAAGAAACAGCGTTTTATCATGTTGCCCAGGCTGGTCTCAAACTCCTGAGCTCAAGCAATCCGCCTGCCTCAGCCTCCCAAAGCGCTGGGATTTACAGGTGTAAGTTACCGCATCTGGCCAAACTATCTTTCAAGTTGTGAATTAGATGATAAATCAAGAGACTTGTGGCTACATTCACATGTCTTTTAATTCCATAGCTGAGCAAGGAACATACAGTTTTTATACACATTCATCATTCTTTATACACTTGTGGATATAGTACACGAATCAGTAAACTACTATTCAGCCTACTGTCTGTTTGTGTACATAAAGTTTTACTGGAACACAGGCGTATTCATTTGTTCTTATATTATCCCATGCTGCTTTAGCACAATAATGACAAAGTATAGTTACAATAAAACTTTACAGCATACAAAACCTAAAATATTTACTATCTGGCCTTTAATAGAATAAGTTTGCCAACCCCTGATACAGTACTATCTTGAAAGCCCCTAGATGTACAATAAGAACCAGACTACAGGTCGGGTGCGGTGGCTCACGCCTGTAATCCCAGCACTTTGGGAGGCCAAGGCTGGCGGATTGCCTGAGGTCAGGAGTTTGAGACCAGCCTGGCCAACATGGTGAAACCCTATCTCTACTAAAAATACAAAAATTAGCCGGGCATGGTGGCAGGCACCTGTAGTCTCAGCTACTTGGGAGGCTGAGACAGGAGAATCGCTTGAACCCAGGAAGTGGAGGTTGCAATGGGCCGAGACCATGCCATTGCACTCCAGCCTGGGCAACAAGAGCAAAAACACTGTCTCAAAAAAAAAAAAAAAAGAACCAGACTACAGGAATTTCATACCTAAGGAAGTGGAAGCCAGCACTGATGCAACTTAAGATATGGGTTTTCTGGGGTTTTTTTGTTTTTTGGAGACAGGGTCTCACTCTGTTGTCTAGGGTGCAGTTTAGTGGAATGATCACCACTCACTGCAGCCTTAACCTCCCAGGCTCAAGTGATCTTCCCATATCAGCCTCCCAAGTAGTTGGGACTACAGGCATGCACCACCACACCCAGCTAATTTTTTATCTTTTATAGAGACAGGGTCCCACTATGTTGCCCAGGCTAGTCTCAAACACCTGGACTCAAGCGATCCTCCATTCTCAGCTCCCAAAGTGCTGGGATTACAGGTGTAAGCCACTGTGCCTGGCCAGAAATAGGCTGTTTGTTTAAAGAATTTTTACTGTTCCATATGTGAAAATGTTTACAAATGAGAAAAGGCACTCAAATGTAAGAAAATGTGGCTGCCTAAAGGTCTTACAAATTATAGTGCCTTGAAAAATCTCCTTTTAGTGGTACGGAATCTATGGGTGAGACAGAAAGCTCATGAGAAACAAAAACAAATTTTTCCTACTTTGTGCTAAAAACACATTTATCCTACCTCAATGAAATCTGCTCGAGCTGGCATGTACCCGGCCATGTCCCGAGAAAGCAAGGAGTCAAAGGTAGGTCGGGGAGGGTCATCTGTAGCTGGAAGAATTTAGAAGGTTTCTGAGTTAACTAATACAATATTGGCATGAAAAAAATGACATAATAGTCCAAGAATAAATAATATTTAAAATGGTTTTTATAAAAGGAAATGTGAAAAAGATAAAGTATTATGAAAACAGGTTTTTTAAAAAGAAAAACCAAGACTCAGGCAATCCTTTAAGTAAATATGGGGAAATTTCTTCTGATTTCTGCTTTCCTAAAATGAAAGGAAATCATGACTTTTTTCTTTTAATATTACAGAACCTAAATATTTACCGTTGGCTTCGGCTCCCTTACCCCTTAGGATGAACCTCAATTTACAAAATTCATCCAACTGAGAGGCAAAAAAAAAAAAAGACGGGAAAAAACAAACACTGGAATTGGAAGTTAGCTGGAATTAAGTCCTAGCTCCAACACACACTAATCCCATGACCCTGCACAAACTAAACTTTCTGCATCAGTCTTCTCGAATGTAAAACAAAAGCACTTGCTCTGCCTATCTCACTGGGTTGCTGTTAGGAAACAAATGGTCTAATGAATTTGAGAACAAAGTGCTAACATCAAAGTGCTATCCAAATAGGAGGTATCAACCAGGCACGGTGGCTCACACCTGTAATCCCAGCACTTTGGGAGGCCGAGGCGGGCAGATCATCTAAAGTCAGGAGTTCGAGACCAGCCTCGCCAACAGAGCAAAACCTCGTCTCTACTAAAAATACAAAAAATTAGCCAGGTGTGGTGGCACACACCTGTGGTACCAGCTACTCAGGAGGCTGAGGAACGAGAATCGTTTGAACCCTGGAGGTGGAGGTTGCAGTGAGCCGAGGTTATGCCACTGCACTCCAGCCTGGGAGACAGAGCGAGACTCTGTCTCCAAAAAAAAAAAAAAAAAAAAAAGAGATATTACCAGCCTTTAAGTTAGTCAGCTATAAAACTGTTTCTAGAGAGTATGAGGAAAGAGAAAAGGGAAGGGAAAACATTCATATCTCATTACTTGTGCCCTGGGAGTCATTCAGGAAAGATGGTCATTTATAATTCATCATGTTTTTGTTTATATTTTATTAAGAGACCCACTGGTCCCACATGCACATGAGATTAAAAAGTTCGCTATCACTGACACAACCAAGTGAACAAAAATAACAAACTGATTCTTGGGCTAGACACCGAGCAATTAATAATAATGAGTCAAATACTGTATTCTCTAAGCAACTCATATGTATAATCATAAGCTCTCCAAAGGGATTGAAAAAAAACTTGCACTCATAACAGCATAGAAAAGATTTTCCCTTTTTGACATCTTATTTTACAAAGGAAAGCACTGAAGTTAACTGGTATGTTCAAATGACTCAAGGTAGGTGGAACTACACATTGGCTTCAAGCACCTTGATGTCCTGTATATAACTCTGACCCTTAGAATATGTTCCTTCTTTGCCACATTATAATCCTCTTTTTTTTTTTTTTTTAAGAGATGAAGTCTCACTCTGTTACCCAGGTTGGAGTGCAGTGATGTGATCTTGGCTCACTGCAATCTCCACCTACCTGGTTCAAGTGATTCTCCTGCCTCAGCCTCCCCAGTAGCTGGGATTACAGGTGTCTGCCACCACGTCCAGCTAATCTTTATACTTTTAGTTGAGACAGGATTTCGCCATGTTGGCCAGGCTGGTCTTGAACTCCTGGCCTCAAGTGATTTACCCGCCTCGGCCTCCCAAGGTGCTGGGATTACAGGCACGAGCCACCATGCCGGGTAGATCCTGACTCTTAATAGCTGCCATACTAACTCCTCCTATCTTCCGTGATATCATTAGCTGTCCAAGTCATCAAATCACTGTTTATCTGCTACTGAAACAGGGCCCAAGGATGAGCTAAGTATCTCTTATCAAGATAGGGAGGCACTTACAGTGAAATGGAATGGCTGTGTCGGCAGTTTTTGCTTCCTCTGCTTGTTTCAGGTTCAGCAGGGTAGATGCAAACAGAGGGTTATTGATGAAATGCTTCATATAGTGCTTCTCACACTCCTCCTTGGTCTTGGTGCACATTTGATTGGCTACATCCTGCCTAGAGGATTGTGGGAAAAAGAGAGAAGAAAGTGGTACTTGCATTTACACATAATAGTAAAAGCATCATTTGCTCTTTTGATATTTTAAGTCACATCCATATAATATACTCTGATATTTCCAAATTGATATCAAAAAGATATCAGCAGAAAAATGAGACAAATATAAGCCTAGGTTGGTGTAATCTGGTGTTCCATATCTTGCTAGTCTAAAACACAGAAGTAATTACTAAAAAGTCCTTTCTTTTTCACTTAAAGAAAGATGACTGAGGCCAGGAGCAGTGGCTCACGCCTGTAATTCCAGCACTTTGGGAGGTAGGTGATCACCTGAGGTTGGGAGTTAGAGACCAGCCTGATCAACATGGAGAAACCCTGTCTCTACTAAAAATACAAAATTAGCCAGGCGCGGTGGTGCATGCCTCTAATCCCAGCTACTTGGGAGGCTGAGGCAGGAGAATTGCTTGAACCCAGGAGGTAGAGGTTGCGGTGAGCAGAGATTGCGTCATTGCACTCCAGCCTGGGCAACGAGAGCCAAACTCCATCTCAAAAAATAAATAAATAAATAAATAAATAAATAAATAAATAAGATGATTGGAAAATTTGTAAATTTTCCTGTGAGCTAGGCCCTACAGAAATAATTGCTGCAAATAATAAGAAGTGACTTCAGAACATTCAAAATATACAGAAATATAGTTTTATTTTGCATAATATTTTATGGTTTACCATACACTTCACATAAACATTTCTTTACTAGAGCTGCTATGAGATGCCAGGCACTGAGCTAGAAACATTCACAACAGAATTTAAGTTAAACCTAGTATTAAATTTGTGGTATGGGTATTGTTACTATCTCAATTTCGAAGAAGAAAAAATGAGGCCCAAAAGAATTAAGAAACTTGCTTAAGAATCTGGCCAGGCATGGTGGCGCACACCTGTTATTCCAGCACTTTGGGAGGCCAAGGTGGGAGGATGGCTTGAACTCAGGAGTTCCAGACCAGCCTGGGCAACACAGTAAAATCCTATCTCAACAAAAAATACAAAAATTAGCCAGGGGTGGCTGCACACGCCGGTAGTCCCAGCTACTCAGGAGCCTGAGCTGGGAGGATCACTTGAGCCTGGAAGGTCGAAGCTGAAATGAGTCGAGCTCATGCCCCTGTACTCCACCCTGGGCGACAGAGCAAGATCCTGTTTCCAAATAATAATAATAATAATAATAATAATAAAATTTAAAAATTAACTGAGTATGGTGGCGCACACCTGTTGTTCCAACTACTTGGGAGTCTGAGGAAGGAAGATCCCTTGAGCCCAGGAGTTCGGGGTTACAGTAACTGTGATCACAGCACTGCATTTCAGCCTGGGTAATACAGTGGGACTGTCTCAATAAAAAAAAATCCCTGACTTGAGCCAAGGTAATGGAGAGGTAGAGGTGGAAGTCCTTTCCTCAAGGTCTCTCTTCCACAGCATTTCACTTGACCTCCCCAAGGCATCACTGTGCTGTTTTGTGTACTTCAATCACTTGTATAGATATTTTAAGTCCCCTGCTAAACTATAAGCTTTCTGAAGACAGGATGCATCTCATATTCTCAGCTCTAGCCCACTCACTGCCAAACTCAGTGCCTTACCCACAGCAGATAGAGAAGCTATGTCTTTTTTATGTTCTTTGTTAAGAGGGAAGGAGGACAGAGAGGATTAGACTATTTTAGAGAGAATGGTAAGCAAAAAATGAAAAACTAGGCCAAAGATGACTAGCAAACTCCTCACAAGTGATTACTTTTCTACCTCCTTTGGTATTTCTCATTGTACACAGTATTTTATGACGCTTAATAAATACTGAATGAATGAATACAAGCAAAATGTGAACTAAATTCAGGTCTCCTTCTTCAGGTCCCTGGACATAAGGGAGGCAGCAGAGTTTACTCTGATGAACACCAAGAAAGGTTATATACACTAGCAAGTCAGGACAGGGAGGACCTAATTAAGAGTCCTTCAGTAATAAGCTATTTAATCACAAGAAATCATTTCAACCCCCTAGGCTTCAGATAATTTGTGAACAAAATATATTCAATAATGCCTCTGCTATCGAGTTCATAAAATAAAAGCATCCATATGAAAGTGTTCCCAAAAGATAAAAACGAAAGTGGTAGCATTAAGTGGTGCTGCCCCCTAGGTCAACAGCAATGAGTGCTATTCAGTTTGGCCGGTTTTGGACTAAGGCAGGTGTTTGAAAGCTAAAAACAGAGAATGCTATCAGGAAGTCTGTGAAACTTGAATCTTAGGTATGACCATCTAGCTAAAGTCTGATTCACTTAAATGACTAGGGCATCTACAACTAACAAAAATTCATAAAATCAGAAGGGAGTAATAACTAACAAAACTAAACTTCCCTACTATTCAGAAAGGAATAATAATCAATCTTCCCACTGTTGATATATCCAAAGTGGCCTTTTAAAGCTGCTCAGTCATGGACCACTAAACATCCCATATCCTTGTGACACATTTCGACACTGGAAAAATAATGTACAGAGGGGACTAACTTGTCTCTAAATCATGGGTTGATAGGAAAGCAACACATACTTTCTCTTCCTGAGGTTCCCTCCTTTACTCTTCAACAACAGCTTCTTCTCTGAGCCCACTAGGGCAGGACAACTCTTAACACCAAGCTCTTACCAATTTCCAAAGCCACAGTCCATCACAGCTTCTAAAAGGGCCATTTCTTCTTGAGCAGTCCAGCTGGGATCAAGGACAGGAAAATCTGAAGTCTAAGGAGAAAAAAGTTTTGCTTAAGAACAGAGATACAAATGGAATCTAGGGGCCAGGCACGGTGGCTCACGCCTATAATCCTAGCACTTTGGAAGGCGGAGGCGGGCGGATCACTTGAGGTCAGGAGTTCGAGACCAGCCTGGCCAATATGGTGAAACTCCGTCTCTACTAAAAACACAAAAATTAGCTGGGCATGGTGGCACACGCCTGTAGTCCCAGCTACTCAGGAGGCTGAGGCAGGAGAATCACTTCAACTGCGGAAGCGGAGGTTGCAGTGAGCTGAGATAGCACCACCGCACTTCAGCCTGGGCGTCACAACAAGACTCTGCCTCAAAAATCAAAAATAGGCCGGGCACAGTGGCTCACGCCTGTAATCACAGCACTTTGGGAGGCCAAGGAGGGTGGATCACGAGGTCAGGAGATCGAGACCATCCTGGCTAACACGGTGAAACTCCGTCTCTACTAAAAATATAAAAAATTAGCCGGGCCTGGTGGTGAGCACCTGTAGTCCCAGCTACTTGGGAGGCTGAGGCAAGAGAATGGCATGAACCCGGGAGGTGGAGCTTACAGTGAGCCGAGATCGCGCCACTGCACTCTAGCCTGGGCGACACAGCAAGACTCCGTTTCAAACAAAATAATAATAATTAAAAATAAATGGAATCTAGGAACTTCAACTGTAGTAATAGTTCACAGCTGAATGATGAGAGATACCTAGGGTACATTCTTATTAGTTGTCCACCTCTCCTACCCGTTTCCACCATTAGCTAGAAGGGCCTCCATATCACCTATAAATGCCAAGCAATTCATGCAGAAATACATATCAACAACACAGAGGTAGAGATAAATATTTTAGTATGCTTCCATTTAGCTAAGAAAGAGGAAAAGACAAATATGTATGTATTTTTTTAAATGGAAGAATAAAACACACTTTAAAAAAAAAAAAAGGTTACTATGGGGAGGAAGAAAGAGAACAGGGTAGAGCCGTCTATCCAGAAGCTAGATGTCTCTGAATATTCATTGCTTGTAGGTTTAACTTTGAAACACAAAGAGTATAATATTAAACTTTAGGCTGGCCTCAGTGGCTCACGCTTGTAATCCCAACACTTTGGGAGGCCAAGGCAGGTGGATCTCTTGAGGTCAGGAGTTCAAGACAAGGCTGGCCAACATGGTGAAACCTTGTCTCTACTAAAAATATAAAAATTAGCCGGGCATGGTGGCACGCACCTGTAGTCCCAGCTACTCGGGAGGCTGAGGCAGGAGAATCGCTTGAACTGGAAGGTGGAGGCTGCAGTGAGCCGAGATCACACCACTGAACCCCAGCGTGGGCAACAAGCAAGACTCCATCTCGAAAAATAAAAATAAAAATAAACTTCAAAATCTTAAGAATAAAATGCAAAATATAATGAACTCGGAAATCAATTTGAAGGCATAATCACACAGAAAGGAACTATTTCAAGTGATTT
The DNA here is from genome assembly GCF_028885625.2 of Pongo pygmaeus. Lineage (NCBI taxonomy): Eukaryota > Metazoa > Chordata > Mammalia > Primates > Hominidae > Pongo > Pongo pygmaeus. The sequence continues at coordinate 53,841,620 of NC_072392.2, forward strand.
TGAAACACTTAATTTGACTAAATATCTCTAAGTAGGATATACCTTAAAAACAAAAGAAATTGCCAAATCTTAAATTGTTTCTTTAGTATTGACAGTTATTTTGAGATTAGTGTATGTGTATATGTTATGAGGTAAAGCAAATAAATAATTATGTTGGTTAGTGTCATTGGGAAGTGTAATTTTTGGCTTGGGGAAAAAAAAAGATATAGCTGTAAGATCTGTGAGGTTATGTAAAAACCTCGTGGTTGGCCAGGCATGGTGGCTCATGCCTGCAATCCCAGCATTTTGGGAGGCCTGGGTGGGTGGATTTTTTGGGCTCAGGAGTTTGAGACCAGCCTGGGCAACATAGGGAAACCCCATCTCTACAAAAACTACAAAAATTAGCTGGGAGTGTTGGCATGCACCTGCAGTCCCAGCACTTTGGGAGACCTGGGTGGGTGGATTGCTTGAGCTCAGGAGTTTGAGACCAGCCTGGGCAACATGGCAAAACCCTGTCTCTACAAAAACTACAAAAATTAGCTGGGCATGGTGGTGCGCACCTGTGGTTCCAGCTACTTGGCAGGCTGAGGCAGGAGGATCGCTTGAACCCGGGAGGTAGAGTCTGCAGTGAATTGAGATTGCACCACTGCTCTCCAGCCTGGGCAAGAGACTCTGTCTCATAAAAACCCAAAACAGGCCGGGCGCGGTGGCTCACGCCTGTAATCCCAGCACTTTGAGAGGCCAAGGCAGGCGGATCACGAGGTCAGGAGATCGAGATCATCCTGGCTAACATGGTGAAACGCTGTCTGTACTAAAAATACAAAAAAATAGCCGGGTGTGGTGGCAGGGGCCTGTGGTCCCAGCTGCTCGGGAGGCTGAGGCAGGAGAATGGTGTGAACCCGGGAGGTGGAGCTTGCAGTGAGCCGAGATGGCGCCACTGCACTCCAGCCTGCGGGACAGAGAGAGACTCCGTCTCAAAAACAAACAAACAAACAGAAAACAAACAAAACAAACAAAACTCTTGTAGTCTCGTATTTAAATTGAAAGTTTTATTATGAACTCATGTGTTGTATCTTAAAAGAAAAATAATTTCCCTAACATTGTTCATTGAAAAGGTCTAGAAAAAATGACCACCCAGTAGCAATGAGTAGCTGGGATTACAAGCTTGTGCCACCACACCCAGCTAATTTTGTATTTTTAGTAGAGACAGGGTTTCTCCATGTTGGTCGGGCTGGTCTCGAACTCCTGACCTCAGGTGATCCGCCCGCCTGGGCCTCCCAAAGTGCTGGGATTATAGGCAAAGAAGCTCTTAAAGACTATAAAGGTCATGTCAAAAAAATTCAGAAATCAACTTCCAGAGACTCCTGTTAACTAAAAATGGAATATTTTGAGCATCAATAAGGATAACAACCACAAAGGATTGAAATATCAAATATTTTAAATATGCAGAGGATGCTAGGGAACCAATGCATATTCTCAAAACTAGTAAATAAAGGGAAGTAATCATCATTTCTCTTTCCTTTCCTGTATAAACGTTACTCCAAGGGACCACATAATAATAAGAAATTTCTAACTGATAAATTAAAATGAGTGATAGAATTAAAAGATTAATGTTTTGCAATCCTTGGTGAATTAGCAGATCCAGACAATGGCCCTAAATGAATCTGAAGTAGTCATTAAATGTAACTACTAATTTATAGGAAACACAGAAGAGAGAGGAACACATTAGTCAACAAAATCCAGACTGTACTAACATCTGTAAGACAATCCAGTTTTTAAAAATCAAACAAATAATAAGAAATGAGAGCGAGGAGCTTCTGGGCTGCTGAACACATGGAGGTGGAGGGCAGTGTACCCAGAGAGGACAGGAAAGCTCCATACCCCTTCCCACATACACCCTGCCTCATGCATCTCTTATGGCTGGCTGCTCATTTTTCAACATCACCAGTGTTAAATTATGTATCGTCTGATATGATAAAATGAGAAGGCAATTCACCTCTGTGATCTTCCACTTAAACATCTATAATCCAAATCTAATCATGATAAAATATCAAACCTATGAAGACAAAATTGAGAGACACTGTACAGAATACACTTCGACCTGTCAAGGTCATGAACAAGGAAAATCTAAGAAACTGTCACAGATTGGAGAAAACATTATGACTAAATGCAATGTAGGATCCCCAATTGGATCCTGCAACAGAAAAGGACATTTGTGGAAAATCTGGAGAAATCTGAATAAAATCTATAGTTACTAGTATTGTAGTAAGGTTCATTTCTTTTTCCCTTTTTTTTTTTTTGAGACCAAGTCTTGCTCCATTGCCCAGGCTGGAGTGCAGTGGCATGATCTCGGCTCACCGCAACCTCCACCTCCTGGGTTCAAGCGACTCTCCTGCCTCAGCCTCCAGAGCATCTGGGATTACAGGCACGCACAACTGTACCTGGCTAATTTTTTGTATTTTTAGGAGAGATAGGGTTTCACCATGTTGGCCAGGCTGGTCTTGAACTCCTGACCTCAAGTAATCCGCCCGCCTCGGCCTCCCAAAATGCTGGGATTACAGGCGTGAGGCACCGAACTCAGCCCTTTTTTCTCTTTGAAACAGGGTCTTGTGGGTTGACCAGGCTGGAGTGCACTGGTGTGATCATGGCTCACTGTAGCTTCAAACTCCCGAACTCAAGCCAAGTAGCTAAGAATATAAGCATGTGCAACCACATCCACCTAATTTTTACATTTTTCTGCAGCAATGGGGTCTTTCTAGATTGCCCAGGCTGGTCTCAAACTCCTGGACTCAAACAATTCTCCTACCGCAGCCTCTCAAAAAGTGCTGGGATTACAGGAAAGAGCCACCGCACCCGGCCAATGTTCATTTCTCAATTTTGACAAATGTACTATAATGTAAGATGTTAACATTTGGGGAAGCAGGATGAAGGATATATGGGAACTCTCTGTACTACGTTTGCAACTTCAGTAAACCCAAAAATGGCTGGGCACGGTGGCTCACACCTGTAATCCTAGCACTTTGGGAGGCCAAGATGGGAGGATCCCTTGAGTCCAGGAGTTTAAGACCACCCTGGACAACATGGCAAAACTCTATTTCTATTTCTCTATGTATTTAAGAAGATAAAATTTAAAAAATAATTATTCTAAAATAAGACCAAAAAAAAAAAAGAAATGAGAGAAAGGGAAGGAAAACCCATACAGAATAGAAAATACGTAAAAGGCAACCAATTGGAAAATTGAAATGTGTGAATCTTATTTGTATCTGAATTAAACAAACTGCAAAAACTAAAAAAAAAAAAAAAAAATTGTAATACCACACTACACTGACTAAAATAGCTAAAATGAATGAAACTGACAATGCCAAATGTTGACAAGCACATGAAGCAATCAGAACTCTCATATATTGTCGACAGAGGTGTAAAATGATACATATGCTTTGGAAAACTTGCCAATCGTTTCTTTAAAAGTTAAACAATCATTTACTCTATGACCCAGCAATTTCACTCCTAGGTATTTATCCAAAAAACAGTGAAAACATATGTACATAGAAAGCTTTATATAGGAATACTCATTGCAGCTTTATTCACAATAACCCAAACGTGGGCAACGCCCAGGTGTCCATCAAAGGGAGAATGGATAAAAAACTGTATTATGTTCATACAACAGAATATTACTCAGTAATTAAAAGAAATGATTAGTAGCAAATGTACCAGTAACATACACAACATGAATAAAACTCAAAAGCATGCTGAGTGAGGCCAGGCGCGGTGGCTCACACCTGTAATCCCAGCACTCTGGGAGGCCAAGGCAGGTGGATCAGCTGAGGTCAGGGGTTCGAGACCAACCTGGCCAACATGGTGAAACCCTGTCTCTACTAAAAATACAAAATTAGCCGGGTGTGGTGGTGGACGCCTATAATCCCAGCTACTTGGGAGGCTGAGGCAGGAGAATTGCTTGAACCCAGGAGGCAGAGGTTGCAGTGAGCTGAGATTGTGCAATCGCACTCCAGCCTGGGCAATAGAGCCAGACTCTGTCTCAAAAAAAAAAAAAAAAAAAAAAAAAATGCTGAGTGAAAGAAACTAGAAACAACAGAAGTGTACATACAGTATGATTCCATATATATGCAGTTCTAGAATATGCAAAACCGATCTACGCTGATAAAAAAAATCAGAACAGTGATTGTTTCAGGGGTAAAAAAGGCAGCAGGGTTTTAGATATTAAGCCTTTATGAAATGACGGGGAATGTGAAAAGTGACTAGAATTACGTAGAGACCTAATGAAATACTTGAAGATGAAATGATATACTGTCTAGGATATTTGCTTCAAAATAATCTAGAAAGGTGATGGTTTAGGCCAGGTGCGGTGGTTCACGCTCGTCATCCCAGCACTTTGGGAGGCCGAGGTGGGCAGATCACCTGAGGTCCGGAGTTCAAGACCAGCCTGGCCAACATGGCGAAATCCCGTCTCTATAAAAATATAAAAATTAGCCTGGCATGGTGGTGTGTGCCTGTAATCTGAGCTACTCAGGAGGCTGAGGCAGGAGAATCGCTTGGACCCGGGAGTCGGAGGTTGCAGTGAGCCGAAATCAACCCATTGGACTCCAGCCTGGGCGACAGGGCAAGACTCCGTCTCAAAAAAAAAAGAAAAGATAAAAGAAAAGGTGATGGTTTAGATAAAGTAAGATTGGCCACGAGTCAATAATTTTAAGAGTTAGTGATGGGTAAACAGAAATTTATTACCACTATGTGGTAGTTGGTTACAATGACGACCACATTTTCATCTGAGCACGTACTATGAATATGCCTAGCACAATGATGACCACATTTTCATCTGAGCATGTACTATGAATATGCCTAGCACATGAGGTATTATGAGATCCAAGAGAGAAATTTTGGAGTCTATGTCTATACTAAATTCATAACCCTCTTGGGACTTTCAGCCTAAGTACATCACGTGGAGCCAAGAGCCACCCTCGCTGTGCCTCATCTGAATGCCTGACCCACACAACTGTGGGAGATAATAAAATGGTCATTTTTAAGCATGAGGTTTTGAGGTAGCTGTTACATAGCAATAGATAACCAAACATCATTCTCTCTTGTGCATATCTGAACTTTTCTATAATAACAAGTAAAAAAAATAATAATCTGAAGACCACACAAGAGGTCTTCAGATTACACAGGCACTTAGAACTTGTTATACCTTTTGTTACTGACAAAAAAAAAGTCATGATTTGTGAGATTACACTACCAATAAGCAACACATTTTTTCATCTGAGCACGTACTACGAATATGTCTAGCACATGAGGTATTATGAAATCCAACAGAGAAATTTCAGAGTCTATATCTATACTAAATTCATAATCACTCTCAATTCAGCAAGTACCAAAAGACATGTAAATATGACAACGCACACATTAGTTGAAGAGACTGTCATCTGTAAAACTGTATTTTAGAATATTGTTTCTCAACCAACTTTACTGTGAGACAAACAATAAAAACTTTCTACATCACAGACACACCAAAGAAGGCACAAGGCAGTTTTACATAAAGTTTAATTAATATTATTCAACTCCTGGACCAAACCTCAGCACTTCTGAACCACAATCTCTCACAGAAGAGTCTAGAAATCTACATTTATAAGAAGCTCCCAGGCAATTCTTACGTACTGAAGTTTAAGAATTACTGGTATAAAAGGGTGTGGCAGAAAGAGCTGCCTGGACTTGTTCAAAGTTCTAAGAATTACAAGACAAAAATAGGCACAGAATTCAGAAATCCTGGTTAACACACCACCTACCACAGCATGAGTAACTCCCAAAAATATAGCTCTGTGACATGACAAAAGTACTGAAAACCATTTAAAGTTATCTGAGGCAAAAAAATCAAGTTTTGTGTAGAAAGCTAAAATTTGGTCATCATGCCTATAGAAGGAAAGATTCACTGGGAATAAATAAGGTGGGCCACAAAAAGGAAGTATTAGTAACCCCCAAAAGCTCCCCAAAGTAAAGGACAGTACTCTGAAATGTGATTGTATGGGTGTTGAATATGTGAGAAAAGGATGATGTAATCAGAATGAAGTGATGTGAAGTGAAACTTAGTCAGTGCTTTCAGCATTATGAAGAAGACATGATGCCAGAATAGCTAAAGAAAGCTCATGGTCAGCTTTCCTACAGTGAATAAGCATGACTACCAACCTACCCAAGCTATACTGAATTATCCCTTAAGGAATTATTTCACAATGTGAATGAATAAATTTGTATTCTGACTCTAGGTATTCTTGCATTAATTTGGGAAAAATAAACCAGCTTTCTGAAGACCTGATAACCTTGGTGAAATTAACTCAAATCCACAGCTACTTTGAACAGTCTCCTAACCCTTCATTTTTGCAATTAAAGGGGGAAAAAATTTATTCCAAGTCTTACAATTACTGAAGCCATTAAAAGACTGAAATTGTTTAGAGATGGATAGAGGAAGGCTAGCTAGTTGGCTCCCAAGAACTCTAACTAGTTCTTTGATTAATTCATTGTGGCCTAGAATCTGACCCTGAATATCATAAGCCCAGAAACTCATTTTAATAGGACTCCACCAATAGTCAGGCTCAGAGATGCTGATTCACCCTTTCTAAACTTTTAAGAGACTGAAGTAAATATACTACAGTGCTGTAGGAGGCCCAATTCTAAAGATGTTCTCTGGCTGGGCATGGTGGCTCATGTCTATAATTCCAGCACTTTGGGAGGCCAAGGTGGGAGGATCACTTGAACCCCTGAATTCGAGACCTGCCTGGGCAACATGGAGAAACCCTGTCTCTATTTTTTTTTCAATAAATAAATAAAATAAAAATAAAGACGTTCCCCTCATCCTAAGATTCCTGTTTACTGACTATTTCATCAAACACTAGCGAGGTACTGCTGGGAAAGGACTTTACAGATGGAATAAAGGTTACTAATCAGCTGACCTTAAAGTAGAGAGACTATCCTGGATTATCCAGATAGGCCCAATGTAATCCACATGAGTCCTTATACATAGTTGAGGTGCCTGCTGTGGTGGCTCACACCTGTAATCCCAGCACTTTAGGAGGTTGAGGGTTGAGGTGGGAGGATCACTTGAGCCCAGGAGTTTGAGACCAGCCTGAATAACACAGAAAGACCCCTAGACCCCTGTCTACAAAATTTTTCTTTTTCTTTTTTTTTTTTTTGAGACAAAGTCTCGCTCTGTTGCCCAGGCTGGAGTGCAGTGACACAATCTTGGCTCAATACAAGCTCTGCCTCCCGGGTTCACGCCATTCTCCTGCCTCAGCCTCCCGAGTAGCTGGGACTACAGGTGCCCGCCACCATACCCAGCTAATTTTTTGTGTTTTTAGTAGAGACAGGGTTTCACCATGTTAGCCAGGATGGTCTCGATCTCCTGACCTCGTGATCCACCCGCCTCGGCCTCCCAAAGTGCTGGGATTACAGGCATGAGCCACCAAGCCCGACCTACAAAAAAATTTTTTTAATTAGCCAGGCATGGTGGCTTGTGCCTATAGTCCCAGCTAGTCAGGTGGCTGAGATAGAAGGATAGCTTAAGCCTGGGAGGTCGAGGCTACAGTGAGCTGTGATTGTGCCACTGCTCTTTCGCCTGGGTGACAGAGTGAGACCCTGTCTCAAAGTAGAAGAGGAAAGCAGAAGAATCACTCATAAAGATTCAGCACAGGAAAAATAAGGCAGTAGGAGAGGTCACAGAGATTCCCTGGATTTCATCAACAACCTCAAGGACTTCCTGTGCTCCTGGCTTTGAGGATGGAGAAAGGGGGCCCAGAGCCAGGTAATGCAGACAGCCTGTGGAAACGGAGAACATGCCCTGATCAAAACAGTGGCATCCTTCCTAAAACCTTAAGGCAGCGAATTCTGCCAACAACCTGAAAGAACCTAGAAATGGATTCTACCCCAGGGCCTCCAGGTGAGAGCCCAGGCTGGCCAACATCTTCATTTCAGCCTTATGGAACCTGGAGCAAACCAGTTAAGCCTAATGATCTTCTGTGAGACAAATTTGTGTTGTCTTAAGATATCTAATTGTTGGTAATTTGTTGCAGCATCAATAGAAAACTAATATAGATTAATCTACTATGTGAAATTTTAACTGTCAAGCCTGCCAGCATCCTTTCCTGTAAGAAAAACTGCATGGGGGCCAAATGTCAGAAAACTGCTTTAAGTAGGAGATTTAGTTATATGCTTAATATGCTCTGATAACTGACGAAACTATCTTTCTCTTTTTTTTTTTTTTTTTTTTTTGAGATGGAGTCTCACTCTGTCACCCAGGCTGGAGTGCAGTGGTGCGATCTTGGCTCACTGCAACCTCTGCCTCCCGGGTTCAAGCGATTCTCCTGCCTCAAACGCCCAAGTAGCTGAGACTACAGGTGCACATCACCACACCCAGCTAATTTTTGTATTCTTAATAGAGACGGGGTTTCACCATATATTGGCTAGGCTGGTCTTGACCTCAAGTGATCGGCCCAACTCAGACTCTGGAAGTGCTAGGATTACAGGCGTGAGCTACTGTGCCTGGCCGACAAAACTACCTTGACAAAGGTATATATACCAGTCAAGCAGACTGGATATTCACTATGGCTTATTAAACCACCCACACCCATTGCCAGGGCTTGGAAGGACACTACGAACACTCTTATTCCTTCTTTAAAGGTGGCAATACAATTAATCTACAGCCAAGTTTTATTCAGACTTATAAACCAGTCTGCCTCTTCAGTGATTTTATGTATTAACTCATTTGCTGTGTTCACTTTATAACCTGACTCTCAGAAGGTAACTAATTTCCCCAAGGCAAGGGAATGAACTGCTCAACAAAAACACCACTGTCCACATGAACCACATAAAAATACCATGAGCACACAGTGACAACACACTGGCTATGTTTATCAATGAGTTTAAAAAGCAGCATACCTGTTATCCTCATATCAAAAGTATTTCCTTTGAATACTTTCCAAATTTCAAACAAAAATCTGAGTATATAAAACTATTTTTGTGCTTAAATACCTTGATAGATCCACAAAACCCTAAAAAACTTATTGGATAATAATTACCTATTTCCAAAGGGGAGAAAAGGTAAAGATACTCAGAGATTAAGAAAACTAATTCCCTGAAGTCCAAGAGAGCTTAAAGAAAAATGGAAGAAAAGAAAAACTACTTCCCAGTCTAATTCTTGAAAAAAGTGAACAGAAACTCCCAGCAACTTCATCATTACCATTATTTCGTAAGTATGATCGCTTTGATGTTTCTTGTACTCAAAGCCTCGAGTGAAACACTGCAAAGAAAGAAAATTAAATTAGCAAAGCTACTTTCTTAAAGGACAGAGGTGGTTTGTGTTATTCTTCTGACACGTTTGGGTTTTTAAAATTTTATTTTTGGAGAAAGGGTCTCATTCTGTCACCCAGGCCGAAGTGCAGTGGCACCATCATAGCTCACTGCAGCCTGAACTCCTAGGCTCAAGGGATCCTTGTACCTCAGTCTCCCAAAGTGCTAAGATTACAGGTGTGGGCCACCACACCACTTCTTGACAAGTTGTTTTTTTTTTTTTTTTTTTTTGAGACAGAGTCTTGCTCTTTCACCCAGGCTAGAGTGGCGCCATCTCGGCTCACTGCAACCTCTGCCTCCCAGGTTCAAGTTGATTCTCCTGCTTCAGCCTCTTGAGTAGCTGGGATTACAGGCACCCGGCACAACACTCAGCTAATTTTCATATTTTTAGTAGAGACGGGATTTCACCATCTTGGCCAGGTTGGCCTCGAACTCCTGATCTTGTGATTCACCTTTCTTGGCCTCCCAAAGTGCTGGGATTACAGGCGTGAGCCAATGAGCCCAGACAACAATTTTTTAAGGATTCATTTAATCTTGTGTGCAGCTGCAATAGAATGGTGGAATCATGATCACAACTTTTCAGTGGCCCTCACAGAGAAAAAACAAGTCTGAAAAAAATACTTTTTTCTAAGACAACTCTTTGAGAAGAGCATATGCCCTGGAATCACAATCATACAGCCTAAATTTGAATCCTGGCTCTGTAACCGTATTTCAGCCGTTCTAAGATAAATATTTTTTCATATTTTAAACTCTGGGCTGGGCATTGTGGCTTGTGCCCATAGACCTAGTTACTCAGGGAAGGCTGAGGGAGGAGGATCATTGAGCCCAGGAGGTCAAGGCTGCCGTGAGCTATGATTACACCACTGCACTCCAGGCTGAACAGCAGAGCAAGACCCCATCTCTAAAAAAAATTCTTTATTTTTTTTTTAAAGAAAAATAAAAAGTCCCTGAAGTAAGCCTGGAGTAATCCTAGCATTCTGGGAGGCTGAGGCGATAAGACTGCTTGAGCTCAAGAGTTCCAGACCAGCCTGAGCAACAAGGCTAGACCCTTTCTCCACAGAAAAAAAAAAAAAAAAATTAGCTGGACATGGTGGCATAAGCATGTAGTCCCAGATACTTGGGAAGGGGAGGTGGAAGGACCACTTCAGCCTGGAAGATAGAGGTGGCATTGAGCCATGATCATGCCACTGCACTCCAGCCTAGAGGACACAGTGAAACCCTGTCTCAAAAAAACTCTCTGAAATCAAGATTCATCTTATAATCGAAAGTACATTACAACTTTCATCAGCCAGTTTTACATTTTAACATTTCTGAAATTGAGGTGGTTCTTATAATCAATGGTGTCTTCGATCTGATAAAATATGGTATTTACTGTGTGACCTTGAACAAGTTACTTAACCTCTCTTAGCCTAAATTTCTTCATCTATAAAATGGGGATACTAATCATAGGTACTTCATAGGCTTATAGTGATGATTTAAGGGTTAATTCACGTAAAGTACTCAAAATGGTGCCTGGGACAGAGTAAGTACTTATAATTAGTATTATTATTACCATTATCACCCACAAAAATTGTTTCATCCCTTGTCATCTGTATAGAGATCAGTCTTCAACAAGGCAATAAACAGTGTCAACAAAAGGAATAATCTTCCAGTTCTGTTTCCTGTAATTTCAATACCTTAAATTAACTTAAAAAAACAGTGTTATGGCTGGGCGTGGTAGCTCACGCCTGTAATCCCAGCACTTTGGGGGCTGAGGCAGGAAGATCACTTGAGGTCAGGAGTTTGAGACCAGCCTGGCCAACATGAGGAAACCCCGTCTCTACCAAAAATATAAAAAATTAGCTGGGAATGGTGGCATGCACCTGTAACCACAGCTGCTCGGGAGGTTGAAGCAGGAGAATCCCTTGAATCCGGGAGTCAGAGCTTGCAGTGAACCAAGATCACGCCACTGCACTCCAGCCTCGGTGATAGAGCAAGACTCTGTCGTGGAAAAGAAAAAAAAAAACAGCCGGGCATGGTGGCTCACGCCCTGTAATCCCAGCACTTTGGGAGACCGAGGCAGGCAGATCACCTGAGGTCTGGAGTTCAAGACCAGCCTGACCAACGTGGAGAAACCCCGTCTCTACTAAACATACAAAATTAGCCAGGTGTGGTGGCGCATGCCTGTAATCCCAGCTACTTGGGAGGCTGAGGCAAGAGAATCGCTTGAACCCGGGAGGCAGAGGTTGCGGCGAGCCAAGATCACACCATTGCAATCCAGCCTGGGAAACAAGAGTGAAACTCCGTCTCAACAAAACAACAACAACAACAACAACCACTGTTAACTATTAGGGTTTTGTTTGTTTGTTTTTTGATACAGAGTCTTGCTCTGTCATCCAGGCTGGAGTGCAATGTGCGAGGCAGGAAAATCACCTGAACCCAGGAGGCAGAGGTTGCAGTGAGCCAAGATTGTGCCACTGCACTCCAGCCTGGTGACACAGCAAGACTTCGTCTCAAAAAAAAAAAAAAAAAAAAAAAAAAGAGATTCTCCTGCCTCAGCCTCCCAAGTAGCTGGGATTACAGGCACCCGTCATCATGTCCAGCTAATTTTTTTTTATTTTTGTGGAGATGGGATTTCACCATGTTGACCAGGCTGGTCTTGAACTCTTGACCTCAGGTGATCGACCTGCCTTGGCCTCCAAAAGTGCTAGGACTACAGGCATGAGCCACTGTGCCCGGCCAAGTAGTAGGTTTAAACACAGATGTGGACTAATCAACAGTCTGTCTCATCTAACTGCTCTGTTTCTCAACTTTTCACTGGTAAAACATATAATGAAAAATTGGGGCCAGGCGCGGTGGCTCACACCTGTAATTCCAGAACTTTGGGCGGCTGAGACAGGTGGATCATGAGGTTAGGAGTTCGAAACCACCCTGACCAACGTGGTGAAACCCTGTCTCTACTAAAAATACAAAAATCAGCCAGGTGTAATAGTGTGTGCCTGCAATCTCAGCTACTCAGGAGGCTGAGGCAGGAGAATCGCTTGAATCTAAGAGGTGGAGATTGCAGTGAGCAGAGATCACACCACTGCACTCCAGCCTGGGCGACAGAGTGAGACTCCATCTCAAAAAAAAAAAAAAGAAAAGAAAAAGAAAAATTGGAAGGAATAGATTTAATAAGATATAGATCTCCTTAGCAGTTGACAGTAATCTCCGAAATATTACATCATAAAAAATAGCATAAAACTAGGCTAGGAGAGGCCAGCATTAGTGAGTTACCTGCAAGCAGAGGAAAAAAGGAGGTGGCCCACATTCAGCACACTTGATATAAGGCTCCATGAGGTAGGAGGAGCAGCCTCGGCAAGGTGGCTTATCAGAGGGATCATCTAGAACAAACAGAAAACAAATGCACATTTCAGATCACCTTATGGTTATCTTAAGTGCAAAAAGGTGAAAATCCCCAAATGACCACACAAGTAGTGAGCTGAGCTGAAAAGTTCATGGAGACAAGATGAGCTCATTACAAATAAAAAAAAGCAAAAATTATGATCCTTTTAACTTCAGGGCAGCATTGTTCCTTTTCACACAGCATTTACGTAGATATGAACCCTGCAGAGAAATATACAAGCATATGTTTGTTCATTTATTTATATATTTTTAGAGACAGGGTCTTGCTCTGCCACCCAGGCTGGAGTGCAGTGGCTTGACAATAGCTCACTGTAACCTGAAACTCCTGGGCTCAAGCGATCCTCCTGCCTCAGCCTCCCAAGTAGTTAGGACTACAGGCACATGCCACCACACCTGGTTAATTTTTTGTAGAGACGATGTCTCACCATGTCGCCCAGGCTGGTCTTGAACTTTTAGGTTCAAAGAATGTTCCTGCCTTGGCCTCTCAAAGCTCTGGAATTATAGGTATGAGCTACCATGCCCAGTCACAAACACATTTTTAACTGGAAGTTTCATAATATCCCAAACTTATTTTTCCAGGAGCATAAAATGGAAACATACCTACACATACAGTATAAAGAAAATCTGACAAAATGTTAACAACTGCTGAATCTAGGTAGCAAGCATATAAATAATCACTGTAGGCCGGCCACGTTAGCTTACCCTGTTAATTCCAGCACTTTGGGAGGCCAAGGTGGGTGTATCACCTGAGGCCAGAAGTTTGAGACCAGCCTTGCCAACCTGGTGAAACCCTGTCTCTACTAAAAATACAAACAGCCAGGGATGGGGGCACAGCCTATAATCCCAGCTACTTGGGAAGTTGAGGCACAAGAATCACTTGAACCCGGAAGGCAAAGGTTGCCGTGAGCCAAGATTGTGCCACTGCACTCCAGCCTGGGCGACAGAGCTAGACCCTGTCTCAAATAATAATAATAATAATCGGCTGGGCATGGTGGCTCAAGCCTGTAATCCTAGCACTTTGGGAGGCTGAGGCAGGCAGATTGCCTGATCTTAGGAGTTTGAGACCAGCCTGGGCAACACAGTGAAACCCTGTCTCTACTAAAAATACAAAAAAATTGGCTGGGCACGGTGGCTCATGCCTGTAATCCCTGCATTGTGGGGGGCCGAGGCGGGTGGATCATGAGGTGAGGAGTTCAAGACCAGCCTGGCCAAGATGGTGAAACCCCATCTCTACTAAAAATACAAAAACTAGCTGGGTGTGGTGGTGCACACCTGTAATCCCAGCAACTCAGGAGGCTGAGGCAGAGGAATCGCTTGAACCCAGAAGACAGAGGTTGCAGTGAGCCGAGATGACGCCGCTGTACTCTAGCCTGGGCGACAGAGTAAGACTCCATCTCAAAAAAAACAAAAAAACAAAAAAATTAGCAAAGCATGGCGGTATGCACCTGTAGTCCCAGCTACACAGGAGGCTGAGGCAGAAGAACTGCTTGAACCTGGGAGGTGGAGGTTGCAATGATCCGAGATCATGCCACTGCACTCCAGTCTGGGCAACAGAGAGAGACTCCGTCTCCAAAAAAAATTAAAAAAATAAAAAAACACATCATCATCACTGTACTGTTCTTTTGACTTTTCTATTTAAGTTTAAAATTTTTCATAATAAAAAGTTGGGGCAAATAAGAGAAAACTCCTTTATTTATTTTTTTGAGATAGGGTCTCACTCTGTCACCTAGGCTGAAGTGTGGTTGCACAATCATGCCTCAATGTAGCCTCAACCTCCCAGGCTCAAGTGAGCCTCCCACCTCAGCCTCCTAACTAGCAGGGACTACAGGCACAAGCCACCACACCCGGGTACTTTTTTAAAATTTATTTTCTGTAGAGACAGAGTTTCACTATGTTGCCTAGGCTGGTCTCGAATTCCTGGGCTCAAACGGTCCCAGGAATTTGAGCTGCCTCAGCTTCCTAAAGTGTTGGGATTACAGGTATGAGCCACCACACTCAGCTAGCCTCTAAATACATGTCTCCTCTAAATACATATCTTGGAATATACTATTTTATATTTGAGTTCGGATTTTTCTTTTTTTTCTTGGGACAGTCTTCTTGAGACAGAGTCTTCTTGAGACAGGGTCTTAGACTGTCGCCCAGGCTGGAGTGCAGTGGTGAGATCACGGCTTACTGTGGCTTCAATCCCCCCAGGCTCAGGTGATCCTGCCACCTCAGCCTCCCAAGAGGAGGGACAGACTTGCACCACTGCGCCTGGCTAAATTTTTAATTTTTGTAGAGACAGGGTCTCACTGTGTTGCCCACACTGGTCTTAAGAAGTCCTCCTGCCTCAGCTTCCCAAAGTGGTGGAATTATAGGCATGAACCACCACACCTGGCTCTGAGTGGGAACTGAAACCCAGGAAGCTTCCTCCCTTACTCCCATAGTAACATAACACAGCAGATCTTCTACTCCAATGACAGTGGTATGTCTCCAAACTATGAAGACAAGGAGTACAATCCAAACTCTCAAAACTCATAAAAATGCAGATATATGTGTCCCTGGTTGCCCCAAATTCGGCCTCTAGAGTCACGGCAACCTAGCAAAATTGTTTTCTATGATCAATCACAAGAATCTAAGAGAAGAAAGGCTTTGAAGGTAGATGAAGGAATTTAATTTGTTCAGCCTGGAACAGGATTTCTCACATTCTGTAATAGTATTTGCCTCCCTAAAGTCCAAGAAACATTCTTCAAGGTACCTTTCCCTCTTCCAAGTGATGATCACTGTTCTCTTTATTTCTTTTTAAGAAGATAGAGAGGGTGGGCGCAGTGGCTCAAACCTATAATCCCAGCACTTTGGGAGGCCGAGGCGGGTTGATCACTTG
This sequence comes from Pongo pygmaeus, assembly GCF_028885625.2. Classification (NCBI taxonomy): domain Eukaryota; kingdom Metazoa; phylum Chordata; class Mammalia; order Primates; family Hominidae; genus Pongo; species Pongo pygmaeus. The sequence goes on from NC_072392.2 coordinate 53,857,191, forward strand.
AGCTCAGGAGTTCAAGACTAACCTGACCAGCATGGCGAAACCCCATCTCCACTGAAAATACAAAAATTAGCCAGATGTGGTGGCAGGCACCTGCAATCTCAGCTACTCAGGAGGCTGAGGCAGGAGAATCGTTTGAACCAGAGGTTGCAATAAGCTGAGATCACACCATTGCACTCCAGCCTGGGTGACAAGAGCGAAACTCCATCTAAAAAAAAAAAAAAAAGACACAGAAGAAAATGATGAAAGAAAAAAATGTACTCCTGGCAGTAGCTTCAAATTCAATATATGAAACTGTGCAGCTACTTCATTTCCCCCATTTTAAATTTTAATATAGAAAAACAAATCTTGCTATGTTGCTCAGGCTGGTCTCAAACTCCCAGCCTCAAGTGATCCTTCTGCCCCAGCCTCCCAAAGTACTGTGATTACAGGAGTGAGCCACTGCATTGAGCCAAAAATTGTTGTATATTAAGTGACAGATGCCAACTTCTACCAAGTTACCCTCTTCCTCACTTCCTGTTAGATATAAGCTTGCTTCTCTCTTTCCTCCAACTATCCTATTTTTAAAAAAGGCATCAGCCACTGAGCAAAGTAGTTTTTTTTTTTTTTTGAGACGAAGTCTTGCTCTGTCGCCCAGGCTGGAGTGCAGTGGCGCGATCTCAGCTCACTGCAACCTCCACCTCCTGGATTCAGGCGATTCTTCTCCCTCAGCCTCCCGAGTAGCTGGGACTACAAGCGCACACCACCACGACCGGCTAATTTTTTATATTTTTAGTAGAGACAGGGTTTCACCATATTGGCCAGGCTGGTCTTGAACTCCTGAAAAGTGGTCTTTTTTTTTTTTTTTTTTTGGAGACAGTGTCTCACTCTGGTTACCCAGGCTACAGTGCAATGGTTTGATCTCAGCTCACTGAAACCTCAGCCTCCCACGTTCAAGCAATTCTCATGCCTCAGCCTCCCAAGTAGCTGGGATTACATGTCTGTGTACCAAGCCCAGCTAAATTTCGTATTTTTAGTAGAGGGAGGGTTTTCCCATGTTGCCCAGGCTGGTCTTGAACTCCTGGATTCGAGCAATCCACCTGGTGTAACCTCCCAAAGTGCTAGGATTGCAGGCGCAAAGTGATTCTTTAAATCCTTATGTCAAGAAGCAATTACTGGGTGGGCCACGGTGGCTCATGCATGTAATTCCAGCACTCTGGGAGACCAAGGTGGGTGGATCACTTGAGCTCAGGAGGTCGAGACCAGCCTGGGGAACATGGTGAAACCCTGTCTCTACAAAAAAACCCCACAAAATTAGGCAGGTGCAGTGGTGCATGGTTGGTGGTCCCAGCTATACAGAGGCCTGAAGTAGGAGGATCACTTGAGCCAAGGTCGAGGCTGCAGTAAGCCATGAGCACGCCACTGCACTCCAGCCTGGGTAAGAAAGCAAGACCCTGTCTCAAAAAGAAAAAAAAAAAAGCAATTACTTTGTAAGTTCTTAACATTCCAGACTAAAATAAAACTGTAAAGTATGTCATCCACAATTAGCATTCTGAAAAATATTTTTCCAACCTTTCTTCTATATAATATAGTACATATATTCAACAAAAGTAGAGGCTGGGCTCAGTGGGTCATGCCTGTAACCCCAGCACTTTGGGAGGAAAAGGCAGGATGATCGCTTCAGCTTAGGAAGTCAAGACCACCCTGGGCAATATGGCGAGACCCTGCTTCTACCAAAAATAATAAAAAGAAAAAATAGCCAGGCACGGTGGCTCATACCTATAACCCCAGCACTTTGGGAGGCTGAGCCGGGTGGATCACTGGAGGTTAGGAGTTCAAGACCAGCCTGGCCAACATGGTGAAACCCCACCTCTACTAAAAATACAAAAATTAGCTGGATGTGGTGGTGGGCGCCTAATCCCAGCTACTCAGGAGGCTGAGGCAGGAGAATCACTTGAACCCAGGAGGGGGAGGTTGCAGTGAGCCGAGATCACACCACAGCACTCCAGCCTGGGTGACAAGAGCAAAACTCCGTTTCAAAAGAAAAAGTGGAATATCATACATGTTTTTTCACTTGACAATATATTGCAGACATGTTTTCGTGACAATACACACTGACCTTCCTTGTTCTTTCTAATGGATAAATAACATTCCATTGTATCCATTATATTATATAACCTAATTGTACTCAACTCCCCCCTAGGGAGACATTTGGAAATCTGAGGAGGTACCTTTTTGTTGCCGCAATGACCAGAGCCCCACGGGCATTCTGCAGGCCCCTAAAACAGGGATTCTAGATATCCTACAATGCTCAATATATTCTAATAAAAATTGACTTTTTTGCGTGTCCTGTGCAACTTTCAAATGTCCCACCAGACATTCAAGTGAATGAAAAATCTCATATGACCTAGAACCTAATTCCATGTTATATATAAAGCAAAGTATTTTTGACAATTTTAATATGCACTGAAATTTCCAGAAAGGCAACTGTATATAAGTCTAGAGGAGAATGTATTTTGTTTTGTTCAGAACGTTTAGTTATTCTAGCTTCTGGTGTTTATTAGTCACCAACATGACACACTTGAATCATTCTGCATTTGTATATGCACAGTGATTCAACATATGGGTTCAAGTATCTAGTACTTAAATCATGTCTTCTATCATAATCATGTGTAAACATATTGAAATACATATTGCTTTATTATAAATTACATTGTTTTACCATAGATTACTTCTCTTGTATTTATCTCTTTTATTACAGTTAAGGCATTATCATTTTTATTTTTTGAAATTATGTATGCCAGTCATGGTGGCTCACGCCTGTAATCCCAGCACTTTGGGAGGCCAAGACAGGTGGACCACTTGAGGCCAGAAGTTCAAGACCAGCCTGGTCAAGATGGCGAAACCCACCTCCACTAAAAATACAAAAATTGTCCGGGCCTGGTGACGCACACCTGTAGTCCTAGCTACTCGGGAGGCTGCGGCATGAGAATCACTTGAACCTAGCAGGCAGAGGTGGTAGTGAGCTGAGATCGTGCCACTGCACTCTAGCATGAGCAACAGAGCGAGACTATGTCTCAAGAAAAAAAAAAAGAAATCACGTATGTAGACATATTGTCTATGTATTTTATTTCCAAATAGTAAACTTGGCTGATTGCAAACTCTGCCTCTCAGACTCAGTGATCCTCCCACCTCAGCCTCCCTAATACCTGGGACTACAGATGCATGCCACCATGCCCAGCTTTTTTTTTTTTTTTTGAGACGGAGTCTTGCTCTGTTGCCCAGGCTGTAGTACAGTGGTGTGATCTCAGCTCACTGCAGCCTCTGCCTACCAAGTTCAAGCCACTCTCCTGCCTCAGCTTCCAAGTAGCGGGAATTACGCCCACCAACACACCCGGCTAATTTTTGTATTTTCAGTAGAGGCGGGGTTTCACCATGTTGGCCAGGCTGGTCTCGAACTCCTGACCTCAGGTGATCCGTCTGCCTCAGCTTCCCAGAGTGCTGGGATTACAGTCATGAGCCACTGTGCCCGGTTTCTTGTATGTACATTTCATATCTGTTCCTCAGGATATATATTTTCCTAGAACTAGAATTATTGAGTGTACACTTATTAAGCATTTTTTAGGTTTTTGATACACAGAGCCCAACTGTCCTTCAAAAGGTATTTCAAAATTTTTTAAAACCTAAGAGAAAGGCTTTTTATTTATCTATTTTTTCACTGAGATAACAGGAAACAAGAAAGAGGCTTTTTTTTTTTTTTTGAGGCAGACTCTCGTTCTGTTGCCAGGCTGGCAGGCTGGAAGGCTGGAGTGTAGTGGTGCGATCTCGGCTCACTGCAACCTCTGCCTCCCAGGTTCAAGCGATTCTCCTGCCTCAGCCTCTCAAGTAGTTGGGACTATAGGTGTGTGCCACCATGTCCAGCTAATTTTTGTATTTTCAGTAGAGATGGCGTTTCACCATGTTGGCCAGGATGGTCTCAATCTCTTGACCTCGTGATCCGCCTGCCTCGGCCTCCCAAAGTGCTGGGATTACAGACATGAGGCACCATGTGTGGCCGAGTGAGGCTTTTTAACCATCATTCAAATTCAATAAAGGGTTAATAAACTTGACTACACTAATAAAAAGAAAACAAAAAACTTTTTTTGGCAAAAACACCATAAGGAAAGTAAAAAAGCAAGTATACTGTAAGAAAATATTTGTAAACATATCAGAAAAAAGCACTGAAATCCCTAGTATGCAAACAACTTTAAAAAATTGAGAGGGAGGCTGAGGCAGGCAGATCACCTGAGGTTAGGAGTTCGAGACCAGCCTGGCCAACACGAAGGAAACCCCATCTCTACTAAAAATACAAAAATTAGCTGGGCGTGGCAGCATGTGCCTGTAATCCCAGCTACTTGGGAGGCTGAGGCAGGAGAATCGCTTGAACTCGGGAGACAGAGGTTACGGTGAGCCGAGATCGCACCATCGCACTCCAGCCTGGGTGACGAGCAAAACTCCGTTTAAAAAAAAAAAAAAATTGAGAGGGAGAATAAAGACCAAAGATCCTGCTGCAAAAGACACAAAGATAATTTGGGGAAAAAAAAGAGACATAAAATGGCCTTAAACATATGAAAAGATGTTCAGCTTCACTCATAAGCAAGATAAAAATTAAAACTACCCTGACATATAGTTTCTCACCCATCAGATTGGCAAAAGTTTCAATGCCTGACAATATAATTAGTCAGGCTGTGGGGATATAGACACTTTTTTTTTTTTTTTGAGAAGGAGTTTCACTCTTGTCGCCCAGGCTGGAGTGCAGTGGCACAATCTTGGCTCACTGCAACCTCTGCATCCCAGGTTCAAGCAATTCTCCTGCCTCAGCCTCCTGAGTAGCTGGGATTACAGGAACGTACCACCAAGCCCGGCTAATTTTTTGTATTTTTAGTAGAGGCTTCACCATGGTGGTCAGGCTGGTCTCGAACACCTGACCTTATGATCCACCTGCCTCGGCCTCCCAAAGTTCTGGGATTACATGCCTGAGCCACCGCACCCAGCCCGGGCACTCTTACGTATCACTGGTGGGAATACAAAATAGTACAACTCATATACAGGGGGATTATCTTTTGACCCAGCAATCTCACTTCTAGGAATTTTTTACCATGAATATACATTTCCAATAATACAAAAATACACACGTCCAAGGTTATATATTATAATATTAGATGTAATTGCAAAATACTACTTAGATGTCCAAATATAAGCAATTATTTGAATAATAACATATCCACATAATGAAGTATTATGCAACTATAAAAAACAGAATGAGGACAACCTCTACCAACTAATACAGTATTTCCAGGAGATACTATTAAGTGGGGAAAAAAAAGTACAATCCTGGTGCTGATTGAAGAATTTTTTTAAAAGTACAAAAGAACACATATATATAGTATGCTATCTTTCCTATAAGAAATTAGAGGCCGGGCACGGTGGCTTGTGCCTGTAATCCCAGTACTTTGGGAGGCCAAGGCGGGTGGATCACCTGAGATCAGGAGTTCAAGACCAGCCTGGCCAACATGGTGAAATCCCGTATACAAAAATTAGCCAGGCGTGGTGGCAGACGCCTGTAATCCCAGCTACTCAGGAGGCTGAGGCAGGACAATCACCTGAATCCAGGAGGTGGAGATTGCAGTAAGCTGAGATCGTGGCACTGCACTCTAGCCTGGGTGACAAGAGCGAAAGTCTGTCTCAAAAAAAAAGAGAAAAGAAGAAGAAAAAAATTAGAGTAAAAAACAGTCCTCTTATCTTTGCAAAAAGGATTAAGCGACAGATTAAACCAGGAAACAAGGAAGTTGGTAAGTACAAGGGGTTGAGGGCAGGGGATAGTGGAATTATATTGATGTTGGGAGCCAGGGTTCTCACTGAGTAAGACATGTGAATGAGGAATTAATGCAGACAAGAAAAAAGCCTATGATGATGAATTAGAGGTATCAATGTGAACTCATGATTTCCTAAAAAGAAGTATATGTGTACGTAAATGTGTATGTGTGTATGTATACTGGCATACATGTATATAGCACATAACATGCATATATTTCCTAGTTCTGTCAGCCAAAAGGGCCAAGATGCAAAAATATTCTAGTAGATGAAAAGATCTTGGTCTCTGACATGACTCCCTTGTAAAAGTACCAGGACTCCTCAGAGAAGTGGCTGATTCCAGGGCGGGGGGAGTACAGGATGCACTTGGAGTATTTAGTTACGCCAAAAAGGATGGAGATGCTAAAAAGAAAAAAAAAAAATGATGAGGGTACGCTATAAGGATGTAGGAGCCCATTTGAAGGGACTCCCGGTGGCCAAATTTGGAATAATCCATGAACCTAGCTAGTTATGTATGCTAATAAATCATAAATCATTGAAAAAATAGGAATTCCTGTGTCCATAATAAAAAATAAGCAAAAAAGTGAACAGATAAAGAAAATGTGGTACATATATACCATGGAATACTATGCAGCCATAAAAAAGTAATGAGATCACATCCTTTGCAGCAACATGGATGGAGCTGGAGGTCATTATCCTAAGCAAACTAACACAGGAAGAGAAAACCAAATACCCTCTGATCTCACTTACAAGTATGAGCTAAAAAAACAAGAACACATGGACACAAAGAGGGGAACAGAAACCAGGGCGTTCTTGAGGGTGAACAATGGGAGGAGGGAGAGGATCCAAAAACTACCTCTCGAGTGCTATGCTTATTATCTTGGCGACAAAATAATTTGTACACAAAACCCCTGTGACAAGAAGTTTACCTATATAACAACCCTGCACATGTACCCCTGAACCTAAAATAAAAACTGAAAATGCTAACTAGTAAATGTGGAGAGAGCACTAGATTTGGCGGGGTGGGGGGAATCATCTTTTTGCAACCTTAATAGTAAAAAGATTGGGCCAGGCATGGTGGCTTATGCCTATAATACCAATACACTGGTAGGCCAAGGTGGGGGATCGCTTGAGCCCAGGAATTCAAGGCTCCAGTGGGCTATGATTGTGCCACTGCACTCCAGCCTGGGTGATAGAGTGAGACCCCATCTCTTACAAATAAAAAAAATTAAAAAATAAAAAACATATATATACATACACGGAGAAACAGAGACAGCGCGCATGCAAATGACAAAGCAGATGGAGTAAAAGGTTAACAAAAGGTATGTGGGTATTGTTTGTATTCTTATTCTTGCAACTTAAGTTTGAAATTATTTCCAAAAAGAAGTTTAACATTATTTTGGACACTCCCAGCATTGAAGCAGTCCACTTAGATTTCTCTATATGTAAAATGAAAGAGTTGAACTAGATGTGTCTGAAGACTCCATTCTCTTCTAAATTTATATTAGGAGTGTGATCAAAAAGTAAATTAGAGCTCCTTTAAGAAATTGTTCTGTCAGGCCAGGAGTGGTGGCTCACGCCTGTAATCCCAGTACTTTGGGAGGCCGAGGCTGGTGGATCACCTGAGGTCAGGAGTTCAAGACCAGCCTGACCAACAAGGTGAAACCCTGTCTCTACTAAAAATACAAAAATTAGCCGGGCGTGGTGGCAGACGCCTACACTCCCAGCTACTCGGGAGGCTGAGACGGAGAACTGCTTGAACCCGGGAGGCAGAGGTTGCAGTAAGCCGAGATCATGCCACTGCACTCCAGCCTGGGTAATGCAGCAAGACTCCATCTCAAAAAAAACACGAATTGTTGAAGAGGAAACAACATCCAAAAAGTACTTTTCTGATTCTTCTCATTAGGATACTACTAAACATCTAACAATGGAATTTCTATTTCTGCGAAATCTCATATATTCAGAATCAGGGAAAAAGAGCAGTATAATTTTTTTTTTTTTTGAGACAGATTCTTGCTCTTGTCACCCAGGCTGGAGTGCAGTGGCATGATCTTGGTTTACTGTAGCCTCTGCCTCCCAGGTTCAAGCAATTCTCCTGCCTCAGCCTACCAAGTAGCTGGGATTATAGTCACCAGCCATCACCTCCAGCTAATTTTTGTATTTTTAGAAGAGACGGGGTTTTGCCTTGTTGGCCAGGCTGGTCTCAAACTCCTGACCTCATGATCCGCCCACCTCGACCTCCCAAAGTGCTGGGATTATAGGCGTGAGCCATGGCGCCCGGCCAGTATAATTTTTTTATCCATAGTTATGGCTACTTGAATTTACTCCATACATACCCCATAATTCTCTACATTATTCTACTGTGGTTTACTCTTAGAAACAAGCTCCACATCAAGGGGGAGGTGGGATGATCTTTCCTTTATCTTACCACTAACACATTTCTTATCAAGGTGCCTGAAACATGTCATTAGTCTAAACAGAAATCCCATGGCTTTTCTAGGTTTAACTACAGGTTAATCAGAATATGCCTGGTCCATCTCAGCCTCATTTTCTCTTTTTTTCTTTTTTTGAGACAGAGTCTCACTCTGTCACCCAAGCTGGAGTGCAGTGGCACAATCTCGGCTCACTGCAAGCTCTGCCTCCCGGGTTCATGCCATTCTCCTGCCTCAGCCTCCCGAGTAGCTGGGACTACAGGCACCTGCCACCACGCCTGGCTAATTTTTTCTATTTTTTACTAGAGAAGGGATTTCACGGTGTTAGCCAGGATGGCCTCCATCTCCTCACCTCGTGATGTGCCTGCCTCGGCCTCCCAAAGTGCTGGAATTACAGGCGTGAGCCACTGCGCCCGGCCGCTTCATTTTCTTGTAAGACCCAGGGTCATATGTTTGTGTCATGTGTTCAATGGGTAATCAATATGTATTAACTGATTTTATTTTGATACTCATAATTCCCTTAGAATCAGAGTCAAAGGGCTTTATTGCCTAACTTCATTGTTTATTTTTCTTCCTTGATCAACTTCCACTCTAGTTTGCTATTAATAGTCACCTGAAGGCCAGGAGTGGTGGCTCACACCTGTAATCCCAGTACTTTGGGAGCCCGAGGTGGGCGGATCACCTGAGGTCGGGAGTTCAAGACCAGCCTGGCCAACATGGTGAAACCCTATCTCTACTAAAAATAAAAATAAAAAAAATTAGCTGTGTGTGGTGGCGCACACCTGTAGTCCTAGCTACTCGGGCGGCTGAGGCAGGAGAATCATTTAAAGCCGGGAGGCAGAAGTTGCAGTGAGCCAAGATCATGCCACTGTACCCCAGCCTGGGCAACAGAGGGAGAGTCCATCTCAAAAAAAAATAATAATAAGTCATCTGAGACTTGTTCCCACTGTACTTACTGCTAAAGGAACCCAAACGGTCCATTCTCTAATTGGCAACGAGTGCTGCTTTGGTCTTCCTCAGCACAGAGCTTCTTCAAGACTTCAGAACCAGCGAACACATACACCAAAGCTTGATGACTCCCTAGGAACAAACAAAAGTGGCACATGGATCAGAAAATCATTCAAAGGGACGAGATAAAGAAAAGATATGCAACATACTCAGCTCTGCCACATCTTAGCTTTGTAATGTTGAAAAATTATTCTACCTCTGAAAACCTGTTTCTTCCTCTGTAGTGGGTATAACAGTGCCTACCTTCCAAAGTTGTGAGAATTAAATGTCATAATCAAATATCATAATCCATATAAGTAATGTAGCATGGTACCTGGTCCTCTATAAATGCTACATATTTCTTTTTCTTTTTTATGAGGAAGGATCTGGGTCTGAGGGGCACGGAGGATGGGAGGGGCAAATGCTACACGTTTCTAATAAACAACTGTTGGCTTTCTCTACTCAGCATCATTTCTCTCCTTAGCTGCCACCTTTACTTGGGAAACTGACCCTCCCACATTTCATGTGGTACTGGTGGGGCTGCCAATCACAATACCCCATTCCCCACCCCTGACAAAAGCTAAAGCAACCAGGTCTCTTCTTCCAGAAATCTGGATCTTCAGTAAGACATGAAAGGACAGAAGGCAGTTGGAGTTTAGTTATTCACTAGAATTCATTCAAAGAATTCAGTCCATGTCCTCTGGCTGTTGAGATCACTAGCCCCAGGTGGCTCAACTGTTTAACTCTTCTCTCATTTCTCTATCTTTAATAAACTTTAATAAACTCAACTTTAATAATAAGACTGAACGAGTTTCTGCAACTGGAAACCAAAAAATCCTATCTATTACAACATACATTTGTTCCTTACTCTTTCAACAAGTACGTAACAGGGCCAGGCACAGTGGCTTATATCTGTAATCCCAGCACTCTGGGAGGCTGACATGGGAGGGTTACTGGGACCCAGGAGTTCAAGACCAGCCTGGGCAACATAGGGAGACCCCATCTCTTTTAAAAAAAAAAAAAAAAAAGTTAGCCAGGTACAGTGGCCCATGCCTATGGTCCCAGCTACTCAGGAGGATGAGGTGGAACGCTTGGGCCTGGGAGGTCGAGGATGCAGTGAGCCACCACTGCACTCCAGCTTGGAGGATAGACTAAGTCTCTTTTTCTTTTTTTTTTTGGAGACACAGTCTGGCTCTGTTGCCCAGGCTGGAGTACTCACTGCAACCTCTGCCTCCCAGGTTCAAGGGATTCTCATTCTCCATTTGGTTCTCATTTTTGATTCTCATGTCTTATGCCTCAGCCTCCTGAGTAGCTGGGATTACAAGCATGTGCCACCACCATACCTGGCTAATTGTTCTGTATTTTTAGGAGAGACAGGGTTTCGCCATGTTGGCCAGGCTGGTCTCAAACTCTTGGCCTGAAGTGATTTGCCCACCTTGGCCTCCAAAAGTGCTGGAGTGCTGGGATTACAAGTGTGAGCCACCATGCCTAGCCCAAAGTATCTTCTTTGAAGCAGAAATGAAATAATATTTTACACTAAGTCAAAAAATAATCCTTCTTCTGTACACTCACAGCTTTTTTTTGTTGTTTTTTTTTAAGACTAAGTCTTGTTCTCGTTGCCTAGGCTGGAGTGCAATGGCGCAATCTCAGCTCACTGCAACCTCCGCCTCCCGGGTTCAAGAGATTCTCCTGCCTCAGCCTCCCAATTAGCTGGGATTACAGGCGCAGGCCGCCAGTCCTGGCTAATTTTTGTATTTTTAGTAGAGACGGGGTTTCACCATGTTGGCCAGGCTGGTCTCGAACTCCTGACCTCAGGTGATCGGCCCACCTCAGCCGCCCGAAGTGCTGGGATTACAGGCATGAGCCACCGCGCCCGGCCCACTCACAGCTTTTTATCTGGCATTTTTCACATTCTACTTTGTGAGTATTACTTCTGAATGTATATTTTCCCCCACTTCTAAATTAAGTGAAAGCAGGCTGGGTGTGGTAGCTCATGTCTGTAACTCCAGCACTTTGGGAGACTGAGGCAGGTGAATCTCCTGAGGTCAGGAGTTTCAGATCAGCCTGGGCAACACAGTGAGAACCCCGTCTCTACCAAAAATACAAAAAAATTTGCTTGGCGTGGTGGCGGGCGCCTATAATCCCAGCTACTCGGGAGGCTGAGGCATGAGAGTTGCTTGAACCCAGCAGGTGGAGGTTGCAGTGAGCCGAGATTGTGCCACTGCACTCCAGCCTGGGTGACAGTGCAAAATCCTGTCTCAAAAATAAATAATAAATAAATAAGTGAAAGCAGAGACTATATCGGATACATATTTGTATGCTTTTAAAATGCCAAGCATACAGGAGGAATACAATAAACACACATTAGTGGACTAATGAATGTTAATTCTACAAAAGGTTAATTTATCTTTAGCTTTTCTGAAGTGGTTTTTTTCACCCTGGTAATTTTTAGCTTGGAGAATAATTCATCACTAAGTGTGGGCAACATTTCCGCTAACGCTGCCATCAAAGAACCTTCCCTTTTTGGGGTGGGGTAGGTCTGTCTCCCTTTGCTGTAGTCTCAGGAATAGTTCAGCTCTGAAGAAAAATGAGTCTAGCAAGGGTGTATTACAAACGCAGCAATCAAATAACAGCCAAATTTACTGAACTTTTTCCATTTGCTAGGTACCCGTGGGTACCACGGTGTGGGGATTCTTTGAATCCTCACTCCCACACTTCTGGGGCAAGCTGCTTTTTCAAAAGAAGGCAAGCTCTGAAAGAGTATGTTACTTGCGCAGTGTCTTATTAAGGGATAGCTGTGTCATTTCAAATACAGATGTCAAGGCTGGACGCAGTGGCTCACGCCTGTAATCCCAGCACTTTAGCAGGCCGAGGCGGGCAGATCACCTGAAGTCGGGAGTTCGAGATCAGCCTGACCAACATGTAGAAAACCTGTCTCTACTAAAAATACAAAATTAGCTGGGCGTGGCGGCGTATGCCTGTAATCCAGCTACTTGGGAGGCTGAGGCAAGAGAACTGCTTGAACCCGGGAGGTGGAGGTTGCGGTGGGCTGAGAACGCGCCGTTGCACTCTGGCCTGAGCAACAAGTGTGAAACTCCCTCTCAAAAAAAAACAAAAACAAAAACAGATGTCCAGTAAAGGATGCACAGTCAATAGGGACTGATCAACACTCAAAAAAGCACAGTAGGAGGCCGGGCGCAGTGGCTCACGCCTGTAATCCCAGCACTTCGGGAGTCCCAGGTGGGCAGATCACCTGAGGTCAGGAGTTCGAGATCAGCCTGGCCAACACAGCAAAACCCCATCTCTACTAAAAATACAAAAAATAGCCAGGTGTGGTGGCGGGCGCCTGTAATCCCAGGTACTCGGGAGGCTGAGGCAGGAGAATCGCTTGAACCTGGGAGGCAGAGGTTGCAGTCAGTTGAGATGGCGCCATTGCACTCCAGCCTGGGCGAAAGAGAGAAACTCCATCTCAAAAAATAAAAAAATAGTAGGGCCGGGCGCGGTGGCTCACGCCTGTAATCCCAGCACTTTGGGAGGCCGAAGTGGAAGGATCACTTGAGGTCAGGAGTTCGAGACCAGCCTGGCCAACATGGTGAAACCCCATCTCTACTAAAAATACAAATATTAGCTGGGAGTGGTGGCCCGCGCCTCAGGCACGAGAATCGTTTGAGCCTGGGAGGCAGAGATTGCAGTGAGCCGCGATCGTGCCACTGCACTGCAGTACAGCCTAGGAGAAAAAAAAAAAAAGGCAAAAAAGCACAATATTGCAGTCTGCAGAATCTTCTTTCTCCTCCTTTCACAAGAGACCACATTCTGACACCAACTTCCGTGGAAGCACTGGCGCTAGCTCCAAACTAACAATCGCCAAATTCAAATCGGTTACCGGGAGAAGGAAGTGAGGCACTTCGCCGGGCAGGAGTCCACGTTGGGAGGAGAAAAGGCGCAGGCTCCCGAGTTGTGGAGCCAACCTTCAAATCCTTACGGGGTGGGACCGGCCTGGGCCAGTCATTTATTTTACCTGCGCCTCAACTCTAAAAGGATACCGAAATACTTACTTTGGGGGGCCTGCTAGGAAATTCAAATGGGTAACTCTGGTCAGGGGCATCAGGCACAGTGGCCATTCTTGGTAGAGCGACGCGCTCCAGGGCTGAGAAGGAAATGGCGAGGCCGGGGCACTGGGGCACCGCCCAGACGCGGGGCGGGCCCCCGGGGTCAGGCCGGGTCCCGAACCGCCCTCCCCCACAGAGCGGCGAGGCCCGGCGCCGCCCGCCAGGCCGCCAGGCAGCCAGCCCGCCGCGTCAAGCCCGCCACCAGGGCCCGCAGCCCACGCCTCCTCCCCCGCCGCACCTCGTGGCCCCCCGCTTCCCCCTAGTCCCGCTAGAGGGGCTCGCGCCCCGCCACCCGCCCGCCCAGCGCTGCGTGGCGCCTCACCTCGCCGAGTCCCCCTAATCCGCGCCAAGGAGCCGCCGGTCGCACGCGCCTCCGGGCTTTGCGTGCGCGCCCCCGGGCGGCGTAGTGGCGAGCTCGCCGTGTGCCGCGCGCCCGCCGCCTCCGCCCCTCGGCCGTGGAGGGCCCCACCGGCTGCCGAGCGCCCGCCACCGCCCCCTTGGCCTTTTCCCGGTCCCTGCCCTGCGCCCGCTGCTGTCCCCGTGCCCGAGAACTGGGAGGATGGGGCTGAGCCGCTTGCCTGACTTTTGATCCGACCAGTAATCACTTTGCCCGTGTGGTGCATGGCCTGTTGCCTGAGGCTTCCCGGCGCGTGGGGCTGTTTGGTCCCCTCCGGAGTGCGGTGAGGCGGGCCGAGCCGGGACTGCCTGGGTTTGGGGATAACGTTCCCACCTCCACCCCTGTTGCAGCAAGGGAAATTGAGGCTGAGGGAACTGGGCCCAGGGACGGCGAGCCGTGGCTGCCTCTCCAGTCCGGGCCCCGAAGGGCTGCTCGTGGATGAACCAGACTGATTTTAAGGGGTGAAGAGGGTGCGTTTCAATCAGATGCTTCTGGAACGTCGAAATTGTCTTCTTTGGAAAGAACCATCCCCTCTTTGGGCTTCAGAGGCCCAAATTGAGGCGCAATGGTGAGAGGATGTGGTGGTCTACTCTGATGTCAATCTTGAGGGCTAGGTATGTCCTAACATCTCCTATTACTGCTGTTAATGATGATTCTAATAGCTGCCATTTGTCGAGTACTTATTGCATGCCAGACATTGCACAAAGCAGGTTACACACACGGTCTCATTTAAAACTTGTGAGGTAGGCACCTGTTGTTATCCCCATTTTCCAGGTGAAGAAATCTAGGCACTGACACATAAATAACTTGGGATCACACTGCTAGGAAGTACTGGGGAAGGGAATTCAAACCATGGTTTATCTGAACTATATAACTGTTAACATCTATTTAGAAGTCTGCCTTTGATAAATTTGCTCAACCGTTTTTTAGAATTCACTTACACTTTATGCCTGTGTGAACCCTTTCATTCTTTTTTGGTATATGCATAATACAAGTTCATTCTAAAAAAAAAAAAGCCCTGCCGGGCGCGGTGGCTCACGCCTGTAATTCCAGCACTTTGGCAGGCCGAGGCGGGCGGATCACAGGGTCTGGAGTTCTAGACCAGCCTGACCAACATGGTGAAATCGTGTCTCTACTAAAAATACAAAAAATTAAGCGGGCGTGGTGGCAGGCACCTGTAATCCCAGTACTTGGGAGGCTGAGGCAGTAGAATCGCTTGAACCCTGGGGGCAGAGGTTGCAATGAGCCAAGATCTTGCCATTCTACTCCAGCCTGGGCAACAAGAGCGAAACTCTGTCACACAAAAAAGAAAAGAAAAGAAAAGAAAAACCACCTCCCACCAGGTTAAATAAATAATTAACATTTTGGTATGTACCCTTCCAGACATTTTCCTATGCATCACATCAATAAATATATGATAGGATATTTTACATTTGATGTATCCTGAAGATTCATTAATTCAACAAATGTTTAGTGAGTAGGCTTGTTGTAGGTGCTGGGAATTCAGCAGTGAACAAAACAAAGTCTCTGCCTCATGGAGCTCATATTATAGTAGGGAAGACTGTCAATAAGCAATATACCCATTACTAAATAATAGATAATGCCCAGTAATGTGGCAAGTTTTATGGAAAAATAAATCAGGATAAAAGGATAAGAGTGATGTGGGGAATTCTCTTTTAGTTAGGGTAGATAAGGAAGGCCTTTTAGCTAAGGAGGCACATAAACAAATATCTGATCATTTAGTGAGAGAAGGAACTACATGGATTTCTAGAGGGAAACTATCCTAGAAGAGAAGCAGCAAGTGCAGTGGCCCTGAAATGGGGATTTGTTTGGCATGGAAAAAGGGCAAGACCAGTGTGGCTGGAGCACAGCAAATGAGAGAAATTAGATGGAAATCATAGGCAGATCATGTATCATCTGATAAGGTTTGGATTTTATTGGGAAGTGACAGAATATGACGAAGGGTTGAGACCAAAGGAGTAGCTTTGCTGTAAAAGGATCACTGTGGGCCGGGAGTGGTGGCTCACACCTGTAATCCCATCACTTTGGGAGGCCAAGGCAGGCGGATCACTTGAGGTTAGAAGTTTGAGACCAGCCTGTTCAACATGGTGAAACTTCATCTCTACTAAAAATACAAAAAAAATTAGCTGGGCATGGTGACGGGCGCCTGTAATTCCAGCTACTCGGGAGGCTGAGGTAGGAGAATCACTTGAACCCGGGAGGTGGAGGTTGCAGTGAGCCAAGATTGTGCCACTACACTCAAGCCTAGGCAACAGAGTGAAACTGCGTCTCAAAAAAAAAAAAAAAAAAAAGGATCACTGTGGCAGCTGTGTGGAGAATGGATGGTAGAAATATTAAAACTGTCCTTTGCCTGGTGAAGTGGTGTGTACCTGTAATCCCAGCTACTTGAGAGACTGAGGCAGGAGGATGTATTGAGCCCAAGTTTGAGACCAGCCTAGGCAACGTATCAAGACCCCCATCTCTGAAAAAATTTTAAATTGCTCTCTAAGGCATAAATTGTCCTTTTACACGGTAGTTGTTCAACAGATAGTTGATTAACATTAGTGTTTCACCTATAGCTGTACAGCTTTACAACCACTCTCAACTTCACATAGTGGAAGTGGGATCAGTCATTTAGGACATATCTGTGTCTTTCTTATTGAAACTCAAATTTTGAGACTAGCTAAGGTAAATATCCAGATCTGGATGTCATGATTGTCAATAATGAATATCAGTAATCAGTGTTGTAATACTGTAGAAAAATTAGTCCCACATAATACTGAGATCTAGTCGTTAAAAGCATAGCATTCAGGGGCCAGGCACAGTGGCTCATGCCTGTAATCCCAGCAGTTTGGGAGGCCAAGGCAGGTGGATCATTTGAGGCCAGTAGTTCAAGATCAGCCTGGGCAACATGGCGAAAACCCATCTCTGCTAAAAATACAACAATTAGCTGGGTGTGGTGGCGCATGCCTGTAATCCCAGCTTCTTGGGAGGCGCAAGAATTGCTTGAACCCTGGAGGTGGAGGTTGCAGTGAGCTGAAATCGCACCACTGCCCTCCAGCCTTTCAACAGAGCAAGAGTCTGTCTCAAAAACAAAAAACAAAAATCATAGCATTCAAGTACCTGGAAATTACCCTCTCCCTTCAGTTGATGTTAGGCTCTACTTAGACCAATTTAGTCAGTGTGCTTAAGAAAGATGTGGAGAGGGCAGGACACGGTGCCTCACCCCTGGGATCCTTGCATTTTGGGAAGCCAAGGTAGGCAGATTGCCTGAGTT
Source organism: Pongo pygmaeus (assembly GCF_028885625.2). Taxonomy (NCBI): domain Eukaryota; kingdom Metazoa; phylum Chordata; class Mammalia; order Primates; family Hominidae; genus Pongo; species Pongo pygmaeus. The sequence goes on from NC_072392.2 coordinate 53,874,222, forward strand.
CAGGAGTTCAAGGAGGCACGAGAACTGGGCAACATGGTGAAACTTCGTTTCTACAAAAATTGCAAAAATTAGCCAGGCGTAGTGGCGCATGCCTGTAGTCCCAGCTACTTAGGAGGCTGAGGTGAGAGGATCGCTTGAGCCCAGAGGGTTGAGGCTGCATTGACCCAGTATCACACCACTGCACTCCAGCCTAGGTGACAGAGTGAGACACCGTATCAAAAAAAAAAAAAAGATGTGGCGAAATTAAAATGCACAGTGAGAAGAAGGGTAACACTGATTACTGATTAAGGCAGCGCTCCTCTGGGTTTTTGTCTTAAGTGGATGTGGTAGTGGCATCACTTACACGACCAGCTGAAGGAAGAACAGATTTGGAGGAGAAATTGAAAGTTCTGTTTTGGATCTGTGTTTTGCGTTCTGACTGGAAATGACAAATACAAGTCTACAGCTCACTGGAGGCGTCAGAACTAAAACTGTATAACTGTATTAGAATTGTTTATTTGGCTGTGTGTCTTACCTAGACAGACCTTGAGAACAGACACTGTTGTCTTTATAACCTCAGTGCTCTGAAGTGTATCCTCAAATATTTGTGAAATGAGCAAGTAAAGGCAAAAGTAAAAATGAAGTCACTGGCTGGGTGCAGTGGCTCACGCCTGTAATCCCAGCACTTTGGGAGGCTGAGGCGGGCGGATCACGAGGTCAGGAGATCGAGACCATCCTGGCTAACACGGTGAAACCCCATCTCTACTAAAAATACAAAAAATTAGCCAGGTGTGGTGGCTGGCGCCTGTAGTCCCATCTACTCAGGAGGCTGAGGAAGAAGAATGGCGTGAACCCGGCAGGCAGAGCTTGCAGTGAGCCGAGATCCTGCCACTACACTCCAGCCTGGGCAACAGAGCGAAACTCTGTCTCAAAAAAAAAAAAGAATGAAGTCACTTAGGCAAAATGTGGAAGATATATACTCTATGCTTTCACTGAAAGTCCAAGCACCTGAATGTGACTTACAAGTGGGGTGACCATAATTTCTGATTTGCTGAGAATAGCCTGGTTTACATCTGTTGTCCCTACCTAAGTGTTAATATTGCCTGGTTTCACTCTCAGTAGTGCCTCCATTTGTACAATAAATTTATATTGTCATTCTTTTTAGAAGGCCGTTCCAGATCTAGCATCTTCCTATATCTTTATCATCACTGCCCCATCTTAGACTCCATTTGCCAGCCAGGCGGACATACCTTCATTTCTCATATGCACTCTTAACTTCAAGCTTTTTTTTGCCAAGGTACTGCCTACCTCACTTAGACATCACTTCCTTAGGAACACGTCTCCTGACCCCCCAATGGCTGAGTTAAGTCACCCTCTTACATGTTCCCAGTACACCTCGTATTTAACCTGTCATAGCAAAGATGACTAAGTGCCTTGTTCCCTCACTAAATATCTCTGTAAAGGAACCTGAAAAAACACCTTTTGTCCTCTTTAAGCCATAAATTTATATTAATAATATCCAAATTCATGTTGAACCAGTATTTTTGAAGATTGACCTTCAGGATAAACTAATAGCACAATCTTCATGCCCTTTCATTCATAACTAACTGAAAAGGTTGACTTTTGTACCAGGAACCCAACGAAGAAAACTTGTATCTTGTCAGGGTTGGTAACCTGGCTGCCATTGACTGAGACCAAAATATCCCAACAGTTTGTCCTCAGCTGCTAAGCTGCTGTGGTTAGAATCAAACGTAGAGTTTCTGGCCTGGTGCTGTGGCTCATGCCTGTAATCCCAACACTTTGACAGTCTTAGATGGGAAGATTGCTTGAGCTCAGGAGTTCGAGACTAAACTGGGTGACTTAGTGAGAGTTCAACTCTACAAAAAAATCAAAAAATTAGCTGGGCATGGTAGCACACGCCTGTGGTCCCAGCTACTTGGGAGGCTGAGGTGGGAGAATCACTTGAGCTCAGACAGTTGAGGCTGTAGTGACACATGATTGTGCCACTTTACTCCAGCCTGGGCAACAGAGTGAGACCTCGTCTGGAAAAAAAAAAATGGTAAAGAGACAACCTACAGAATGGGAGAAAATATTCACGACCCCTACATCAGATAAGTGGACAAGGGCCTGAAAAGACATTGCTCAAAAGAAGACATGCAAGTAGCATGGGAGGCCAAGGCAGGTGGATCACCTGAGGTCAGGAGTTCAAGACCAGCCGGGCCAACCCGGTGAAACCCTGTCTTTACTAAAAAAACACAGATTAGCTGGGCGTGGTGGCGGGCGCTTGTATTCCCAGCTACTTAGGAGGCTGAGGCAGGAGAATCATACCCAGGAGGCGGAGGTTGCAGTGAGCCAAGATCGCACCATTGCACTCCAGCCTGGGCAACAGCGAGACTCTGTCTCAAAAAAAAAAGAAAAAGACATGCAAATAGCTAACTGGTATGTGAAAAAAATGTTCAACATCACTAATCATCAGAGAAATGTGAATTAAAACCACCATGAGATATCACCTCACACCTGTCAGAATGATTATTATGAAAAAGCGAGATAAGAATTGGCAAGGATGTGGAGAAAAAACCCTGTACACTGTCAGTGGGAATGTAAATTAGTACAGCCATTTTGGAAAATAGTATGGAGGTTCCTTAAAAATTTTTAAATGGAACTACCATATGATCCAATAATCCACTTCTGGGTATATATCCAAAGGAAATGAAATCCGCATGTCAAGGTATCTGTACTCTCATATCCATTGCAGCATTATTCACCATAGCCAAGACATGGAAACAGCCTACATGTACACCAATGGATGAATGAATAAAGAAAATGTGAGAGAGATATATGTATGTATACACACACACACACACACACACACACACACACACACACACACACACACACACACACACACACACAAAATAGAATACTGTTCTGCCTTAAAAAATAAGGAAATCCTGTCATTTGCAGCAACATAGATGGACCTGGAGGACATTATGCTAAGTGAAATAAGCCAGGCACAGAAAGACAAATACTGCTTAATCTCACTTATGTGTGGCATCTAAAAAAGTCAAGCTTGTAGAAGTAGCAGAATGGTGGTTACCAGGGGATGAGAGAGAAAGAATTGGAAGATTTTGGCCAAATGATACAAAATTTCAGTTAGACAGCAGGAATAAGTGCAGGAGATCTATTATACTACATGATGATTATAGTTAAAAATATATACTTGAGGCCAGGCACTGTGGCTCACACCTGAAATCCCAGGACTTTGGGAGGCTGAGGTGGGTGGGTCATCTGAGGTCAGGAGTTTGAGACCAGCCTGGCCCACATGGTGAAACCCCATCTCTACTAAAAATACAAAAATTAGCCAGGCGTTGTGGTGCATGCCTGTAATCCCAACTACTCAGGAGGCTGAGGCATGAGAATCACTTGAACCCGGGAGGCAGAGGTTGCAGTGAGCCAAGATTGCATCACTGTACTCCAGCCTGGGCAACAGAGCAAGACCCTGTCTCAAAAACAAAAACAAAAACAAACAAACAAAAATATATATGCTTGAAAATTGCTAAGAGAGTAGATTTTAGTTGTTCTTACCACACAAAAAAATAAGTATTTGCGGTAATGGGTATATATTTGCAGTAATGGATTTGTTAGTTAGCTTGATTTAGCCATTCCACAATGAGTACATCTATCAACACATGTTGTACATCATGAATATACACAATTTTTATTTGCCAAAAAACGTTTAAATATGCCATAAGTAAATTAAATAAAATATATTTCTTAGAATATTATTTATAAAAATAAAGCAAAAAACCAGATCTGTCCAAATATAACTAATAAACTGACTCTCATTATTTAACACTCAAGAGTTGGCTGGTATCAGGATTTTCATAATGCCATGGCCATTAAACAGTTTTCGTGAATCCAGGCCTTCATTACCCATCTCTTCTGCTTCTTCCTCACCTTACTGACTTCTTTCTCATGTACACAGAGTGCGGAATATCTGTCTCATGAGTCACCAGCCTTTGGGCAGAACCCAAAACATTAGGTGAACTAGAAATATATCGTTGCTAAGTGGCTCGGTTTATTAGACAATTTTAAAATGCCTACTAGGCTGCCTAGCTGCATACTTTTCTGCCTAATGTACAGGACCTCCACCTTGTGACTGCCAAAACAGGCTCCTAAATTATTTTGCATCATTTGGTGACAGGCAGTGTATACTCTTGTGCAACCAACAGGTGCCCAATAAATGTTTGGAATATGCAAGGAACTTGGCATCGTTTAATATAATTGAAAAAGCAAGCATGGACTTTGAAACTTTCCTGAATTTGAATTCTGTCTCCACTCCTTATCACCTTTAAGAATTTAGGGCCTGGTGCGGTGGCTCACGCCTATAATCCCAGCACTTTGGGAGGCCAAGGCGGGCGGATCACTTGAGATCAGGAGTTCGAGACCAGCCTAGCCAACATGGTGAAACCCCATCTCTACTAAAAATATAAAAAATTAGCCGGGCATGGTGGTGCATGCTTATAATCCCAACTATTTGGGAGGCTGAGGCAGGAGAATCGCTTGAACCCAGGAGGCAGAGGTTGCCGTGAGCCGAGATCCCACCATTGCACTCCAGCCTGGGCAACAAGAGTGAAACTCCATCTAAAAAAAAAAAAGAATTTAGGGAAGTTATTATCTTCCTGCATCTCTTTTCTCCTCCTATGTAAAATGAAAATAATAATGTCTAATTCATAAGCGTTTCATAAGGATATGATGAAAGCCCGATGCAGCAGCTCACACCTGTAATCCCAGCACTTTGAGAGGCTGATGTGGGTGGGTCACTTGAAGTCAGTAGTTCGAGACTAGCCTGGCCAACATGGTGAAACTGTGGCTCTACTAAAAATACAAAAACTAGCTGGGCATGGTGGCATGCACCTGTAATCCCAGCTACCTGGGAGGCTGAGGCATGAGAATCACTTGAATCCAGGAGGCAGAGGTTGCAGTGAGGCATGGTCACTCTGTTCCCCACTCTAGCCTGGGGGACAGAGGGAGACTCAGTCTAAAAAAAAAAAAGGGGGGGGTGGGATGATATATGTATGTTTACTACTACCTTGTTCATGGTGGGAGTCAAATATAATTTTATTTATAGAAGTGCTCCACAGGATGATCCTGGGGCTTATTTAGAAGTTGTTCTACGTAGGTTAACTAGTGCTCAGCATAGAATTTTTCATTGTTTAAATCAAAAACTGTTATCTACTGGAAACCTGTAGGTTTCAAGAACAACAGCCAATTAAACAGAATTTTTTTTACTGGCAGTTTCTTCTGCATTTTCCTCACTATAGAATACTAAGGAAAGTGTATGTTATCTCACAGGTCGCAGGACAAATGTGTAGTTGCAATATAGGATGGAGGATCCAGCCTTGCCTCAAATGGAGAGCAAACTCAGGAGCTATGTCTCATTTAATTAATGCAAATAGTGAACAAACTTATGCTTTATTAGCAATTAACTATAAGACTTCCTTAGAGTACAGAGTAAGTACTTTTATTGTAATCAATACTTAACAACAAGGTTAATCTGATGCATATTTAATAATACATGTAATTGTTATGGTGTTGCATGATAATTAGGCCCTACACGTTAAATTGTTTACATAAATGACTGTAATTGGTTATTTTTACACAGCCAAACACATAAAGCGTTTGCCTGTTTATTTTATTAATTTTCTGGATTCTATAATCATGCCAAAGACAAGCGTTTATCTGAAATCCTTTGCTACTTAATCATGCACTGACAAACACACTATTCAAAATGACACAGCAGGGTTTCCCTTGGTACTGAAAATAGCTACTATTCAAGGCTTTCTGTATATATTCTGTCATTTAATCCCTAAGAAACCCTCTAAGGGAGGTGGTATTACTCCCATTTTACTGATGCAGAAGCTGATACTTAAGAGAATGTAAGTAGGCAGCATAGTGGAGATTCAGACTACTACCACAATCCCTGACACTACTTTATACCGTCTCAGAAGGTAATGGATCACAGCAGAGATACGTAAAGTTAGTTTAGGAGACAGAGTGGCTCTGAAAAATACAGAATATATATAGCATATCCAAAGGGAGAATGAATCAACCTGAAAAAGAGAGAGGTTAGTCAGTAATGGAACAGTAATGGGAGGGCTGAGGCTGACTTAGTGCCCATTCAAGGAAGAGAGCCTTGGCCAGTGCATTTCAGGCATTATTACCCCATTATAGTCCACTATATTATAGAGATACTTATCAGACTAATGCCATCTAATATTTAAATTTTAAAACTAACCCCTGTTATTCTAATTTCTTTTCTTTTTTTGAGATGGAGTCTCCCTCTTGTTGCCCGGGCTGGGTGCAGTGGTGCCGTCCCGGCTCACTGCAACCTCTGCCTCCCGGGTTCAAGCAATTCTCCTGCCTCAGTCCCCTAAGTAGCTGGGATTACAGGCATGCGCCAGCACACCCGGCTAATTTTTGTATTTTTAGGAGAGACAGGGTTTCACCATGTTGGTCAGGCTGGTCTCTAACTCCTGACCTCAGATGATCCACCTACCTCAGCCTCCCAAAGAGCTGGGATTACAGGCATGAGCCAACACCCTCGGCCTTCTTTTTTCTTTTTTTTTTTTTTTTGAGATGGAGTCTCACTCCGTCGCCCAGGCTGGATTGCAGCGGCGCGATCTCGGCTCACTGCAAGCTCCGCCTCCTGGGTTCACGCCATTCTCCTGCCTCAGCCTCTCCAGTAGCTGGGACTACAGGCACCTGCCACCATGCCCGGCTAATTTTTTGTATTTTTAGTAGAGACAGGGTTTCACCGTGTTAGCCAGGATGGTCTTGATCTCCTGGGTCTCGTGATGCACCCGCCTCGGCCTCCCAAAGTGCTGGGATTATAGGCGTGAGCCACCGCCCCCGGCCTTCTTTTTTTTTTCTTTTTTTTTTTTGAGATGCAGTTTCGCTCTTGTTGCCCAGGCTGGAGTGCAGTGGCGCAATCTCAACTCACCACAACTTCCGCCTCCCGGGTTCAAGCGATTCTCCTGCCTCAGCCTCCCGAGTACCTGGGATTACAGGCATCTGCCACCACGTCGGGCTAATTTTTATTTTTAGTAGAGGCGGGTTTCTCCATGTTGGCCAGTCTGGTCTTGAACTCCTGACTTCAGGTGATCTGCCCGCCTCAGCCTCCCAAAGTGCTGGGATTACAGGCGTGAGCCGCCGTGCCTGGCCTCTAATTTCTTAAAAAGTAATTATTGTAAGGCCGGGCGGGGCAGCTCACGCCTGTAATCCCAGCACTTTGGGAGGCCGAGGCGGGCGGATCATCAGGTCAGGAATTCAAGACCAGCCTTACCAACATGGTGAAACCCTGTCTCTACTAAAAATACAAAAATTAGCCAGGCGTGGTGGCGCGTGCCTGTAATCCCAGCTACTCGGGAGGCTGAGGCAGAAGAATCGCTTGAACCTAGGAGGCGGAGCTTGCAGTGAGCCGAGATGGCGCCGTTGGACTCCAGCCTGGGTGACACAGCGAGACTCCTTCTCAACAACAACAACAACAACAACAACAAATTATTGTAGGCTGGATGCAGTGGCTCACGCCTGTAATCCCAGCACTTTGGGAGGCCGAGGTGGGTGGATCACCCGTGGTCGGGAATTCGAGACCAGCCTGGCCAACATGGTGAAACCCTGTCTCTATTAAAAATACAAAAATCAGCCAGGTGTGGTGCTGCACGCCTGTAATCCCAGCTACTAGGGAGGCTGAGGCAGGAGAATAGCTTGAACCTGGAGGTAGAGGTTGTAGTGAGCTGAGATCGTGCCATAGCACTGCAGCCTGGGCCACAGAGTGAGACTCCATCTCAAAAAATAATAATAATAATAATAGTAATTATTGTAGGGATTAAACTAATGTTTTTCAAGTTTTTTTAGTCATTATTACCAGCCCTAAAGAACCTTTTTAGACATATACCTCTCCCCCACAAAGTTTTAATGCCATAAACTATATATATGTTTATGTACTATATATATATACTTTGTACATAAAAAGATTAAATTTTTTTGCCCCTTAGAATAAGACTTTTTTTCTCCCCCTTTTTGAATGCATGGGTTACACAATGATGCATGAATGATTCGGCTTCCCTCATAGAACTACCTTCAGATTCAGAACATGCGTTATGCAAAGGATAGTATTTCTGTACATATGACAATTATATTTCTCATTGTAAGTTAATAATTTCTGTACATATGACATAATTCTCATAAACTAATAAACTAATTGACAATTTTACCTTTGAGCTTGCTTAGTGTGATTCTGCTCCTTAATAAGGGGGTTATTCTCTATGTGTGGAAAATTTGAGTTTCTAAGCCTGTAAAATAGCATGAGAGGCCTTTTGATAGCCTGCTAGCTTTCACCAAGGCTTTTTGCTTGAAACTTCTAGAGCATTCTTAGTTGTTCATTCCTTCATTTAGTAAGTATTGAGTCCTACTATAGGCCAAGGACTGTGCCAGGTACTAGGGATTCAAAGACTAATAAAATGGTGTTCCCTCCAGAAGCAGCTCACTGTCCAGTTGGGGAGACAGATATGCACACAAACATTACGATACAAAGTTATACGTGCTGTAACAGAGATATGCTAGAGATACTAAGAGCTCCAAGAAGAGATTAGTTTATTTTAGGGAGAATTAAGTGGTAGAACTCTATGAAGTGATGAGTTAAATCTTGGAGAAGAATGAGGAGGAAATTCCAAGTGGAAAGAACAAATTATATAAGGCCCAGAAATATGAAATAACATGGCCAGTTTGGTCTTTGTGACTGGAGTGCAGGGAGTAAGATACAGGAAGGCCCCTCCTAAAGTAGAGTAACTTGCACAGGTAGAGATTAGACTATAGAGGGCTTTATACTTTATTTATAAGGCTATGGGGAACCAGTGAAGCATTTTGAATTGCGGAGCAATGCTATCACTAATCTGGGCTTTATCTTTCCAACCAGTGGTGTGGATTGAGAAGTGGCAAGATACAAAGCCTGGAGTTATAGCAGTCCAAGTAAGAGATAGTGAGGGCCTGAACATCATTGGAATGGGAAGGAGGAAGAAGAAATTGATTAAAGGTATTTAAGAAATAATTAATTAGGGGGAGAAGAGAGAAGAAGGTGGTAGGATTAGAGATGGTCCTCAGGTGTCCAGCTGATGTGGATACTGATGCTACTCACCCAGAGAGAGACAGCAGAGGGCCAAGCACAGACATGAAGGGAAAAGGAGAGATTTTGTTCTGGATATGTTGAGTTTCAGGTGCCTGTACAATATACAGGCACTGTTCAATAGATGGATTCAAAAGCCAAGGGAGGTCGGGTGCTGTGGCTCACACCTGTAATCCCAGCGCTTTAGGAGGCCGAGGCAGGTGGATCACTTGAGGTCAGGAGTTCGAGACCAGCTTAGCCAACATGGTGAAACCCCGTCTCTACTAAAAATACAAAAATTAGCCAGGCATTGTGGCGAGAACCTGTAATCCCAGCTACTCAGGAGGCTGAGGCAGGACAATCGCTTGAACCTGGGAGGCGGAGGTTGCAGTGACCCGAGATGGCGCCACTGCACTCCAGCCTGGGCGACAGAGGGAGTCTCCGTCTAAAAAAACAGAAAAAAGCCAAGGAGGACATTCAGGTCAGAGTTAAATAGATGAGGGAGTGAGCAAGAGATTGATGGCAAATTGGAAGCCACAGGAGAAGACAAGATTGCTTGAACTCATTGAATGGAAAAACACAAAAGAAGGAAGAGTGAAGAATAGAAACTTGGATGACAACAGGTAAGACAGAGAGGAGCCCATTAATCCAGAAAGGGAGAAGTAGATTTAAGGGAAAGAAGTAGCAGTAAAGATGGAGGTGGAATGTAGTCAGCAGAGCATTATTAAGACCATTTAGGCCCTAAAAAAAGGAAATATTATGGTGCTTGCCATGTAATTTTAATTTCAAGTGGATTAAATATTTAAAGAAAAAAAAAAGACCAGGTGCGGTGGCTCACGGCTGTAATCCCAGCACTTTGGGAGGCCGAGGCTGGTAGATCATCTGAGATCAGGAGTTTGAGACCAGCCTGACCAATATAGTGAAACCCCGTCTCTACTAAAAATACAAGAATTAGCTGGGTGTGGTGGCGTGCACCTGTAGTCCCAGCTACTCGGGAGACTGAGACAGGGGAATTGCTTGAACCCGGGTGGCAGAGGTTGCAGTGAGCCGAGATCGCGCCACTGCACTCCAGCCTGGGCGACAGAGGAAGACTCTGTCTCAAAAAGAAAAAGAAAAGAACTATAAAACTATTAGAAGAGAATATGAGAGAATTCCTACATAATTTTGACATGGGGAAGCAAAAATCTTCCTAACTATGGCTCAAAATACAGAAGGCATAGAAACAGAGGTTAATAATTTGACTATACAAAACTCAAAATTTCTGTACAGCAAAAAAAAAAAAATACTATGTCAAAACATAAATTGGGCCGGGTGCGGTAGTTCACATCTGTAATCCCAGAACTTTGGGAGGCCAAGGTGGGCGAGTCATCTGAGGTCAGGAGTTCGAGACCAGCCTGCCTAACATGGTGAAAACCTGTCTCTATTAAAAATACAAAAATCAGCCAGGCGTGGTGGTGCATGCCTGTAATCCCAGCTACTAGGGAGGCTGAGGCAGGAGAATTGCTTGAACCCAGGAGGCGTAGGTTGCAGTAAGCCAAGATTGTGCCACTGCACTTCAGCCTGGGTCACAGCAAGACTCCATCTCCAAAAAAAAAAAAACCAAACAAAAACAAAAACCACATAAATGGAAAAATGTTTGCTACTCATATCACAAATGGCTAATCATCAAATATAAAGAGCTCCTAGAGCAGTGAGCCATGATCATGCCACTGCGCTCTAGCCTGCACAACAGAGTGAGACCCCCATCTCACACACACACACACACACACACACACACACAAAAGCAGCTCCTAGAGTGAGACCCCATCTCAGGCACACACACACACAAAAGCAGCTCCTAGAGTGAGACCCCATCTCTCTCTCTCACACACACACACACACACACGCAGAAGCAGCTCCTAGAAATAGATAAGAAAGAGATCAGCCACTCAATAGAAACATCAATGAAAGACATAAATAGAGGTTATGTGATGTGTAGTGGTTAAGAGTATGGAGATTTCGAAGTTACCTACCTATGTCGGAATCCTAGTTATGTCACTTGCTAGCTCTATGACCTCGGGCAAGTTTCTGATCCTCAACTTCCTCTTCTATAAAATGCAGGTAGTAATTGTAACTACCTCAAAGGAGTAAGTGAGAAAAAGATCAGTAGTATTTAATAGTAATCTGGTGACTCACGGTAAAAGAAGAAAGGGCACCTAGAAAATGGCTTCTAAATTTCTGGTATCTGGAACCTTGAAACAAAGAGATTCTGGGAAAAGGACCAACCCAATCCCCCTCTGTCTGTTTTTTCATTAAGGGCGCGTATTTACTAAGTCGCTACAAAAGTGTGAGACATAGCCCTGGGCCTAGGAATACAGTGTAAGATTCATTGTCTCTCTATAAGAGAACCAGGCATCAATGAAATACTGCGGAAACACATAATTACCAACAGATGAATACCACGAAGGAAATTTACACTATAAAACAGTATAGAGGAATCTGATGGAGTTTAGAAGGTCAGACTGAGGAGGTGACTATTGAGCCAATATCTGAAGGAAGAGTGGAAAGTTAAACAGGCTAATAGTAGTGAAGAAGGGGAAAGGGGATGAGAGAGTAGAAACAATATTCCAGGCAGACAGAGCAGCATAGGACTTGAGGCAGGAAAGGAGCTAGTCCATTGCCACTGAAGCTAGAGAAGGGGAAGAGTGGGGCAGAGGAGACTGGAGAGAGGCAGATTATCTAGGGCCTTGGCAGTCGTCTTGAGGGTTTTGTACTTTATCCTGATAGCAGTGGGAATTCACTGAAAGTTTTTTAGCAAAAGAGTAACAAGATCAAATCTGTATTTTGAAAAACTGGTTACAATGTGGAAAATTGTATGCAGATTAAACTGAGGCAAGAGAGTGTATGGGGAGACAGATTCTGAGGATATGGTAGTTCAGGCCAATGATATGCTCCCTAAACCCACTTGTTTTCCTAACATTACTTTAGTAGAAAGCAAAGACGTTAATTCTTACGTAGTAAATGTGCATCAAATATTAGCTATTATTATTATCTATAGCTAGAGATAAAAGGCTTAAAATTAATCTACCAGGAAGAATGAGTTCATTGGAGTGAAAGGATTTCATTGAAAGCATGGATATGCGAATCAAATTCTTTTCTTTCTAGAACAGAGGGAGGGAGTTAGAGGAGTTAAAAAGTGATACCGCAGGCTGGCCGCGGTGGCTCATGCCTGTAATCTCAGAACTTTGGGAGGCCGAGGCAGGCGAATCACAAGGTAAGGAGTTCGAGACCAGCCTGGCCAACATGGTGAAACCCCGTCTCTACTAAAAATACAAAAAATTATCTGGGCATGGTGGTGGGCACCTGTAATCCCAGCTACTCAGGAGGCTGAGACAGGAGAATCACTTGAACCCGGGAGGCGGAGGTTGCAGTGAGCCGAGATTGTGCCACTGCACTCCAGCCTGGGCAACAGTGCGAGACTCTGTCTCAAAAAAAAAAAAAAAAAAAAAGTCCGGGCATGGTGGCTCACGCCTGTAATCCCAGCACTTTTGGAGGCCGAGGTGGGCGGATCACCTCAGGTCAGGAGTTCGAGACAGCCTGACCAATATGGAGAAACCACATCTCTACTAAAAATACAAAATTAGCAGGGCATGGTGGCGCATGTCTGTAATCCCAGCTACTTGGGAGGCTGAGACAGGAGAATCACTTGAACCCAGAAGGCGGAGGTTGCAGTGAGCTGAGATTGCACCATTGCATTCCAGCCTGGGCAACAAGAGCGAAACTTCATCTCAAAAAAAAAAAAAGTGATAACACAGCAGCTAGAAGAGGAGGCCAGACTTTTTTTTTTTTTTTTTTTTGAGACAGAGTCTCGTTCTGTCACCCAGGCTGGAGTGCAGTGGTGCGACCTCGGCTCACTGCAACCTCCGCCTCCCTGGTTCAAGTGATTCTCCTGCCTCAGGCTCCTGAGTGGCTGGGAGTACAGGCACGCGCCACCACGCCCAGCTAATTTTTTGTATTTTTAGTAGAGATGGGGTTTCACAGTGTTAGCCAGGATGGTCTCGATCTCTTGACCTTGTGATCCACCTGCCTCAGCCTCCCAAAGTGCTGGGATTACAGACGTGAGCCACAGCGCCCAGCCCCTATTTTACATTTTTTTATTTGTGCCCACTGCCTTTTTTCAGAGGATGTAGTTAGCAATTGTAGCCACTGGATGGTGCAAATTCACAAGAGTCCAGTGAAATTTCCTCAATTACGGTCCAAGGTGCACCTGTTGCTACACTGCACCAAGTGAAGGAGGGTGGGGTAAAGGAAAGACTTTTTGGATCTGAAATTTCAGTGTAAACATGGATCGAAGTTCACTAGAAGTTCAGATTGAGGGAAATTTTTAGAATTTGATCACTGACAAGTCAGGTCATTGAATAAGGAAAGACAAAAGAAAAGTGTTGTAATAATGAAGAGGAAGAGAAAAAGGAACAGATAATGAAATGTGAGGGAAAATAAGTCTAAAGAGATGAATTCAAGTGTTAGCAACAATTATAGTATGACCCTTTACTGGTTTGCATCTCCCTGGTAACTGATAGCAACTTTGATGTAAAAATAAAGCTTACTTCATTCTCTTCTAGAAAGTCAGCTATGCTACCCTTAGCTTATCCATTTGGTGGTGTGACATTATCAACAAATATTTTTAGTATCTGCTATGAACATGGTGCTTTGTTGATACAAAGTAATATAGAGATATACAAATTAACACAGATACTGGGCTTCAAGCAGAAGAACCAGTAAGTACATATAAGAAGATAAGTAATTGACTGGATTAAGAAAATGTGGCACATATACACTATGGAATACTATGCAGCCATAAGAAAGGATGAGTTCATGTCCTTTGTAGGGACATGGATGAAGCTGGAAACCATCATTCTGAGCAAATATTGCAAGGACAGAAAACCAAACATCGCATGTTCTCACTCATAGGTGGAAATTGAGCAATGAGAACACTTGGACACAGGGCTGGGAACATCACACACTAGCGCCTGTCGTGGGGTGGGGGGGTGGGGGAGGGATAGCATTAGGAGAAATACCTAATGTAAATGACGAGTTAATGGGTGCAGCAAACCAACATGGCACATGTATACATATGTAACAAACCTGGACATTGTGCACGTGTACCCTAGAATTTAAAGTATAATAATAATAAAGAAGATAAGTAATTCAAGGCAACCTGAGGGCCATTGTGTCAACTCAGAAAATGGAATACTTTTTGAGAGTGGGAGTGGAGTATCAGTGGGATGGGGAGGAAGGGATCATAGGACTCTCAACCTGTCCAGGGCAAACAAAAAATAAAAAGATTTCTTCTGGCCTTTAGTCATAAGTACATGCAGCAACTCTTTCTTGGAAAATGGCTAGTTATAGACATAGACATAGGAAAAGTGCTCTAGGTCAGAATCTGCTGGGCAGTGATTAGAAAGCATCCAAAATATTAATAGGAGGGGGTAGGAGATATGAGGAAATAATGGTTAAAGCCAGTACCACTCCTGAAACCACCATTGCACTAGCCTGGGAGTACAGAAAAGGAAGGATGTTAATGGCTTGTTCAGGCCTTTCAGAGATCCAAAGTCCCAGGTCACTTTGATTTTTGAGATTATGGGTTTATCTAAAAAATGAAGAAATGGCAAAACAGAGATACAAAATATGTTTTATATTTTATTTATATTTATCTTTTTTTTTTTTTTGAGATGGAATCTCACTCTATCACCCAGACTGGAGTGCAGTGTCACCATCTCAGCTCACTGCAACCTCTGCCTCCTGGGTTCAAGCGATTCTCCTGCCTCAGCCTCTCGAGTAGCTGGGATTACAGGCATGTGCCACCACACCCAGCTAATTTTTGTATTTTTAGTAGAGACGGGGTTTCACCATCTTGGCCAGGCTGGCCTCGAACTCCTGACCCCAGATGATCCACCCGACTCGGCCCTCCAAAGTGCTGGGATTACAGGCGTGAGCTACCGCACCTGGCTGTTGTATATTTTAAGTGTTTCTGTTTAACAAAGTAATGCTTTTAATACACACGCAAATATGGCTGTTTACTTAATGTCATTCAGCAATAACTTAAAAAGTTTAAATTGGAGGTTTTTGTGAATGTACCTTCTTTGCCCTAAGCAACTACCTATCTTAATTTTTGGGCCTATCAAAAAGTATTGGGGTGACATCAACCCTTTAAAAAGGTGGAACAGGCTGGGCACGGTGGCTCACGCCTGTAATCCCAGCACTTTGGGAGGCCAAGGTGGGCAGATCACCTGAGGTCGGGAGTTTGAGACCAGCCTGACTAACATGGTGAAACCTCGTCTCTACTAAAAATACAAAAATTAGCCGAGCATGGTGGTGCATGCCTGTAATCCCAGCTACTTGGGAGGCTGAGGCAGGAGAATTGGCTTGAACCCGGGAGGCGGAGGTTGCGGTGAGCCGAGATCACGCCATTGCACTCCAGCCTGGGCAACAAGAGCGAAACCCCATCTCAAAAAATTAAAATTTAAAAAAAGATGGAACAGCTTCTAGTCACCTCTAAAACTTGAAAATAAACACAACTTCTTGAAATGTAGTAGTAATATATTAGCCAAGAAGAAGAGACAGTTTTTTTTTTTTTTTTTTTTTTTGAGATGGAGTCTTGCTTTGTCACCCAGGCTAGAGTGCAGTGACATGATCTCAGCTCACCACAACCTCAGCCTCCTGGGTTCAAGCAATTCTTCTGCCTTAGCCTCCCGAGTAGCTGGGATTACAGGCACCTGCCACCACGCCCAACTAATTTTTTGTATTTTTAGTAAAGATGGTGTTTCACCAGGTTGACCAGGCTGGTCTCAAACTCCTGACTCAAGTGATCCACCTGCCTTGGCCTCTCAAAGTACAAGGATTACAGGCATGAGCCACTGTGCCCAGCCAAAGAGACAGATTTAAAGTGGTGTGAAGAATATGAAGTTGTGTATGTGTCTTTTTATTATATGTGTATATATATTTATAATGTCCATAAAGAGATATATTAACCACTGATTACATATTAACCAGTGTTAATGATTATCTCTGGCAAGAGAGATTAGGTATTACTTTTATTCTTTATACTTTTGGTTATTTTCTAAAAGCTTTTATAATGAGAATGTACTTTATTTATTTTATTATATATTTTATATATATACATATTTTTTGAGACAGAGTCTCGCTGTGTCGCCCAGGGTGGAGTGCAGTGGCACGATCTCGGCTCACTGCAAGCTCCGCCTCCCGGGTTCACGCCATTCTCCTGCCTCAGCCTCCCGAGTAGCTGGGACTACAGATGCCTGCCACCACACCCGGCTAATTTTTTTTTTTTTTTTTTTTAGTAGAGACGGGGTTTCGCCTTGTTAGCCAGGATGGTCTCCATCTCCTGACCTCGTGGTCCGCCTGCCTCGGCCTCCCAAAGTGCTGGGATTACAGGTGTGAGCCACTGCGCCCGGCCGAGAATGCACTTTAATAATTATAAAAACAAAGTGTGGTAGCTTAATAAGAAAGAACTTGCAATAGAAACAGCAAATAAGGCTAGGCGCGGTGGCTCATGCCTGGACTTTTTACCCCAGCACTTTGTGAGGCCGACGCGGGTGGATCACTTGAGGTCAGGAGTTGGAGAACAGCCTGACCAATATGGTGAAACCCCATCTCTACTAAAAATACAAAAATTAGCTGGGTGTGGTGGCGCATGCCTGTAATCCCAGCTACTGGGGAGGCTGAGACACGAGAATAGTTTGAACCCGGGAAGCAGAGGTTGCAGTGAGCTGAGATTGTGCCATTGCACTCCAGCCTGGGCAACAGAGCGAAACTCCATCTCAAAAAAAAGAAAAAGAAAAGAAACAGCGAATAATTCCACAGGAATAATTGGCACTTCCACAGAAACAGTGTTTTATCAAGTTTTGTATAACTTGGTCTATAATGGTGACACTAGAAATGGTGCCCAGCTCTGAAGTGATCTGCAGATCCACATCCCAAAGCCCACACAGGAGTTCTCCTTTCTCCTCTGCCATCTCTCCCATCTCTGTTTTTACAGATCTTCACTGGTAAGAGAATAGAGGACTTGAAGTTATTAATGGATTAGGGAGTCAGAAAATCCTCAGAGGGGTCTATGCTTTGTCAGGGGAAACAAATTGTCCCCAAAGCAAAATAATTTTGATTCTGTCTGTGAATTTCTATAAAGTCAGTACAAATGTTACCCAAATTATACTCTTTTTTTTTCTTTGAGACAGTCTCGCTCTGTCACCCAGGCTGGAGTGCAATGGTTCAATCTCAGGTTCAAGCAATTCTTGTGCCTCAGCCTCTGGAGTAGCTGAGATTACAGGTGCACACCAGCATGCCTGCCTAATTTTTGTATTTTTAGTAGAGATGGGTTTCACCATGTTGTCCAGGCTGGTCTCAAACTCCTGGCCTCAAGCCATCTGCCCACCTCAGCCTCCCAAGGTGCTAGGATTACAGGCTTGAGCCACCGTGCCTGGCCTCCAATTATACTCTTGTAGAAGACTTGATGAGCACAGATTTTGCCATAGGTTTTATCTCCCGGGAAATCTCATATTTCAGGATTAAGGGACATTCAGTGGTGGGTGAGGCTGGAAAGGGTGAGGATGCATGTAGGCATTAGTTCTGGACCAAGAGCTTCTAAGTATATAATTCTTTTAATCCTCACCAGTGGTCTTGGGAAAGAGCAGGCATTTTTTTTCTTCCTATTTTATTGTCAAACTAAGTCACAGATGGCAAAATAAACTTGAGGCAACATTGTAGATTAGTGGCAGGATGCAAATAATATACTCATTCATCCAAATGCCAACTTCAGTGCTCTTTCCTCTCTGCTATATTTTCAAGGTATGCTCTATGGACATTTAGAGGTTCTTTTTTTTTTTTTTTTTTTTTGAGATGGAGTTTTGCTCCTGTCGCTCAGGCTAGAGTGCAATGGTGAGATCTCGGCTCACTGCAACCTCCACCTCCCGGGTTCAAGTGATTCTCCTGCCTCAGCCTCCCCAGTAGCTGAGATTATAGGTGCCCTCCACCATGCCCGGCTAATTTTTGTATGTTTAGTAGAGACGGGTTTCACCATGTTGGCCAGGCTGGTCTCAAACTCCTTACCTCAGGTGATCCACCCACCTTGGCCTCCCAAAGTGCTGGGATTACAGGCGTGAGCCACCACGCCCGGCCCTAGAGGTTCTTTGGAGCTTCTTTGAAACATGTCCTCATTATCCATGCTTTATATGTGTTCTCTTTCAGGCTGGACTTGAATATTAAATCGAGCCTTAGGGTGAGATTTTCCCCTGTTGGTATTGTTTTGATAATCACTTTTTGGACAGCACTTGAAGTGAGAGAAAGAAGGATACAGTTTATGTTTTTTTTTTTAACCAGAGAACTAAGAAAACAGAATTTCTTAGAAACAGGCACATTTCACCAAAATGAAATGGAATGGTTTCAGACTCTTAGGAAAAGAAGCAGGGCCTCACCCTGTCTTATCCCTCCTGACATTTCCTTTTTCACCTCAACATTGATTCAAGATCAGGTGGTTTCACTTTCTCACCAAACTCTTATTTAAGCAGGTTAGATTTGACTCATAGCTATTCTCCTGTGAGAAACAGCATTATCATAATTATTTTGCTCTGGAATCTTTGTCCAAAAGGTATGCAGCTCTCTATTAAAGTATGATATAATATCAGAGCCACCTTAGGAATTCTGGATTGTCAGAAGACTTTGCTTGGGTACTAATGGTCTGTAGTCCCTGAACCCCTTGGGGATAACTTATGAGGAAGACTTTTGGAATGCATAGGGTCAAGTTCCCTTCAGCAGTGTGTGGATAGGTACATGTGGTACCA
The DNA here is from genome assembly GCF_028885625.2 of Pongo pygmaeus. Classification (NCBI taxonomy): domain Eukaryota; kingdom Metazoa; phylum Chordata; class Mammalia; order Primates; family Hominidae; genus Pongo; species Pongo pygmaeus. The sequence goes on from NC_072392.2 coordinate 53,893,200, forward strand.
GAAGCTAAATTACAAAACCTTATAAACGTCAACCAAGGAGATCAGGAGTCCCACTCTAAGCTATTGAGGGCCAGTGAGTGTGAAGTCAGCTGTGAAGATAACAGAGGAGTTGGAAGCTGTGTCACACTAACAGCTGCCTTGTTCCTTAGAGGCTGTGTTTGAGTCTTCTGTCAAAGAGAGCAGTAAGGTCCATTCATAGTGCTTGGAGGGAATGCTTTTTGTTCTCATTTGAGGGGATGGAAAGGTATCCATTTAGATGGATGTATGAAGTGAATTACAGAAGGTTGTGGCCCAGATAGGGGCATGAGGGTAACTCTGCTAAGCCCACACTCTCCCTTCATTAACCAGGAATTGGTGTTTGATATTAATGTCCCTGCTGAAGATACGAGTGTGAAATTGGCAAGAATGTGCCCATATTAATAGGGAGAAGACTGTGTAGTATCATTCAGTGTTTGAGATAGAGCAGAACTTTTCAGAAGTATGTCTGGTGGATAACAGTGATCCCTGCAGCTTTCTTTGGGTTTGATGAATTGGCAGCATCTTGTCCAACCTAGAGATTGAAAGGAAATATGAAAGTTAAAAAAGGATGCAAGTGTATAGTTCTTCATGTACCAAGAAAAGGGCTGGCTAAGTACAAAACCCCATGTAATTCCAAGTGCACTTCATTTTGCCTCTTTGTTAATTGATAATTACACTGAGAAAGTATGATCAAGGTGCACATAGGTATGAGAACCTATAATTGCTTGGAACCTATAACCCACTAGCAAAGTAATTAAAAGATCTGGATCATAGTTCTGTTTCTACCAGCTGTGTAACCTTGGGAAGTCACATAACCTCTTCAAGCCTCAACTTAAGTATGAGTAAAATGTAGATACTTGCCCTGGCTACTTTCCAGGATTTCTGTAAGGCTCAAATGAGATAATGTATATAAGATTGCTATCTTAGTACTATTTTTTTTTTTGAGACAGAGTCTCGCTCTGTCACCGAGGCTGCAGTGCAGTGGTGTGATCTCGGCTCACCGCAGCCTGCGCCTCCCGGGTTCAAGCGATTATCCTGCCTCAGCCCCCTGAGTAGCTGGGATTACTGGCGCATTCCACCATGCCTGGCTAATTTTTTGTATTTTTAGTAGAGATGGAGTTTCACCATGTTGGTCAGGCTGGTCTCAAACTCCTGACCTCATGATCCATCCACCTCGGCCTCCCAAAGTGCTGGGATTGCAGGCGTGAGCCACCACGCCTGGCCCTATCATTTATTCCTTTATCATTTAGTAGCTTATTGTGTTCATAGAAGTTCAATCACAGTTGCAGCTACGTGGTTATCTCTAATTCTATTCTGGACTAGACTTTGTAGTCCCCTCAGGCCTATTTCTTCCAATGTTCAGGAGAAATGATAATTTTTTTTTTTTTTTTTTTTTTTTTTGAGACAGGGTCTCACTCTTTTTCCAGGCTGGAGTGCAGTGGCTCGATCATAGCTCACTGCAGACTTCAATTCCTGAGCCCAAGTGATCCTCCCACCTCAGCCTCCCAAGAAGCTAGGGCTACAGGCACACGCCACCAGCTAGCTTTTTTTTTTTTCTTTTTTTAAGACGGAGTCTTGCTCTGTCTCTCAGGCTGGAGTGCAGTGGCGCAATCTCGGCTCACCACAACCTCTGTGTCCTGGGTTCAAGCAATTCTCCTACCTCAGCCTCCCGAGTAGCTGGGACTATGGGTGCACACCACCATGCCCTGCCAATTTTTGTATTTTTAGTAGAGACAGGGTTTCACCATTTTGGCTAGGATGGTCTTGATCTCCTGACCTCATGATCCACCTGCCTCGGCCTTCCAAAGTGCTAGGATTACAGGCGTGAGCCACCGTGCCTGGCCCAGCTGGCCATTTATATATATATATATAAATGGCCATTTATGTATATATATATAAATGGCCATTTATATATATATATATTATATATTATATATTATATATTATATATTATATTATATATTATATATTATATATAAAATCATATATTTTTATATATGATTATATATATTTATATGTATATGTGTGTATATATATATATACTTTTTTTTTATAGAGACAGTGTCTCGCTATGTTGCCTAGGCAGGTCTCAAACTCCTGGACTCTAGCAAGTCTCCTGCCTCTGCCTCTGCCTCTGCCTCCCAAAGCACTGGGATTGCAGGCATGATGAATCAGGCCTGGCCTTAAAAATCTTAAAAGTAAGATTCTTGACTCCAATCTAAATTATCTGATTCAGTTTATATGGGGCCCAGAGGTATGTGTATTCAATAAGCACCCTATTGTATCATGTCTGGACTGATGTTAGGAAAACAGTAGGATAAAATCCTACTGTTTGCCCACGTTTGCTTCATAACTGAAGCAGCTCCCTGTTCCCAGCACATTAAAAAATATATTTTTTCACAGTCCTCTTAGGGACGAATCTCCTAGCACTTATATATTAACCCCATTTTATTTTTCTCTTTTTTCTTTTTCTTTTTTTTTTTTTTTTTTTTGAGACAGAGTCTTACTCTGTTGCCCAGGCTGGAGTACAATGGCACAATCTCGGCTCACTGCAACCTCCACTTCCCAGGTTCAAGCGATTCTCCTGCCTCAGCCTTCTGAGTAGCTGGGAGTACAGGCATGTGCCACCTGGCTAATTTTTGTATTTTTAGTACAGACAGGGTTTCGTCATGTTGGTCAGGCTGGTCTCGATCACCTCAGGTGATCCACCTGCCTCAGCCTCTCAAAGTGCTGGGAATAGAGGGGTGTGAGCCACCGCGCCCGGCCCCTACCCCACCTTCTTTAAGCAAATGACATAAACCACACAGAGAACACTTTCCTTCTGGGGCTGAGAGTCAGGCTTGGATTCAGCTGTCCCAGGTGGCTGACCTCCCTTCTTTTGCCATCTCCACAACCACTGGCATTGGCACAGCTCCCTGGCTCCTAGGCATTGACACTGAAGGGAGAAAATGACTGGTATTAATATCAAGTGGCTGGTAAGCATTTGGTTTTCTTCCAAACCTCTTGTTGGGCAACTTAAAGGAAGTCATCTCTTCTAAATAAAATATTCAGTCCTATTGGACCTAACCTTCCTAGAAAATGTCTAAGTACAGCAGAGGAAAGGAACTGCATTTAGCGAGCACCTATGTGCCAGGTGCCTTTCACACAGAATCTCAATCTTTATAACTACCATGAGAGGCAAATATCATGAGACTTATTTTACACATGAGGCCACGGAGGTTAGAACAGTCAAGCAACTTTCCCAACACCACTCAGCTAGTGAGTGTGAGTGGCACATCTCCTCAAATTCCAAAGTCTATGCTTTTTCTCCTTATGCCAAGCTGCTTCTGGAACAGAAGAAAGTCTTTATAGATTAAGTTCAAGGATTCAATACAACAGCAAACTTACAGGACATGGGACTTCAAAAATTACAAATACTATAATGGCGACTCCGCTGAGCAACAGGGTGACAGCAATCAGAATTTTGACCACAATACTCCATTTCTGTCTCTTCTCTAGGTTCTCATCTGTGTCTAAAGGAGAGAGGGGAGTGGAAGAGGGAGAAAAGAAAATTTGAGAGAGGGAAGAGATTGATCCTTTGACCTGAAGTTCTTCTGGCTCACAAGACTATTAGAGGCCCAGACTAACCCAGAGGCAGAAGCAGAATTTCCAATTCAAACTCAGGGTTGGAGGGGGTGAGGGTGAGCTGAGCATCATGGGCTCTGCTCTAACTTCTTTTGCACTCTCTTCCCAGTGAGTCACCTTCCCTGGAATTGGAGATTTTCCATAATCACATAGGGCTGATTCTTACACTGCTCACAGGAAGAAAAATCTCGGGTACACATGGAGCTCTAAACTTCTTTTACTGTCAGCTTTATCAGGGTTCCTACCATTTTGCTCTGACATATTTTATGGGATTAGAAAATCGCCTTTCCTATGTTTCTCCTGGCTTTCATAGAATAGAAGAGGAAGAAATGGAAAAATTAGCACTGCTTCTGGGTCAGAAGCTCAATCTGGCGGCAAATGGCTAATATGCATTTTTTTCTCACTCTGTCACTCAAGACTGGCATGCAATGGCACAATCTCGGCTCACTTCAGCCTCATTCTCCCAGGCTCAAACCAGCCTCCCACCTTAGCCTCCTGAGTAGCTCAGACCACAGGCGAACACCACCATGCCCGGCTAATTTTAAAAAATTTTTTGTACAGACAGAGTCTCATTATATTTCCCGCTGAGCTTGAACTCCTGGCCTCAAGCAATCCTACAGTCTTGGCCTCCCAAAGTGCTGGAATATTACAGGCGCTAATGTGCATCTTGTCATTACTAATATCACATTTTTTCCCCTGGTAGAAACTAGGATATAACCCAAATTGGAATCTTACAGAATTTTAGTCCTGGCCAATTTAAGGAGGACTGTTGCTAAAAAACAGTGAAGAAGGCTGTGTGCGGTGGCTCACGCCTGTAATACCAGCACTTTGGGAGGCCGAGGTGGGTAGATCACTTGAGGTCAGGAGTTTGAGACCAGCCTGGCCAACATGGTGAAACCCGTCTCTACTAAAAATACAAAAATTAGCCAGGCATGGTGGTGCATGCCTGTCATCCCAGCTACTCAGAAGGCTGAGGCAAGAGAATTTCTTGGATCCGGGAGGCAGAGGTTGCAGTGAGCTGAGATTGCACTACTGCACTCCAGCCTGGGGGACAGAGTGACACTCCATCTTAAAGAACAAAAAACCAAAAAAACAGTGAAGATGAAAATATGCTGTTGGAGGCCAGGCGCAGTGGCTCACACCTGTAATCCCAGCACTTTGGGAGGCTAAGGCAGGTGGATCACAAAGTCAGGAATTTGAGACCAGCCTGGCAAACATAGTGAAACCCTGTCTCTGCTAAAAATACAAAAATTAGCCAGGCATGGTGGTGCATGCCTGTAATCTCAGCTACTCAGGAGGCTGAGGCAGGAGAATTGCTTGAACCCAGGAGGTGGAGGTTGTGGTGAGCCGAGATCACACCGCTGCACTCCGGCCTGGGTGACAGAGTGAGACTCCATATCAAAACAAATATATGCTCTTGGGGACGGGCGTGGTGGGCAATGCCTGTAATCCCAGCAGTTTGGGAGGCTGAGGTGGTAGGATTGCTTGAGCCCAGGAGTCTGAGACCAGCTTGGACAATGTGGCGAGACCCTGTCTCTACAAAAATTTAAAAATAAGCTGAACATGGTGGCACGCACCTGTAGTCCCAGCTACTCAGGAGGCTGAGGTGGGGGGATCACTTGAGCCCCAGAGGTCAAGGCTGCAGTGAGCCATGTTTGCACCACTGCACTCCAGTCTGGGCAACACAAGACCCTGTCTCAAAAAAAAAAAAGAAAAAGAAAAGCACTTGGTTGGTGTCATCACTCTTATAATTGCTTAGTGTTTAAATATTGTCCATCTATACATACAGTGGCTAGAATTATCTACTACAGAAATACAGTTTTTTCTGTCCCTAATTCTGGCAACAGGGTGAGCTCATTTGCGTGGAGATAAATGATCATTGATGGTGTCAAATTACAAACATTTCTGGGACCTTCTTTATAGAGAAGCTAATTTGTTGTTGTTGTTGTTGTTGTTGAGACAGAGTCTCACTCTGTCGCCCCTGCTGCAGTGCAGTGGGACAATCTCGGCTCACTGCAGCCTCCACCTCTTGGCTTCAAGCGATTCTTCTTTCTCAGCCTCTCAAGTAGCTGGGGTTACAGGTACCTGCCACCACGTCCAGCTAATTTTTGTATTTTTAGTAGAGACGGGGTTTCACCATGTTGGTCAGGCTGGTCTTGAACTCCTGACCTCAGGTGATCCGCCCACCTCGGCCTCCCAAAGTGCTAGGATTACAGATGTGAGCCACAGCACGCGGCCTAGAGAAGCTAATTTTTTAAAATAAAAAATTGAATGATTTTTCAATGTACATTCAGTAACTTCTCAACCTTAAGAAAAATATCAGTAGATCCAGACTAACGTTGGTGATAAAAATGTTTCTTTACTGTTCTCATTTTACTCCTACTTATTCTGTACTTTGTCATTTCAAAGCTAGAAAAATTACCAGTACTTGTAGTTTTCTCTTCTTCTTTATTCCCAGGAGTTATAGAAGGGGTAGTGGTGGAAAAAGTCTCTGATGAAGCCCCCATCACTGGATAGACTTTACATTGTGAGATCCCTGGTAAAAAAGCTATAAAACAAAGTAGAAAAGATGAAACTTTAGAGGAAAACTTTATCCTGCCTTTGATTTTACCTGATAAAACCCTACCCAGCTGATAGTAAACTTCCAATTGTGGTCCCATTAACCTGTCTGTCCATAGGTTTAGGGTGTGAGCACAAAATAATGCCAAGAGTAAATGAGGATAGAGATACTAATAAGAGATATGGATTAAATGCCCATGGGACTTTTGACTAACATAGGATCAAAGTGAAGGAGTGATACCAATGATATCATTGCCTATCATTATTTAGGCCACAATAATAATAAAGATGAAGGCCATAAAAACTGTAGACAGTTTCCTTCTTTAAAAAGAGATGGCTCCAAAGTCCAAGGAAGAACATGAAATATCAGTTAGCCTTAATGACTGCTGCAAGTGTGTCTAGTAGAATCTAGATCAACTACTCTGAGAGGGGACTGGGGAAAGCAGGAGGAGCTGGAAGAAGGAAAAGCCACCCAGCTTCATGTACTCCTCGATTTCATTCATTCAGCAATTTTTTTTTTTTTTTTTTTTTGAGACAGGGTCCCCCTCTGTCACCCAGGCTGGAGTGCAGTGGCGTGATCTTGTCTCACTGCAACCTCTGCCTCCCAGGTTAAAATGATTCTCGTGCCTCAGCCTCCCAAGTAGCTGAGACTATAGGTGCGCGCCATCGCACCCGGCTAATTTTTGTATTTTTTGGTAGAGATGGGGTTTCACCATGCTGGCCAGGCTGGTCTTAAACTCCTGACCTCAAGTGATCTGCCCACCTCGGCCTCCCAAAGTGCTGGGGTTACAGAGGTGAGCCACTGTGCCCAGCCTGGCCTTGCTTTCAAAGGATCTCTGGGCTACTGTGTTGGGAATGGCTTGGGGTGGGCAAGAGTAGAAGGAGGGTAACCTGTTAGGAGGCCATTGCAAAAGTCCAGATGAGAGATGATGTGATTCACACCAGCAGTGGAAATGATGGGAGATGGATAGAGTCTAGCTGGAGTCTGGAAATATCCTCACTCATCTCCAGAATTGACCTAATCCAATTCAGACAGTGTGGTTTCTGTTCTATTTTTAGTGGTCTCATATCATTGCTTATTAAATTAAGGTCTATAAATTCTACTTGACTTTTCTAAATTACTCGTCCATGTCTTAAGTCCATGAGAAAATGATAGTCCTTTACCTCAGAGGCCAGTGGCCATAGTACCAGGCACTGTACACGAAATCATAGGGGAAGAGATAATCCCTGATTCCAGTTTAATCAGGAAGACAGTGTTGGCAGACATTGGCAGAGACAGACATAAAGTCAAGAAGTTCAAAAGGAAAAACAAGAACATTTTCAGCATAGTGCTAGTCAGTTCTTTGAAGTGATAACTTACATGTTTATGAGTCAGATTAGATAAAAATAAACAAATCTCACTTTGGACAAGTCACCACAAGTTCTCTGTGTTTTGTTTTTTTTAATCTGTAAGATGGTAACAGTAAAATAATACTTGCTCTACCTATTTCACAGGGGTGTTGTGAAGATCAGAAACAAATAAAAATGAGAAAGCATGTGTGTAAACACTTTGCAAACTGAATGATATTATGATGGAAAGAGGGGGAAAAAGATGACCTAATGAGTCATCTGTCTCCACCAAAAGAAATTTTGAAATATTGATAATAGCCGTCTTTTCCTTTTCCAAATTTCTTAAATAATAACAAATAGTCTCCATTTACCTTTTTCTACATTCCATGTTGACCCACATTTTCTGATGAGCATTTGTATTGCAGAACATTCTCACCCTTACAGTTCCAAATTTCTATTTTACTTGAGGACATTTTCATGAACTGTCTTCTGACCGTTTCCAGGACATCCTCCTATGCAGACTGTCTGGGACAACAGGCGCACACCACTACACCCGGCTAATTTTTGTATTTTTAGTAGAGATGGGGTTTCACTATGTTGGCCAGGCTGGTCTCGAACTGACCTCATGTTCTGCCTGCCTCAGGCTCCCAAAGTGCTGGGATTACAGGCATGAGACACCACTCCCGGCTCTAATTTTTATTTCTACGCTGTTTGAGGTTTATCACTTCTGGTACTGAGTGGAGATTTAAATTCAGAATAGGAAGTTTCAAACTTGTAGAAGGGATTATGTTTCAAAAGTTCATACATAAATTTGTTGTTTTGGACCAAGTGAGGTGGCTCACGCCTATAATCCCAGCACTTTGGGAGGCTGAGGTGGGCAGGTCACTTGAGGACAGGAGCTTGAGACCAGCCTGGCCAAAATTGCAAAACCCTATCTCTACTAAAAATACAAAAAATTAGCTGGGCATGGTGGTGCAGGCCTGTAATCCCAGCTACTCGAGAGGATGAGGCACGAGAATTGCTTGAACCTGGGACGCGGAGGTTGCAGTGAGCTGAGGTCGCACCACTGTACCCTATCCTGGGGGACAAAGCAAGACTCTGTCTCAAATAAATAAATAGGTTGTTTGGGATTCATCATTGTGGTTTCATAAAAATGTATCATGAGTGATGATTAGGTCCCCAAACTAATCTACAAATATCCATTTGATCTTTTTGCATAGCTCAAATAGTACAGAGTATTAGCTTAAATTCTAGATGTGGGAACCAACTACTATGTTATGAAGGAAGGAGGAAGAGTTTCTTTTTCTCTGGGAGGCTAACCAAATGCAAATTTTTAAATTAGGTCAGGTTGATCTTTGGCATCTCTCCTCCCCCTTAACCTCTCAGTTTTCCTTGTCCCAATTTCTAAGAGCTAATGTCCTTAATTGCCCCAAGTCTCACAATGCCTAGCACTATATTAACTCCACCCAGAGTGCTCCAAACTCCAAAATGACTTAAGTCCACTATTCCCCAGCACAGCTGCCATGGACAGCAAGGTGTCACATGTTAAGAGGGAAACAATTTGATTTAATTAATTTGCATTAATATTCAAAGTTCAAAACCCTGCCAGAGTCTTTTGAGTTTGTTTATTTTTTGAGATGGTGTCTCGCTCTATTGCCCAGGCTGGAATGCAGTGGTGTGATCTCGGCTCACTGCAACCTCCGCCTCCCGGGTTCAAGTCATTCTTCTGTCTCAGCCTCCCGAGTAGCTGGGACTACAAGCGCGTGTCTCCATGCCTGGCTAATTTTTTAATTTTGTTTTGTTTTGTTTTTTGAGACAGAGTCTCGCTCTGTCGCCAGGCTGGAGTGCAGTGGCGTGATCTCAGCTCACTGCAACCTCTGCATCCTGGGTTCAAGCTATTCTTCTGTCTCAGCCTCCCGAGTAGCTGGGACTACAGGCACACGCCACCATGCCCAGCTAATTTTTGTATTTTTAGTAGAGACGAGGTTTCACCACATTGGCCAGGATGGTCCTGATCTCTTGACCTCATGATCCGCCTGCCTCGGCCTTCCAAAGTGCTGGGATTACATGCGTGAGCCACCGCACCTGACGCTTTTGAGTTTTTAAGAGTTTTTCTGTAACATGTAAATTATACATGTTAGCATGTATAATTTACAGTACCTGAGTCACATCCTGAGAGCCTATCTACTTATTTCCCAGTTTTAGTCTAGAGTTTAAAGTTTTTTCCATTATTCTGCTTGTGGATCCCCAATTTCTCTAAAAATGTCAAGTTTTATTTTATTTTTCCAGTAATGTAGCAATAGCATCTAGGGGATTGCCAGTTTATAAAAAGGAACTGGCTACACTAAAGAAAAAAAAAAACTGTATGAAAAAAAGAAAGGGTGAGAAAAGGAAAGGAGGGCAGAAGGAGAGAAACTTCAGGCTGAGGTTAAGAACCACTGCCCAGCAGCTGTGGGGGAATAGGCATTCTTACCCAATGTGGGTATGCACAATGGAACCAACCTCTAGTGAGGGTAATTTAGCAGTAACTATCAACCTTTGATGCAACAATCCTGCTTCTTGGAATCTTATTGATAAATTGATAAATCTTATTGATAAATCGCAGGTATACAAGAAGAATATATATAGATCCCGAGTAATAGTGAAAGAGGGGAAAAGAATTCATTAAAAGAAAAAAGAAAAAAAAGAAGAATATATACGGTCATTGTTTTCGGAATTGTTTGTATTTGCAAAAGATTGGAAACGACCAAAATATATATCAATAGGGGGCTAGTAGAATATAGAAGAGACATGGCTGGGTGCAGTAGCTCATGCCTTAATCCCAGCACTTTGGGAGGCCAAGGCGGGCAGATCACAAGGTCGGGAGATCAAGACCATCCTGGCTAACACGGTGAAACCCCATCTCTACCAAAAATACAAAAAATTAATCAGATGTGGTGGCGAGTGCCTGTAGTCCCAGCTACTCGGGAGGCTGAGGCAGGAGAATGGCGTGAACCTGAGAGGCGGAGCTTGCAGTGAGCTGAGATCACACCACTGCACTCCAGCCTGGGTGACAGAGTGAGACTCCGTCTCAAAAAAAAAAAAAAAAAAAAAGACTATGGAAGAGACATACTATGGAATAATGTAAAACTGTTAAAAAGAATGAGGCAAATATAAAAAAAAAGTATGGGGTAAATATATATGTATTGAAATGGAATGACTTAATGACTTATAAGATATATTATTAAATGGAAAAGCAAGGGATTGGCCGGGCGCAGTGGCTAACGCTTGTAATCCTAGCACTTTGGGAGGCTGAGGTGGGTGAATCACTTGAAGTCAGGAGTTCAACACTAGCCTGGCCAACATGGTGAAACCTTGTCTCTACTAAAAATACAAAAATTCACTGGGTGTGGTGGCGGGCACCTGTAATCCCAGCTAATTGGAAAGCTGAGACAGGAGAATCACGTGAACCTGGGAGGAGGAGGTTGCAGTGAGACGAGATCGTGCCACTGCACTCCAGCCTGGGTGACAGAATGAGACTCTATCTCCAAAGAAAACAACAACAACAACAACAAAACAACAATAAAAACAAAAACAAGCAAAAGCAAGGGGCAGAACAATGTATATGGTATGCTACCATTTATGTTTTTAAAATATGCACATTCATACATTCTTAGAGTATCTCTGGAAGGAAATATAATAAGTTGATAATAGTGGTTCCATCAGGGATAGAGAACTGGAGAATTGAGAGACAGGAGTAGGAGAGAGACTTACTTTTCACTATAAATCTATGCTGTTTGAATATTTTACTGTGTGCATGCAAAATGAAATTAAAAAAAAAAAAATCCTGGCCAGGCACGGTGTCTCACGCCTGTAATCCCAGCAGTTTGGGAGGCCAAGGTGGGCAGATCACTTGAGGTCAGAGATCAGGACCAGCCTGGCCAACATGATGAAATCCCGTCTCTACTTAAAATACAAAAATTAGCCAGCCATGGTGGCAGACACCTGTAATCCTAGCTACTTGGGAGGCTGAGGCAGGAGAATCACTTTAACCTGGGAGGCAGAGGTTGCAGTGGGCCAAGATTGCACCACTGGACTCCAACCTGGGTGACAGAGCGAGACACCATCTCAAAAACAAACAAACAAAAAAGAAATTTTAAAAAACTGTCGAAAGAAGACCCATCAGAAATGGAGATCACATGAAAATCACAGCGTATCAGGGCTAAGAAGGGATCTTAGAGATTGTAAAACTGACTATCAGAGAGCACACAGATTTGCCCAAGGGGAGGATAATTCATTTTCTTGTAGCTTTTCCTGCTACTGAGTTCCGGCTGCCTTCAAGGATGTCAACTAAAAGTTAGTGCCTGCCCCCTTCCTCTTTTCCAATCTCACCTCTGCCTGTTAGAAGAGATCCAGTCTGAAACTTGGATGTAGGGATTAGGTGACAGCTTGAGGAGGCAGAGCTGTTTCTGCGGGGAGCAGCAATGATTCTCAGGTTCTTCAGAATATGCTTGACCTTTGGTCTTCTCTCCAAATATACAAGGTTGACTTTTACTTTGCTGTCAGAGCCAAGGCACTGCAGGGTAGCTATAGTCCGGTTTTGAATGAGTGTTGTCCTTTTGGTTTCTGTGTGAGTTTCTGGAAGGAGAAGAACCAGATAGAAAAATGGAGCTGGTTTTGTTTTTTGTTTGGTTGGTTTTTTTGAGACAGGGCCTTGCTCTGTCACCCAAGCTGGAGTGCAGTGGCGCAATCATGGCTCACTCCAGCCTCAAACTCCCTCAATCTCCAAGCAATCCTCCCACCTCAGCCTCCTGAGTAGCTGGGACTATGGGACTACAGGTGTATGCCACTATGCTCGGCTAATTTTTTAATTTTTTAAAAGACAGGGTCTTGCTATGTTGCCCAAGCTGGTCTCGAACTCCTGGGCTCAAGCAATCCTCCCACCTTGGCCTCCCAAAGTGCTGGGGTTACAGATGTGAGCCACCACACCCGACCTTGAAGCTTTTGCTCTTGTTGTCCAGGCTAGAGTGCAATGGCACGATCTCTGAGTTTTGCTCTTGTTGCCCGGAGTTTTGCTCTTGTTGCTCAGGCTGGAGTGCAATGGCGCCATCTCAGCTCACTGCAACTTCCGCCTCCCCAGTTCAAGTGATTCTCCTGCCTCAGCTTCCCGGGTAGCTGGGGTTACAAGCGTGCACCACCACATCCAGCTAATTTTTGTATCTTTAGTAGAGATGGGGTTTCACTATGTTGGTCAGGCTAGTCTCAAACTCGTAAGCTCAAGTGATCCACCTGCCTTGGCCTCCCAAAGTGCTGGGATTACAGGCGTGAGCCACTATGCCTGGCTAAAGCTGGTTTTTAATCTGAACAGTGCCAAGCTAACCCGCTTCCATTCATGACCCCTGTTAAACTCCACTGCTGTACTTTCTCTACTTTTAGTTAACTTCTTCTTCAGTTTGTGTTCATAGTACTGATATACAAGTCCTGCCTTTCTTCCTGCCATGGTTCCCATGAAGGTTGGTGAAAGCAGTAAATTTAGCACAGAGAAATGCTCATAGATTTTCTTTAATGCAGAGAGGGGTAGGTTCTGCCTCCTTCTCTTTTTTCATCTCCATCTGTTTGAGTAACATAGGCATGCCTTAGGTAATGACAGTTAATTTAAAGATTGGTTTCCAGAAAGCCTCCTGGAAGGATACATATCCTTAAAATAGGATATTTGAGATATGGGCTAGGAAGTGGGAAGATGAGACATCTTTTAAAGGTAAAAATTTTTTGGAATGGCAATATCATTTTCCAGAAAGGATCCATTCCCTACCTTGCATTTGCAATTCTCTGATGCTTCTCACGTCCTTTGGGAAGATCCCAGGCAGCTGTTCCACTCGGCAACTGCTATCTCTGAGGTCTGGGGGTGAGCAGAGGGGGAGGAGGGGAACCGGGGGAGGTTTGGGGAAAATCAGAATTTACTGGTACTTACTTTTTAGAATTCTAGGCAATGGAGAAGATATGGAAGAATGCAGTTCCTGCTCATAAAACTTGCAACTTGGGAGATCAAACACTCTCTAAAAAGACTACTTTTATTTATTTATTTATTTATTGAGACAGAGTCTCACTCTGTCGCCCAGGATGGAGTGCAGTGACGTGATCTCCTCTCATTGCAACATTCGCCTCCTGGGTTCAAGGGATTCTTCTGCCTCAGCCTCCCAAGTAGCTGGGATTACGGGCATGCACCACCATGCCCAGCTAATTTTTGTATTTTTAGTAGAGATGGGGTTTCGCCATTTTGGCTATGCTGGTTTCAAACTCCTTACTTCAGGTGATCCAACTGCCTTGGCCTCCCAAAGTGCTAGGATTACAGGTGTGAGCCACTACGCCCAGCCCTCAAAAAAGAACACCCAGCCAAATACACACAAAGTAGTAGTTGACCTAGTATAAAGAATACTGAGTACCAATCTATTACCCTTAGGACAAAGAAAGGTAAAATAGAGTTAAGAAGACTTACTAAGTTAATGAAAGACTAACCAACCCATTTCCTTAAATACTGCTTATTTTCTCTTCTCCCTCCTATTCTATCTTCTTTCTTGTATTAAATAAAGCTTTTGGAGATTTATATTGTCTGACCTTGGTATCTCTATAGGTTTCCACAGAACCATAGATCTTAGTTATTTATGCTTTTATGCTTTTTGGCACATAATTCAAAGGGTTGTGACATTTTTATAATTTGTCAAATTCGTCTGCTGCACCTTGTGCCATTTGGTCTTAATTCTGATTAGCTAATTTTATTTTTTTATTTTAATTTTTTATTTTTTGAGACAGAGTCTCATTCTGTTACCTAGGCTGGAATTCAGTGGTACAATCTCAGCTCATTGCAACCTCACCTCCCAGGTTTAAGTGATTCTTGTGCCTCAGCCACGTGAGTAGCTGAGATTACAGGTGCATGCCACCATGCCTGGCTAATTTTTGCATTTTTAGTAGAGATGGGGTTTCGCCATGTTGGCCAGGCTGATCTCGAACTCCTGACCTCAGGTGATCCACCAATCTTGGCCTCCCAAAGTGCTGGGATTACAGTCATGAGCCACCGTGCCCAGCCTTGATTAGCTAATTTTAGAGATGAAATGTTTATGAAACTTTGAAAACTCATGTTTTAAATAAGCAGTTACCAAAGAGCAGCAAATGATGCCATTCCACCCAATATCACCCTTTCCCTCAGCTCTCCCCACCCAAGAATATCACCATCTAGCTATTTACATGTACCAACTTAAAAAAGGCAACATCCTATGAACAGTATGAATTTGGGAATCTTAGGTGATCACAATACTGAAACTCTAAAGAAAGCCATCCAACAGTGAAAGGACTTTTAATGTTAATTACATGAACAAGACATAAGAATGCATCACATTCTCTGAAGACCTCTCATCATGAAACAGACGGCTATCTCTCTGGAATGAATAAGTTGCAGTCTTTCTTAGAGGCGAGTGGATACATGGGATTAACTCTGGAAAGTATTGCTTGCTGGATATCAGCTACATCTCTAGCTGGTGGAAGAGACCCCGAAACTCTTTCTAGGCCTCTCTCTGTATTTTCCAGGAGATTAGGCTAGAGAATTACTTACCTTTCTTGTTGGCATCATAGGATGCAATGATCAGGCTGAAGACCAAGATGGTATCCATGTTAGCTTGAGCACATGCTCATTGCAGACAGACCACTGCTCATCTGTCACAGCCCTTGATAGCTCTGCCTCTAGTTGCTTTCACCGCACGCAGCTGGAACCAAGTTTGACCCTGAGAGACTCTGATTCCACCCTGATTATTTTGCCCCATTTCCTGAAGACCCAGGAATAGATCTAATTGGAGAAAGGGCTAATTCTGCTTATTAATAATTCACTCAGAGTTCTTCTGACTTCGCTGCCGGTGCTGACATAGAGAACTGGATTACCCAGAGGTTTCTCGAGCAGGAAGGCCATAAACGCCCATTGATATGTTTTACAAATACTTGCAGATAGACACGTAGACATTTACATGCATGCTCACTGACACAGGCACAGAGATTTATATACTTTCACGAAAAGATGTGGAGATTTCTAGTAAGGAATATAATTTCTAGAATAGAGCAGGAAACTAGGACTAGGAGTCAGTACAATTGAGTTCTAGTACAGGCCCTGTTATTAGCTATCACCTTGAGAAAATTACTTGACTTCTTGGGATCTAAATGTTCTCTTCTATAAATTGAGAGTCCTGAACCATATGATCTCTTTTTTTTTTTTTTGAGGCAGACTCTCTCGGTCGCCCAGGCTGGAGTGCAGTGACCCGATCTCGGCTCACTGCAAGCTCTGTCTCCCAAGTTCACGCCATTCTCCTGTCTCAGCCTCCTGAGTAGCTGGGACTACAGGCGCCCACTACCATGCCTGGCTAATGTTTTTGTATTTTTAGTAGAGACAGGGTTTCACCGTGTTAGACAGGATGGTCTTAATCTCCTGATCTCGTGATCCACCCGCCTCGGCCTCCCAAAGCGCTGGGATTACAGGCATGAGCCACCGTGCCTGGCCTTTTTTTTTTTTTTTAATGGAGTCTCTTTCTGTTGCCCAGGCTGGAGTGCAGTGGCATAATCTTGGCTCACTGCAACCTTCATCTCCTGGGTTCAAGTGATTCTCCTGCCTCAGTCTCCTGAATAGCTGGGATTACATGTGTGTGCCACCTCGCCGGCTAATTTTTATATTTTTAGTAGAGATAGGTTTCACCATGTTGGCCAGGCTGGTCTCGAACTCCTGACCTCAAGTGATCTGCCCCCATCGGCCTCCCAAAGTGCTGGGATTACAGCCGTGAGCCACCCTGGCCGGCCCTGAACCATATGATCTCTAGAATTAATCCACAGTTATATACATAAACTCACATTAGCACAGACATACCTACTGAGTTTTGCACATCTTCACACTCCTGAATAGTGAATTGAGTATTGGTGGACAACATTCCGATGACCATTGGGCTGAGAGGTTGTGAGGAAGAGCTAAATACGGCAGGTGAGTGGTACTGTCTGTGGCTTGGGAAGGTTTTCCTAGACAGATAACTGTTGTTGAAGATTTTTCCAAATTTGTATTTTTTAGTATCTAGTGTAACAATCTGTAGACTTTGTGATGGCATAGATAGATGGAACATAAAAGAGAATGAAGGGCTGGGTGCAGTGGCTCATGCCTGTAATCCCAGCACTTTGGGAGGCTGAGGCGGGTGGATCACCTGAGGTCGGGAGTTCGAGACCAGCCTGACCAACATGGAGAAACTCCATCTCTACTGAAAGTACAAAAATTAGCTAGGCATGGTGGCACATGTTTGTTATCCCAGCTACTTGGGAGGCTGAGGTAGGAGAATCGCTTGAACTGGGAGGTGGAGGTTGCAGTGAGCCGAGATTGCGCCATTGCACTCCAGCCTGGGCAACAAGAGCGAAACTCCGTCTCAAAAAAAAAAAAAAAAGAAAAAAAAGAGAATAAAGATCTACTCCGTCTTTATCAAACTCTACAGCTTCTTTGGTCTTGTTTTATTTTGGAGATGGGTTATGTTTTGTAGAGACAGGGTCTCACTGTGTTGCCCAGGTTGGTCTCAAACTCCTGAGCTCCAGCAATCTGCCCACCTTGGCCTCCCAAAGTGCTGGGGTTACAGGTGTGAGCCACTGCACCTGGCCTAGAAAACTTTTTCAAAAAGTTTTGCTGTGAGAAAGAAAGCAGAGAAATGAGGCCACTGACTAGAGGGAACATAAATGCCTCACATCTTTCTTGGTCCAAGCAAATCTTTATTCATCCTCCCCACCCTCTTGCCTCCGGCTGCCTGCTTCTCTTAGCAGAGGAGGTGGTTAGGGCAGAGGGGCTCCATTGCCTTCCTCGGGTTTTGTGATTTTTGCTTACTATTTCCTTAACATGATGACTGATTCTCTGCTCCCCTGAGGTATTATCACCTTCCCTCCTGTTGCTCTATTTGAAACGCTGTACATTAGTTCCTAGATGCCACGGTACAATGCTGCCACCTTGGAGCAGGAGTAGGAATTGATCTGAGGGCTTGCTGTTCTCATCCAGTGTCACAAGGTGGCAAAAGAGCTCACTTTTCCCAAAAGAGACCTTGTGCTTGGCCAAAGATGAAGTCTAAGAGTTTTCTTTGATCACCTCTCAGACCCTACCCTTTTCTTTTGTAACTTAAAGACTCTAAAGTCAGCCTGGGCCAGGCACGGTAGTTCACACCTGTAATCCCAGCACGTTGGGAGGCCAAGGCGGGTGGACACTAGAGGTCAGGAGTCCAAGACCAGCTTGACTAACATGGTGAAACCCTGTCTCTACTAAAAATACAAAATTAGCCAGGAGTGGTAGCGTCTCTAATCCCAGCTACTTGGGAGGCTGAGACAGGAGAATCGTTTGAACTCAGGAAGCAGAGGTTGTGGTGAGCCAACAGCATGCCACCGCTCTCCATCCTAAGTGACAGAGCAAGACTCCATCTAAAAAAAAAAAAAAAGTCAGCCTGCATATTGGAGTAGGCCATACTGTCGGGGACAGAGCGGTGGAAGAGCTGCAGTCAAAATATCCAGGAGTAGGCCGGGCACCATGACTCACGCCCATAATCCCAGCACTTTGGGAGGCTGAGTCAGGTGGATCACGAGGTCAGGAGTTCAAGACCAGCCTGGCCAACATGGTGAAACCCCATCTCCACTAAAAATACAAAAATTATCTGGGCGTCGTGGCACATGCCTATAGCCCCAGCTACTTGGGAGGCTGAGGCAAGAGAATCACTTGAATCCAGGAGGTGGAGGTTGCTGTGAGCCGAGATTGCGCCACTGCACTCCAGCCTGGGTAACAGTGCGAGACTCCATCCTCCCCCACCAAAAAAAAAAAAAATCCAAGTGTAGACAAATAGATCCATGTTTCTATTATTTCTAATAGACTATTTCTCTACTCCTAGATATTTTGACTGACTTTCTAAGCATTTGGAATATCAGTGGAGCAAAGTATATCTCTTCTGATCTCCTTTTCCCACAACAAAAACATCAAATTTAGCAGGAAAAAAGTTATGAGTTTTATGACATATGCAGTTCAGAGATATGATGTTGGAAGAGAGTAGGAACTAGGACCAAATGGATGAATCAGGATGGTTCTGCAGAAGGAGCACTTGACAGGAAGCCAGGAGGACTACCCTAGGCTCTTTAATTGACTAAATCAATTTGAACAAGTCACTTGTCTTCTCTTGGCCTCTATTTTGGTTTCTGTAATGAGGTCGTTAGACAAAATGGCTTACAAGGCCTCTTCTAGCTTTAAAATTATTGTACCTGCACACTATGCTACTCTTTTTTTTTGAGACAGAGTCTCGCTATGTCGCCCAGGCTGGAGTGCAGTGGCGCGATCTCGGCTCACTGCAAGCTCCACCTCCCGGGTTCACACCATTCTCCTGCCTCAGCCTCCCAAGTAGCTGGGACTACAGGTGCCTGCCACCACACTTGGCTAATTTTTTGTATTTTTAGTAGAGATGGGGTTTCACCATGTTAGCCAGGATGGTCTCGATCTCCTGACCTCGTGATCCGCCTGCCTTGGCCTCCCAAAGTGCTGGGATTACAGACATGAACTACTGCGTCTGGTTTATGCTACTGCTTTTTAAAGGCTGTATGCCATTTTGTTCATTTGTTTTGGTTTGTTTTTAAATTAAAAAAAATTTAATAATGGAGGCAGGGTCTAAGTATGTTGCCGAAGCTGGTCTTGAGCTCCTGGCTGAAGCAGCCCTCCCACCCCAGCCTCTCAAAGTGCTGGGATCATAGGGATGAGCCACCAGCATGGCCATTTTATTTCTTTATTTCTTTTTCTTAATTTTTTTTTGAGACGTAGTCTCACTGTGTCCCCCAGGCTGGAGTACGGTGTCGTGATCTCAGCTCACTGCAACCTCCACCTCCCACGTTCAAGCCATTCTCCTGCCTCAGCCTCCCGAATAGCTGGGATTACAAGCGCCCACCACGACGCCTGGTTAATTTTTGTATTTTTAGTAGAGACGGGGTTTCACCATGTTGGTCAGGCTGTTCTCAAACTCCTGACCTCAAGTGATCCACCCGCCTCAGCCTCCCAAAGCACTGGGATTACAGGCGTGAGCTACTCGGCCTGGCCGCGGCCGTTTTTTAATTGTGGAATATACCACATATACAGGAGAGTATATAGAACATAAGTATATTTTCAATAATAATAATAATACTGAAAAGGTGAACATATGTTACCATCACCCAAATTAAGAAATTGAACATTGCCAGCATCATGGATGCTCTTTACATGTCTGTGCCTCTGGTCCTCTGGTCTCTTTCCTCCTCCCAATCTTTATTTTTCCATGTTTTGTAAAATCATTGAACTATCAGCCAGGCGTGGTGGCTCATGCCTGTAATCCCAGCACTTTGGGAGGCTGAGTCAGGCGGATCACCTGAGGTCAGGAGTTCAAGACCAGCCTGAACAACATGGAGAAACCCTGTCTCTACTAAAAATACAAAATTAGCCAGGCGTGGTGACAGATGCCTGTAATCCCAGCTACTCGGGAGGCTGAGGCAGGAGAATCGCTTGAACGCAGGAGGTGGAGGTTGCAGTGAGTTGAGATTGTGACATTGCACTCCAGCCTGGGCAACAAGAGTGAAATTCCATCTCAAAAACAAACAAACAAAAAAATTGAACTCTCTATATATGTATCACTAAAAATATTTTGTTTATTTTTGAATGTTATATAAACGGAATCAAATGCTATGTATTTTTTTTTTTTTTTTTTTGAGATGGAGTCTTGCTCTGTTGCCCAAGCTGGAGTGTGGTGGCATAATATCAGTTCACTACAACCTCTGCCTCCCAGGTTCAGGCGATTCTCCTGTCTCAGCCTCCCAAGTAGCTGGGATTACAGGAATGTGCCACCAAGTCTGGCTAATTTTTGTATTTTTAGTAGAGACGGGGTTTCGCCATGTTGGTCGGCCTGGTCTCAAACTCCTGACCTCAGGGTGATCCGCCCACCTCAGCCTCCCAAAGTGCAGAGATTACAGGGATGAGCCACCATACCCGGCCTAATTTTTATTTATTTATTTATTTATTTATTTATTTATTATTATTTTTGGAGACAAAATCTAGCTCCGTCACCCAGGCTGGAGGGCAGTGGCACAATCTCAGCTCACTGCAACGTCCACCTCCCGGGTTCAAGCAATTCTTCTGCCTCAGCCTCCCAAGTAGTTGAGACTACAGGCACACACCACCATGCCCAGCTAATTTTTTTTTTTTTTTTTTAGTAGAGATGAGTTTTCACCGTGTTGCCCAGGCTGGTCTTGAACTACTGAGCTCAGGCAATCCGCCTGCCTTGGCCTCCCAAAGTGCTCGGATTACAGGTGTGAGCCACCACACCTGGCCAATTTTTGTATTTTGAATAGAGACAGGGTTTCAGCATGTTGGCCAGGCTGGTCTTGAACTTCTGACCTCAAGTGATCCGCCTGCCTTGGCCTCTTAAAGTGCTGGGATTACAGGCGTGAGCCACCGCGTCTGGGCTGAAAATTTCTTTTATGTGTTCTCCCAGTCACTACTCACCATCAAAAGTAAATATTATCAGCTGGACACTGTGGCTCACACCTGTATTCCCAGCACTTTGGGAAGCTGAGGCAGGTGGATCACCTGAGGTCAGGAGTTCAAGATCAGCCTGGCCAACACGGTGAAACCCCGTCTCTACTAAATATACAAAAATTAGACGGGCGTGGTGGCTCATGCCTGTAGTCCAGCTACTCAGGAGTCTGAGGCAGGAGAATCGCTTGAACTCAGGAGGCAGAGGTTGCAGAGCCGAGATTGGGCCACTGCACCACTCCAGCCTTGGTGACAGAGTGAGACTGTCTCAAAAAAAAAAAAAAAAAAAGGAGGGACCAGGCGCAGTGGCTCACGCCTGTAATCCCAGCACTTTGGGAGGCCGAGGCGGGCAGATCACCTGAGGTCGGGAGTTGGAGACCAGCCTGGCCAACATGGTGAAACCTCGTCTCTACTAAAAATACAAAAATTAGATGGGTGTGGTGGTACGCACCTGTAATCTCAGCTACTCGGGAAGCTGAGGCAGGAGAATTGCTGGAACCCGGGAGGCGGAGGTTGCAGTGAGCCGAGATCGCACCACTGCCCTCCAGCCTGCAGTTACAGAGCAAGACTCCATCTCAAAAAAAAAAAAAAAAAAAAAAAAAAAAAAAAGAATGTATTATCCAGATTCTTGCCATCACAAATGAGTTTTGCCTGTTTTTTTTTTTCTAGAAATGGGGTCTCTCTCTCTCTCTGTTGCCCAGGCCAGATTTGAACTCCTAGGCTCAAGTGATTCTACCATCTCAGCTTCCTGACTAGCTGAGTCTACAGGGGCATGCACCTGGCTTGTTTTGCCCATTTTTTTGTTGTTGTTTTATTTTGACAGGGTATTGCTATGTCACCCAGGCTGGAGTGGAATTGTGTGATCAAGACTCACTGAAGCCTCCAACTCCTGGGCTCAAGCAATCCTCCCACCTCAGCCTCCCAAGTAGCTGGGAATACAGGCGTGTATCACCTGCCCAGCTAAATTGTTTATAATTTTTGTGAGATAGGGTCTCCCTATGCTGCCCAGGCTGGTCGTGAACTCCTGGCCTCAAGTGATCCTCCTGCTTTAGCCTCTCAAAGTGCTAGAATTATAGGCATGAGCCACTGGTACCTGGCCTGTTTTGCCTGTTTTTGTAGCAGGAAACATACATTCTTTGCTCAACATTATGTTGGTAAAATTCATCCATATTACTTCATGTAGCAATCATCTGTTCATTCTCATTGCTTTATAATATTTCATTGTATGAATATATCACAATTTATATATTCATTCTGCTGTTGAGAGACATTTGTGTTGTTTCCAGTTTGTAGCCATAATGAGCAATGTTTCTGGGGCAGTTTTGAAAGTTTCTCCAGGGTATAAATCCAGAAGTAGAAGCTGGTTATAGGGTATGCAAGGTATGTACAACTTTACCAATTAATGTCAAACTGTTTTCTAAGGGATTGTCCTCATTACACTCCTACTTGTAAAATATGCAAGTTCCTACTATTACACATGCTTGCCAAAGGGGCCAAAGAATCTTTCCTGTGTGATGCAATAATAAGCCTGAGTGGGGCCGGGCATACTCACACGTGCCAGCCCTTTGGTTGGTACTCAGAAGCTCAGGCCACAGTCATTTGCTCCTTCCAAGTAAGGGTAAAGGATTCATAATATCCCAAGGTCCCTGATCACATGCTCCATTAACCTGGAAATATTGGGGCGGATGGGTTGGTGAAATAAAAATAAAACTTTCATTTTATTATTTTTTTTTTTAGATGGAGTCTTGCTCTTGTCACCCAGGCTGGAGTGCAATGGCTCAATTTTGGCTCACTGCAACCACCACCACCTGGGATCAAGTGATTCTCCTCCTTCAGCTTCCCGAGTAGCTGGGATTACAGGTTCCCGCCACCACGCCCAGCTAATTTTTGTATTTTTAGTAGAGACAGGGTTTCACCATGTTGGCCAGGCTGGTCTTGAACTCCTGACCTCAGGTGATTCACCCACCTCGGCCTCCCAAAGTGCTGGGATTATAGACGTGAACCACTGTGCCTAGCCACTGAATTTTTTATTTATTTATTTTTTGAGACGGAGGCTCGCTCTGTCGCCCAGGCTGGAGTGCAGTGGTGCAAACATGGCTCACTGCAACCTCCGCCCCCCGGGTTCAAGTGATTCTCCTTCCTCAGCCTCCCTCATAGCTAAGACAGGGCCTCCACTCTGTTGCTCAAGGTGGGTGCAGGGGGCAGTGAATTTAGTAATGACACAATTTTTTTTTTTTTTTTTTTTGAGACGGAGTCTCACTCTGTCTTGCCCAGGCTGAAGTGCAGTGGCTCGATCTCGGCTCATTGCAACCTCCGCCTCCCAGGTTCAAGCAATTCTCCTTTCTCAGCCTCCCAAGTAGCTAGGACTACAGGTGTGTGCCACCACACCTGGCTAATTTTGTATTTTTAGTAGAGACGGGGTTTCACCATGTTGGCCAGGTTCATCTTGAACTCCTGACCTCAGGTGATCCACCCACCTCGGCCTCTCAAAGTGTTGGGATTACAAGCATGAGCCACTGCGCCCAGCAATCACAATTTCTGAATCAAGTGAGGATCCATAAAGCACTCTGTTCTGTATTGATTACTAATAGGAAATGAAAGGAAAGGAACATGGAGAGAAAGGGGAAAGTAATATTTTCTGTGTGCCTACTATCTTACAAGCTCTGTGCCAGAAGCTTAACATGTTGGTTACATCATTTAATCCAAAACACCACCTTAGAAGCTAGGCTTTATATCCTGAATATAAGATAGATATATATAATATAGATAAGGAAGCTGAGGCTCAGAAAGGCGTCACTTCCTCAAGGCCACAGAGCTAATTAGCGACAGAGTCAGGATTTAAAGCATAGCCTATCTGATTAAAGAGCTCAAGCTGTTTACAATACAGAGCACAGAGAAGGTAGAGTTGCTGCCACTCTTGAGACTGACACCGCCAATACCAAGAATCGGTTCTTCTCAGTTTTGCTTGCCTGTATTCACCCCCAAAACTATGTTATTCAACTGATTATGGCCATCTTGTTCATTGATTTCAGCTACATTTCCTTTTCATGGATTTTTTTGTTGTCTTTATTCTTTCTTCCTTTTTTTTTTTCTTTTCCAATAAAAAAAAATTGGGCACATCAGCACAATAGGTCCACTGATAAACAAGACTTGTGTTGGAAAATAACTTTCTACCTGCAGATCTAGGAGTTAACCAGAGGTGAGATGATATATATATATATTTTTTTTTTTTCTGAGACGCAGTCTTGCTCTGTCACTCAGGCTGGAGTGCGATGGCATGATCTCGGCTCACTGCAACCTCCGCCTCCCGGATTCAACGGATTCTTCTGCCTCAGCCTCCTGAGTAGCTGGGATTACAGGCGCCTGCCGTGACACCCAGGTAATTTTTGTACTTTTAGTAGAGACAGGGTTTCTCTATGTTGGTCTGCTGGTCTCAAACTCCTGACCACAGGTAACCCTACTGCCTCGGCCTCCCAAAGTGCTGGGATTACAGGCATGAGCCACCACACCTGGCCTAGAGGTGAGATTTTTAAAAAGACGTGACATTGTGGCCAGGCGCAGTGGCTCACGCCTGTAATCCTAGCACTTTGGGAGGCTAAGGCAGGTGGATCACAAGGTTAGGAATTCAGGACCAGCCTGGCCAAAATGGTGAAACCCTGTCTCTACTAAATATACAAAAATTAGCCAGGCGTGGTGGTGGGTGCCTGTAATCCCAGCTACTTGGGAGGCTGAGGCAGGAGAATTGCTTGAACCCAAGAGGCGGAGGTTGCAGTGAACCGATGTCGTGCCACTGCACTCCAGCCTGGGTGACAGAGTGAGACTCTGTCTCAAAAAAAAAAAAAAAAAAGACATGACATTGTGAAATCTTCTGCTCTAAGATATGACATACAAGAAAATTTTAAGACAAGGTATTAAAAGGATAAAAAGAAATTGAATGATGGCTCAATTTTTCTTGACGATAAAGGCTCTACAAAATTATTAATGTTATATTTTATTATGTATTGTGTTTCATATATAATAACAACAATAGAGAGTGAAGGTAGAAGACAGGTAGAGGCCTAAATATGTAGCAGGAAAAACCTGAACCTGATATAGGAATAATGGAGACACTAGGGAAGTCTAAAGAGAAGGTAGGGACGGGGCAGGAAATAAACTTACCAGGAGCACCGTCATGGCTTTAGAGGAAAGTGAAGTCAGGGATGGCTAGGCTATAAAGCTGATCAACATAAAATGTCAGAATCCTACGATTGGGCAAAATCCAAACAAGTCATCTTGTCCATTTTCGTGTCTTTAAAGAGCCCTTTAAAATTTCTCCAGGTATTTTAGTTGTGAGGTGTGTAGAAAGTGATTTTAAAAACATATATATTGGAGGTGTCATGGAGGAAGAAGTTAGGATTTGGTAACTGGCTGAAGTATAGAGACTGGAAGTGTTTGCTATTGGATAAGGAAGGAGTGAGAGCAGAAATGCCATGTGAAAACCCTGTGTCCATGTGAAAACATCATGGGGAGTCTCAACTATTCACGCTGTCCTTCATTGTGCAATTCTACCTTTCATCATTTGGACTAGACTTATGAAGTGGCCTCCCTGAGGACATTTTCTGACCTTATGGTATGAAGTTCCTTCAGGCTCTTAATTCTGGATAAACTGGAGTGATTAGCAAGAGCAAAGAGACATAGTATTCAGATAAGGACTTTGTGTCTTATTTTTCTTTTATATCACAACTGGAGCCACAGTTGCGGGCAAGGCACTGACTTTCTTGATGAATTCTGTCCATCTGTAAAGCAGCTAAATATCCCACCTGGAGGCTTTGCCTCTCAGAGACAACATGAAGATGGATAAGCAGGCATCAGGAGCAGAGTGGCCTCTCAGGTACAGAGCTAATCTTTATTTCAGTCAATGAAGCGCTTACTAATAGAAATACCTAGTCCTACTCGAAGAACTTTAAAAGGGGATAGCAAACTATAAGAGATGGTCTCTGCCTTCAGAATTAACTGGAGAGCTAAAACCAGTATGCAGACAAAAAAATATATATCCTAATTAAATTCTGAACTGTGGGCCAGTCATGGTGGCTCACATCTGTAATCTCAGCATTTTGGGAGGCAGAGGTGGGAGGATCATTTGAGGTCAGGTGTTTGAGACCAGCCTGGCCAACATAGTGAGACTCTGTCTCTGCAGTAAATACAAAAATTGGCTGGGCATGGTAGCACACACCTGTGATTCCAGCTACTTGGGAGGCTGAGGCAGGAGAATCACTTGAACCCAGGAGGCGGAGGTTGCAGTGAGCTGACGGCACGCCACTGAACTACAGCCTGGGAGACAGAGCGAGACTCTGTCTCAAAAAAAAAAAATTCTGAACTGTGTGGTATGACCATATCGCTACAAGAATTCAGAGGAGAGAGACAGATCAGTGAAAGCTGGAGAAGTAAGAGAAATCTTGGAGAAAATGGGACTTCCAAGGACTAGAAAGATTCAGAAAAATAGAAGAAAAGTTGGACAAGTCTGCCACCATAAACAAAGGTATAAGGATAAGAATAAGCATGGCAAGTGCCAGAAGCCAGATTAAAGTATAACTATTGGTGGTCAGCAGGAAATAATATCCCAATAATTCCTCTATTCTCTGTCCTAAAGATTGATCACTGACCTTGTTATCTACGAATTTGGATTCATGGTCAGACAGCCCCAGGACAGGGGGCTCTTTATGGTTCTATTTTCTTTTCTTTTTCTTTTTTTTTTTTGAGACGGAGTCGCTCTCTGTCTCCCAGGCTGGAGTGCAGTGGCACTGTTGGCTCACTACAACCTCTGCCTCTCGGGTTCAAGTGATTCTCCTGCCTCAGCCTCCTAAGTAGCTGGGATTATAGGTGCCCGCCACCATGCCAGGCTGATTTTTGTACTTTTAGTAGACATGGGATTTTGCCATGTTGGCCAGCCTGGTCTCGAACTCCTGACCTCAGGTGATCCGCCCGTCTTGGCCTCCCAAAGTGTTGGGATTACAGGAGTGAGCCACCGTGCCTGGACTCTTTTCTTTTCTTCTTTTTTGAGATGGAGTCTTGCTTTGTTGCTCAGGCTGGAGTACAGTGGTGCAATCTTGGCTCACTGCAACCTCTGTCTCCTGGGTTCAAGTGATTCTCCTGCCTCAGTCTCCCAAGTAGCTGAGACTACAGGCACGTGCCACCATACCCAGCAATTTTTTTATTTTTTATTTTTTATTTTTTGACAGAGTCTCACTCTGTCACCCAGGCTGGAGTGCAGTGGCACGATCTCGGCTCACTGCAACCTCTGCCTCCCAGGTTCAAACAATTCTCCTGCCTCAGCCTCCTCAGTAGCTGGGATTACAGGCGCCTGCCACCATGCCCAGCTAATTTTTTGTATTTTTAGTACAGATAGGGTTTTGCCATATTGGCCAGGCTAGTCTTGAACTCCTGATCTCAGGTGATCCACCCGCCTTGTCCTCCCAAAGTGCTGGGTTTACAGGCATGAGCCACTGTGCCCTGCCACAAATTTTGTATTTTTAGTAGAGACAGGGTTTCACTATGTTGGCCAGGCTGGTCTAGAACTCCTGACCTCGGGTGATCCACCCGCCTTGTGCTCCCAAAGTGCTGGGATTACAGGCGTGAGCCACCGTACCCAGCCCATGGTTCTATTTTCTATTAAGGCACTTTCTTTCCTCCCTTGATTCAACTCAAACCTGACTTGGGAGACTTTCTTGTCCTAAGAGTGACAGGTATTGAAGGCCTTGTTGTTCAACAGAGACTCTGGCAGCAAAGAGGGGAACAATAATGATAAATCTTAAACGACTGTTCTCAAACTTCAGGGTGATTAACTATTAGGGATGCTTTAAAAAAAGAAAAAGTCAGCTAGGTCCAGTGGCTCATGCCTGTAATTCCAGCACTTTGGGAGGCCAAGGCGGGTGGATCACAAGGTCAGGAGTTTAAGACCAGCCTGACCAACATGGTGAAGCCGCATCTCTCCTAAAAATACAAAAATTAGCTGGGCATGGTGGCACGCGCCGGTAATCCCAGCTACTTGGGAGGCTGAGGCAGAAGAATCGCTTGAACCCAGGAGGTGGAGGTTGCAGTGAGCCGAGATCGTGCCACTGCACTCCAGCCTGGGTGACAGAGTGAGACTCCGTCTCAAAAAAAAAAAAAAAAGAAAGAAAAAGAAAAAGAGAAAAAGTCAACCAGGTGTGGTGGCATGTCCCTGTAGTCCCAGCTACTTGAGAGGCTGAGGTGGCAGGATCGCTTGAGCCCAGGAGTTGAGGCTGCAGTGAGTTGTGACTGTGCTGCTGCACACAAAAAAAAAAAAAAAAAAAAAAAGGGCTGGGAATCTGCATTTTTAACAAGCACCCTGGTGTTTTTGTTTGTTTGTTTGTTTGTTTTTGAGACAGATCTCAGCTCACTGCAAGCTCCGCCTCGTGGGTTCACGCCATTCTCCTGCCTCAGCCTCCGGAGTAGCGGGGACTACAGGCGCGCGCCACCACACCTGGCTAATTTTTTGCATTTTTAGTAGAGACGGGGTTTCACCATGTCAGCCAGGATGGTCTCAATATCCTGACCTCGTGATCCACCCGCCTCGGCCTCCCAAAGTGCTGGGATTACAGGCGTGAGCCACCACGCCCGGCGCACCCTAGAGTTTGTTTCATCAGGTGGTCAGTGGGACATACTTTGAGAAACGATGCCCTAATCTAAATATTTGACCGAAAAATGCCAAATGAAGCTGTCTGGACAGTGGCACATATAATGTTTATATATATCTGGGTTTATCAATTTTTGAGAATTTATCTTTTCTCATCTATGGCTATTACAAATTCATATGGCTATTATATAAAGAGTGTGACACAGACACTCTGTTTTAATGTGCTAGTTTTGTCTTCTTAAATAGATTATAATCACCTCGAAGACAGGGACCTCTCATACTTTTCTGACTTTACCCACAGGAAGATAAGAAAGCAACTTGAAGGTTGGAAGGTAGCTGGGATGCTCAGGATGAATCCCTAATACCTTTACATCACCTTGAAAACCCTGGAAGTCATATATTTGGGATTTTGTATTCGTTTTCTAGGGCTGCTATAACAGTACCACAGACTGGTGGCTTAAACAACAGAAACGCATTTCCTCAGTTCTGAAGGCTAGAAGTCCAAGATTAAGGTGTCAGCAGTTAGTTTTTTTCTGATATTTTCTCCTTGGCTTGTAGATGGCCATGGATGCCCTATGTCTTCATATATGTGTCTGTGTCCTCATTGCCTCGTCTTATAAGGACGCCAGTCATACTGGATTAGGGCCCACCCTTATGACCTCATTTTAATTTAATTACCTCTATAAAGACTTTGTCTCCAAATATACTCACATTCTGAGGTACTAGGGGTTAGGACTTCAACATGTGAATTTTGGGATACAATCCAACCCATAACAGACCTCTAGTATCAGCTTCTAGAAATGTACCACTCATCCTTCTCTTCCATTTGTTAGTCTCATATAGTATTGTTAGTCTAATATAGTAAGTTCTCTCCACCCTTTGGTTCTCCTCCTCCGCCTCTTACAGACGTAATAGCTTGTGTAGCAATAACTCATGGAGCAGCTCTAAAGAACCTACAGTAGGGATGGGCAGGTTGTGGCATGCACCAAACACCGTTAACACTCAGGGGTTGCTGAAATTCCAGTTGTACTGTCTTAAAGACACAGCTCTTTGCTCATTCTCTGCCCAGCTGTCTTAGCATTTGGTGATAACAATTAGATTATTAGATCCTCTGTAAGTGACCTTGGTATCGTAACTCATCCTTCCTTAATTACTTTTTTTCACTGCAGCTTCTATTAGGCCTTTCTTTGGCCAGTTCTTTAGAAAGCTCAATTATTTAAAATAATCAGTGAGGTCAAAAGCAGGACATGCAGGGGCTGGCTGAAATTTCACATAAGGACAGTTTTTGAGGGTAAATCCCTGGTTTTGCAGAGCTCCTAAAGCTGGTAAACAGCAACACCATTAAGAATCTGGGGAGACTTGGCGTGGTGGCTCACGCCTGTGGCCAGCACTTTGGGAGGCTAAGGCGGGCGGATCACGAGGTCAAGAGATCGAGACCATCCTGGCCAACATGGTGAAACCCTGTCTCTACTAAAAATACAAAAACTAGCTGGACTTGGTGGTGTGTGCCTGGAGTCCCAGCTATTCGGGAGGCTGAGGCAGGAGAATCGCTTGAACCTGGGAGGCGGAGGTTGCAGTGAGCTGAGATTGCACCACGGCACTCCAGCCTGGGCGACAGAGCGAGACTCCATCTCAAAAAAAAAGAATCCTGGGGAAAGAATTCCTATTACTTAATAGGATCTAGGAAAGGTAAAAGAAAAATAAGAGGCAACCGCATGGTTTTTAGTTCTTTTAAAGTCACTCCCTTCATGTCAGCTTCAGAGACTGCTGTTTGGAAAGGCAAGGCTTCCCTCTTCCCAGGCCATTTTTTTCGGTGAGTCAAATCAAACATCTTACTTTTAAACCAGGAAGTCTTGCTCAATTATCTTTTTCCCCCCACTACCTTTGTCCAACTGATTGATATATCAGTGATATAATTATTGTGAAATATGAATCCCTGTTCTCTAAAGTCCACATCTTCTTTCCTAAGTTCTCTGCTTCCAGTCCCTGTTATTTAATTAATTAATTTATTTAGAGATGGGGTCTTTTTACGTTGCCAGTGCTGGGGTGCAGTGGCTATTCACAGGAACAGGCACAGTACACTACATATAGCCTTGAACTCCTCGCCTCAAGCCATCCACCCACCTCAGCCTTCTGAGTAGGTGGGACTACAGTCCAGGTACATGCCACCGTGCTTGACCCTATTATTTTAAAAATGAGTTGATAAATTCTTAGGGAAGCCCCACTTAGTGGGATTATGAGGGCTCCTAGATAAATATTGTTCCTTGTTGACCAATCTTTCCCTCTTCCTGCCTCAGCTTCCGCCAAGAACTTCTTACCTGGGCATGTATTTCTATCTATTCACTTTTTACCCTCTGGCGTAGAACTTCTTCCTACCAAACTGTCATCCTCTGCACCTCTCCTGGCCTTCCTCACAAGTTTGTAAGCATTAAGAAGGTGCGCTGCATGCTTCATTAAATTCTTCCTTGGAAGGGCTGAGTTCACCCTGTTCTTCTCAAGTGCAATTTTCTCCAAGTTTCTTCCCTACGCAATGTTTGTATTGTTGGGACCCCTTCCAGTTATTATTAATTTTCAACACACAGCTACCATAAAAGTCTTGCTATGAAGTAACTGGCAAAACTAGAGACACCGACTGGCTTCCTCTCAAAGGCTCGGCGTGCGCACCGTGGAGGACGGGAAGCATTCTCCAATCCGAAAAGTCTGGAACGCTTTGGCAACTATTTTGCTCCGGGCAGGCAGAAGACGGTGGTTCTTTGGTACATTCCCCTTCTTACTGAGCTTCGTTTACTGAGGCTTCTCCTCAACACGCCAGGATCCAGCATGTATAACACCTTTCGAGTGGGCTGTCTCGGGGCTGAGGAGCGAAACGGGGGGCTGGTTATGGAGCTCCAGCATGGGGTTACTTAGCTCGCCCAGACTTGGAAACCAGCCAGCGTGATGAGGACAGGTAGTGGACGCGATTGCCCACCCCTTGTTAATGTGTTAGGATTAAACAGACAATTAAACAGGCCCGCACATCGCCTGCCCCATTCAGCCCGCCTTAATTCTGGGTTCCCTTTCCCCCCTCTACAGGCCGGCTAGTCCTGGCCCCTCACTTGGGACGCCTCTGTCCCTGATGCGAGGCGCATGCGGGACCGCTTTCCCCACTCCCCTCTCCGCCAGGAGGAGGAGCCGAGGGGTTGGCCCCGCACCCGGCTGTGGCAGAAGGGGCCGCGAAGGCCTGGCCAGGGGCGCCACGACTGCCCAGATCCCGCCCGCGGCCCGCCCGCCCTCTAGCCGCTCAGCCCGGAATGGCAGATCCGCGCTCGGACCATCGGCATCGCCTCACATCGCCCCGCCCCGCGCCGACCTCCCATTGGCTGCCGCTGAGCTCTCGGGCCCGCGCCTCGCCCTCCGGCGGCCCTGGCCGCGCCACAGCCCGGAGCGGGGTCGGAGGTGAACGGCCTGGAGTAACCCCAGACGTAGTCACCTCATGGGGCTCCCCGGCTGAGGTGGGAGGCAGGGGCGGGGCGGGGTGGGGGCGGGTCAGGCCCCCTGAAGCCCCGCCCCTTCTCCGTGTGCCGGGCCGGCCTGGTGCTGCGCGCCTGTCAGCCATCGCCGGAGCCGCCGGCGTCTCCTCCCGCCCAGCAGTGCCTCCACGCAGGGGCTCCGGAACCGCCCGACCGCACACGTTGCCACCCTGAGGTGAGGTGAGGGCCGGCCCAGACCCTGTGACCGGGGACCTGGAGAAACTGGGGCCAAGGGAGGGGCGGCGGCAGGCAGGGGGCCGCCTCCCAGCCTCCGCTCGCCCGCACGCGGCCTGGGCTCCACACTGTCCAGACCCGGTGCCGGGCAGTCCAGCCTTTCCTGCAGCTCTGAGGGCTTGAGGTCCCCTCCCTAGAGACATGGAGAGGTCTGGGGTCTCGGGAGGTGGGAATTCAGATCCCGGAACTGGGAAGCGTACAGTTCAGGGCTCCTCTAGGAAGGGGCTGGAGTTTCTGCCTGGAGCTCGCCCCCCACCCCTCCTGCCCAGCTCCAGCGTGGTCTGATTCTTTCCAGACCCCTCTCCAATCCGATTCTGGGCTCGGGAGAGGGAGAAGACCACGTGGGAAGGGGGCGTTGCGGGTTGGGTCTGATTGCATTGAAAGTCCTCTCTCTCTTGCAGAGTGAGGTGTGGGGTGCAGACCTCACTTGGTCTCTCCGTGCCTTTGTATCGTGGCGAGAGCCAGGGCCAGGCAGGTTGTCTCTGCCAGTTCCTGTTCCCAGGATTTTATTATGTTCTCTGCGAGGGACGTAGTAAATGTACATGCCTTTTGTTACTCTCTCCTTCTCGTTTGCCATGCTGATCAAGGGAAGTTACTGGAAATAGGACGTAGGAAGCTGATGTGAAGCTAATGACTTCACAGGAAAATGTGCGTGAAGGTCCTGCCCGGATCGGGGCCAACATTATTTTGGATTTGGGAGTGGGAGAGTGGACACTAATGGACACTTGAAATCACCTCTAAAAATCAGGGACTTCGTGTAGGCCTTGTGGGTTTTATAGAGGCATTTAAGAATATAACTGCTCAGGAGAAGTAGTTTAATTTCAGATATTTTTGTTTGGGGGTTTAAGATTGGAATAAAAAAAGACCCTAGGCCTTCCTAATTCCGTTTCTACTTAAGCGATGTTTCAGTAATTTCCTAATGTGTGGATAAACCTAATAACCACATCTTCAGTCTCAGAAGTTTATTTCCTTGGATTTTCTCTCTCTTTCCATTCATTTTTTCCCTCCCAATTCGGTAGTATAGATTGAGAAGCATGCTTTCTTTGGTTACATGGTCTCTTCTCCCTCAGCAGGGAGGAATACTCATATTTGTCCCTTCTTGAGGGGGATGCCCTGGATGTCTGTGATGAGAAGGATTTCTGTGCTGCTTATTTGACAGGCACTTTTCAGAAAAGCATTGTGGCCTAATAGAGCAGGACCACAGTTTACCTGTCCAGATAGATGCCTGCTTGCTACAAATAGCAAGTTTCTTCCCACTTCTCTTGCCTCAGTTTCTTCATTTCTCAGTAAAACTGAATGCGTAACAGGAGGACTGATGTGAACCCAAGAATATTAAACATTTTAAAGTGGGCATATGAAAGATGCCAAAGGTAAAGTATTAATTTATGAAGCCATCTGTGTTTACTACTGTTGTAGAATTTTGTTGTTGTTGTTTTGTTTGTTTGTTTGAGATGGAGTCTTGCTCTGTCACCCAGACTGGAGTGCAATGGTGCGATCTCGGCTCACTGCAACCTTCGTCTCCTGATTTCAAGTGATTCTCCTGCCTCAGCCTCCCGAGTAGCTGGGATTACACAGGTGTGCCACTACACCTGGCTAATTTTTGTATTTTCGGTAGAGACAGGGTTTCACCATGTTGGCCAGGCTGGTCTCTAACTCCTGACCTCAGGTGATTCACCCTCCTCGGCCTCCCAAAGTGCTGGGATTATAGGCATGAGCCACCACGCCAGGCTTGTTTTGTTTTGATTTACCAGTGCATAATAGAAATACATCAAGCATAAGATTAAATTGCTTTTTAAAAAGGAAGTCTTGGGAAATGGTGGCATTTATCTTAGTGAATTTATAGTTCAATAGCTAGGTAATGCTGAAGACCTGGTATTGTGAAAGCCAGCCTCAGAGAACACTCTCTCATCTGATGTTGACCTCTCTAAAGTGCTGTGAATAGGTTCAGGTGTAGATCACTATGTAAGACTATTTCCTTTGCAGTCAATGACTGGGAAAATTTTTATACCTGTCACGTGGACTGGTTTAACAGGTCTAGGGCTAGTGTTTTTCTTTCTTTAAAATCTTTTTTTCCTGTAATTGGATGGCTAATATCCTAATAGTCTTAGTTGAGGAAAAAAGTAAATTAAAATAGAAACTGTGGAATAATACAGTAGAAATTAGTATTTTCAATTGTGGGAGGAGAAGAGAATCCTTCTGTAATTCAGAAAAAAAAGTTGTGTCATTATCTAACATGTTCTTAAAGATTAATAATTATAGGAGCTGCCAGGTGCCGTGGCTCACTCCTGTAATCCCAGCACTTTGGGAGGCTGAGGCTGGCAGATCACGAGGTCTGGAGATCGAGACCATCCTGGCTAACACAGTGAAACCCCATCTCTACTAAAAATACAAAAAATTAGCCGGGCGTGGTGGTGGGTGCCTGCAGTCCCAGCTACTCGGGAGGCTGAGGCAGGAGAATGGCGTGAACCCGGGAGGCAGAGCTTGCAGTGAGCCGAGATTGTGCCACTGCACTCCAGCCTGGGTGACAGAGTGAGACTCCGTGTCAAAAAAAAAAAAATAATAATTATTATAGGAGCTATGTGTCAAGCATCTTTCCAAACCCGTAAAACGGTAAGATTACAAAAAAGCGAATAAAAGTAGAGACTCATTGGCTAAAAAATTCCTATTAACTATAGAGATAATTACCATTAATCTTCTACTTTAACAGATTATTAACATAATTTGCAACTTAAAACTGCCTCCCTAAAACTGCATAGGATGTTGTAGCTACAAAGGAATTAGGAATTTTTGCTTTAACCTGTAAATGTCTCCAGCATAGATCTCTGTTAGGTAATATAAAGTATAATGCCTTAACACATCCGTAGGACTTGAAGGCAAAAAAAAAATAAGCAGTATTTCCTTAAGGAAGAAATTTCTTTTCTTTTTTTTTTTTGATAGGGTCTCACTCTGTCGCCCTCGCTGGAGTGCGCTGGCACGATCATGGCTCACTGCAGCCTCAACCTCTCAGGCTCAAGTGATCCACTCACCTCAGCCTCCCAAGTAGCCGGGACTACAGACACACACCACCATACCTGTCTATTTTTTTTTTTTTTTTTAAATTTTGGTAGAGATGGGGTTGCGTCATGTTGCCCAGGCTGGTCTCAAACTCCTGGGCTCAAGCGATCTTCCTGCCTTGGGCTCCCAAAGTGTTGAGATTATACAGCCATGAGCCAGTTCTTTTCCTTGAGACTCTGGTTTTCTCCAAATGCAGCTCTATGAAATAAGATTATGAGCATAAATTGATTCATCCTAGAACTTTCTGAATTCACAAAATGGCACTTTACCTGGAGGCCTCTAAATGTTTCTAGAGGATAATGTTTGAAATAACGACTTAGTTTATGTCTCCTAGTTTTGTAACTGAAATATTTGTTGCAATTCTGATAAAACATGAAGCATGGCCAGGCACGGTGGTTCACCCCTGTAATCCCAGCACTTTGGGAGGCTGAGGCGGGCGGATCACAAGGTCAGGAGATCGAGACCATCCTGGGTAACATGGTGAAGCCCTGTCTCTACTAAAAAGTTAGCCAAATGTGGTGGCAGGTGCCTGTAGTCCCAGCTACTCGGGAGGCTGAGGCAGGAGAATGGCATGAACCCAGGAGGCGGAGCTTGCAGTGAGCCGAGATCGCACCACTGCACTCCAGCCTGGGTGACAGAGCGAGACTCCCGTCTCAAAAAAAAAAATGCAGCCTGTGAAAGCCTGGTGTTTACACAGCATTGTGAGGCATTGAGGATGGTGGATCTAAAACAATTAGAAGAGGCTGGGCACGGTGGCTCACATCTGTAATCCGAGCACTTTGGGAGGCCAAGATGGGAGGATTGCTTGAGGCCAGCAGTACAAGACCAGCCTTGTTAACATAGCAAGACCTCCATTTCTCTCTTTTTTGTTGTTTCTGGAAGAGAGAATAACTTTTCCCAGCCTCATCTAGGAGATAACCCAGAGTCAATTACGTAGTAACACATATTAAAGAAATAAGTGAATAACATTTCAGTTGTCTGGCTAAATACTCTGACAGATACGAGATAAGGGATCAGAGTAGCATGGCATTAATTGAGGAAAGCTTCTTATTAAACTTACTTAAAATCTTCAGTTGGCAATACATTCATGTGGTTCAACATTTTATTTTATTTGTTTATTTATTTTTTGAGACAGAGTCTCACTCTTTGCCACCCCAGGCTGGAGTGCAGTGGCAGGATCTTGACTCACTGCAACCTCTGCCTCCTGGGTTCAAGCAATTCTCGTGCCTCAGCCTCCCGAGTAGCTGGGATTACAGGCGTGTGCCACCATGCCCAGCTAATTTTTTGTAGTTTTAGTAGAGACGGGGTTTTACCATGTTGGCCAGGCTGGTCTTGAACCCCTGACATCAGGTGATCCTCTGGTCTCGGCCTCCCAAAGTGCTGGGATTACAGGCGTGAGCCACTGTGCCCAGCCTGTTTCAACATTTTATTTTATATTTTATTTCATTTTATTTTTGAGACAATCTTGCTTTGTTGCCCAGGCTGGAGTGCAGCGGTGCAATATCAGCGCACTGCAATCTCCACCTCCCAGGTTCAAGCAATTCTCCTGCCTCAGGTTCCCGAGTAGCTGGGATTATGGGCATGTGCCACGCTCCACCACGCCCCTCTAATTTTTGTATTTTTAATAGAGACAGGGTTTTACCATGTTGGCCAGGCTGGTCCGGAACTCCTGACCTCAGGTGATCTGCCCACCTCGGCCTTCCAGAGTGTTGGGATTACAGGCGTGGGCCACTGCATCTGGCCTGGTTCAACATTTTAAAAGTACAAAAGGGGGCCGTGTACATTGGAGTACAATGGCCTGATCTTGGCTCACTGCAACCTCCGCCTCCCAGGTTCAAGCGATTCTCCTGCCTCAGCCTCCCGAGTAGCTGGGATTATAGGCGTGCGCCACCACGCCTGGATAATTTTGTATTTTTAGTAGAGACAGAGTTTCTCCATGTTGGTCAGGCTGGTCTCAAACTCCCAATCTCAGGTGATCTACCTGCCTTGGCCTCCCAAAGTGCTAGGATTACAGGCGCGAACCACCACGCCCAGCCCGAAACACATTTTTTTGTTTGTTCATTGTTTTGTTTTCGAGACAGGGTCTCGCTCTTTTGCCCATGCTGGAATGCAGTGGTACAGTCACGGCTCACTGCAGCCTCAACCTCCTGGGCTTAGGCGATCTTCCCACCTAAGGGTCCCAAGTAGCTGGGACTACAGGCATGTGCCACCACACCCAACTAATTTTTTCTGTTTTTTTTTTTTTGAGACGGGTTCACTATGTTGCCCAGGCTGGAGTACAGTGGTGCAATTATGGCTCACTGCAGCCTCGACCTCCTGGAATCAAGCAATCCGCCCATATCAGTCTTCTGTGTAGCTGGGACCATAGGCACCTGCCACCATGCCTAGCTAATTTTTAATTTTTTTATTTTTTATAGAGACGGAGTCTCACTTTGTTGCCCAGGCTGGTCTTGAACTCCTGAGCAGTCCTAATGCCTCAGCCTCCGAAAGTGTTGGGATTACAGGCGTGAGCCACTGTGCCTAGCCTGTTGTATACTTCTATTGCATCACATCCAGTGGCATATAATGTCAGTTTTTCCTAATATTGGTGATATTTAGTTTGAATACTTAGTTAAGATGGTATCCATCAGATTTCTCCATTGTAAAAATACTCTTCCCTTTTGTAATTAATATGTAAGAATATGGCTAGGTGCAGTGGCTCGTGCCTGTAATCCCAATACTTTGGGAGGCTGAGGCAGGTGGATCACCTGAGGTCAGAAGTTCGAGACCAGCCTGGCCAACGTGGTGCAATCCTGTCTCTATTAAAAATACAAAAAAACTAGCTGGGTGAGGTGGTGGGTACCTGTAATCCCAGCTACTTGGGAGGCTGAGGCAGAAGAATTGTTTGAACCTGGGAGGTGGAGGTTGCAGTGAGCTGAAATCGGGCCATTGCACTCTAGCGTGGGCAACAGAGCGAGACTGTCTCAAAAAAAAAAAAAAGCTATATATATATATACACACACACACACACACACACACACACGTAAGATATATATATGTAAGATGTATCTTATATACGTATATATGTAAAATATATATGTAAGATGTATGTATATGTAATATATATTATATATATGTTTTATATATATTTTATATATATATATATGTAAGAATATGTTGTTTTCACTGAGCATGGTGGCTCATGCCTGTAATCCCAGCGCTCTGGGAGGCCGAGGCAGATGGATCTATTGAGGACAGGAGTTCGAGACCAGCCTGGCTAATGTGGCCAAACCTCATCTCTACTAAAAATATAAAAATTAACTATGTGTTGGGGCACACGCCTGAATCCCAGTTACTTGGGAGGCTGAGGCACAATAATTGCTTGAGTCTGGGAGGTGGAGGTTGCAGTGAGCGGAGATCACGCCACTGCACTCTCATCTGGGCAACAGCGAGACTACATCTCAAAAAATAATAATAATAATAAATAATAAAGAATATGTTGTTTTCTGAAAACCGTTTTTCCAATGGTTTTAACATATATTTACGATATTTGCCAACATCAATTATTGCATTGGTGGTTTTTTTTTTTTTTGAGACGGAGTCTCACTCTGTTGCCCAGGCTGGAGTGCAGTGGCGCGATCTCGGCTCACCGCAAGCTCTGCCTCCTGGGTTCACACCATTCTCCTGCCTCAGCCTCCCGAGTAGCTGGGACTACAGGTGCCCGCCACCACCCCCGGCTAATTTTTTGTATTTTTAGTAGAGACGGGGTTTCACCGTGGTTTCAATCTCCTGATCTCGTGATCTGCCTGTCTCTGCCTCCCAAAGTGCTGGAATTATTGTGCCCGTATGGCATTGGTGTTTGTAAAATGAATTATGTTTTCTAATTGCATCATTCTCGGAGATAATTATTTTGAGATTTTGCTATCTGAAAATATGTGCTTTCCTCACAATTGATCAGCAACCTATTGTGTCTGAAATTCTAGATTGAAAATAATTTTCCTTCAGAATTTTGAAGGCATTGTTTAATAACCTTCAAGCTTCTGTTGTTATTTCTGATAAGTCTGAAAGGCATTCAAATTCTTGATCATTTAAAATGTATGTGAACTTTTTTCTCTCTGGAAGCTTGTAGGATCTTTTCTTGTGTTCAGTTTCTGAAATTTCAGTGATGTGCCTTGGTGTCTGTTTTTATTCATTATGGTAGGCACTTGTTGGGCCTTTTTAATCTGGCAATGACCGTGGCAATCTGGCATGATTATCAGATTAAAATTTTTGCCCTTTGTTTTGTTCTTGCTTTTGGGAGCTTCCGTTACTTAGATATGGACCTTCTGAACAGGTTCTCTAATCTTCTTTTTCTCTCCTGTTGTTCATCACTTTGAATATTTTTTTTTTTTTTTTGAGAGATGGAGTCTCACTCTGTTGCCCAGGTTGGGTACTGCAACCTCTGCCTCCCGGGTTCAAGCAGTTCTGCTGCCTCAGCCTCCCAAGTAGCTGGGATTACAGGCGTGCAGCACCACACCTGGCTAATTTTTGCATTTTTAGTATAGTTGGGATTTCACCCTGTTGGCCAAGGCTCGTCTTGAACTCCTGACCTCAGGTGATCCGCCCGCCTTGGCCTCCCAAAGTGCTAGGATTACAGGCATGAGCCACCGCACCTGGCCCTCTTTGACTTTTTATTCTGATTTGTGAAAGCTTTTCTTTAACCTTATCTTCTGAGTTTTTTCATTGCTGTGATCATATTTTTAGCTTTTAAAAAATTCTTTCTTGTTAAAAAATTTTCTTTTTTTTTTTTTTTTTTTTTTTTTTTTACGTAAATAGGGATGGCATTATGCTTTGTTGCTCAGGCTGGTCTGGAACTCCTGGACTCAAGTGACCCTCCTGCCTCAGCCTCCCGAAGTGTTGGGATTACAGGTGCAAGCCGCCGCACCTGGCCTAAAATAGTTATTTTAAAAATATTTCAGACCAGCTGTGACTCACACCTGCAGTCCTAACATTTTGGGAAGTTGAGGCTGGAGGATCGCTTGAGCAGGAGGTTGAGATCAGCCTGGGCAACATAACAAAACCCTGTCTCCACAAAAATCACAAAAAAGCTAGCTGGGTGTGGTAGTGTGCGCCTAGTCCCAGCTACTCAGGAGGCTGAGGTAGGAGGATCACTTGAGCCCGTATATTAGTCTGTTTTCACACCGCTGATAAAGACATACTCGAGACTGGACAATTTACAAAAGAAAGAGGTTTAATGGACTTACTGTGCTATATGGCCAGGGAGACCTCACAATCATGGTGGAAGGCAAGGAGGAGCATGTCATGTTTTACGTGGATGGAAGCAGGCAAAGAGAGAGCTTGTGCAGGGAAACTCCCGTTTTTAAAACCATCAGAACTCGTGAGACTTATTCACTAACAGGAGAACAACATGGGAAAGACCCACCCCCAGAATTCGATTACCTCCCACCAGATCCCTCCCACAACACGTGGGAATTAAAGAGGAGGTTTGGGTGGGGACACAGCCAACCATATCATTCAGCCCCTGGCCCCTCCCAAATCTCATGTTCTCACATTTCAAAACCAATCATGCCTTCCCAACAGTCCCTCAAAGTCTTAACTCATTTCAGCATTAACTCAGAAGTCCACAGTCCAGAGTCTCATCTGAGACAAGGCAAGTCCCTTCTGCCTATGAGTCTGTAAAATCAAAAGCAAGTTATTTACTTCCTAGATACAATGGGAATACAGGCATTGGGTAAATGTAGCCATTCCAAATGGGAGAAATTGACCAAAACAAAGGGGCTACAGGCTGCATGCAATTCCATAATCTAGCAGGGCAATCAAATCTTTTTTTTTTTTTTTTTTTGAGATGGAGTCTTGCTCTGTCGCCTAGGCTGGAGTGCAGTGGCGTGATCTCGGCTCACTGCAAGCTCCACCTTTCAGGTTCACGCCATTCTCCTGCCTCAGCCTCCTGAGTAGCTGAGACTACAGGCGCCCACCACCACGCCCGGCTAATTTTTTTGTATTTTTAGTAGAAATGGGGTTTCACTGTGTTAGCCAGGATGGTCTCGATCTCCTGACCTCGTGATCTACCTGCCTCGGCCTCCCAAAGTGCTGGGATTACAGGCGTGAGCCACCACGCCTGGTCTCAATAGATATTTTTTCTTATCGTTTCCCTCCTCCCATCTGCTACCCTCAAGTAGGCAGTTGTTAATATCTTACATAGCCATAATACTTTTTTTTTTTTTTTTTTGAGAGAGAGTCTTGCCCTGTTGGTCAGGCTGGAGTGCAGTGGCACGATCTCGGCACACTGCAACCTCTGCCTCCTGGGTTCAAGTGATTCTCCCGCCTCAGCCTCCCAAATAGCTGAGATTACAGGTGCATGCCTCCATGCCCGGCTAACCATAATACTTTAGTCAAAACTATGAAATTAATATTGGTACAATAGTAACTAAACTATAAAACTGTATTTCCTGGGTTTTTTTCCTCTAGAGATAGGGTCCCTCTCTGTCGCCCAGGCCAGAGTGCAGGGGCTCCATTATAGCTCATTGTAATGTGAAACTCCTAACCTCAAGTGATCCTCCTGCCTAGGCTTCCCAAAGTGTTGAGATTACAGGCATGAGCCACCATGCTGGCCTTCTGTAGCTTTTCTTTTTTAGTGATGTGTTTTTCTATTCCAATATTTAATGTAGGATACCACATTGTATTTAGTGGTCATGTCTCATTAATCTCCCCTGATCTGTGATAGTTTTAGTCTTTCCTTTTTTGTAATGGCTTGATGATTTTGAATAGTACTCGTCAAGTATTTTATAGAATGTCCCTCAATTCAAATTTGTCTGATATTTTCTCATGATTAGACTAGGGTTATGGGTTTTTTGGGAAAATACCACAGAGGTGAAGTTGCTTTCCCCTCCCCTCGACCCTTGTAGTTTTTAATGGTTTCTTGTTCCCTGTAATCTCTTTTCTTCAAGTTGCATTTTTTAAATTTACAGGTAGTTATTTGTTTTTAGTCTTTCATGTTGAAGTTTTTCTCAGACATCTGGTAATCTTTATTGTCTGTTTATATTTAAGAGGAAGTGTAGAAAGCTGATTAGAGGTGGTTAGCTTACTACAGTGTAATCTAGTTGGGCGACTCAATTAGGGACGTTGATGTTAGTAACTTTAGTTATTTTTTTCTCCTTGAGCTGGTCAGATTCTCCAAAGAAGGATCCTTTAGGCTGGGCACGGTGGCTAACACCTATAATCCCAGCACTTTGGGAGGCCAAGGCAGGTGGATCAAATTAGCTGGGCATGGTGGTGCGGGCCTGTAGTCCCAGCTACTCGGGAGACTGAGGCAGAAGAATCTCTTGAACCCGGGAGGCAGAGGTTGTGGTGAGCTGAGATCATGCCACTGGACTCCAGCCTGGGCAACAGAGTGAGACACTGTCTCAAAAAAAAAAAAAAAAAAAAAAAAAAGAAGGATCCTGTAATCTCTCTCCGGGAGGGTGACGATTAGGGAAAGAGGACCGGAAAATCTTACTCAATATATTGACTTAATTTATTTATTTTCAGTATTGTACCCTGCCCCTTACTGTTACTGGTATCCCCCAATCTAGAAACCCTCTGTTTAACCCTCTCTAAAGAATAAACCTAAAGTCTCAGGATGGTAGAGCAGCAGGCACCTGACTTCACTAGTTGGAGAGAAAATGTAATGATCTGAAGCTTCGGAAACAATTTCAACCAATCCTCCTTATTTTCTTTAGCTGTCTTTCACCTTCACTTTCTGAACATTTTGGGGAACCTATGACATAAATTGTGTTGTTCGTAACTTTACCACAGATGGGTTATGATTCAGTTTTCTTGGGCTTGCCTAGTCATTTATTGCTCTTCTGTCTGCTTTCCAAGAAAATTGTCTTCTTGTCTACCCAGACTTTTTAATTTCTTTTTTGGTCTTTTTGTGGGTTATGCCTTTTTAGTTTATTTATTTATTTATTTTTATTTATTTTTTTGAGAAGGAGTCTCGCTCTGTCACCCAGGCTGGAATGCAATGGCATGATCTCAGCTCATTGTGGCCGCTGCCTCCTAGGTTCAAGTGATTCTCCTGCCTCAGCCTCCCAAGTAGCTGGGATTATAGGTGGACGCCACCACGCCCAGCTAATTTTTGTGTTTTCAGTAGAGACTGGGTTTCACCATGTTGGCCAGGCTGGTCTCGAACTCCTGACCTCAAGCAGTCAGCCTGTCTCATCCTCCCAAAGTGCTGTGATTACAGGTGTGAGCTGCCATGCCCAGTCCGACCCACTGTCTTCAGACAGTTTTCGCCATGGTGTCCAGGCTGGTCTCAAACTCCTGGGCTCAAGCCATCCTCTTGCCTCAGCCTCCCAGAATGCTGAGATTACAGGTGTGAACCACCACACCTGGCCTAGAGGGTTTTTTTCTTTTTAAAAAAATTTTTAAATTTCTTTTTTACTTTTTATCTTTTTATTTTTTTCATTTATATTTTTTGTAAGTGTTTTCAGAGATTATTATACTACCGTAATTGTATATTTAGGTGTTAATAGCCACTTAGCTAGGGACAAATCTTATTTATCTTTGAATAATCAGTGTCTGTTTCACTATTTGGAACACAAGTTCTTGTTATTTTAAAATTTAAAACTTGTGGTAAATTAAAATAGTTTTTAAAATAAAATTTTCTGTAATCCTTTTATGAATCACTGAATTAATAACCAAAATCCATTAAAAAATAAATGACAAAATGAAAAAGGCAAATTCACTTATTCTCTTTGAAAACTTTTTTTTTTTTTTTGAGACAGAGTCTCACTCTGTCGCCCAGGCTGGAGTACAGTGGTACAATCTCGGCTCACTGCAACCTCTGCCTTCTAGGTTCAAGCAGTTCTCTGCCTCAGCCTCCCAAGTAGCTGGGATTACAGGCACCCGCCACCAGGCCTGGCTAATTTTTACATTTTTAGTAGAGACGGGGTTTCACCATCTTGACCAGGCTGGTCTCGAACTCCTGACCTCGTGATCCACCTGCCTTGGCCTCCCAAAGTGCTGGGATTACAGGCGTGAGCCACTGCACCCGGCCTCTTTTAAAACATTTAAGTGAACTTACTATGACTTGAGAGGCAAGGACATGTTATATAAGCTTGGATACTTTTATCAGTGGCTACGAAAACTAATTGCTGCCTCTTTATTAGAATTGCATGGAAAATACAGTGTAATTTGAGTTCAAGGAGAATATGCTAACTAAATTTGGTAAAATCTGTTGTATTTATTTAGAAAAATATTTCTGGGCCGGACACACTGGCTCACACCTATAATCCCAGCACTTTGGGAGGCTGAGGCAGGTGGATCACCTGATATCAGGAGTTTGAGACCAGCCTGGCTAACATGGTGAAACGCCGTCTCTACTAAAAATACAAAAATCAGCCAGGTGTGGTGGCATGCATCTGTAATCCCAGCTACTCGGAAGGC
Organism: Pongo pygmaeus; assembly: GCF_028885625.2. Lineage (NCBI taxonomy): Eukaryota > Metazoa > Chordata > Mammalia > Primates > Hominidae > Pongo > Pongo pygmaeus. Next base: position 53,938,123 of record NC_072392.2, read on the forward strand.
TGAGGCAGGAGAATCGCTCGAACCCGGGAGGCAGAGGTTGCATTGAGCTGAGATCGTGCCACTGCACTCCAGCCTGGGTGACAGATTGAGACTCTGTCTCAACAAAAAGAAAAAAAAAATCTTTGAATGAAATGCAGGCTGACTTTTTTTGTTTTTGTTTTTGTTTTTAAGACAAGGTCTCATTCTGTTGGCCAGGCTGGAATACAGTGGCACTTCAGCCTCGACCTTCTGGGCTCAAGTGATCCTCCCACTTCAGCCTCCCAAGTAGCTGGGACCATGGGCATGTGCTACCACATCCAGCTTTTTTTTTTTTTTTTTTTTTTGGTAGAGATGGGGTTTCGTCATATTGCCCAGGCTGGTCTCGAACTCCTGGACTCAAGGGATTCTCCCACCTCAGTCTCCCAAATGGCTGAGATTACAGGCATGAGCCACCACTCCTGGCCCAGGCTGACTCTTAAATACATTAGCTGTAATTAGCTTTACCACATTTTCAGGAACATAAGGCACAGTTTGGGAGCCTTCTGCAAAAATTTTCAAGAGTCTCCAAATAAAAGCTGAAGAATACATTATATATATAGTGTATATATAGGATATATATGTATTTAAAAAGTACATATATATATTTAAAAATATATATGTATATATATATATTTTTTTTTTGAGAGACAGTCTTACTTTGTCTACAGCCTGGAGTGCAGTGGTGCATTCTCGGCTCACTGCATTCTCGGCTCACTGCAACATCCGCTTCCTGGGTTCAAGCTATTCTCCTTCCTCAGCCTCCCCAGTGGCTGGGATTACAGGTGTCTGCCACGATGCCTGGCTAATTTTTGTAGTTTTAGTAGAGGTGGGGTTTCACCATGTTGGCCAGCTGGTCTCGAACTCCGAACCTCAAGTGATCTGCCTGTCTTCATCTCCCAAAGTGCTGGGATTACAGATGTCAGCCACTGCGCCTGGCCACATGATATATTATTTATTTATTTATTTTATTTTATTATTATTATAATTTAAGTTTTAGGGTACATGTGCACAATGTGCAGGTTAGTTACATATGTATACATGTGCCATGCTGGTGTGCTGCACCCATTAGCTCGTCGTTTAGCATTAGGTATATCTCCTAATGCTATCCCTCCCCCCTCCTCCCACCCCACAACAGTCCCCAGAGTGTGATGTTCCCCTTCCTGTGTCCATGTATTCTCATTGTTCAGTTCCCACCTATGAGTGAGAACATGTGGTGTTTGGCTTTTTGTCCTTGCAATAGTTTACTGAGAATGATGATTTCCAATTTTATCCATGTCCCTACAAAGGACATGAATGCATCATTTTTTATGGCTGCATAGTATTCCATGGTGTATATGTGCCACATTTTCTTAATCCAGTCTATCATTGTTGAACATTTGGGTTGGTTCCAAGTCTTTGCTATTATGAATAGTGCTGCAGTAAACATATGTGTGCATGTGTCTTTATAGCAGCATGATTTATAATCCTTTGGGTATATACCCAGTAATGGGATGGCTGGGTCAAATGGTATTTCTAGTTCTAGATCCTTGAGGAATCGCCACACTCTCTTCCACACTGGTTGAACCATTTTACAGTCCCACCAACAGTGTAAAAGTGTTCCTAGTTCTCCACATCCTCTCCAGCACCTGTTGTTTCCTGACTTTTTAATGATTGCCATTCTAACTGGTGTGAGAGGGTATCTCATTGTGGTTTTGATTTCCATTTCTCTGATGGCCAGTGATGGTGAGCATTTTTTCATGTGTTTTTTGGCTGTATAAATGTCTTCTTTTGAGAAGTGTCTGTTCATGTCCTTCGCCCACTTTTTAATGGGGTTGTTTGTTTTTTTCTTGTAAATTTGTTTGAGTTCATTGTAGATTCTGGATATTAGCCCTTTGTCAGATGAGTAGGTTGCGAAAATTTTCTCCCATTTTGTAGGTTGCCTGTTCACTCTGATGGTAGTTTCTTTTGCTGTGCAGAAGCTCTTTAGTTTAATTAGATCCCATTTGTCAATTTTGGCTTCTGTTGCCATTGCTTTTGGTGTTTTAGACATGAAGTCCTTGCCCATGCCTGTGTCCTGAATGGTAATGCCTTGGTTTTCTTCTAGGGTTTTTATGGTTTTAGGTCTAACGTTTAAGTCTTTAATCCATCTTGAATTAATTTTTGTATAAGGTGTAAGGAAGGGATCCAGTTTTAGCTTTCTACATATGGCTAGCCAGTTTTCCCAGCACCATTTATTAAATAGGGAATCCTTTCCCCATTGCTTGTTTTTCTCAGGTTTGTCAAAGATCAGATAGTTGTAGATATGTGGCGTTATTTCTGAGGGCTCTGTTCTGTTCCATTGATCTATATCTCTGTTTTGGTACCAGTACCATGCTGTTTTGGTTACTGTAGCCTTGTAGTATAGTTTGAAGTCAGGTAGCGTGATGCCTCCAGCTTTGTTCTTTTGGCTTAGGATTGACTTGGTGATGCGGGCTCTTTTTTGGTTCCATATGAACTTTAAAGTAGTTTTTTCCAGTTCTGTGAAGAAAGTCATTGGTAGCTTGATGGGGATGGCATTGAATCTATAAATTACCTTGGGCAGTATGGCCATTTTCATGATATTGATTCTTCCTACCCATGAGCATGGAACGTTCTTCCATTTGTTTGTATCCTCTTTTATTTCATTGAGCAGTGGTTTGTAGTTCTCCTTGAAGAGGTCCTTCACATCCCTTGTAAGTTGGATTCCTAGGTATTTTATTCTCTTTGAAGCAATTGTGAATGGGAGTTCACTCATGATTTGGCTCTCTGTCTGTTATTGGTGTATAAGAATGGTTGTGATTTTTGTACATTGATTTTGTATCCTGAGACTTTGCTGAAGTTGCTTATCAGCTTAAGGAGATTTTGGGCTGAGACAGTGGGGTTTTCTAGATATACAATCATGTCATCTGCAAACAGGGACAATTTGACTTCCTCTTTTCCTAATTGGATACCCTTTATTTCCTTCTCCTGCCTAATTGCCCTGGCCAGAACTTCCAACACTATGTTGAATAGGAGTGGTGAGAGAGGGCATCCCTGTCTTGTGCCAGTTTTCAAAGGGAATGCTTCCAGTTTTTGCCCATTCAGTATGATATTGGCTGTGGGTTTGTCATAGATAGCTCTTATTATTTTGAGATACGTCCCATCAATACCTAATTTATTGAGAGTTTTTGGCATGAAGGGTTGTTGAATTTTGTCAAAGGCCTTTTTTGCATCTCTTGAGATAATCATGTGGTTTTTGTCTTTGGTTCTGTTTATATGCTGGATTACATTTATTGATTTGTGTATATTGAACCAGCCTTGCATCCCAGGGATGAAGCCCACTTGATCATGGTGTGATCATGGTGGATAAGCTTTTTGATGTGCTGCTGGATTCGGTTTGCCAGTATTTTATTGAGGATTTCTTTTTTTTTCTTTTTTAAAGTAGGAGTTTCACTCTTGTTGCCCAGGCTGGAGTGCAATGGCACAATCTTGGCTCATCGCAACCTCCGCCTCCCAGGTTCAAGCAATTCTCCTGCCTCAGCCTCCTTAGTAGCTGGGTAGCTGGGATTACAGGCATGTGCCACCACGCCCAGCTAATTTTGTATTTTTAGTACAGACGGGGTTTCTCCATGTTGGTCAGGCTGGTCTCGAACTCCCGACCTCAGGTGATCTGCCTGCCCCGGCCTCCCAAAGAGCTGGGATTACAGGCATGAGCCACTGCGACCAGCCTGAGGATTTTTGCATCAATGTTCATCAAGGATATCGATCTAAAATTCTCTTTTTTGGTTGTGTCTCTGCCCGGCTTTGGTATCAGGATGATGCTGGCCTCATAAAATGAGTGTAGGGAGGATTCCCTCTTTTTCTGTTGATTGGAATAGTTTCAGAAGGAATGGTACCAGTTCCTCCTTGTACCTCTGGTAGAATTCGGCTGTGAATCCATCTGGTGCTGGACTCTTTTTGGTTGGTAAGCTATTGATTATTGCCACAATTTCAGAGCCTGTTATTGGTCTATTCAGAGATTCACCTTCTTCCTGGTTTAGTCTTGGGAGGGTGTATGTGTCGAGGAATTTATCCATTTCTTCTAGATTTTCTAGTTTATTTGCGTAGAGGTGTTCGTAGTATTCTCTGATGGTAGTTTGTATTTCTGTGGGATCGGTGGTGATATCCCCTTTATCATTTTTTATTGCGTCTATTTGATTCTTCTCTCTTTTCTTCTTTATTAGCCTTGCTAGCGGTCTATCAACTTTGTTGATCCTTTCAAAAAACCAGCTCCTGAATTCATTAATTTTTTGAAGAGTTTTTTTGTGTCTCTATTTCCTTCAGTTCTGCTCTGATTTTAGTTATTTCTTGCCTTCTGCTAGCTTTTGAATGTGTTTGCTCTTGCTTTTCTAGTTCTTTAAATTGTGATGTTAGGGTGTCAATTTTGGATCTTTCCTGCTTTCTCTTTTGGGCATTTAGTGCTATAAATTTCCCTCTACACACTGCTTTGAATGTGTCCCAGAGATTCTGGTATGTTGTGTCTTTGTTCTCGTTGGTTTCAAAGAACATCTTTATTTCTGCCTTCATTTTGTTATGTACCCAGTAGTCATTCAGGAGCAGGTTGTTCAGTTTCCATGTAGTTGAGCGGTTTTGAGTGAGTTTCTTAATCCTGAGTTCTAGTTTGATTGCACTGTGGTCTGAGAGACAGTTTGTTATAATTTCTGTTCTTTTACATTTGCTGAGGAGAGCTTTACTTCCAAGTATGTGGCCAATTTTGGAATAGGTGTGGTGTGGTGCTGAAAAAAATGTATATTCTGTTGATTTGCGGTGGAGACTTCTGTAGATGTCTATTAGGTCCGCTTGGTGCAGAGCTGAGTTCAATTCCTGGGTATCCTTGTTAACTTTCTGTCTCGTTGATCTGTCTAATGTTGACAGTGGGGTGTTAAAGTCTCCCATTATTATTGTGTGGGAGTCTAAGTCTCTTTGTAGGTCACTGAGGACTTGCTTTATGAATCTGGGTGCTCCTGTATTGGGTGCATATATATTTAGGATAGTTAGCTCTTCTTGTTGAATTGATCCCTTTACCATTTATGTAATGGCCTTCTTTGTCTCTTTTGATCTTTGTTGGTTTAAAGTCTGTTTTCTCCGAGACTAGGATTGCAACCCCTGCCTTTTATTGTTTTCCATTTGCTTGGTAGATCTTCCTCCATCCTTTTATTTTGAGCCTATGTGTGTCTCTGCACATGAGATGGGTTTCCTGAATACAGCACACTGATGGGTCTTGACTGTTTATCCAATTTGCCAGTCTGTGTCTTTTAATTGGAGCATTTAGTCCATTTACATTTAAAGTTAATATTGTTATGTGTGAATTTGATCTTGTCATTATTATGTTAGCTGGTTATTTTGCTCGTTAGTTGATGCAGTTTCTTCCTAGCCTCGATGGTCTTTACAATTTGGCATGATTTTGCAGTGGCTGGTACCGGTTGTTCCTTTCCATGTTTAGTGCTTCCTTCAGGAGCTCTTTTAGGGCAGGCCTGGTGGTGACAAAATCTCTCAGCATTTGCTTGTCTGTAAAGTATTTTATTTCTCCTTCACTTATGAAGCTTAGTTTGGCTGGATATGAAATTCTGGGTTGAAAATTCTTTTCTTTAAGAATGTTGAATATTGGCCCCCACTCTCTTCTGGCTTGTAGAGTTTCTGCCGAGAGATCCACTGTTAGTCTGATGGGCTTCCCTTTGTGGGTAACCCGACTTTTCTCTCTGGCTGCCCTTAGCATTTTTTCCTTCATTTGAACTTTGGTGAATCTGACAATTATGTGCCTTGGAGTTGCTCTTCTTGAGGAGATCTTTGTGGCGTTCTCTGTATTTCCTGAATCTGAATGTTGGCCTGCCTTGCTAGATTGGGGAAGTTCTCCGGGATAATATCTTGCAGAGTGTTTTCCAACTTGGTTCCATTCTCCCCGTCACTTTCAGGTACACCAATCAGACGTCGATTTGGTCTTTTCACATAGTCCCATATTTCTTGGAGGCTTTGTTCGTTTCTTTTTATTCTTTTTTCTCTAAACTTCCCTTCTCGCTTCATTTCATTCATTTCATCTTCCATCACTGATACCCTTTCTTCCAGTTGATTGCATCTGCTCCTGAGACTTCTGCATTCTTCACGTAGTTCTCGAGCCTTGGCTTTCAGCTCCATCAGCTCCTTTAAGCAGTTCTCTGTATTGGTTATTCTAGTTATACATTCGTCTAAATTTTTTTCAAAGTTTTTAACTTCTTTGCCTTTGGTTTGAATTTCCTTCTGTAGCTCGGAGTAGTTTGATCATCTGAAGCCTTCTTCTCTCAACTCGTCAAAGTCATTCTCCGTCCAGCTTTGTTCTGTTGCTGGTGAGGAACTGTGTTCCTTTGGAGGAGGAGAGATGCTCTGCTTTTTAGAGTTTCCAGTTTTTCTGCTCTGTTTTTTCCCCATCTTTGTGGTTTTATCTACTTTTGGTCTTTGATGATGGTGTTGTACAGATGGGTTTTTGGTGTGGATGTCCTTTCTGTTTGTTAGTTTTCCTTCTAACAGACAGGACCCTCAGCTGCAGGTCTGTTGGAGTTTGCTAGAGGTCCACTCCAGACCCTGTTTGCCTGGGTAACAGCAGCGGTGGCTGCAGAACAGCGGATTTTCGTGAACCGCGAATGCTGCTGTCCGATCGTTCCTCTGGAAGTTTTGTCTCAGAGGAGTACCTGGCCGTGTGAGGTGTCAGTCTGCCCCTACTGGGGGGTGCCTTCCAGTTAGGCTGCTTGGGGGTCAGCAGTCAGGGACCCACTTGAGGAGGTAGTCTGCCCATTCTCAGATCTCCAGCTGCGTGCTGGGAGAACCACTGCTCTCTTCAATGCTGTCAGACAGGGACATTTAAGTCTGCAGAGGTTACTGCTGTCTTTTTGTTTGTCTGTTCCCTGCCCCCAGAGGTGGAGCCTACAGAGGCAGGCAGGCCTTCTTGAGCTATGGTGGGCTCCACCCAGTTGGAGCTTCCTGGCTGCTTTGTTTACCTAAGCAAGGCTGGGCAATGGGGGCACCCCTCCCCCAGCCTCGCTGCCACCTTGCAGTTTGATCTCAGACTGCTGTGCTAGCAATCGGCGAGACTCCGTGGGTGTAGGACCCTCCGAGCCAGGTGGGGGATATAATCTCCTGGTGAGCCGTTTTTTTAAGCCCATCAGAAAAGCGCAGTATTAGGGTGGAAGTGACCTGATTTTCCAGGTGCCGTCTGTCACCCCTTTCTTTGACTAGGAAAGGGAACTCCCTGACCCCTTGTGCTTCCCGAGTGAGGCAATGCCTCGCCCTGCTTCGGCTCGCACACGGTGCACTGCACCCACTGTCCTGCCCCCACTGTCTGGCACTCCCTAGTGAGGTGAACCCAGTACCTCAGATGGAAATGCAGAAGTCACCCGTCTTCTGCGTCGCTCACGCTGGAAGCTGTAGACTGGAGCTGTTCCTATTCGACCATCTTGGCTGCCCCCGTTCTCTCTCTGTATTTTTTAAATAGAATTTGGCATTGTCAACAATTTTATATAATGAAGAAAATAATTTTTATTTGAGTAGGCAGACTGGATCTGGAAAAAGGCCTTGTTTTAGAACTAAGACAGCAATTATATGAGCCTTCCCCAAAGGTCAGCTTCTTCTTTAGTCCTCTTTCTGGAGAAAGAGGTCTTAACCTAACTCAGGGCAGGAGTTTAGGAATCCCAAACCTGTATGGAAGGAAAATTTTGTATGAGGGTACATTTTTGTCAAGAAAAGGTCCATAGCTTTCATCAAATTTCCAACAGTTGAGACACTTTTAAGAATCATTGGTTTATGTACTTAACTGGCTGTCTTTGCTGTCTAGTGAGGTTATAAAGTGGAGGGGGTGAGGGAGTAAGGATTAGTTGTGGCTTTAAGGCTTTTTTTTTTTTTTTTTTTTTTTTTGAGACAGAGTCTTGCTCACCTGCCCAGGCTACAGTGCAGTGGGGTGATCTTGGCTCACTGCAACCTCCGCCTCTCAGGTTCAAGCGATTCTCCTGCCTCAGCCTCCTGAGTAGCTGGGATTATAGGCACACACCACCACGCCCGGCTAATTTTTGTATTTTTATTAAAGACGAGGTTTCACCATGTTGGCCCAGCTGGTTTTGGCTCCTGATCTCAGGTGATCTGCCCATCTTGGCCTCCCAAAGTGCTGGGATTACAGGTGTGAGCCACCACATCTGGCTGCTTTAAGACTTTTTTTGACACAACTCATAATAAAATGTCATTTACATCATGACCTATATATAACTGAAACAAAAATTTACAAAACTATGGATACTCTCATAAACTATGGTATATCTTAACATTTTCTATCTTATTTCATTTTCAAAATATTGTTTATAACTTGCTAAATTGATTTCTTAATGTTTTGCTGGGTGGTAACCCATAATTTGAAAAACACTGGCCTATTGCATTATAGTTTACAAAATCCTTTCATATATTCTTAGTTTTCACAGGAGTCCCATGAGGTACATATGACCTTCTTTAAACTTAATTAAATTCATTAATTTATTTATTTTTGAGATGGGGTCTTGCTATGTTGCCCAGGGTGGAGTGCATTGGCTTTTCACAGGTGTGGTCATAGCACACTGCAGCCTCCAACTCCTGGACTCTAGCACACCTCTGCCTTAGCCTCCCAAGTAGCTGGGACTATAGGTGCACACCACTGCCCAGAAGACTTTCTTTTTAATTTTACAGATGAGGAGGCTTGTCTGTACGATATACAGAGACGTTAAGTGACCTGTTCAAGTCTGCAGTCACTTGTAATACTTGACAGTCAGAGTTTGAGCTTGATTGGTCCTAGGTTTTAACTCCACCTTCACTGCATCTTTGGTTACATGATCCAAACTTTTTCCTTCCTCTTCTCAATTGTAGGGAATAATACTAGCTCAAGACTGCATAACTGGATAAATCCTAATATTCCTAAATCTTGTCCCTTGTCATTTAGGGGTCTTCTCTTGGAAGTTTTAGATTTCCCTATCAGTGTAATAGGTTCTTTCCTTTTGTTTCTTCTCTGTCCTGAACCAGTGGTTCTCAAGCATGTATTTCCATCAGTGTCAATTAACTGTGGAACTTAAAGTTGAAATCCCTGGGTCTCCAGCTGCAATTCTGATTCAGCAGATCTAGGGTGGAGTTTAGACTTTGTAAAATTTTTAAAAGCTCCGCAGGTGATTCTTAAATATAATCAGAGTTGAGAATTTCTACCCTAGATACATTTAAATTGTCAGGCTTAAGAAGGAAACCGAGGATTTGGGGAGTTGCAAGAGACTCTTTGATCCCTTACAGTTTAGGGACTTAGTATAATGGGCACTCTGTCTTCCCCCTGGCTCCCAACCTTTGTGTGTAGGTGTAACCGCTTGGAAACATAATCAGAGCTTAAGTGAATTGTAGAGAATCTAGTGGTTCTCTTCTCCCCACTGCCTCTTTTTTGATGAAATATTAGAAATGAAAATGTTGAAATGTATTCATTGAGTATACAATTGGAAAAGCCACCTTGTGAAATGGTAAGCTTGTTCTATTGTTTAATATTTTCTTAAACAATAAAGGCTTTATGTAATGTGTTTGATTTACAGAATTGAACAAATAATAAACTGCTAAACTTTGTGCTTTAAGTTAAATAACAGATTTGACCAGTAAAATAGATACTTTATATATTATTACCTTTGCATTATGCTGAGCAAAACAGGAATTGACAAAAGTTTGTTTCTTAAAAAAAAAAAAACCTTAAAATCTTTCTCTCTTTTTCTCTCTAGTTCTTTTTGGAAGTGGATATCTACTCAGACAGTAAAAATTATAAGAGGTCAGTTACAAATAATACTCCTTGTTTACAATGTGATAAAAATTTTGTTCATGTTGTAAAATATCAAACTGTAGGCTTTTGTGTTAAAAGTTGACTTCCACAAAATAATATAGGCAGATTTAGGGTGGATAACCTGAAGGGAACAAAGAGTCTAACAATGGTACTCAACTGTGTTTTCTCTTTAATTCAGGACTAGAATCAGTGGAAATGGGACAGGCTGTGGAGTAGCTTCTAGAGTGTCTGGACAGCTACTCAGTAATTTTCCATACATGACCTCTCTTTTCTGTTGGTTTGTAGGCTCGTGCCTGGGAAATACTATTCAGTACAGTTGTGGACAGGCTTTTTAGCTGTTCACACTGAGTTGCCTCCAATCTATGTAACCGTTTAGAGAAGGCTGCCTTCATGGTCTTCTTAGCTAGGAACTTGAAGTTGGCCTTATTGAGACTCTCGCTTATTAGCCCAGGAACCATGTTTTATTAACTCTTTTTCTTCTCTCATGGAATCAAAGAATTGTGCCTTGTGGATTTTCTTTTTTGTGTGTGGTCGTCTAACTTCAGTCAGACTGCAAGCTAGAATCTGCACCTGAGTGCCTTGCTTTCTTACTTTGTGAAGAAGGCACCCATTATCTTCTGTTAGTTGGGATGGGATTTTATTTTTTGGATCTACTGTTACTTTTAAACTTAACTATTTACTGCTGTAAATGTGAAAGAAATAGGCTTTTTGCTGCTATAACTTTTGGTGTTCTTCAGTGTGGTCAGTCTGTTGGACTTTCCCTTCCCTCCCCCTTTCTTTCTTTTTCCCCTCCCTTTTACCCCTTTTCCCTCCCTTTTCCCCTTTTCCCTCCCTCTCTGCCTTTTTTCTTCCTTTTTTTTTTTCTTTTGAGACGGAGGGAGTCTCTGTCACCCAGGCTAGAGTGTAATGGCACAATCTTGGCACACTGCAACCTCTGCCTCCTGGGTTCAAGCAAGTCTCATGCCTCAGCCTCCCAAGTAGCTGGGATTACAGGTGCCCACTGCCACGCCTGGCTAATTTTTTATATTTTTAGTAAAGATGGGGTTTCACCATGTTGGCCAGGCTGGTCTTGAACTCCTGATCTCAGGTGATCCACTCGCCTTGGCCTCCCAAAGTGCTGGGATTACAGGCATTAGTTACTGTGCCTGGCCAAAAATAATGGGAGCCCTTTAAAAGTTTTTTGTTTGTTTTTTGTTTTTTGAGACAGAGTCTCGCTCTGTCACCTCCCAGGTTCAAGCGATTCTCCTTACCTCAGCCTCCCGAGTAGCTGGGATTACAGGCATGCGCCACACCCGGCTAATTTTTGTATTTTTAGTAGAGATGGGGTTTCGCCATGTTGGCCAGGCTGGTCTCAAACTCCTGACCTCAAGTGATCTACCTGCCTCAGCCTCCCAAAGTGCTGGGATTACAGGCATGAGCCGCTGTGCCTGGCCTGTATTTTTAGTAGAGATGGGGTTTCCCCATGTTGGGCAGGCTGGTCTTGAACAGTTTTTAAGACCTAATATTTCAAGGGAGAAATGTATAGTAAATTTAGACAGCAAATTTTTTCTGTTGCATGATACTTTTTTTTTTTTTTGAGACGGAGTCTCACTCTGTCACCAGGCTGGAGTGCAGTGGTGATCTTGGCTCACGTTGCGTGATACTTTTATATTTGATTCTAGTTTTATTTTATTTTATTTTTGAGACGGAGTCTCACTCTGTCGCCCAGTCTGGAATGCAGTGGCGTGATCTCTGCTCACTGCAAGCTCCGCCCCCTGGGTTCATACCATTCTCCTGACTCAGCCTCCTGAGTAGCTGGGACTACAGGTGCCTGCTACTACGCCCGGCTAATTTTTTGTATATTTAGTAGAGACGGGTTTTCACCATGTTAGCCAGGATGGTCTCGATCTCCTGACTTTGTGATCCACCCGCCTCGGCCTCCCAAAGTGCTGGGATTACAGGTGTGAGCTACTGCGCCCGGCTGATTCTAGTGTTAAAGATAAAAGTTAGCTAAAGTAATCTCCAGTTCACTTTCAGAAAATGTTAGGCTGGGCTCAGTGGCTCACACCGATAATCCCAACCCTTTGGGAGGCCAAGGTGGGAGGATCACTTGAGCTCAGGAGTTTGAGACTAGGCTGGACAACATGTGGAGATGCTGTCTGTACAAAAAAACAAAAAGTAGCCAGGCATAGTGGTGCATGCCTGTAGTCCCAGCTATTTTGGAGGTTGAGGTTGGAGGATTGCTTGAGCCCAGGAGTTTGAGGCTGCAGTGAACAAGGATCATGCCACTGCACTCTAGCCTGAGTGACAGAGCAAGACCCTGCCCTTAAAAAAAGGGAAATGTCTATAGTTTCCTTTACTTTTTTTTTTTTTTTTTTTGAGACAGAGTCCTGCTCTGTCACCAGGGCTGGAGTACAGTGGTGCTATCACAGCACACTGCAGTCTTAAACTCCTGGGCTCAAACGATTCTCCCACCTCAGCCTCCCCAGTAGCTGGGACTACAGGTGCATGCCACCACACGCAGCTAATTAAAAAAAAATTTTTTTTAGAGATGGGATCTCACTATGGTGCCCAGGCTGGTATAGGTTTTCTTTAGTTTTGTTTTAACAGTCTTGCCAATTTGTTAATTACTGTTTTATCTTGTACCACAGTGATTCTCAAACTTTAGGGCTTGTGAAAGCATAGATTAATGGATGCTGGCCTGTAGGTTCTGATACGGTTAGTTGGTCTGGGGTAGGGCCCAAGAATTTGCACTTCTAACAAGTTCCCAGGTGATGCCAATGGTCCAGGGACCACACTTTGAGAACCACACTACTCTAGCATTTATGAATGCTGTTTCTCTCTGTAAGTGAATAAACTGACTCACAAATTACACCAGAACAATCGTGCATATGTAATTTTCACATGTTGAGTGGTGATTCCCAAATATTTTAAAGTATTGACGGTTTCTCATCTGATGTCAAGGAACACTGTTGTCCACTTACTTTCATACTTCACAGTGGGTTATAGCATACAGAGTTATTAATAATTCATTTATTATCTATTAATGTACCATATCTTAGAGCAACCTCAAAATCACAATTGGGAATTATCATTTTTCTATTTTTATTTTTGCAGTTGCAAGATTTAATAGAGTGAAGACAGAGCTCCCATGCAAAGGGAGGGGACTCAAAGAGGGTAGCTGTAGCTGGCTCGAATGCCTGGGTTTATATCCCGATCATTGTCCCTCCCACTGTGCTCTCAGGCAACAGATGATTGGCTATTTCTTTACCTCCTGTTTTTGCCTAATTAGCATTTTAGTGAGCTCTCTTCAGTATCTGATTGGTTGGGCATGAGGTAAGTTTCAAGCCCCGTGTTTAAAGGTGGAAGCGGTCACCTTCCCAGCTAGTCTTAGGGATTCTTAGTCGGTCTAGGAAATCCGGTTAGTCCTGTCTCTCAGTCCCCACTCTCAACAGGAAAACCCAACTGCTGTTGGGGAGGTTGGCCAACAACCGCTCTAACTGCTTCCTGCTGAATTGGGGCGTAGTAGGGGTTGTGCAGTTGAGATTTCCTCGGGAGGGGTGCCTTTGATGTCATTAACATCAGAGCATGGGCTAGCAGGCCGGTCCAGGGGTCCGTGGTAGATTTTACTCATGGACTGCATCTGGGGCTCCATTTGAAGAACGATTTGTAGTTTTACAGCTTCGATTCTGGAAAAGACAAACTTAACAAGGAGGTTAAAGATACAGGGTCCAAAGAGGAGTAGCAATATTATAGCTGCTAGAGGTCCTAAGAAGGGGAGAATCCAGGGCATCCATTGGCTGAGGAGGCCCCAGGGTCCAGTGTTTTGAAGCTCCTCTGCTCTACATTGTATTCGATCTTGAATTTCTTTAACTTTCTCAGTGATGATTCTGGATTGATTAACATAACAACAGCATTTTTCCTCTAAAAATAAAAAGGTTCCCCCGCTTTTGGCGGTTAGCAAGTCTAAAGCTCTTCAGTTTTGAAGGACTACTGCTGCTAGGGAGTTAAGTTGATCTTGCAAGGTGACCAGGGTATCAGTGACCCATTCCATGTCACCATTTAGTTCTTGAGATAGTTTGTAGTAGAACTGAGTAGAGGTTGTGTTACCACCAATGCCAGTACCTAGTCCACCTAGCACTCCTGCTCCGATAACAAAAGGAAGAATGGGTACTCTTTTGTTGCAGGGCTTAGGTACGACATGATTGTATAAATCTTGTTCGGTGTAGATGGTCATAGGGGGCACTAAGAATGAGAGGAAGCACATAGATTCTGAAGAGCCATTCAAACAACGATAGGCTGAGGTACCACAGAAAAATAATATTCCTGAGGGTAGGCAGACTATTCATGTGGGAGGAGTTACCCACCTGATGCATTGGGGGAGTTGGTTGTGTCTATAGTATTGCTAACTTTTACACAGGTGAGGTTTGAGGTATGGGTTATTTCCAGATTGGAAACAAGAGGACCTACTAAAACAGAAGTGGTGTTTATTTCTGTGCTGAAGTTGTTCCATTGTTCAGGTATAGGGGTTGAAATGTATGGCCTAAAGTGCAGGGGGAGGCACATCCAACAGTTAGTAGGGTTTTGGGCCGGGACCTCATGGAGCCCAGGGAGGGTGGTATTAAATAGGCTTACCAGGACAGTATGGGTACGGAGGGTTTCATGTAGTTTTGAGAGATCTAGTCCTTTGTAGGGGCTAGGGGTGCTATGTACCCAGGTCAGTTGGGAGATTACTTCCTTTATGTGTTTTTCTCTTGCCTGATCTTGAACTCCACCCCCATCAGACATACCGGTATGAGTGAAGTAAGTCCAACAGACAGTGGCTCCAAGTCCTCCAGGACAACTGGGATTAATCATTTTTCCTGTCCAATAATGAGTATTTGCATGCATGCAAAGAGTGGCAGAGTTATAGCAGTTGTGGGGCATATGGGTGTGGGCAGTGAAGGTAGGGGTTCCCTTAGATAAACTCCTATACGATAGGGCATCAGTATTTCCAGGACGCTGCATTCTCCATAGAAACTCTTGCTAAGGGGAGCTACTGGTCGTACAGCGGCATGGACGGGGTGCAGTGAGAGTGAAAGGGGGTAAGAGAACAGTAAAGAGAAAAATATGATAAGGGAGGGCCATGGGGATTTACGATTTTAGTTACTGTCCTCCCGGTTGTCATTTGAAGAGCAGGCGCAGATCCTCTAGAGGTTCACAGGAATAGCTAGCGTTGTCTCGTGGATTTTCGGGTTCCTTTGGCAGTATCCAGGGTTTGACTAGAGTGTGATGTATCCAAGACTCCACTCCAGCCACTTTAACCGCAGTTAGGGTAGATAAAATGACTGGGTAGTTTCCTTCCCAGGATGTTTCTAGGGATGGGGAATTAGAGGGAAGGGACTTGACTAATACCATGTCACCAGGGTGGAATAGTTTCTTTCCCTCTTCTCGGGGACAGGCTCCCTGTAATGTTTTAAGAACCTGTTGATATTTGGCTAAGGAGGTGATGTCTGCAACTAAGTTGGCTGTCTCTCAGTCAAGCACAAGGTCATTGGTTAGGAAGGGCCGTCCATACAGCATTTCGTATGGACTAAGTCCTGCTTTTTGGGGAGAGTTTCGGATTCTTAGTAAGGCTATAGGCAACAGAGCAGGCCATGCGAGGTGGGTTTCCTGGGTTAGCTTTTTTAGATGTCATTTGAGTGTTTCGTTCATTTTCTCGACCTTTCCTGAGGACTGTGGCCTCCAGGCGCAGTGTGAGTGATATTGTATACCTAACGCCTAGGATACTCCCTGGGTTACTGTAGCCTTGAAAGCAGGGTCATTGTCACTCTGTAAGCCTTGGGGAAGTCCGAATCTGGGAATTATTTCATGAACTAGTACCTTTATTACCTCTTGGGCCTTTTCTGTCCTACAGGGGAAGTCCTCTGCCCAACCAGTGAAAGTATCTACCCAAACTAGTAGATACTGAAATCCCTGAGATTTGGGCATGTGGGTAAAATCTAGTTGCCAGTCTTCTCTTGGGTAATGGCCTGTCCTTTGTTCTCCTGAAGGAGCTTGGCGATAAGGCAGGGATTATTTCTTTGGCACACTTCACAGGCCCTGACTATCTGCTTGATAGTTTTGAAAAGGCCTGGTCCAGTAAATAATGATTTGGCCATCTGATGGGTGCTATCAATGCCTAAGTGAAAGGTTTGATGAAGGGTTTTAAGTAATTTCCATTGGTTAGCTGCAGGCAAAAGTATTTTTCCTTCTTTGGTGGCTAGCCATCCTGAGGGGAGGAAACTGTGTCCTCGTGAGGTTCCCCCTTCTATTTCTTCTTCTGAGTACTGGGGCTTGGTTTCCCGGAGGAGATTACCCCATACTAGGGGTCCTTCTATAAGCATTTCTAATGGAGGGTCCTGCCTTGCGGCTCTTTTGGCTTCAATATCTGCCTGGCGGTTCGCTTCTATTTCCCTTTCCTTTCCTTTCCTTTCCTTTCTGATGACACCGGCAGTGTAAGACTGTCACCTCTTTAGGTTTCTGTACAGCCAAGAATAATATGCTAATGGCTTCCTGATGTTTGATAGGTGTTCCTTGGAAGTTAGGAATTCCCTTTCTCCATATTGCTGCATGGGCATGGAGGACTAGGTAAGCATACTTGGAGTCTGTATATATATTTACCCTTTTTCCTTCTCCTAATTCTAGTGCCTGAGTGAGGTCTATGAGTTCTGCCAGCTGAGCACTAGCTCCTGGAGTGAGGGGATTACTTTCAAGTATTCCATTATCACTGACCACTGCATACCCCGCTTTTCAAAGTCCTTTTTCTACAAAGGAACTTCCATCAGTATACAAGTTGAGGTCGGGATCAGTCAAGGGAACCTCTAAAAGGTCCACAGTTGGGAATTATTAATCTTTTTTTTTTTTTTTTTTTTTCTAGACAGAGTCTTGCTCTGTCACCCAGGCTGGAGTGCAGAGGCATGATCTCAGCTCACTGCAACCTCCGCCTCCCAGGTTCAAGCGATTCTTCTGCCTCAGGCTCCCGAGTAGCTGGGATTATACACGTGTTACCACACCCAGCTAATTTTTGTATTTTTAGTAGAGACGGGGTTTCACCATATTGGCCAGGTTGGTCTTGAACTGCTGACCTCAGGTGATCCACCCGCCTCGGCCTACCAAAGTGCTGGTATTTACAGGCATGAGCCACCGCGTCCGGCCAATCTTTTTTTTTTTTTTTTCGTACAGATGGGATCTCATTTTGATGCTCACGCTAGTCTTGAACTCCTGGACTCAAACAATCCTCCTGCCTCTGCCTCCCAAGTTGTTGGGATTATAGGCGTGAGCCACTGCACCCAGGCTTATTTTCTGAATTAAAATAATTGATCTGGGTACAAGCTATTTAATACTGAGTTGATCTGGAGTTTTGAAATTTTAAAATAGGATTTTTGAGATGACAGAATAAATATTGTTTCATTTAGTTGGGGTTTTTATTGTTGTGGGCTCTTATTTTGGTTTTTAAAAAATATTTTTAAATTTTTATGGGCAGCACTTCATTCCATAAAAGAGAATGAATGTTGCTGTTTTGGTCTTTTATTAATTAGTTTCTTTTTCTTTCTTTTTTTTTTTATTATTATACTTTAAGTTCTGGGATACATGTGCAGAACATGCAGGTTTGTTACGTAGGTAAACACGTGCCATGATGGTTTGCTGTTAATTAGTTTCTTAGTTAGCTATTGGCTGTATCTAATCCTAACTAGTAAGGCCCTACATTTAGAAAAATTATACTTACTTGAGATGATTATAGATTTTAAATTTGGTGATAGATTCATTTTCTCCTTATATCAATGTCAGCACATTAGAGCCAAAAGTAGTCATTTTGGGGTGAAATTTTAAAATGCATAATTTAAGAAAAAACTCATGAGGACAAGTAAAGTTTTTTTGTTTAATTAAAAATTACCTATCTGGAGTTTGTTTTAAAAGTATACACATATGTAAAATTCATAGGCCAGGCACAGTGGCTTACGCCTGTAATCCCAGCAGTTTGGGAGCCTAAGGTGAGAGGATTGCTTGAGCCCAGGAGTTCAAGACCAGCCTAGGCAACATAGGGAGTTCCCATTTCTACAAAATATTTAAAAATTAGACCGGGCACAGTGGCTCACACCCATAATCCTGCACTTTGAGAGGCTGAGGTGGGTGGATCACGAGATCAGGAGTTCAAGACCAGCCTAGCCAAGATAGTGAAACCCCATCTCTACTAAAAATACAAAAATCAGCCGGGCATGGTGGTGGGTACCTGTAATCCTAGCTACTTGGGAGGCTGAGGCAGAGAATTGCTTGAACCCGGGAGGCGGAGGTTGCAGTGAGCTGAGATCGTGCCATTGCACTCCAGCCTGGGCGACAGAGCGAGACTCCGTCTCAAAAAAGAAAAAAAAAAAAAAGGTTGGGTGCGGTGGCTCACACCTGGAATCCCAGCGCTTTGGGAGGCCGAGGCGGAAGGTCAGGAGATCGAGACCATCCTGGCTAACACGGTGAAACCCCATCTCTACTAAAAATACAAAAAATTAGCCGGGTATTGTGGCGGGCGCCTGTAGTTCCAGCTACTCGGGAGGCTGAGGCAGGAGAATGGCATGAACCCGGGAGGCAGAGCTTGCAGTGAGTGGAGATCGCGCCACTGCACTCCAGCCTGGGCGACAGAGCGAGACTCCATCTCTAAATAAATAAATAAATAAATAAATAAAAAATAAAAATAGAATTAGCCGGGCATGGTGGCATGTGCCTGTAGTCCCAGCTACTGGGGAGGCTAAGGTAGGAGGATCACTTGAGCCCAAAGAGTTTGAGGCTGCAGTGAACCATGATTGTAGTACTGCATGCTGTGTGGGTGACAGAGTGAGACCCTGTCTCAAATAAATAAATAATAAAATAAAAGTTATAGCCTCTCAATATATAGTGTTTGAAGCCAGATGAGCATTATGTAGTTTAAATGTCATTTCAAACAACCATTACTCTATCCAAAACCTTACCATGTATTCCCCCATTACTAACAACCAAAATAGCAATATCACAACAAGCAGCTTTTGCCTACTGCAAATGTTTCCCCATTGATCATAATTATTTCCTGGACACCACCAAATGATAATGAGATTAGGAATGGCTTATAGGTTTTTGAGAAAAATTTCTTTGAGGAAAAGGGAACTGGTTTTAATTTATGCGCATAGTTATCATGATCTCAATTTTCCTCCCTTGTAGAAATTAAAGGCCCTGAAATAGAATAGCCAAGGAAGTTAGTTCTCAAATTGCCTTGCTTCCAAGTCTCAGCTATGGTTTATTAGATATAACCTCTGGCTGACCTCAGATATAGATTATTATTCATAACCTGCCTTTCTCACTTTTCATTTTCTCCGTAGCTCTAAGAGCTCATTTTGGAGGAATAATGGATGAACCATCTGCCTTGGCCAAACCTCTGGAGCTGAACCAGCACTCTCGATTCATAATAGGTTCTGTGTCTGAAGATAACTCAGAGGATGAGATCAGCAACCTGGTGAAGCTGGACCTACTGGAGGAGAAGGAGGGCTCTTTGTCACCTGCTTCTGTTGGCTCAGATACACTCTCTGATTTGGGGATCTCTAGCCTACAGGATGGCTTGGCCTTGCACATAAGGTAAGAGAGAGTTTAATGGTCTACTTATTTAATCTGTCTTGTTAGTTTTGCTGATTATGTTCTGAAAAGAGCAAGAATGATTTCAGCCAAGACTGCTTTGCCTTTTCCTATGTCACTGGACTCAAAGCTTTGTTGAGGAAGTCAGAAATGATGTATTTTTCAGAAATCATGTATGTTCCCATCAAATTTTTCATGTCCTACTAGGTCTTTTTTTTTTTCTTTTTTTTGAGATGGAGTCTTGCTCTGTTGCCCAAGCTGGAGTGCAGTGGTGGGGTCTCAGCTCACTGCAACCTCCGCCTCCTGGGTTCAAGCAATTCTTCTGCCTCAGCCTCCCAAGTAGCTGGGATTACAGGCGCCTGCCACCATGCCCAGCTAATTTTTTGTATTTTTAGTAGAGATGGAGTTTCACCATGTTGGCCAGGCTGGTCTTGAACTCCTGACCTCGTGATCCGCCCGCCTCAGCTTCCCAAAATGCTGGGATTAGAGGTGTGAGCCACCCCGCCCAGCCAATTTTTTTTTTTTTTTTTTTTTGAGATAAGAGTCTTGCTCTGTCGCCCAAATGGGAGTGCAGTGGTACAATCTCAGCTCACTGAAACCTCTGCCTTCCAGGTTCAAGAGATTCTCCTGCCTCAGCCTCCTGAATAGCTGGGACTACAAGTGCGTGCCCTCGCGCCTAGCTGATTTTTGTTGTTTTTGATAGACACCGGGTTTCGTCATGTTGGCCAGGCTGGTCTTGAATTCCTGGCCTCAAGTGATCCGCCTGCCTCAGTCTCTCAAAGTGCTAGGATTAAAGATATGAACCACTACACCTGGCCACTTCTACCTGCTAGGTCTTTCAGTAAGACCTAGTGAGTAAGAGTTAGGTTGAGGAATTTCAGTTCTTGTACTACTTTGACTAACATTGTTTTAACTGTCTTGATGATTGATAGGAATTCTCCAGGGGTTGTCAACTTCGTAGTAAGTTTTTTTGAACTAATTCATCAGATTGTCAGGAAGTTATATTCTGTTTCTAGCAGGGCCAGTCCCCAGTAAAGGGCTGTTAATAGAGCTCTCCTTTTTCTCTAGAAACACAATTCTCCCTAACTGAGAATGTCAGTACATAGTAACACTAGATTGTTTTTATTTATCGATGTTTGATTATATAACTAGAGTGTGAGATACTAACCTTTGGTCATTTACTTTTCAGTTCTTGGATTAAAAGGTCTGGATCAGTGGTTCTTGGTTCTCACTGTTCATCAGAATCACCTCGGGGAGCCTTGGGAGATAAGCCCCATCCCCAGAGATTTCGATTCATTTGATACTGGCTTGGTGTGGAACTGGGGCTTTTTTTTAAGGTATCCAGGTGATTGTTGTGTACAGCCAGCATTCAGATTATAGGTGTACCCTAGATAAACATAAGTTAGGGTGGCTGTTGCTGCTGTTATTATCTTGGCACCTTTATTATTAATGGGTCATAAAATAATTCAGCTCTACTTTATACACTAAATATACTGACTCTATAATAAAATCCTGTATGAGATCTGGCTGGATGTGATCTGTCTTACTGTTATCCCTGGGGCTTGGGATCAGGGCTTCTGAGAGACTAAGCAGTGTTTGTTAGTGGTCACCCTCATTTAGCTATGTAGAGGTCAAAAGAAAAGTGTAAAGCAAGTTAATTATGTTTTACTTCACAGGTTCCTAGAATTGTAATAAACCAGAGAGATAATTTAGCCTAACACTTTTTATTTTATTTTATTTTTAAAAATTAATTTAAAACATTATTTAAATAGAGACAGAGGTCTTGCTATGTTGCCCAGGCTGGTCTTGAACTCCTGGCCTCAAGCGATCCTCCTATCATGGCCTGCCAAAGTGCTGGGATTACAGGCATGAGCCACCACACCTGGCCACAAAATACTTTTTAATAGTTGGGAAAACTAAGGCCCAATGAGGAGAAATAACTTGCCTAAGTTTGAATAGCCAGAGAACTTAGATTCAAACTCATATCCCGATTTTATTTCACTAACTTTTCTGCTCTACTTCCCCGTCCATACAGGTGTCTTAATTATATAACTAGTTCAGACAAAGTTGGTTTTATGGAGTTAGTGAACAAAGCATTATCTCTGGGTTAAAAAGAGGAATAGAGAGCAGTATTTTAGTGGCAGGGAAAAGGGATTAGGTCTTTATGTAAACGTTTTTTATTTTATAGTTCACTTAATGATTGGCTGTAAGGTTAATACTAGTGGTGGCATTCTTCTCTCTTGAGGTCATTTGGAAGTGTGTGTAGGGGGGTTGTGACTGGCGGGACTACTTGCATTTAGCAGACAAAGGACAAAATTCTTCTCTCTTGAGGTCATTTGGAAGTGTGTGTTGGGGGGTTGTGACTGGCGGGACTACTTGCAAAGGACAAAGGACAAAGGACCAATGATACTAAACCTTCTGTGGTATAGTAGATAATCGTACACAACCAAGAAATCCCCTACTCAAAATGTCATAGTGCCCCTGTTGGGAAAGACTGGTTTAACTCTAAATCCATAAAACCACACAGCACCTTGAGAAATCTGTCCAGTTTGAGTCTATGTGAAACATAATATCCATTTGCTGGATTAGGAAACTGAGTTTGGCTATGGTGAGATAAACGCGTTATAAGAAACTCAGCTAGTGATATCACAAGGCAGTTTGTAGTTGCCGAGTCATTCCCAAAGTTGATGGTTCTTATGCAAAGTCTATGTGGTCAGTGGCATGAGTGTCTGGAATTTCTTTGCATGCCTTACTGTTGTAAAAATCATGTCCGTAGCTCATGGAGGAGCCATGGATTGAAGTGTGATCAGCAGCATGGAAAGGAGACAATGCCAGTTCCAACTCACTCCTCAGCTAGCTAATGTTCTAAAATAGAAAAAACGTTTTCTGTTTATCCATTCCTTAAGTCACTGATATGGTGACCTTTGGGGTAATTTTAATTGAGTCAAATTCATTTGATAGGGGAAAGACCTCTGTTATGACATCTGCCACTAATTAGGTGTGTGACCATGGACAGTAAGTATTATCTCCTTGGAGTCACCTATAAAAATGAAGATATTGATTCAGATACTCATTTTCACTTCTGGAACTCAAAGTTAAATAGAGACTAAGTTGAGTTTAGGATCAGCTCTTAGAATGAATAGCCTAATCCTTCATGGGTGACACAGATTAAGGGGGCAGGTACATTCCTAGGAGATGTTAAATAGAGGTCATCTGAAACCAAATGAAGTAATTGCCATAATGTAAGATGGGGCTGAGTCTCTCTCTCAAGTTTAGGTGCTGAGAAGTCTAGTGGTATGATGGATGAGCCCAAATAGAAAATAGACTTTTCCTGTGATGGAGACGATTTGCCTCATGTATTTTCTAGAGTCCAATGAAAGACTGGGTGAATCACTTTCTTTTTTCTTTCTTTCTTTTTTTTTTTTTTTTAGAGGGAGATTCGCTCTGTTGCCCAGGCTAGAGTGCAGTGGCACCATCTCGGCTCACTGCAACCTTCACTTCCCAGGTTCAAGCGATTCTCCTGCCTCAGCCTCCCAAGTAGCTGAGATTACAGGCACCCGCTACCATGCCCGGCTGTTTTGTATTTTTAGTAGAGACAGGGTTTCACCATGTTGGCCAGACTGGTCTCGAACTCCTGACCTCAGGTGATCTGCCCACCTCAGCCTCCCAAAGTGCTGGGATTACAGGCATGAGCCACCACGCCCAGCCTTTTTTTTTTTTTCTTTTGAGATGGAGTTTCGCTCTTGTTACCCAGGCTGGAGTGTACTGGTGCAATCTCCACTCACCGCAACCTCTGCCTCCCAGGTTCAAGAGATTCTCCTGCCTCAGCCTTCTGAGTAGCTGGGATTACAGGCATATGCCACCACGTCAGGCTGATTTTGTGTTTTTAGTAGAGACAGGGTTTCTCCATGTTAGGCTAGACTCGAACTCCCGACCTCAGGTGATCCACCTGCCTTGGCCTCCCAAAGTGCTGAGATTACAGGCATGAGCCTGTAATCTGTGCCTGTCAGCCTATGCCTGACCCTGGCCGTTTTGTTTTTTTTTGTTTTTTTTTTTTTTTTTTGAGATGGTCTTGCTCTTTTGCCCAGGCTTCATTACAGTGGTGCAATCTCAGCCCACTTTAACCTCCACCTCCCAGGTTCAAGATATTCTCGTGCCTCAGCCTCCTGAGCAGCTAGTACTAGAGGTGTGTGCCACCACGCCTGGCTAATTTTTTTGTATTTTAGTAGAGATGGGGTTTCACCATATTGGCCAGGCTGGTCTTCAACTCCTGATCTCAGGCAATCCGCCTGCCTCAGCCTTCCAAAGTGCTGGGATTACAGGTGTGAGCCACCATGCCCAGCTGGATGAATCACTTTCTAAGCTTAATGACCCAAACATTTGAAAATAAGACCCTGGCTGGGCGTGGTGGCTCACGCCTGTAATCCCAGCACTTTAGCAAGCCAAGGTGGGTGGATCACCTGAAGTCAGCAGTTCAAGACCAGCCTGACCAACATGGAGAAACCCCATCTCTACTAAAAATACAAAATTAGCCGAGCATGATGGCACATGCCTGTAGTTCCAGCCAGTCGAGAGGCTGAGGCAGGAGAAGTGCTTGAATCCAGGGTGCAGAGGTTGCAGTGAGCCGAGATCATGCCATTGCACTCCAGCCTGGGCAACAGAGCAAAAAAAAAAAAGAAAGAAAGAAAAGAAAATAAGACCCTAAGTAAAAAGTAGTTATAGCTTGGTGGGAATATACAGACCTCGTTGTAGACAACTGATTTGGCTTTTTATTTTTAGATAAGATCAGCTAGAGGTTGATATATCAGCCAGGTTGATATATTTCTGGAACTCACTAGTATTCAATTGAACATTTAAGAAGAAAGGCTGAATGTGGACTTTTTTTTTTTTTTTGAGACTGAGTTTTACTCTTGTTGTACAGGCTGGAGTGCAATGGCATGATCTTGGCTCACTGCAACCTCTGCTTCCTGGTTTCAAGCAATTCTCCTCCATCAGCCTCCCAAGTAGCTGCGATTACAGGTGCTCTCCACCATGCCCCACTAATTTTTTTCTTTTTTTTTTGAGAGGGAGTCTCGCTCTGTCCCCAGGCTAGAGTGTAGTGGCGCCATCTTGGCTCACTGCAACCTCCGCCTCCTGGGTTCAAGCGATTCTCCTGCCTCAGCACCCTGAGTAGCTGGGATTAGAGGTGCGCACCACCATGCCCAGCTAATTTTTGTATTTTAGCAGAGACAGGGTTTCACCGTGTTCGTCAGGCAGGTCTCGAACTCCTGACCTTGTGATCTGCCTGCCTCGGCCTCCCAAAGTGCTGGGTTACAGGTGTGAGCCACTGTGCCCAGCCCACCATGCCTGGCTAATTTTTTGTATTTTATTTTATTTTACTTATTTATTCATTTATTTTTTTAATTTAATTTTTTTTTTTTTTTTGAGTTGGAGTTTCACTGTTGTTCCCCAGGCTGGAGTGCAATGGCGTGATCTCGGCTCACCACAACCTCCGCCTCCCGGGTTGAAGCAATTCTCCTGCCTCCGCCTCTCAAGTAGCTGGGATTACAGGCATGCACCACCATGCCTGGCTATTTTTTTTTTTTTTTTGAGACAGAGTTTCACTCTTGTTGCCCAGGCTGGAGTGCAATGGCATGATCTCAGCTCACTGCAACCTCTGCCTCCCGGGTTCAAGTGATTCTCCTGCCTCGGCCTCCCGAGTAGCTGGGATTACAGGCATGCACCACCATGCCCGGCTAATTTTGTATTTTTTAGTAGAGACGGGGTTTCTCCATGTTGGTCAGGCTGGTCTCAAACTCTTGACCTCACGTGATCCGCCCGCCTCAGCCTCCCAAAGTGCTGGGAGTATGGGTGGGCGTGAGCCACCTCACCTGGCTTATTTATTAATTTTTTTGAGACAGAGTTTCGCTCTTGTTGCCCAGGCCAGAGTGCAGTGGCGCAATCTCGGCTCACCGCAACTTCCGCCTCCCAGGTTCACGTGATTCTCCTGCCTCAGCCTCCCGAGTAGCTGGGACTACAGGCATGTGCCACCACATCTGGCTAATTTTGTATTTGTAGTAGAGACGGGGTTTCTCCATGTAGGTCAGGCTAGTCTTGAATTCCCTACCTCAGGTGATCTGCCCACCTTGGCCTCCCAAAGTGCTGGGATTATAGGTGTGAGCCACCGTGACCAGCTAATTTTTTGCATTTTTAGTAGAGACGGGGTTTCACCATGTTGGCCAGGCTGGTCTTGAACCCCTGACCTCAGGTGATCCACCCACCTTGGCCTCCCAAAGTGCTGGGATTACAGGTGCCCAGCCAGTGGACATCTTAATTTTGATAACCAGTGTACAATTTGGTGGCATATAACAGAGCCATCTAGTTGTATGGATATTGGCAGTTTCTCTGCTCCTATGGGATGTCACTTGAGGTCAGATCGTTTTGCATACTTAAAATTCACCACATGCTATCAACCGAACAGAACTGTAAACAGTTTGTCAACTAATAAGCTGAATTTCTGGTTGAAGTACAGTTGGAACAGGTTATCTCCACATTTGGGTCTTTTACCTTTTAGCATAGTGTGATTACTTTCCTCTTTTTTAAAAATCCACCTCCTTCCTCTCTAGCATAGTGTGATTTCTTTAAATCTTTTTTATCCTATGCTAAATGTACGGGTTTTTTGTTTGTTTGTTTGGTCTCACTCTGTCACCCAGGCTGAAGTGTTCAGTGGCGCAATCATAGCTCACTAACTTCCAACTCCTGGGCTCAAACAATCCTCCTGCTTCAGCTTCCTGAGTAGTGGAGATTATAGGTGTGCACCACCGTGCTGAGCTAATTTTTTAATTTTTTTAGAGATGGGGTCTTGCTATGTTGCCCTGGCTGGTCTTGAATTCCTGGCCTCAAGTGATTGTCTGGCCTTGGCCTTCCCAAGTGCTGGGATGACAGGTGTGAGCTACCTTGCCCAGTGTATACTTCATGTTATAGTGAAACAGGAGAGTTCCCTCATCTCCCTTGCAGGATGTGCCACAGGGATGTCTCTCGCTCCTTCGGTTGCCCCACTGCTCAAACCCCTAAGGAGAGGATGCAGATGGGCAGGTGCAGCAGCCATGGGAAGCACTTTTGGGCTCCAGCCCCACGGCACCATCTTGGGGTGATGTCTGCGACTCCGAAAGCCTGAGTGAGCATGTGTTACAGTGTGCTCTTTCAGCTTTGCTGTCTGCAGACAGCTTGTGTTAACCAGCTCGATAGACCGTCTGCCTTATTGCAAGGGCAGAGGGCCAGTGTGACAGCTTTCTGTATCCTGAGCTCTTGCCCAGTGTACCAGAAAAATTGGATCACATGTGGGCTCGAAGGATGAGTGCAAGGTTTTATTGAGTGGTGGAAGTGGCTCTCAGCGACATGGATGGGGAGCTGGAAGGAGGGGCTGGAGTAGGGAGGTGGTCTTCCCCAGGAATCAGGGCTCCTGGCGGCCGGACTCTTCTCTGACCACCCTGAGTTGAATTCCCCTCGGTGTCCAGACGTCCCTCCTCTTTCTCTGCCTTGTCGTTCTGCCATTGCAAGTCTGCTGGCCTGCTGGTGTGTGCTGGTCTGTTCCTCTGCTCCTCTTGATGTTCAGTCACTTGTGTCTGTGCCTGCTAAGGTCTCGGGTTTATATGGGCACAGGATTGGGGGTGTCGCAGGCCAGAGTAGTCTTGGAAAATGAAGGATTTGGATGCAAAAACAGGCATGCCTGTTCTCACTTAGGTCCATAGGCACAGGTCAAAGGTGGAGCCCTTGGCAGGGACTCTGCCCTTCTCTACCCAGCACTTCCCTGTCCCCTTCCCATATCAATAGTGTTTGAAACTCGATCTCAATTTTCTCTCATGTGTCTTAAAACATATGTTCAAGTCATTGAATGACCTTCATTTTATGGTCAACATAAAATGAAGCATGTTTGGTTAACAACTTTATCTGAGAACAATCTGTATTTGCTGTTATCTGTGTATACCTAAAACCAGCATAAGATGTCTGTCACTGGGGTTCAAGACAATAGTTGTTGCTTTGGAGGGATAAAGTGTATTCACTCAGGAAGGGCTCTGAAGTTGAGTTATATTTCTATTTCTTTTCTGATCTAGAAAGAAAAGTACTTTACCAATATTTTTGAAAATTGAGAATTCAGATGAGATTGCCTGTAAAGATGTTGGACTCTTCAGAATAATTTAACTAGAAAATTTTGAGCTCTTTTGTAATTAGAAATAATTTGTAAAGTTTCTCCCATGATACTAGTCATTTCATTTTCTTTTTTTTTTTTTTTTTTTTTTGAGATGGAGTCTTGCTCTGTCGCCCAGGCTGAAGTGCAGTGGCGCGATCTCGGCTTACTGCAACCTTCGCCTCCTGGGTTCAAGTGATTCTCCTGCCTCAGCCTCCTGAGTAGCTGGGATAACAGGTGTGCACCACCATGCCTGGCTAATTTTTGTATTTTTATTTTTATTTATTTATTTATTATTTGTTTATTTATTTATTTATTTTGAGACGGAGTCTCGCTCTGTCGCCCAGGCTGGAGGGCAGTGGCGCAATCTTGGCTCACTGCAAGCTCCGCCTCCCGGGTTCACGCCATTCTCCTGCCTCAGCCTCCCCAGCAACTGGGACTGCAGGCACACGCTGCCACGCCTGGCTAATTTTTGTATTTTTGGTAGAGACGGGGTTTCTCTGTGTTAGCCAGGATGGTATCGATCTCCTGACCTCATGATCAGCACACCTCAGGCTCCCAAAGTGCTGGGATTACAGGTGTTAGCCACCGCACCCGGCCAATTTTTGTATTTTTAGTAGAGACACCATGTTGGTCAGGCTGGTCTTGAACTCCTGACCTCGTGATCTGCCTGCCTTGGCCTCCAAAAGTGCTGGGATTACAGGTGTGAGCCACCATGCCCAGCCACATTTCATTTTCATTCACAATTCATATAAAGCTGTGCAGACCTTTATCCATAGGAAATAATAGTGTCAAGGTCAGATTCTGGGAGGATCTGGGATTGACTTTCAACTTCTTCCATTGGGTCAAAAGAGAAGTTTAGGGGACAATAGTGAGAGAAGGCCTATCTATTGTTCCTACATTCTATTTTTCACATTAACTTTAGGAAATATTAGTCAAGTTTTCTTAGTGGCTAGTTAGAAAAATAATGGTAATAATAGGTTACATTTAATAAGTGCTTTACTGTATGCCAGATACTCTGCTGTGCTTTATGTGGAGTACCACACTGAATTGTCAAAACAATCCCATGAGGTAGGTATTGTGCTATTATTTCCCACAATTTTTTTTTTCTTTTTTTTTGAGATGGAGTCTCACTCTGTTGCCCAGGCTGGAGTGCAATGGCGTGATCTCGGCTCACTGCAACTTCCACCTCCCAGGTTCAAGCAGTCCTCTAGCCTCAGCCTCCCAAGTAGCTGGGATTACAGGTGCCCACCATAATGCCTGGCTAATTTTCATATTTTTAGTAGAGACAGGGTTTCACCATATTGCTTAGGCTGGTCTCGAACCCCTGACCTCAGGTGATCCACCCGCCTCAGCCTCCCAAAATGCTGGGATTATAGGCGGGAGCCACCGTGCCTGGCCTATTGCCCACAATTTATGAATGGGGAATTGAGACATAAATTAAATAACATGCCCAAGGTGGCCAGCTTGGGTATTGAATCTAGTCAGGGCTTGTACTGTAAACTACTACACTAAACTAAAACCTTTGGTGTAACAGATATGCTTTTTTTTTTTTTTTTGAGATGAAGTCTCACTTTGTCGCCCAGGCTGGAGTGCAGTAGTGTGATCTCGGCTCACTGCAACCTCTGCCTCCCAGGTTCAAGCTATTTTCCTGCCTCAGCCTCCCGTGTAGCTGGGACAACAGGTGTGTGCCACCATGCCTGGCTAATTTTTGTTTTTTTAGTAGAGACAGGGTTTCGCCATGTTGGCCAGCTGGTCTCGAACTCCTGACCTCAGGTGATCCACCCGCCTCAGCCTCCCAAAGTGCTAGGATTACAGGCTTGAGCCACTGCGCCCAGACCTTATGTTCTGTTGAGCAGTTCTTCTCTAATTAAATGTTAGCCTTGTTAGAAAGGGATAGAAGTTAGAAAATATATATTTATATATACTTAAAAAATTTTTTTTAGAGACAGGGTTTCTCTCTGTTGTCCAGGCTGGAGTGCAGTGGTGTGATCATGGCTCACTGTACCTTCAGACTCCTGGGCTCAAGCAATCCTCTTGCTCAGTCCCTGAGTAGTTGGGACTGTAGGTATATGCCACCATTCCCAGCTAACTTTATTTATTTATTTATTTATTTTTTGAGATGGAGTCTCACTCTGTTGCCAAGGCTGGAGTGCAGTGGCATGATCTTGGCTCACTGCAACCTCTGCCTGCCAGGTTCAAGCAATTCTCTGCCTCAGCCTCCTGAGTAGCTGGGATTACAGGGGCCTGCCACCACCCCCGGCTAATTTTTTGTATTTTTAGTACAGACAGGGTTTCACCATCTTGGCCAGGCTGGTTTTGAACTCCTGACATCGTGATCCACCCACCTTGGCCTCCCAAAATGCTGGGATTACAGGCGTGAGCCACAGCGCCCAGCCTAAAATTTTTTGTAGAGTTGGGGTCTCACCACGTTGCCCAGGGTGGTCTGGAACTCTGGGCTCAAGTGATCCTCCCACTTTGGCCTGTCAAAGTGCTGGGATTACAGGTGTGAGCTACCATGCCCAGCCTAGAAAAAATATTTTTAAATCATGCTTTATTAAAGAAGCAGAATAGAAAATAAAAAACAACACAAGCAAGCAAACATAAACCCTTGTATATTTGCCACCCAAAGGTTACTCCCTACCATCTGTATCCTTTTCTATGCATATATGTATATATTCATACTTTTTTACTAAAATGAGGTCATACTGTACACACTGTTTTATAATCTGCTTTTTTTAGTCGAAAAATTTTCACTTTCTATTTCAATAAATTTTAATCTAATTTAATATACACACTCTATTCATTTCTCCAAGGAACCTGAAAATTCTGGTTCCTTCATGCAAGTATCCAATCCATGTCTACAAATTGTGTATTATGTTCTTTAAATTTCTTAATCTGTCACATTCTATCACATTACCACCCCCCCACCTTTTTTTTTATGACAGTGACTAGTGACTCGTTTAAGAGGAAGTTAGCAAATCATGAAAGTATATGATTGCTAGTGAAAATTTGGTAGCATATGGAGAAACAGAAGGAAAAATAAAGGAAGATTTACCATTCTACACTTTTTATAGTTACAGAGCAACAATTGGTATTAATTAATTGCATTAATGATGATATTTTAATGAATTTTATAATCATTTTATGTACCATTTATGGCAGAGCTTTTTAGTTTTAGCTATATATGTTTGTGTTTGACTAGGAAAGACATACAGATTCTCATTTCTTTTTAGTCTCACTTTAAACTCCTTGAGTTTGAAATGACTTTATTTAAATCTAGTGGTAGAGATAGAGTTAAGTAATAGCTATGAAAGCTTTTGGAATAGTAAAATGTGCCATACTGGTATAATATATTATTTATTATCAAGGAGTCCTTTTATAAGATAAAAATTTTTTTACTGGAAAAACCTCTTTAAGTCTTTTGCATGTTAGTGCTTAAAACTCGGAAATTTAGGTCTGAAAGCCTTTTGATGATGGCAAAGATATGCTATCAACATTATAATTCACACGTTGAGAATAACCACTATTGAAAATGCAGGAGGCCGGGCGCGGTGGCTCACGCCTGTAATCCCAGCACTTTGAGAGGCCAAGGCAGGCGGATCACCTGAGGTCAGGAGTTCAAAACCAGCCTGGCCAACATGGCGAAACCCTGTCTCTACTAAAAATACAAAAATTAGCCAGGTGGTGGCGAGCACCTGTAATCCCAACTACTTGGGAGGCTGAAGCATAAGAATTGCTTGAACCCGGGAGGTGGAGGTTGCAGTGAGCTGACAGCATGCCACTGCACTGCACTCCAGCCTGAGCAACAGAGCAAGACTCCATCTCAAAAACAGAAAAAAAGAAAAGAAAGTGCAGGAAATTTTATTCCTGCTTCCTATCTATTGGTTCATCACTATCAAGCTTTGACATGGGAAATAAGGAAATTGGCTCTGGTTTTGTTTATATTAAGGCTTTGCTTACAGATAGTTTGAGAGTGTTCTTATGTATTGACTTTCTTAGCATTTCTCATTTAGCTTTCCTGAGCTTCTTCCCTTCCCCTAATAGCTCTCCAAACTTTCCACTTTCAGTGTTCCTTCCTTGATATTCTGAGGTTCCCAGTTGCCATGGTGCCTTTGTAGTGAGTAGACAGAGAAGGTCATTATGAGATCTGCAACTTGGTACTCCTTTGCTGAGGGCACTAGTTTCCTCTCTCCATCTCCCATCCTCCCCTTCTTTCCATTCAGAAAACAGGAGCTGTCTGTGGCCATGTATGTATTTTAGTCTCTGGAGTGCATTCTATAAACTTAGCTAATTGTGGAAATGAAATTATGAATGTTGTAAGTAAGGCTTGGTACAGCTGCTTGACAGTGTTTATTACTTTTATTATTTCAAGTGTAATGCATGCATTTCCCCCTCTTTTCTTCCTGTTAGCATAAATTTACAAGTGAAGTTTGCATTTACTACTTTATATTGTTAAATGATTAGAAGTAATGTAGGTTTGTTATTAGAAAAGTAGGAAATCCAAGAAGTTTTTTTTTCCAGATAGAGTCTTGCTGTATCGCCCAGGCTGTAATGCAGTGGCATGATCTTGGCTTACTGCCTCCGCCTCCCGGGTTCAAGCAATTCTTGTGCCTCAGCCTACTGAGTAGCTGAGATTACAGGTGCCCGCCACTATTCCCAGCTAATTTTTGTATTTTTTAGTAGAGACGGGGTTTCGCCCTGTTGCCTAGGCAGGGCCGCCTGCCTTGGCCTCCCGAAGTGCTGGGATTACAGGCGTGAGCCACCGCACCCAGCCTCGAAAAGTATTTAAAAAAATAGAAACACTGAGGAATACAATCATTCCATAATAATCACTGTTCATATTTTATATATTTCCTTTCTATATTTTTTACCACTTAAGGATAAATGTCATTAAAAATATACATATAGATGATATTATAATGAATATACAGCTCTGCTTTCTGCTTTTTTCCCCATATAACAACACTTTCTCATGTCATTGCAAATCTTTTTTTCTTTTCTGTCTGTCACCCAGGCTGGAGTGCAGTGGCATGATCATGGCTCACTGCAGCTTCGACCTCCCTGGGCTCAAGTGATCCTCCCACGTCAGCCTCCCAAGTAGATGGGACTACAGACGTACACCACCACACCCAGCTAATTTTTGTATTTTTTGTAGAGACACGGTTTCGGCATGTTGGCCAGGCTGGTCTCGAACTCCGGACCTTAGGTGATCTACCCTCCTCGGCCTCCCAAAGTGCTGGGATTACAGGCATGAGCTACCTCGCCTGGCCTGATTCTAAATTTTGGCTATTGTGAATAGTGCTGCAGTAAATATGGAGTGCAGATATCTCTTTGATATGTTGATTTACTTTCTTTTAGATATATACCCAGTAGTGGAATTGCTGGGTTATATGGAAGCTCTATTTTTAGTTTTTTGAAGAGGTTTCATACTGCTTTCCATAGTGGCAGTACTAATTTATATTCCTACCAACAGTGTACGAGGTTTCCCCTTTCTCCACATCTTCATCTCATGACACTACTTCAGTGGGTTCTTATTACCCATAGGATATGTTAGTGTCTAGCCAAACATTGTGTCACAGGTGCTTAACATTATTTATAATACTCACAACAGTACTAATCATTATTATGGTGGGCTCAATGAGTTCTGTTAAGGGTCCAATAAGGTCTTGGAGATGTTTGAACTAGAATTTGAAGGATGAACAAAAAAAAGGCTAGCAAAGCTAGGGGTGTGTGTGTGTGTGTGTGTGTGTGTGTGTGTGTGTGTGTGTAAGGGTAGAGCTGGTGGGGTAGACAACATGTGCAGAAGTATCAGTGAAATGTCTAGCATTTTCAGGCAATTACAAGTCATTGACTATTACTGGAATGGAAGATGGGCAGCATGATCAGTGCAAAAGAAGAGGCCGGTAAGACAGAGGTCAGGTCATTAAGGGTCTTTCATGTCATACTGTGATAATAAATAAGCATTTGGTCTCTATCCTTGGGTTCCTGGCACACAGTTCCTAAAACCCTTGGGATTTCTTGACCGGTAAGTATCTTTTATGATAATGAGATGACTGGGGTCTGAGGGCCCCTGGATAGCTTCAGGCTGGGGTCTGGTAACCAGAAAGACCAAGGAATAATTAGAGAGTTGGAACTTTCACGTCTGCTCTCTAACCTCCAGGGAGGGGCAAGGGGCTGAAAATTGAGCTAATCACAAGTGGCGAGAGATTTAATCAATCGTGCCTACTTAATGAAACCTCCATAAAACCTCCTAAACAACAGTTCATAGAGCTTCTGGGATGGTCAACACATGGAGGTTCTGGTAGAGCTGTATGCCTGGAGGAAGGTTTGGAAGTTCTGTGCCCCTTCCCCCATACCTTGCCCTATGTGTCTCTTCCTGAGTTCCTGGGTTGTATCCTTTATAAATCAGTAATAGTAAGTAAACTCTTTTCCTATGTTCTGTATGTCATTCTAGCTAATTATCAAACACAAGGAAGGGGTCATGGGAATCTCTGATTTATAGCTGGTTGGTCAGAAGTACAGGTGGCTGGGATTTGCAACTGGTATCTGAAGTAGGGGACAGTCTTGTGGAACTGAGCCCTTAACCTGTAGGATCTATGCTAACTCTGGGTAATTAATATAAGAATTCAATTGTGAGACTCCCAGTTGGTATCTGGACAGAACTCGTTGTTGATATGGAAAAAACCTGTACATTCGGTGTCAGAAGTGTTGTAAGTAAATACAGCTCAGACATAAGACATCTGTAAAATGGAAAACAATATTTAGGTTCTCCTTAACTGTGCAACAGACTTTATTAAAAATATGGATTCCGGCTGGGTACGGTGGCTCACGCCTGTAATCCTAGCATTTTGGGAGGCAGAGGCAGGTGGATCACCTGAGGTCGGGAGTTCGAGACCAGCCTGACCATCATGGAGAAACCCCATCTCTACTAAAAATACAAAATTAGCTGGGCATGGTGGCACATTCTTGTAATCCCAGCTACGCGGGAGGCTGAGGCAGGAGAATGGCTTGAACCCAGGAGGTGGAGGTTGTGGTGAGCCGAGATTGCACCATTGCACTCCAGCCTGGGCAACAAGAGCGAAACTCCATTTCAAAAAAACAAAAAAAGGATTCCTGGCCGGGTGCGGTAGCTCATGCCTGTAAATTCCCAGCACTTTGGGAGGCTGAGGCAGACAAATCACTTGAGGTCAGGAGTTTGAGAATAGCCTGGCCAACATAGTGAAACCACGTCTCTACTAAAGATACAAAACTTACCCAGGCATGGGGACATGTACCTGTAGTCCCAGCTACTTGGGAGGCTGAGGCAGGAGAATCACTTGAACCCAGAAGGCGGAGGTTGCAGTGAGCCAAAATCGTGCCACTGTACTTCCAGCCTGGGTGACACAGTAAGATACCATCTCAAAAAAAAAAAAAAAAGTGTGGATTCCTGAGTCCTATCCTGGATTTATTAGATTACAGCCTCTGGTCGTGGAGCCCAGGAATCGTTATTCTAATACTTTCCAGGAGAGTCTGGTATGAATCCTGAGCCAAGAAGCACTTTTTCAGAGCTTAGAACAATGCCTGGCACATTTCAGTGCTTAATAAATGTTTGTTACATTGAAATTAAAGTTGTACAAATGGAAATCTACTTGCACAAGAATATATAGTAGAGTGGCCGGGCGCAGCGGCTCATGCCTGTAATTCCAGCACTTTGGGAGGCTGAGGTGGGCGGATCACGAGGTCAGGAGATCAAGACCATCCTGGCTAACATGGTGAAACCTCGTCTCTACTAAAAATACAAAAAATTAGCCAGGCGTGGTGGCGGGTGTCTGTAGTCTCAGCTACTCGGGAGGCTGAGGCAGGATAGCGTGAACCCGTGAGGTAGAGCTTGCAGTGAGCCAAGATTTCGCCACTGCACTCCAGCCTGGGTGACAGAGAGAGACTCCATCTCAAAAAAAAAAAAAAAGAAAAAAAAGAATATATAGTAGAAAGGAAATGTGTCTTAGGGAAATATCTACTTCATTCTTTTTTATGGCTCAATAGTACTCCATTGTGTATATGGAGTAGATATACTCTCTATTTTATTACATATTTCTTTTTATCCATTCATCTGTTGATGGACCCTTATGTTGATTCCAAATCTTGGCTATTGTGAATAGTGCTGTAATAAACATGGGAGTGCAGATATCTCTTCAATATACTGATTTCCTTTCTTTTTTGCATTTACCTAGCAGTGGGATTGCTGGGTTATATGGCAGTTCCATTTTTAGTTTTTTGAGGAACTGTTCTCCATAGTGGCTGTACTAATTTACATTCCCATTGTGTTTTAATTTATACAACCATCAAGGGAACCACCAATACAAGGGTTCCCTTTTCTCCACATCCTCTCAGCATTTGTTACTGCCTCTTTTGGGTAAAAGCCATTTTAACTGGAGTGAGATTATATCTCATTGTAGTTTTGATTTGCTTTTCTCTGATGATCAGTGATGTTGAGCGCCTTTTCATATAGCTGTTTGCTAATTGTATGTCTCCTTTTGAGAAATTTGTATTCAGAACTTTTGCCTATTTTAAAATTGGATTATTAGATATTTTCCTATTGAGTTGTTTGAGCTCCTTATATATTCTGGCTATTAATCCTCTGTCAGATGGAGACACTGCTTGTTGAAATGAAAATGAAGTTGTAATAACCATAGTTTGATGTCTCATATTTTTCTGAGTATTCTTTCTCCAAAGATTCATAGTTCTTTAGTTTTTTTTTTTTTTCCCTTCAACATCTATTTTAAGTTATGGGGTACACCTGCAGGATGTGCAGGAGGTAAATGTATGCAATGGTGGTTTGCTGCACAGATGAACCCATCACCTTGGTATTAAGCCTAGTATCCATTAGCTATTCTTCCTGATGCTCTCCCTCCTGCAACCCCCCAAAATTCTTATCTCAAAATGCTAAATTTAATAATTCTTCATAAGTAAAAATTCTAACCTCCTCCCTAGTAAAATCTAATGATAGTCATGAAACTGGGACTCCATTAGTCAGGAAAATGTCTAGGAGTTCATCAAGGAAAGATTCTTCAGAGTGTTCAGAATATTGAATTTGGGTTCCAGGATATCCTGATCCGCTAAATGTATCATGACCCACTAATTGTGTCATGTCATCTCTATATTTTTTCCCTTTATATATTTTTTTTGTTTCTTTAAAAATTTTTTTTGTAGAGATGGGGTCTTGCTATGTTGTCCAGGCTGGTTTCAAACTCCTGGACTCAAGTGATTCTTCTGCCTTGGCCTTTCGAAATGCTGACATTACAGGTGTGAGCCACCAGACCCAGCTGCCTTTATATCTATTATTTCAGTTCCCACCATCACTGACCTTATGTAGGTGTTCATTATCTCTAGCCTAGTCTATTGCAATGGCCTTTAACTATTTTCTCTTACTTTAGTCTCTCCCTGTTTCACATCTGTTCAAAAACATGTGATGTTTTCCCTCTGCTTTCAGAGTAAAGCCCGAGATAACAACCCCAACCTTTACTGCCATTTAGTGAGCATTTACTGTGAGTTAAGCACTAAGTGCTTTCAGTATTTATCTTATGTAACCAAACAACAGTCAGTCTTGTAAAATAGGCATTAATTATCTCCATTTTCCAGAAGAGGAGGATACAGGCTCAGAGAGATTATGTAATTTACCTACCTAATAAGTGGTGGAGGCATTCAGTCATGGTATTCAAATTCTTCCACGATCAGGCCACAGCTGATTTTTCCAGTCTTGTTTCTACCCAGTGTTTTTTCCCTCTTTGCTTATTCCAGTTGCAGTAGACAATTGCCTGTTTCCTAAAATTCCATATACTTTCCATCTTTATGCCCTTTGATCATTCTGTTTGTGTCTCAGTCTCTTTTCCTGTGTCTCTCTTTGTCATGTATCCTTATTGAAATGCCATTTCCCTGACTGTTGAAATTCCATTTACCCTTGGAGGTCATCACTCCCTTTTTTTTTTTTTTTTTTTTTTATAAGATGAAGTCTTGCTATGTTGTCCAGGCTGGTCTCAAACTCCTGGCCTCAAGTGATCTCCTCACCTCAGTTTCCCAAATGCTAGGATTACAAGTGTGAGTCACCATGCCCATCTGAGGTCATCAGTCTTTAAGGACCTTCTGAAATGCTGCCTGTGCTATGAAGCTTTTCTTTTTTCTCTTCTCCTCCTCCTTCTTTTTTTTTTTTTTTTTGAGACAGGGTCTTGCTCTGTCACCCATGCTGGAGTGCAGTGGCGTGATCTCAGCTCACTGCAAACTCCACCTCCTGGGTTCAAGCAATTCTCCTGCCTCAGCCTCCCGAGTAGCTGGGATTAGAGGTGCGCGCCACCATGCCCAACTAATATGAAGCTTTTCTTGTTATTTCTCCTATATTGTTTTTCTCTTCTGGTAATTTGGCCTTCCATTTTCTGCAACAGTAATTTCATTTCTTCTCCATTGTCCTTAAACCAGCAGTGCCATTTGTGCCATTTCCTGCCTCTTCTAGACACTTTTAATTTATAGCTTTGCCACATTATTTTATTAAGAAAATAGAGACTATCTGGCTAGTAATTCTTCTTTCTAACACCTCATTTCAAACTTACTTTTATCTGTATTCTCCTTCTCATTTTTCCTTCATGCATGTGTGTGTATGTGTGTGTATTTGTGTGTGTGTGTGTGTGTGTATGTTTTGTAACCCAGAACAATGCTGACAACATTTTTCCTTCTTTCCTGAGAAGTGTTCCAAGTGCTTGGAACAGAGGATGACCAAAGGAGGGAGGGTCCTGAGAAGTGTTCCAAGCACTCTGATTTCTTCTATCTTTATAGAAGACCTTTTTTTTGATAGCCACATTCCCTTTGGATTATTGCCTTATCTCTCTGCCCCATTTTGTGGTCAAGATTTTCAGAAGTGCTATCCCTACTTCCTCATCTCCCATTCATTCTTAAAGCTATTCTGTTCTGTCCTCTGCCCAACTATGCTATTGAAACTGCTCTGGTAAAAACCACTAATGACTACTGTATTGCTAAATCAGTGGATGCTTTTCAGTTCTCATCCTTCTAGGTCTCTCAACAGTTCCATACAAGTGACTACTTTTTTCTTGAAACACATGCCTGCTTTTCTGCTAAAGACTACACTTTCATGACTCCTGTGTTACCTCCATTCTACTCTTACCAATCTCCAGTCTCCCTTGCAAGCCCTTCTGCTTTCATGCAACCTCTGAGTGTTGAATACTTTCATTGCTTGGTTCTGGTCCTTCTTATCTTTTTACTTGATATACATTTTCTTTCTTTTTTTTTTTGAGATGGAGTCTCGCTGTGTTGCCCAGGGTAGAGTGCAATGTTGCAATCTTGGCTCTCTGCAACCTCTGCCTCTGGGTTCAAGTGATTCTCCTGCTTCAGCCTCCCAGGTAGCTGGGATTACAGGCACCCACCATCATGCCTGGCTAATTTTTTGTATTTTTAGTAGAGACAGGGTTTCACCATGTTGGCCAGGCTGGTCTTGGACTCCTGACCTCAGGTGATCCACCTGCCTCTGCCTCCCAAAGTGCTGGAATTACAGGTGTGAGCCACTGTACCCAGTCACATTTTCTATATATAAAATTCATCCCTTTGCTACTGCTTATATGCTGATGATTCCCAAATTTATAATATCCATCCCAGACCTATCCTCTGAGATCACTTGTTATGTTCACCTATTTATATGACATTTTCATTTGAATGTCCTATAGACATTAAATTCTTGATTTCCCCTACCTTCTTCATAAATTTGATCCTCCCCCAATCTTCTACATCTCACTAAATAGCACCTCCAGCCACTCTGCTCAAACCAAAAAACCTGGGAATTCTACTTCAGTTTGGTTGATTCTATCTCCAGTATTGACCCCAGTACATTCACTTGCAATCACCTTAGTCCAAGCCTTAGCACGTCAACTCTTGCTTGGATACTAGAATGATCACCTAACTAGATTTCCTGTCTGTATTATACTCTTGCCTCCTTATTTCTTGCTGCACATAGCATAAGATACAAAATTCTTGTTTTTCTGTTATTTTGTTTTGAGACAGGGTCTTGCTCTGTCACCCAGGCTGGAGTAGTGCAAACGGGGCTCACTGCAGCCTCAACCTTCTGGGCTCAAGCCTCAGACTCCCAAGTAGCTGGGTCAATAGGCGCATGCTTGGATATCCACCCTGCTTGGATAATTTTTAAATTTTTTTGTAGAGATGGGTTCTCACTATGTGGCCCAGGCTGGTCTCAAAGTCTTGGACTCAAGTGATCCTCTCGCCTCACCTCCCAAAGTGCTGGGATTACAGGAGTAAGCCACCACACCTGGCCTAGATACAAAATTTTTAACTCAGCTCATGAGACCCTGAATGATCTGACTTCTGTCAACTTCCGTTTGCTGACAGGGCTTCAATCATATTGGCCTTTCAATTCCCATGAAAAGATAGTAGGCCAATATTTTTCCTATCTCAAGGCCACATGCACTGGTCCTTATGCCTAGAATTCACTTTCACTCTCTTTGATCACTTGAGGTCTTTATCCTTTAGGTTTCAGATCAAATATCATTTCCCTAAAGAGGCTCTATTGTTACAGTGTTCCTTTTTTTCCCATTGCGATAGCATTTATCACAATTTGTAATATTTTTAGTAGTATATTTATTTGATTTCTTGTCTCCATTATACTGTAACATGAGCGCAGAAACCATATATTTTGTTTATAGCTGTATACTCATCATTTTCTATAGCATATAATAGTCACTCAATAAATACTTGTTGAAGCCAGGCATCGTGGCTCATGCCTGTAATCCCAGCGCTTTGGGAGACTAAAGCAGGAGGTTTGCTTGAGCCCAGGAATTTGGGACCAGCCTGGGCAACACAGAGAGACCCATACTCTACTAAAAAAATTTTTTTTAAATAGTTGGGCATGGTGTTGCATGCCTGTATTCCTAGCTACTCGGAAGGCTGAGGCGAGAGGACTGTTTGAGCCCCCAAGAGTTTAAGGCCGCAGTGAACTATGATCGTGCTACTGTACTCTAGCCTAGGCAACAGAGCAAGACTGTCTCTACAAAGTAAATAAAAACATAAAATAAATACTTGTGAACAAATGGTAGAGGTATAAAGATTGATTGGGAACAGTCACAAAAGATAATAGTAGTAGTTTTTGTTTTTCCATTTTCATTTTTATTTTATTTTATTTGAGGGCAGTAGCGCAATCTTGGCTCACTGCAACCTCCTCCTCTCAGGTTCAGGCAGTTCTTGTGCCTCAGTCTCCCGAGTAGCTAGGATTACAGGCGCGCACCACTAAGCCAGCTAATTTTTGTATTTTTAGTAGAGGCAGGGTTTCACCATATTACCCAGGCTGATCTCAAACTCCTGACCTCAAATGATCCACCTCCCTTGGCCTCCCAACGTGCTGGGATTACAGGCGTGAGTCACCACACCTGGCTAGTAGTTTTTAAATTATACATATTATGTATTTGATTTCTGTAGTAGATTTAGGATTATTCAGATTTTCATGTCTTTCTGGGTGGAATGGAAAGTTGTTAAGAAATTTATCAATTTTTTTCTAACATTTCAGATTTATTGGCGTAAAGTTTGTAATAATATGCTTGTTTTTCATTTCTATAGGATTTATAGTGATTCCCTCGTCCTTATTCCTTCCTGATATTGGCAATTAGCATTTTTTCTTTTATCAGTCTTAGTAGAAATTTATCAATTCAGTTGGCCTTTTCAAAGAATTAACTTCTGGCTTTGTTGATATCCATCTCTTTATCTTTGTATTCACTCATAAATTCATCTTATTATATTCCTTAAGCTTTGATATACATTTTCATTATTATTCACTTAAAATATTTTCTTAATTTCCTTGTGATTTTTTGACTCATAAATTGTTTAGAAATATATCAAGACACTTGTGAATTTTATTACCTTTGTTACTGATTTTTAGTGTAATCCATTGTGTTCAGAGCATATACGCTATGTGATTTCAGACCTTTGAAATTTATTGATACTTTATGGCTGAGTATATGGTCTATTTTGATAAAGTTTCATAAACACTTGCAATGAATGTATATGTTGCAGTTGGTGATTATAGGTTCTACATATGTTCAGTTTTTCAGTTTGTTGTTCTTCTGTGTCTTTGATTTTTTTTTCTACTTGTTATATCAGTTGCTGAAGAGGAATATTAAAATATCCTACTATAAGGATCTTATGACTGAGCACAGTGGCTCACACCTATAATCCTACCACCTTGGGAGGCCAAGGTGGATGGATTGCCTGAGCTCAGGAGTTTGAGGCCAGCTTGGGCAACATTATGAAACCCCATCTCTACTAAAAATATAAAAAATTAGCCAGGCATGGTGCCACACGCCTTTAGTCTCAGCTACTTGGGAGGCTGAGGCACGAGAACCACTTGAACCTAGGAGGCGGAGGTTGCAGTGAGCTGAGATTGCACTCCAGCCTGAGTGATATAGAGCGAGACTCTGTCTCAAAAACAAAGCAAAACAAAACAAAACAATAAGAAAAAAGACATTCAACACAATAGAAATATGGGGAAAAGACTTCAACAGGCACTTCAAAAGAAGATACCAAATGTCAAGTAAGCATATGAAAAGGTGCTCAATATTACTAGTCATCAGGGATTTGCAAATTAAAATTACAGTGAGTTAAACACATATCCCAACCAAAAAAGCTAAAATTAAAAAAACAGCAATATCAAGTGTTAGCAAGGAAATGGAACACACTGACTCTCACACATCACTGGTATTAATATGAATTGGTACAGCCACTTTAGAAAACTATTTAGCAGTATCATTTAAAGCTAAACATGCACATACCTCACTAGTAAGCAATTTCATTTTAGTGTATATTCCCAGAGGAAATTAGTTCATTTATCCATCAAAAATAAGCAAGTATTGTCAAAATTCATAAACAACCCAAATATCTGTGAATAGTAGAATAGGTAAGTAAATCATGGTATATCATATGATGGAATACCATACAGAAATGAAAATGAACAAACTACTGCTGTATCACAACATGGGTGAATTTTTTTTCCGTAAATTCAACCAAGTGGTAAGCGTTGATAAATTTTATGCACATAAGGCCAGGCATGGTGGCTCACGCCTGTAATCCCAGCACTTTGGGAGGCCGAGGTGGGAGGATCAGTTGAGGCTAGGAGTTCGAGACCAGCCTGGCCAAAATGGTGAAACCTCATCTCTAGTAAAAATACAAAAAAAATTAGCTGGGTGTGATGGTGCTCACCTAATCCCAGCTACTTGGAAGGCTGAGGCAGGAGAATCCGTTGATCCCAGGAGGCAGAGGTTGCAGTGAGCCGAGAGTGCACCACTGCACTCCAGCCTGGGTGACAGAGCAAGACTCCATTGCAAAAAAAAAAAAAAAAAAAAAAAAGATTTTATAAACATAATAATAATATTGATCAAAAGAAGTCAGACATGAAAGTACATACGTTATATAACACTATATATATGAAGTTCAAGAGTAAACAAGACTGATCAATGGTTATAAAAGGTCAGAGTAGTCTTTACCTTAAGGGAGAATATTGACTAGGAAGGGACACAAGTAAGCCTTCTGGGACTCTGGAAATATTCTGTATCTTAATGAGGTGATTGGTTATATGGCTATATATATATTAATTTTACATATATATGTTTTATACTTAAGATTTTTCCACTTCATTGTATGAAGTTATATTGGTCATTAAAAAGTAAATAAAACAGGGAGGACTTCCAGGTATAGCTGAATGAGGAGACTGGCAGATCTTCAACACAAAAACCAACTATAAAGATTGACAAACTTGACAAAATTAACCATTTTAACACTCTTGAAATCAACCAAAAGGCATACAATAATTTGAGAAAATTTTATGATTAAAAAACTGCTGGCCGGGCGCGGTGGCTCACGCCTGTAATCCCAGCACTTTGGGAGGCCGAGGTAGGCGGATCACAACGTCAGGAGATTGAGACCATCCTGGCTAACACGGTGAAACCCCGTCTCTACTAAAAATACAAAAAATTAGCCGGGCGTGGTGGCGCGCACCTGTAGTCCCGGCTGCTCGGGAGGCTGAGGCAGGAGAATGGCGTGAACCCGGGAGGCGGAGCTTGCAGTGAGCCGATATAGTGCCACTGTACTCCAGCCCGGGCGACAGAGCAAGACTCCGTCTCAAAAAAAAAAAAAACTGCTAAAATTCCGTGAAACAGTAGGAGTTTGTGGTATTCTTGTCTGGGATTGTTCCTATTCTCCTTTCCCCAGCTGATTCGTCATGGAAGTTTTGCCAATGTGGGTAGACCATGAAGACCAGCCTCTTTGATGCTGTGGTCGAAGGGAGTTTACCCAGTTTGGGTGGTGGATGATGTCCATGCTCAATGGCATTGTTGGGAGAAGTGACCACTTGGCAGTGGGTGAGTGGCACAGGCCAGTGACTTTGCCAGACTGAGGCGTGTTTGTGGTTGCGGCAAGCTTATTGCAGGCTGAGGCATGTACATGCACAGAAGAGACATGATAAGGCCCAACGGAAAGTAACAGCTAGGGCAGACTTGAAAAACCTGAATTTTGAATGCACTACTCTGTATCCCCCATACTCCAGACCCATAAACAGCGGATAAAAGCCTTTCTAGCTTTAAGTATATGAGCATAAACTCTATCTAATCATTGGCTACACAGACATAGGGGTGACTCCTCAAAAGCCACATTTAAACATAAAACCAAGAAATAAAAAGAAAATGATCTGAGACATCAGTGGCTGCACACTGTTAGGGAAACAATTCACAGATTTAGCTCAGGCAAATGATTAAGCCAAGAAAGAAAGAAACAAACTGTAGTAACAACAACTTTCATGGGTGAAAGAAATCAGAATCCAAATTGTTCATATGTTCAATTTGTAAATTGTTCATATGCATAATTTGTTTTCTAATCCCATGACAGGGTATATTCAATTTTTAATTAAAAAGCCGTGAGACATGTAAAGATACAGGAAAATGTGACCCATGTTTAGGAAAAAAAGAAGTCAATAGAAATTATCTACAAGTGTTCCTAGATACTGGATTTAACAAAGATTTCAAAGTAGCGACTGTAAATGTGTTCAAAGACCTAAAGGAAAACATGTTTAAATAATTTTTAAAAACATATTTATTTATTTTTATTTTTATATTTTATAGGGACAGTCTTACCATGTTGCCCAGGCTGGTTTCGAACTCCTGGCCTCA
Source organism: Pongo pygmaeus (assembly GCF_028885625.2). Classification (NCBI taxonomy): domain Eukaryota; kingdom Metazoa; phylum Chordata; class Mammalia; order Primates; family Hominidae; genus Pongo; species Pongo pygmaeus. The sequence continues at coordinate 53,982,905 of NC_072392.2, forward strand.
AGTGACCTTCTTGCCTTGGCCTCCCAAATCTCTGGAATTACAGGTGTGAGTCACTGTGCCCCATCTTAAATACTTTTTTTTTTTTTGAGACAGAGTTTCGCTCTTGTTGCCCAGGCTGGAGTGCAATGGCACGATCTTGGCTCACTGCAACCTCTGCCTCCCGGGTTCAAGCAGTTCTCCTGCCTCAGCCTCCCGAGTAGCTGGTACAGGCATGCACCACCACGCCCAGCTAATTTTGTATTTTTAGTAGAGATGGGGTTTCTCCACGTTGGTCAGGCTGGTCTCGAACTCCTGACCTCAGGTTATTGCCCGCCTCTGCCTTCCAAAGTGCTGGGATTATAGGCATGAGCCACCGTGCCTGGCCCCTTAAATACTGTTTTTTTAAGCATGACAACAATGAATCAATAAATAGAACTTCTCAGCTGAGTGCAGTGGCTCATGCTTGTAATCCCAGTGCTTTTGGGGAGGCAAGCGGGGTGGATTTCCTGAGCCCAGGAACTTGAGACTCCATCTCTACAAAAATTTTAAAATTACTTGAGCATGTTGGCATATGTCTGTGGTCCCAGCTACTTGGGAGGCTGAGGCAGGAGGATTGCTTGAGCATATTGAGTGTTTGCACCACTGCATTCCAGCCTGGGCAAAAGAGTAAGACTCTGTCTCAAAAAATTAAAAATAAAATAAATAGAAATTCTCAATAAGAAAAGAGAAATGATTTTTAAAAAGAAGCAAATGAAACCAAAGAGGATATACCTATGGCAAATAAGCACATGAAAAGATGTTTTATAATTATCTAATAGTTATTAGGTATTAGGAAAATGCAAATATTAATTAGTATTAGGAAAATGCAAATTAAAATAGCAATGAGATATCATTACACACTTATCAGAATGCCTCAAATAAGAAATAGACACAATACCAAAGGTTTGTGAGAATGCAGAAAAATTGGATTTCTTGTACATTGCTGGTGGGAATGTAAAATGATACAGCCACTCTGGAAAATAATTTGACACTTTCTTTTTTGACACTTTCTAATTTGACACAGTCTCGCTCTGTTGCCCAGGCTGGAATGCAATGGCGCAATCTTGGCTCACTGCAACCTCCGCCTCCTGGGTTCAAGCGATTCTCCTGCATCAGCCTCCTGAGTAGCTGGTATTACAGGTGCCTGCCACCATGCCCAGGTAATTTTTGTATTTTTAGTAGAGATGGGGTTTCACCATGTTGGCCAGGCTGGTCTCGAACTCCTGATCTCAAGTGATCCACTTGCCTCGGCCTCCCAAAGTGCTAGGATTACAGGCGTGAGCCACTGTGCCCGGCTAATTCGACACTTTCTTATAAAACTAAACTCTCACCATATGAACCATATGATCTGGCAGCTTCACTCCTTATTGTATACCCAAGAGAAAGGAAAGCATATGTCCACATAAAACTTTATACATGAATGTTCATAACAACATTATTAATAAGAGCCACAAAATGGAAACAACCCAATATCTATTAACTGATGATGTATAAACAAAATATGGTATGTCCACACATTGAAATGTTATTCAACCATAAAAAGAAATGAAGTACTGATACATGCTACAGCATTGAAAACATGCTAAATGAAAGAAGCCAGTCACAAAAGGCCACATATTATATTATTCCATTTATATGAAATGTCTGTAATAGGCAAATCTATAAAGACAAAGTAGATTAGTGGTTGGCTAGGATTGGGGAGCATATTGGAGAGATGAGGAGTGGCTGCTACTGGGCATGGGGTTTCTTTTGGGGGTAATAAAAATGTTCTAAAATTGCCATGCGTGGTGCACGTGCCTGTAGTCCCAGCTGCCTGGGAGGCTGAGGCAGGAGGATTGCTTGAGCCCAGGAGTTTAAGTCCAGCCTGTGCAACATAGCAAGACCTCGTCTCTTTAAAAAATGACACATATAATGAAATGAAAATGTCCTTAAATTTATTGTGATGATAGTTCATAACTATGTGAATATACTAAAAACTATTGAATTGTACCCTTTAAGTGGGTGAAATGTATGGTATGTGAATTGTATCTCAGTAAAGTTGTTAACAAAAAATTTTTAAATGAGTTTATCAAGATCACAGGATGTAAGATCTATATAGAAAAGTTAATTATATTTCTATATGCTAGCTAGAAATGAACAATCCAAAAATGAAATTAAGAAAATATTCTGTTCATGATAGCATCAAAAAGAATAAAATAGGAATAAATTGAGCAAAAAAGGTATAAGACTTATACACTAAAACTTGTGGAACATTGCTGACAGAAATTAAATAAAATTGGCCAGGAGTGGTGGCTCACGCCTGTAATCCCAAACCCAGAGGCTGAGGCGGATGGATCACCTGAGGTCAAGAGTTCCAGACCGGCTGGGCACGGTGGCTCACGCCTGTAATCCCAGCACTTTGGGAGGCTGAGGTGGGTGGATCACCTGAGGTCAGGAGTTCGAGACCAGTCTGGCCAACATGGTTAAACCCCGTCTCTACTAAAAATACAAATATTAGCCTGGCATGTTGGCGGGCACCTGTAATCCCAGCTACTCGGGAGGCTGAGGCAGGAGAATCGCTTGAACTCGGGAGGTGGAGGTTGCAGATTGCAGTGAGCCAAGATTGTGCCATTGCACTCCAGCCTGGGTCACAAGAGTGAAACCCTGTCTCAAAAAAAAAAAAAAGAATTCCAGACCAGCCTGTCCAACATGGTGAAACCCCATCTCTAATAAAAATACAAAAAATTAGCTGGGCGTGGTGGTGTTCTTTTAGTTACAGCTACTCGGGAGGCTGAGGCAGGAGAATCACTTGAACCCAGGAGGCAGAGGTTGTGAGTGGAGATCATGCCACTGCACTCCAGCCTGGGAGACAGAGCGAGACTCCATCTCAAAAAAGAAAAAAAAAAAAGAAATTAAATAAAATCTAAATAAATGGAGAGGCAGTCCATGTTCATGGATTAGAAGACTCAATATTGTCAAGATAGCCGTTCTCCTTAAATTGATCATAAATTCACAGTCCATATCAAATTTCCAGCAGCCTTTCTTTTTCTTTCTAGAATTTGACAAGCCGATCCTAAAATTTACATGGAAACAAAGGACCTAGAATAGCCAAAACACTTTTGAAAAGGGAATGTGAAGTTGGAGGTCTTCATACTACCTGATTTCAAAACCTACTGTAAAGTCACGGTTATCAAGACCATGTGGCATTGCTTCAAGGCTAGGCATATAGGTCAATGGATCAGAAGTTAGAGTCTACAAAGAAACCTTTCAATATATGGTCCCTTGATTTTTTGACAGAGACACATCCTTGATCCAAGATTTCTCTGCTTGTAAAAGCCCCAATGTAAAACAGTCTCTCACAGTGTGTGTGCTGCAGTATAACTCAGACTACGTTGCAGTCAAGCTAGCGAATGCATCACTGTCTGCCGGGTAAACTGCTACGTCATCCTTGGTGTTTGGCATGTTACAATGCTGGGATCAATGTGGGCTTCTAGTTGGATTTTGTGCCAGGTATGTGTCTACGTTGGACACTGTTCATGATAGATTAAAAGGGGGGTGCTTTAAATTTGGAGAAATGAATGTGGCTTTTTATTTCCTGTATTCTAATATTAAAGAAAGACTGTGAGCAGCAGTGTCCATAAAAGATCTATATAGATTTCTAGCTTTGCTTTTGGCCTGGGTATGCTGTGTTAGTGTTTGGTTGTCGTAGAAAGATCCCTTTGGTGAAAGGAAGTGTAAACTCGATTATTGAGTGTGCCTCTTTAGTATATTTTTCTGATATAGTTGAGTGCAAAATAGTCTGCCTTATTTTTACACTTAGTGCTTTATTTGCATTTTTGAATGGTGAACTTGTATAACAAGTTTGTTTTGTAGACACTTAGGTGTGTGTAAAATTGAGCAGCTTCTCATCTGTGGCTACTGAACTGTCCTGAACAAAGGCTGCAGTGCTCTATTTTTGAGACAGGTTATTCTGAAGAGACGTAAAGATAGAAGGGCTCCTCTGTGTCAGCTTGGTTCTTTAAAGGGAAAGTAAACTTGACTAACTTAATGGGCATTGGCACATTGTGGAAGGGATGATGCAAAGTACAGACCAGAGAACAACCAGGACTTCCATTTTTTATTATAGCTGGTTGTCATGTTGGGTGGCCTGATTGAGTTGCTTTCAAATTTGGGCAACTTGAGTCTTTACAACTTAAGTTGCCCGAATGTCCTTCAGATCAATGTTTGTTTGTTGTAATCATTTATCTTTTATCTGATTATTTAACTTCTATCTACGCTCCAGATCATTTGTGTACTTCTGTTTTCCAAGGTTCTTCTGGAAGCTTAATATATTCTCAGCGTGGTTGGCATCAGATTGTTAACTATTTCTATCCAGCATTTTGATGGGAATAAATTTTTTATGGTTCATGATTCAGGTTAGATTTGGTGTACAGGCCTGAGGACTTGCCTCAGGAAGTTGTCATTCTATAGATTCTAAGCCTTTAGGGTCTTTTGCCGTTGATTTTTTTCCTAATACACAGAATATCATGAGCATCTACTCAAGTAAAAGCTAAAAACAGGAAGATATTACAATATAACTTTCAGCTAGTGTTTATTTCTTTAAGAGATCTGTCTGTGGCAAATTTGCTTTCATAGTAATATATGTGTCTCAGTAAGTAGTCTTTCTAGGCAGGATTTTTCTTCCCTGCTTAAGGGGGTTAGACCTCCAAAATATTTGTCAGGGTCTCTTTTTCTTTTAAGGGTTTAACGCACAATCTTTTCTCTATCCCTTTTGTACCAGCTCCATTCTTATTCTCAAGCTTTGGTGCATAAAACCTTAGTTTAGGTGTCTATATGTACCACTACTTTGGCCTGAAAATTAGAATCGTGGCTCACACTTGATTCTAAGTTCCCTAGTGGTGGCATGTTTCCTTTCTACGTACTTACTTTCCCACCTGACCTGCTTTTCCCCACCGTGCAGTCTGATAATTGGTATTATTTGTTTTGATTGGATCTCAGAAATTACCTCTTTAGACTGAGCTGTGCTCCTCCCTCTGGATTTCATGAGCCCATTATTTTCTTGGCTTAATTGTCCTTGTAAATTTTGTCTTTTTGTCTTGGGCTTTCCCTGTCATGTGCTCCTGGCAGCCAGGAGAGGCAGTGGAGCTTTTCTCCATCGACTGTCAGAAGAAAGTGACTGTTGTTGAAAATGTTGCTGCAACTAAAGGAGAGCTGCTAAGATCTACTTTCTAGTTACACAAGCTTTTATATTTCTGCCTGGCTCCTCTCAGTTCCCTTGGGAAATCAACTAATTCTGTGTGTAAGCTAAGCGTGTGGAGGAGAGAAGATGCAAAAAGGAAGAGAAAGGTGGGGAAAGAAGGAAATTGGGAATAATTAGACAAAAAGACTATAGTTTGAGGCCATCAGGAGTATTCTAGTCTGACTGAAGCCAGGCAGAAGGCACAGTATCTCTTGTCCTCTGGGGTTTTGAGCAGCTGCAACAGAAGGAGGAACTGCGGTTTGTGTTTACAAGGCCGAAATCTGAAGAAAAAGCTTCCATTCTTTTCCCATCTTGATATGGAGGGTTCTCCAGAGGAAAATAAGGAAATGAGATATTATATGCTTCAAAGGTAAGTGTTAGGCTACCACATTTGGGTAATATATATATCTTTAAAAAACCAGTGAGGTACTGACAGCTAAGACCTGAAATTTATTTGATCATTTTTTTTCTATCTTTAAAAAATAAAGGCTATTTTTTTTTAAGAAAATGAATAAAAATGGGCGTATTGGCTCCTGAATTTCTAAATCTTTATTTTACATTGGGAATTTGAAGAAAAGATCCCTGAGCCCATGTGTGATATTATAGCTACGCTGAAAACAAGCACCCCATGCAGACCCTGCTGTGCTATTATTTCCTGAAGGGAACCTCAGATGTATCAAATTTACTCCCTGGATTTGGCTAGTATTTCCAGTGAAGTCTCTTCAACTGCTGTAAAGGAAAGATGTTGTATAGTTTTGCAGAAAACTTTTTTAGAATGTGTGTCTGGGGCTAGGAAAGGTGCGTGCTGTAATTGTGACATGTAGTCAGACAGAGTTGTTCAGGATGACGAACTCCTTCACTTTGGGACCTTTCTTATTGCCATTAGAACTCAGGCTGAGGAGGAAATGAGTCAGGCCTTCTTCAGGCCTCTTGCAGGTCTTCACCTCCCTGCAGAGAATTGACATAAAAGACTTGAATGATTTGCTTGTGCAGTGGCGCAGTCATAGCTCACAGTAGCCTTGAACTCCTGGGCTCAAGTGATCCTCCCACCTCAGCCTCCTGGGTAGCTGGGACTACAGGCATGCACCATCATGCCTGCTGTTTTTTTTTTCTTTTTAAGTTTTTTGTAGAGATGGGGTCTCACTGTGTTGCCGAGGCTAATCTCAAACTCCTATACTCAAGCAATTCTCCCACTTTGGCCCTCAGAAGTGTTGGTATTACAGGCCACTGTGCCTGGCATCCCTCCATTATCTTTTTTGTTTGCTTGTTTTTATAATGTAGAGTTTTTATTTTGAAGAAAATTACTGAAAGTTAAACTAAACTTAGGCAAAGACAGAAAATAAACAAAAAACACTGAGTTGGCAAAATCTGTCTTTAGATCATCCTTTTCCATTCCTTTTTTCCCCCCAACTGCCTCTGTAATTGCCTTTTTCTTTTTTACCACTTCTTCCACCCTTTGAGGGGATAACCAAGCAAAACTTCCACTGAGAGGCAAAGAGGTATAAAAGTAACTCCAGTATAGCTGGGTGCAGTGGCATGAGCATGTAGTACCAGCTACTGTGGAGGCTGAGGCCAGAGGATTGCTTGAGCCCAGGAGTTTGAGGTTGCAGGGAGATATATTCCTGCCACTGCACTGCAGCCTGGTCAACAATGAGAACCCATCTCTAAAAATTTTTTTTTCCAAAGTAACTGAGATATATTATATATAATCTATGTTTGTGTATATATATAATATAGTATCAAAATTTTTTATGTATATACATGTATAAATATATATTTCAAAAATGTATATATAGGCTGGACATGGTAGTGGCTTATGCCTGTAATCCCAGTACTTTGCGAGGCCAAGGCGGGTGGATCACCTAAGGTCATGAGTACGAGACCAGCCTGGCCAACATGGTGAAACCCTGTCTCTACTAAAAATACAAAAATTAGCTGGGTGTGATGGCAGGCACCTGTAGTCTCATCTACTTGGGAGGCCGAGGCAGGAGAATTGCTTGATCGATCGAACCCAGGAGGCAGAATTTGCAGTGAGCAAAGATCATGCCATCACACTCCAGTCTGGGCAACAAGAGCGAAACTCTGTCTCAAAAAAAAAAAAAAAAGTGTATATATATATACATATATATATATATATATATGTACACACACACACACACACACACACACATACATATATATGTACACACACGCATGTGTGTGTGGTTGGTTTTTTTTTTTTTCCTTTTGAGATGGAGTTTCACTTTTGTCGCCCAGGCTGGAGTGTGATGGCGCGATCTTGGCTTACCACAACCCCTGCCTCCCGGGTTCAAGCGATTCCCCTGCCTCAGCCTCCCGAGTAGCTGGGATTACAGGCATGCACCACCATGCCCCACTAATTTTGTATTTTTAGCAGAGATGGGGTTTCTTTATGTTGGTCAGGCTGGTCTTGAACTCCCGACCTCAGGTGATCCACCCGCCTTGGCCTCCTAAAGTGTTGGGATTACAGGCGTGAGCCACTGCGCCTGGCCTTAAATGTGTTTTATATATAACATAGTTTTTATATAAAAACCTCATGCCTATACATATAGAAATAAAACGTGCATATATATAAGTATATATTAATATATAGTGTCTGAATGTGTCTTTGCCAAAATTTATATGTTGAGGCTGGGCGTGGTGGCTCATGTCTGTAACCTCAGCACTTTGGGAGGCCGAGGCGGGCAGATCACCCGAGGCCAGGAGTTCGAGACCAGCCTGGGCAACATGGTGAAACTCCATCTCTACTAAAAATACAAAAATTAGCCGGGTATGGTGGTAGGATCCTGTAATCCCAGCTACTCAGGTGGTTGAGGCACGAGAATTGCTTGAACCTGGGAGATGGAGGTTGCAGTGACCTGACATCGTGCTACTGCACTCCAGCCTGGGCTACAGAGCCAGACTCTGCCTCACACACACAAAAAATGTATATGTTGAAATCTAATTACCACTATGTCAAGAAGTGGGGCCTTTGGGAGTTGAGTAGATCATGGGGCAGAGCCCTCACGAATGGGATTAGTGCCCTTATAAAATAGGCTCCAGGCCAGGTGCGGTGGTTCATGCCTGTAATCCCAGCACTTTGGGAGGCCGAGGCAGGCAGATCACGAGGTCAGGAGATCGAGACCATCCTGGCTAACATGGTGAAACCCCGTCTCTACTAAAAATACAAAAAATTAGCCGGGCGTGGTGGCGGGCACCTGTAGTCCCAGCTACTCTGGAGGCTGAGGGAGGAGAATGGTTTGAACCCAGGAGGCGGAGCTTGCAGTGAGCCGAGATCGCACCACTGCACTCCAGACTGGGAGAGAGAGCGAGATTCTGTCTCAAAAAAAAAAAAAAAAAAAAAAGGCTCCAAAGATCTGCCTTTCCCCTTCCACTCTGTGAGGACACAATGAGAACTATGCAAGCAAATAGGACCTGGAGGCAGGGAACCCAAGAACTTCCTAGAACTAAATCAAATGGAAACAAACACTTCAGTTATGACAGGAAACATCCTCTTCCTTTACATAGGATATACATTGAATAAATGACTTTGTAACATTACTTCATCATCTTTATTTACACAGGGTGTATACCAAGTAACAATGGAAATCTCTAGAGGGTATTTAAACCCCAGAAAATTCTGTAACCAGACCCTTGAGTGGCTTGCTTGGGCCAGCTCCCAACCTGTAAAGTGTGCTTTCATTTTCTTTTTTTAATTTTATTTTAATTTTTTGATTTTTTGAAATGGAGTCTCGCTCTTTAGCCCAGGCTGGAGTGCAGTGGTGCAATCTTGGCTCATTGAAACCTTTGCCTCCCGGGTTCAAGCAATTCTCAGGCCTCAGCCTCCCGAGTAGCTGGGACTACAGGCGCCCGCCACCACGCCCAGCTAATTTTTTGTATTTTTTAGTAGAGATGGGGTTTCACTGTGTTAGCCAGGATGGTCTTGATCTCCTGACCTCGTGATCCGCCCACCTCAGCCTCCCAATGTGTTGGGATTACAGGTGTGAGCCACCGTGCCCGGCCTAATTTTTGTATTTTTAGTAGAGACAACGTTTCAACATGTTGGCTAGGCTGGTCTCGAACTCCTGACCTCATGTTATCCCCCACATCTACCTCCCAAAGTGCTGGAATTAGAGATGTGAGCCACTGTGCCTGACCGTGTGCTTTCATTTTCAGTTAAGTCTCTGTTTTTGTTGCTTTATTCTTTCCCTGCTTTGTTTGTGTGTTTTGTTCAATTCTTTGTTCAAAACACCAAGAATTTGTACACCCTCCACTGGTAACGTATTTTGGCAAGCCAGCCAGGAGGTAATCCCAAAGTTTGGGGTTTATTTTTCTCGTTTGTTTTTCATGCTCCATACAGGGGAATCTCAGTCTCTCTCTCTCTTTTCCTTTCCAACTTGGGACTGTTGGTGGGCAGCACCTAAACACAGAAGCAACTGCAGGTTTCTGGCCGGGGCCACTCTGAAGGACTCCTTTCTATCTTTTCCAGTTGTGGTCCCTGATCCCTACGTGTGGCACAGCTTGGGGAGAGCTGGCATTTGTTTCAGCGACTTAAACCTTGTTTTCTCATGCTAATTTCTTCCCTTCCCCTACTCTACTGGCTAAGGACAAAAGAAACCCACCCAGCCTCCAGTTCCTGTCATTACAGTTCATGGCTATCACTCTAGTGGAACAGGAAGCATGGGAAAGTGTGGCCTTATCAAATTATAAGGATGCCAGAAGTCCTGGCCTTCATCCAGGGACAAAAGGAAACCTCATAGTAGGCCATCGCCTCTGAAGGGAAAACATGCTAAGCAGCACCAGTGCCCACCTAAGGTCAGAGATGTCTGACACTCTAAGGCTGGACCCCAAAGGGGGACGGCCCAGGGATCCTCCAGACCTCAGCTTCTCCAAAGGGGACACCCTAGGCGGAGTTCTGAGGTCTAGTATTAAGCCCTCCTTAGAATTTTCTCTCGAAGTTGCAATACTGTTTGGCCCCAATATTGTTTGGAATCTGGAGCTTGCTGTTGAATGGGAAAGTGGGATGGAGTTGCACGTGTCAAACTGCTGTGGGAACTGCTTTATCTGAAATTTTGGTTCACAGCCTTCATTGGATTATCTATTGGGGCAAACAAAGTAAAACCCCCCAAGCTTGTATTGCTATCTCATGCCTTAAGATTCCAAGTTAAAAGCAATTGAATCTTCGTTTGTGTACGTCTGTATATGTCTAGATGTGTTTATTTGTATGCACACTTATTGTTACATGTCGTGTCTACCAAATTGGCTTATAAATAAAAGAGCACTTAAAAATTAAGTAAGTAAGTCTAAACAATTTTCAAGTTCACGTGACTTAAGTATAACTTTACTAAACAAGCTGGCTTTAAAATTATTAGTAAAATAAAACTAGAAATGCCTTCAGAATTGTCAGAATACATTATTTGTCTGGATTTTATATTTGTCTATGCTAAATATTTTGAGATGTCAATGTTTGGCATAGAAGGTTATAAAACTACTAACTTAGCCCAAACAAAATGATCTTGGTTTGTGTGCCTTTTTTTTTTTTTTCAACAAATGAGAGTAACTTAATGTTGTTAGCTAAGTCTTCTGAGTTATTGGCAAAAAAAAATACCAATGTATTTACCTTTAAGGCTGTTACTTAGGTTTAGGTGAGCACCTTATGTTCACTGGCTATTAAAAACATGGTTAGCAAGGAAATAACTAACTTTAAATGATAGTGTCTGATATCTCCGTTTATAGAAGTTATCTAGGCCGGGCGCGGTGGCTCACGCCTGTAATCCCAGCACTTTGGGAGGCCGAGGCGGGCGGATCACAAGGTCAGGAGATTGAGACCATCCTGGCTAACACGGTGAAACCCCGTTTCTACTAAAAAATACAAAAAATTAGCCGGGCGTCGTGGCAGGCGCCTGTAGTCCCAGCTGCTCGGGAGGCTGAGGCAGGAGAATGACGTGAACCCAGGAGGTGGAGCTTGCAGTGAGCCGAGATCGCGCCACTGCACTCCAGCCTGGGCGACAGACCGGAACTCCGTCTCAAAAAAAAAAAAAAGAAGTTATCTAAATAAACTGTTAAACATGAAAGAATTGAGTACAGTGAATGGGATAAATGTTTTAGGTAATCTTTTTGTGTAAATTAAAATCTTGGCCAGGCATGGTGGCTCATGCCTATAATCCCAGCACTTTGGAAGGCCAAGGAGGGTGGATCACCCGAGGTCAGGAGTTCGAGACCAGCCTGGCCAGTGTGGCGAAACCCCATCTCTACTGAAAATACAAAAATTAGGTGGGCATGGTGGTGTGTGCCTGTAATCCCAGATACTGGGGGGCTGAGGCTGGAGAATTGCTTGAACCTGGGAAGAGGAGGTTACAGTGAGTTGAGATTACACCACTGCACTCCACCCTGGGGGACAGAGCAAGACTGTCTCAAAAAAAAAAAAAAAAAAAAAGTCCTAAAATTATTTTTGATGCTCATTGAATATCTGGGTCAGTTCCAATTAAGAAAAGGTTGTGACATGGGGAAATGTGTTTCTAAAAATTGTGGAATTGTTCTTATCTATAATGCTTTTATCTCTATTGGTTCAGGATTTCTTGCTTTTTCGGGTTTCACTAAAGTTTTAGGTTACTAAGGATAAGAATTCTAGTTAACACATGATTCTATATACAAAATGTGCCAGAAAGTGTTGTGTGATTAGTGAGAAAAAATAATAATTTTGTCTAATTCAGAAGTTATCTAAGAGTTAGTTCAAATTACAGATTTGAAAAGGTTATTTATGAAACAATGTAGTAAGGAACTGGTAAGGAGGGGAGAAAGACGTGGAAAAGTTTAGATAATAAAATATTCCTTAAAACCTGATAGAGAACTGGAGAAATTTGGCTAATTAACATTTTCATAGTTAAAGTTCTTAGTCTTGATTAAAGTAAAAATAAGTATTGTAAAAATGTGTCGGCAGTTTGCCAATTTTTTTAATATATAGTTAAGCATGAAGCCGGATTTAGTGTGGAGCCAAATTTCACATATGTGCTTGCATTGCTTCACACTTTGTTTCCTGTTTTGCACAGATAGTGCTGGCACTGGAGTACTTATTGGTTATTTGCCTAGAGTCAGTTTCTTTTTTTTTGAGACTAAGTCTCGCTCTGTTGCCTAGGCTGGAGTGCAGTGGTGCGATCTCAGCTCACTGCAACCTCCGCCTCCCAGATTCAAGCGATTCTCCTGTGTCAGCTTCCCGAGTAGCTGGGACTACAGGCACACACCACCATGCCCAGCTAATTTTTGTATTTTTTTTTTTTTTTTTTTTTTTTTAGTAGAGATGTGGTTTTGCCATGTTGGCAAGGCTGGCCTTGAATTCCTGGCCTCAAGCCATCCGCCCACCTTGGCCTCCCAAAGTGCTGGGATTACAGGTGTGAGCCACCGCACCTGGCCTTTCTTATACTCTTTATCCTTTTTTATTCTCTTCTTTTCATTTTGAAATCTTTCAGGATGATGCACAGAAAAATGCTTGTGTTTAAAGTCTGATCTTTCTTTTAACTTGCTTATAGGATGCCTTTTTTTGTTAACTTCTGGCTTTCCCTTGAGAGGACTTTATATACTTTGCCCTGTTCAGAAAGTTCCAAGGGGAATCAAAGCTTGTTTTTCTCAAGATGCTTTGAGAATTTCATAGCAGCATAATGGCAGCAAGGGTAAACCTTGAAAGACTATCATTACAAAGTCTAACTGTTTAATGCTTTTTAAGTAGTAAGTTTAGTGTTTGCCCCTTATTGCTTTACTTAGCAAGTTGAAACTATATTCATAAAACAAAATCATACAAATTTACATGATGTTATACAGTTATACAGAGCTTTACAAATGCTCGTATCACCCTCTGTAAAATTACCTATTATCCCTTAGGCCATTGAACAGGTAATACATTTCCGCAAGGGTAGTTCAACTTTGCTTATTAGATACATAAGCACATTTTTAATTGAATATATGAAATTCATACTACATTTTGTGCAACATTAAAAAATTACTTCTTAGAGCTGTCAAATTAACATTCTAGTATCTTCACATTTTTACAGTTTCAATGAAAAAAAAAAAGTTCTCCTAAAAGGCATTGCCTTTTACTCTTGCCCTTTCCTTCATGTTTAATTTTATCTTAATTTTTTGATAACTTTAAGACTACATTTATTTAGTATATGTCATCTCAGATGAGTATAATCGTATCAGTTATTTATTTAATAACATCATCAGGCGTTCTTTCAGTTCTTGAGAGAATTGAGATTTGTAATGGTTAGTATGACCGGCATGTATTTGGGGCTTATATGTAAACATTGGAAGACATGGGCAGCAAAGATCTAAGAAATTTGTTCTCCAAAAACTGTTTTAAAGAAACATCACCTGTTATTTGCTCTAAAGTAAGCTCGTTGAAACCACTGCCCATGGACTTCATGTAGCCCAGGACAGCTTTGGATGAGGCCCAACACAGCTTTGGATGAGGCCCAACAAAAAATTCGTAAACGAGATTTTTGACCAGGTGTGGTGGCTCACGCCTGTAATTCCAGCACTTTGGGAAGCCGAGGCAGGTGGATCACCTGAGGTTGGGAGCTCGAGACCAGCCTGACCAACACAGAGAAACCCCATCTCTACTAAAAACACAAAATTAGCCGGGCATGGTGGCGCATGCCTGTAATCCCAGCTACTCAGGAAGGCTGAGGCAGGAGAATCGCTTGAACCCGGGAGGCGGAGGTTGCGGTGAGCCGAGATCGCACCATTGTACTCCAGCCTGGGGCAACAAGAGCGAAACTCCATCTCAAAACAAAAACAAAAACAAATATTATGAGATGTGTGTGTGTGTGTGTTTCTCATCAGCTATCATTAGTGTTAGTGTGTTTCTTTTTTTTTTTTTTTTTTTTTTTTGAGACGGAGTCTTGCTCTGTTGCCAGGCTGGAGTGTAGTGGTGTGATCTCGGCTCACTGCAACCTCCGCCTCCCAGGTTCAAGCTATTCTCCTGCCTCAGCTTCCCAAGTATCTGGGACTACAGGCACACGCCACCACGCCCGGCTAATTTTTTGTATTTTTATTAGAGACGGGGTTTTACCATGTTGGCCAGGATGGCCTTGATATCTTGACCTCGTGGTCCACCTACCTCAGCCTCCCAAAGTGCTAGAATTCAGGCGCGAGCCACTGTGCCCGCCAGTGTTAGCATATTTTATATGTGGCCCAAGACAATTCTTCTTCCAATGTGGCCCAGGGAAGCCAAAAGATTGGATACCCCTGCTCTAAAAACATAATTCTTTACATGGATATACAGTGAATAATTAACTGTGACTATATTCAGTGCAGGTTAACTTAAGGCAGTATTGTAGGGTATCAAGTTCAAGTACTTAAGAGTCAGAAAGGTTGGATTCAGATCTGTTTTATTACTTCTGGCTGTGTGAATGATCATGGGCAAGTTACCTAATCCCTCTGAGCCTCACTTGTAAAATGGTGCTCAAACATCATAGCATTATTGTGAGGATTAATATGCCAATGCATGTAAAGAGCTTAGCATAGTGTCTGTCCCATAGCGAGTACTCAGAAATAGTGTTATTTTGTGTAGTTGTCAATAATTAATAAATAATAATCACCATTCAGAAATGTTTGAACAGGCTAGGTGTGGTGGCTCCCACTTGTAATCCCAGCATTTTGGAAGGCTGAGGCGGGCAGATCACTTGAGACCAGGAATTTGAGACCAGCCTGGCCAACATGGTGAAACCCCGTCTGTGCTAAAAATAGAAAAAATTAGTCGAGCGTGGTGGCACATACCTGTAATTCCAGCTACTTGGGAGGCTGAGGCACAAGAATCGCTTGAACCTGGGAGGTGGAGGTTGCAATAAGTCGAGATTGGACCACTGCACTCCAGCCTGGGTGACAGAGTGAGACTCTGTCTAAAAAAAAAAAGCCCAAAGATGTTTGAGCAGCTTCTATCTGTGCCAGGTACCCTTTGGTGCTGGAGATACAGCAATAAATAAGAATCTCTGACCTCAAGGGATGAATAAGAGTATCTGACCTCAAGGAACACACACTATTTATCAGGGAAAACAGATGTGTTAAACTCATGTAACAGTCCAGTGTGATTGGGAAGAAAGATGTAAGTGCATGTTCTGGTGTGGCGCAGAGGAAGCTCAATTATCTATCTCCTTAAGGGGTGAAGTTGGAAGGATCAGTATCAGCAAAGGCTCACTGGGAGCACTGACAGTTTAGCTGCATTTTGAAGAATGAATTGGAGTAGTACTGACAAAAATACTATAATGCAATGGTGGATTCCTGTTGTTGAGAAAGCCAAGTTGTGATAGAGTAGATTATATTTCTGCCGGAGAGCACATGGTATTGGTTAGGTATCTAAATGTATATGGGGTAACGGAAAAATGGAAGTTCCTAAGAAGATCAGTCCTAGTTTGCATTTTGATTGACATTTTTGTATCCTCAGACTTTGAAATACTCGTGGGATATGAAGTGGAGGTGCCTAGAGGGTTGAAGATAATGAGGACAGATGAAGAAATGTTTGATTGTGCCATACTTATAGTTGCTGATTTTCAAGGTGTGGGTACTTCCTTAGCCTTATTCTCTGTGTTGCCTTTCCATACCATTAGTAACAGTTCTTTAAAAGCCAACTTTATTGAGGAATAATTTACAGCCAAATGTACCTGTTTCATGTGGACAGTTAAATGATATTTTTGTTTTTTGTTTTTTTTTTGAGATGGAGTCTAACTCTGTTGCCCAGGCTAGAGTGCAGTGGCGTGATCTCAGCTCACTGCAACCTCTGTCTTCTGGGTTCAAGTGATTCTCCTGCTCAGCCTCCCGAGTAGCTGGGACTACAGGTGCCTGCCACCACGCCTGGCTAATTTTTGTAATTTTAGTAGAGACGGGGTTTCACCATATTGGTCAGGCTGGTCTCGAACTCCTGACCTCAAGTGATCCATCCGCCTCAGCCTCCCAAAGTGCTGGGATTACAGGCGGGAGCCATCATGCCTGGCAGTTAAATGAGTACTTTCAAAAGTCAGGTTTGTTGAGGTATAATTTAAGTACAGTAAAGTTTACCCTTTTTTTTTTTGGTGGGGTGGGGGCAGGATCTCACTCTGTCACCTAGGCTGGAGTGCAGTGGTGTGATCATAGCTTACTGCAGCCTAGTCTTCCTGGCTCAAGTGATTCTCCCACCTCAGCCTCCTAAGTAGCTGGGACTATAGGCGTGTGCCATCAAGGCCGGCGAATTCTTTGATTTTTTTGTATAGATGAGCTCTTTCTATATTGCCCAGGCTGGTCTTGAACTCCTGGGCTCAAGCAGTCCTTCTGCCTTGCCCTCCCAAAGTGCTGGGTTTACACGTGTGAACCAATGTACCAGGCCAAGTTCACCTTTTAAAATTATGTAGTTTGATGGTTTTAACACATATATCTACCCGTGTAACCATTACTACAAGATCAAGATATAGAACATTTCCATCATTCCCATACTCCCTTGCAGTCGGTTCCCATAGCCCCAGCCCACTGATTCGTGTTCTGCACTGTGGATTAGTTATCCTTGTCATATAAATGGAGTCATATGGTATATACTTTTTTGTGTCTGGTTTCCTTCTCTGAACATGAGGTTTTTGAGATTCATTCATGTTATTGCTCAGTCTGATACACTGATAATGATCCATGGACGTGGAGCCCAAAAGAAATAGGTTCATGACAAAGTTGAGGACAGGAAGGTAATTTTTGTTTATTTAAAAATATATGCAATAATAAAAAAATTAAAAAGAATGTATGAAAGAAAAATGAAGCAATTAAAAAAATGAAACAAAACATGTACACTGGCACTGTTTTTAGACCTCTGGTGTTTATTATCATTAGATATGTTGCATAGTGTAATTGGAAGAACATTGAAATGACCATGAAACCTGGTTTTCTGGTCTATATATGCTACAGACTTCCTTTGTGACCTTAGACAAATCATTCTCCTTGTGGGCCTCTTTTTCTATAAGGTGCCTCTTAACTTTAAAGTTCCAGTCCAGATGCAGTATAACTAAATACCTGGATAGAAAAGGATGAAGAAAAGTTTAATAGATTGACCAGCTTGAAATGTCAATCTCTAAGAAGGGTACAGATCATTTTATATTGAGTGCCAACAGCAGAGTGCATAGCCTTTGTTATGGCTGTCCTTAAGTCTAGTAGGCAAAGTAGCTGCTAGACTCTGAACTGTCCCTTCTTGTTTTTTTTTTTGTTTTTTTTTTGTCTTTTTGTCTTTTTGTTTTTGAGACAGAGTCTCGCTCTGTTGCCCAGGCTGGAGTGCAGTGACTTGATCTCTGCTCACTGCAACCTCTGCCTCCTGGGTTCAAGTGATTCTCCCACCTCAGCCTCCTGAGTAGCTGGGATTACAGACGTGCACCACCATGCCCGGCAATTTTTTTTTTTTTTTAGTAGAGACGCGGTTTCGCCATGTTGGCCAAGCTGGTCTAGAACTCCTGGCCTCAAGTGATCCGCCTGCCTCGGCCTCCCAAAGTGCTGGGATTACAGGTGTGAGCCACCGTGCCTGGCCTTTTCCCTTCTTGTTATACTCCCGTAGGTGGTGGTTTTGCAAGTTAAGAGCCACACTAAGTCATGTGAAGTGTAGGGAAAATGCCCACTCATTGAGTTTTATGCATAGAGACACTCAGAGAAGAAAGAAAGACTGGTCTTATTTATATATATATATGTAAAACTATGTATGTGCACAGAAAGCTAGATATTTTGCTGCATGTGGGAAGATTTTAATCATACCTTCTTATTTTGAAAAGATACCTTACTGCCCCATCAAGTTTAAATTGTAGGGGAAAGGAAGAAAAGGTGGGAACAGGAAAAGAAAACGGCTGTCTATGAAACAGTGTACAAAGGAGCTTATATCCACTATCTTATTTAATCCTCTGAACACTCTTTTGGAGGGTCTATCAGTCAAGGTGCAGTCACAAGGAAAATAAATTGTACTAGGTGTTACAAACAGAGAACATTCAATAGTGAGAATTGCATAATTGGGTGTTAGAAGAATAAAAGAACAACAACAAAAAAGGCATGCTGAGGTACCCCAGAGTTAATAACTAGAGGAAGTAGCTATCACCCCTAAGTCTGGGAGAACAAAAGGGAGGTAGTGTTACCAGAACCTAGGAGCTTGGTGGAGGTCCCCTGGAGGGCTGGTGCCTGGACCTCTGGGCGTAAGCTTTGAGTAGCTGGTACTCAGATCCTTGGCCTGACAAGTGATTGATAGGCTCAGGCAGTGAGGTCCAGAGGATGAGTGAGCATGGCAAGGTTGATATCCTGACTGCCAAAGAGCCACAACCCACTGCTGCTGGTACCTCTATGGCTTTTCACCAGACTGTTGAAAGAAGCTAGAGACTGGAATTAAGTCTCTGTTACAGCTGGAGCAATGCTGATAACAGCTGGGAAATAGGAAGGAAGGCCCTTTTCTTACCTTTCTGCCTTCCGGTTTGGTGAACAGAACAGGAAGGAGCTAGCAAAGGAGTCTTGGAAATGAAGTTTGCAGAATCTTGGCCCCATTGTCACAGAGCACAGCATAAAAGGGTAGGTTTGGAGCTGAGAGACAATAGGTAAATAACCGGGACAGTGAATATTATGCATATTTTACAAAGAGAACACTGAAGCTGAGAAGGTTAAATTATTTGCAAAAGATCATTTAAGTGGACAGATCTGGAATGTAAACCCAGGCCTGTGCTGTTTCCACTATCATATTTTGTCTAATCCAAGGTGCCATTGATTGTTAGAAATGCTGTTATTTTATGTACCACTAAGAAAAAATACAGTACTGCCGGCCAGGCGCAGTGGCTCATGCCTGTAATCACAACACTTTGGAAGGCCGATGTGGACGGATCACCTGAGGTCAGGAGTTCGAGACCAGCCTGGACAACATGGCGAAACCTTGTCTCTACTAAAAATACAAAAATTAGCCAGGTGTGGTGGCGCGCACCTACAGTCTCAGCTACTCTGCAGGCTGAGGCAGGAGAATCGCTTGAACCTGGGAGTCAAAGGTTGTAGTGAGTTGAGATCTGGCCAGTGCATTCCAACCTGGGCGACAGAGCAAGACTCTGGCTCAAAACAACAACAAAAACAGTACTGCCAATTTAATAAGGCATCAACTGTAAAATACATACCAATTTCAGATTTTTTTTTTTTGAGACACCCATCTCATTCTGTTACCCAGGCTAGAGTGCAGTAGCACAACTATGACTTACTGCAGCCTCGACCACACATGCCCAAGCAATTCACCTGCCTCAGCTGCCCCCCGCCCCCCCACCCCAAGTAACTGGGGCTACAGGCACACACGACTGTGCCAGCTAATTTTTGTATTTTTTTTATAGACAGGGTTTTGCCGTGTTGCCTAGGCTGGTCTCGAATTCCTGGTCTCAAGCCATCCTCTTATCTCAGCCTCCCAAAGTGCTGGGATTACAGGCATGAGCCACTGCACCCGGCCTAGGAGATTTTTTTAAAGTAAAAAGAAAAGAAGTAGAACCTTAAAACTGATTAAATATGGCATATTATGCTGCCTTGTAAAGAATTTTGTTTTGGAGTTGTTCATTTTGAAATACCTAGGGGATACCCAGGTAAAACATTTAGTAGGCAGTTTTAAAATGTGGAGTTATAGCTCATATGAAAGATAGAAGTCAGAGATACAGAGGTGAAGGTCATCTGCACACCAGAGTCGTGATCCAGAAACAACCCTGGTAACTTGTTTTTTGGCTTTAACGGTCTCTGAGTCTATTATTTCTACCATCTATCCTTTGCCTATCTCTTTATGATGGCATCTGCTGGTAAACCTTGATATTATCTTTTATTATTCAGAAACGCCTTTTTTTTTCTTAAATTTCCACAAGCAAGAATCATTTTCTTTTCTCTCTTTTATTTGAAAAGTATGTGACCTGCCAGCATATAGTCTTCACAGGATGCAGTTGTGAAAGTACTGTTATGGGTATGGTAGTGAAAAGCAGGTCTCCAGAAAATATAGGTGGTGTTTTTATGGCTTCTGTATTTTTATAGGTCCAGCATGTCTGGCTTGCACCTAGTAAAGCAGGGCCGAGACAGAAAGAAAATAGATTCTCAACGAGATTTCACTGTGGCTTCTCCAGCAGAATTTGTTACTCGCTTTGGGGGAAATAAAGTGATTGAGAAGGTAAGTTGTAACTTGCTGAATTATTTTGTCAAAAGCACATAGGATTTAATGCTTGCCTAGATTTGTTGTCTAGATTTGCTCCCAATTGATATTTAGATTCTCAGAGGCTTTGCCTCTTTATGTGAATTTTAGCCTTTCTGCTTCCTTAGCATCCTATTAATATAACTTCACTGTTTTCCTATAATATGTATTTACCACAGATAATTTAATCATAGCTAATTAAGGAGTTAAAATAGTGCTCATAAAGTTATTTTTGAGTCCTAGCAACTTGGGAGGCTGAAACGGAAGGATCACTTGAGCCCAGGAGTTCACGGTTGCCGTGAGCTATGGATTGTGCCACTGCACTCCAACGTGGGTGACAGAGGGACCCTGTCTCAAAACAAAACATGTTTTTGAAAGATCTTGTGGTTTTACAGGGTGGGGCTGCGCTGATCTGACAGGGTATGAAGAATTGATTAGCTTGTGGGTGCTGGTGGAGAGATAATATGCCACAGCATTGGATTGAAAGCTAAGGGAGTAGAGAGAGTTTCAGAAGAGAAAGCTTTAAGAGTTTGATACACTGTGACTTACTGGCTTCCACCAAGTATTTGAGATGTTTCAAGGTAATATACCACATGATATACTTACAGATTCCAGGTATTTTGAAATGTAATTACGTGTTACTTTTATCTAAACCATGTCAGAGCTGAGAGGATGACTTGGCTGAAATAGCTTCCAGTGATTAAAAGATTAAAGGATGGGGACCTGTATTTCCACTCCTAAAAGTATTACTTCATCAGCATCCTTTTATTAGTCTTCCAATAAAGACAGAGTATGTGTCTATTAGTCTATGTTATCCTTAGAGGCATGACTGCAAGATAGGTAAGGAGATGAAAGGTTTGTTTACAGAAAGTCTCAGGATTCTTAGATTTTTCTACAACAGTGACCATTCTTTCTGAGGCATTCTCTACAATTCTAAGGTATTGGAGTTCAGTATTTTGGAGAAAAGTAACTAATACCAGGGTTTTTAAACATGTTCAGTGCTGTGTACCTCATTTTATTGCAACAGAGAAGAGTGCATGGCCCTGCACTGGTTGGCCTTCCCCCATTCCTGATTTAATAATATATCATCCTTCTGAATTTCATTGTCTTCTGTTCCCTAGTGATTGATATGGTAGTATGGTAGAATAATTCACAAAGTCACAGGATTTAAGTAATTGTGACTTTTCCCTTCAAATAAATGAAGTTAGAAAGGAGTATGTTTTAGCTGGCACATACTCAAGTATTTGCCTAGTTAACATTTAAAGATACTGCTTGGCCATGGGGAAGCCAGTTTCTAACAGTCTGGACCAGTAACAAGAATTCTTGGTTGAAAGTATGACTTTTACACAGAAAGATCGATATGCAAAAATTCTCTCATCTCTTTTCCTCCATTATTGCTTTTTTCTGCCTTTTCCTCCCATTCCCATCTCCTTCCCCCTCCCAGGTTCTTATTGCTAACAATGGCATTGCAGCAGTGAAATGCATGCGGTCTATCCGTAGGTGGTCTTATGAAATGTTTCGAAATGAACGTGCAATTCGATTCGTTGTCATGGTCACACCTGAAGACCTTAAAGCCAATGCAGGTGAGTTATTAGCATTATGAAAGCATCACTCTCAAAACTAAAACGTGGAACAGCACAGCCTTTAAGTAGGAGAATGTTAACTTAGGGGGATTCCCAAACACAGGACTTCCAAGTGGCATATAAAAGTGATTGCACTATAGTCAACCTCAATACAGATTCCTGTGTTCTAGGGCTAAGTAGGAAGAAATTTAACAAAAGTGTTGATTTGGGCTTTCAAGTGTATGCCTTTTTCAGTGTTAAATATTTGCTATGCCACATTCTTTGGAATGTGTAAGTGGAAAGATTTAGAAGGAAATGCTGTTTTTTCCTTATGCGTTATATTGAATTATAGAAAAACTCTGGGCTAAGATTTTTTTTTTCTCCTCCTGAGGGAGAGACCTTTTGGGACCAAAGTGTGTTTCACTCTGTAAATTCGTCTATATATTCTTTTTACTCAGATGGTTCTCTGTCTGATAGTTGTAGATAAAGACTATTGGTATAGCTGAAAGATATGACTAGTCTTTCTTCTCCATACCTTCTATCACTAAGGTATAATCTCTTAAGGTAGAGTACCTACAGATAATGTGAAGAGCTATCTTTTTTTACTTTTTTTTATCTTTTACTCCTAGGAAGCTGCAAAAAAGAGCTATCCTTTTATACTTATTTTAGTCTGCATATGTTTTTTCTTTGTTGAGACAATGGTATTATGATTATTCCTAAGAAAGAAAGGTTATTATGTCATCTTATTTAGAAATTGAGAAGTCACCAATTTATTAGAAAGCAAATGTTATATATTAGGTCATTCTTGCATTGCTATAAAGAAATACCTGAGGCTGGGTAATTTGTAAAGAAAAGAGGTTTAATTGGCTCATGATTCTGCAGGCTTTACAGGAAGCATGGTGCTGGCATCTGCTCTGCTTCTGGGGAGGCCTCAGGACGCTTACTATCCTGGGGGAAGGTGAAGGGGGAGTAGGCACATCACATAGCCAGAGCAGGAACAAGACAGAGAATTGTGGGGAGGGTGCCACACACTTTTAAACAACCAGATCTCATATGAACTTAGAGTGAGAACTCACGTATCATCAAGGAGATGGCCCAAGCCGTTCATGAGGGAGCTGCCCTCATGATCCAAACACCTCCTACCAGGCCCCATTTCCGAGACTGGGGATTACAATTCAACATGATATTTGGTGAGGGACATACATTCAAACTATATCATGTTATTATATGAAATCATTTAGATGCACACTTTCACATCTCTGAGCCACAGGTTTCATATTTATAAAAGGAAGATCCTAATGTCTGTTTCACTGGATAATTGTAAAGATGAGATCATCTATAATAAATACAGATTATCTTGCATAGTTTTTTTTTTTTTTTTCTTTTGAGAGGGAGTCTTGCTCTGTCGCCAGGCTGCAGTACAGTGGTGCAAACTCAGCTCACTGCAACCTCCGCCTCCCGGGTTCATGCAATTCTTCTGCCTCAGCCTCCCAAGTAGCTGGGACTACAGGTGCGTGCCACCACACCCAGCTAATTTTTGTATTTTTAGTAGAGACAGGATTTCACCATGTTGGCCAGGATGGTCTCGGTCTCTTGACCTTGTGATCCACCTGCCTCGGCCTCCCAAAGTGCTAGGATTACAGGTGTAAGCCACTGCTCCCGGCCCGGTTTCTTTTTCCTCACTCATTTCTACCTGGTACTCCAATTAATTCATTTATTCATTGCCTTAACATGGAGACTGACAGTTGAATAAGATGTGATCTTGTTCTAGGAAACAAATGATTTCAATACAATGAGGCAAGTGCTATAAAAGAAACATTCACAGGGTCCGGTGAGAACACAGAGATGAGACATCTAATTCTTGGGGGCAGGCTTAAGAGAAAGCTTTCTTAGGCTGAGTGTGGTGGCTCATGCCTGTAATCCCAGCACTTTGGAATGCTGAAGCAGGTGGATCACTTGAGGTCAGGAGTTTTGGGACCAGCCTGGCCAACATGATGAAACCCCGTCTCTACTAAAAATACAAAAATTAGCTGGGCATGGTGCTGGCACCTATAAATCCAGCTACTCGGAAGCTAAGGCAGGAGAATCGCATGAACCCAGGAGGAGGAGGTTGTGGTGAGCTGAGATCGTGCCACTGCATTCCAGCCTGGGCCACATAGCGAGACTCAGTCTCAACGAAAAAAACAAAAGAGAAAGAAAGCGTTCTGAAAGAGATTATGTCTAACCAAGAATGAGTAAGAGTTAGTGAAGCAATTGAGGGGAGAGAAAGGTGTACCAGACAGAAAGAACAGCATATGCAAATGCATAAAGGTATGACACAAGTGGTTTTCTAGAAATTACAGATGGCTACAAGATGTGATATAGTATTTGCCAAGGGGGACCTTGTTTTCCACCCTCAAAAGCACAGACTTTGTCTTTTAAGGAGAGTATGTGTGTGTGTTGGACATCTAAGGATTTGCATTTTAAATGAATGTGTTTTTTGGTGTGTGTGTGTGTGTGTTTTAACTATGTAAAAGTTGAAGAGTATAATGAATCCCTTCCCATCTACCTGTCATGCAATATCAATAATTATCAACTCATGGCTAATCTAGTTTCATCTATATTCTTAACCCCATGCGCAATTATTTTGATGCAAATCCTTGAAACCATATTATTCTTCATGTTATCTGTGAAGATACTCTACCTTAAGATTAAGAGATTATACCTTATTGATAAAAAGTATGGAGGGCCAGGCATGGTGGCTTACGCCTGTAATCTCAGCACTTTGGGAGGCCAAGGCAGGCGGATCACTTGAACCCAGGAGTTCAAGGTGAGCCTGGACAATGTGGTGAAACTTTGTCTCTACAAAAAATGCAAAAATTAGCTGGGCATAGAGGCGCATGCCTGTAGTCTCAGCTACTCTGGAGGCTGAGGTGGGAGAATCACCTGAGCCCGGGAGGCCGAGGTTGCAGTGAGCCATGATCATGCCGCTGCATTCCAGTCTGGGTGTCAGAGTGAGATCCGGTCTCAAAAACAAACAAACAAACAAAAAAGAAATCTAAACCAAAACAATACTAAAGATTTTTTTTTTAACTTACAAAACTCACAAAATTGAAAACATTGATAATACCTAACATAGGTGAGAGTATTTGGTACCCATGTTGCTAGTGAGAGTCTGAAACTGTGAATACCTTTTGACCCAATAGTTTTATTGCTAGTAACATATCTGTGGATGTAATTGGACAGCCGTACAGGGACACACATTATTTTATTATTTTTCAAATTATACATAATCTGTACTTCCATCGATAAGTTAGTAGTCAAATGAATTATATAGGCTATTGAAATATTAGGTATCCATAAAAAATATTAAACATATATATGCCAAAAAATATATATCTTTATATACAGTAAAGCATAAACTGGTTGTCTTTGAGGTGGCACAATAGGTGAGAGTCTCACTCTGTCCCCCAGGCTGGAATGCAGTGGCGCAATCTCGGCTCACTGCAACCTCTGCCTCCTGGGTTCAAGCAATTCTCATGCCTCAGCCTTCCCAGTGGCTGGGATTACAGGTTCCCACCACCATGCCCATCTAATTTTTTTTTTTTTTTTAAGATGGAGTCTTGCTCTGTCGCCCAGGTTGGTGCAGTGGCGTGATCTCAGCTTACTGCAACCTCTACCTCCCAGGTTCAAGCAATTCTCCTGCCTCAGCCTCCCTTAGCCTCACTCTGTCTGTGGTGGGACTACAGGCGTGTGCCACCATCCCTGGCTATTTTTTTGTATTTTTAGTAGAGACAGGGTTTCACCATGTTAGCCAGGATGGTCTCCATCTCCTGACCTCATGATCCACCCACCTCAGCCTCCCAAAATTCTAGGATTACAGGCGTGAGCCACTGCGCCTGGCCAATTTTCACTTTTAAAATATAGTATTGTTATATTCTGTTGTATTATCTAACATTATTTAATAATTCACATGCTTTCCCTCCTATAATCAAAGAGAACAATAAACCTATTTTAATTTTGAAGAAATTCTAGCGGAATTTTTTTTAGTAGAATTTTTTTTTTAGAAAGGACTTAAAATCTTTTAGAAATAAGAACAAGATAATCACCATTCTGACTGGCGTGAGATGATATCTCATTATGGTTTTGATTTGTATTTCTCTAATGATCACTGATGTTGAGTTTTTTTAAAAATATGTTTGTTGGCCACATAAATGTCTTCTTTTGAGAAGTGTCTGTCTGTTCCTGTCCTTTACCAGTGCATGTGGGGCTTAATACCTAGGTGATGGGTTGATAGGTGCAGCAAACCAACATGGCACACATTTACCTATATAACAAACCTGGATGTCCTGCACATGTATCCTGGAACTTACATTTTTAAAAAAGAACAAGATAAAATAAATTTATTATTAGTAAATAATGGTGGATGCTTGAGTTGAAATTTGAAAGCTAAAATAAATATATAAATGGTGGAAATGAACTTTGAGGAAGTTACTTAACTCCTTCAAGCCATCATTTTCTGTCACATATCACATATTGGGTTGATGAGAGAATTAAATGAGATAATGTATATATAACGTGCTAGTTACAGTCCCTACACGTGGTAGCTCTTCTGTTACAGTTGTCATTGCCAGAATAGGAAAATAGAGATGTTAGGTGACAAATTTGAAAGGGAATACTGTACAACAAATATATATGAGAAAGTGGTTATCTTTCTAAAGTTTCTTTCAAATACCTGTTAACCCTCAGTATTCCAGATAAACTCTTTCCAGACACTCCTGTAACTAACCTTTCTTGTTTAGCCAGTTTGCAAGCCATTCAGGCTCTCCTATCTTTCTCCATTCTGTCAAGCTTTGTACCAGGAAAAGGGCTTTCTCTAGGTCCAGTGCCAGTTAAAGACAAAGGATATCAGGACTAGAACTTTTTCTCAGAATAGAGTAATTGCACTTGGGCCCCTAACTGACAGACACATCAGCCTTGATATAGAAGTCATAAAGATTCCTCAGAAAGATTACATAGTGAAATGTTGGAGAACTGCTGTTTTAGTATAAGAGCTTCTAAATATGGGATTAACTCGTATTAGTGCTTGTGACTTAACAAACTAAGAGCCTCGAACTAAATGGTCCTGGAAATTATCCTCCTAATGCTGTTTGTCCTGTGGTTACTTATGATAGTCCCTGGCCTTTACGTAGTTTTGCTGTGCAATTAAATTTCTGGCAAAAAACAATCATGTGTTCTCTATTAATTCACTTGCATTTTCAGAATACATTAAGATGGCAGATCACTATGTGCCAGTGCCTGGAGGACCAAACAACAACAACTATGCAAATGTGGAATTAATTCTTGATATTGCTAAAAGGATCCCAGTACAAGTAAGAGATGCCAATGTGTCCTTTAAAGCCAAATTCAGCCATTTTATAGTTAGGCACAAGGGGATATCTAGAGAAGAACATTTTTGTAAAGCATCGTTTTTGAAAATTATTAAATGCCTGTGTATGGGATAACTAAACCAAAGAAGGAAAAGAAAGATGGAAATAATGGAATGGCTAAAAATAAAGTAAACGTAATACAAGCAGAAGTTTTGGAAACGTCTTTCAGAGATTATTTATTCTAGGTATCTCACCTTTGAGCCAGTAAAAATTACCTGTTTGTTATGGAATATTAGCCTAAAGGATGATGGTATATTAAAGAAGTAGGCTGTTTCTTCCCTGTCACATTGTGTTAGTAAGTTTAGGGTAGGTACCTTAAAGCCCAAAGAGGAAAAAACTCTAAACTTAGATGGCAGTGTAATCAATAAAGATGTGATGGAGTGGCCATAGTAATTGAATATGTGGAACATAGCCAGTTTTTCTAGAAAACGCCCTTTACAACCTAGGCTATGAATTGAGTTTCCTAAAGAGCAACAAGCATAACTGGATCTTAATATCAATTTCAACTTGGTTTTGACCCCTTCAGAGATCTTGCCACAATGGACTACTTATTGTTACTCTGTAAAGAGTTTGCCAACAATCAAGCATAGAAGCTGAATTAAGCATTAGGCTGCTGTGAAACTATTGTACCTCAAGAAACAGGGCCAGCCTGGATAGAGACTCATGCAGTTTGTGGGGGTTTTGTATGAATTTTAAGAATGAATTATATTGTATTCCCTTGCAGGCAGTGTGGGCTGGCTGGGGTCATGCTTCTGAGAATCCCAAACTACCGGAACTTCTCTTGAAAAATGGCATAGCCTTCATGGGTAAGCCGTTCTGACATATTGTTCCTGTCTTTCTGTTTCTTTCTGTCAATTTTGCCCACATTTTACTCTATAGTCTGATTTTCTGTTTAACATGTGCTGGGCTCTCTCTCTCTCTCTTTTTTTTTTCCTCAATCTATTACTAACTTTCAGAGTAACCCTCTTCATTTCTTTCATTTTTTTCATTTTTTGCTTATCTCACTTCATCTTGATTTTGTTTTCTGTCCCTGGGTCAGATATGGAGATATGGAGAAGGCTTTGGTTTCTAAAACACTGACCTTTTAAAACTTTGCAGCTAACCTTAAGAAAGCATGTGTGAAAATGACCTGTTTTTAGATATTGAAGATAATTGAATACTCAGGATGCCCTGGCAGTGTGCCCTTAAATATGAATCAGCACCTTTGCATTTAAGCATATAGGTGATACTCCTACAAGTGAGAGATACTTCTTCTGACTTTTCTGCTGTCATTATACCAGAGAGAAAAACAGAGGTTATATAGCTCAAAGCATTTTTCTCTCTGTCTCAGAGACCTTAAACAATGAAGATTATATTTTGTAAACCTTTTTAAAGATGTCTCCTTTTTGGGTTCCCCTAAGACCGAAGAGGGTATGCTATTTCAGACTTGAATCCTAAAACTTTAAAGTCCTTATTTCAGGATATTGACTTAAAAAAGAAGACTTTATTGATCTGGTAAAGTTGGATCATGAAGAATGATAACATTATAGCTAGATTTGTCAAAAATTTAATTCAGCATATATTTATATATATTGAGCTCTCACTCTGCACAAAAAGCTTACATTAGGTTTTATAGATGGTACAAAGATAAGTCAAAGCATAATAGTCCCCATAATCAATTTATGATCTCCTTGATATGTGAGGAGTGGGGGGAGGACAAGACAAATACATAAATAGCTATAATACAAGGCAACTACATGTGCCAGAAATGAAGCCAAGGTGTTACAGTCAGGATTCTTTTCCTGTTTTGTTTTTAGGTCCTCCAAGCCAGGCCATGTGGGCTTTAGGGGATAAGATTGCATCTTCCATAGTGGCTCAAACTGCAGGTATCCCAACTCTTCCCTGGAGCGGCAGTGGTAAGAACTGAATTCTTGTTTGTATCTTGAAGTACAGAATAGCTCAGTAGGATATTTGGGACTTACCTCTTTTGAAAAAGTATTGGGATACTTGACAAGAAATGGAATACTGATTGATTAATGGTACCTTGTAGCTCCTGGCTTAATTAATACACCTGTGATTCTTTTAGGAATATAAATTTAGTTCCAGGGACACAAATGCTAAATTGTGATCTGGAGTGATCTTGTGAGTTAACTTAGAAAAACTCTGGGAAAACATATATATGGTTTTGTGGGTTTAGATGTACTCTGGGTAGGCTAGAGTCAGAGGTGGGCTTCCCAGGGGGAATTGGGTCTTCGGACCTGCCTGGGAGTAGCCTGGATCACTAGGAAAAACCTAAAACCCACTTACTCAAATGTTTCCTTGCCAATGTTTTGTTTCTATTTTTTTTTCTTTTTGAGGTGGAGTCTCACTCTGTTGCCCAGGCTGGAGTGCAGCGCATGATCTTGGCTCACTGCATTCTCCACCTCCCGGGTTCAAGCAATTCTCTGCCTCAGCCTCCCGAGTAGCTGGGATTACGGGCACCCGCCACCACACCCGGCTAATTTTTGTATTTTTTTGTAGAGACAGGGTTTCACCATCTTGGCCAGGCTGGTCTTGAACTCCTGACCTCGTGATCCACCTGCCTCGGCCTCCCAAAGTGCTGGGATTACAGGCATGAGCCACCACGCCTGGCGCCAATATTTTCTTGATATCAACCCACAATCTATTGATGATTTGATTTGACTGTTTAAAAACCATTCAACCTCAGTTGCCCTTGATGCAGAAAATGAGGTCAGTAATTAACCTTTCTTCCAGGCATGCCAGAGGGGCAAGAATTTTCAAAGAGTGATTTATTCTCAACACATCCCTTAAACAGTTCCATGTGAATTATTATAGTTGATAACAATATGAACCTTTTTTTTTTTTAGTACTCAAGCACTAGGAACAGACATACACTAAAACCTCTTTTAAATGGGAATGACCACGGTCTTGAGGCTGAACAGATTTGAACCCTTGTTACTCTGGCACTCCAGGGAGATTGCAATATCCTCTCCAGATCTGCTGGGTCAAATAGCTTAAAATAAAAGGTTGAATTTGTTCTTGTTTGAATGGAGAGGCTATAGTGTTCCCCTTGTGGCTCAGTACAGGGACGTTCAGAGAGCATGGAATCATGACTCTGCTGAGGCCGATAAAACCGCCATTTCTATTTCCAAGGGCTCATAAAGATTGAATTATTTCCCAGACCTCTTGGCCCTGGAGCAGGCCTGAACACACAGTTTGAAGGTATTTTGCCTGCTGAGTTGCTGTGAGAAGTATGCCATGCTCTTTTTTTGTTTGTTTTGATCTTGTATGTCTTTGCATTTTTATAAGTTGCTCCCTGTTAGTTTGGCTGGCTTTTGCCAGCGTAAGAACCCAAGTTGCTGGGTCATGCTATGGCTAAATCCTGTTAACCCCAAGGACTGATCAGGGTTTATGGCATCCTTCTTTCTCCCATCCACTCTCAGTTTTGGATAAATATGATAGAATTTCAAAGAATGCAGAGCAGAAAATTGACAAGAGCAGAAGCTCTTGTAATTGCCCTAAGTTGCTATTGTCTATTGCAGGTCTTCGTGTGGACTGGCAGGAAAATGATTTTTCAAAACGTATCTTAAATGTTCCCCAAGAGCTATATGAAAAAGGTTATGTGAAAGATGTGGATGATGGGCTACAGGTAGGTTACTAACTCCAGGGAGTGATACCTTTCAACTGACCAATTATAGTCACAAATGTGGAGATTGGGAGCCTGGCTCGTGATATACACCCAAGGTGGTGTTAGGGATGTAAGACCAGGAGGTGTAGTTTGAAAGTATAGAGTACTCTGGTTTCTCTTTAGATTGCATAAGTCTTTTGCCTTTAAAAAGTACAGATTGAGGAAGTGACTTTAAATGTAAATAATCTAAATTCATTTTGAAGCAGGCTGCTCATCTGGACAGAACATTTCTTAGGTGATTAAGTCAGAGTTTTAAGGAGGTGCTGATTCTCTCTTTCTCTACCACCTGTTAGTGTGTGAGGGTGGGGACAACAAACAACATACTTTTTCCACTGGTTGAATTGAGAACCAAGAAGCCAGGAAGCAGAGATCAAACAGTCAACTTTATTACGAACAGAGATGTTGGTGAAAATGGCTTAAGTGTGTAGCAACATTCAAATTTGTAAACTGAACACCAGAGTTAAGCAGGCTCACTCACCCACTGGTTACTGGCAGTGCTGAATGACCACAGATTTACCTCGACAGAGAGAGAGCTTAATTCAGCTTAGTGTATGGCTGAGAGCTGACAAAGAGCATGTGTCCTGTGCAATGGGCTGATCCCAAAGGGGAAGAGGCTGAGCTATGTATATTCAGTCCCTCCTTCCAAGTTGACCAATGATCCCAAAGGGGAAGAGGCTGAGCTATGCATATTCAGTCCCTCCTTCCAAGTTGACCAATCACATAATTTATTATTTTTCCCTTGGGGAGGAGCAAGGGAGTGAACCAAGAAAGACTGAAAGTGTTACTCTTAATTATTGTCTATCCATGTAGAAATGTGAACCTAGGCAAAAGGAGATCCTTTCCCCAACATTACCTTTTCTTTCCTTATAGTTCCCTCCAATTTATTCCCCTTTCACTTTTATAAATAGTTTAAAGTGTTGGTTATGCTTCCAGGTATAATGAAAGATAATGAAAGAGGCTATTGTAGAAAAATACACTGCTTGAGTTTGACTTGTGTCATGTAAATTCAAGAGGGATGCTGAATGTTCAAATAATTTTGTTGTATTGTTTGCATTTTAAGTTAAACATCCTGTAATCTCCTTAATAAGAAGAATTAATATTTCTAATTGAATTGCAAATGCTTTATTTTGTTTGTTATAATTTGCAAAAGAGTAGAAGCTCTTTGTAAGGAACTAGCTATTCTAGCTATTTTGCTTATCGACTAACATTCTTTTTTATTTTTTCTGGTTATAATTATAAACAGCATTTTCTGGTAGAAAATTTGAAAAGCCAAAGATGATGATAAAGCCACATGCAAACACACCATCCAAAGATAATGCCTGTTAACCTATTCATATTTTTAAATCCTTTTTCAACTCATAGATTTATATCATGTAAAAATCTTTATTAATAGATTCCTATACTTATGATAATTATAAGCTTTGGGTCTTACTATATGTATTGTGTTGGTAATCATAATACTTTTTTCTACTTAATATTTTTTTGTCCTTCTACTTCCCCGCTCCTTACTTAACATTATATTAAAGTGTTAAAATTCTTCCAAAATATTTTTAATGGGCGACCTGTGACTAAAGCTTTCATATATTTTTAAAAGGCCTACCTTCTTACTTACTGACCTCCTGTGGGATGCCTCCTTTTTTTTTTTAAGTCTTTCTCTTTTTTTTAAGCTATCTCTTTGATCATCTATCACTCAGCAATTGAGTTCATCATACTAATTCTGTTTATATGAGCATAGAAAAGAATAGAGTTAAAGAAACATTAGAAAAGGTGAGACTGCGTAAAAGATTTTCATCCATTAAGTAATCGATTGACAGATTAAAAATTGAAATGTTCTTTTTCTGGGTGATACTTTTTTTATTTTATTTTTTTGGGTTGGAGTCTCACTCTGTTGCCCAGGCTGGAGTACAGTGATGCCATCTCAGCTCACCGCAACCTCCACTTCCCAGATTCAAGTGATTCTCCTGCCTCAGCCTCTGAGTAGCTGTGATTACAGGTTACCGCCACCATGCCCAGCTAATTTTTGTATTTTTAGTGCAGACAGGGTTTCACCAAGTTGGGCTGGCTGGTCTCCAACTCCTGACCTCAAGTGATCCACCCACCTTGGCCTCCCAAAGTGCTAGGATTACAGGTGTGAAGCACTGGGCCAGGCCTGGTGATACATTTTAAAGATATTTTTATAATGTAGCAAAACCTTAAAAGACTGGAATATTTTGACAAAGGAATGACTTGGTTATTTTATTGAAACAGGGTCTCACTTTGTTGCCCAAGCTGGAATGCATTGGCGCGATCTTGGCTCATTGCAACCTTTGCCTCCCAGGTTCAAGCAATTCTTGTGCCGCGGCCTCCGGAGTAGCTGTGATTATAGGCATGCAGTACCATGCCCAGCTAATTTTTTGTATTTTTAATAGGACCAGGGGTTTCACCATGTTGGCCAGGCTGGTCTCGAACTCCTGACCTCAGGTGATCCACCTGCCTCAACCTCTCAAAGTGTTGGGATTACAGGCATGAGCCACTGTGCCCAACCCCACTTCAGCTTATTTTAAGTGAACTCCTTATGTCTTTTTTTTTTTTTATTGTAATACATGGATACCTGCATACCATAAGCAAGAAATTCCAATAATGCAGAAATATATACAGTGAAAAAGGAAAGTTTTATATCCACGCATCTTTCTTTGTTTTTTGTTTTTGTTTTTTTGAGATGGAGTTTCGCTCTTGTTGCCCAGGCTGGAGTGCAATGGCGTGATCTTGGCTCACTGCAACCTCCACCTCCCAGGTTCAAGCGATTCTCCTGCCTCAGCCTCCCGAGTAGCTGGGATTACAGGCATGCGCCATCACACCCAGCTAATTTTGTATTTTTAGTAGAGACGGGGTTTCTCCATGTTGGTCAGGCTGGTCTTGAACTCCCGACCTCAGGTGATCCGCCCGCCTTGGCCTCCCAAAGTGCTGTGATTACAGGAGTTAGCCACTGTGCCTGGACCCATCTTTCTTTTCTAAATCATTGCTGGTATGTACTCTGGACTTCACTTCTTTGCACTTACATGTGTGGGTATATGAATGCGTATATAATTTTGTTTTTGACCCATGTGACATTAGTTTAGATTGAACCATAAGAAATTGCCTATATTCAGTCATTTTTTTTAATCTATGAAAAAGGCAATTTCTTTTGGTTCAACCTAATACTTCAAATATTGTTCTACTATTTATTTTTTCACCTAATAGTGTATCTTGAAGATCTTTCTATTTTATTGTATTTAGACTTACTTAATGACTGCATTCTTAAAGGGAGAAAAATGCCAGTTTTCTCCTTCCCTAGTAATAACACTGTTTGTTCTATTTTTTTTTTCTTTCTTCTTGAAGGCAGCTGAGGAAGTTGGATATCCAGTAATGATCAAGGCCTCAGAGGGAGGAGGAGGGAAGGGAATTAGAAAAGTCAACAATGCAGATGACTTCCCTAACCTCTTCAGACAGGTGGAGTATAAGCTGTTTTTGTTTGTTTGAACTAACATGTATATCAGAGATATATGATTTAACTCATACTATAATTTGGATGTCCAGAAAATATTTAATGTTTCATTTTGTCTATAGCTAATTGTCTTTCTCTCTAGTTTCTACCTGCATATTAGCAGAGAAAAAAGGTTAACGAAATGTCCAACTCAATTTTGAGTTTTATTTAATTAGGTAATTCAAACAGTAGAGTTATTCTGTCTTATATAAACATGCTCAGTTTCTCAGATAGCTCTTCCCTACATGGTGCGTATGGCTTATAGGACCTCATAATGGCAAAGAAAAATCAATACCTTTCTATATTTTTGTGCCCCTGTTCTGCTGACTTTGTAGGTAATATGTGATATGGTGGTATGATACTGATATGGTTGCTCTTGGCTTGGCCAAGCCCAGGCTCTCTGATTGACTTTTTCTCACTTTAGTTCACATTGCCTAGAGACCTCTGAGTTTCTATCATATGTCTCATCTACCCTGCTGTCCCAGCAGTGTATACCCTAGCCTGTGCTGCATGGCCACCACACCCTGGCACAGGAACCCTATGGCAGGCCCACAGTATATAGGAACTGAGAGTGACTCAGGAAAGCTCGATGTAGGATCTCTCTTTGCCTTACCCTCTGCTTTGCAGCCAAGTTGATGTGGCCATACTATACATTGGTTGCGGAGACAACCAAAGAAGTGATGTCTTTTTAGAATCTTAAACAGAGCGAGAAAAGGGAGACAGGGGTCTCTTTTTGTTCTGCCCTCAGAGTTACCCTCACATGTTTAACTCACTTTTTTTCCTCCTACCAATACATAGTAAAAGATTTGTCAAAAAATGGAAAATTGGGACAGAAGTCTACTCTTTTCACTCTCCTAGCTTCCCTCTTTTTCATAGTTTCCTCATCATCTTCTACTTTGCACTTCTTTTACTAGTGTGCCATGCTACCTTTTATTTGGCTTTTTTTTTTTTTTTTTTCCCCCTTAAAACACTTAGCAGCAAACTCCTTGCTTCACTGTCAAGAATTAAAAGGAAAATCTTACAAGCTGGGTCTTCCATGATTTCATATACAGGTGGTCCCCAACTTAAAATTTCAGCTTACAAAGTCAATCAGCAAACAAACGACTTTACAATGGTGTGCAAGTGATAATGCATTCAGTATAAATCTTACTTTAAGTGCCCATACAGCTATTGTTTTTCACTTTCAGTACAACATTCAGTAAACTACATGAGACAGTCAACACTTTATTATAATATAGGCTTTGTGTTAGAAGATTTTGCCCAACTGTAGGCTAATGTGTTTTAAGCACATTTGAGGTAGGCTAGACTAATCTATGGTGTTCATTAGGTTAGGTATATTAAATGCGATTTTGACTTAGAACATTTTCAACTTATGTTGTGTTTATTGGGACATAACCTTATTGTAAGTCAAAGAGCATCTGTACTAGATAAAGGAAATGATAAAGGTGTTGTCTTGGCCAGGCTTCGTGGCTTATGCCTATAATCCTAGCACTTTGGGAGTCTAAAGCGGGAGCATTGCTTGAAGCCAGAAATTTGAGATCAGTCTGGAATATAAAGTGAGACTCTATCTCTACAAAAAATTGTAAAATAAATAAATCAATAAATAAGGTATTGTTTTGCTACATTATCCTATTTTAAGTGTCAGAAATTGAATATTACCTTGGGTTTTTTTTTTTTTTTTTTACATTTTTTTCATTGAATTCTAATTTCATAGGTAGATCAGTGACTCAGAGGGCCTAGAGAAAAAGACTTTGCTCTTAGAAGCAAAAAGAAAAAAAAGGCATGTTAATTAATGTTAACTCTTACAGACATTTCAAAACTACTCATTACTTATGGAATCAAATAGTGGAAAAGTCTTAAAACACTAAGGGGAGGTTTTCTGTGAAAAAGTCCTTAAGTTTCAATACTAGTTGGCTGAATAAACCAATCATCCCATTGGGAACAAACTAGAAAAGCTGAACCAGATTTCTTTTTATATATATATTACATTTTACGGCATTAGAGACCATTCAAGACAGTGAAGAATTATGGAGCTAACCTATAGGAGAAGAAGGAAACCCAGAGATGTGAGCCTGACATACGAGGCTACTTTTCCCCTAGATATATCTTATAGTTCAAGAAGAAGCACCTGAAAGGCTGATAAGTTTTCAACAGTCTTAAAAGACTAAGAGGGCTTCCTGGGGAGCGGTGCCCTGGAAAACCTCCCACATTTTAGGTTAGGATCTTTAAGGACTGACTACATCATGGGAGAAAAGGTGAACTGGAAATAGACTAGCCCTCACAGGGACTAAATCTTGGCTTCAAAACATTCAACCTCTGATTTAAGCAAGATGTTTTAGGATTGCTAGTGCTTCTAGACACCTGCAGGAAGCAAATGTAAATCCTTTCCAGAGAAAGATAACATCCAGAACTTAAAATTATTTCTATTAATTTTTCTTACAGCATATCAACCACTCAATTGAAAATAAGCATACAAAATTAGATGACTGAAAACCAAGAAGAACAAAACAGTAGAAACAGACCCCCAGAGGGTTTAGATACTGAGATTATCAGACAAGGACTTTAAAGTAATTCTGCTTAACATATTGAAGGAAATTAAAGGCAAGATTGAGAATTTTGGTAGAGAACTGGAAATCTTAAAGAAGAAACAAAAGTTCTAGAACTGAAAATGCAATAACTAAAATTAAGAAGTCAATATCAGTAGCTGGGCATGGTGGCTCATGCCTATTATCCCAGCACTTTGGGAGGCTGAGGCAGGTAGATCACTTGAAGTCAGGGGTTCAAGACCAGCCTGGCCAACATGATGAAACCCTGTCTCTACTAAAAATACAAAAATTAGCTGGGCCTGGTGGCACATGTCTGTAATCCCAGCTACTTGGGTGGCTGAGGCGGGAGAATCACTTGAACCCAGGAGGCAGAGGCTGCAGTGAGCTGAGATTGTGCCACTGCACTCCAGTCTGGGTGACAGAGCAAGACCCTGTCTTAAAAAAAAAAAAAAAAAAAAAAAAAAAAAAGAAGACGAAGAAGAAGTCAATATAGGAGTTTAAAATTATAGCATATTAGATGCAGTTGAGGAGAATCAGTAACTGACACTGGAGACTGAGATGGGAGAATCCCTTGAGCCCCGGAGTTTGAGGCTGCCTTGAGCTATGGTCATGCCACTGCATTCCAGCCTGGGTGACAAAACAAAAAAATCTAGAAAAAGATAAATAATTAATGACTGGTGAGTAGATCAGAAGGAAATTCAGACTGAAGCATGAAGAGAGACAAAAGGATGAAAAACATAGAGCAATGTGAGAAATTATTTGCAATGGTTTTGTAGTTGTTGTTCTTGCTGTCTTGGAGCGAGCCCTCAGACTACCATGTGAAGAGCCCATTCTAGCCTACTGGAGAAGGAGAGGTCACATGAGCAGAGATGAGTTGTCCCAGCTAAGGCCTCCTAGTCCTACTAGCTGACAGTTAGCAGCACCACATTTGAGACATGTAAATGAGACCATATTTGACCATCTAACCCCAGTTGAGCTGCCAGATGACTATAGCTGCATGAGTTACTTCAGGCAAGATCAGAACTGCCAGTTGTGTGCAGTTCAAAATGCTGATCCACACACTCATGAGCAAATAAAATAAAATGGTTGCTATACCAAGTCACTAAGATTTTGGTAGTTTGTTAGGTATCAATGGATAATTGACACAGAAATTGATACCTAACAGTATGATGTTGCCATAACAGAAAAGTAAAATGTAAGACATTGACTTTAAAACTGGGTCATAGGTGTAGGCTGGAAAATTGGTGAGAAGGATGTTAATGAAGACTGGAAGAATGATGAATTGTTAAGGGAGGCTGGAAAAGCAGTGTAGTAATTGTTACTGGAGTCTGGAAAAAAGATCCATGTTCTGTAATAATGGAACAATTGGCAAAAAATGTTATCTGAGGTAACTTGGAAGACAAATAATATATTTAATGAAGTCATGGATCTGGTTAAGGATTTCTCTACTAGTGTTTAAAGTATCTGTGGAGTGCTTCTAGTTGCTTATGCTAAGAAACTGTAAAAGAGAGGTAAGCTAAAGAAGATGTTTTGCTTTCAAGCAGAATTTACAGAATTTACAGAAATGTAAAGGACCCAGAACTTGTTGAAAGTAGAATTGTTTCTCATCCCGAGTCTCTCCAGCTGGCAAAAGATTTGCAAAGCAAAAAATGCCTCAGAGTGAAGACCAAGTCAAGAGTGCCTGTGACTTTAAGGCCTCAGAGATCTTTAAGGTAGTAGCTAATAAATTACCCTTTCAGCTAGAAAGATGCTTCTAAGTATATATATATATATTTTTAACCCTTTCAGCTGGAAACATGCTTCTAACTATCTTTTTTTTTTTTTTCTTGAGAGGGAGTCTCACTCTGTCACCCAGGCTGGAGTGCAGTGGCGCGATCTCGGCTCACTGCAACCTCCACCTTCCAGGTTCAAGTGATTCTCCTGCCTCAGCCTCCCGAGTAGTTGGGATTACAGGTGCCCACCACAATGCCTGGCTAGTTTTTGTGTTTTGACTAGAGATGAGGTTTCACCATGTTGCTCAGGCTGGTCTCGAACTCCTGACATCAGATGATCCTCCCACCTTGGCCTCCCAAAGTGCTGGGATCACAGACATAAGCCACCATGCCTGGCCCTAAGTATCTTAAGGGTACTGTCTCACAGCATCCTGACATAAGCCACCATGCCTGGCCCTAAGTATCTTAAGGGTACTGTCTCACAGCATTCTGACGTGCCCAAAGTATAGAGAGGTCTATGCAGACATGAGTTGTGGATGTGTCTCTTTGGGTAGTGGTGAACTCCAATATGATTCATAGGAAACCCACAAAGTTGTCAAGAGACTTGTGTTGATGAATGCACCAAGGGACTGAAAGGGCCAGAAACAGTTCAAAATGAAAAGTGACCTCTGAGCTTTAAACTTTTTAATGGGCAGGAAGCAGACAGAAAGCTATTCAGTTGTAAACAGCTGTCATTTCAAATAAAAACAGAGATTTCTCAGAGAGTGGAGTCAGGAGCCCAGAGGGCAGAGCTAGGAGCAGGGGATGCCATGGATTAAGGACCCACTCCCAGGGAACCAAACTAGACCCTGAAAAACAAAACAAAACAAAACGAAAAGCATTCCTGACCCTGGAGTAAGGGAATCTGACAGCATTTACCTATCTGGATTTCAGAATTGCTATGGACCAATGATTACTATGTATCTCCTATTTCCTCCTCTTTGAACAGCAGTCTCATTTGCAGTTATCCTCTCCCAATATCATCATAAATATTGGGAGTGTTGGGGCAGATAACTTGTCTTTTTAGTTCCCAGGTCTTTGGATCAAGAGAAACTGTACCTGAGGAGTTGCACCCAAGGAACCTCATTTTCTTCTGGACATGACTCATGAGAAAATGGATGTCAAGCCCAATGCCATGACTGGATGAGACTTTGGGGGGTCTTGGGAGGGGGTGAGTCTATTTTGCATGTGGGAGGTATGTGAATTATTGTGGCCATAGGGTAGAGCATAGTAAGTTGTTTGCAAGAGATGGCCACAATAACTCCTCCCATTCCTGTATGTACACCCTTTGCAATGTGACTTTGCTGTTCCTCCCTTCCAGGGGTGGCATCTATTTTCCCTACCCCTTGAATCTTAGCTGGCTTTGTGGCTTGCTTAGACCATTAGAATGTGGCCAAAGTGGTGTGTAAATTCTAGAGCCTAGACCTCAAGAGGCCTTACAGCTTCTTCCCCTCTTGGAACACATCACTGAAGAAGCCTAGTCTAGCCTGCTGGAGGATGAGAAGCCACCTGCATTGGAGATGAACGATTCCAGCTGAGGCTCCCTAGACCTACCAGCCAGCAGTCAGCACAAATCAGCAGACATCAGAGTGAGACCATTCTACCCCACTCAAGCTACCAAATGATGATATGTATATAAGTGCAAGACCAGAAGAAGAGCTGCCCAGATGAGAACCACATCATAAAAGGTTGATGTTCTAAGCAAGCCACTGAGTTTTGAGATGACTTGCTACATGGCAAAACAGAGCAAAAAAGATACAGAGCATAAAAGACATACGGGTTATGTGAAATGGTCTAGCATCATGTACTTTAAGTCTCAGAGGAGAAGAGAAAGAGAATGGAGCAGAAGCAATATTTGAAGAAATGATGAAGCAGAAGCCATATTTGAAGAGAGAAAAGCTAAGAATTTCTTTGAACAGATAAAAGATACCAAGGACAGATTCAAAAAGCACTATGAGCCTCAAGCAGGACAAATACGAAGAACCACATCTATGCTTATCAGAGTAAATCTACCACTCTCCCGCCTATAAAAGACAGAAAGAGAGAAAATCTTAAACCAGCTGAGGAATAAAGATTACTTTCAAAAGAGTAACAATAAGATTGACAGTTGGCATCTCAGTAGAAACAGTGAAAACCAAAAATCATTGGGATTATTTAAAGTGCTGAGAAAAAGAATAGTTACCATTTTAGAATTCTGTCCCTAACAGTAATATTCTTCAAAACTAAAGATGAAAGTCCTTTGGCTGCAACAATACCATATATGATGTAATGTGAACCAGGAAAGTATCTTGTCTGGAACAAGTTGTACGTTTGGTTGTACAGAGTACAGGATGGCAGTATTTTGCCCTGTTGGATTTGTGTATGTGCCTATGTTTTCAAATATTTTGTTGTTTACCTTTGTGATGTACCAGATGTTCATATGTTTTCATATTTATCAATTAATATTGATTATGTAAGAATGCAGCATCTTAAAGATATTAAAGATGACAGCATGGACTGTATTTTATTCAGTTTTGTATTTCTGCTGATTAACATGGTTCCTGACACTTCTGGACATCTGCTTGTTGAAATCAAAGTAGCTTATCAAGATAGATAAAAAGTTTAAAATTTAAGAATTGGTTTTTTTTCCCCCCTTTTCTAATACAGGTTCAAGCTGAAGTTCCTGGATCTCCCATATTTGTGATGAGACTAGCCAAACAATCTCGTCATCTGGAGGTGCAGATCTTAGCGGACCAATATGGCAATGCTATCTCTTTGTTTGGTCGTGATTGCTCTGTACAACGCAGGCATCAGAAGATTATTGAAGAAGCACCTGCTACTATTGCTACTCCAGCAGTATTTGAACACATGGAACAGGTACATATATTAAAAGGCTTACTTTATGTTTTCTTACACAGAACATTTTTCATTCAGTTCATGTACCAATCTGAGAACAATGGGATTTTAAGCAATGATTCTGAATAATTAATAAAATTATGTCCTTTTCTTAGAGAAAAAAAATTCTACTGTTCTCCCACTAAGAGAATTGTCAAGGAACATGTCAAGCTCTAAAAGTAGTTAATGCTTTCTAAAAAAAATCAATGTACCATTTCAGGATACAGGGATAAAGAAGAGAAATGTTTTGAAATTTTTAATCTTATGATTGATTTTTTTAAGAGGCTCATAATCAGGTAGTTTTATTTGCTGGGTTGAGTATCATCAAGTCTTCAGCTGAATTTAATCAACTCTATTATCTTTTTTGGAAAGTCCTCTAAATATCTTCAGAGTTCACACATTCTATCTTTTTGTATAGAAAATAGTTTCTCAAAGTCATGAACGATGCCTTCGGAATAACTATAGTTTAGAGGCCTGAACATGGTCTTTTCTGGAGTCCTAACCCAGTCTCTACATCAAAATATATTCTTCAAAATATATTTCATGTGTGTTAGAGGTCTATTTCCGATGTTGTGTATATATTAGAATGTACTCTTGAACTGCTGTAATAAAGATGCCTTCAAAATGCAGTGGCTTGGCCGGGCATGGTGGCTCTTGCCTGTAATCCTAGCATTTTGGGAGGCTAAGGCAGACAGATCACTTGAGCGCTGGAATTCGAGACCGGCCTGAGCAATATGGTGAAACCCTATCTCTACTAAAAATACAAAAATTAGCTGAGTGTCATGGCACATGTCTGTACTCTCAGCTGCTTGGGAGGCTGAGGTGGGAGGATCACTTGACACTGGGAGGTCAAAGCTGCAGTGAGCCTTGACCGTGCTATTGCACTCCAACCTGGGTGAGAGAGCAAGACTCCATCTCAAAACAAATAAATAAATAAGCAAAATACAGTGGCTTAAACAAGGTGTAAGTTTCTATTTCTCTTTCATCATAGTTCAGAGATGAGCTGTTACCAGAAACAGGTTTATTGCTCACCTGTTGCCTGTTTTTTAAATAAAATTTTGTTGGAACACAGTGATGCTTATTTATTTATGTGTTATTTATGGCTGCTTTATCACTACAATGGTAGAATTGAATAGTTGTGACAGAGGCTATATGGCCCACAAAATTGAAAATAATTACTATCTGGCTCTTTACCAAAAAAGTTTGCCAAACTTTGCTCTTGGACATTGTCATCTTCATGATTAAGCTAACTCACACAAGATTATGTTCACATTGTGGCCTGTGGGAGGAAGAGACAGGGGATGTGGAGGGCAAGCATATGGAAGCATGATCTTGAAGTCACATACATCACTTCTGCTCACATTCCACTGGACAAAATTCAGTTACACAATTATACCTAGCACAAAGGATGTTAGGAATTGTGGTCACTAACTGGGTGACCATGCGCTCAGCAAAAATTTGGATTTTATTCCTAAAATGATGAAGTAGAGAAAAGTCACTGGAGGGCATTTCATAATCTGTG
This sequence comes from Pongo pygmaeus, assembly GCF_028885625.2. Classification (NCBI taxonomy): domain Eukaryota; kingdom Metazoa; phylum Chordata; class Mammalia; order Primates; family Hominidae; genus Pongo; species Pongo pygmaeus. The sequence continues at coordinate 54,026,133 of NC_072392.2, forward strand.
CCTCAGTCTATTCCTCTGGCTACCCATTATCCCTTTATCCTTTTTCCTACTTTTAGAGCACACATAGCCTTTGTCCAAGGAAGACAGCCTGAAGCCCCATCCAGTTACTAGTAACTGGATGGGTTATTACTGGAGGTGATTCCGGATCTCTATATGATGTCTATTCCTCTCCATTAGATATGTATTGTGGCTTTTCATGGGCCAGTGACTCAAAATACAAGTTATTTACCTGGTATCATAACTCCCCTGCCTTCACCATATACCCAATATACAATGATGGAATAAGAACAGGATAACTCTCATTTGGAAAAATGAAAAATACATAGCAATCGTTGGTCCATAGCAGTTATCAAATCCTCCTTTTTAGGTAGGAATTGCAATGATTCCCTGCTATATAATAGAATACTACCTCAGTTAGACCTTCTGGCTGTCCCTGGTTCTGCTACTGCACACTCCAGAGAAGTGCAATAAGGGAGTAAATCCCTTGTTCATTGTCCTTCAAGACACCTAACATTGTTTTCTGGGAAGTTCTTCCTCATTCAGTTTTCTCTGTGAGTTGGGCTTTGGAGGCTATGCCTTCTTTGGCAGAACTTTCACAACCCACTTCCTGCTGGTGCAGGATTGAGGGCACAAATATCCCAATCATCAGTCGCAGGCTTTGGAAGGCCAGGTTTGTGGTTTGTTTAGAAATACAATTCCTTCAAATACTTACTAAGCTTCTGGGCTATTTGCTTGCAATCAGCTTTGGGTTGGATTAATCATACTCATAGATTTCTTCTAGGTATAGAAACTTTTCTTCTATTATTTACTGGCTTCTGTGCTTAGCCTCTCTTGCCTCGATTTAATATTGGCTGTCTTGGGGCCAGCTGAAACTAAAGCAGCACGTTTGATCTTTGACACTGAGTTGCTTCAGGGTGATAATCTCATTTTCTGTTTGGGGGGATACAAAAGAAGTTGGCTTTTTCGACACTCTGACCCTTTCAGACCATCTTTTTTAAGGTTTAGTTGGTCTGTGGTCAGTATTCCAAGTTATTGTAGGAAACAGTTTACCAAATGTTGTGTTATCCCAACAAAGAGGTTATCACCTTTCCAGCCTGCAGTATCTGTTTCTCTGCTACCCACTACCCTTTTGCTAAGCTAGCATCTCATATTTTAATATTTTTAAACAGCAACATTCTACCTGCACTTAATAATTCCTGTATCGATTAGGATACAGGTTAAACTGCTATAACAAAAAGGTCCAAAAAACACAGCGGACTCCCCCAAAAATAGAAGTTTATTTTTCTCTCCCATCCTAGTCTGAGGTGAGCTTTTCAGGGCTGGTGGAAGTGTTTTATTCCACGAGGCCATCTTGGGATTCAGGTTCATTCTTTCTTTTCTTTCTCTTTCTCTTTCTTTTCTTTTCTTTTCCTTTCTTTCTTTTCTTGCTGTTCTTAGTGTGTTCTCATTTGCATGATTGAAGCTGGCTTATACTATCATGACTATGTTCCAGTGAATAAGAAGGAAAAAGCCAGGAATAGAGAATGAGACATTTCCTTTTCAGAATATGACTTAGGGCCGGGTGCTGTGGCTCACGCCTATAATCCCAGCACTTTAGGAGGCTGAGGTGGGTGGATCACCTGAGATCAGGAGTTCGAGACCAGCCTGGCCAACATGACGAAAACCCATCTCTACTAAAGATACAAAAATTAGCCTGACATGGTGGCATGTGCCTGTGATCCTAGCTACTCAGGAGGCTGAGGTAGGAGAATCACTTGAACCTGAGAGGCGGAGGTTGCAGTGAGCCGAGATTGCGCCACTGTGCTCCATCCTGGGTGACAAAACGAGATTCCATCTCCATATATATATATCTATATATATATCTGTGACTTAGGAGTTATGCATATCACTTACCAATGCTGATGTCCTGTTTGTCAAAACTTAGCCACTAACCAGGCCAGGCATAGTGGCTCACGCCTGTAATCCCAGCACTTTGGTAGTCCAAGGCGAGTAGATCACCTGAGGTCAGGAGTTTGAGACCAGGCTGGCCAACATGGGGAAACCCCATCTCTACTAAAAATACAAAAATTAGCCAGGCATCGTGGCACATGCCTGTAATCTCAGCTACTTGGGGGGCTGAGGCAGGAGAATCACTTGAACCCGGGAGGCAGAGTTTGCAGTGAGCCACGAGATTGTGCCACTGGACTCCAGCCCGGGAGACAGAGTGAGACTCTGTCTCCAAAAAAAAAAAAAAAAAAAAAATCTATTCTCTAGCTAGTTAGCTATGTTTCTAGGAAGAAGAGGAGCATATTGGAAATACTGGAAACTGGACAAGAGTCTGTCCCCATGTTTTTTTGTCTGCATGCATTTATGTCTGATGGGGTGAGGTTGCTTTTGATGCAAAGTGAAAAATGCTCTTTTCTCCCGATTTTTCATTGAGTTTTTCATCCTTGTCCAGGGATATTGTATAATAATCAGAAATGTGCTCTCATGTGGCTAAAAGCTTTTGATGGCTCTTATACACACTGAACTGTTGAGTCAGTGAGAGGCTGTAGTGGTCTAGCAGTTGGATAAGGTGAGATACTTACGTTTGCTTATCTCTCTTCTTTTAGTGTGCGGTGAAACTTGCCAAAATGGTGGGTTATGTGAGTGCTGGGACTGTGGAATACCTGTACAGCCAGGATGGCAGCTTCTACTTTCTGGAGTTGAATCCTCGGCTGCAGGTAGAGCACCCTTGTACAGAGATGGTGGCTGATGTCAATCTCCCTGCAGCACAGCTCCAGGTGAGTCTCCCTGATCTGGGTTGCAGAGCCTAGAAAAGTCAGAGAGGCCTGAAAAATGAGTTTAACCAGTGTGTGACAAGAGAAAAGCACCTCCTATCTGAGTCACACCTAATGGTCGTTTCTCTTTCACGCTGTATGTGTTATGCATGTGTGGTTTGGTTTTCCTGATGTGGTATAGACATAGGAATGTTATTTTTTCTAGCCAGACACATCTGATGTAATGTGTCATGTTTTAGAAATAAATGTTAATAATGTATGCTTTATTCAATTATTTAGCTATAGTAAACTTCACAACTTTGTATTATAATTATTCCCTACTCATTTTTTTTTTTTACTAGTGTTCTTTATTGAAATAATTCTGCATCAGATATTAGTGGTTGAAGTTTTTCCTTACAAGAGTGTGGTAGCACACATATATTTTTATAATTTGTAAAGTGCTTGCTGTCAATATTATTGTCTTCTCTCAGCCCAGGAAACAAATATTATGGAAAGCAGTAATAGTTAATGATAAGGCTTGATATTATTTTTATCTAACATTATTTGCCCACATTGAGAACATCTTCTGGGTTCCTATTAAAGACTAAAGATTTACTTACTTCCTCCAGTGGTTTGTAGGGATGGAAGAGATAATTATGACACAATTAAGACTTTCTAGCTGTCTGTTTTTGGATGGCTAGTAACATTTACTCCTGTGTTGGATATTTTCATTCTTATTACGTGATGGAGAAATGACAATAGGGGAACTCGTGTCTGTTGCATTAGGAATGTGGGAACTTCTTTAGAAGTGGAGAATATTCTAACTACTTATATGTAGTGATATATTGTATTTCAAGCAACTTAGAGTTGATGATTGTAGAATACAGGTTATAAAAATAGAATGTTTTAGGGAGTGGCTCCAAAAATAAAAATATTTTAGGTTATCTGATAGCCTCTACACTTTAAGGGAAGTAACTGAAAAATTAAAGATGTGTGTTTTATTACCTTTCAGATTGCCATGGGGATTCCTCTATATAGAATCAAGGATATCCGTATGATGTACGGAGTATCTCCCTGGGGTGATTCTCCCATTGATTTTGAAGATTCTGCACACGTTCCTTGCCCAAGGGGCCATGTTATTGCTGCTCGGATCACTAGTGAAAATCCAGATGAGGTAACCCATCACTTAAAAGGTTTATACCTCCTTTTAATGAACTTTAATGTTAAGATAGTATCTGAGAGTATACTTCTGAAATATCTTGGGACTTCCTCTGGAGTGGGAAATATAGAGGTTTCTCAGAGCAGATAAGTAAATGGTCGTTGCTTCATTGGTTACTTAATCCCACTTAAGTCACTGTAGAGTCTTCAGTGGGTCTATGGCACTGGGTCTTGGCCTTTATCATTTTTGTGTGTCTTCTCTGCTTCTGTGTGTGATTAACACAGAACTTAAACAATGAATATATAAATCTTCTTTTCCTTCGAAACATAATATGGTCTCTCATTCTTTATTCTCTAACAGGGTTTTAAGCCCAGCTCAGGAACAGTTCAGGAACTAAATTTCCGTAGCAATAAGAATGTTTGGGGATATTTCAGTGTTGCCGCTGCAGGGGGACTTCATGAATTTGCTGATTCTCAGTTTGGTCACTGCTTTTCTTGGGGAGAAAACAGAGAGGAGGCAATTTCGTGAGTATAATAGCATTTGATTGCATTTTACAAAATAAATTTGTGCTAATCTTAAGTGAAGGTGTGAGCATGGGAATAGGAATCATCTGCTGTCAAAGTAATAATATGAACAACCTTTTTGAAGAAATTTTGAATATCTTTAATTGTACTTGCATTTGTGTTGTATTAAATTATGCAGTGCTTGGCAGATGTTTTTCTGTTTGTTGTTCTGAGCCTTTTGAAGTATTTTTCCTTTCAAATATTTTTGATAAATGTATAAAATTGATTGCTTTAAAGGTATCTTATTTTTCCACAGGAACAGTATTGTTATTGAGGGGAGGTAGATTCTTGGCCAAGAACTAGGTATCAAATAAATCATAGACTTTTATTTTATTTTTTTCTTGTGAGAAGACTTAAAATCTATTAGCAATTTTCAAGTACACAATCTATTGTTATGAGCCATAGTCACCATGATGTACTCTTATAGTTAATTAAAATAATAAAATTATACTGCTCATATTATGAAAAGGACATTGCTAATATAAGAGACCTTAGTGTGCTGTATATAACAGCTTATGCAAATATAACTGCTATATCATAAATGTTAGATAATATTCTATTAATCATAAACAATGAATATTAACAGCACTTTTGCTTGCCTAAAACATAGGGCTGAAGGAGGTAATTTTAACAGCTTAGATCTTTTGGAATATCTATCCAAAATTGAAACTTGAACTAGTTCTTTTCTGTTTTTTAATGGTTTATTGCCTTGTATCAAACATTTAATACCATTCCCTTTACCTTTGAACTGTACACGGAGTAGGTAATAATAAGTGTTTATTAGTATTAATAAATAGCATTTGTTTATTAGTAATTTATTAATCCTAATATATGGTTGTTTGTGTTAATAAACACTTATTGATTAGTTTTATATTTTTATCAATTTCCTGAATTAATTAATTTTAAGAGGCAGAGTCTTGCTCTGTCACCCAGGCTGGAATGCAGTGGTGCCGTCATAGCTCACTGAAACCTCGACCTCCTGGGCTCAAGCAATCCTTTTGCCTCAGCCTCTTGAATTGCTGGGACTGCAGGTGTGCACCATCATGTCCAGCAAATTTTAAATTTTTTGTAGAGGTGGGGTCTCCCTTTGTTGCCCAGGCTAGTCTCAAACTCCTGGGCTCTAATAGCCCCACAAAGTGCTGGTATTATAGGCATGAGCCACTGCACCCAGCCTTGATTAATTAGTTTTTAATATTATTTTTAGAAGTAGGGAAATCTCATTATTTCTCTATTTTGTCCTTTACATTTCTTCTCATTCTTCAAAACTATAAGTGGAATTTTTCAAAATTAAAACACTGCTACCAGAAAAAAATATTGATATGAAGTTGCCTTATAAGCATATTCGCTGCCATATTATGCTCTGCAAAGTGAAAAAGGTTTACACTAGAGCTTGCAAATTGTTGGCTTTCTGGTGAGTCTCAACGTACAGATGTGTTTTGATGGGCTCACAGAGTGTTAATTTTTTTTAATTTGACAATATTAAAAAATCAGGGGATTGAAATCAAAATATGAATTTCTGCTAGCTCTTAAAAGTAGGACTATAATGACAACATTGGTTGTACATTCTAATCGTTAAAAGTTAGCTAATTTTGCCTGGGCATGGTGGCTTACACCTGTAATCACAGCACTTTGGGAGCCCGAGGTGGGTAGATCACTTAAGGTCGGGAGTTTGAGACCAACCTCGCCAACATGGTGAAACCCCGTCTCTGCTAAAAATACAAAAATTAGCCAGGTGTGGTGGCAAGTGCCTGTAATCCCAGCTACTCGGGAAGCTGAGGCAGGAGAATCACTTGAACCCAGGAGGCTGAGGTTGCAGTGAGCCAAGATCACGCCATTGCACTCCAGCCTGGGCAATAAGAGCAAAACTCCGCCTCAAAAAAACAAAAAACAAACAAAAAACAGCTAGTTTTGTGTGGCTGCTTCTTTTCGATGGGACATAAACTTTGTAGTTAACACAGCTCCTATTCAGTCTGCCTCACTCATTTATGTTCCCAGACTGGCCTCTGTTGGCATTTAGGTTTAAGTCCTGATTTGGCAGACCACTGTGTATTTTCTTCAGGGAATGTCCTATAACCCAATCCAGAAGCCTTGTTCCTTATTTCTGACCAGCTCTGTACATTTGTCTACCGTACAAAGCTAACTAGCTTAATTTTTAGCATGTTAAAAATACGTTGTCTACAGTAAGTCTCCTTGACACTATGCCAAAAGTTCATTCTTCAGCTTAGAGCTTTCTTTGTTTCTTATTTCTTCATTACATTAGGTCTGTATCTCAGCTTGAGGTTTGGACTTTTGTTTGCCAGAATGCCCCAACTCATATATTCCAGTATATTCCAGTATAATTTCCCATGGGTCATAATCTAAATACCATGAGAACATGGTATTGTTACTGCTATATCCCCTGAACATAGTAAGCATTCAGTAAATGTTGGTTGAATGGATTAGCCAATCATTCCTATCCTTATACCTCTGCTTCAATCATACCATTCCCTGAACTCAAGCTGTATTTTCCTTTTTTTTTTTGAGACAGAGTCTTGCTCTGTCGCCCAGGCTGGAGTGCAGTGGCACCATCTCAGCTCACTGCAACCTCTTCCTCCTGGGTTCAAGTGATTCTCCTGCCTCAGCTTCCTGAGTAACTGGGATTACAGGCACGTGCCACCATGCCTGGCTAATTTTGTCAACCTGTAGTTTCTTCCCTCTGCTTCTTTGTTCTTGCTGTTTCCTCTGTTCATTCATTTATTCTTTTTTTTTTTCTGACATGGAGTGCCCACCACCACACCCAGCTAGTTTTTGTATTTGTAGTAGAGACGGGCTTCACCGTGTCGGCCAGGCTGGTCTCGAATTCCTGACCTCAAGTGATCTGCCCACCTCGGCCTCCCAAAGTGCTGGGATTACAGGTGTGAGCCACTCTGCCAGGCCCATTCATTCATTCTATTCAACAAATATTTACTGAGTATCTACTATCTACCGGTTCTGGCAATACAGTGAGGTCCAAAATAGAATCTCTCTCCTCACAAATCTTTACAATCCAGTGGGTGTAAGACAATTGGCAGTTAAAATACAATGTATTAAGTATGATGATAGTCAGATTATTTAAGGGCATTATAGGATCATACAGATGAGTCAACTAACTCAGTCTAGAGGGGTTCTGGGAAGGTATCCCAGAAGACAGTGACATCTGGATTGATAATTGGAAGTTTGTAGAAGTAAGTCAGGTCAAAGGAGGACATAGAAAGGAGGACAGAGGTGGGCAACAGAATAATACTTTAGGCTGAGGGAATGCCTGGACCACCTGGAATATGATTCCTCTCACAGTTACAATTATCAGCTATACTTTAGCACATGTCAGATTCCACATTTTTCATGAAACTGTAGGGAGATGAATTTCTCCCTTCTTACAACCTCTCCAGAACTTTGTGTAAGTATTCTGACTGGCATTGATGATATTCTGCCATATATTTTGAAAGTGATTATTGTATTTATGTTCTTTCTTCCTTACAATCATAGTATGTGTCTTATTAATATGAGGTACATAATTAATATTTGTTGAAGTAAGTACCTGTCCCGTGCAGGATAGACACTGGGCATAAATATACAGAAAAGCCCACTAGTATTTGAAATTCTGCTAAAATTGGATCACTTTGCACTTAACTGGGAAGTAATAAAAGTAATGAGCAAAACATTGCATAGATATCCAAAATGCAGTTTAAAAAAAAAACACTCTCACATGCAGTGTCAGGCTGATATATGACTGCACCCAGAGAGTTGCTTTACTGTATGGAAATCTTTAAATTAAGCACTTGGGAAAATTCATTGAACTGTATACTTAAAATAAGTATATTTTACTGTATATAAATTATACATAAAATAAATAAGGTATAAGGATAGGGAGAATTAATGCCCTAATTCTTGTTAGCCAACAATAAATGAATGGAATAAGGGAAACTTAGTAAGTAAAAGCTGAGGGTGGTTTGCGTATAATTTGTTATAATTTGTTCTGTACTCATTATAATGAAATGTTTCTGATTTGCTGATGCTCTTATGGTAATATCAGTTAGAATTCATATGTTTTGTGACTTTTTGCGAATTTTCCTCTCTCGAATGCACATGAATGAGCACACTTAACATGTGCACCCTTATTTGTTTTTGGAACTGCCTCTCTCCCTTCCCTCTCAAGATTCCAAAGGAATGAAACAGTTCTTTCTTTTATTTTTATCTTTATTTTTTTGGGGGGGGCAGAGTCTTGCTCAGTTGCCCAGGCTGGAGTGTAGTGGTGTGATCTTGGCTCACTGCAAGCTCCGCCTCCTGGGTTCACACCATTCTCCTGCCTCAGCCTCCCGAGTAGCTGGGACTACAGGTGCCCGTCACCACGCCTGGCTAATTTTTTGTATTTTTAGTAGAGACAGGGTTTCACCGTGTTAGCCAGGATGGTCTCGATGTCCTGACTTTGTGATCCGCCTGTCTTGGCCTCCCAAAGTGTTAGGATTACAGGCGTGAGCCACCATGCCTGGCCAAACAGATCTTTAAAATGATTGAAAAACATTAAAGTGTTTGTTGCTGAAACAGATTGGCCTCTGTTCTTCTCCCAGAAACATGGTGGTGGCTTTGAAGGAGCTGTCTATTCGGGGTGACTTTCGAACTACAGTTGAATACCTGATCAAATTGTTAGAGACTGAAAGCTTTCAGATGAACAGAATTGATACTGGCTGGCTGGACAGACTGATAGCAGAAAAAGTACAGGTGTGTATTTCTCCACTTGCACAAACAGATGCTGGGATTGGGTTTTTATAGACTTGTGTGCTCAATCCCTGTCACTAAATGAAGTTTATTTGATTCTAATGTAAATGGTTCTTGATCTACCTGGAAAAATCTAGGAGTCAGTGTAATTTTAGCACTCTGATGGTTCCTGTGCTTGTGTAACACAGTCATTTTATGTTCTAGCATTACTTCCTGAGGTATATTTGAAGAGAGGCATGCAGAGATTGAATTACTTTCTTTTTCTTCATTTAATGTTAAATCTGGTCCATAGTTGCCAACTTCTGTATCTACCAGATGCTGAAGAGAGAGGCCTCATTTAGATCAAGAGTTATCACTTATTCCTTAATTCCTGGGGCTATGCTAAATTATCCAAGATTTTGTATAAAATCGTTAGATTCATATAATTTGGAGGTCCAAATTTTGGCTATACACCGTTTTTCTTTGAGATTATCAGTAGCCAAATCGTTGTGTTTTTTTAAATTTATTTCTGTCAGAAGCCTATTTTTGAGCTACTCAATGATTGGCTCAGTGGAAGTCTTAGGGAGAGAAGAAGAAAGTTGTTTTTCATTTCTCTTCAAATGGTGCCTCTAATCAAATTCTAAAAGTGAGTGTGTTCGTTTTTATCTAAAAAATCAGTTGGGCAGTGAGAATGGAGATTTTCATTGCTAGCTGTTTCATCACAACAAATTTGAGCCTGATTTCATTTGAGAGGCTGTGGTGCCAAGTGACCATGTATTTGATCTGCCCTCTTTTTCCTCTTTTCAGGCTGAACGACCTGACACCATGTTGGGGGTTGTGTGTGGGGCCCTCCACGTGGCAGATGTGAGCCTGCGGAATAGTGTCTCTAACTTCCTTCACTCCTTAGAAAGGTAGGCTTTTTTTCTTGTAGGCTACACAAACTAATCAATGGTCCTGGGTACAGGGACTGAAGCTCAAAGACCCATTTATTCTTCTGTCCATTCCTGGCAGCTTATGAGTGCTACTTGTTATTCATGGACCATGGTGGCAAGAAAGAGAGGGGATGTTGATGTTTATGGCAAATTATTTGGGGAGTCTAACTGCAGATTCTAGACATTAACTTATACCACAGTTAGAACAGGTTGCTTCTTTAAAAACTGGAATCCAGCTGCAGTAGATATTCTGTCCTGTATAAGTATCAAATCTCTCCAAACCCTGGTGATAAAAATCTGGTATTTCTCCCTAGCGCTGAACCCTAAATATTTCATGTATTACCTGCACCACCTTTCAGAGATAAATAATTAAGGCTGATATTCAGGATGACCTCATGAGTCTTTCAAGTAGAGGGTCAGACGTCTATGGGGCTAAACTAATTTCTAATGCTGATTGAGGAGACTAAGCTCTGCCTTTGAGTCCCCAGAGGAATGTTCCAAGTGGCTAATCATTTTAAAGCACTTTAATCACAGGCACTTTTATTTCCTTCTGTGTTGTTAGACTTATATCAATTCCCTTTTGAGGTATCTGAAAGAAAGAAAAGAAACAAAATTTAAAAATTGAACTGAGATTTCAGAGTTATTCAAGTCCTATGATAAGTATCTTTCACTATGTTACTCTCATGTAGTAAAACCTTCAGCAGCTTGGCATTTCTCTTCTGTATCAAATCTAAATCCCTTGGCGTGACTTTCAACTCCCTGTATACATGGGCCGCTTTTTACCAATCCAGTCTTATTTATTTCTGTTCTGCAACATATAATCTGTAACCTAGTTAAATAGTTTTCTTATTGGTGTACAAATATGTCAAATGCATTTTCCTCTACAAGCCTCCCCCCACCTCCTTTTAAAATGCTTTTGTTTTTTACTTATTTTATTTTATTTTTTTTATTTTTGAGAAAGAGTCTCGCACTGTTGCCCAGGCTAGAGTGCAGTGGCACGATCTCGGCTCACTGCAAGGTCCGCCTCTCGGGTTCATGCCATTCTCCTGCCTCAGCCTCTCGAGTAGCTGGAACTACAGGCACCTGCCACCACGCCCGGCTACTTTTTTTTGTATTTTTATTAGAGACACGGTTTCACCGTGTTAGCCAGGATGGTCTCAATCTCCTGACCTTGTGATGCACCCACCTCGGCCTCCCAAAGTGCTGGGATTACAGGCGTGAGCCACCGTGCCCGGCTGCCCGGCCTTTTTTAAGACTCTCAAATAAAGTTTCAGTTGCTAGGAGTAGATATGCTTACACTGAAGTTTTATAATTTTTTCATGTTTAACCTTTATCTTTTTTTTTTGAGATGGAGTCTTGCTCTGTCACCAGGCTGGAGTGCAGTGGCGTGATCTCTGCTCACTGTAACCTCCGCCTCCCAGGTTCAAGGGATTCTCCTGCCTCAGCCACCTGAGTAGCTGGGACTACAGGCATGCGCCACCACGCCCAGCTTGTTTTTGTATTTTTAGTAGAGACAGAGTTTCAACATGTTGGCCAGGATGGTCTTGATCTCTTGACCTCGTGATCTGCCCGCTTTGGCCTCCCAAATAGCTGGAATTACAGGTGTGAGCCACTGCGCCCAACTTAATCTTTATCTTTAAGAACAGTTAACGCATTCATGTGGTTCAAAATTCAAAAGGCACAAAAAAGATAAGCAGTGAAAAGTCTCTCTCTTACCTCTGTTCCTTGGCCATCCAGTTTCCGTCCCCTGTAGTAAATTCATATTACTAATTTCTTTTCTAACCTTCCAAAGATATCCTAAACTTACATGAACATATACATGTATATTAGTCTGTTCTCACACTGCTAATAAAGACATACCCAACACTGGCTAATTTTAAAGGAAAGAAGTTTAATTGAGTCACAGTTCCAGATGGCTGGGGAGGCCTCACAATCATGGCGGAAGGCAAAGGAAGAGCAAAGACACATCTTTCATGGTGGCAGCCAAGAGAGAAAATGAGAGCCAAGTGAAAGGGGTTTCCCCTTATAAAATGATGAGCTCTCGTGAGACTTATTCACTACCACGAGACTTATTCACTACCACCAGTATGGGGGAACCGCCCCCATGATTCAAGTGTCTCCCACTGGGTCCATCCCACACCACATGAGAATTATGGGAGCTACAGTTCAAGAAGAGATTTGAGTGGGAACACAGCTGAACCGTATCAACATGTAATATTTGTTTCTTCCCACCTCCTGGTTTTTTAAAACTCAAATGGTAGCATGCTATGAAGCTGTTCTTTACCTTGCTTTTTTAACTCAACAGTATATTTTTTAAAGTGTTTTTTAGTTCACATCTTTTTAATGTCTGTATGTTTTGTTCCACATGTGAAAACATGCGCAACATCACTAATCATTACGTAAATAAAATCAAAACCATGATGAGATATCACCTCACACCCATTAGGATGCCCACTGTCAAAAAACAGAAAATAGCAAGTATTGGCAAGTACGTAGAGAAATTGGGACACTTGTGCACTCTTGATGGGAATGTAAAATGATGCAGCCACTATTGAAAAATGGTATTGCAATTACTGAAAAAATTAAAAATAGAATTACCATATGATCTGGTAATACCACTTCTGGGTATTCTGAAAGAATTGAAAGCAGGGTCTGAAAGATACTTGCACAGCCACATTCATAGGAGGATTATTCACAGTAGCTAAAAGATGGGAGCAACTCAGATGTTGGTTGATGGGTGACTGGATAAACAAAATGTGGCATATACATACAATAGAGTATTATTCAGCCTTAAAGAAGAAGGAAATTCTGACACATGCTAAAACATAGCTGGATCTTAAGGACATTAGGGCAAGTGAATTAAGCCTGTCACAAAAAGACAAATACTATATGGTTTTACTTATATGAAGTATGAAGAGTAGTTGGACTCATAGAACCAGAAAGTAGAATGACAGTTACCAGGAACTGGGGGGAGGGGGAAATTGGGAGTTGTTAATGGGTGTAGAGTTTCACTTTTGCGAGATGAAAAAGTCCTGCAGATTGGTTGCAGAATAGTGTTAGTATCCCCAGCACTATAGAACTGTGCATTTTGTAATGGTTAAGATGGCAAATTTAATGTAATGTGTATTTTACCCTAATTTAAAAAAATCCATTATAAGATTCATAATTGATGTGATCAATTCCTTACAAATGATCATTTAGGTATTTAGGTTGTTTCTAGTCTTTTGTTATTCTAGGAAATGCTACAATTAATAATCTTTTAGATTCTCTTATTAACTGTTAGAACTTTGTAGTAAGTTTCTTTCGCATTGTTGTTCTTTCAGGGGTCAAGTCCTTCCTGCTCATACACTTCTGAATACAGTAGATGTTGAACTTATCTATGAGGGAGTCAAGTATGTACTTAAGGTATGCAGAACCCCATTGGAGCTTGCACCTTACTTTTTTAGCTATCTTTCTTTAAGTTGAGTCAGGAGAAAAAGTTTGATTTAATGCAGGGATGGGGGTATTAGTGAATTACCGTCATTATTTGTGTCAGTGTCCTGAAGCAGCATTTGTTGTTCTATGAAAATCTTTTTTGTTGTTCTTCAACTTCACATATACCGCCAAGAGATAAAGGAGAGACAGGGAACAACCACAGTTGGGAAAAACAGCTAAGGTTGTGTTGTCCTCTTTGCTTACAGCAGGACTGAGCCATGTCCACAGACACTGATGTAAATAGCATCAGTGCCATGAATTTTCTTCCTCCTGACAGATCTTTCTTACCTGTATTTTTGAAGCATTCAAATTTCGTTTGGAGCTGTACCTGGAAGGGACACACTGATCCTCATTCTCATTCCCTACAGGTGACTCGACAGTCCCCCAACTCCTATGTGGTGATCATGAATGGCTCATGTGTAGAAGTAGATGTACATCGGCTGAGTGACGGTGGACTGCTCTTGTCCTATGATGGCAGCAGTTATACTACGTATATGAAAGAGGAAGTGGATAGGTAAGTGGCTGTTTGAGGTCCATTTGCTGGTATCCTATTAGCCTTTTCTCTTATTAGTTACTAGCTCTTGGGATTTTCCCAGGCTTTTTTTGGTACTCATTTGTAGTTAAAAAAAAAAATAGTACATGCACTTAACAAAAATATCAAGAGTATAAAAGTGTTTATAATTAAAAACATGTCTCCTTACCACTGCAGTGTATGTGGACAATGAAAAATAAGTTCCCCTTTTTATAAGTAACCATTGTTAAAAGTTTCTTATATATTTGAGTAGAAATTTTATATGCATATACAAGTTACACTCATGTACATACTGTTTTTCTTTAAATACATTCACAAATGTGGCTGGGCGCGGTGGCTCACGCCTGTAATCCCAGCACTTTGGGAGGCCGAGGCAGGTGGATCACCTGAGGTCGGGAGTTCAAGACTGGCGTGGCCAACATGATGAAACCCTGTATCTACTAAAAATACAAAATTAACCAGATGTGGTGGCTTATGCCTGTAGTCCCAGCTACTTGGGAGGCAGAGGCAGGAGAATCACGTGAACCTAGGAGGTGGAGGTTGCGGTGAGCCGAGATCACTCTATTGCACTCCAGTCTGGGCAACAAGAGCAAAACTCCGTCTCAAAAGAAAAAAAAAAGAAATTCACAAATGTTCAACACCAGTTATGGTGTTATGAGAATGAAATAAATTAACATGTTGAAAATGTGTAGAACATTGCCACAACATAGCTAGGCTTCAAGAAATGTTAGCTATTACGTCATCAATATCTTTGTGTGTGTTTTTTTAAATGGTGGTACCTGTTATTTTTAATAGTCATGTAGTATTCCATTATATGATTATATGATATTTAATCTGATCCTTATTGAAGGAAATTTTTGTTAATTGACATTATAAACAAAGATGCAGTGAATGGGGGTGTGTGTGTGTATAATAAAGTTCAGGATTTTTTTCTTTGAAGGTTGATATTCTCTACCATTCTCCTTTACATTCTGAGGTGCTTTCTTAGCTTACATACTTCCACTTGTCTCCTAGGTATCGCATCACGATTGGCAATAAAACCTGTGTGTTTGAGAAGGAAAATGACCCATCGGTGATGCGCTCACCTTCTGCTGGGAAGTTAATCCAGTACATTGTAGAAGATGGAGGTCATGTGTTTGCTGGCCAGTGCTATGCTGAGATTGAGGTCAGGGTGGTGAAAGGACTGTGGGATCATGGGAGGGGAAGGTAGGAAAAGGGTTGGCTGGGATGGACTAGGACTGAAAAGTTACAGAAAGGAGGCTGGGAGCAGTGGCTTGTGCTTGTAATCCCACCACTTTGGGAGGCTGAGACAAGAAGATCGCTTGAGCCCAGGAGTTCAAGACTAGCCTGGGCAAGATGGTGAGACCCTGTCTCTATGAAAAATTAAAAAATTAGTGGCATACAGTGGCACATGCCTGTTTACCCAGCCACTCTGGTGGCTAAGTCAGGAGGATCCCTTGAGCCCAGGAATTCAAGGCAGCAGTGAATGGAGATTGTACCACTGTACTGGAGTGGTACAATTTGTGGCCTGTGCCACAAATCAAGACCCTGTTTCTAAAAAATAAAAAAAAAAGGTAACAGATTGGAAGTAAGAATGAAAAAGAAACATCAGTTGGCTTAATTAGAAGTGTGAACCTTAAGATTTTTAAAACACATAAAAACACTTTGGCACATGAGGAATCTCTAGCTCTAAAAATACATACTAGGCAATAGCACTTGTTGAATGTTAGGTGTCCTAACTGCTGGCTATCCAGAGAAAATACATGGAGGTGGGGCACAAAACAGACAAGAAATGTCATGTGATTAATTTTAAGAGAGCTAAGCATAGAGTGCAGAGGGTCACCTAACCCAAATCAAGCTAAGCTTGTATGGGAAGATATTCTGAAAGAAGAGACATTTGATCTTAGTTTTGAAAGACAGATAGTGATAGAGCAGGTGAAAAAGGGCAGGGAAGAGTGCTTAAAGTTGAAGGAATAGCATGTACAAAGACAGAAGCAAGACAGCACAGTGTATTTAGGGAACTGCAAGTATGTGTTGGTGTGGCTTGAGAATAGACTAAGGTTTAATGGGGAGGGACAAGCAAAGATGCTAAAGAAGTAATGTGAGATCTTGAATGTGAGGTTATGAAGGATCTTGTAAGCCATACTAGTAAGTTTACCCTATCCTGGAGGCAGCGGGTAATCTCTGAAAGATTTAAGTGGAAAAGTAGTATGATGAGATTTGGGGTCTAGGAAGATTGCTTTTCGTGACCTTGCGGGAGATATGTAGCAAGTAGGGAGATCTCTTAGGGGGTCTTTGAAGTACTTTGGGCCAGAAATGAAGAAGGCGTAAACCGAAAAGATGGCAAGAGAGGAAGATTTTTGAGAAAGGTTTAGAAGATATGCCTGGCTGGGTTGGTAATTGGTAGGTAAGGGAGAAAGAGGAGTGAAGAATGATCCTTAGGTTTTGGCCTGGATGTCTTAGATTGGATTCACTGGTATGAGGATATTAAATTGTTCCTTACTTTCTAAGTACAAAACAAATATAATCACAAATTATGCCAAAATGGTTTTAAAAGTTAGAAATGGGAGATGTCAATAACTGTTATTAATTCCCAAAGTGAGGTACTGAGAGATTTTCTAATTGCCTGCCTTGATAGTCCCTAGGAGATGTTGGTAAATTCCCATTTTTTCTTGGTCAAATTAGGTGTGGTCCAACTTAGATGCTAAGGGAAAAATTTACCTCTTTTAAGCACTCACCTGTGTAAAGAGAGATAAATCTGAGTCTAATTTATTTTTCACTATAGGTGATGAAGATGGTAATGACCTTAACAGCTGTGGAGTCTGGCTGTATCCATTACGTCAAGCGACCTGGAGCAGCTCTTGACCCTGGCTGTGTACTAGCCAAAATGCAACTGGACAACCCCAGCAAGGTTCAGCAGGTGAGTAGGAAGGTGCTCCGAATATTGCTCTCTAAGAGCTAAAGAACTTGGTCGTTTGGAGAGGCAAGTGATTTCAGTGCTTGGTTTGCCAGTGTTTTCTTTAGCTTTGTCCCCTATTAATCTTATGCCTTGTATTTGTACCTGTAGTATTATGGAACTAGAGTTTGCAAGAGTTACTGTAATACTAAGATTCTGTAATTTCCTTATGTTTCCTCCATTGACTTCCCTCCTGGTAGCTGGGTATGATGTCTCGATTTTGAATGATAACTCTTAAGTTGCAGTGGTGTGTTTGTACCTTAGATCAAAAGTAGTAGATGACTTGATCTCTTGTTGGGGTTGACAGGCTGAACTTCACACAGGTAGTCTGCCACGGATCCAGAGCACGGCACTCAGAGGCGAGAAACTCCATCGAGTGTTCCATTATGTCCTGGATAATCTGGTCAACGTAATGAATGGATACTGCCTTCCAGATCCTTTCTTTAGCAGCAAGGTATGAATCACGTCTCCTGGGGAAGGGATGTACAAATGGGATACCTATTCTCCAAAATAGTTCCAAGTCTCATAATGATTGTTTAAGAGGGAGGAAAAGAAAGCTGTTTGGCCTAGAACTCTTTCACCTTCAGTTGTGGGACTTGAGGTCTTTAAATCCATGTTTCTTATCCTTGTCATGGACTTCACATTTAATTGTGATTACTCCTTTTTTTTTTTCCTCGAGACGGAGTCTTGCTCTGCTGCCCAGGCTGGAGTGCAATGGCACAAACTCAGCTAACTGCAACCTCCACCTCCTGGGTTCAAGTGATTCTCCTGCCTTAACCTCCTGAGTATTGGGGATTGTAGGCACGTGCCACCAGGCCCGGCAAATTTTTTTTTTTTTTTTTAAGTAGAGGTGGGGTTTCACCACGTTGGCCAGACTGGTCTTGAACTCCTGACTTTGTGATCTGCCCGCCTCGACCTCCCAAAGTGCTGGGATTATAGGTGTGAGCCACTGTGCCCGCCCGTGATTAGTCCTTTTTAAACTGGAGAATAGGGACAATGTTAGATGCTTATGTTGCAGTTTCAAAGTACTCTATGATAGTTGGCTCATGCCTGTAATCTCACCACTTTGGGAAGCTGAGATGGAAAGATTGCTTGAGGCCAGGAGTTTGAGACCAGCCTGATCAACATAGCAAGACCCCATATCTATTGAAAATTATATAAATTTTTATTGAAAAGAAGTAGTATATGATAGTGAATTCAGATATAGTTGACTCTTGAACAATACAGGTTTGAACTGTGTGGGTCCACTTATATGTGGATTTTTTCAGCCAAACATGGATCAAAATTACAGTATTGATGAGATATGGAACCCACAACTATTTCTATGCATGGGTTCCGTAGGCCTCAAGTATGTGCACATTTTCATATATGAGTGGTGGTTCTGGAACCAATTTCCCACATATACAGAATGACAACTATATATATTTTTATTTGGGGTATTGTGTTAACTTGGGTCCTATTTTACCAATGCTTTCTTTTTAGGTAAAAGACTGGGTAGAGCGATTGATGAAAACCCTCAGAGATCCCTCCCTGCCTCTCCTAGAATTGCAAGATATCATGACCAGTGTGTCTGGCCGCATTCCCCCCAATGTGGAGAAGTCTATCAAGAAGGAAATGGCTCAGTATGCTAGCAACATCACATCAGTCCTCTGTCAGTTTCCCAGCCAGCAGGTATTTATAGGATAACACTATATTTTTTTCTGGCTACCAATGCCAGAGTTTATGATGTAGGACTCCTTCCTATTTGGATCCTCCTTACTTTTTGGATGTTGTGCTTGTATATTTTTAAGCATTGTATTCCTCACAAAACTGCCTCAGGGTACAAACCCAACAGTGAAAGTACTGTATGTGAAGGATAAAGTATCTGTAGTTATGAGAAAAGCACACTTGGATCATGTATACCTTATAACTTTGTTCCTGGGGCTATTCCCTAATTAGAGGTATTTTCATGAATTGAAAATAGAGTGATATTAGTTGATTGATTGATTGATTCATTCATTCATTCATTCATTGATTTAGAGATGGAGTCTAGCTCTGTCGCCAGGCTGGAGTGCAGTGGCTGATCTCTGCTCACTGCAACCTCTGCCTCCTGGGTTCAAGCAATTCTCCTGCCTCAGCCTCCAGAGTAGCTGGGATTACATTCACACACCGCCATGCCAGCTAATTTTTGCATTTTTAGTAGCCACGGGGTTTCACCATGTTGGCCAGGATGGTCTCAATCTCCTGACCTCGTGATCCGCCAACTTCGGCCTCCCAAAGTGCTGGGATTACAGGCGTGAGCCACCGTGCCCAGCTGTTTATTTATTTATTTATTTTTGAGACAGGGTCTCGCTCTGTCGCCCAGGCTGGAGTGCAGTGGTGTGGTCATGGCTCGCTGTAGCCTTGACCCCATAGGCTCAATGGCTCATCCCACCTCAGCCTCCCAAGTAGCTGGGGCTACAGATGTGCACCACTATGCCCAGCTAATTTTTAAAAAATTTTTATAGAGATGGGGGTCTCGTTATGTTGCCCAGGTTGGTATTGAACTCATGGACTCAAGCTGTCCTCCTTCCTTGGCCTCCCAAAGTGCTGAGGTTACAGGTGTGAGCCACCACACATGGCCTATTGGTAGTTTTATTTTCAGAGACATTCTTACTACCTTGGCAGCATCTTTACTCTTTACCCATAAAGCAGATGTACATGGAGGGAATATAGGTAGATAAGTGGGGAGTGAAGTTTGGATCTTGACCTTGAACAGATATTGGTAAGATGATAGTTTTTGTAATGTAGTCATTAATTCATCTGGGAAAGGGTGACAAGGGATGAAATCTGCTTGCTTATTTAGCATGATTCTCTATATAGACTATGCCTAGTAACTTCCAGCTGCTGCCAACATATGAGAGATAGGAATTGCCATGTTATAAGAAGAAGATTCCTACTGGTCGTGCTATAGAGGCTGATGCTTTGGGGCATTTTGTTGGGTTGGGCCTCATTTTTTTCCCTTTCTTATATCTTAGATTGCCAACATCCTAGATAGCCATGCAGCTACATTGAACCGGAAATCTGAACGGGAAGTCTTCTTTATGAATACTCAGAGCATTGTTCAGCTGGTACAGAGGTAGTAACTTGTAACTCCAGATTCCCAGACCTGTCCACACTCATGTCTTCCTTTCTTTCAAGTGGTCACAAAAAAATTTACCTCAGATTTGACTTCAAGAAATTAGAAAGCACCTTATATCTTAGCAAGTACCTTGTCTTTTCTAAATATCTTAGAATTGTGAGCTAACTCTCATGCTCAATATTTCTGACTTCTTAATATTCTACATTTTTTTCCGTCAATTATTTATTATTATTTTTTGAGACAGGGTCTCACTCTGTTGCCCCGGCTGGAGTGCAGTGGCTCAATCATGGCTCATTGCAGCCTCAACCTCCCGAAACTCAGGTGATCCTCCTGTTTCAACCCCTCTGAATAGCTGGGACTACAGCTGTGCACCACCACATCCAGCTAATTTTTGTATTTTTAGAAGAGGTGGGGTTTTGCCATGTTGCCCAGGCTCATCTCAAACTCTTGGGCTCAAATGATCCACCCGCCTCGGCCTCCCAAACTGTTGGGATTACAGGCATGAGCCACTGCGTCCAGCCTGTCAATTAATAAGGCACAGAAATTTTGTTGTTTTCTTTTTCCTTGCCATTTTGATGAAGCTCCTAATTTTTCTTCTGTCACAGGGCCCAGTATGACATTTTTTCTTCTTAGCTTATGGAGCCTATTATATTAGGTTGGTGCAAAAGTAATTGTGGTTGTTGCTGTTAATACTAAAGGGATATTCACAGAGCATATTTATTTATTTATTTATTTATTTATTTATTTATTTATTTTGGAGACAGGGTCTCACACTGTCATCCAGGTTGTAGTACAGTAGCACAATCTCAGCTCACTGCAACCTCCACCTCCCAGGCTCAAGCAATCCTCCCACCTTAGCCTCTTGAGTAGCTGGGACTACAGTCACATGCTACCATGCTTGGCTAAATTTTTTGTATTTTTTGTAGATAAGAGGTTTTGCCATATTGCTTAGGCTGGTCTGGAGCTCCTAGACTCAAGTGAGCCTCCTGCCTTGGCCTCCCAAAGTTCTGGGATTGCAGATGTGAGCTACGGCACCCGGCCTCACAGAACGCTTTTAACTTTAAGATACTTATAAATTTTTCAGATATCTCAGCCATTTCAAGAGTATGGTAATAATTTCTACTTAGCAGTAGGAACTGAATCAAGGTGTTGGTAGGCGGGGCTATGCAGGGTTTTGTTGTCTTTTCTTTATTAAAAAAGGTCTTGTCTATAGTGAGATTTCTTTTAGACTTAGAATTTAAGTTAATTTTGTAGTTCATTTTAGGCTGTTCTTTATTCAGAGGGAAAGCAGTTCAGTGGAATGTCGTGGAGGTAAATTTGGCCTTTGGGTTTATTGCTTAATAGTGTTGGATTGTCAGGTTTTCCAGTGGAGACTTTCTATTTGCCTAGGTACCGAAGTGGCATCCGAGGCCACATGAAGGCTGTGGTGATGGATCTGCTCCGGCAGTACCTGCGAGTAGAGACACAATTCCAGAATGGTAAGCCTCTTCCTGAGGACTCTCTAGCTAAGAAAGCGTTGATTCTGATAACCAACCCAAACTATCCCTATAGGACTGTGTAAGAGCTAAGCCCCCTCCTGTCAACAGCACTTCCCATTAATAAACAGTCTCCTATCACTACTCCCTTAAAAACTAAACCTCTTTATCCACTAGCTCTAAAGAAAGAACAACGAAACACAGCTTGATGAAATTAGGAATCCAGTGTGCTTCTGAGAAAGGTCTGAAGTAATTTTTCTAATAGAGATTACCATTCCTGTTTATATCTTTTTGACCTTGTATAGTGTAAGTTGGTTGAGTCATCACAGGCTGAAATTGAGAAAACCATATCTGAAGAGCTTGATTCTTGGCAACTAATCCATGAATTGAACGAGAGGCATCTAGGAAGAGCAAGTTCAGATTTTCCAGTACTTTTTAGTATATCATTTAGGTGGACTTTATCCCTGGCTTTCTCTGAAGAGCTTCACTAAATGATAAATTGTCTCTTAAGTGTGAAATAACCTTGGCTAAAATTTTAAAGCTGTGTACTGCTGACATTGCTTCCTGCCACAAGATGGCAGTGAAACATCACAGAATTTGAAACATTATCTGAAATTTGAAACATTTTCCTTTATCTGCTCCTTTTCACTTCCTTTAAAAGCAGCCTGTGCTACTTATGACTAGCAAAAATCCTCATGTAGATATCAGCAAACCGCATCCAATAACATACAAAATAATACATAACAACCAAGTTGGCTTTATCCCACGCATTCAAGGTTGACCAGTTTGGAGAAAGTCAATTAATATAATTTATCATGAAATAGATGAAAGGAGGAAAAACATGCTCATTATCTCAAGACAACAGGGTGTGGAGAGAGGGAGCATTTGACAAAATTTAACATCCATTCATGACAAACTCTTGGAAACTAGGGGTGAAATGGAACTTTTAAAATCTTGCAAAAGGGACCCACAAAAAAATCTGCAGGATACATCATGCATTATGGTAAAACGTTGAAAACATTATCTTTAAGATTAGGAATAAGACAAGGATGCCTGCTGTCACTACTTCTATTCAGCATTATAGTGGATGTCCTAGCCAGTGCAGTAAGACAAGGAAAAGAATTAAAGGGTATAAGAGCTAGAATGTAATAAAGCAATATATCTACCATTATTAAATATGATAGGGTGTCTCTTTAGAAAGCCTCAAAGGATTCACAGATTGATTATTAAATTATTTAAAATCTAACATGATTGCTAAATACAAAAGTCAACATACAAAATTCAACAGTATTTGTTTACAGTAGAGCAATTGTTTAGAAAAGCAGTTCAGGAAAAAAAAAAAATAGCAGGCTAGATGAGGTGGCTCACGCTTGTCATCTTAGCACTTTGGGAGGCCAGGACAGGAGGATTACTTGAGGCCAGGAGTTTGATACCAGCCTTGGCAATATAGTGAGACCCCATCTCTACAAAAACGTAAAAACAATTAGCCAGGCATGATGGCACATGCCTATAGTCTTACCTACTCAAGAGGCTGAAACAAGAGGATTGCCTGAGCCCGGGGTTTCAAGGATGCAGTGAGCTATGATTGTACCACTGCACTCAGCCCAGGCAACAGAGCAAGACCCTGTCTCTAAATAATTAATTAATTAGTTGATAAAATAGCAACCCAAAAGATGAAATACTAAGGAGTAAATCTAACAAAAAATGTGCAAGACTCTTTTGGAGAAAATTATAATCAAGAATATTATAATAGTAAAGAAGATTTAAATAAATTATCAAGGTCTTAAATTGGAACGTACACTATTAGGTGCTGATTCTTCCTAAATTCATCTGTAGATTGACATTTCAATAAAAATTCTCTTAGTGTATTTGTAATGCTAATTATAAAATTTCCATAAAAGACAAGTCTCACAATAACCAAGATGCTTCCAAAGAAATACAAGGTGAAAAGATTTGCCTAATCAGATATCAAGATTTAATATAAAGCCATATTAATTAAGAAATTGTGAGATAGGTGTAGGGATAGATTTATAGATCAGTGGAACCTAATGACCCAGAAACAGATCCAGCCATATATGAAAACTTATTTTATGATAGAGGAGGCATTGTAGATCATGAGGAAAGGACAGATTTTTTTTTTTCAATAAATGATACCAGCACAATGGGTTATTCATTTAAAAAAAAAAAAAAGGAGAGAAAGAAATGGAATCCCTATCTTATACCTATACACAAAAATCAATTCCTGGTAAATTAAAGACTTAAATATGAACTAAAGAGGTGAAGCTGTTAAATGGTTAGAATATCGTTATAACCTCAGGATAGGAAGATTTTGTTGTATAAGACACAGCAAGTACAAACTACAAAAGAAAAGACTGATTATTTAAACTCCACTCAAGAACTTCTGTTCATCAAAATACATCATAAGGAGACTGAAAAGCCTGTAATCCTAGCACTTTCGGAGGCCAAGGCCAGCAGATTGCTTGAGCCCAGGAGTTCGAGACCAGCCTGGGCAGCATAGCAAGACCCCGTCTCTAAAAAAATACAAAAATTAGCCAGGTGTAGTGGTATATGCCTGTAGTCCTGGCTTCTTGGGAGGCTCAGGTTGGAGGATCGCCTGAGCCTGGGGAGGTCGAGGCTGCAGTGAGCCGTGATTGCATCACTGCACTCCAGCCCCGTTGACAGAGCAGGACACAGTCTCCAAAAAAAGAGAGACTGAAAATATAAGCTACAAAGTGTGAGAAGATATTTACAAAATATATACCTAAAAAATAATTAGAAGTATCTAGAGAATTGGTATGAATCATCAAGTTAAAGACATCCTAATAGAGAAATGGGCAAAAGATATAGAAAGATATTTTACAGAAGAAGTACAAATAATTTATAAACTTACACAAAGATGCTCAATCCCATTAGTAATTAGAGTCATATGAACCAAAACCACAATGAGAGTGGCAAAAATTTAAAAGTCACATCATCATCTTCATTGCTTCTGTACATGGAAGTACAAATTGGTATACCACTTTGGTAACAGTTGGTCAGTACCTAATAAAGTTGAACTTATTTGTATTCTTTAACCTAGTAATTTTACTCCTAGAAAATATACTCTAGAGAAACTATTACATGTTTACTAGGAGACATATACAGGAGTATTTGTGACAGCACTGTTCATAATCTCAAAAAAGACAAGAAACAATCTAAATATACATAGGTACAGTGGATCATTGAAGTCTGGTATATTCCTACCATGGATTACTATGCAGCAGTGGAAACGGATGCACCAAGGCATACACACTGAACAAAAGGATGAATCTCAAAAATACAATGTTAAGGAAAAGAAATGGTAAAGTGATGCCATTTTTTTCAGGTTCAAAAACCAGGAAAATTAAGCTATACGTACATTGGTGATAAAAGTTAAGAAAAACAAAAGAATAATTAACATAAAATTCAGCTTAGTAGTTGTTTCTGAGGAGGGGTACGCAGGGGTCTTCAAAGATACTAGAGATGTTCTATTAAAATTTAATAGCTTTAAAATAACACATGGGTGTTTATTTCAACTGATACCATATATTCTATATATTCTTCTGTATATATATTTCATAATTAAACTGTTTTGTTTTGTTTTTTGTTTTGTGTGTGTTGTTCTTTATTTTTTGAGATGGAGTCTCACTCTGACACCCAAGTTGGAGTGCAGTGGTGCAGTCTCCGCTCACTGCAACTTT
This sequence comes from Pongo pygmaeus, assembly GCF_028885625.2. Taxonomy (NCBI): domain Eukaryota; kingdom Metazoa; phylum Chordata; class Mammalia; order Primates; family Hominidae; genus Pongo; species Pongo pygmaeus. Next base: position 54,051,494 of record NC_072392.2, read on the forward strand.
CGCCTCCTGGGTTCAAGCGATTCTTCTGCCTCAGCCTCCTGTGTAGCTGGGATTATAGGTGTGTACCACCATGCCTGGCTAATTTTTGTATTTTTAGTAGAGATGGGTTTTCACCCTGTTGGCCAGGCTGGTCTCAAACTCCTGACCTCAAGTGATCCACCCGCCTTGGCTGCCCAAAGTGCTAGGATTACAGGGGTGAGCCACCGTGCCCAGCCAATTAAATGTTTTTAAAAAAGAGTGTCTTGGTATGCAGGATCTTCTAAGTAAAAAAAAAAAACAAGAAAGTATCATTGCTTTCTTTCTGTTAATGTCTCCCCTCACCCCGGGTAAATGTGTTCTTTTTATTTCCCCTGGTCCTATTGCCAAAGTTTATTTGTGTTGTCACTTCAAAGCTAAGTCTTGGTAGAGAAAAATATTAATACACGACAGCTAATTTTTAAACAGCTTCCCTTTTGGTCTAAATGTGTCTTTTATGAAATTGGCAGCTCTCTCGATATTATAGTCCATTGTTTTTCAAATATAATTTTATTTGGAAAAAAATTGCTTATGTCAATCTCTAATATTTAGAATAATTAAAAGCCTGGTTACACTGGTCCAGTGTACTCAATGTTCTAGGAAACCACGATAATGCAGTTGAACGTCACTATTCTGACTTGTAACTTAACATGGAATCTGAACTGAGGTGATAATCCTTTACTGTGTTCGTGATTTCATAAAATTCTGACCCTTGAGAATATTCAAACACTAATTCCTCTTTACTTGGAAATTTAATTCTGAGGTAAGCTGTTTTCTAAAGAACTGAATATTACTTATATCCCATGGCAGATATCACTACAGTGTACCAGAGGCTTATGCTTCTGTTGTAAAACATAGCTTTCCTACTCAGAACTAACCTGCCCCTGGTGGCCTTATGGAAGGCAAGTGAAAATATGCATAACTTTAGTCTCCCTACAGACCTTTTGACTTAATGCAAGGTTCTCCTTGATCTATACCTTGGGTTGGATTTGGCGTTCCTAGGCATTGCTTAGCTGTTTCAGGGACTAACAGAAGAAAATGTTGATTCCAGGGGTAGCAGTCACACTTCTCATGGATATTGCTAAGTTTGATGTGGTTTTATTTTTTGAGCTAAAACTGTTCCTACTGGTTAGGGTCAACTATTTTCTGCAAGTCAAACATGGAATCAGAATCTCAAGCTCTGGGGGAGACCTTAAAGATCATTAAGTTTAATGATATTTACATTTCTTTTTAAACAGCAGAAATTTCTCTTCTAAAGAAATCATGAGAGAGTTTAGAGTAAGATTGGGGTTTGAGTTATTCCCAATCTTTCAGTCTTTAAGGCACACCCACCTCCCCAATTTTTAAAAAATTTAATGAAAATTGAGGCCCAGAGAGGTAAAATGATTTGCCCAGGAGCACACAGTAAATTGCTAATAGAACTAGGCCTTGAACCCAGATCTTATATCCAAATTGCCTGACTCCTAGTCCAGTGTTCCTTTTACTAAATCGCATTGCCAGTTTCTGTACAAATCCATCCAAGAAAATCCTTATGATGTTTCTTCTCACTGCTCATCTCATAAATTATAGACAGTACAAAACAAATAGCATGTAAATGTGAACATTTATACATGGGTGAGAACCAGTTCTTTTCATGGTGTGCAGGTCACTATGACAAATGTGTATTCGCCCTCCGGGAAGAGAATAAAAGTGACATGAACACTGTACTGAACTACATCTTCTCTCACGCTCAAGTCACCAAGAAGAATCTTCTGGTCACAATGCTTATTGTGAGTACCATTTTTCAGAACTTGTAAGGACCGTCAGTGATATGCAAAAAGTATTTTTTCCTTTTGATGGCTATGGCCAGAGAAAAAAACTACTGCCTTTTATAATTATGGGATGAGTGGGGCTTGAGCTGTGGATTAACAGTTTCTCACATCTTTGTCCTTGGTCTGAAGGAACCTGCTTTAGTGAGAAAATGACTCTTCTGGCCATTATGCATATACTCATTCACAGGAACTTATACCTCCTAACTCTGTTTAGAAATGCCCCGTGCTTCGCCATTCCTGTGGTCATCATGACAGCAGCTTTAAAATTTCATCTTATTTAGCCAATATATTCTAATTTTAACTCTTGTTCCGTAGATACAAGCAATGGCTCTCATGTCAAACTTGAAAAAAAAAAAAAATTAGAAATCCAGCACTCCCCCTCCCTGACCAGAGAAATTTAAATGTATTCTGCATCTTCATTGGTCCCTTTTTATTTACATTGAAAATCTAAGCTCGGATTATTGTATTGGTAGTAAATGTATGATTTTTTTTCCCCATAACTTAGTAAAATAAGAATTAGTAGGAAATAGGAATAGGGAGTGAGCCTGGTAAGTTTGATGAGAGCTAATGTGCATTTGGCCAGTGGGTGGAATTTTTGTGGGCTGAAGGATTTTTAAAGATGACTTGCAAGTCCTTCACTCCTAGCTCATTCTGGTTGAGTTAGTTGTAGGAATTAGTACAGTAGGACTATTCCTAGAGTCCCTCACCCCATGGTCCTGAGCATTTGCCTTGCTGCTGCATGCCTGTCTTTTTGGGGACTATAGTGCCTTTTCACTCCTGGAGTTTTCTTTTTTGTCTCTTTGTGGAATTGGGATTCTTGGTACATTAATTACATCATTTTTTCATGGAGGAAAAAAACATACATCTTCATAGCTATTTTTTATTTCTTACTTCGGAATGAAGGGAAACTATCTACCATACACCTCTGATTAACAAGAGTGCCACTCATTCAGTTATCTGCCTAGCTGGTTAACTCTAAATCATATAACATTTTTTAGAATAGCCACTTTAAAAAATATGTAATTGTAGGGAGAGTTCATTGCCTTTGCTACCCTAGAATGGCTAGATGGTGGGGAAACGAGAAGATGCATTTGAGAGGGAAAAATATATATATCAGTACAATGTAATACTTCAACTTCCCCCAAGCGAACAGGTTTCAGCTAAGAAATGATATAATCTATGGCAACTTGCTAATTTTTTTTGTCAGTCAAAAGAAGGAAGAAAGACTATTTAGATTTTTTTTTTTAATTTAATGAAAGGATTGTTAAATCTCATTTGGATAAAGCCAAGACTTTCTGTCAGAAAAGGGTAATTATGAGGAGGGTAGAAGAATCTGTCAGTTTGGACCTAGAATGGGGTGGAATTTGCCTTTATAGGAAGCTAATTATGGTGAGTTTTTCTTTTTATTGTGATTACGTTTTTAAGAACTTAACAGTTTTCTGCACTAAAAATAGACCAAAGCCTAGAATCCTTGGAGCAGCAGAAGAGTAATGATTGTCCAAGACTGTCGCTGGGTTTCTTAAATTCTAATTTGTAAGATATAGGGGCTCAGCTCGCTCCTTTTGCGGAGTGATTGTAAGTAACGCTTGCCTTAAGAATCTCATTATTGGAACACGGAGCCATATTTCCTCTGAGAATTCTGGAGTAGCTTTGAGCCGGGGCTGTTCATTTCTCAAGTAATCACGCTGGTGTGATGGAGAGAGAAAATGGCAGCTGTTCGGAGCTCAGGCCTTCAATTTTCTTCAGAGTCCAGTCACTCAAGTGTGTAATTACACGGGGGGTGCTGCAGAGGCATTGGGCCCTGTCAGAGAACTGGTTTGAGGCTTTGCTTTCTGCTTTTGCCCGTCAGGACAGGCAGAAGCCAATGGGACTCTGACTTTCCACGCTGTTCTTTTTTTCTCCCACCTTGTCATCCTGATTACTTCTTACCTGCATGGATAGTACCCAAACTTTCTTTCCAACAGGCTGAGCTCTTTAGAGAAAGGAGCTGTTTCAGAGTTTGAGTTTGGGTGAATAGGATGGAGGAGGAGGAGGACAAGGGGGACGGGAAGAGGAGGAGGAGGAGGAGGAGGAGGAGAAGGACGGTTGAACATGTGAACCAGGAAGCCATATTTGTCCTTTTCTTTATTTTGGTGTCATTACATTTTTCTTTAAAAAAAACAAAAACAAAATGAGACCCAGTAAACATAAGAGGATCTGTAAGCTTTCATGTCACTAATTTCTTTTCAAATATCAGTTGTTTTCCTTTCATCTTAGAGATTTGGAAATCAAGAAGTTAATGATATGATCAAGCTCAGGGCCAGCTAGCAGTGACTTATGGAACATGGGTAAAAGCTCAAGACGGTGCTCTTTTCTGATCTGATGTTACTGAATGCCAGACATGTCTTCCTCTTTTCCTCTTTGACAAGGCTTAGCTGCTCCCCCTTCCTTCTTCCTCTCCCTCCTCCTCTCCCACGTCTGCATTAATGGTAGTAGCTGGTAAGAGCCATTTTGGTTGTTTGGATTATTCTTTCCTCGGATCTTAGTGTCTTTTACAGATGTCACCTGCACATGGTAGCACTTCGACTCCCCCAGCTTGTGTTCTCTGCTGGTTCCCCTTTCTTTGCATATCTTGTCTTCCTGATTGATGGTTATGTGCCCAGTATTCCATTCTCTGCTTTCTAGAAGTAGGAATGTTGATAGTATGCTTTGCTGAGCTAGATGATGATTTTTGGGGCTTTTGAACATACAGGGAGGGAGGTATCAAGAAAATCAGGCTTCCATGAGTCAATGTCATGGGATATGCGTTGCTCTAGTAAAGAGGTACCTTTATCCTCTCCAGGTGTTAGCATAACTTGCCCAGTGGTAACTTGCCTCATGGACTGTCAGGCAGATTTCTGGTAATCTTTAACTCTGTCTGGAAAGCAAAGTAGCAGGTAAAAGGCTAAAGTCCTAGCAGGTTTCCTCCATTTAAAGGGACATTGTAACACAATTTAACACAAAGTCTGGAAGACCAATAGTACATTTATTTTTTGAAAGCTCTTCTTATTTCTTAAATTTAACTTTATAGGAAAAAGCTTAGAACTCAGAACATTGTTTATGTTTGCTTAGAGATATTTAAGGAACTCTTTAATCTTTAGCCAGATTAAGCTAATTGGTACAAATACAAAGTATCAACATCTTCATAGCTGTCTAGATGGCAATGTACATATCTTCTAGCCACCTTGATGGTAAGTAGTCTTCCCCTCACTGCTTGTAACTTATTTTTGATATGGTCCACATGAACATGCTATAAACCATGCTTCTGTATGAGTAATACCATGCCTATGAACCCCTGATTTGGTTTAGATGGGGAGAATTTATGATGCTGATCAGCACCTTTCCTTCCTCCACTTAACCTGACTGCAAATAATTTTGTCCAATATGTAAATAAAGAAGAAAAGTCTTTCTCAGTGATTCCACGTTCACTGATTAAGGGTGATATTAACAATTGTTAAACTTACCCTATGACATTTTTTGGGATGTCAAAAAGTGCAGATATAACTAGAAGAAGCTACCAGTTCGTTGCTGATACTGGGTTTAGTGCCTACCCGGCTGAACAATAGTTAATGTCTTGAGGACATTACACATAAGGTCACATTCTTTTCGTTTTGAATTGCCTTCTAAGATCAAGTTGGACTATGTTGGTTTCTTCTGTCAGTCAACTATGTAACTTTGGCTATGCTTTTTTTTTTTTTTTTTAATTAAAGATGTGGTCTCACTGTGTTGCCTGGGCTGCTGTCAAACTTCTGTGCTCAAACAGTCTTGGCCTCCCAAAATGCTGGGACTACAGGCATGAGCCACTGTGCCCAGCCTTGGCTATGGGTTTAACATTTTATCATGTTTGTTGTATTTCTGCAAATTCGAACTATTTCCTATAGTTAGCTACCATCTAGGTCAAAAGTAAAAGCAAGAAATAACTGTTTTGTACCAGTATGGCTGAATAATAATTTTCACTTCGTTTTATGACTCTGGACAGTTGGAACAGACCTTTGGTTGGTGGATTGGGACGCCAGATTTTTGCAAGTGACCTGTAATCCCAAAATCAGCAGGTTGGCTCTTTAAACAAACCTTTTTATGTTGACTAAACACATCTGCTGACCTAGACACCATCTAAAGGTATCCTTACAAAATGTTCACCAGGATTAGATGGTGATGTTGGTTTCTCCAGTTGCCCAAAAGAAGCCTGTCTCTAGGACAGAGGGTAATAAACTTCCTATTGGATGTTAATTGGCATCTTAAGATAGGTGGTTCTGAAAAACCCTGATGTTTTCTTGCAGAACCTGAATCCTGTGTCTAGGTCAGGGACAAGACAGGGTTGAGGAAGTTATTCTATACATAATTTTCTGTTGCCAATTTTTTTCTAAGTATTAATGATGACAGTGGAGAAAATATTTGAATGGAAAACTTCCAAGTCAGAATAGACTAATGAAAATAGTGGTTAATTCATAGTGTTTGATAATTACTTCGCACTTATTTATTTATTTATTTATTTTTTTTTTGAGATGGAGTTTCGCTCTTATTGCCCAGGCTGGAGTGCAATGGCGCGATCTTGGCTCACCACAACCTCTGCCTCCTGGGTTCAAGCAATTCTCCTGCCTCAGCCTCCTGAGTAGCTGGGATAACAGGCATGCACCACTGCGCCCAGTTAATTTTGTATTTTTAGTAGAGACGGGGTTTCTCCATGTTGGTCAGGCTGGTCTTGAACGCCTGACCTCAGGTGATCCACCCACCTTGGCCTCCCAAAGTGCTGGGATTACAGGTGTGAGCCACCGCACCCGGCCTTATTTATTTATTTTTATTTTATTTTATTTTATTTTGAGACGGAATTTCACTTATTGCCCAAGCTAGAGTGCAATGATGCAATCTCAGCTCACTGCAACCTCCACCTCCCGGGCAGTTCTCCGGCCTCAGCCTCCCAAGTAGCTGGGATGACAGGCATGCGCCACCACGCCCAGCTAGTTTTTTTGTATTTAGTAGAGATGGGGTTTCATCATGTTGGTCAGGCTGGTCTGGAACTGACCTCAGGTAATCCACCCGCCTCGGCCTCCCAGAGTGCTGGGATTACAGGCGTGAGCCACCACGCCCGGCCCACATTTATTTTTTCTAATCTCCATAGTTCGCTTTTCTTACACATACTGTTGCTTTTTCCTGAAGTGCTTTTTTGCTGCCTTTCTCTCATAGTGGAAAGATAAAATAAAAAAGTGGTTTTTTAAAAAAAGTGGTTTTGCGTGTTTTGCTTTGTTTTGTCTTTTAAGTTAGAACATTATCTGTAACTGCAAGGCGCGGCGGCTCACACCTGTAATCCCAGCACTTTGGGAGGCCGAGGCGGGCGGATCACAAGGTCAGGAGATCAAAACCATCCTGGTTAACACAGTGAAACCCCGTCTCTACTGAAAACACAAAAAATTAGCCGGGCATGGTGGCGGGCGCCTGTAGTCCCAGCTGCTCGGGAGGCTGAGGCAGGAGAATGGCGTGAACCCCGGAGGCGGACCTTGCAGTGAGCCGAGATCGCGCCACTGCACTCCAGCCTGGGCAACAGAGCGAGACTCCGTCTAAAAAAAAAAACAAAAAACCATGATCTGTAACTATGCAAGAGGATAATTCCATTTTTAAAAATTTTAGTTTAATCTCTAAAGGTAAACCTATATTTCCTTTAAAGGGAATGCATTCCATATCAAATCTGATACAGGTTGCGGAGGTGATTAGTGTTCTTTTTTTTTTTTTTCTTTTTGAGACGGAGTCTTCCTCTGTCGCCCAAGCTGGAGTGCAGTGGCGCGACCTCGGCTCACTGCAAGCTCCCCCTCCCGGGTTCACGCCATTCTCCTGCCTCAGCCTCCCGAGTAGCTGGGACTACAGGCGCCCACCACCACGCCCGGCTAATTTTTTTGTATTTTTAATAGAGACGGGGTTTCAACCGTGTTCTCCAGGATGGTCTCGATCTCCTGACCTCGCGATCCGCCCTCCTCGGCCTCCCGAAGTGCTGGGATTACAGGCGTGAGCCACCGCGCCCGGCCCTAGTGTTCTTATTTTGTCATGTTGGCTTTTGTTTTTAATGTTGAGACTTTAGTCTGGCTTTGTACAGAGGAGGTGAGTTGTGGCATTACCCAGTACACTTCTTATGTTTTTAGGCATTTTGGTGGGTCATTCCAATGATTTTAGTAAGTACCTCGGAAAGGAGTATGTTTGCTCTATTAAGCACATTAGGAAAGGGACTTAGGTAGGAAAAAATTATGTTGGTTTCCCTACCTACTGTTATCTATCAGTTCTTTCCTTCTGTCTTTCGATGGTCCTGTTTCTGGTAGTTTTACATATTCCTTTGAAATTCTGTTTTGCTCATTAGTTCTCAGCAAAAGGTGAGACTTACTTGCATTTTCTTTCTCCTGTTTGCTTTTATGCCTAGGATAGGTAGAACAGATTCTCTAATCTGTACTACCTGTTCAGTAGAACCTCTGGGTTTATCTTCACTTTAATAGCAGCTTTTATTTTTCTCACTCAGATGAGTGAATTATCTGGGTTAAATGGGTGAAAACAGTACTTGCACTTCCTTAATTATAAATCCCATCATATGTTTTATGACTCTGGACAGTCAGACCAGACCTCTGATTGGTGGATTAGGGAACCAGAATCTCATTCTATCATTTTCTTAAAAAAAAAAAAAGGTTTGAGAAACCTTCCCAGCATAATGGCATTGAGTATTTCAAAAGTATTTACCTTGTGATGTGGAAGGTAGGGGTGTTGGAAAAAGCATGTCTTTTATTTATACTGCATTTATTTATACTTCTGTGATAAAAGTCTATAAAGAGTATCCCTGAGATGGGGAAGGTTAAGTATGAAATAGAAATTCTTCAAGAAAAGGGCTGATAATCAAAGTAGGGAGAAGATTAACATGCAGCAACAAGCAGGCCCTTTGGGTCTTCTTTCATGTCCCATTGGTAGTAGGGGGAGAATAAATATTTATTAAAATACAAAGGCAATTCTTAATTTTTTTTTTTTTTTTTTTTGAGACGGAGTCTTGCTCTGTTGCCCAGGCTGGAGTGCAGTGGCGCAATCTCAGCTCCCTGCAAGGTCCGCCTCCCGGGTTCACGCCATTCTCCTGCCTCAGTCTCCCGAGTAGCTGGGACTACAGGCGCCCGCCACCATGCCTGGCTAATTTTTTGTATTTTTAGTAGAGACGGGGTTTCACCGTGTTAGCCAGGATGGTCTTGACCTCATGATCCGCCCACCTCGGCCTCCCAAAGTGCTGAGACTATAGGTGTGAGCCACAGCGCCCAGCCTAAAAATTTTTTATTTTATTTATTTTTATTTTTTATTTTTAGAGATGGGGTCTCACCATGTTGCCTAGGCTGGTCTTGAACTCCTGGGCTCAAGCAGTCCTCCTGTCTTGACCTCCCAAAATGCTGGGATTACAGATGTGAGCCACCCTGCCCAGCCAAGGCAATTATCTAAAACTCCAAGTAGAGGTAGTGATATCTAAATGGATATATTTTATATGGTGTGGTGTTAATAATTACTACTACCAGTAGCTCTGTAAAATTCAAAAAGGACAGACATTTATAAAAACTGCATTTACAGTTTTTTCAGCTTAGATGGAAATTGCATGGATAATGGATGAATTTAGGGAATAAACTGATATTCCACTGGACTCCAGTAAGAATATTTCTCTCAGAATATGATTGGGATTATTTTCTTAACATTTTTTACTTCTTAGAAGAGGAAGGACCCAATACTGAATAAACCATGGTTTCTATAGTAGGAGCCTGTTTTTTTCCTCTAATTCAGCTAAGGATTCACATGTTTAAGTATCATGGAATGATTCTTGGTACAGGAAGAAGAGAAATGATTTGGGATGCAGAATTGCCAACATATGAGATGGTGTTTTAGTTACTGTGTGTTTATAAATAAATAATTTATTCTTGTGTTTCTGTTTTGCATCCTCCTGGGTTGCTGAAAATTTGGTTTATGAGATCAAAACCACTGGGGTGGTTCTTTTTGCCTTATATCTACCTTCTTTCCAAAAGTGGGAGGGGAAACAGGAAGGCCTTTAGTCCCTGTTATTTAAAACTTTCTCTTAAAACTGAGACATATGTATTATTTCTTACTCAGAATCCCCTTGGCCCCTTTTAGTGGTCTCTAATGATTCCTTCTGCGTGTTAAAAGTATAGTGTTGATTTATAAGGAAATACATTAGGAATTTTGAATGAGGGATTTGGGCTGCCTCTCCTTAGCCAAACTTCCTCTGGGATCTTCTTTACCACGTTGTTTAGGGTAAAAATAATAGGAAGTTTGCATTTTCTTATTAATCCAGCTGGGTTTACTTTGTTTTCATTCCTTTTCTCTATTTTAAAATCCTATCCACCTGTTCTTTTTAATATGGCTATCTATGTTCTTTTTTACATTAACAATTAGGATCAGTTGTGTGGCCGGGACCCTACTCTCACTGATGAGCTGCTGAATATTCTCACAGAGCTAACTCAACTCAGTAAGACCACCAATGCCAAAGTAGCACTTCGAGCACGCCAGGTAAGGACATTTGTTGGTTTTCTTAAAGGAGGGATGGCTTTCATAGATCAGGCAGTCCTAGACACAATGAATTTTTGCTTAATCACTTTACAAAGAACATGTTATTTTCTATATATGTGTCACATTTTCCTCAGAACAAATGTTTTCATGTGGTATGTTTTTTAAAGAGAAAGGAAAAGATTAATGCTGCGTCTCTTTAAAATAGAAGCCCTTTCCCCATTAAAAAATCCTGGTATCATTCCCTTCCCTCCCTAGTAGCCCTGTGATAGTAAACCAGGGTCAGGTGGAGGAAAGGACACTCAGGGAAGAAAATAAACTCAATATTTCTTACTTCCCAAAGGGAGCTTAGAAGCAGATGAAAACTTCCAAGTGTACAGGAAATAATCAAGTGTGGAAAGCAGAAAGATAATGAAATGAATCTTAGGCGGTAGCAATCAGAACAATCCCAGAGAAGTCCAGTTAGTTTCACCCTGCAGTCTTCATTTCCATTCCAAAAGGTTTCAGCAGGGAAGCCAAGAGTTGGCACTCCCTTTGTGTTTCAGTGCATGGGCATTGACAAGGAAGCAGCATTTGAAGCTGTTCAGTGACCTTCTGCTTTCTCTACAATTGTATCCATGTCAGTGAACTACTCAAAGCTATTGAACCTCTCAGTGACCTGCTGAGGGTATTCAGATCCTACCGTGTCACTGTTTGTTTGTTTGTGACACTGCTTTCACTCTCTCTGCCCCTCACACGCACTGGTGTTACTTCCTGACGCGTTCTCCTTGGTGCTGAGTACCTGGGGCTGTCAAAGCAGCTTTCCCTAGTCTTTCTTTCTACTTCAGAGTTGTAAAAGGCTAGCTCTGCTGCATCTACCTTCCCCACAGCTGCTCCCTGCCAGACCTGATTCCCAATTAACAGCTAGTCATGCAGTCCCTAGGACCAGCAGCTTTGCAATGGTAAATCATATACACTGATGGAACTTGATGGAAGCTGTGTTCTCTCCCTTCCCCCTATCCATCATGGGAAATTGGCCACAATGCAAATCATGGTGAGAGTCAACTGAGATTCAGTATTTGGTGGCACTGGCTTTATGTTACAGGACCTAGAAGTTGTTTTACTTGGTCTCTGTTTTATCTGTGATGCCTGCACTTACAGATTTATATTTATTGCTTTTGTATCAGAGCTGCCTAATAGGAGTCTAGAATAATCACTCCCTGAGGAACGTGTGCCTCCTATTTTGTTCTCACTCTAGGTTCTTATTGCCTCCCATTTGCCATCATATGAGCTTCGCCATAACCAAGTAGAGTCTATCTTCCTATCAGCTATTGACATGTATGGACATCAATTTTGCATTGAGAACCTGCAGGTATATATATATATATATATATACATATAGCCCTTTCCTGCCTATCTGGACTCTTACCTCCTTTATTCTCAAGCATAGTTTAAATAATTAATCAATTAATTAATTTTGATTTTCCATGTAATGGAGTTTCATACCTTGACTTTCTAAAATGATTTATACTTATGAATTTTTTTTCATACAAATACTGTTAGAATTGTGGTTTAGCTTAAAAATCAAATAGGCCTGCCTTGATAGAAGTGTCCTATTGAAGTCTTTATCTTTGTACTTTACCTAGAAAGTATTCTAGGCCAGAATTAAATGACAAGGCTGGTTGATTTCTGATATATATATATATACACACACACATTTCTCTGATGATTTATGATATTTGAATCAGATGTGTACATAGGTAGTTGTTACTCTTCTGGAGGCAAAGCTATTTAAGTATCGTTTAATTTTAATTTTATGTTAATGCTTATTATTAAGCTTTATAAAAAGCCCATCTTTAAGAGATTATTGGCTAATTTTACTACTAATCAGAAGGACCACCGCAATTATTTTTTAAACATTATCTTTTCAGGAATGACTTTATATTTTTCTACCTGGGAACAAGGATACCATTGTTATATCTGGCCCAGGGGAATCTTTAGACTTTCTGTAACATTTCTTCCTGGGGAATCTAGAGGGGAAGAAAGGATGTTTTTTCTTATTTGGTTAATAGCTGAAATCTAGGGTTTCAACTGGGGTTCAAATCTAGGGTTTACCATAGTGGAGTATTGAGACAATATTTATTTTATTTAATTTTTCTGAGACAGAGTCTCACTCTGTTGCCCAGGCTGGAGTGCAGTGGCATAATCTCGGCTCACTGCACCTCCACCTCCTGAGTTCAAGTGATTCTTGTGCCTTGGCCTCCAGAGTAGCTGGGATTACAGGCACTCACTACCATGCCCGGCTAATTTTTGTATTTTTAACAGAGACAGGGTTTCGCCATGTTGGCCAGGCTGGTCTCGAACTCCTGACCTCAAGTGATCTGCCCGCCTTGGCCTCCTAAAGTGCTGGGATTATAGGCGTGAGCCACCATGCCTGGTGAAGACAATATTTAGAGAGTTCAGATAAATGTCAGAAAAGAATAATAGTCATAAACACTTATATTAGCATACAAATAATGCATTGTTAATTCAGTATTCTAAGAATTTTACATGTATTTACTCATATAATACAACGGCCCTATGAGGATAGGTATTTTATTTTCTCCATTTTGTAGCTCAGGAAGCTGGGGCACAGAGAGATTATGGCATTCAGAGACAAAATTCTTAGGTTTCACTAAATGCTTCAAATGCCAAATAGTGTCCATTGAAATTGTTCTCCTTTTGATGTAAGGCTTAAGCCTGTCTTTGTATCTTCTAGAAACTCATCCTATCAGAAACATCTATTTTTGATGTCCTACCAAACTTCTTCTATCACAGCAACCAAGTAGTGAGGATGGCAGCTCTGGAGGTAAGTATTTATGGTAATGGGACATGACCTTTTCCTTTGTTTCTAGCTGCTTTCTTCTGTCTATTTGGCTGCCATGTCAGTTCTAGTTCTCTGGCCTTAAGGTTGGTTCTTAAGGGTAGTTAGTCTCTTTTCCTCTGAAACAGTACGTGCTTACTCAGATACTTTGCTCAAGTGTTTCATCTGAACTCGTCACCAGCTTCTAGGTTCCAATCACAGGAAAATAGCTGCCAGCATTTTTCAGTAGTTTCTATTTTCCAGGTATTTGAATTCTCCCATTTCATAATGAGTTAGGATTCCTTGTAACACAAAAAGCGAAAATACATGGCTGATCAGAGCATGTGTCATCTTACTATTGTGTGATTTGGGCCAAATTAAAATTGATTTTAGTTATGTTTTGGATTGTCAAGCAGCTCTTATGAAATACTTCCTCAAAGGAAAGAAAGTAATAGCATTTAATGAACTGTGTTTTAGGTATTTTATCTTTCTCATTTAATCCTACAGTTACTTTAGGAAGTAAGAAGAAAGTGAGACTCTGAGAGGTTAAGTGATTTGTCCAAAATAACATAGATAATAAGTGGAAGAGTTTGCATTTGAACCCAGGCTAATCTGACTCCAAAGACTTCTGTTTCCGCTACAGCACACTACCTCATTAAGCACAAAAATTGCAGGCCCTGAATACCACTGTAAAGTTGCCAAATAGATGTTTTTTGAAGATGGGGAAAAAGAGTGTTTTAGATGATTTTATGTAATGTAACATCACGGTAGTCTGTTGCCAGCTCTTTTGTGTTACTTTTTATTTGTACTCTGTGGTAGAGTGTAAATTATCCTACTCAGTAAACGCCAAAAGTTATAAACCATTTAAGTGTTTTGTAGTGTTTTCATGTCATTTAATGAGAAGCTTCCTTATATACTTCCCGTGCCATAGAATCTCAGGTAGCATTTTATGTGCATGGCAAATTTGCTGTGAAATGTGTGAGGTTGGACTGACAGTTTTTGCAGAGATGTAGCCTATTGCTGTTTCTTTTTTTAATTTAAATTTATTTTTATTTTATTTTATTGCTGTTCCTTTAACCCTTGAGTCAAGTTTGTGTATTTGAGATATTATATGTCAAATTATGTCTTACTGCTTATGCCTTACTGCTTTTGATCAGGGTTTGCTGAAAACTGATTTTGAGCGGGTAGAGAAGTCGGGGAGGACATAAAACAAAGACATGAGATAGTAAAAGAGTTGAACTGTACTGTGATTGCTTGTGTCTTCTATTTTCACTCTGTAAGTGGCTCAAAATCAGCACCTCTCATTTTTCTCACTGCTTAATCTTCTGTTGAAATGATCATGCTTAATAGATTAACAGTTGTAGTTCTATATGCTGTCTTTTGCTAAAGATTAAATCTTCTCCAGGGTTTAGGTTAGTGTGGAAGAAGGTTTACAGTGCACATAGGTGTCCAGCAGAGGCAGCCTAGTTTTGTTTTCATTAGTAGTCGTGGTTATAGTATTAAGACTCCAGCTTTATTAATTAAAGCAAGATATGTACGTATACATAGGGCCTTGGGACTTCTCTTCCCACAGAGCACCTTCTGCCTCAGATACCTCGTTTCAAGACTCTTTTTCTGGGCTATTTTCTTAATTTCTGTTTTTGAAATTTATTTACTGAGGGTTTCTTTTGAACCAGGTGTATGTTCGAAGGGCTTATATTGCCTACGAACTTAACAGTGTACAACACCGCCAGCTTAAGGACAACACCTGTGTGGTGGAATTCCAGTTCATGCTGCCCACATCTCATCCAAACAGGTGAGTTTGAAGTGGTATGTGTACCCGAGCCAGCCAGGGGTATACCATGAGAATCAAGGGGAGTAATGTGTATGACAATTCCATGTTTTTTTAGTTAGAAATGTAGGGCAAAAAATGAACAATATGAACCATAAGAGAAGAGCCTTTTGGTGCCCACTTCTTTGATCTAAAGAGAAAAATTATGGTCTAAGTAAGATGAAAGTTTAGGATTATTCCATTCGTTCTTGCTTGTATTATGTCACTGAGGAAATAGTTTTTCTTTTTTAAAAAATTAGAAAGAATTTACTAGCATTTTACTTGCTAGAACTTTGCCAGAAAAATCACTCTTTTTAACAATTTAAATCAGCAATTAGACCAAAAAAATATTTTGGGTGGAATGCTTTTCTTTTCTACATGTTTGCTATGGGTTGAGGTTATACCTGAGCCAGTTTCATTATCTTCCTAAAACAGACAACCTGAATTTAGCAGTTGAAATTCAATCAGTTTTTAAAAATTACATTACAGAACCAAACTTCTTAATCTCAAATAAATTACTGAATTAAGCCATGATAATTACATTATTTGTCCCTTCCTGTGTCTTTTAAAAAATAAAATGTACATATGGACATTTTTGTTTCAGAATTGCTTTTGTTTTAAAATGAAAATACTTTATCTTATAGGCTATCTTTTAAAAAGTATTCTAAGGCAATGAAAATCTAGGAATTCCACCCACACATAGGTTCATCCCCTCCTGTGCTTTCATTCTTTTTAGTAATACCACAGGAAATATAAATACCACAGCCAATCTTAACCTGCCCCTCTCCATTTCTTCTTTATGGCCTTTGGTTCTTCACTTGGTATTACAAAGTACTGTGTCTTTGGGGAACCTTAGTTATAGACACCAGAAATGGTTTTGTTCTAAATTGCCACTTCACCCAAAGCAATAGAAACCCTTTCTGGAGACAAAGAAGTCTGTGCTGAGACTTTTGGCCACTGGATGCCACTGTTGATCCAGCAGAGGTCGGCAGATGAGCAGAGGCATCTTCAGAAAAAGTACCTCTCTTCTTTGTCTCAGAATATCCTTTCACTTCTCTACCTCGAAAATACCTTATGGCTGGCAGAGAAAAGCATATATCCTTGATTTAGCAAGCATCTCTCGGTACATTTTTGCCTCCATGGATTTCAGAATCTCATTTTCTAGAAACGAATGGTTGTCCTTCAGTGAGCGGCAAAGTACTCATGGCACACATGGGCACAGCACTCAGTCTTCTTTCTTTTCCTGCATTCCTTGAATAATTGTAGAGAACTACACGCTATACTTAATGCTCTTTGTAATTCTCAGGGCAGTTCTCCTTTTCTTCCTGCTTTCTCCTTCTTCCCTTTGGGCAGTGATTTGTAGTCAGGCTGCAGGGCCGCTTCTGATTTCCTTCCCTCCTCATCACTCTCCTTGTCTTTCTTAATTGTTCTCCCTGTCCTACTTTTTTTTATTTGAGGATATGTCCAGTTTGGTGAGGGAATGTTGGCTGAAAAATGAGAGAAATTCTTCTTGACTGCTTTGTTAAGAAATCTTATTCACCTTTCTATGTCAAGAGTGTGAATCTTGGTTAGTTCAATGTGGTTACAAAACTTATATGCCTGTCCCTCCCAACATCTGGACATGCCTGTGGATAAAGATCAGACTTGAACATAACAGTAATCCTGTAATCTCCCTGAAGTCTCCCTTCTAAACCTGCTGGACTATTATTGTTATGGTCATCATTATTATTGGTGTAACTGTGAAGGTGAAGATAATTGCAAAATAAAAAGGAAAAATAAAATCATCTTTGTGAAAACCAGAAAAATGTTAAAATCGCTTTAATGTTTTTTGGATCTTAAGTTCTTTTGTTTAGGATCAAATGATCAGGTTTGATCATAAAATGATGTATTCAGTTTCAGAGTGTAGCTTGTTCAGTTATTGCAGATTTACTACTTGAATTTAGTTTTATAAGATTATATACATAATACATTATCTATAATATATATGAAAAAAATATATTTTATATATATAAAAAATATATTTTTCCCCCAAATGTTTTTGTTAAAATTTGGATTTATAACCTTATTGTGACACCAGCTGGTGTACTGCAATTGAATTCTGACACTAGCCATCTGAAGTTAGATCAGATGCCACAGGCTAAGGGCTCAGTCCACCACCAAATTGTCTCTACTTCAGATGGGGCCATAAGTGGGGTCCCCTGGCCACTTGCACTTCTGACCAACTGGCTACAAATTTGAGGGTCCCCTCAATTTTCTCAGTTTGATAATTCCCGAAGAACAACTCACAGAGTTCAAGCACTACAGTTTTATTGTCAGGATCAGCCAAAAGCACAAGACGCTTAGGGTGAAGTGTGGGATGGTCTCAAACACGGAGCTTCCCTGTTTGTTCCCTGTGGAATCAGAGTTTATCAGCCCTCTCAGCACATCCATGTGTTCACCAACCAAGAAGCTCCATTGACCTTCAGTGTCCAGAATCGGGGCTTCATTACGTAGGCATGCTTGATTAAATCATAGCCTACATGATTAAACTCAATCTCCCCTCCCAGAGGTCCAGCCGGCTGAAAGCCCTCAACCCTCTAATCATATAGTTGGTCTTTCTAGTGACCAGCTCCCCTTCTGAGTCATCTCATCTCTTAGCATAAACTCGGGTGTGATCCAAGGGGCTTATAAATAACAGTGACACTCCTATTATTTGGGAAATTATAAGGATTTAGTCTCTCTTCCAGGAACCAGAGACAGTGGCCAAAGTCTTTATTATACAATAGGCCTGCTCATCTTAAACAGACATCTAAGCTCTTTTAGATTTAGCTAGTTTTGAGCCAAGTACTTTTCTTCTTTTTCTAACTCCAGTACTTTTTTTGTGTGTTATTGTTTTGATCAAGCAGGCAAAAAGCATATTGTTTCTCATTCTACAGAAAGAAGTTACAGAGGGTTACCAATATTTGTTCCACTCTGTCCTGTAAGGCTCAGTTATGTCCACTAACCTCTAGATTAATGATTCTCAGAATTATCTGAGGGGTAATTTGAAAATACACATATTGGGCTCCTGACTTTCAAGACCCAATTCATTTTGGATTAGAGTCCAGGTGACCACTTTGAAAAGCTCCTCTGAGCTCTGATGAACAGCTATAATTGACAGTTACTACTTCTAAACCAGTACTGTCAAATAGAAATATAATACAAGCTACATGTTATTTAAAATTTTCTATTGGCCACATTTAAAAGAGTAAAAAGAAACAGATAAAATTAATTCAGATAACATCTTATTTAACCCATTATATCTAAAATACCATTTCAATATGTAATAACAATTGTTAATATTTTTTTCTTTTATTCATACGGTATCTTTGAAATTTAGCATGTATTCTATACTTACAGCATATCTCAATATAAACTAGCCGTATTCCAAGTACTACCCTAGCTGCATGTGGCTAATGGCTGCTATATTAGACAGTTCAACTTAGACCAAAAATTAATTAGGACAGTCACATTGAGCCCTCTTTTTTTTTTTTTTTTGGTTACTGGTAGTGCTCGTAGAGAGAGGAAAAATTATTATTCTTATGTTGCTTATTCTTAGTAGTTACAGGAATTATCCACACTTGATGTTATAGATGTTACACTACAATGTTTTATGAATGCTTTAAAAATCAGTGAGAATAAAGAAAAGGCATATGAATCATACATATTTTACTTATCAATGCAAAACAGAATTTTATATTTTTCCCAATTGAGGTTAACAAACCAATTTTTTTTTCCCCCTCCCATAGAGATGGGGTCTTGCCATGTTCCTAGGCTGGTCTCAAATAATTCTCCTGCTTCAGCCTCTCAAGTAGCTGGGACTACAGGCATGTGCCACCATACCTAGTACAGACCAAAAATTATTGGGGGAGAAAACAGGTTTTTTTTTTTTTAGATAGAGTCTCACTCTGTCGCCCAGGCTGGAGTGCAGTGGCACGATCTGGGCTCACTGCAAGCTCCCCCTCCTGAGTTCAAGCGATTCTCCTGCCTCACCCTCCCGAGTAGCTGGGACTACAGGTGCCTGCCACGACGCCCGGCTAATTTTTTGTATTTTTAATAGAGATGGGGTTTCACCGTGTTAGCCAGGATGGTTTCGATCTCATTACCTCTTGATCCGTCTGCCTCAGCCTCCCAAAGTGCTGGGATTACAGGCATGAGCCACGGTATTTTGTTTAACCAATTTTTTGTGTTTTCTTTCCTTGCACTTGGTCTTCGCATTCCTAGCTAGGTGTTTTTGAAGTAGACAGAGTTTGTCCAGCACATCATTAGAAGTGTCTTAGTAAGCTGTAATATCAAAGCAAGACTGCAATCTCATTGTGTGTGGAATTCCATTCCTGCAGCTTTTTTTTTTTTTTTTCGAGATAGAGTTTTGCTCTTGTTGCCCAGGCTGGAGTGCAGTGGCGCTATCTTGGTCAACACAACCTCTGCCTTCCAGGTTCAAGCAATTCTCCTGCCTCAGCCTCCCGATTAGCTGGGATTACAGGCGTGCGCCACCACACCCCACTAATTTTGATTTTTTAGTAGAGATGGGGTTTCTCCGTGTTGGTCAGGCTGGTCTCCAACTCCCGACCTCAGGTGATCTACCTGCCTCGGCCTCCCAAAGTGCTGGGATTACAAGCGTGAGCCACTGCACCTGCCCTTGTTTTTGTTTTTTAACTCCTCTTACTATAATTCCCAGTCACGCAGTTTGTTTTTGACTGTGATTTAGCCTCCATAGGTTGGGGTGAAACATGGCACTCTGTCTGCAAACTGGCAGCAGAGTTTTTTTTATTTGTTTTTTTGTTTTTTTTGTTTTTTTTTGTTTTTTTTTCAGGAAAATCCCTTAGTTGCTGTTGGGATTGAAGACCTGTATCTTACTTATTAGGACCTGTTTTGATTTTTAGAGAAGTGGGCAAAATATATTACAAATGACTAGGGGAGCCTCTGAAAAGGGAGAAGACACCTGTTTTTTAGCACACTTGAACAGTTGCTTTGTAGTAACATATTTGGTACATTTTTGTTTTTGTTTTAATTCATCATAGGACTTTGCATTGTTTGACATGTGGTTACTCTTTTTTGGTATAATTCGACTATTTTTAGGAAAAAAAAACTCCAATAATTTTTTTAAAAAGCAGATTACTAAATAGTTTATTCCTAATCTGTGTGACTTCCTATTTCATCCTTCTTGCTAGGTGTGCATCAGTTGAGGTATATTATCTCCTTTTTGATCTTCTACCCAAGACTTCCAAATTTTTTTTCTGGGGACTGTAGTTCCAACTTATTTGACATCTGTAGGTCTTATTCAGCAGAGGATCCAGTTACTAGAACTTCACTCAGGGAAGCTCCTGGTCTGGATTTACCCTTTACTTCTAAAATTTCCTTCACTTGAACAGCATCTGAAGAGATTTTTCTGATTTAAGCATAGTTAGAAACATATTTTTATATATATACATATATATGCACACACACACATATGTATATGTATATGTAATGCATGTGTATGTTGTGTGTGTGTGTGTGTGTGTGTTTCGTTTTTTACCTTCTTAGCATTTAAAGGCTGTGTGATTCTTTTTGAGGGGAGGGGATTTTTTTTTTTTTTTAATGTGTCATTTTTTAACTGACTTGTGTTCTTGAAGGAGAAGTGACTATCTCAAGTTGTTTTCATGGTGCAGGAATATTCAGGGCAACTGGTCTATACTAAGGGAGCATTTTATTATTGTGCAGACTTCTAGAACCTAATTCTCTCATTGAAGATTCTGTGAGCCCAGCCCTTTAGTGAGTTTTACATGACTTAATCCTGGAGTTCAAACTATATCATTGAATATTCCTTTTTCTCCTTCTTCCCCTAGTGAGTCTCAGGGTTTAGAGCCCAAGTTTTGTATATGTCTGTCTTTTTTCCTATTCAGAAACTTAAGTATCACTCACTGGTGCTGGAGATGGGAAAGCTTGTTACACTGAAGCATCATCCTGAATGTCTGTATTTTGCACAATTCATTGAATCATTTGACCTTCAGGATTTCACTAAGCTTTGGGCATATTAAGTGCCTCAGGATAATCTGGAAACAAATTCTTCAGTCAACTAGTATTTGATCTTTTAGAATATAGCTATATTTATACAAACATATGTAAAGTATATTATCTCATAAATTGTGCCTATGCATATGACTCTATATAATATAATATGACAGTCTGGGAGTACACAATTTAAAACTCCAAGTGATTTTTATAATTAATATACGCTAGTGAACATGAGTAATCTTTTTAACCTTTAATCTGTGATTCAAATAAGAAGCATCACATTTGATGCAGGAGATGGAAGTGTACTTTGTTGTACGTTTCCATACATATATAATGGGTGAGGACCTATTGGTGTTTATTTCCACCTATTTCGTAGATGGAAATCCATGCTTTAGTTAAGTGGGATTCCACTGTACCTTCTCTGCTATTTGCTACTTGTGAATTTGGCCTTCTGTGTTATAATGTTTTAATTCAAATACTTCTCTTTTATCAAGTCTTACCTCCAGAAGAGGTTGGCTGTGTTTTCCCCGATAGCATGTGTTTTGGTCATGGCTGAGTTTAGGCTGCTTGACATCCATCCTCAATGTTCAGCTGTTGGTGGGTGGCCTCTGGACTTTTTATTCATAAGGAAGGTTAGAAATCAGGAGCCTTCCATGTGACTAACTGGTAGCCAACTGCCATTCTCAAGAATTCTGATAATCTTTAACACCCAGAGATTAGACCTTTCTTTGGATAGTACTGATATACTCAGACGTCATCCAACTTGTAGCATTGTTTCTGCAGTGGGAGCACTTGTTGTAGTTAGCAAGCCAGAATGAGCTATAAATAAATGAAATCTTACAGTGCTTGCTTCCTTCATTCAGGGTAGTCTGCTGATAAGATGCAAGTATCTGGCAGAAGAGAAGATTCTCAGCAGGTTTAAGTGCTTACCAAAGTGCTTTCCTGTATCTGTGGCTCAGCTTCTAGTCTCTGCTGTGTTATTTTGGCACTCTAGACTTGTAAGATTGGAGAGTTGAGTTTAAAACTCTCAATATATCATTAGGGTAGCCCAAGGTCCCTTCTTGTCAAGGAAGACTAGCTGAGTCCTGGGGGAAGGAAAAGCAGAATCCAGGACACCTGTAAATCCCTGTAGTTTTGTGCTGTGGGTTCACAGTTAATTATACAGCAGGCAACAGTAATATGCTGTAGCTCTGTTGGTATACTTGTTTCAGAAAGAGCAAAATCTTCTAGCAGAGCAAAGAAGGGGCTTTGGAGGGGCTGCAAATGAATGAAGTAATGATCATTTTATTGTAAACTAAAGCTCTGCAGTAGAATCAGGGCATCTGAACTGCAAGGAGGTGGTGGGGGAGATGCCAGTAGAAATACATGGTTCAGATGTGTTTTACAGTTCTTGATTTGGATTCTCCTGCAGAAATATAGTCACGCGAAGAGACCACCACTGGTCACAGCCAGTCAAATTGCTCTTTCTCCTATGGTACTGCTGTTAGTGGCTGCTAGTAGGTTATTCAGCTGACCTCTTCTGATTCTGCTTTGCTGCCTGATTTCAAAAGAGTTGCCCTATACTGGCTTTCAGTCACAGCTTGATGTAACCACTGCTTGTTTGCATGCATCCCCATCATTTTCATATAGGCTCTTTTTTTTTTCTTCTTCAAGTTAGGAAGCAAAAGAATCAGGAGCATTTTTATATGATAAAAGATTTATGTAGGGCCAGCTAGAATCAAGCCAAATGAAATTCAGCTGGAAGGGATGGTAAAAAGGCTCACAGAACTTGTGGCTGCCAGAGAAGTCAGTGTTCTTTAAATTAAAGAGGGTTCAGCTAGCAGGCGGCAACTCTGACTTTGCATTCATATTGAAGCAAGCTCTCCAGCCATTCTGGGCAGGCAGAGCAATAAAATCAGAGGTGACTTAGTGCCAGGAACCTCAGAATTCACAGGATTTCTCTTGTCTTTCTCTAAAATCTATATTGATGTGGAATGCTAACTGGGAGAGCCGAGATGAGAAAATGCCAGGTGTAGATTGTCGTTTATGACACCATATTGAACAATGTCATTGAAAGCATCCTCTTTGGTTTTTTGGTTATCACATCTGTAAAATGGAGCTAATCTACTAGAAAGAAAGTGGTTCTAATATTTATCAAATGTTGTAAATGAAGATTCATTATAATAAGTGTTTTGAATAGCCCAAACAGCAGATAAGAAGTGAATTTATATCCCATTTATGTATTTGAAAATATACTTGATTGCCTTATCAAAGATTGAGCAATTTTACTTTCTTTTTTTTTTTTTTTTTTTTTTTGAGACTTACTTTGTTACCCAGGCTGGAGTGCAGTGGCATGATCTTGGCTCACTGTAACCTCTGCCTCCTGGCTCAAGCGATCCTCCCACCTCAACCTTCTGAGTAGCTGGGATTACAGGTGTACTGTGTGCCACCACACCTGGCTAACTTTTGTATTTGTGTGAGTGTGTATGTGTGTGTGTGTGTGTGTATAAAGATGGATTTTGGAGATGTTGCCTGGGCTGGTCTTAAACTCCTGGGCTCAAGTGATCCACCCACCTCAGTCTCCCAAAGTGCTGGGATTATAGGCATGAGCCACTGCACCCGGCCTAATTTGACTATTTTTGCATGATGAGTATGCAGTGGAATGTGGCAAATTTTATTTCCAGCTACATAAATGGAATATTTGACTCCTATACAATCTCTTCCCTTAGTTGTGTGTGTGGCTTTTTTTTTTTTTTTTTGGTACAGAGTGTTAATCTAGCTTTCTGGTGTATCATAGTAGTGTGCGATATGCCACATTTGTCATATTCTTAAATTGACCATATAGCCCTTGTATAGGATGAAAAATATGTAGTGGCCAGGTTTGCTGGCTCATGCCTATAATCCTAGCACTTTGGGAGGCTGAGATAGGAGGATCACTTGAGCTCAGGAGTTCAAGACTAGCCTGGGCAACATAGTGGGACCTTGTCTCTATTTCTTAAAAAAAGAGAAAGAAAAAAAAAAGGAAACATGTAAATGATCATTATGGACATGACTAAGTATTTATCTGTTAATAGACAGTTTATCCTTCCTTCCTTCCTTGCTTATCTCCCTTACATCCCCACAGATTCTTATTCTACCAAAGTGGATAAGCTGGCTCTAAACCTACTTACATGATTGATTTGGGACCATTCCTTTAAAAATTAGAGATGTTGGAGTTTTTGCTTTTTGCCCCATACTGTGTAGATGGTGCATAATTCTTATAACAAAGCAGCAGGGAGCTCTCTGTAGGAGCTTGAGAGTTGCTGGTGGAGAAAGCCTGGCTTTTTGTTGTTATTGGTGTTCTTTTCAGTTCAGGCCTTTTTCTACTGAAAACATGGCCGTCATCCTGTGAAGACTCCCAAAGGGATTAGAATGTAGCTACAGAAGCAGTTAGGTTGTTTTATTAGATTAGGAAATTTGTTAACAGTTGAGAGAGATTATACTGGTTTTTAAACTCTAGAAACCTGGATGAATGGAACCTGAGGTTTCCTTGGTTGTAGAGTTCTCTCTGAACTGAGATTCATGGTAAGAAACTGTGCAGGTGGCCCCTTTCTTTAGTATCCTTTATATCGTAAAAGGGAGACTATTCTCATTAGCATCTGCGGTTAGTTTTCTGTTCAGCTGTACCTCCCTCTGTTCTAGAACCTGTGCATATTTTTTCTGTATTGTTGAGGCCCAAGTGCGTTATAACTAAGGATCTCTTGTAAAAATAAAACCCACCCTCCTGAGTGAGAGGCTTAAGGAATCCAAACAGCAAAGGTTCAGGTTTCTGCACTCGGAGGTTGCTCTTGCTGTCTTATGAATTCACTCTGTGATACAGGTTTGATGCAAAGAGCATTTCTACTCACAAATCACATGAGGTATACAGTTTGTGTGCAGTGATATGTCACAGCTTTTTATTTATATGGCCTGCTCAGTCTATTCTGCTCCTTCTACTGCCATGGAAAGTGCATCATTTTCCTCCCTCTATCTTCCTTCCCACATATCATCAGCACCACCCACTATGTTCTGCCCATTAAGTCCTCTGTGTGCTAGAAAACCCCAACAGTGATTAAATGCTGATAAAAGAATGTTAGAAGGTTAAGATATCAACCAATCAGCCCCCTTACAATGCCCCTAAATTGTAGGTGGTAAGTATAACTTTGCCCATTTAACATTGAAAATAAAGGTTTTTATTTGTTTGATTATTTTTCAGTTGGGGAAATCTTTTAAAAGGAGTTAGTGGCAAAGGCCAAAGAGAATGTGGGAGATGTGCCTTGCAGTTTCCTATTCTTATCGTGCTCTTTCTTTCATGATTTTGGCACATTATAAGGAAGTTCTATGGTAGTCAAATTTAGATAAGGTTTTATTTATGAGAGGCCTAGAGTTTTTAAGCTAACAGCAATTTTTAAAATCATTATGACCCTAAACTCATTTAATTACAATGTATTAATTAATTTTAACAACTTATACTGCTCTGATCATAGAATCATTTATCATTATTTTCCTGCATGATTTTCAGTTCTTTTAAGCTCCTAGAATACAGTACCTTCCCCTCTGCTCTTCTTCGTGGGAGGAAGAGTATGGTTAAAAAGACTTAGAACAGGTAGCTGGGAACCCAGATTCCTGGATACTTTTCTTTGGTGGAGAATTTGTAGGTCTGTCACATATCCTGGATAAGCGATTAAGGTAGGAGGAGCTGTGGAATCAACTTCCCTGGACCTCCTTATTACACCTTCAGTAATAGGAACAAGAAAGAAGAGTCTCTAAGAATCCTGTGAAGAATTATATTTCTTATTGAAGCTTAAGTTAATATACCATATCATATAGCTTAAATTAATTTTCATCAGCCTGTGTTTTACCACTACTCTGCATTTTTTTTTTTTTTTTTTTTTTTTGGTAATAGAGCTATTTTTAAAATCCATGGTAAATACATTTTGACCCTTTCCATCAACAGCTGCTGTGGTGAGGTAGGTTAGGAGCATGCCACTTTGGAGGCATCCTGGGGGTTGAAGGGTAATGAGCACTTAATTATGTCTGCTGAATGCCAGAGCTGCCAAATTGGAGCTCCTCATGACTGGTCTATATCTGCTCTGACAATTCTTTTATTATGGCTTTCACTAACCTATCAGTAACTAACTGTGGTTGTTTAATTACAGAGGGAACATCCCTACGCTAAACAGGTACCGTATGTTTAGTTTCTTTTCCAATTAAAAGCACCTTTAAGTAACTTAGAATAGTGAAACCAGGAAAAAAATAACACAACACTTGACATGATAATGTGTTATCTGCTAGGGAGTCCTGAGCTCCCCTTTGGACATACTAAATTATTCTTTCTGTTTGGAAAACATGTCTTCAGCTTTTCTTCAGTTGTTCAAAAAGCACTACTTGAAAAGCCTCAGTATGGAGAAGCTCCCATCTAGCTGTATATGATAGGGGGTTTGTCTGCCTTATGTTCAGCCTTGCTAGCAACATCTTCTTTTGCTAAGTTCTCTGTGTAGTTTGGGGCTTTCAGAGGAGAAACCCTTAAGGTTACTCCTATCCTGGCAAATTATTCACAGTTTTTACAATTTTTAGTTTCTCTAATTTGCTTCTCCTTTTAGAGGAGTGCAGATCCAGAAATAGCTGATCTCATGTTTTATCAGTTTGTTAGTTAATTTTCTAAAGTGTTAAAATGTTATAATGATAGTCAGTTTTTATTTCAGACCTATAATAAGATTAACATTGGAAAAGTATATTTAAGTTTTGATGTGTTTAACCCTGTGTGGAGGTTTCCAGGCTAATATAACATAAGTGATATTTTAGTATTTTGGGTTCTCCTGTCTCTTGAACCAAGCAAGGCAACACAATGCAAGTTTGAGAGGATAACAATTCTGATTGGAATTGAATCCACAATATGCAAAAGCAATAGTAAGTTGATGGCAAGATCTTTGCAGATAATCAGCTACACATGGAACTATTTATAGATTTACATTTATTTTGTCCCTCTCCCTTTAAAATATTAAGTAATCAAAACTAATCATAGCTTTTAGATCCCAATTTGGATGTGGAGAGGAAAGGGAATGCTTTTAATTGGTCTTGTAATCTTCCCTTGGTGAGTGGGCTTGGCTCATTCCTGCCTGCCTTTAGCCGCCCTGGTTCACAAGCATAGCAGTGAGGGGAAACTGAATAGTCGATATTTCCCATGGGGTTCAGTTGAGTGAAAAAGCTACTTAACCCCATGGTTGCCACAAACATAGTTTGTTAGCTTCTTCAGAGGGAGTTCCCTTTAAATGTGGTCTGGAACCCTTTTATCTTTCCTGCTTAATGCCAAGCAAGTAGAAAAGATACAATGCCTCACAAACTTGCTCTTTTAGTAAATATATTTGGTGATCCTAGAAAAGAGGAGGATGATAGCACTTCTGTGGTAATACAACTCTGAATCCCAGTTTCTAGTGAGCACCATGTGTAAGACTTGCTTGATGTGTGTTTCGTTGTTTGTTTCATTCATTGTATCAATGGTTTCCTCTCCCACTTTGCCTTCTACTCCCGAGTACTGTCAAAAGATGATGTACCTTTTCCATAGTCATCACTCGCCAAAGGAATAAAAACCTGGAGTGTCAGTCTCTATAGTCTGTGTGAGCAGCACTCCCATCCTACAAAGAATTCCACTGCCTTGTAATTATGATTTGCGATAGGGTACAATATGTACCCAGATATCAAGTCCACGTTGTCGTCTCTCTTCCCCCTGCAACACTGCAGGTGGTGTACTTCAAGGAGATTTTTGGGGCAGTTCCCCAAATTCAAGTGCCATGAATTTGCCTTGCCCTGAACTTGCTTCAGATCAGTATGCTGGTAACATGTCAGGCAAGTCCTGGAGGCATCCTTTAGCTTGATCCTTCCTAACAGGCTGTCCTGATTGAGCATTCAGAAACACTTTACAGTATTATTTATCAGTACATACTGTTAAGGTGCATCAAGAAATATAGAGATTCATTGTTTTTAGGTTGAACAAATCAGTTCAGTTCTCTTCAAGCATCTCCGTTTAGCAGCTGCTTGTCATGCTTACACATACTTTGAGACCCATGCTCTGCCCTTTTGTATCTTGCTGGAAATTATTAAGGGCTTTCAATGGAGATTTTTTTGTTTTGGTATAGAAGTGCTTAACTATGAAAAGAAAAACGTGCAATTTGGGGTTGAAAAATAGCTCTCTTTCAAAAAGGGAGAACTGTAACCCCAATAACTATCCGTACCAACCCATTAAAGGAAAAAGTAAATTACTCAGTAAAGTTCCTTTTGTAGACTGTGACCTGTTTCTGTACCCTAATGTTTTATATAATTATTTACTAAACCATTCCAGGTGACTTAATTACAATTGTTTTACATACATATATATATACCTATCTCTTTATATATCTGTGAATACTTACTCTATTACAGCTCCTAGAAAACAAAATGCCTTAAGCATTGCATAGTTACAACTCACTTGGCTTGCTTACTTCCTTTTAAAGGAGGAAATGCTTTAGGGAGGGGGAAGATGCAGGATGGTTTTTAACCCCTATGTGCTATTCATTCATTGGACATCTTATAATGTAATTGTATTAAAACTGCCTGGAAATTCCTAACAGTCCTTAGCTTTTTATTTGAAGAAATTTTGGAGTGATGAAAATATAGTTTATATAGGGAAATTCAAAAGAAAGGATTAACATGAATCCAGCAAAACAACCTTATCCATAGTGGGTAAAAAAACCAAATCTGCTCTGCAACCTGACCCTACTTCAGAGTTTTCTCCTAGTTCCTTTTCCCTACTGTTACTTTCCCAGTCCTTGCTCCTACCCTCCTTGTCTAATGAACGTGATTGAATTACCATTTAGAATGTCCTTCTCCTCCAACCTCAACCACTATGGCATGACCCATGTAGCTAGTGTCAGCGATGTACTGTTGGACAACTCATTCACTCCACCTTGTCAGCGGATGGGCGGAATGGTCTCTTTTCGGACTTTTGAAGATTTTGTCAGGTAAGACATTGTGGAACTATGTCTGTACAAGGGGAGCCATGGACATCTGTGTTTTGGGGTCTCAGCTTTCTGCAAAATGAATAAAGGTCTCCCGAACAGCCATGAGCCAGCTAAAAAGATGTAACCCTTGCTGTATATGCCCTTGGAGAGGTATATATCCTTGCATTTCTACCTCTCATTCAGATTCTACAAGCCTCTACTTGTAGTATGGGCCTGGTCAGAAAAAAAGAAACAAACAAAAACCATCTTTTCCTGAGGAGCCACAGAAGAAGCTGTCTGCTCTGTGATGAGTGAAATGTCAGGAGAAATTAAACATAACACTAGAGTGAGCCCCACAAGAGACGATACATCTTTTGATTAAATGCATTCAGCATCTATCTCTTGATGTATACTGATGCATTACCCTAGGGGGAGGGGTAATTACATTGGTCTGTCACTACTCAAGTTCCAGGCACTTTCTGTTACTTTAAGACGAGTGATGACAGTGCTCATATCTTACATATGAGGAAAACAAAACAAACAAAAAAGCTTTAGATCATTCTTTCTAAAAAAGAAAAAATATATATGGTTTATTAAAGTTTAAACAATCCATCCTCCTAATTTCTGCCACTTGGTGAAATTTTGCATGTCACCTCTAGCCACTGGTGATTCTATTCAGTTAACTATTGAGCCCAGGCTAAGATTATTCTTTTAGACTCAGCTGGCAATGGCAGTGTTAGTATCCTGCCACTTGGGTTTTCATGGTGGGTGTTTCTCTTGTATTTTTTAGGATCTTTGATGAAGTGATGGGCTGCTTCTCTGACTCCCCACCCCAGAGTCCCACATTCCCGGAGGCGGGTCACACGTCTCTTTATGATGAAGATAAGGTATAATGTCCCTTTTGGGAGACTGCTTTGTTCCCCTCAGACATGGCACTTGTACTGTATACTATCTTTCTGACTTTGAACTATTATAGGAAAGAATTCATCCTTTTACCCCACTTTATAGTATTTAATTTTGTATGCCTCACCAAAGTATTTTCTGGAAACAAGTGGAATATAAATCCTAACTTTAAAAAAACTATATTAATTTTGGAGTCCGTAGTATAGAATGGGCTCAGCTATGTCCATTGCAGCTGCCTCTGAATCTCTGAATGTTGTTTTAAGGATTTGACCTTTGGTTGCTGGAATTCTTACTCAGCCATGGCTTATATTTTTGCATAGTGGTGCAATCATAGTCCTCAGAGAATGGAGGACTTTAGATTACAGAAAAAAAGTAGGCATTTTGTTTAAAACTTTGTCTTTTTATTAAATCATTTCTTTTTACTTATCAGTAAATAAATTATTCTTTCTCTACAATGTTATTTTTTCATGATTTGATACTTCCATTGTTTGATAAATTGTAAGGAAATAAATTATGTGGGAACACGTCCAGATGGCTTATATCACTCATTTTCCTTCACATTCTGTGAAGAGATATGGCAAATAGTTTCACCCCCATTTTATTGGTAAAAAAGGTGAGACATAGTGATCTTCAGCTTCATGCCAAGTAAAGATTGGGCCACCTGTTACTAATGCCTCTGCTGCCTTATCTTTTAAAAGTTATATGCTTTACCTTATTTAATCTCTCTGTGGCTATTGGGCAGTGGTTTCAATTTGCTCATTCCTACTGCTGGGCAAACCAAAATATCCTGTGGGGTGTATCTCTTTTTCAGGTATTCTACCAAATATTATAACTTCTACCTGCATCTGTATTGGCCAGCCTCATAATTTCTTTGGCTTGTGTTCTTGAGTTACAGGTTCCCAGGGATGAACCAATTCACATTCTCAATGTGGCTATCAAGACTGACTGTGATATTGAGGATGACAGGCTGGCAGCTATGTTCAGAGAATTTACCCAGCAAAATGTAAGTTCTTGATTGGGTGGAAGCTCGTGATGGCCCCTTTCCTACTGGCTGTGTATCATAGCTATCCTTTTATCAGTTGCTAGTTTATGGCTATGTCTTTTATCATAACTCTCAGAACTATGGCTAGTTCTGCGTTTAGGGATAAAATCCCAAAGTAACTTAATAATGTATAATGAATATCTTTGTGTGTCAACAGATATAGACCTCAAATATTTAAAATGTTTTTAAGGGAAGTTATCTTCCTAAATCTCTCCCAGAGCTCCAGTTTTGAACTTCGAATCCCCTACCAAGTATTTTCCTTTGGTGACTTTCCACATGTCTAAGCCCAAACTCCCCTTAGGTCCCTTCTGTGTCTTCCTCTCCCCTCCTTTGAAAATATCAGTTATATATCTATCCTCCTTTCAATTTTATGTCACTTGGATATCTCCTGTTGACATCAAATGCCATTGTCTAAATGGACATTTTCCATCATTTTCCTTCACCTCTTCTCGTCCCTCTCCAATCCCCTCATAAAACAAAACAAAAAACCTCACTATACCTTTTACTCCCAATCATTCAGAAGTCATTGACTTTTTCCTTGACATTCCTTCATTTTACCCCTCTACCCACAATCTGTACATATTTATTTGTATCTGGTCAGTCACCAAGGTCTGTTAGTTTTTCTTTGCAGTCTTTTTTACCCTTTCTCTTTTTCTTCTTTCCAGTTTTAAAATTCCCACTGCCATCTCTAATTCAAACCCTTACTATCTTACACCTGAGACACTGCAGCAGGCTTACTTGTGATCTACTTATCTTCCTTCACTTTCTTGCTCCAAAGAGTTTCCATTCTGCTCACCACCACAAAATTAAATGTCCCAAATGTGCTCTTACCATGTTATTTTCCCACTTAACAGTCATTCTCTCTGACATTCAGAATACCTCCTTAACTTTAGCTTCAACATCATCAGCCTGTTGAGAGACTAACATGTAGCCTTTGCTATTTTGTGAAAAGACCTGTGTTCATTGTCTAATGTGCCTCATTTACTGTACTTCTTTGACTTCCTCTTACCTAGAAAGTTTTCTTTCACCTTTCTTTCTAAATCTTGCTTGTCTTAAGAACTGTCTCAAATTTCATCTTTTCAGTGAGGACTTCTGAGTAGCCCTAACTAAAATGTATGTTCCTCCTTTGAATTCCTAATTGGTCAGCATACATTTATTAGCAATAATAATGCTTTTTATTTATAAAAAAATTCTACCTAAATTTTTTATTTGCATCTTACCACAGCTCCATGGGGTTAGGTAAGTCAGGAATTATTCCAGTTGTACACATGGGCAAAAGCTGGAGCTCAGAGAAATTAAGACCCCTAGGTCACCAGCTAGAAGATGATAGAGCAAATACTAGAACTTAAGGATTTGATGCCAGGTATAGGGGGCACAGATCTAGGTACTTTAGTAAATAATACATTCTTAGCCCTGAAGATGCTTATAGTCTAGTTGAGGGGACAGCATAGGCATGCTTAAAATGATAATCTACAGTTATATTTCATTATGATATGTGATAGATAGCAAAGTGTCCTCTTAAACTGCCCTTGATGGCAAGACCCATGTGTTCTCTTGGAGTGGACAACACTTAGCCCGTGGACTTCTTGCAGAGAAATAACTCAATAGATGTTTTCAAAATTTAATTCAGTGGTGTAGACAGTTCGTACCATTGGCATTCACATCATGTAATGCCAATGGTAGATATCTAGGGGAAAAAATGGTAAATTTGTGATGACTATGAGTCTTAGTACTTATTCCATGACGCTGTTGTAGCACTTAAACTAACTATGAGATTGCAGTGGTCAATATGAGGAAAAGGTGCTTCCAGAGAAGTGAAAGTAGGGGATATACCTAGGGCTTTTTCTGTAGACAGAAATTTACCTTTCTTCTTGCCGTTGGCCAGTGACCACATAAAATTAACCTAAAGCCAGTGATCAAGGTAATCCTTGCTGGAAGAGTTTTTTGTTGTTTTTTTTTTTTTTTGAGATGGAGTTTCACTCTTGTTGCCGAGGCTGGAGTGCAATGGTGCTATCTCAGCTCACAGCAACCCCCGCCTCCCGGGTTCAAGTGATTCTCCTGCCTCAGACTCCCGAGTAGCTGGGATTACAGACATGCGCCACTACACCCAGCTAATTTTTGTATTTTAGTAGAGATGGGGTTTCTGCATGTTGGTCAGGCTGGTCTTAAATTCCCGACCTCAGGTGATTTGCCTGCCTCAGCCTCCCAAAGTGCTGGGATTACAAGTGTGAGCCACTGCGCCCGGCTTGGAAGAGTCTTAATGTTATATGTGGCTGCTGCTGCTGCTGCTTCATGAAATAATCTATGAAAGTTTCTTCCTAGGTTTTGAGGCACTAATTGCTCATGTTTGAGTATTTTTCCATAATTTGACCACAACTTGACACTTTTTGTTGCCCTCAAATCTAAGTGTCATATTTATCAACGCATGTTGATCTACAAAGACATTTTCAGCCAGGCGCATTGGCTAACGCCTGTAATCCCAACACTTTGGGAGGCCGAGGTGGGCAGATCACAAGGTCAGGAGTTCAAGACCAGCCTGGCCAATATGGTGAAACCCCGTCTCTACTAAAAATACAAAAATCAGCCAGGTGTGGTGGTGAGCGCCTGTAGTCTCAGCTACTCGGGTGGCTAAGGCAAGAGAATCGCTTGAACCTGGAGGCGGAGGTTGCTGTGAGCCGAGATTGCACCACTGCACTCCAGCCTGGCAACAGAGCGAGACTCCATCTCAATTAAAAAAAAAAAAAAAAAAGCATTTTCTTCTTATTTGCTACATATGTTTGTAACATTAATGAGAAATAAGAAATTACCCTTTTCCTTGACTAGGTGTGGAAACTAAGGCACAGAGAAATCCAATGTCTTTGCCTAAGGCTATTTAGAAAGGTAAGGGTAGACTGTGCTGACACTCTAAGCATAGAGAAGCTATTTACTACATCAGGTACTGTGCTTATCCAGGGACATTTGGCATTTTCATCTCCTTGTTAAAATATATATATATATATATATATATATATATATATATATAAAAGAAAGAAAAGGAAAGAAAAGCAATTTAAGAAAAAAACAAAAGATGAAGTGGTAACTAGTTTTGTTTTTCACTTCATGATCATGCTCCTAGCAGTTTAGAAAAAGTTTTTTTTTTTTAAAGCACACATTAAACTATCAAATAGGTTGATCCAAATTGTCCAAATAATCTTCTAGTCCCAGCATGTCTTTTTTTCTCTCATAGAAATTAGGATCATATATTTGTAAATGACTTGTGGAGGAGATTGAAGCAGTCAGTGTAAATGGAGTTTCTCCAGGTGCTGACGCCTAATCGCTGGGTAATAGCTGTGGACTTGCTGTGAGACCCGCATTATTACAATGTAATCAGAATCCTGTTGCTCTGCTGTTATTGTCAGCCACTTGTGGAATTTTAAAAGCAATAACAATTTTGATTTTAAATCATGGCATTATTAAAGTTATTTTATTCCCTTGCCAGAACATAGCTATTGATGCTTGTCTTTGAAGGACTTGACTGTAGTGGAATCTTTGTTGATGTCAGAAGAAGTATTTCTGTTCCTGGCCACACTGAGAAACCCCTCCTTTCTTTCGACACATTTTTTTCATATTGTTGTGTCAATACTTGGTTATTTACAGCAAGGCGTGTGATGGCAGTACAAAAATTTTTTAATGCAGTTAAACCAAAATTTATTTATATTTGACCTGATAATTTATTATTTTATTATTTGCTTATAGAAAATTAATTTTTCCAGTTATCTTTTGTTTATGCTGTTAATAAAATTAATTTTATTACTCAGCAATGCCATCGCAGAATTGAAGAAATTGGAAGAAATAACCCAAGAATGTGCTTCCTTATAAGGGGAAGACAATTTAAATTTTAAAAAATACATAGTATCGTGAATGTTAAGAACTGGCCTATAAACGTATCTCTTGGTTAGAGTTATAGCAAGAAATGTGGTCAAACTAAAGTCTGGATGTAGGTTGTGAAAGTCCACATTACTTTTCTATTTGTACTATTCATATGTTTTCTCAGGTCATTCAACTGGTGGGGTTGCTTTTCTGCTTGCTGTTATAATCCTTCTTTGTTAGGGACCTCTAAACACATGTCTTTTACTTAATTCATTAATTTGTTTCTTTGTCCCTGCCTTTTGAAGCAAATGAACAGTATAGGGAAGAGGAAGGCTTTAGGTCCAGATGCCTAAGACTCATATAAGTGGCTGTCTTGAAACTACTGGTGTCTGTTGACTTCTTTTTTTTTTTTTGAGACAGTCTCACTCTGTCACCCAGGCTGGAGTACAGTGATGCGATCTTGGCCACCTCTGCCTCCTTGGTTCAAACGATTTTCATGCCTCATTCTCTCAAGTAGCTGGGATTACAGGAATGTGCCACCACACTTAGCTCATTTTTTTCTATTTTTAGTAGAGACAGGGTTTTGCCATGTTGACCAGGCTGGTCTCAAGCTCCCGGCCTCAAGTGATCTGCCCATCTTGGCCCCACAAAGTGTTGGGATTACAGGCGTGAGCCACCACTCCCAGCCTTCTGTTGACTTCTAATATACTAGTCGCCTATGCCTAGTGGAGATATGAATAGTTCCTAAATTTAAAGGCCTATTAAATGTTGCTTTTAACAATTTTAAGAGAACCTTTTTAAAAAATGTCTTTGTGTAAGGTAAGGGGGAACTGTTGTATCAAAACTGAAAGGTTACAATTTGTTAGACTGAATTCTAGGGATGCTGTATCTGATGGTAGGTAACATCTACAATCTAAACAGTTTAGGACCTGTGTTTTATGTTTTATGGAAAGTCCTTCTTTTTCTCTCTACCTTATTTCATTTAGCATCTTTATCAATATTAATGTTTACATTTGAATACATGCCCAACTGTATGATTTCTATAAGCAGAAATTGTGTCATGGCCTACCTTTATGTAAATCAGTTCTGAGGTAATTTAGTTGACTTCATATCACCCTTTCTCCTCCACAAAGTTCTCTTTCAGTTTTGTCCAAATCAATATAAAATTTATTTCGTAAGACTTAGTCCTAGGATCCAGGTTGAAATTTGTTCACTTGCACATTTGAAGGTACTAAGCTAAGATAAAGATATCCAAAAAGGATGTTTAACTCCGCCAAAGCCTTACAAGGGCTGAATGGGATAAAATTTAGAATGAATGGAAATCTCGTCTATCTTCTGTTTTACATGTTTTTGCTCCTAGAAAGCTACCCTGGTTGACCATGGGATCCGGCGCCTTACTTTCCTGGTTGCACAAAAGGTACTGACGTGTGAATTGTACCTCTTTAATATTTCTTATGCTGCTGCTACAACTTAATAAAAAATGGGATTGTAATCTTATGCTTACTAGTAGAATTTATGCAGAGAAATAACCACTTTTCTGTAAGTTTCATTTTTAAAAAACATTAGTTTAACTCATCATCTTTTACTCAATTTCTTTTTGATTTTGTTACTAATTGCCAACTTCTGCTGTCTTTCCTTCCTTTCTCTCTTTTATTTGAAAGGATTTCAGAAAACAGGTCAACTATGAGGTGGATCAGAGATTTCATGTAAGTAAAATGAACAATAATGAAAGATTACTTACTGTTTTATTTGTCTGCCACTGATTATTTAACCAGAATATATGTTAGAAGGGCTGGACTGATATTTGATCCTTCTTCTTTTAGAAATTATGATAATAAATATTCAGTTCTCTGTAATCCCGGCATCTTGGGAGGCTGAGGCAGGAAAATTGCTTGAGCCCACAAGTTTGAGATGAGCCTGGGCAACATAATGAGACCCCGTCCTCTATTAATTAAAAAAATTTTTTTTAAATTCTTATATCAAGTGTTCCAGCTAAAGGTTTTTTTCTTTTTTTTTTTAAACCCTATAATGAATTCTCAATATATCTCTGAGAAACAGTTAAGAATGAACATGAGCATTTATCCACATGAATAAGGTAGAAACAAGCTAACTAGTAATTTCTTCTGTGCTTATAGTGAATCAATAATCAAGAACAGCCCGTTGCATTTTGTGGTCTTGGCTTCTTTATTGAGAAGTCTCAATTCTAAAGAACAATGATTTATTATTTAAAATGCCTTGACAGAGCCAAGTTGCTATTTTTTGTCTTATGTTAATTGTAGGAACAGGAAATAAGTAAAAATTAAACACTGTTGCTTATTCTCCCATTTAACTGAATTAACTGTTAATATTTATGAGATTAAAATTTTTATTGAAAAGAGAATTAAGTTAATAGCCTGGTATCCAAACTATGGTATACCCATATGATCATACCCAGTACAGTGACAGCAGTAAGGCCAGAAATCCAGTTTGGAATCAACATGTTGTTTTCAAAATGACTGATTATAATCAAAATATTTCATAAAAATTGATTCTAATGTAGCTAACTAAGATTCTAGAGGATGTTAAGAAGTCTTTTTTTTCTTTTTTTTTTTTTTGAGAGGGTGTCTTGCTTAGTCGCCCAGGCTGGAGTGCAGTGGCGCAATCTCAGCTCACTGCAACCTCCGACTCCTGGGTTGCAGCGATTCTCTGGCCTCAGCCTCCCAAGTAGCTGGGTTTGCAGGCATGTGCCACCACACCCAGCTAAGTTTTGTATTTTTAGTAGAGACAGGGGTTCACCATGTTAGCCAGGCTGGTCTCGAACTCCTGACCTCAGGTGATCTGCCCGCCTCAGCCTCCCAAAGTGCTGAGATTACAGGTATGAGCCACTGTGCCTGGCCTGTTTGGTTTGGTTTGGTTTTAGCAATTAAGATAATTTGGTTGTTAAGCCTTGCTTGTTTGCAACAATGAAGATGGCATTTGAGATTCTGGAAAGGACTTTCTAAACTCAAGGACCTATGTGTGATTGCTTTTATTACCCTTTTGTTTATTAGGTTTTCAGGACTTGACATTTTGTTTTCCTTCATACAGTTCACCTTGTTGGTCTAGTCTATAGAGAAACAAGAGAGCTAAGATTTTCTGAAATGCTTTAGGAAATGTTGTGGACTACATGACTCCCCTGTGTTATTGATGTCAGGAAATCAAGCAGAGTGTAGATATATAACAATCAATAACTTTAGATAGGAAACAGAGTCAGTGGAGAAGTATGAGGAGCTTAAAAAGAACCCTAGGGCTTTAGGAAGAAAAATCAGGAGCTTAGAGAATAAAATTGATACTTTGGGATAGAATATGAAAGCCCGTGAATAAACACTGTGGCTGGTAGATGCTGATCAGAACTAAGGTAGACATGCCAGAGCCAGGCCCTGGATTTTAGAAGAGTATTGTGCTAGGTTCTTACATGTTACTGTGCTTTTTATCACCGACTTTAGAATAACAGCATATTCTAGGGAATAACACTAAATTTGTAAAATTGTTTTCCTTTTTGCTAATGGATTAGATGGAATCTTCACATCTATAGCACACTAACTGGTTTCTATAATAAATACACTGATCAACTAAAACTGTTAACTAAAATTTTTTAAAAACCAAAGTGATTAGTTCTCACTGACATTTTCTCATATATGTAACATAAAAAAACCCTTTCTTATATCTGAATCTATAGTGTATAGTTATAAATATGCCCTAGTATTAAGAGTATACTTAACAGCTTTAAAACATCTTTTTCTCTCTGCTCTCCTGATATTTCTGGATCTAGGTTTAATAGGGACATGTATAGGCAAAATCGGCTAGAAAATGAGGCCAGCAGGGGGTCTTCCGTGACAATCATTGTCTGATTCCTATTTATAGTGGCATCAAGTGGGAAATCACTTAAATTATCAAGTGACTTGATTTGTCATGAGTGTAGGAAAAGCTGCTTTAGAGCATAGAGAACATTAAGGTTTAAGTGAGGACTACATTTGCTCTGAAGAATTGAATGGCAGAGGAGTTGGGGTGTTTTTATGTTAGTCCCTTTAAAAATGATAAGTGATTTTGCAAGGTGCAAAGGCAACTATTAAACCGAACTCCATCCAGAATCTATTATACAATCCAGGATCTACATTAGCCAGGAAGCGTTGGCAGAAACTGTACAAATCTGGGGGTCACTGTCATGGTGCTGCTGTGAGTTCTTTTGCTGATGGTAGCTTGACATTCATGAAGGATGCTTAGCCTCTGTCATGTCATCTGATTGTGCTTGCCCCATAGTTAGTGTACTGTGAAAAAGAGGAAGCTTTCTGGGAGTGTCAGAGATGAATCCCTTGATCTCTGTGGTTTCTTGGTAATCCACTGTGATGTATGCAGCCTCCCCTGTCCTATGCTGTGAAATCCCTATATTATTGAATGGAAGAGAGAATTTGCACTTGAGGGAGCCGGGAGAGGAGGAAGGTTACCAAGTTTGATTCAAGCACATTGGTTAGTGGAATAAAGCAAGCTGTGCTGTTATATAGTTGTTGGTCTTTCAAATTGCCTCAGAACCAGAACAAGACAAATGAGGGCCAGAGGAGAAGTTGCTAGAGAGCTGTGTATATTGTTAGGTACTGATTTGGATGCCAGCGATTGCTATAAGCAATTACAGTACTTCGTAGTTTAACCACAGTTGTCCCAGATAGCTGCCCACAGGTATGTCTGTTGCCACCCTAGTCCCTTGACACTGCATGGAGATTATTTCTGTGACAGCATTCTTCACCAGTGTTAAGGAGGCTGGGAGTTGACTCTGTTTCCATAACCATCTAATTAAATCAAGTGCCCATAATGGAACTTGAATAACTGCCTAACATTGATATTTAAACAGAAACTTTGAGGAAAAACAAGTCTCTTTTTGTAAATATATTCTACTTGTTAAGAAAAAATAAAGTAGATCATGATGTTCATCTGAAAATAAAAAATAAAAGAAAAAAATGGACAAGATGTTAAAAAAAAGAAAAAAGATCAAAGCCTTGAATGGAAAAGAGGCTTCTTGAATTTCTGCAGCTATCTAAACTGCAGCTCCACAGTTTTCTGTTAGTTAAAACTTATTGACTCACTCTCTCTTAGTTTCACTCACATTTTAGGTCTGGAATTCCAAAAGATTCAGCAGGAAGTGCTGTCTAATTGGGATATAATATTATACTTTTTTTTTTTTTAAGCTTTCCATATTTCTTTCAGCAAAGTTTGGCTAAGGACATCGGAATACAAATTTTCAGGACTTCTTCTTATCCCCCATTAGGTCCTAAAACCATGATAAG
The DNA here is from genome assembly GCF_028885625.2 of Pongo pygmaeus. Classification (NCBI taxonomy): domain Eukaryota; kingdom Metazoa; phylum Chordata; class Mammalia; order Primates; family Hominidae; genus Pongo; species Pongo pygmaeus. The sequence continues at coordinate 54,091,568 of NC_072392.2, forward strand.
ATTCTAAATCAGACAGTTTTACATCTGTTAATAAAATGTAACCTTTTGTCCTTGTAAAATTTCATGAGATTTAAAAGAAAATCTACAAATCTCCTGAGAGAGAGTTGTTTTATGACTATTGTGTGATTCCCACTTTAAAATGAAATGTTTTGGATTATTTGGACCTTGAAGAAAGAGCTCACTATATGAGCAGTTATCAGAATTAGTAGTTCTTTTTTTCTTTTTTTTTTTTTTAAGATAGTTGTGTATGGTAGTGGACCAGCTATTAGTTTTCAGAAGGGTTGATTTGGGTTTTTGTTTTAATTACAGTCTATATAATTAGTTCTCAGTATGTTGAGGTAAAAGAGAATTGCACCAGCAAGCTCCCAATTTCTTCATCTCATTAGGTTTTTAACATGATTATTAGTATCATAATCAGCTATGATGTTTTTTGTTGCAGGTTTTCACATTCTCTGATTTGCAGGGCGTCTTGATTGGCTAATTTGGGCAAATTATTTTGATTGTCTTGATGATGGTTGGCTGATTAGAACACAGCAGGGGCATAATTTCTTCCTGTGAAATGTTGCATTCTTTTGTTTTTTGGTACCAGAACACTAAGAGGGTTTTTCTTTGTGTACATTCAATTATGATATTTGCCCATGACACTAGTAGAATACTTGGAAAGCAAATACATTGATGATGGAATAAGCATGAATGCTTTCAGTGGAAAAACTGGCAGTATGAGGATGAGATAGGATAAAAGAATTTACTAAAACTGTAGGATCAGACTTTTAGATTTCTTCTTTTCTGCGTTTTCTGTGATTCTGTGGTTTTTGAGTGCCAAAAGAGGTTACTTTTTGTAAGAGTCTTCAGACTTCCATGTCACTGAAGAATTGCTTAGTAGTTCCACTTTTCCATTGCACAGAGGTTCTTGCCGTCTCTTGTTCTGAATGTTTAATACTTAAATTGAGGATTTTACCGGGGAGTTACAAATTTACTCCGAAGTTAAAAAAAAAAAAAAGTTGTTTATATGATCTCATGACACCTTTTCTTAGCTAACCTTAATGAAAGTGGTTTTTCTAATTGGTAGTCATTGCCCATCTCTGCTAAGAATTAGTTTCTTCATTATTTGTATTAAAGGCATTTCCATTCAAACTGCTTTATATGCCTTTCAGTTACTACAAATTTTCTTAATTGGTTTAGTGGAAAAGAAAGCATTTTTTATTACTGTTGTTTTGTTTTTGAAAGGAAATGGTTTTGATCCTATAAATGTACATAATTAAATAAATGGCATCCTAAACAAACATTTTAATTAATTAACTAATAATAGTTAAGGCAGAATAGAAAAGTGTGTGCTTAAAATATCATATTATCACTTTCCTTGACTTTTCTTTCAGAGAGTTCCATGGAAAGATGTTGTCATTTTTCCTTTTTTGACATGTGTTACTTTTTAGGTAATGCTCTGAAAGCTGTACCTCACTAGAATAAAACCAAAACTAGGTTATATAAAACCATGAGCATGATATTTACTGACACCTCAGCTGAATGCATCTTACTTAGCCTTGAAGTCATTCCCATGTGCTTCACTCTCATGGCAGGGAGGGGGGTCAGAGAATTATTTAGAACAAAACTTCATTGGGAGAAGTTCAGTCCTGTGTAAAATCCACTTTAAAAAGGCTTTTAAAAAGGGATTTCCCTGAGGTTGGTAAATGAGCTCCTAGGAACCTTTTAAATGCAGTCTTACAGTTAAAATACCAGGGAAAAGATAAAAAGATTTATTAACTGTGCAAGCTTTAGTTAAGGTGAGAGTGAGGTGTAACATTTATGGAACGTATTCAAGAAATTTTCAGGAAATTCAAGAACCACAGGTTTACAGCATGAGTTTTGCTTTGTTTGCTTTCTGCTTTTTAAATTTAAAGTCTTAATTTCTGTGTTTTTGTCTCATCAAAGAGAAATCCTCTAAATGAGGAATTTAGATTATAATAAAAAGAGAAAGGTAATACTCTGCCCTTGAGAGATCAGAGGGCATGGGCTCTGGCACTAGAGAGACCCAAGTTTATCTTCCAGCTCTGTGATTCTGAGCATATACTTGAGCCAAGGCTTCTGTAAGATGAGGGTCACAATATCTACCCCTAGAGGTTGTTAAGAGCATCAGATAGGACAACACATGAGAGTACCTGCCACCAGAAGATTTTCACTCCATGTTTCCTTCACAGTTCCTAAAGCTCATTGAGGATATATAGGCAGCTAGTCCCGGTCTCTCTGCCTTGTACTGATAAGTGTTTGGTTATATTGCACTCATAATGAAGAAGATGCCTAATGAAACCTCCTACAGAGGCAAATAGTAATGATTCGATTCCAGCACTGCCGGTAGAGCTTCCCATCTGAGAAACAGGGGTATTTGGCATTAGTAAGTTAAATTTCAGAAACTAATGAACTCTGCTAATTGAATTCATCTTTGTTAATTAATAAGGTTCTAGTAAATTGCTTTTTTTTTTTTTTTTTTTTTTTGTATAATGCCCTACAAAAAAGCAGGAAGACCTAATGATTACAAGTTCACTAGTTCTAACCTCATTCTTTCCTGTACATATAGTGGTAGTGACCAAGGTAGCATCTTAAATTTTTCTTCATCTTCAAATGTTATCATTTAAACCCTTGACATTATTGACTTGAGAATGAATGTGAAAATCATGGACTGAGCACTCTATACTGTCTGAGTAGTTTACATTTTAAGAGTTTCTTAAAGAGAAACTTGGGAAATCAGTCCAGTAACTACTATTGCAGTGACTGCTGCGCAAGGGTATATTGGTTTTATTTGCTGGGTTGTGCCAAGAGCAATACCTAGCAAAAAATTTTTTTTCACTTGGGAGATTTAAAAAATTCATACATTTTTTTTCCCCTGGGAGAGGGTAGATACTAAAATTAGGTTTATAATGTGGTGATTCTCAAATTTGGAAATGGGGTCAAAGTGATGGTTATGCAGAGGATCTTTCATATTTCCTGGACTAAGCTTAGGTAAGAAGCACGTTTTTCTAGAAAACTGTCTTCTAAATGCTTAACTGTTTCTATACTGTTTGTTCCCAAAGAGCCATGTCTATGAACTACTGACACATTTTTCCCCCCTTCTTTAATACAGAGAGAATTCCCTAAATTTTTTACATTCCGAGCAAGGGATAAGGTAAGGATTGATTTCTTTCCTATTTAAAAAAAAAATTACTTTTTCTTAAAAGCCCAAGAGCGGCTTATCTTTGCCATATGTTCTTCTTGCCATTGTTTTTTCTCTTATTGAACTTGTGCTTTCTGTTGCCTTACATGTGTCTTAGAACTAAAGCCGATTCCTTTCTGAAAGAGTTTGGTTTGGGAAACAACCAAATGTATTGAGCTACTCAACGAAGGTGATACCTTTCCAAATGATCCTTGTCCTGTAGAATGATCCTAATGATGTGATGTTAAAGGACCATTCTTGTTATCTACAAATAGTTCACTGATACTCAACTCTACTTTATGTGAATTTGTTTTTCAATTTTAAAATACAAAACTTCAGACCATGTTGCTTTCTTCCTGTTACCGGCTTATATTTTTGACTCTCTTTCTCTATTCACTCAATTGACATGACATGTATTCCAGAAAAATACTTTAGTTTCACTGAAACATACAGTACATATACAGTAAATACAGTAAAGTTATATACTAATACAACTTTTAAAAAACATATATAAGTAATTATATATCTATGGCTGTAGTGTTCCAAAGCCAAATATCTCTTTAATTAAAAAATTGTATGATGTTTGTTTGTTGAGTATTTATTATGTCCTTTGTACTTATCATAAGTGAGAAAATTTTTAGATTAGTTGGGTAAGCTCAAAACATTGGCATGTGAAGTAGATATTAATGTGAAGCAGTCTGTAATTAATATAAAAATGAATTATATAAAGACATTAAGTGTTGTAGGAGTTCTAAGGAAATTGAGGATTTTTTGTTTGTTTTTAATGTATATTATCACCACTTGTAAAATCATAAATGATGAAAGTTTAGGAATATCATCCTATAAAGTACCTATGTAATAGGTACTTTAGTGCCTAATCTTATATAAGCTATAACATTAGCCTTGAACGTAGCTCATTTTTGTTGCTCATTAGCACATCATAGCTTATGTTTCTATTTTCAGGCATCTCTTTTACATTCACATTCATAGTATAGTTTTGTAACTGCCTCTTGTGAGCTGTTTTTTCTCTGATTCTTGTACTCAGTTTGAGGAGGATCGTATCTATCGTCATCTGGAGCCTGCTCTGGCTTTCCAGTTAGAGCTGAACCGGATGAGAAATTTTGACCTCACTGCCATTCCATGTGCTAATCACAAGATGCACCTGTATCTCGGGGCAGCCAAGGTGGAAGTGGGCACGGAAGTGACAGACTACAGGTTCTTTGTTCGTGCAATCATCAGGCATTCTGATCTGGTCACCAAGGTGGGTGCTGTACTTTAATGGGATGTTATCCCTGAGGGAAGGGACAGAATAATAGATATGATTCAAAATTAGGTTTTATTCTTCTGCTGAGAGAGAGCATAAAAAAAAGATCAGGTTTTTATTTTTTGAATCAAGGTTCTTGTTCTATTTCAATGTTTACAAAAGTAAATATTTCATATAATAAAGGCTTTTTTTTTTTTTTTACAAAGCAGAAAGTGCATCTGAAAAAAATAAAACATGAAGGCTCTTTTTCCACTTTAATTTGATTTTTCTTGGTAGCAGAAGCATAATAGCACTCAAGAAAAGAAAAAGCATACAAACAGAAAAATCACAGGAAGAATTGGGTGATGATAGAGCATAAGGAGATAAGTTAGGAAAGAGGTGATCCCATTGTACACCTGTCTAGAGGTATGGGTAGTGTCTGTATATAGCAAGGCACTTCCTGATGTGTTCATTATTATTATATCCCATAGCTGTACCCTTTCTTCAGCTTTTCCTTTCTAAATAGCTCTGTTTGTCATATGTGAAATATCATCCTATTGAACTTACAGCTATGGGGATGCCCAGTATTTCTACCTCTTGGAAGAGAATGATACACTAAGAGTAAGGAGGAAGGGCTGACATGGACTCTTTATCTGGCCCTTTCCTGCCCCCACTCCCTGTGGTTACTAGACTGACTCTAGGGAGAAAGATAAACAATCTCTTCACCAAGTGCCTTATGATTCATGACATACTGCCGCTTAAGTGATTATAATAGCCATTTCTTTATTGCCTCTTTTAAACTACATTAATATTGATTATTTTATTCCTGTATAGGAAGCTTCTTTTGAATATCTGCAAAATGAAGGGGAGCGGCTACTCCTGGAAGCCATGGATGAGTTGGAAGTTGCTTTTAACAATACAAATGTCCGCACTGACTGTAACCACATCTTCCTCAACTTTGTGCCCACGGTTATCATGGACCCATCAAAGGTACATTTCTCCTTAGCTTCTCTCCCAGCACTAGCAAGCATAAGCACAGAAGTTCATTCATATTTATCTCACTTGGACTTGGAAACAGGTACGCCTTGTTCAGGCTGTTGAGCCCTTAATCTATAAAGTTTATAGAATGTTTATAAGATTGAGTTTCTGGGACAGTGTCAAAAATTTGACATAGCCATTGAGAAAACAGTTCTCAAAACTGAAGATTTTGGTGTTAGCTTGCTAGTCACTTATAAGCAGTACAAAAATGTGAAAACATTTTCTTTTGTTGGTACCTGTTTTATGATATTTGCCATAATAGTGGTCCTGTTTTGTATTATTCCCTACTATTTCTCATCTGGAATTATTAATTTTACTGTTACTAAGCATTTTGGCTAAATTACTGCTTCTGTGCACTAAATTTTAATTACCTGGTGGCCTTAGTGAGATAATGCACCTTCTCAAAGTGTCTAACCTATCTCTCTTTAGTGTTTTTCCACAGGGAGAGAATTTGGCTGATAAGGAATTTCACATGTATTATGTATATTTTCTTCCCTGAGGGTCTATTCTGAAATGCATTCTATATAATTTAAGGAAGAAAAACAAGGTGATTTTGTACTTGACCTTTTATCCCCGGTGTAATAAAGACAGGCTGCTCTCTGTTTCTGCTCCCTTTAACGCTTGCTTTCTTTCTTTCTTTTTCTTTTTTTTTTTTTTTTTTTTTGAGACAGAGTCTTGCTCTGTTGCCCAGGCTGGAGCAATGGCACCATCTCAGCTCACTGCAACCTCCACCTCCCAGGTTCAAGAGACTATCATGCTTCAGCCTCCCCAAGTAGCAGGGACTCTAGGCATGTGCTACCACACCCGGCTAATTTTTGTATTTTTAGTAGAAACGGGGTTTCACCATGTTAGTCAGGCTGGTCTCCAACTCCTGACCTCAAGTGATCTGCCTGCCTCAGCCTCCCAAAGTGCTGAGATTACAGGTGTGAGCCACGGTGCCTGGCCCCTTCTAACTCTTTCTATCATGATACTGTGGAATTTGGATAGGAGAACCATATCTCCCTTTTTCAAGATCAGTTGTAGGCATGAATTTTTGCTGTTGCTGCTGCTGCTTTTTTTTTTTTCTTTTTCTTTTTTTCTTACAGAGACAGGGTCTTGCTATGTTGCCCAGGCTAGTCTTGAACTCCTGGCCTCAAGTGATCCTCCTGCCTCAGACTCCCAAAGTGCTGGGATTACAGGCATGAGTCATCATGCCTGGTAGACTTTTGCTTCTTGAACTTAGTATCTGAGATCTGAGAAGTAGTTTTCTACCTTTTTCCCTTCAAAATTCCAAGCTAATGATGGGTTGCTTTAGTCTGTAAGGAACGCCAAGGACAGGGCTACTCATTTGACTCAAATCTCATCATCTAGTTTAAGCAAAACTTCTCCTAAGCATTCTGGGACTAATAAGCTGGGAGACTTAAAACATGGCATGGACACTGTACAGCTGTATTTTTTTTAGATTTGGGTTACCTTTTCTCTGAGTTTTTCAGATCAGCCTCTGCTTTCATTCTAACCATCCATATACACTGGCTCTGCTTTTCTAATGATAGATAGCTGCCAATTTTCTGTTCATAAAGATTGTTGGCTTTTGTTTCCTCAAGAAAAGAATGGGTAAATATCTCTTGGTTAACAAGCAAGTATGATAATAGAGAGGTTAACTCCCTGAAATTCATTCTAACTTAAAATTCTGTGGTGCAGAAACAAACTGCGAGGGTGGCACATGCTACTAAAGAACCACAAGAGAAAGGGAATGTAAGATATTCTTGAGATTTTCTAAGAAGTTGAGGAAGCATTTTAGAAAGATACTTCATTTAAGGAAACATTAATTTCGAATAGCATGTTCTAGCTGCATTATGTTCTATGCAGCCATGTTGGGGAAAAAAATTTTTGCTTTAGCATGTAAATAACAAGAAATCATGTCTAAGGCCATTTAGTTAAAATAACTGTCCTACCCTTAAAAACTAAGAGCATTAAGCTGCCTTGGTATAAACTTAGAAAAATGTGGGAACATCTGCCCCATCTTCTTGAATCCTAGATGGACTTAGCAGTGGCCAAGCTTCAGAGCTCTGTTTAGAGAGAATGTTCTAGCACCACCTACAAATTGCCTTTCTTTAATTTGTGCAATTTACCAAGAGACATATATTATAAAGTTTAATAAAATTGTATGAAAAAAAGCTCATGGTGGTAATTGCTATGTTGATTTAAAGTCCTGTAAGTGCAATGAAACATAGTTACCATGCATATAAATGCTACTTAATAGCTATTTAACTAGAGATTTTATTCTTATTTGGGGCTTCCTCTTAAATCCCATGGCTTGTAATTTTAGATATTGCAGATCTTTGATATAGAATATGAATATAATTGGGAAAGGGGAAGGAGTTACAGAGATTTGGGTGTTATTATCCAGAGAAAACCACTCAAATGCCAGGCCAGCATGAAATTGTCCCTGACTTGTTCCAAGAAAGAATAGTTTGGGGAGAAACTATCTGACTACTTTTTGTAAGGTGTGCATCTCCACAAACTAACCTCTTTTTTTTAGCCTTTCTTTCTCAAATATGAGCAGACCTGAAACAGGTCTTAGTTACAAGATATTTAAGTTTTGTGCTTGGTGATGTGTCTGTGTCAGATTGAGGAATCTGTGCGGAGCATGGTAATGCGGTATGGAAGTCGCCTTTGGAAATTGCGCGTCCTCCAGGCAGAACTGAAAATCAACATTCGCCTGACGCCAACTGGAAAAGCAATTCCCATCCGCCTCTTCCTGACAAACGAGTCTGGCTATTACTTGGATATCAGCCTATACAAGGAAGTGACTGACTCCAGGACAGCACAGGTACAATACTCAAACAGGCTCCTCAGAGTTTTGATTTGGTCCTACAGATAAGACACTCGTCCTTGTTATAGAAGACTCAAACTGACAAATCCCATTGGTTCACCTGGTGGGGTTATCCTCTATAAGATTAAATGATTGTATGAATTTGAAAAACTTCATCTGCCTTATAAGATTTGCCTATGTTCTCTATCATGGATGTTATAAAACCCTTAACCATTTGTCATGTATTGGTACGCACTAACAGATGCCAAGTGAACCTGACTCCAGAGGTTATTCTGCAATTTAGGCTCTTTTTTTAGAGGGCTCATGGGTTATTTCAGCAATCTAATCTCTGGTCTGATGCGTCCTTTCCGTTTTCACCATAATTAAACTACTCATTGGCAAGTGAGGAAAAGAGAATTGTTGGATTTATGTTGCCAACTTCTATGTTAAAGAAGGAAAATTTCAACATAAGTTTAGTGGCATGAGCACTACCATCATCAGTATCTATCATATTTATCTATTGTGTTCTGTTTCTGTTTTTATCATATTTATTGTGTTATCTATTATGTTGTTCCCTTTACTTCAAAGATTTCAGGGTGTCATATATTATACAAGAGCAAAGTGGCAAATTTAAACCCATTTTCAGGTAGGAAAATTGAGAATGTAAAAATAGAAAGTGAGTCAGTACACTAATTCTGTGAAACAGAGAATTCCCTTTTAATCTTTTTTACTACGTTGGTTTCTAAATATTTGGGCTCTTTACTATGATACTGAAATTAGGTTGGTTCACCATTGTTCACATTTTTGAAGAACTAGGATATTTTATGGCTTTGGCCTGAATTCAAGAATTGCATTTCTTCTGATTAAAGGATGAACGTGCTCCAGTATAAACAAGGGTTTCAGTCTATTCTGTGCTTTGGGTGCCAGGGAGAGATTATGTGTCTCTTGTTTTTATCTATATCCTTTTAAATCCAGGAATAGAGTCAGGAAAATATATTTTTCAATCTTTTGAAGATGAATTTTTAAAAATCTCAGTTTGGACAGTTGTCAGAATGACCTTTCATTTTGTGCTTTGATTCCCAGTGAGGTGACTAGAGAAATCTATCCTATGAGAAGTGAGCAGTTAAAAACAGAGAGAGAGGGCCCAAGAGCATGAGTGGTGACCAAAAGAAAGAGTATTCAATACTTTTTGCTGTATTTGATGTTTTTTTAGTGCAACTTTAAAGACATTTTCAGTCAAAGCTTTCAATGGGTAGGGATGTTTTTAATTAATTTCTACAATAGCTTCAAGGCAGGTCTATTCTTGTGAAAAGTAAGATGGCCACTTGAGATTTTAATGTTTTTGATAAATATGTTTGTTCTTCATAACTACTTTCTTTCTTTCTTTTTTTCCTTTCCTTTATTAGGAAACTCTGAGATATCCCTCATGCTAGCTAATGGTGACACAGGAGTGTGAAAGGCACAGATGCCTTCAATCAGGGTTTAGTATTACACATGGTACAAAATAAGCACACAATAAGCATCTGAAAGAATGAACAAACCACCTTCAGCCTGAAGGAGAACCTTTTTTACCTAGGGTCCTGCATATCTTAAAAGCCCTGAAGGAAGAGGTCTTCTACAGACTCTTCACTTGAGAGAGTTCAAGAGCTACTGCCACATGGGAACTAACTTTTGAGCCTGTGGCTAGAGGTGGGAACTGACAAAAGGAGCAGCCTCCAACCCAGTTCTGGTGCTCCTAATGCCTACATGGTGCTTATTGTCAAACTGTTTTTCCCTTTCTTTAATGAATCATTGTATGAAGTTAATACAGAACCATGTCTGTTATTCATTCATTTGTTTTTTAATTTAATATTGATTGACTACTTATAGTATGTCAGGCACTATGCATATAAAGACAAAAAGCAAACTGTACTCAAGAAATTTACATCACAATGGAAGAAGACAAATGATTTGTTTCTTTGTGGCAAATATGTGCTATTATAAATAAATGCGGGGTTCTAAGGGAGCAGACTACGGGTCAGAAATTATTTTCTAAAATCTTTTTGATGGCTTCTGGTGAAAGGTGTTTGATATATAAAATGTGTACATATTTTCATGAACTTCTAAAACATATACTTTACAGTTTTTAGTTACTGCGTTCATTATAGTAGAAAATGGAACTAACATAGATAGTTGAGTATTCAGGAACTCCTATTACTATCAGCCTCTTGCCCTAGCACATCATTTATTCATTCTGCCAATAAGGAACAAGGTTGATTGGCTTGAGTTTTATTTTGTTTCATTTTCCTTGTACAGTCTTTGTAGTATAGGCTGTAATGAACACTGATGTCAGGCAGTCATAATGGGGAGAAGAGATTTGGGTAATCCATTGCATATGTGAATTGATTTCCAATGTGCAGTGTAAGAGAAAAATAACATTTTAGGCTGGGTGCAGTGACTCACGCCTGTAATCCCAGCACTTTGGGAGGCCAAGGCAGATGGATCACCTGAGGTCAGGAGTTCGAGACCAGCCTGACCAACAAGGTGAAAGCCTGTCTCTACTAAAAATACAAAAATTAGCCGGGATTGGTGGCAGGGGCCTGTAGTCCCAGCTACTCAGGAGGCTGAGACAGGAGAATTGCTTGAACCCCGGAGGCGGAGGTTGTAGTGAGCTGAGATCGTGCCACTGTGCTCTAACCTGGGCAATGGAGCAAGAATCCGTCTCAAAAAAAAGAAAAATAACATTTTAAAATCATCTTAGGGCCGAGCATGGTGGCTCATACCTGTAATCCCAGCACTTTGGGAGACCAAGGTGGGAGGATCACATGAGCCCAGGAGTTTGACACTAGCCAGCTCAACAAGGCAAGACCCTGTCTCTACCAAAAAAAAAAAAAAGCCAGGCATGGTGTCATGCACCTGTAGTACCAACTACTCAGGAGGCTGAGGCAGAAGGATCACTTGGGCCCAGGAGTTTGAGGCTGTAATGAGCTATGATTGTAACACCACACTCCAGCCTGGGCGAGAGAGTGAGACACTGCCTCTAAAAATAATAACACCTTTATTGAAGTGCAATTTACATATAATAAAATGGACTCATTTTGTGTGTGCAGCTCAATTCATTCTGTCAAATGTATACACCATGTAAGTACTATCACAGTCATGGTAGATACATCACTGCAGAAAGTTCTCTTATTCGCCTTTGCAGTCAAAGATAGAAGCACCAACCCCGGCCTTAGGCAACCACTGATCTGCTTTCTGTTACTATAGATTAGTTTTGCCTGTCTTAGAATTTAAATCAAACAGTGTGTACTATTTTGTGTCTAGCTTATTTTACTCAGCATAATGTTTTTGAGGTTCAGCCATGTTGCATAGATTATGTGTATGTTCCTTTTCATTTTTGGATAGTATTCCGTTTCATGGATTTTTTTTTTTTTTTTTTTTTGAGACAGGGTCTCACTGTCTTGCCCAAGCTAGAGTGCAATATTGTAATCATAGCTGACCACAGCCTCGACCTCCTTGGCTCAAGCAGTCCTCCCACCTCAGCCTCCTAAGTAGCTGGGACTAAAGGCATGTACCACCATGCCCAGCTAGTTTTTAAATTTTTTTAGAGACAGGGTCCCACAATGTTGCCCAGGCTTGTCTCAAACTCCTGGATTCATGGGACCCTCCTACCTTGGCCTCCCAAAGTGCTGGGATTACAGGTGTAAGCTGCCATACCCGGCCCCATTTAATGGATTTATCAAAATTTTTACATTCATTTATCAAAATGTTTATATTCACAGATATGTTTTGGCAGGTAAGGTGACTAACTGGGAGCTCTGACATGTTCCAAGGAAACAAGGCTTTCCAGAGTTTCCATCAGATATAGCTTTGACTAGCAAGGGGCACCCCCAAAGGGCAGACAATATCTTGACACTGTTTTCATTTCTATTTCGTTTGGGGATTGGTGACTGCCAACTCAGATATTAGATGGTTCTTTATGAATTAATGGGAGGAATGATGAGAATAGAAGTCTCTATTGAGTAGGAGAGAGTAAACTAAGACCACATGCTTGTGATGATAGTTTACAACGGTTTGTGTGAGGAGTTACATGTATATTTCCTAAGTCCATATTCAAATTATGGGTATTAAAAAAGACTGGCTGGGCGTGGTGGCTCAAACCTGTAATCCCAGCACTTTGGGAGGCCAAGGTGGGCAAATCAGCTGAGGTTGGGAGTTTGAGACCAGTCTGACCAATATGGAGAAACCCCATCTCTACTAAAAATACAAAATTAGCTGGGCGTGGTGGCGCATGCCTGTAATCCCAGCTACTTGGGAGGCTGTGACAGGAGAATTACTTGAACCCAGGAGGCAGAGGTTGTGGGGAGCCAAGATTGCACCATTGCACTCCAGCCTGGGCAACAAGAGTGAAACTGCGTCTCAACAAAAAAAAAAAAAAAAAAAAAAAAAAGGACTGAAACTCTAGTTCTCATTTTCTTTTCTTTCTTTCTTTTTTTTTTTCTTTTGAGACGGAGTCTCGCTCTGTCGCCCAGGCTGGAGTGCGGTAGCACGATCTCAGCTCACTACAAGTTCTGCCTCCCGGGTTCACACCGTTCTCCTGCCTCAGCCTTCCAAGTAGCTGGGACTACAGGCACCCGCCACTACGCCTGACTAATTTTTTTTTTTTGTATTTTTAGTAGAGACGGGGTTTCACCGTGTTAGCCAGGATGGTCTTGATCTCCTGACCTCGTGATCTGCCTGCTTTGGCCTCCCAAAGTGCTGGGATTGCAGGCGTGAGCCACTGCGCCTGGCCCTCTAGTTCTCATTTTCTTATTTTCCAAGATAACCTGTTGATGGACATTTGGGGTTTTATTTCCTAGTTTGAGCTATTAGTAGTAATAAAGCTGCTGTGAACATTCATTTAGAAATCTTTGTGTAGATATATTTTTATTTCTCTTGGGTAAATACGTAAAAGTGTAATTGCTGGGACACAGTAAGCATATGCTTAACTTTATAAGAAATTGACAAACTGCCAAAATGTTTGTACCATTTAAATTTCTGCCAGCAATAGACATATGTACCTAGATTGTTTTCTCCAATCCCCTTCCTCAGTGCACGATTATGTTGCTTAACTATGACCAGCCTGTCTTCATCCCAAAGCTTGGCCAAACCGAGTCTCAAGGTCTTGTCTCTCTTAACAGACGAGAAATGTAGTTCTAGGAACCTGCTGCGTTTACCCCATTTTCTTATTTTGATTCAGCTTACTTGCTCTGAGTACAGTTTTCTCATACTGTACCCTTGCCTTACTTAACACTTTGAATCTCTTAAAACGTTATTGCTTTTACTGTCACATTCCTAAGACATTACTAATTCTGCTTCCCCCAGGGCGACTTTTCCTATTGACCTTGTGGAAGAGGACTGGGAGCTCCAGCCTCTGGGCCTTTAAAGCAGCCTGAGACATGTTTTCCCCAGAACAGGACCTGATTGACAAATTAGCAGAACACTCATTCCTTTGAGCTAAGGGGCTAAGGATTTACAAATGAACTGTACCCGGGATTTAGGGAAAGTACTTAATTCTATTCCTGTGCATATATATCAGGTCCACAAATCTATTCATTAATGGTAGACTTGTGCTTATTTTGGGGTCTGAATAGATATGTAGGTATACACATACCCTTACATCCCAATCTCCATTTGTATTCACTGCACTGGGAATTTATATTTTATGTATCCGTGCATGAAGTGCCTAGTTTAGTGTTATACAACCTCTGGGCACTCAATAAATATTAATTGAATTGAAATAATGGCATCCTTTATAAATATTCATAAGCAAATAAAACTATCTAAATATATGGAGTATGAAGCACTCCTCTAGAAATATTTGAGTTAAAATGATTAAAAACCAGTGTAGTGATTTCATTATGTGACAATATAGGTATTGCAGGAGCTATTCACTAGCTCCTACAAGATATTGTAGACAGTATCTTGAGGAGAAGTAAATACGTGTATATATATACATATATATATACACATATATATGTTTTTAATATACATAATTTAATATAATATGGTTATTTTACTATATGTAAAATATGAGGCTATCTCTCATGGGCTAACAAGAATTAACTATCTAGATGGATGGATGAAATCCACTTCTGGCAGAAATCTTTGAAGCCTTTGCGTAGCTAGTAATACTTATGAAGTACCATCTAATCAAGTGGGTTAAAGGACTAAAGCACAGATGATATAGTAGAGTCTTGATCTGGCCTTCTGCCATTGGGAAAAGAAGAGAATTATCTTTACTGCATAGCTGTTCTTCAACTTCAACACTAGGGCTGCTCAGACTGGTTAGTTGATGTACTTCATTTCTGAGTATATGAGATTCAACTCACTTTAGATGGCTAGCATGGTCAGTCTGTCTTTGAGATGCGAAATGTGCACTGTGCTTTCTTGTTTATTTCCTTTTTTTTTGGATACGGAGTCTTGCTCTGTCGCCCAGGCTGGAGTGCAGTGGCACAATCTCGGCTCACTGCAAGCTCCACCTCCTGGGTTCACGCCATTCTCCTGCCTCAGCCTCCCGAGTAGCTGGGACTACAGGCGCCCGCCACCACGCCCAGCTAATTTTTTTGTATTTTCAGTAGAGACAGGGTTTCACCATGTTAGCCAGGATGATCTCGATCTCCTGACCTCATGATCCGCCCGCCTCGGCCTCCCAAAGTGCTGGGATTACAGGCGTGAGACACCGCACCCTGCCTTCTTTCTTGTTGATTTCAACTAATCTAAAAGTGAGAGCAGTTATGGTATATGTCTGGTTATATATATATATTTTTTAGAGTTGGTTAATCTGTGGAGAGGTGAGAACACCAAGTACCCAATGTTAAGAGGCATATCTCAGCTACTCAACCTACCAAAAATGTTTTCGAAGAGATAACATTTGTGCAAAAAACGCCCCTCTAGGTAGCTCTCTGATTTTTTTCTGTCTCTTAACTCCCCATGCCATTTTTTGTTCCTGCAGATCATGTTTCAGGCATATGGAGACAAACAGGGACCACTGCATGGAATGTTAATCAATACTCCTTATGTGACCAAAGACCTGCTGCAATCAAAGAGGTTCCAGGCACAATCCTTAGGGACAACATACATATATGATATCCCAGAGATGTTTCGGCAGGTAAGATGCCTAACTGGAGGGTCTGACATGTTCTAAGGAGGCAAGGTTTCCCTGAATTTCCATCAGATGTGGTTTTGGCTAGAAGGGAGCACTCCAAAGGGCAAGAAATATCTTGACACTGTTTTCATTTCTATTTCATTTGAGGGTTGGTGACTGCCAACTCAGATATTGGATGGTTCTTTATGAATTAATGAGAGGAATGGTGAGAATAGAAGTCTCTATTGAGTAGGAGAGAGTAAACTAAGATTATATTCCTGTGGTGATAGTTTACAGTGACTGTGTGAAGAGTTACATGTGTATTTCCTAAGTCTATATTCAAATTATGGATATTAAAAAAGAGATCTGATACTTTAGTTCTCATTTTCCAATATAACCCTGGTTCCTAGTTGATACCCTAGATTAATATGATGAGATCAATACAGATAGCATAGACAAATGGATATAGAGTTCATGGTACACAGTTTAGAGTATAAGTTCTTTTGTGGGAGATTTGTTATAGCTGAATAAAAACTAGCATGAGAAAATATGACATTATGAATCTCAACCTCTATATGAAAACAAATTCCTTCAATCTGTATGGTGAATCATCTCTATGCTGCAGATTTTTCTTCTATCAATAGAAGGCAAGAAAAGTGTATCACCAGTAGAAAATGCAACCAATAAAGAATAAAGTATCAAAAGAATACTGAATTTGTCCTTTTTAAAAAAATCTATGAATATAGGATTTTTCCAAGTCTCCTAGTCAATACTACCAGTATTACCACATTTGAATTTTAGTAAAGTAATGTATGTGGCCATAGTAAATAGTCTGTGTAGAATTCCTGATATTCACAAATACAACAGATTACCTTTATGCAACCATTTGTTTACAAGTTCTGTCTCCTGAAAGATACCTTCATTCGGTATTTCCCTTTTATAGCATTGCTAGCATAAAAGCCGAGTGTTACTTCTGTTTCCCAATGCCAGTGCTATAAATATAATATAAATCACATTCTATATAAATATAATATAAATCACATTCTAAGTAATTCTTCCTATATAATAGGCATAAACACAGTGATTAGGACACATAGGTATGTATGAGTCATTTGGGATTCAAATGTTGTTTTGAGGCAAGCAAAGAAAGAGCTGAACTAGCTCCCACTTCACAAGGGATTTATTTATAGGAAGTTGGAAATGGAAATCATAATATTTTTTAAATGAATTGGTATGTCTGTTTTTTTCAAAATTGAGCAGAATTGATCTGCACATTTACAAATAGTCACACACATCTAGTGAGCTAATTCCTGTGTATGGTCCTATAGCTATGAAAAATATTAGAAAGAGGTTTCTTCCCTGGAATTTCTAGTAGAAACTTCATTCTGGCCTTCTTGGATTTTCTTTTTATTAGCTGAGTGTCATGTCATTTTCCTGGATATTCCTTTGTTGTCAAGTTTCTTTAGAATTTTCTTTTTCTTTGTTTTAAGGAGTTGATGCTACTTATTTAGTTTTTTAATTTTAATATTCCTATGATAGTGTTAGGTCTTTCCTGTTTGTTAATGCTCTGGTGCTGATTTGGAATCACTCAGTAGTTTGACTTTTTGGAAAAGTGCCTGACTTTTGGCATGTAAAAAGTAATTACAAATCTATTTTAACTGAGAATGGGAGCTGGAGAATTTAGTCTAATGTTTACACTCTGCAGAACACTTGGAAAAGAAGGCAAAACCAGATTGACTGAATCTTAATAGTTATTTTTGTCTATATTAAAATTATTGTGACTGATTAGTCAAACTTCTTTTCTCCACTAGTCCCTGATCAAACTCTGGGAGTCTATGTCCACTCAAGCATTTCTTCCATCTCCCCCTCTGCCTTCTGACATGCTGACTTACACTGAACTGGTATTGGATGATCAAGGTCAGCTGGTCCACATGAACAGGCTTCCAGGAGGAAATGAGGCAAGTAGTTGAAACCCCCCTTACTTTTCTTATCTCTGTGCCCACTAGTACCAGCTTTCTGTGAGGTGGTCATTAAATAGCACTGCAGCATGGTAGTCTTGTTGGGAGAGTTCTTTAGAGAGAGCATTGACTAAGTATCAAGAAATTATTAATTTTTTAGGTGTGATAATGGTATTATGATTTTGCTTTTTAAAATAGTATTTTTTAACACGAACTCAGTTTTAAAAAAATAAAAAGGAATATTGTTTTCTTTTAGAGATACAGACTAAAACATTTACAGATGCAATGATTTGCTTCTAAATAAAGAGATGTGAGGGTGGGTGTGTAGATGAAACAGGGTTGGTCGTGAGTTGATCATTGAAGCTAAGTGATAGGTACATGCAAATAGATTATTTTCCCTGTTTTTGTCTGTGTGTGAGATTTGAGGATTTTCTTTTTTTCTTTTTTCTTTTTTTGAGATGGTGTCTCACTCTGTCACACAGGCTGGAGTGCAGTGGCTCAATCTCAGCTCACTGCAGCCTTGACCTCCCTGTCTCAAGTGATCCTCTCACCTCAGCCTCCTGAGTAGCTGGTACTACAGGTGTGCACCACTACACTTGGCTAATTTTTGTATTTTTTTCTTGAGATGGGGTTTCACCATGTTGGTCTCAAGCTCCTGAGCTCAAGCAATCTGCCTGCCTCAGCCCCGAAAAGTGCTGGGATATTAGGTGTGCACCATTGTGCCTAGCCAGGATTTTCTATAATGAAAACATTTTAAGTATTGTTTTGCCTAATGTTTTTTCTTATTTGGATTCATATTAATAAATGCATTTTTCAGTGTCTTTTCCATGCTCAATTCATTTGATCTGGTGCTGTTGTGAGCATGATAAATGTGTTCTTGAAGGGGCTCAATCAGAATTAGGGGTTCAAACATAAAAGAATATAGCAAAGAACTCATTTTTTGAGAATTATCCCAAGAGTGCATTTTCTAGCCTTGGCATCCTTTCTCTCAGAGTGACCTATGAATAGTGATATAAAGTCCTATTTTGCCCTATACTCTCATACTCTTGTCCATGCATTATGATTCTTTCTGATTTTAACTGTGCTCCTAATGTACAGTTATAACAATGATAATACCAGTAACAAACCTAAAAAGAGAGATATTTTTATTTCAACCTTAAATATAATCCCTAGATAGATTTCATTCCATTGAAGGAGTAATCTTTACCTGTGTCTTCACCACAAACAGGCTGGGTAGACCTTTGGAAGTGATAAGCAGTTTGTTTCTATTTTGTTCAATCTTTTTCAAAAAATTTCACTGTATGTGCAAGGTGTGTGGCTATTTCAGTAATATGCCAGCGGATGCCAACAGTAGATGATTTGGTATCAAGATGGATGCAAGCATTAGACCAGATGGAGAGTATCAGACTTGTAGGAGTCTCAACAAATAGCAAAGTCAAGAGGACTGGGGTGGAAGGATGCAAAACATTTGACAAGCATAGATACTCATCAGCACATGAAGTTGAAACAGAGGTTTGTGCCACTGTATGTAGCATCTGCCTAGTGAGCCCCTCAGCAGCAAAGAAAAGCTTCATTGTGCTAGACTTAAATTCTGATTCACTGAACAGTGTAGTCTTCAGGAATGGAAGGCACCCTTGTGAACATGGGGCTGAGAGTAAAATGGTTTTAACTAATGTAATTAAAACACAAAATGAGATTTTTGGCCACGTGAAAGCTAGCTGCAGTGCTGTGTGAAACCCCTTGCCATGATCTTTCTCTCCTGCTTCCTTTCTGCCCTCATTCTGTGTTTGAGCGAATGGAGACTCAGGGAATAGTAAAGTCCCAGAGGGACAGAGCTCTGTTCTTGCTGAAATTACAAGCACAGAGCTGCCTGGGCATGAACATGTAGTGTTTACTCTGCCAGTATGAATACAAATAGTCTTATTATACGGGCCTCTGTACCCAAAGACCACACACACACACACAGACACACACACACACGAATTTTTTAAAAATTAAAGGTTTTTTTTAACCCCTTTAAGACCTAACAAACCTTAGTGGAAAAGATATGTCTTAAACAGTTGCATAGGACTATAGCTATGACTAGTAGTAGATCTAGTATAGGAGCCACATGTTTTCCTTTGTCCAGTGCTTTAATAGTTTTGAAACCAGAAAGTGAATAGTATTTGTTCAAAAGATTTTGAGTTTTTGTCAGTTCTCACTTTCTTCTTGTTCTACAGTTTTCCCTCCTTAGTTGCCTACTTTCTTTGTTCTCTTTTTCTTTTCAAATGATTGACTAGGATTGAGGCTGAGTGTTAGCTTGCTGTTTCTGAGCCTTTGAGCTTGGGAGGAGTTAGACTGATGTTCTTTTGTGAGCAGTTAGTGACTAATGCCCAGGATAGCTGGTGAAGTCAGTCATTGGCCTTAGTTAGATTATAGGGCACTGCACAACAGGAATGAGGTTGGGGTGTTAGTATCAAACTCTGCTACCAATAGCTTGAACATACAATGGAGCATGTCCACTGAGAGACTGACCAATCTAAGGATGGAGTTTCAGCAGTCAGAACTCTGAGAAACAGCTGTGCCTAAGAGATGACGAAGTGTCAGTAGGATGTATTTCCTCGTGCTGAGCCCAGTTTTATCAGGGCAAGTTGACTTTCAGCTATTGCGGTTTAATTTTCTTTGGCCAAAGAGCAAGTTTGTCATGAGCCTGGCACTCTACATATTACCCCAAGAATGATGTGAAGGGAATGAAAAGAGCTCATGCTGATGAGATTTGGAGCAAATCTGTCCTGTCCCAAAGAGAATGGGCATCTGAACAGAGCCTTGAGAAATAGTTTTATTAAAAAAGAATAAAAAATTGACCTGTTAATGTTCTGAAAGCCAAGGCTCAATGTAAATGCATTGGTGCTATATAGACATTAAATCATCATAATGTGGTGTTCTCCAAAAGTGACGGCTCTACCAGGTCATCATTGTGGGTGGTATTGCATTACCTTGAAGGATTGGAGTTTCTGAGTTTGAAAACTAGCACATGGATATAAGGAGTAAGGGTAAAATGAGAGATTCCTTCAGAGTTTTCCCATGAATTGAGGTGCTTTTCTCCATGATCGAAGGCAGAAAACCTGCACTTATCAGACCATTGGCTGTATGGGTGGCCAGTCTTTCTAATTTTTTTTTCCAGGACAGTAAATAGGTAAAAAGGTGATGGGACCAGGACTTGGACCAATTCAGTTCCATTTAGTTTTAGGTAACTTCTTTGCCATTTGAGGAGGATTATTGGCTGTTTCAGTAGAGATGTGACCTGCATTTTGAACATTTATGCCTGTGTTTAGAGCAGGAGACAGCTTTTCTGATGTGGTATTAGCTACTGTCTCCTTTCTATTTTCCTAGTTGTCCCTTCCCCATAAAGAAAGATGTAACTGAAGGAATACCACCTAATGCATGATGAAAGGTATAGGAGAACACATTTTTCTCATTGTCATATTTGAATGGCATTACATTTAGTATGAATTTAGAGTAGGAATAAAAAAGATGTAGACTAAATCTGTGAACTACATTACTTGCAAATAGCTCCAAAGATGAGTTGTCCAAGATTTTTCTTAATAGTTTCAAGTAAAGATGAAAATTGAGGAAAATGTGATTGCAACATAGACTAAACTGATCTCATTTCTAGCTGCTATGATGCTACAGTGATGGGCACTGTATGTAAATACACAGCTAGATGAATGTGTGCTGTTGAGCCTGGATACAGAAGAAATGCAGCTATCCAACAGTTCTACTTTACTACTTCTCAATTTTGGAGGAATTGTTTTCATTTTCCTGCCAGTTTGCTAACCTGTTTTGATCCTTTGGTGGAAGCTATAATTGCAGGTGGGGACATTTTGAGTAACAGTTCTCAATCCAGTACAGCTGCTTTTCGCACTAAATCCTGTTATTAAAAAGCTCAGGCTAAGATCAAGCCAAGGGCTATAACAGACTTGACAGAGAACAACTTAAGTTTGCCTGGTAGGACAAAGAAAATCCTAGCCTTCTTGAGACTATGCTCTTCTTTATTCTGAAATAAGTTACTAGCATTCTTTTTATTTTATTTCTTTTTATCAGCTCTGCGAACTAGACCAATAATCTCTAAATTGGGCAATGCCGAAAGATATGTTAGAGAGTCAACTACCATAGTAACTTTAGTGCTAGTAGAAATTAGGACCCTGTTTTTCTTACCATATCAGAACATGGGCAGCTTTTTAACATTCTGTCTCATCATGCCTGTCATAATGAAAAACTGTGATGAGAAGACGATGTTGCGGTGTCGTATTTGGAAGCAGTTATAATAATTAGGTACAAGATGTATACCCAAAAAAGGGTTGGTATTCAGAGACTGGAATTCTTGGCATAAAAGTTTTTCTGGGAGGAAAGTATATTGAAAATTGAATGCAACTGGGGCCGAGCGCGGTGGCTCATACCTGTAATCCCAGCACTTTGGGAGGCTGAGGCGGGCAGATCATGAGATCAAGAGATTGAGACCATCTTGGCCCACATGGTGAAACCCTGTCTCTACTAAAAATACAAAAATTAGCCAGGCGTGGTGGCGGGTGCCTGTAGTCCCAGCTACTCGGCAGACTGAGGCAGGAGAATCGCTTGAACCCGGGAGGCAGAGGTTGCAGTGAGCCGAGATCGCACCACTGCGCTCCAGCCTGGTTACAGAGCGAGACTCCATCTCAAAAAAAAAAAAAAAAAAAAAAATTGAATGCAATTTGATGGTCACCTCTACACACACTACCACTCTTAAGAATTGTGGTAGCTCTGAGCCTTCATTTTTTCAGATGGGCGCTAGGTGTCAGGGTTTTTCCTTCTCAGCAGCTTAGCATTCACATGAGCCTCTTGAATTGCCTTGTTTGTTGAGGCAGATTCACTGGTGTCCTTCTTTTTTCAGTTGGTATAGTAGCCTTTACCTAGTGTTCCTGCAATAAGCAATTGCAATTTTAACTCTTTGGTTGAAGATCCTTTGAACCTTGCATTAGGGATCTACTTTTTTTTTTTTTTTTTTTTTTAAGGAAGAGGATCATTGAAGAGGAAATAAAGTAGTGTAAATTAAAGTTTAAAGACTAGCTGACAGCCAGGCGTGGTGGCACATGCCTGTAATCCCAACACTTTGGGAGACCAAGGTCGGCGGATCACTTGATGCCAGGAGTTTGAGACCAGCCTGGCCAACATGGCGAAACCCTATCTCTACAAAAAAAAAAAAAATATATATATATATATATAAAATATATATCTATACAGATGATATATATCTATATAAATTAGCCAGGCGTGTTGGCAGGCGCCTGTAATCCCAAGCTACTCAGGATTAGAGTAGGAATCTCTTGAGCCCAGGAGGTGGAGGATGCAGTGAGCCAGATCGCACCACTGCACTCCAGCCTGGGCGACAGAGTGAGACTCTGGCTGAAAAAAAAAAAAAAAAGACTAGCTGCCATCATGACTGGTATTTTGGTTTTAGTCCTGCTTTATGTTCTCAGGGGTGAAATGGTAGGGACAGTGGGGATTAGGGGTTCAGTTTTGGAACTGCTCAGCCCAACTAATACCCATATTTAATTATTGTTTTAATTGTTGGCAATGTACTGATATCCTATGTCTCCCAAAGTATAGCATCTCATTAATTTTTTTATTTTAAACATATAAAAAAATACAGATTGATATGACAAATACCCCTGCATCTACTGACCAGCTTAAACAAATCTTACCATTTTGACTGGGCTCCTCACTTACATGTTACTATAATCCTTTGAATCTCTAATTTGAGTATCAAAAAAACAATTTAGGAGTTGGTAGGGAAAGGAAGTTGGTAAGCTCATATAAGCCTAAAAGATTAGAAGAAATTAATTAGTAGATCCATTTTGACAGTTCTTAGGCTGGACCTCTTAACCCAAAGGACCTCTTATTTTAGAAAAACCACCATAACCCTCTGTCTTAATTCACTTGGTTGACATTTTCCATACTCTCAAAGGAATTGCTTGGGTTATCCTGGACTCAGATTCTAGTGGAAAGCATTATGTTCTAAAACTCTGCCTGTAGAGAGTGTGTATATGCTTATGGGTTTTGGTGGTGAGAAA
This sequence comes from Pongo pygmaeus, assembly GCF_028885625.2. Lineage (NCBI taxonomy): Eukaryota > Metazoa > Chordata > Mammalia > Primates > Hominidae > Pongo > Pongo pygmaeus. The sequence continues at coordinate 54,114,979 of NC_072392.2, forward strand.
AGGGTAGGCCATTTCTCATGAACACAGGACCCAAATATTTAACATTAGATTTTTTAAATTGTTTTACTCAGTTTAACTTCAAAATAGCTCCCTGAATGTGATGCTGATTTGGAGGTACTTTACTGTGCTTTTGTTTCATTCTTTTGAAATCAGTTTGCCTTTTCATGATGTGTATAGAAATTGAGTCAGTGTCAGTCTTTTAGATATGTGTTAGAAAAGAGGCATATTTAAATTGTACTACGCTGAAGGTGAGTTCTGAAATAGACCTAAGCGAAGCAGGTCTGTAAAACAGGACCATGGTCTATGCATTGATTGTTCAACTTATAAAAAGGATCTTTGCCATTAATCTGTCCCTAAAGTTAGGAGAATGTTTATAAGTGCTTTGGGATCCTCAGCAGAAAAGGGTCGAATACATATGATTATGTATAATTATGATTATCCATAAATGATTATGATTATACATAAGTATTCATAATTTGTGCTTGCCTTATTTTTCATCAAGGCTTTGAAAAATCAATTTTGAATCCTTGAGATTAAGTATAGAGAAAGATATATTATGGCATATATGGTAAGATAGTTTTATGTTAATTCTATGTTTTTGTTCTTTTATTCCCATTCTAAGTAAGTATATTTGGCTGCAAGTCTTTGTCTAAAATGATCTTCCAAACCAAATTTGGATCCCTCCTTAGAAAAATATGGAGGCTAATTTTGAAAAATAAGTCTTCCTACCATGGAATTACTTCTAATGAATTTCTGACACTGTTCTTTTGGGATGTATATACTTTTCTCAGAATTCCTTCTGAATGACTATTATTGGTGTTGGAGATTTCTCATCAGGTTGAGTAGTTTTTACTCATTTTTTTGATAGCAAAATGAGGCTCAATAACCTTGATTGACTTTGAAAATCCTAATGCATCCACTGGCTCACTAAAGTAGCACTTGTGGAGGGCTCCTCAGTTTCTTTCAAAAATAAGTCTAGAGATAGCCTTCAAACAAAAGAATGTACTTGCCAGCATATTTATACCTGTCTTAAGTTGTAAGATTTTACTGAAAAAGAATGTGACATAGTACCCTATGTCAAGAAACTTTACAGCTCCAACCAGAGGCAATAATGAACATCAGGACAGCAACAGATGACACCAGAGAATGAGGAGTAGCATGGGGCACCAGAGTTCAGCACTCATTTGTATGATTAATGGACAAGGCTTCTGGGACTATAGTAGGCCAACTTGGTTAATTTCCATACCAACCAATTAATCCTGGGCCCCATTTCTCAAATACCACTGGCTTCTATGTGCTCCACTGCATGTTTTTAAAAAAATAATTCCTATGCTTGTTAAATTACTGTGTGTACATGTGTAAAATTACTGTGGTTTCATGTATATAAATGTTACAGGGAGAAATAATTCCCCTGTTCAAAATTATTATTTCTAGTCTTTGATAACATTTTCAAAGAATTACCTCTGGGATGAAAATTTTTTGCTCTAAAAGTTATATTTTTCTTACCTTTTTATCGCTGTTTAGAGAGGTTGAGGTGAGTTTGTTCAGCCATTTTTGAATTAAGCCATAAGGCTTAAAATACAATATTTGACTTAATTTGTGCCATTTGGAAAAGCCATGCTGAAAAATATGTCAATGCCTTTCCATATTGTATTATTTGCCAGATATCAATGTTCTATTATTTAGTGTTCTGTGATCACGTGAAAGAGCTCAAAATAATTTTCTTAAGAGCTGAAAAACTCTTTTTCATGCTTGGATACAAGATACAAAAGGGGGAAAGAGGTAACATTTTGTTATATATCTGAGAAGGGACTCAAGTTTAGATTCCTGCTCTCTGGGTCTTAGTTTTCTCATCTTTATGATGCAGATGATGTCCAAGTCTGGGTTAGCGCTAACATGCTTGGATTCTTTGTATTGCTGTTCAAGGGCCTTGCAGGGTAGTCATCTTCCTGGCATTAGCAGAATTAGAACAATAGCTTTTACAGACTCTTCCAAAAAAAAACTCAAGATCATTTTAACATGAATATAACAAAGCTTTTAGCATGAATATAACAAATACAGCTTTAACATCTCAGCCGCAGCCTAACCTGTATTTAAATCTGTATGGAAAGGTATTGTTACAGCTCAAGTCAAAGTGTGGAGATGTAAGAAAGGCAACTGTGGCAAAGATATTCCCTTTCTGCTTCCCACAGCATAGCTAGAGTTGATGGATATGTCTTTCACCCTTAAAAAACAAAATCCTGGCATGTTTTGCCCTTAGCTTTTCCTGCAAATTTCTTTGTTGAGCTTAATATTGTTTTATTTTGTAGTAACAACAGCAGCTTTAGGAAGTGCCTGTGTGCACTTGCACATTCTATTCACACTGATAGTACAATTAATGTTGATGTCAATTTTGGTGTTAATTTTGGGTCATGATTAGTGTTGACACTTTGTGTCAGACTAATGGCATTTATGGGCATCATAAGAATAAATGTTAATATTATCATGTTTTCACTATCTGTTATAGTAACATTAAACCAAGGTCCTCCCAGGAGAAAAAATACATATATGGATAGATAGATAATGCCTTTCTGTATCGCTGGTGTTACTCAGCGAGAAAATGACATCTCAGGGCAGAATCCTAATCACTGTTTGGAGCGTCAGAAATAATGATCACCTCTGATCGGAGGTTGTGAATAATTCATTTGGTTTGATTTTCACGTCCTGTCCAGTGGTACTTTTCAAACCAAATGTGTTTCTACAGGAAAATAATGGTCCCACTTCTTATGGAAATACTGTGGCACAAATCATTTTACCCACATAAAAACAGTTAAATAAGACTGTTCTCTTCTGCTTGCTTTCTCCTTCCCATCCCCTCCTCCCTCACTTGAGCGTGTTCATTCCAGAATCAGAATGTAGCCAAAGAAATATGTTCTGCCTTAGAACTTGTATAAGGGAAACAAATATTTATTTCTGCTTATCCTTAGCTTATTCACTGTAGCTCTTTTCATCCTGTTTCCTTTCTCACTTTAAGATAATTAGCTTAGGTTGATAACCCTAAACCTAATAAACCTGCTCATTGGAATGTTCTGTTATGAAAAATAATCTGAAATTAAATATTTTAAAACTTATTCATGGCTATAGTAATGAAAAAATAATTTGTAGGAAGTACCTAGGACCACTTGGTTAGTCAGTGCATGAGAGAGGCAGTGATCAGAGAAGACGACGCTGGCACTGCCCGTTTGAGTCTAAAACTCATTAGACCATAAACCCACCCACTTACATGCAGGCTACAGGGTACCTTTTTGTTAATTTCTTAGCTCTTCCATCTTCCTTCAGCTCTTAGTCCTGGCATGTCATTTTCACTGGGTTTCACCTGGATAAAAATGTTGGAGAGAAAGAGAAGACCCCCAAAAACAGGGATTAAATGATGGGGTCTCCTTTAGTCATTATTCTTCAGTTAATATACACGCAGATTGGGCTTAGGTGAAATCAATGAATGTCACATTGCTAATCACATTGTCACACTGTGTATACTTTTATAGTGATTGTAGAATTTTCTATATGAAATCTCCATTATGTATATAATATAGATAGACCCATCTATAGAAAGTAATTTGACTGAAAAACTTACAGTGTACTAATTAGAGAGTGAAATATGACTCTCTTCCGAAGCAATGACCTAATCCTTTGAGATGAAGCTATTCTTAGGTAGAATATTTTGAACCATTTCTCCTGAACGTTGTAACCCTTTTTTTTTTTTCCTAAATCTAACAAGGGCAGAGGGAAGCGTTTTTCAACCTAGTTTTCATCATCAGACAGAAAGTATTTTGCATTCAGAAACCATTTCCAGTATCAAATTCAATTTTGTCAAGTGATTAGTTGAGTTTGGTAGAGAATAATTTAAAAACACAAAGCTGGAAATGGCTATGGTGCTTCTACACTGGAGGAGAGCAGTTGCTATTCTGAAGTTGCAAGCTTCCTCTCAGTGACTGTGCATCACAACTGGATTATTGTGTTGTATGTCTTTGCAGCTGTTACAGACTTGCATCTGTTGACACCATGTGTTCCTACCCAGGACTGGTAGAAGAAATAGGGGAGTGGGTGAATGAGTACCTTCCCTGACTATCAGTGCAAACGTCCTTTTATGTACATATGTTTGTAAAGTTCTTTAGCCCTCTTCAAGATGAAAGGTTCTATATAAATATAAGCTTTCGATTTTAGTACATGTTTGTAATACATGTGGTACAGTCCTAAATATGTATTTAGCTGATAGGCACTGTTCTTGTCTATTGTACAAATATTGACTTTAAAAATATAAATATGTATTTAACCATCAGACCAGAAAAACACTGAAGCAGTTACTTCTGAGGTAGAGACATTAATATTGTATAAACCTATATATACATATGTTTACACTCTACCACATCATTGGAGAGCATTTCTTTTTAGAAAATGAAATGATAACCCAACAAACTAACATAGTTCTTGATATTTCTTTCTCTTTAAAGTGAGTCTTGATTTTTAATTTTCATACATTTATCTCTTTCAAATTTTATATAAATAAGATCTGTTGTAGTATGACTAAAATCTAGAATTAGTTCCTCTAAAATATGGGAAATCAATTAGGCTGGTGAGATTTTTTCCCCCCTTAAATTTTTTTTTTTGTTACGGAAATGCTCAAACGTACACTAAAGTAGGCATAAATAATATAAACTCCCACGTACCTATCATCCAGTGAAGAAGTATTTGGTAGTTTTCTTTTCTCAGTTATTTTTTATTTTATAAAAATTTAAAGTTATCAATGCAATATAAACACAAAAAAGAAAATTTGGAGAATGGAAAAAAAAAATACAATTTCATCATCCCAATAATTATCACCTCATTTTGCTGTTTCTTATTTATTTTTGTTTTTACCCCCCAAAGTGCTTTTCAATTGATGAAGTTGTCATTCATACTATGCACTTACTATATACCAGGCACTATCCTAGGACTTAACATGTATTTAATCCTTACAACAAACTTATGCCGTAGATTTTTATTACCCTTGTTTTACCAGTGAAGGAACCGAGGTACAGGGAGGTTGATAACTTACCTCAGGGTATATGGCTAGAAAGCTGAGTCTCAGTTCTGTCAAATTATCTTAGATGCAGATTCAGAGTCTCAGAATGTGGCTCCTGAGTCTGAACCCTTTTCTAATTTAGTATTACATCATGGGTATTTTTAAATGCTATTCATAGTCTTCAGTCATCATCTTATAAGGCTGTACAGAACACTAACAGTGATCTTACTATCCAATTTACTTCCCTCCAAAGTAATTTTAGATTTTCAGGAAAGTTACAAAGATAGTATTAGAGAGTTCTGGTATACCCTGTCCCAGTTTCTTTTAATGTTAAAATACTTTATGTAACCATGATATGATTACCAAACTAAGAAATAAATATTGATACAATTCTATTAAATAAAGCACAGACCTGTTTTTTTTTTTTTTGCCAGTTTTTCTATTAATATCTTTTTAATTAAGGAATATACTTCCTTAATTTCTCTAGTAAAGAAAATACCATTTCTTGGCTGGGCGAGACGGCTCATGCCTGTTATCCCAGCACTTTGGGAAGCTGAGGCAGGTAGATCACCTGAGGTCAGGGGTTCGAGACCAGCCTGGCCAACATGGTGAAATCCCGTCTCTACTAAAAATACAAAAATTAGCCGGGCATGGTGTTACGTGCCTGTAATCCTAGTTACTTGGGAGGCTGAGGCAGGATAATCACTTGAACCTGAGAGGTGGAGGTTGCAGCAAGCCAAGATTGCGTCACTGCACTCCAACCTAGGCAGAGATTGCAGCAAGCCAAGATCACGCCATGGTACTCCAGCCTGGGCAATGGCCTGAGACTCTGTCTCAAAAAAAAAAAAAAAAAGAAAATACCGTTTTTGTGTATGTGAACCTCCTTTTAAAAAATAAGCATTTTGGGAGGCCAAGGCAGGCGGATCACAAGGTCAGGAGTTCGAGACCAGCCTGGCCAACATGGTGAAACCCCATCTCTACCAAAAAAAAAAAAAAAAAAAAAAAAAAAAAAAAAATACAAAAATTAGCCAGGCCTGGTGGCATGCACCTGTAATCCCAGCTACTCAAGAGACTGAGGCAGGAGAATTGCTTGGACTCGGGAGGCGGAGGTTGCAGTGACTCGAGATCGCGCCACTGCACTCCAGCCTGGGTGATGGAGCAAGACTCCATCTCAAAAAAAATAAGTAAGCAATTCACATTAGCTATAAGGACAGGTTACTTAATTCCTCTGTGCCTTAATTTCCTCATGGCGATAATTACAGCTACCTTCGAGTTAATAATAACTACCATTTGAGGGCTTTTGTATGCCAGGCTCTGTACTAGTTTAATATGGTGTTGCTCACAACAATACCTCCAGAAAGGAGCTGTCATCCTCATTTTATAATTGGAAAAGTGAAGCTGTAAAAGGTTAAGTGTCCAAGGTTATACAGCTAGCATAAAACCAAGACAGCTTGACTTTGCAGCTTAAGCTCTTAACCACTATCAGTAGTTGTCAACTTTTAGAACAGTACAGCAGATAGTAAATGTTCAATTAATGGTAGTTATTATGATAGCTATTGTTATTTTTAAAATAAAATAGTTTAAGAATATTCAGGTCTCTTATTCTATGATTCCTAAAATATAAGTGGCAATGTTCTAAGCCCTTGGTGTTAACTATTTTTCAAGTATTATTTTTAAAAGTGAGGCAGTGTGCAGTGGCTCACACCTGTAATCCCAGCATTTTGGGAGGCCGAGACAGGAGGATCACTTGAGTCCAGGAGTTCAAGACCAGCCTGGGCAAGATGGTGAGACCCCACCTCTACAAAAAATAAAAAAAATTAGCTGGGCATGGTGGTAACACACACGCCTGTGGTCCCAGCTACACAGGAGGCTGAATGGCAGAATCACTTAAGCCCAGGAAGCCGAGGCTGCAGTGAGCTGTATTTGCACCACTGCACTCCAGCCTAGATGACATAGCAAGACCCTGTCTTAAAAAAAAAATTAAATTGAAAAAAAAAAAGACTGGAACTAGCAAGCATTTATTACTCCCAGACTATGTTTAGTGTTCCTGGGAAGCACTAGAGGAGATGCTATAATCGTTCAAGATGGTAAGCCAAAAGCAATCCTAGGCAGCATATAATTAGTTGTCAGAAGAATTCTCAGGCTGGGCAAGGTGGCTCACGCCTGTAATCCCAGTAATTTGGGAGGCCTAGGCAGGAGGATGGCTTGAGGCCAGGAGTTTGAGACCAGCCTGGGCAACATGGTAAAATCCTGTCTCTACAAAAAAACGCAAAAATTGGCTAAGTGTGGTGGCACATGCCTGTAGTCCCAGTTATTTGGGAGGCTGAGATGGGAGGATTGCCTTGAGCCCAGGAGTTGAAGGTTGCAGTGAGCCAAGATTGTGCCACTACACTCCAGCCTGGGTGACAAAGCGAGACTCTGTCTCAAAAAAAAAAAAATTCTCTACACAGAGGTCTTAGTAGGAGATCAGAAAAGAGAGGAATTACTTTAGGCTGGGAGAAGCTTTACTGAGGAAATGGAATTTGGATGAACCTTTTGGAATGGGTAAGATTTGGACAGAGTGAGAGGAGAGGAGAGAGAAAGACAAAGTTTTTTACGTAGAAGTTAATATAGTAGATTTCTGCTTCTAATAGTGTGTTTATCAAACCCATGGGTATTATTTTCTTAATTTCACATGTGGGGACATTGAAGCTCAGTAAAATTAAATACTTTTCTTAAGATCACAGTTAGTTAATATAAGTGATAGTGCCTGGATTTGGATCTAAATTTGTTGGACTCCAAAGCCCATGTTCACCTTTATATGCCCTATCCTTTGATTAGCAGTGAAATCTAAATTTTAATGTAAATTGAATAATAGATGCTTTCTTAGATGTTTGTCCATCATGCTACCTCAAAACTGAATGTCTTCCGATCAGGAATCTTGCTGCACTGAAACTGGGATAACACTCTCCATTCTGTAATGGTACTTTTTAAGATGGGGGGTGGGGCGGGGAGGCGGTTGATGAGCAACATACTTTGGAAAGACATTCATAAAGAATAGTGTGTTCTTGGTGCTGCTGTGTTGACACCTAATTAGAAGTCAATATTGCAAGCATAATGACCTAGCCAATTGCTGAACTCACTGCCCAAGTGACACAGTTAGAGTCCCCAGGTAGTAATGAAAGATAAGAGTATTATTTGCCTGCCCAGTGCCACATGGTCACAATGTTTACATTAGCACACAAATGCTGAAGTAGATTCTTCAGGGCTTGTATCTAAGCTGCTTCTGGCCTATGTGGCTAAGGTTAATATATCATAAAATTTGGTGTAAAACCCAATCTTTCTAACTACAAATGCATTTAGAGGAAAATTGACAGAAAATAGCTTTTCATTCCTGAAAAACAAAAGGTTTGGGCTTAGAGGGGCATGTGTGAAGGCAGATAAAGCATTTCTCCTCGTGCAGGGATTATATTAACTAGCTTCTTAGAAACCACAACCAAAATTATCCTGATATTTGAGTGTTCACTGTGCTATTTTTTGAATGATCTATTTTTCCTTCCTTTCTCTGTCTTTAATGAGTAGATAGAGTAATACCTTATCTTAGAAAGTGATTGGATTTTTTTCTGTGTATTATATCCATTTTGACTTGTATTTGGCCAATGATATGATATATTAAATAGCTTATATTTATCTGTGGGTGTTTCATATATATATTTCCTAACGCTGAGAATCACAAATAGCTGTGTAGAATGCTTCAACCAGCCTGATTACAGTGGATGTGCAATTGGATTGAGGAATGTGTACTCAGAGCTTATGATCACTGGCCTGGTTGAGTCTGGGTGATGCATGTGGCTTTCCAGGGATGCTGCTATTTACATCTGTTAATGGCCCTTCTTGATGGCCAGCTCCCCAATGAGGTGATATGCAGCAGCCTGGGGATGAGGGACCAAGGCTGCAGATGTGGCTGGGCTCCATTAGGCAGGACCAGGGATCCTCATCTGGTAGGTAGGCTTTGTGTTTGGTGGCGAGTGGTGGGGGCAAGGAGGGGGGCGAGAGACAGAAAGAAAGGGAGAAAAAAAGAATGGAAAACATTACTTATCCAGGTATAGGGGAAACAGACAGGCAGACATGAAAAACTATAGCTGTAACTAGAGTATGAGTGAATAGCATAGAAGAGAAATGGAACTAGCAAATATACAAGTAGAAGGATTGACTAGTTCTCATATAGAAGGGGATTAAAACAGAAGAGGTCTGTGAGAGTTTGGGAAGAGACATGTCACCTCTGCCTTTTAAGTCAATATCATTTATTTGTGTAGCTGGCCAGATGCTGCTGAACAGAGAGCAGAGATTTACATGTAGTGCAGCAAGAGATTAGTTCTTTCCATCCTTTGGTTTTTCTGGTGCTAGGAGAAAGCAAGAGATGCCCACAAGGATGCAATGTTGAGCATTGATAAATTCTAGCAGAAATGGAACATACCTGAAACAAATCAGTAAAGAGTGTTTCTGTTATTCCTATCAAATGCTAGAGGACAGTACAAGGAGCCTGGATCATGAAAAGTGTACAGTCTGTGAGAAGTGATCCTTTTTCTGCTTCCTTGTGTGTTAAAGATTTCTTGGAACAAATGTCAAAAAAGATGGAAATAGTGTCTGTGATAGTCCATTTGTGTTGCTATAAAGGAATACCTGAGGCTGGATAATTTATAAAGAAAAGATGTTTATTTTTGGCTCATGGTTCTGCAGGCTCTATAAGCATGGCAACTGCATCTGTTGGGCTTCTGCTAAGTGTCTCAGGAAGCTTATGATCTTGGAGGAAGGTGAAGGGGGAGCCAGCACATTACATGGTGAGAGAGGGAGCAAGAGAGAGGTGAGAGGGAGCAAGAGAGAGGTTGGGGGCAAGGTGCCACACTCTTTTTTTTTTAGCACCGTGACATTTTTGAGTTAATTTAAGCCACACCTGGGTGAGAGGGCCCTGCACCTAGAAAAAGGTGTTGGGACTCTTGGTGGTGAAATATGGCTTATGCTAACCATGCAGGACCCCATGGGGCAGTGGGAACTTGATCTTGGAGTCATGGAACTGTTTGACCGCCAGCTGGCAGCACTTGCTGGCCGCAGTCTCCACCTTCATGATCTGGATGGAGTGGGCCTGTGTGTGATGCCAGGTGCCCATGTCTCACTAGCACTGGATGACAGCACCCATGGTGGTCAAGTCCTGATATCCAGTACAGGTTGTAGGTGCTGCTACGGGAGTCGTAGTGCAGCTAGATGCCAGATTTCTTCACCTGCAGGGGGGATTTCTCAAACACCTACCTACAGTAGACAATTTTCCCTGAAGACTCCTTATCTTCTTTAGCTGAGATACCAAGTACCAGAGATGGGACTTGGCAATGACATGATTAGGTGCAAAGATTCACATACCATAGAAGGCAGCATGTGGCATTTGGGGGTGGACAGGCAGCAACCCACCACCTTGTACTCTTTTAGTGTGCCCAAGGCATTCATAGCACTCTCTTCATGCTTGCTTTCACCCACAAAAGGCCACACTCTTTCAAACAACTAGATCTAGCATGAACTCACATCAGAGGGGAGCACCAAGCCATTCATGAGGGATCCACCCCATGACCCAAACACCTCACACCAGGCCCCACCTCTAATGTTAGGGATCATATTTCAACATGAGATTTAGAGAGGACAGACATCCAAACCATATCAGTGTCTTAGTATATACAGCAGTAAAATGAGAAATCTAGATTTAATCAACAGTGCCATGGCATTCTTCCACATGTATCCTGAGTGCATTTAGATTTTGGCTTTTCTGTCTTCTTTGAGCAGGCCCAAAGAAGGAATTGAGACAGTTTTGAAATACACAGTAGACCAGCTGTTCTCAGCATAATCTAGCAGTATACTAGAATGTCTTTTGTAGTTTCCCACAGGGAGTTTGGCTCTTTAGCAATGTGTATTTTACATAATGGCTGTGCCTAGGTATACTCTGATACCTTAAACGAACCTGAAAAAAATTCTGCCTGTAAGAAACTTCTGTTCATTTGTTTGTTTATGCCTTTCCAGATTGGCATGGTAGCTTGGAAAATGACCTTTAAAAGTCCTGAATATCCAGAAGGCCGAGATATCATTGTTATTGGCAATGACATCACATACCGAATTGGGTCCTTTGGGCCTCAAGAGGATTTGTTATTTCTCAGAGCTTCTGAACTTGCTAGGGCAGAAGGTATTCCACGCATCTATGTATCAGCCAACAGTGGAGCAAGAATCGGACTGGCAGAAGAAATTCGTCATATGTTTCATGTGGCCTGGGTAGATCCTGAGGATCCTTACAAGGTACACAATAAGAACATATACTACTTCAAGGTGCTATATGGTTATGCTACATGTGTAGAGAGGTGGGGGAAGGGTAGAGGTTTAAGTTCAAAAATCACCACTTATGGTAAAAATTAAATATAAACAAAATTATTTGTGAAAATTCCTTAAGACACCATATTAGAGACAAATTATTTCTCAGTATGTTCACTTGGTTTTTCTTCCATCTATAAAACAGGTTGCTGTTTCTTTGGTTGAGCACTAGATGAAATAGTAGGTATGCATTTAGTGTGAGACATGCTAAATCAAAAATATATATCTTTAAACTATTTCATTGTGGCCTCCAGGACTTATGGTCAATCATCAACAAAATCCCTTACCTCCTCATCTTCTGCTCCAACCTCCTTGTTCACCATGAGATCTGTCTCTCCTCTAAAGATATTGCTTCCCCTGTAGCCCTCTGAAGTACTGATTTCTGTCTTTCTTTTGTACCACTGAGCCTGGAAGGGGAATATTGTCCTCCTTGATCCTCATTGCTGCTTCCAGACACCTCTCCCTTCTCTCTGAAAAAATCCCATCTTTGAATCTCATGTCATCAGACTGTGCCATACCCTCACTGCTCCTTGTGTTTCCTGATCCTTTGGTCACTCCCTCTCATTCTTTGCATCTTTTAGTTCCTGGCACATTGTCACTCTGTCCATTACTAATAGTCATGTGATAATTCTTGGTGATTGCTATATCCACGTAGATGATCCTTCCCATAATCTGGCCTCTTGGATTCTTGACTTCTTTTCTTCTAGTGGTTCTATCCTATGACCTAGCTCAGCCTCTCATTCCCCATAATCTCAATTTCAAGTATCTCTTTCTTTGCTACCCCCTCCATCCTCTCTTTCCAGCTCCCTCTCTCTAGTCCAACAATCCTTTGAAATCATCATCAGTACCATTGAGTTGAACTCACCTGTTTATCCTCCCACCTTTCTTCTGTTCTTCACTCCCTCCTTACACCTCATTTCATTCCTATCTGGCTTAAACTCCAAGGTCAGTCCTTGATTAATCATTGTAATCACCATCTTTTCTGCACCTTCAACTTTCTCTCTCAACTTGCTTCAACTTGCTTCTCTCTTCACTCTGCTTACTCTGTGCTTTTACAGAGTGTTTAAATCCAACTCTCTCCATTCTGCTCCCATGCCTACACCTGCCCAGCTGAACTTTGATGGAGAAAAAAACAGTTCTGTTGACTGATCTTACTTTAAATTCAAGCTTAGCAACCTCCTGGATGACGGTTTCACATCTCTGCCCTCAAACCTCTAACACCCACTTCCCTCTCCCCACTCTTAGCTGATATCATCAGACTTTGCTTCCCAATTTTCAAGAAAAGAGAAACAATGAGAAGAGAGCTTCTACAAGCTCCCATGTACCTGCATCCATTGCGCCCTTACTCTTCACCTTCTCTTCTACACTTTGAATGAACAGTTCCTACTTCTGTCTGAAGCCAATCCCTCCTCTTGTACACTTGATCTCCTTTCTTGCTAACTTAAGTGTATGATCAACACTTCTTCATGCTCTTTTGTGCCTCAGCACTTTTTCCCTCTGTACTGTATCAGCCCTTTTAGCATACAAACACCCCTCCAGTCACTATCCCTCCCCTCCTTCCCTTTACAGGAAAATTTTTTTAAAGGAGTTGTTCTTGCTGTCTCCAGATGTTCTTCTCCCATTCCCTCTTGAACCCACTTCACTTGAGCTTGCACCCTTACCATTCCACTGAAGCTGCTTTTGTCAGGGTCACCAGTGATTCCATATTACTGAATTCTATGGTGAATTCTCAGTCCTCACCTTAGTTATTTGACAATAGCATTAGCATTTGACACAGTTGGTCATTCCTTCATCCTTGAAATACTTTCTTCTGTTGGCTTCCAAGAGCCCAAAGTCTCCTTTTTATCTTCCTGCATTCGTGGCTCCTCTTTCTCAGTTTCCTTTGCTGCCTTTCACATCTTTAAATGTAAGAGTATTTCAGGAGATGATGGAAATATTCTACATTTTGATTGTGGTGGTGGCTACCTAAGTACATACATTTGTCATAACTCATCAAATTATAACACTTAAAACTGATGAATTTTATTGCATGTAAATTATATTTCAATAAAGTTCATAGAAAAACTTTATTAAAGTATGGGAATTGATCCAGTACAGGGGTTTTTCTGGGGCTGATGAAAATATTCTGGAATTAGTGGTAATGGTTGCACAACATCTGAATATACTAAAGTCTACTGAGTTATACATTTCAAAATGGTGAATTTTGTCTGGATGCAGTAACCCAGCACTTTGGGAGGCTGAGGCAGGCAGATCACTTGAGGCCAGGAGTTCGAGATCAGCCTGGCTAGCATAGCGAAATACCATCTCTACTAAAATATAAAAAATTAGCTGGTCATGGTAGCACACGTCTGTAATCCCAGCTATTCAGGAGGTAGAGAGGCACGAGAACTGCTTGAATGCGGGAGGCAGAGGTTGCAGTGAGCCGGGATCGTGCCATTGTACTCAGCCTGGGTGACAGAGTGAGACTCAAAAAAAACTTTAAAAACCAAAATGTTGAATTTTATGTTATATTAATTTTATCTCTTTTTTTTTTTTTGAGAGACAGGGTCTAGCTCTGTCACCCAGGCTGGAGTGCAGTGGCACATTCATAGCCTACTGCATCTGCCAACTCCTGGGCTCAAGTGATCCTCCCACCTCCACCTCTCAAGTAGCTGGGACTACAGGCACACACCACTATAACCAGCTAATTTTTTTATTTTTCATAAAGACAAGGTTTTGCTATGTTGCCCAGACTTGTCTCAAACTCCTGGCCTCAAGTAATCCTCCCACCTTGGCCTGCCCAAGTGCTGAGATTATAGGCATTAGCCACTGTGCCTGGCCAGTTTTTTTGATTATAAAAAAATGTGAATGGAGACATGTCAGGAGCACAGAGGCTGCAGCAGGACCAAGAAGTTCTGGACTCCCCATTCTCAACCCCACTAGGACCCAATGCCCTCTCACCTGGTGGTTTGGCAAGACAGCCAATATAGAAAGTAGGGTAGAAGGAAAAAAGTGATTCAAGGGCTTTGTCCCTGGACTACTCCTCTTTTCCTATTCACCTTCCCTTGGTGATCTCATCCTGGTTTTTTATTTTGTTTTGTTTTTTTGAGACAGGTTCTCACTCTGTTGCCCAGGCTGGTGTGCCGTGGTGCGATTATGGCTCAATGCAACCTCTGCCTCCTGGGTTGAAGCAATTTTCCAGCCTCACCCTCCTGAGTAACTGGGACTATAGCCATGCACCAGCATGCCCGGCTAATTTTTTTGTTTTTTGTAGAGATGGGGTTTCTCCACGTTGCCCAGGCTGGTCTCGAATTCCTGAGCTCAAAGTGATCCGCCCGTCTTGGCCTCCCAAAGTGCAGGAATTAGAGGTGTGAACCACCGCACCCAGCCTCATCCAGTCTTTTAAAGCTTTAAGTTTCATGTACAAGCTGATAAACTTGCAAATTTATATCTTACCCCTGAACACAAGATTCATATATCCAGACTCAACATCTCTACTTACATCTGCCTAAATGTCTGCCTAAATGGTAGCTTCTCATCTTCCTTTAATGTGTTCTTCCCACAGTCTTCTGTCTCAACAGATGGTACCTCTATTGTTTCATTTGTTCAAGTAAAAGACCTTGGAGTTATTCTTGACTTCTGTCTTTCTTGCACACCCCACATTCACTTCCATACCCCATTCATCCATCTAAACAGTAAATCATGTTTGCATCCCTACCTTAAAATATATCCAGAATCTGAGTACTTCTAACCAATTCCACTGCTACTTACTAGCAGTAGCAGTAGTCTAACTCTTCTTACGTGCATATTGCAGTACCCTCCTAATTGGTCTTCCTGCCTCTGGCCTTGCTCCCAGCCCCACCAAGGTCTGTTCTCAACGGAATGTAGAATGAGGCCATGTGTGGTGGCTCATGCTCATGCCTGTAATCCCAGCACTTTGGGAGGCTGAGGCAGATGGATCAGCTTGAGGTCAGGAGTTCGAGAATAGCCTGGCCAACTTGGTGAAACCCTCTCTCTACTAAAAATATAAAAATTAGCTGGGCATTGTGACGGATGCCTGTAATCCCAGCTACTTGGGAGGCTGAGGTGGAAGAATTACTTTAGCCCAGGAGGCAGAGGTTGCAGTGAGTCAAGGTCGCACCACAGCACTCCTGCCTGGGTGACAGAAGGAGACTGCTCAAAAAAAAAAAAAAAAAGTAGAATGATCTAGTTAAAATATAAATCAGATCACAAAATTTTTCTCTGCTTAAAACCCTTTAATAGCTTCCCAATTCTTTCAAGTAAAAGCCAAAGATCATATGGTTGCCTACAAGGCCTTACATAGATTGGCTTTCCAGTACCACTCTGCCCTCATTTCTTGCTACAGCCTCCCCCAACCTTTCCACACATTGGCTCTACCCGACTCTGCTTTCTTAAACTGCGAAGCACATTGTGCCTCAGTGCATTTGTACTTGCTCTTTCTTCCACCTAGAATGCTTTTTCCTCAGATATGCTCATGTCTTATAGCCTCAGCTCCTTTAGGTCTTTACTCAAATGACACTTTTCAATGAGGCTTTCCTTGGTTATTTTTTCTAAAAGTTCGACTGTGTACCTTCTCTTTCATTTTGTTTTCCTTAAACATTATTCCCACTCACATTATACATTTTACTTATTTTGTGTATTTCCTGACTTTCCCAGTAGGAGGTACGTTTCATAAGGGTAGGAATTCTTGTCTATTTTTGTTAATTCCTGTTTTTCCAGTGCCTGGAATAGTACCTTGTACATAATAGGCACTCAGTAAATGTGTACTGACTGACATACTAATGACACTCAGTGCTATCAGGCATTCTCGACACAAATCATGCAAGACCAATTGCAGATTTATGTCTTTTCCATGTTGTGCTCACTGTGGGACATACATTTATTGAGTTAAATGGTGGGCATAATTTCTCATAGTATTTAAAATGCTTCCCTGTGTTTACTTATTTTTTTGACTGAGTGACTAATTCACTTAAGTTAAACACATATACCATGTACCTCTACTTTGTATGTGGCTGTGTGTATAGATACATATAAATCAATTATGAAATGTTAGTATAATTGTTTACATGTAAATGGGCATTAGGAGTTGTTTATTGAAAAAACAAAAGATCTGAGTTCAGTGTTCACTATTAGCACTGTATAGACTTCTGATTTTAATATCGAATCTCCTAGATTTGCGGTTTTCTCTTATCCCTTGCTTGTATTTATTTTGATGATCCTGTGGATTTGAGAGAGTGAAAAATAGTAATTCACACAATTCTTTAATTGCATGTTGATATCTTTAATAGAGATGTCACTAAAGATCAGAAAATGACTCTTTAACCCTGTTGAAAATGAAATGAGGCCGGGAGCAGTGGCTCACGCCTTTAATCCCAGCACTTTGGGAGGCCGAGGCGGGCAGATCGCGAGGTCAGGAGATTGAGACCATCCTGGCTAACACAGTGAAACCCTGTCTCTACTAAAAATACAAAAAATTAGCCAGGCGAGGTGGTGGGTGCCTGTAGTCCCAGCTACTTGGGAGGCTGAGGCAGGAGAATGGTGTGAACCAGGGAGGCGGAACTTGCAGTGAGCTGAGATCACGCCACTGCACTTCAGCCTGGGCGACAGAGTGACTCTGTCTCAACCAAAAAAAAAAAAAAAAAAAAAAAGAAAGAAAGTGAAATGAATGGAATATACTTGGAATTGCAGCTAGAAGGTATCTTGTTTCAAGGACAGTTAGTGAGTGAAAAAATAGGCACTTCATCTTTCAAAGGAGGACTGTCTGTGCTAGTATTCTATTAGACAGTAAACCTAAGAAGTGATGTGGCAATTTAAAGCTAGCTGTGGAACAAGCTTCATTATGTATGCTTTGCTGTATCTTCTGATTATATGACAATGGCAAATAATGAGTTAAAAACTATTTGTGCTACACAGGGATACAGGTATTTGTATCTGACCCCTCAAGATTATAAGAGAGTCAGTGCTCTCAACTCTGTCCATTGTGAACACGTGGAGGATGAAGGAGAATCCAGGTAGGTATATATGTATTGGAATAATTTGTTCATGACTAAAGAAAGGAGAATATGGTATTTTTTTCCATATTGTACGGCTGTTCATAACCTTGAAGAACATTGAAGATGACATAATCTAGATGTTTTAGGTTTATATCCAGCTCTACCACTTATTAGCTGAAGAACCTTGGGTTATTGATTGAAATTTTTAAATTTATAATACTTAATTCCTTTTAGAAAAACTGAAACATGTAAACAATTATGAAGAAAAAAAAAATTAGTCACAATCCCACCTTCAGGCCACGATTATGAATTTATGTTATACACTTGCTGTCTTTTCTATAGACATATCTTTTTTCTATGTGATTGAGATTATAACAAGAATTTCTTTTATAATTTATCCTTTTTGCTAAAAACTATTTTTGGGGAAATTTCATGTATTCTTAAAACGTTATTTAAGAATATGATGCTTAATGGCTACATAGTATTTTATTATAATAAATATATTTGAACATTCAGACTATTTCTAATTTTTCATATCCCTGGGCTGAACCCCCTTAAGGGACATTTATATAAGTTTCATATAAACTTTCAGGAATTAAAAGCTCTGATCATCCCTTTTTGGTTAATTTCTAGAAGTGAAATTGCAGGTCAAAAAGTCAATTTTTAAGGGTTTTAAAAAATAATTTTAAATTGCCTTCCCAAGATTTGCATTTCTGTCAGCAGTGTAGAATAGGATTTGTTTCCCTCTTTAATTTTTCTTCACCCCTGCCAACATTGATTATTGTGAGTTAATACAATTGAATAAAAATGGCAATTGTTATTTTAACTTGTATTTTTGACTCCCAGAGAAGTTGAACGTTTTTATATAATCTATCTGCAAGTATTTTTAAGAATGTTAATTGCTCGGCCAGGTGCAGTGTTTCACGCCTGTAATCCCAGCACTTTGGGAGGCCGAGGCAGGCAGATCACTTCAGGTCAGGAGTGCGAAACCAGCCTGGCCAACATGGAGAAACCCCATCCCTACTAAAAATACACAAATTAGCCGGGCCTGGTGGCGCTTGCCTGTAGTCCCAGCTACTTGGGAGGCTGAGGCAGGACAATCACTTGAACCCGGAAGGTGGAGGTTGCAGTGAGCCGAGATGACACCACTGTACTCCAGCCTGGGTGACAGAACAAGACTCCATCTCAAAAAAAAGAAAAAAAAAAAGGTTAATTGCCCTAATACTATTTACTGAAAATTTACTCTTTTGTGTTTTTTTGTTCTGTCTGTCTGCTCTTGGGCTAATACCACAGTATTTAAACTATTCTAGTGAGGCAAATTTTCTCACATTTTAATTTTTCCTCAAGTATTATTGGCTACTTTTGCTTTTTTTTAATGTAGAGGGTTTTTGTTTTTAGAGACAGGGTTTCACTCTGTTGCCCAGGCTGGGATGCAGTGGTGTGATCATATGTCACTAAACCCTCAAACTCCTGAGCTTCAGAGATTGTCCCATGTCAGTCTCCCAAGTAGCTGGGACTATAGACAGGTGCCATCATGCCCAACTAATTATTTTTTTAATTTTAGAGATAGAGTCTTGCTAGGTTCCCCAGGCTGGTCTCAAACTCCTGACCTCAAATAATCCTCCCACCTCAACCTCTCAAGTAGCTGGGATTACAGGTGCAAGCCACTGTGTTTGGCTAGAGGCTCATGTTTTTCTAATTCCAAAAAAGTTTCCATAATGATTTTGATTCAGATTGCATTGAGTTTACACATTAATTTTAGAACTGACATCTTCGTAATACCAACTTTCCCCAAAAAGAAACAGGGTATGTTTTTCCATTTATATGAGTGGTTTTTTGTTTTGTTTTGTTTTTACGTTTTGTAGTTTTCTTCATATAGGTTTTGCCAGAGGTTCCCAAACTTTCTTGGTTCATGGCATCCTTAGTGTCTCAGTAATTTTTTCATAGCACCCCTAGGCTATAAGATATACTTAATATTTCTGCTTATTAGGTAGTTAAACAATAAGTATTTCTGTCCTAAGAACTTAATAATCATTTGAAAAAATTATATACATAAATTGAAAAAATTTATTCTTAAATAATTAACAGTTACTTACTAATGAGATATTTGTGTCTGCATAACATCTCAAACCTTGGAATCAGCTTGGATATAGCCACCCACATTTCTTGTTCTTCATTGAGTTTTCACAGAAACTTCAAAAATCTAGCTTGCAAAGACAGGACATTTTCAAAAGGAATGTAGCACTATTCTAATGTTAGTGAACTACTATGAACTATCTAAAGCTAGTAGTTCATATAGGGTCACAGATATCACATATAATAGTGCTTCTCTCAAAAATTTAAAATATCTTGCAGTGCTTCTGGGAGTTCATCATGGTGCCCTGGGACACAATATAGTTACAGTGAGCTTCTGCCAGTTTCTTCATGCTTATTTCTAAATATTTTGCATTTTTTCTTGCTACTCTGAATGGGATTTTCCCCTATGATATTTTTTAACTCTTCATTTCTGGAATCTATGAATATTGAATTTGTTACAGGCAAGTCTGGCTGGGTCCTTGAATATTTATGACTATATGGACCTTATACAAACAGGCACACACACACATATACAATTAATGTAGTTAATTAACCCCCTTAAGGGACAGTAGCCTCATTTCTGACATAACTTTAGGATACAGTCTAGATACAGAACAAAAGGAAGAACTAGGAAATTATTGGATATTAGGAGAGGCTAAAAATAGAAAGGCAGCAGAATCTGGGAAGCAGAGATGCAAAGTCACAGACCAACAGCAAGGGCAAAGAAAAAGAATTGATGGAGGGCTGGAAATGAAGAAGGGAGCAGGAAAATGTGGGGGCAGGAGAAAGTATTTTAAGAGCCACTATGGGGTACTTATTTATTATTTCAATTTATAAAACTGCCCACTGCCAAGCCTTCTGGGTACACGTGGAACAATAAATAATATATGCCCATCTCTACTTCCAACTTTGTATTTTTCCTTTCTTTTATTAGTTGCATTCCCCATCTCCCATTTCCCATTATCAGCTATCATTCCTAATCCCCTGCCAGGAAGAGAGATGAGTGACTCCCACTAGATCCACAGGATGCTTTCTGGACAACTTGGTCAGCATTTCACTTCTACACACATTCTACCTGCCCCTCCAGAGGACATATCCAGGGACCCTTGTGTATATACTTGATATTTATGAAGGAATACGAATGGGAGTTCAGTAATTTGACCTTTGCTTCATCCTACCTTAGAAGAGGATTTTTGACTTGAGAAACTAAGCTGAGCATTCTCACTACCGCTCTGTTTGGATATTCTCTTCCTACGTAAAATTGTCTAAAATTGTTGATATGATGCCTATTGCTCATTATAGAGATATACATTGACCTTGTTTTTAAGAAACTTGTTCTAGAAAATAAGAGAGGGCATCTAAAATCTGAAGGCCATCTATAACATCAAACCTTTTCCTTGTTTGCTTTAGTTTAACTTTCTTGTCAACCCTTAGAGGTAGATATTATTATTCCCATTTTGTAGAAGTTATTATTATTTCTAGAGTCACACTCCTGTGTGTATCAGAGCAAGGATTTAAATCTGTCCACTTGGCCGGGCACAGTGGCTCACACCTGTAATCCCAGCACTTTGGGAGGCCGAGGCGGGTGGATCACGAGGTCAAGAGATCGAGACCATCCTGGCCAACACTGTGAAACCCCGTCCCTACTAAAAATACAAAAATTAGCCGGGCATGGTGGCGGGCGCCTGTAGTCCCAGCTACTCAGGAGGCTGAGGCAGGAGAATGGTGTGAACCCGGGAGGCAGAGCTTGCAGTGAGCCGAGATTGCGCCACTGCACTCCAGCCTGCCAATAGAGCGAGACTCCGCCTCAAAAAAAAAAAAAAGTGTATCTGCTTAATTCCAGATTTTGCTCTTTCTATTAAACCATGTTGCTTCCAGGTAAAATAGGCACCAAGCTAAGAAGGAAAGACTTATGAATGAAGAGTATAAAAGGAAGCACATAAAGCCCTGGGATTAAATATAAGCTTTCAATACACTTTTAGCAGCTTTTTGATGGTGATTATTCTTTTAATGGCTTGTTGTTACTGTGTTTGACATTCATAATTTGACATGGCCATATCCAATAGGTACAAGATAACAGATATTATTGGGAAAGAAGAGGGAATTGGACCTGAGAACCTTCGAGGTTCTGGAATGATTGCTGGAGAATCCTCATTGGCCTATAATGAGATCATTACCATCAGCCTGGTAAATCTTTCTAGAATGTGAAATTTTTGAAGAGCTGGCTGTGTGGCTAGGTTTATTTTTTCTCTTATCACTGCTATTCAGTCCCAAATGAGAGCATTTCTTGAAGATTGTATGTCTGTAATTATATTTTAATCACACATGATAATAGGAAGATAGGATAATATAAATAACTGAATTTTTCAAATAAACCCAGCACTTTGTTTTAGCTTTTAGTTTAACTTCTTTTTATTTTCTTTCTTTCTTTTTTTTTTGAGATGGAGTCTTGCCCTGTCACCAGGCTGGAGTGCAGTGGCACAATCTCAGCTCACTGCAACCTCCGCCTCCCGCGTTCAAGCAATTTTCCTGCCTCAGCCTCCTGAGTAGCTGGGACTACAGGCGAGTGCCACCATGCCCAGCTAATTTTTGTATTTTTAATAGAGCCGGGGTTTCACCATGTTGGCCAGGATGGTCTCAATCTCTTGACCTCGTGATCCACCCACCTCGGCCTCCAAAGGTGCTGGGATTACCGGCGTGAGCTACCACACATGGCCCCTCTTTCTTTTTTTTAAGAGACAGGGTCTTACTCTATCACCCAGGCTAGAGTACAGTGGTGCAATCATAGCTCACTGCAGCCTTTACCCTCTGGGCTCAAGTGATCCTCCTACCTCAGCTTCCAGGTAGCTAGGGCTACAGGCATGTGCCACCATCTCCAACTAATTTTTAAATTTTTTGTAGTGATGGGGGTCTCGCTATGTTGCCCAAGTAGGTCTTTTTTTTTTTTTGAGACAGAGTCTCACTGTGTTGCCCAGGATGGAGTGCAGTGGTGTGATCTCAGCTCACTGCAACCTCTGCCTCCTGGGTTCAAGTGGTTTTCCTGCCTTGGCCTCCCGAGTAGCTGGGATTACAGGCACGTGCCACGACGCCCAGATAATTTTTGTATTTTTGCTAGAGACAGGGTTTCGCCATGTTGGCCAGGCTGGTCTCGAACTCCTGACCTCAAGTAATTCGCCGGCCTCAGCCTTCCAAAGTGCCGGGATTACAGGTGTGAGCTGCCTCGCCCGGCCCCAAGGTAGTCTTGAACTCCTGGGCTCAAGCGATCCGCCCACCTCAGACTCCTAAAGTGCGTGCTAGGATGATAGGCCTGAGCCATTGCACCCAGCCTGAATTTTGCATCATTGTATTTTCTTTTCTTTGACCACGAAATTTTTGTGTGTGTATGTTGTTGTCAATCAAACAGACTTCATAAAAAGCAATGTTTATTTCTGTTAATTTGGATTTTACTTATCTATGCCTTAGTTCTTATAGCTTCAGAGAGGACATAAATATGTGACATGTAGAATTTATTCTTTTCTAAGGTGACGTGCCGGGCCATTGGGATTGGGGCTTACCTTGTCCGGCTGGGACAGAGAACCATCCAGGTTGAGAATTCTCACTTAATTCTAACAGGAGCTGGAGCCCTCAACAAAGTAAGTTTCTAGGGTTTTGAAGAAGTATGCATAGCTGATTGAAGATTGTTGTGTGAATTCTTAATTCAAGATCCTGATTTGGAAGGAAGCAGTTCAATCCATGCCTTCCTCAGTCTATCTCTTCCCCTCTCCCTCCATCTTTTCTGCCCATTGACTTGCTTGCCTTTTTATTCATTCATTCATTCATTCATTTCATTTATCAACTATTTTGAGTACTTACTGTTTTCTGGGCACTGTTCCAAGCCCTGTGTATATGTTAGTGAACAAACCATATAAAACCGCTGCTCTAAAGCGCTTATGTTTTAGTGTTGTTGTAGAAAGACAGAATTAATTGAACGCTTCTGTTCTGTCCCACCTCTCCTCTCTTTTTCTTAATCTATTAGTAAAAGATGTGAGGAGATCTATACACACACATTGAGCTGTCTCTGATTCCAGCTGTGCTAGTTCCCATTTCAGGCCTACATCATGAATTAGGTACCAGCCTAGGTGTTGAGACTATCAAGTTTTAATGATTTTGTGAAATCTGTAAATACACCTCTTGAAAATGGTGGTCTCTTGTACATAGAAGAAATATTTGGCAAATATTGCGTGGGAAGATGGGTGGATGGATGCATGGCTGGGTTACTGGGAAAGAGTATGCGTAAAGATTTATCTTCCCTTCCAAAGAAAGGTTTGTGCCTTTTTAGTCCAACTTCACAAGGGCTTTTCCAAAGGGGAAAAAAATGGATGGCAAGGTCACTGCTCGAAAGAGTGAAAACTATCTAAGAATACCTGAATATATAAAGGACAGTGCAGTTCTGACATCTTTGCAAGCATAGAAAGATTATTTTCTCTTCAGGGCCAGAAAAATGTAATGGAGTAGTCTGAGGCTGACTGCCCTTGTGCAACTTATATAACCTCTCAGCTCCTCAGCTTTCTTATCTGTCAAAGGGGATAATTTAAACCTTTAAATAATGTGGAGCTCAAATGAGAAAACATAAGTAAAAGTACCTAGTTCTACTGGGCATGCCTAGATTCCCAGCTACTCAGGAGGCTGAAGCAGGAGGATAGCTTGAACCCAGGAGTTTGAATCTAGCCTGGACAACATAGTAAGACCCCATCTCTTAAAAAAAAAAAAAAGAGTACCTAGTTCTTGGCAAAAAGTGTTGGCCCACATTCAAATTTCAGTTTCCCATTCCTCTCTCTAACATGATTTGGTGATTGAGCTTATGGAGTTAATACACATACTAAATTGTATCAGATACTATGTTTACTCCACTTGCAGGAACTTTTTATCAAGTCTTGACTTTCAAGTGTAAGGGTAAGAATTAAGTGTTCTGTCATTCCCATTTAGGAAAAAGTTGATAATTCCATTGGTTTCATTAGATTTTGTGGATGTCAGAAATTAGAGGAATCATTTGATGTGATCAGCTTGCTCTGTGCATTCATATGAACTCTGTCTCCTCCTCTGGGCTTGCTTTTCTCATCAAGGAAAGGCACAGCAGTGCTAACAGCAGCGAACTTGGCTGTCTTCCTCCCTTTTTGGAGAGTAGCCTGGAAATAAAGGTTGTGAACCACTACTACTGAAGATTATTATTGCAGTGGGAGAAACTGCTGAGAGTCTTAAGGTTGTTGTTGTTTTTTAAGTTGCTCTTTTGGATACCTTCTTAGGATGAGATATTGATGAATGCTGAAGATAATTTTAGGTACCATTATCTATGAGAACAGAATTTTAAAAATTCTGTTCTCATAGATAATGGTACTTAAAAAACCTATATTTCCATGATGTTCCCATACCCAGTCAGAGAGCTAATTTCTGAAATATATCTTCTTATATTGAGTTTCTTTCTCCCCCCTGCCCCTATACTATATTATATACAAAGAATATTACAAAAAGCAGATGTTGGGTTTTTGGTTTTGTTTTGCTTGAAAACTTGCTAGTTGAATTTCATTTGTGCCATGAAGAAACATTAGAGATTGATTTCTTAAAATCTGATTGAATTGTTCTAATCAAATTCATTATATTCACCTTCATAGCTTACAGGGCTGCTTGTTAAAAGAAAAGCTTAGTTACAGGGTGAAAGACAAATAAAGCTATAGCTTTAACTTACCAAACAATGCTCATTTCCAAAAGGACATGATTATTTTTAGCTGAAGGGAGTGATCAGATACAGAGGTTACCTAATGTCGCTCTGCCTGCTTCACTATCTTCATGTCAGCTCCTCTTAAGTATAGAGCTGTGCTGCTGAAGACACCCGATTTTATGCAAATTCGTTCAGAATGTCCTATCAGCCCCTTTGCCTATAAGGTATGAAAAAGGAAACTACCATGCTCTGATGGCTTCCTCTGACTCACTCCTTCTGTGTGTTGTCTTTGTGTGTGCTGGTGTTTTTCTTCATCTTTGTTTGCCTTTCTTTCTGTAGGTATCTCTCTGTATTGTGTACTCTGGGTGTGTGCAAGTCACCCTGAGTGCATGTCTCTTTCTGTGTGGGTGCTGATCTTTCTGTCTCTTTGTGTCTGTGTCTTGCATATAGATCCCCCTCTTTCTCTGTCTGTGTGCCGCCCTGTGTGTCCATGTGTGAGAAAGTCTTTGTGTTTTTGAAACATTATAGAGCCTCCTTTCTTAAGCCTTGGCCATTTTGCTCATAGTATGTACCTGTGTAAAGCGGAAATGTAGGAGACATATGCAAGCTTATATACAGTCTTAGACTGTAAATATTTGACCCCCACCTTTTTGAGTCTTCATCCTTTATGTTAAACATTGGGGTGAAGAATAAGGAGTGGGGGTGTTCAGAGGTTGTAGGGGAAAAAAATCTTGTGTGTGCAAGTGCCGATCCCGTTGACCCCTTTGAAAATTGAAATAATGATAATGCGCGTCTCCTGACTGCATCAAAGTATCAGCACATCAAAAGCCAGGAGGCATGAAATGCAAATGATAAAGTGAAAGCAGATGGATTGTGCATGATCGCCTGATGCCCAATGAATTTTAAAAGGTGCTGGTTTGCAGGAAGGGGGGGTTGGGGGGTTTTGGGGGGGGACTGAAATAAACACGTTATCCCTGCAATTTTTTTTTGTTCTTGATGCTCACTCCTGACAATATTTTTTCACACTTGAGTGAACACCCTCTCTCGCTCTCCCCCCTCCCTTTCCCCCTCCCTCTCTCTCTCTTTCTCTCCCTTTCTCTCTCCTCTCCAGCTCCCCTCCTCTGCCCTCCCCCCCCCCAACCTCTTACACATCTCAGGTCATGTCGCTGCAGCTCCGGTGGAAATAATAAGATATAAACCACGAGGTTGTTATTTGCATAGAAATAGCATGGAGCCCCAGGCAGCAAGGGAGAAGGACACAGGGATCATTTGTCTAAAATTTTAATGAAAACTTTTGCTGAGGCAGAGATTTTTAAAAACTTTCTTTCTCCCTGCTTTTCCCCTTCCATCCCCTACCCCGCAAACCCCATCATTGATTTTACTTAACATGGTTCAGTTTGAAGAGAAAAGGTTGACAGTCCACATATCATACTCCCATAATGCAGCAACCTGTAAATTGTTTCTTCCTTTAATAGATATGAAGCTGAAGAGACAGCATTTTCAACTTAATACATTGCATGTGTGTGCCTGGCTTTTATGGCTATACTCCATCTCGGCGTACACATGATGTTGCCTGTCATTAGCCTTTTTTTAATTAGTTTACACCTTCCTATCTTTTGCTTCCAAAGACTCTTACTTTTTGAAGGATTTCTTTTTATAGCCAACAGTAGTAACCTTCATATAAAATAAATATTTTCTGATGTTTTCCTGTTTTTTTTACTTTTGGTGGTTTTTCTGTATACTTACATGTTTTATTCATGGACTTCATCCTTTGCCACTGTGTCTTTTATTCCAAAACCAGGAAGTGCTTCCCACCTTTGTATTTTTATCCTTTTCCCCCTGTGAACTCACCATTTGTGTATCTTCTTTCCATGTCTGTCTTGCTTTGTTGCCTGTAGTTATTTGTAAAATATTCAAAATATTACCCAAATTGAGATGAGATGTAGTATCTGGATTTTATTGAGTGTTACTAAGCACATTTGACATTAGAACTAAAGGCAGTAGGCTGGTGATTAGAAGCAGCCCAAGTGGGTTTACTTGAAATTCAGTCAAGAATATCTGTCTGGTTCCTTGCTATCTTCTGGAATGGGCTAATTGTATCAGGGCTATATTTTGTAGACAGGAAGGCAAAAACAGAAGGGAAAGTGACTTAGTTTCATTGACAGAGACTAGATCAGGGTCAGAACAGGAACTTTCATGTCCCTAAGTTTCATTGAAGAAAGCTCAGGCCTCTTTGCTTAGTGGTCTGTAAAGCCTAAGGGAAGGTGGTCCGGTCGTTTTCCTGTTTGTCCAAATATCGTGAGAATGATGACATTAATAAGAGAAGTTTCTAGGGGCTTGCTATTTCATGTCACTCAAGGTAGTAGATCCTAACTCTAGGAACTGTAGGCTGTGGGTGACAGATTCCTTAAAATGCCTCACTGCGTGGCAGACCTGATGTGTGTGGCAAATTACCCTGCTTGAAGGGAGTCATGCTGGCCTGGCAAAGGCAGTAACCTGTGTACTTGGGGAACTGGTAAGATGCACCCTTAAGGAGCTGAGATGATTGCAGAGTCATAAACTCTTAAGTCTATGTGCCACTGGACATTTGCAGAGATGATCATATTTACTTTCCCTCCCCCCACCACTCTTCCTCTCAGTTTCCTTTTTACTTTATTTTTTTCTCCCTTTCCTGGTAAAAGTATTAGTATGTTTAACATAGTGTTAGGTGGCAGATAGGCTGGGAAGAACTTGTATTGTAAAGGAACACTGATGTGTACTGGAGCCTACTAGCTCTCAATCCATTGCCCCAGACTTGGGGAGAGAGAGCACATTCTCTATCCAGAGAAATAAGAGTATGCAGTTTATGGTTGTCCTCTGGACATTAACTGCCTGTAAAGGTAAGGTATATGCCAAAGGCAGTGATATGCAGGTGATAGATTCACCAAGAGATGATATGTGACTTTTCTTGTATTTTAAAGCTCTGCTTCTTTTTTAGGAAAAAAAAAAATCCTATACTCTCATCCCCCTTAGCGAGATCAGGCCCCTGTTTCCACTGAATCTGCCAAGAAAAAAGAAATTATGTGATGGGTATGACTAGGGCCATTAGTTTGGTAGGGGGCTAATTCTGCTAATCTTGCTTTTGAAACTTGGTGCAAGTAAGTTACATTTCTCTCTGGTTCTCATATACGTATTTTTCTGCAGCTATGTAGTATGAAATGTGAAGTTGTCATAGCTGACACTGTTAGGCACAGTACTAGAGTTCCTCTCATGAGTGGGAATTGTCTGTTACACCAGGGACCTGCACTGTATAGTCTCCGTGCTCACCCATGACTCTCTGAAACACAACATGAAAGTCATGGAGGCTCAAGAAGGGAAGGAGAGATTACTTAGCTCTCACTGTGGGGCGGGCAGCGTTGTAACTTTCACATAACTTAAAGAGGTTACGATAGAGACAGCGCCAGGGCAAGCGAGAGCCAGATGGGCACTGGGTGACTCTGTGCCTCACTGTGGAAAAATAACTAAACATGGGCAAAGGAGATCCTAAGAAGCCTAGAGGCAAGATGTTGTCATACGCATTTTTTGTGCAAACTTGTTGGGAGGAGCATAAGAAGCATCCAGATGCTTCAGTCGACTTCTCAGTTTTCTAAGAAGTGCTCAGAGAGGTGGAAGACCATGTCTGCTAAACAGAAGGGAAAATTTGAAGATATGGCAAAGGCAGACAAGACCCATTATGAAAGAGAAATGAAAACCTATATCCCTCCTGAAGGGGAGACAAAAAAGAAGTTCAGGGATCCCAATGCACCCAAGAGGCCTCCTTCATCGTTCTTCCTGTTGTATTCTGAGTATCGCCCAAAATCAAAGGAGAACATCCTGGCCTGTCCATTGGTGATGTTGCAAAGAAACTGGGAGAGATGTGGAATAACACTGCTGCAGATGACAAGCAGCCTTATGAAAAGAAGGCTGCGAAGCTGAAGGAAAAATATGAAAAGGATACTGCTGCATATTGAGCTAAAGGAAAGCCTGATGCAGCAAAAAAGGGAGTTGCCAAGGCTGAAAAAGCAAGAAAAAGAAGGAAGATGAAGAGGATGAGGAGGAGGAAGATGAAGAAGATGATGATGATGAATAATTTGGTTCTAGCACAGATTTTTTTCTTGTCTATAAAGCGGTTAATCCCCCTGTATACAACTCACTCCTTTTAAAGAAAAAAATTGAAATGTAAGGCTGTATAAGAATTTTTTAAAACTGTGTGGTGTCTTCTTTTGTATAGTTAACACACTACCAAATGTGTCTTTAGATAGCCCTGTCCTGGTGGTATTTTCATAGCCACTAACCTTGCCTGGTACAGTATGGGGGTTGTAAATTGGCATAAAAATTTTAAGCAGGTTGTTGTTGGTGCATAGCACACGTAAGTTATATATGGGGATGGTAGTTTTTTCAATTGTCTCTGATGCAGCTTATATGAAACAATTGTTCTGTTAACTGAATACCACTCTGTAATTGCAAAAAAAAAAAAAAAAATTGCAGCTGTTTTGTTGGCATTCTGAATGCTTCTAAGTAAATTACAATTTTTTTATTAGTTAAAAAAAAAAAAAAAAGATGTTATGAGCATGGAGAGGCTAGAGCCAGGCTGCCCAGGTTTAATTCTTGGCTCTACCACCTACTTAGTTGTGTGACCTCTGGCAATTTATTTAATCTTTCTGGGTTACAGTTTTATTAACTGTAAAAGAGAGAATAATAATAGTATCTGTGTACCGGAGTCGTTGTGAGAATTAAATGAGCCAAAATAGGTAAAACATTGGCACTGCCGTAGTCTTCTCTAAGGTGCATTTAGGGTTCCTTCTCATTGCAATTTCTTATCCTGGTTCTGGAAAGGAAATACGAACACATTATTCTCTATACTTTCTGATTCTTTGAAGGCAAAAATTCCTTCAAGAAAATGTTAGATGACAGTCCTCACTGTGGCAGTACATTCATGTATTGACTTTCCCAATAGATGTATCTAGCAACAATCAACGCACTTTGGAAAGCCATTAACGTGAGAGGCATGATGTTCGGTCGTGACAGGGTAGTATATATGTCAGTCATCTGTCTACAAGAGTCCCCAAGGACTTGTTGATACAATAGCTCATAATCACTCTAAGGATCAGTCTAGCAATTTGCATTTTTAAAAGTCCCTAACTACCTATTTTCACAATAGACAGTCCCTGTACTCCCATAGCTCCAGATGGGATCACTCTCCTTTCTAAAGAGGGCATTTTAGCTTCCTTTCTGAGTAATCCTTGCTTTAGCATTATGAATGAGTTCTCAGAAAGTATTGCACAATGGACAGATCTCCCTAATTTTCAAACGCTGCCTCCCCACACATAAAATATTGGTAAATCTGGCCCCATTTGCGGGCATTGTTTTGTTTGTTTTTCATTTGATATTCCTCAAGTTTGGTAGAAAACTATACCAGGTTATGTTTGACTCTATTAGTGTGCATTAGTGACCTGCCAGCAATCCTGATTGCTCTGGTTTGGAGATCTTGCAGGGTGGAATCGCCACACAGAGCTCCACTACAGAAGTTGTCTCTGACTCTAAGAGAGCCCATGCATATATGGTGGCTTAGGGTCTAAGAATTTGGGAGACCCTACAGCAAGTACCAGTCCAGAGCTTCTAGATAAAGTGAAAGCTCTGAGACCCTATTTGGGGCATTGAATACAGACTCGGAAATTATGTTTGACAACCTATTATGAATGTGCTCAAACTTTTTGGAGTTACAGAACCTTTAGATTAAAAAAAAAAAAAAAAAAACTTGGCCAGGCATAGTGGCTCATACCTGTAATCCCAGCACTTTGGGAGGCAGAGGCAGGCGGATCACCTGAGGTCAGTGGTTTGAGACCAGCCTGGCCAACGTGGTAAAGCCCTGTCTCTACTAAAAATACAAAATTAGCCAGACGTGGTGGCACACACCTGTAATCCCAGCTACTCAGGAGG
Organism: Pongo pygmaeus; assembly: GCF_028885625.2. Classification (NCBI taxonomy): domain Eukaryota; kingdom Metazoa; phylum Chordata; class Mammalia; order Primates; family Hominidae; genus Pongo; species Pongo pygmaeus. The sequence continues at coordinate 54,146,126 of NC_072392.2, forward strand.
CTGAGGCGGGAGAATCACTTGAACCTGGGAGTCAGAGGTGGCAGCGAGCCAAGATTGCACCACTGCACTCCAGCCTGGGCAAAAACAGCAAAACTCCATCTCAGAAAGAAAAAAAAAAAAAAAAAAACTTTTGATGATTCTTCTCCCTGACATTTACTAGGTAAGCAACTTTGGGCTTTAATCTATTTAGATGTTAGTTTCCTCTTTGTGAAATGGAAGGCATAATACATTTCCCATTTTAAAGTAGAAAATCAGGTTGGCGTGGTAATCCTATAATCCAAGCACTTTGGGAGGCTGAGGAAGGAGGATGGCTTGAGGCCAGGAGTTCAAGACCAGGCTGGGCAATATAGCAAGAAGCAAGACCCCCTCTACAAAATAATTAAAAAATTAGCCAGGTGTGGGGGTGCCTGAGATGGGGAACCGTGAAACCTTTGGCAGTGGCATCCAGGGCTGGGACCATGGCCGTGAACAGGGCCTGGGCCCCACAGAGCTCATGGAGGCAAGGCCGAGGGCAAGGAATGGATGACCAAGTTGGGCCACCTGGTCAAGGACATGAAGATCAAGTCCCTGGAGGAGATCTATCTCTTCTCCCTGCCCATCAAGGAATCTGAGATCACTAACTTTTTCGTGGGGACCTCTCTCAAGGATGAGGTTTTGAAGATTATGCCAGTGCAGAAGCAGACCCGTGCTTGCCAGCACACCAGGTTCAAGATGTTTGTTGCCATCAGGGACTACAATGGCCATGTTGGTCTGGGTGTTAAGTACTTCAGGGAGGTGGCCACTGCCATCCATGGGGCCATCATCCTGGCCGAGCTCTTCATTGTCCCCATGCACAGAGGCTACTGGGAGAAGAAGGCCCACACCATCCCTTGCAAGGTGACAGGTGGCTGTAGCTCTGTGCTGGTGCGCCTCATCCCCGCGCCCGGGGCACTGGCATCGTCTCGGCCCTGGTGCCCAAGAAGCTGCTGCTGATGGCCAGTATTGATGACTGCTACACCTCAGCCAGGGGCTGCACTGCCATCCTAGGGAACTTTCTCAAGGCCGCCTTTGATGCCATCTCTAAAACCTACAGCTGCCTGACCCCCGACCTCTGGAAGGAGATTGTATTCATCAAGTCTTCCTGTCAGGAATTCACTGACCACCTCGTCAAGACCCACACCAGAGTCTCCATGCAGGGGACCCAGGCTCCAACTGTGGCTACAACACAGAGTTTTTACATAAGAAAAATAAAGTGAATTAAGCCTGTTTTTGGTTTGCTTATTTTTTTTAAGTAGAAGACCAGAGGATCTCTTAATCTTAAATTCTGTTCAATATCTAGTATTCTGTGATGCTATAAAGATGCATATTGATCTGTAGCCAGGGAACTGTTTTAGGCTGGGGAGTGAATAGATAGGAGGTGGGGAATTTTAAAAGTTATTGCATATTAGGGTATTATATATTAAATTACATATTAGTGATATGTAAAATTATTACATACCTGTGAGACCAGGAATGGAAGTTGAAGAGCATGATGATTTAAAATTTTTTTAATTTTGTTTCTTATCTAGATTACAGAAAAGTAAACACTATATGTTGTTCACAATCACAAGTGGCTGTAGAATTATAAATCTTGAGAGTGGGAGGATCCTCAAAAGTTCAACCACACAATTGTTGTGTGAATCTCCTCTGTGACACCATTGCTAAATAGTCACCCAATTATGTGTGAAAAATTCAACTGAATGGGAGCTCAGTACTTTTGGAGCCAATCCCATTCATCTATGTATTCATCTGTGAGTTCTTCTTTATATTTGGCTAAAGTCTGTTTCCCTGTACAGAGAGACTGATCACTCTTTAAAGACAGTGTTCGAATTTAACAAAGAAACTCCCAGTTTTATGATACGACCAATTGGAAATTGAATGGAACCAAAATCTTTCTCATGTACTTTTGTGTTCAGAGTCTGGTCTTGTCTCAAGAACAAATGTAGTGAAGATGAAAATGCTATTCCAAGATAGAAAAGAAATTGGATTTATAAATAACTTTGCCAATTAAAAATGTGAAATAAGTAGAAGAAACAAGAGAAACAGTTAAAACTTAATTCCCCTTGGAAGTACTCCTTGGAACCTTAGGGGTCTCCTGCAGTGCCATGCAGTATCTTCGGAGCCCGATTATCTCCTGCTTTCTCCTCCTCTGCCTTGTTGAAAGTCAAGATCCTGATATAAGGTTGGAGGATAGTTCTTTTTGACTGCTATATTTGTAGATACCATCTAAAACTCATTGGGTCTAAGATTTGGTGGAATCAGTAAAGGTGATGTAGACTTAGGTACTCAGACCCTAAGGGTACACAAACACAAGCTAAACTGCTAGAATGTATTACCCTCTTGCCTCAGTGAACAGTCTCTGGCTCACTTCATCCATGTAGACCTTCATTATATCTCTACCCTATATCCATTGTCCATTTCCACCTCCAGGGTTCTGATGTGTCCTGAGTATTAGAATGAAGAAATGCCTCTACCTCACACTTTGGGTGGCATGTAGGGTCTCTGCACTGTCTGTCTCTAATAAAACATTGTCTCTGAACTCAAGCTAAGGGCCCACTTAGCTCTGTACACACGGTTCCTTAGGAAGATTGGTTTCTTCGTCTTCTTCATTTTATATTCAGTAGTATGTTACACCTTCATATGTTGAATTTTCTTCACCTGTCTCTCTTTCTACATATATTCATAGCTCTGTCTTTGCAGATCAGTGCTTACTTGAAGCTTTGCTACTCTGTCAGCCCCTCTCCTCTCTTCAGCCTTTCTTCTCCCCCAACCCCAGCCTGAAGCCCAAGTAAATTAGCTTCTCACCCCTGCCCCCTAGTTGTAAAAAAATTCCCATACTCCTCCAACAGTGTCTATTCTTGGATTTGCAGTCAGCAACCATCTCCAATAACCATCAGGCTGTCAGCTTTGCAGCTCCCTACCACCTCCCACCTCCCCCATCACTCACCAGAGGAAAAAGAGAGCCAGAGCAAGAGCTTGAAATATATCATGCAATAGTGTATCATGAATTTGTTGTGAATCACAGTGGTGAAGCAGGTTTATTTATTTCTGAGACCTTAAATCAATACAAAGTAGGTCTCTTAGTTCTGAAGCTGGGATGGAGTGTGAAAAAATGAGCCCATTGTACTCTTAAAACTTTGGGGAAAGAAGATGACAGCTATATAATTCCATTTACCAGGCACTAGGGGCTTTAATGTGAAGGTGACAGGGAGCTCTTTGTGCATTTAGAGCACCATATCTTCTAAATAAAAGATCTGTAGACTTGATAGTGGAGCATAGCTCCAAGTTTAATAATCTCCAAGCATTAGACCGAGCCAATATGTTCCCAAGTCAGAGAGGTCCCCCCTAAACACTCATAAATTAAAAGTGCAAGAACCGCACATGTTGGTAGATTAGAAATGCAAGGACTCCAGTCTTTTCTAGAAGGAAGACAGAGCTGGGCCCTGGCTGTGCACAGACTGGTCTATGAATATGATAAAGAAGCGGAAACGAGACTGTTTAGAAAGCTGACTCCTAGCTGTTCATCATTCTAGGGAATGTTCCCTGTGCATGGATCCAAATCTAGCTATGTCCCTTCTCATTCAGATTGGCCATCATCACACAGTCTAATCAGCTAATGTACACAGTCAGGAATGTTGAATTATGAAAGGAGAAGCTTAAAGAGCTTTTTAGATTGAACTACAGATTGCCATGCCTGGGCTTCAAGATTTTCTGGCTGATTTTTGACTGGTTCCTAATTTTAATATTGTCTCAGTGTCTGGGATTTAAGCCTTCTAAAATAGTATGCGCATCTAAGAAATTGAGAAATCAGTGTTGGTAAGGAAAAGAACCCACCCAAATTTAACCAATAGCATAAGATGCAAATATGAGAAGTCAAGACCATTGGAACATGTAATCAACTTTTGAGTATCTTCATTTTCTACCTGACCCATTAGTAAAATATGCCTTTCTCAATAGATAAAGCAGGTTTATGCAGCTCAAAAGAGCATTCCTAACATAATATGACTTTATAGTACTTAGAATTACTAGTTTAATTTTAGCCCATGTAAAGAATTTTGACAAGGGGAGGGAGGGAAGGGGCATCTACAATGGGGAAAACTAAAAAGGTAGGAAAGTTGAACCACTCCTTTTGCTTCAGAAAGCCACTACACATTATAACACTAATATGAAAGACTTATTTTGCTTATAGTGGTTTAACTTGCTGAACATACTAATCAGTTGAGTTTTTATAGAATACATAGAACTGTGGTAGATCACATGCATTTATTGCATGCCTGTTAGGTATAAAGCTGTTCTTATGCTGTGGCAATACAAAGATGATTCCTGCTTTCATGGAGCTGAAATTTAGCTAAAAGACAATAATAGGCTTTTCGTGTGTTCTAAAGGAAAAAATAAAATTGCTGCCCACCAGATGTCAATGAGAAAACACAAACCAAAAGGCCACAGAGATAATAAGTCAGTGCTACTCCCCTAAGAGCCAGGCCCTGCAAACACCAGACTCGGGGCCTGGCCACTGGTGAGCAATGCAGTCAGTCACAGCCTATTCAGTAAAACCAGTAGGCGGCGACTGACAACAGGGATTTTTAAAAAAGTTTTCCATCTTTAGAAAATACATAATCTGATAAAAGATTGGTATCCAAAAGAATTCTCAAACTCAGTAAGAAAACAACCCAGTAATTAAAAACACAGGCAAGAAATTTGAACAGACATTTCAGCAAAGAAAATATAAGGATGGTAAATAAGCACATGAAAAGATGCTTATCATTAGTCATTAGGGAAATGAAGATTAAACCACAGCTTGACACCACTAAATGATGGTTTTTTTGTTTGTTTGTTTGTCTGTTTGTTTGTTTTTCGAGACGGAGTCTCGCTCTGTCGCCCAGGCTGGAGTACAGTGGCGCGATCTCGGCTCACTGCAACCTCCACCTCCCGGGTTCAAGCGATTCTCCTGCCTCAGCCTTCAAGTAGCTAGGGACTACAGGCACGTGCCACCACGCCCCAGCTAATTTTTTATATTTTTAGTAGAGATGGGGTTTCACCGTGTTATCCAGGATGGTCTCAATTTCCTTACCTCATGATCCGCCTGCCTAGGCCTCCCAAAGTGCTGGGATTACAGGTGTGAGCCACTGCGCCTGGCCTAAATGTTTTTTTTTTTTAATGTTTGACAAATACCAAGTGTTGATGAGGATGCAGGACAGCTGGAACTCTCATAAATTGTTGGTGGGAATGCAAAATGGCACAGCCACTTTGAAAAAGGTTGGGCTTTTCTTAAAACCTGTACACAAATGTCTATAGCAGCGTTATTTATAATCCTCCAAAAGTGAAAACAACCCAAATGTATACCAACAGGCAAACGGGTGACAAGTTGTGGTACTTCCATAAAATGGAATATTACTCAGGAATAAAAATAAACTACTGATACCTGCATCAGCATGAATGAGGCTCAGATGCAATATGCTAACTGAAAGAAGCTAGATTCAAAAGGCTATATACTGTATGACTCCATTTATGTAACATTCTAGAAAAGGCAAAACTATTGGAACAAAAAGATCAATGGTTGTTAGGGGTGGAGGGAGGGAAGGGAACAGGAGGAGACTTTGGGATGATGAAAATGCTCTCTATCTTGGTTGTTGTGGTGGTTATATGACTATGTGTATTAAAATTCACAGACTTGTATACCTTATGATAGACAGTTTTGCTATATGTAAATTATACTTCAATAAACCAGACTTTATTTAAAATTTTTAAAAATTGGCTGGGCATGGTGGCTCATGTCTATAATCCCAGCACTTTGGGAGACTGAGGCGAGAGGATTGCTTGAGGCCAGGTCTTCGAGACCAGCCTAGACAACGTAGCAAGACCTTGTCTCTACAAAAAAAAAAAAAAAGAATTTCTGTTTGGAATTAACTCATCATCAGAAATCTCAAGTCCCTACCTATGTGAGCAGTTGGTGGGTCCCCCTAGGGTGAGTGATTACTTTTGGCAGCTTTCTTTCCAGAAGCCTGTGCTTCTTCTCATACATTTAGCAAGCAAACTATTGTGTGGCTCCTCTCTACCTTTTACATTACAAATGAGTCTCTGTTCCTTACCCACTCCACCTTCAAATCCTTGTCTTTCTGCTGTCTAATTCATTCCTCTGTTCTCCAGTGAGCCCTGTACCTCAGTAAAGAGATGTCTTCCAGTGTTATTTCTGGCCTATATTCAGCCTCTTTTTGGCTGTTTCTTTTCCTTCCACTGGCAGCACCACCCCTTTGCCCCAGTTTATCCTTCAGCATACCTGATCACTTCATAATTTGCTGCTTATAGAGAGATTTTTGGTCTTATAGCAGATGGTCTTGAATCCAGCTGTGGCTCATGTCAGAGGCTTTTCTCTCCTCTGCCCACAGTATGTCACTGAGCCCCTTCTCTACCCCAACCCTAGCCTAGCACCTGCCAGCCAGCACTCCAGTTTGCCAGTGACAGTAGTGGCAATAAAGTGGGGAAAAAATTATAACCCTTTGCCTATGTATTAAGAAACTGTATTTTGGAACCCCCAAATAATCTTGGTGGTCACATAGGTCCTGGTTCCATCTCCCTAGAGATTTAATTCCATTCACCCTTGGATATATTCCTGAAGAAACATTGACACAGTGATATGTGCAGCACCACTTAAAATTGTTAATTGGAGATTGAATTACTTGTCAGATTTTTAAAATGTAGTCCTCTCAGGTCAGGGAGGAGGATATTAGCTGCACTGAGTAGATGAGCTATTGCATTTTTTTCTTCTCCTTCCTCTTTTCTCCCCCCCTCCCTTTTCCTCTCTCTCATCCTTCCTTCTTTCTTTTGTCCCTATTTTACCACTTTTCCCCTACTCCTGCTTATTCTTTCTCATATCTGTTCTCTTTCAGCTTTAGCCAACCTTTATCAATAACCTGACAGATCCCAGAGTGACTTTAATATCTGGAATCATGGATGAAGTCCAGTGATGACAATTACTCAGTAAATTTACAAAACCCCTCCTCAAATCCTCTTGAGAATGGAAATGTCCTAATAAGAAGGAGGATTGCAGCGAGGACTCAGCTTGTGTAGCCTAATTCTTAGATGCAGGAGGAATTTTGTATTCCCTGCTTCCTTAAATAGATGTCCTGACCCACCGAGGATTGTTTAAAAAGGGGGAAAAGACTGAATAAAAGGGGAAGAGAAGGAATAGATTTCATTTTTTATTCCATCATTGATATGCATCATAATTTTTCACATCTTCAGCACATGATTGCAAATATTTGCCTATAAGTCTAAGGGTCCCCAACATAATGTGTATGTCAGGACAAAGGCAATTTTTAAAAAATTGAGCTAACTTGCATCTGTGAAACTTGGAAATCTCAATGCCCGTGCTGACAAATATCCTGACAAGTAAATACTGCACTCATTCAATATTACATAGTGATTTCATTTGCACAAAACCTCACAATGCTCTGCCACTTCAGTCAAACGTCTGGAGCATGGGGGAAAGGAAGTACGCGTTTATCTTGATCTCCAAAAAGGGCTTTAAGGGAGAGAGCAGGCGGTATATTAGGCTGTTTTCATTGCCTGTCAGCTGTGGTAAACCTGAGCTGTTTGCAGTGTCTCTAGATAAGCAGCAGCAGCAGCAGAGGCCTGAGCATGGACGTACGACTGCATTCATTTGTACTTCTTATGTATCTCAATGTTTCTAAAGGCTACGTAGCATCTTTGGTGGAGCCTTTAACAATTGTGTCTCTGCTAATCACCGGCTTTTATGTGGTGCCCATAATTCTTAGGTCCGCCGGCTGCAATGAATGAAGTACTGGATGAGGCTTAAGTTTATATTGAGAATGAGTCAAGATCCTCTTTCCTCTCAGATTCAGCCCTTATTCAATTCTGTCAGCATGGCACTCTTCAGCAGAGGACCCCGAGGTGGAGCCCATTCCTAATATTGCATGGTACTGCTTCTCCACTTAGATCTGGAGGGCAAGAAAGTGAGGCCTCAGGAGAATCACCTCTGTTTGACTCAATCCTGTGTTTAAATGATTATTGATGCTTGCTGGACAGATAAATTAAAAGTTTGTATCATCCAGTAAGTAGAATGTAAGAGGAATATATTTGGGAACTGAAACACGGCAAGAAATGCGTAGGTCAAAGTTTTTTAAGAGTGTTGAACGCAGCTCACCTACTTCATGAAATTATGTTGATGAGAGTTGTTGACCCCAGGTTTTTCTGTAGAAGGTCAGTAGGGCAACCTTGAGGAAGACAACAATGGTTCTAAGTCTATGTGGGCTCCATTCATCTTCCTAGATACCGATGAGGGTTTGTGTAACTGTTATAGCATGATCATTTCAGAGTTAGGCAGAATGGATTTTATCCTAACCCAGATTCTGCTTCCTTGGTTGGAGCTTTTGTTGTAAAGTATTCTAAAATCGTTAAAACCACTTGAGTCAGCAACGACCCCTATAAATCAGGAGCTATTGTGTGCGCCCTCATTCTACTGGTGCATACTCCAAACATGTGGTCATTGAAGATGAACTGGAGGGTACTGCTTTCTCTTCACCGATAGTTAAGTAGTTATGATTGTTAGCATTTGTTTGTGATTAGTGGAGCAGTTTCATTTCTGTGACCATCCCCACCCTACCCCCCATCTCCCAAGATAAGGCTGGTCAGAGAGTGATATTGGGATACTCTTAGTCTATTCTGTAATTTTTCTCCTTAATTTCCGAATTAAATGAATTTTCTCACATGACAAACACTTCTTTAGCTCAGAAATAATGTTCTTGGTATGTTAAGCCCTAGTGAGGTTTCTTCTAAACGTAGGAAAGGAGAGATGTAGAAATACTGCTGCCTTTTCAGAACAATGCCAAAGCATCAGAACCCGAATTTTAATTTAGCTTGTAAACAGAAGAGTACTCAGTTACTGAGCCTACCAAGTTTGCCTCCCATTATTTTGTAAAAATACGGGCTAGAATGGATAAGTGGCAGAGGATCACTTTTAAATGAGGAGGCAAAGACATCAGAAGAAAGTATGTTTAAACAGCTGAGTGGTCCCTTTTTCTGAGTGTAGTTCTTCATTGGTCCATTATTAGTTTTGGAGATGTGTAAGATTCTAAGTGGTTGGACATTATCAGGTATTAGAGATAGGAAGAAAATAGCGTTTCTGAGTAGAAAATGGCCCCAGCTCTCTCTTCTGGGCAACAAGGAGTACTTGGCTCCTGACCTAGATTGTGAATATCAGATTTTCAGGGTCAGCACAGTGTCTCCTTTTTTATTCCTTTTCCCCCTATCCAATTTTATTTTAATAATTAAAAATACTGCTGATCACACTGAATGCCTTCTAACAGAGAAGCAGTCTGTCCCAGAAGGACCAGTTGTGGGCCATCGGGTTTATGATGACCATAAAACCAGAGCCAGATCAGAGCGTGGCCTCCGTAAGTGACAGGGTTTCTGCCTCTACCAGGCTCCCGCCTCAACAGACTGCTTTGGATATTTGCTTTGGTTTGGATTTTTTGTTCTGTTTTGTTTCCTGATGCATGTGTGAGTGTGCATGTGTGTGCACATTTAAAGATATAAATGAAACAGGTATGTAATGCCCTCTGCCTGTTAGAAAGACTAAAGCCATAAAAATAACAAACGGCGTGTATTTGCTAGAATGTCAAAGTTATGAGTTTATTTTGTAATGATGTGCTCCTGCCTTCATGAGGTAAACTGGCCGTGGCGGAGGTGTTATTAGTAATATGGACTCAGCGGAGCAGAAAGCCGAGTGACCGAGAGATCAGTGTATCAGTCAGAAAGAGGGCAAATGGAAAGAGACAGCAGGAGAATGAGAAAAGAGCCGCAGTGCCTGGGCTGAGATTAGAGACGGACTGAGAGGCGGATGGGAGCTCAGTGGTCAGATACCGTCTCCCCTGTTCACGAGGCTCCTTCAAAGGAGCTGCCAGCATGTTGCTCAGCTTGGGGCTGCCTGTAAAGGCTTGTTCTCTGCGCTTCCTTATCAAGGAAAACAGTAATCTAAGAGCAATTTTGCTTTCCATATTCCTTTCAGAAAAGTATCTTATGCCCTTCCTAGCTGAAGTTAAATGGAATCAAGGCCAATTGGGTCACACCGAGGCTATTACTTTGGTCACCAACTTCCTCCACCTTTGGAGGGTCCTGATGGGGATGCTGACCCAGCATGCAGGGGGAACCTCTCAAAGCTCCTAACAAGAAGGGGCAAAATGGGAATATACAGGCAGACTTTGCTGGCCCTTAGTTAGTTAGATTCTCCCCAGAGACTGAAAATGAATACACGTAGGGAAGAAATTTTGTACTGTCATTATTTTTTAAAGGAGGAGAGGAAAGGAAAAAGAAAAGGTAAAATACAGTAAGCACTCTACAACTGTTTAGAGCTCTCCGGGTCTACCTTAGATGACTGGCAATTACTACACACTCAGCAGTTTGCAATAGTCAGTGATCAGGCTGCCCGGCTTCCATCTGCTGGGTCAGAAAACCTCCTTCCCTGAAAGAAATTATTAACCAGTCTTCAAGGGAAAAAGAAACCCTACAATTTCCGAGTCCAGGAATATCTTTTCTTCCTCTTTTTTTCTTCCTTAAAGGAAACTTTGTGGTTTCCAATTGCAGGTGCCCTTTGACCTTACAAGGATTAAACTCCTCCAGGGATATACCAGGGATTGAGGCCCTGAACTCCCTGGAGCCTTGGAAGGGAAGGAGGAGGGGAAGCGTGCTTGGGTATAAATCACAGCCCTGCACCCAGCACACAAAGAAGACTTGAGACTTAGGGGTTCATGTATGTATCATGAGTTGCTTCAGGATTTTGCTAGCTTTAGGTCTTGTGCGTGGAGGCCAGTGTTAGGTTGGTGCAAAAGTAATTGTGGTTTTGCCATTAAATGACAAAAACCACAATTACTTTTGCACCAACCTAATAAAAATCAAATATAAGGAAAAAAATAAGCCTTTTTAAAAATGAGGAACCTAAGCCCCCAGAGTTTCTTTAACTGAGACTTGTCACTAAATATTGTTGAAAGACAGGCATGTTACTTTTTTGTGTCTGTGCGCAAAGAGACTTGCACGCAATGAGGTAGCCTATGCCTCTGGGTCTCAGCCTTACCCACCACTGCAGTTTCAGCTGAGGGTGGAAGTATGCTTTGCCTATCTGTGGCAGCTGGTGGAGAGAAAGGGGCTTGCTGGTTTTAAAATTGCAACCATGAATGTGATTGTTAAAAGTATTTTTTGTTTTCTTTTTTTTTAATCTTTTATTTTATTTTTATTATACTTTAAGTTTTAGGGTACATGTGCACAACGTGCAGGTTTGTTACATATGTATACATGTGCCACGCTGGTGTGCTGCACCCATTAACTCGTCATTTAGCATTAGGTATATCTCCTAATGCTATAGTAAGCCCTCTTAGCGCAGGTGGCAGCGCGTCAGTCTCATATTTTTTGTTTTCTAAGTTTTCTTTTTAGGAAGAAGATTCAGATAGTCCCTCAGAACAACCCATGGAGACTGAAGTCTCTGTTTTGTGGAGAAAAGAACCCATTTTAGTGCGACTTGTGAAATAGACCATGCCTTTATTTCTATAGAGACAAATGTCTTTTCTCTTGCTCATTTCTCTAGGTCCTCGGGCGGGAAGTGTACACCTCCAATAACCAGCTGGGGGGCATCCAGATTATGCACAACAATGGGGTGACCCACTGCACTGTGTGTGATGACTTTGAAGGGGTTTTCACTGTCCTGCACTGGCTGTCTTACATGCCCAAGGTGAGCCCTTCCTACCCAGTACTGACATGGCCTGCAGAGCCTGTCATTTCCGCCACAGCTCACTGCCTCTGTGTTTGTCTTGTCTTTATGGTGGAGGAATTTTTTTATAAAATATTTCTCTGAAAGCTATTGATTTCTCTTTTCCTTACAGCCATATTTTGCCTTCTACCTTTAAAATGTCTCTGGATTTCATTTGTTGGGCCCCTTTCTAATGTCTTCCAGCCACGGAAGCCCTCATGGCCTACCTAAGGCTCAGATCCCAGTATATTAAGTTCCTCCTCATTGTGGGTTTTCTCCTTTGTAATAGCCATTCATTCCTCAGAGGAGCATCCCAGAAAGCATGGGCACACTGAAATCAAGAGTCAAAACACACCGCTTTGTGCCAGCCTCCTAAATGAGACTATTGACCTATACATGTTCCTTGGGCCTGGCACATACGTAGGATTCTTCCAGCTGAAGATTGGGACTATTGGGTGTAATTCCATATGTGGGCCCTGCTGTCTTTGTCTATAACTATTGTTGCTGAGTTGGAGTCTAGGACTGTTGTTGACTGATTGCTGTGCTCTTTCTCTTCCAATCTCCTTTTAGAGCGTGCACAGTTCAGTTCCTCTTCTGAACTCAAAGGATCCTATAGACAGAATCATCGAGTTTGTTCCCACAAAGGCCCCATACGATCCTCGATGGATGCTAGCAGGCCGTCCTCACCCAAGTATGTATATGTTTGAGGACCCCATAGTACCTGGCTCTTAAGCTTTTAGCGTTCTTTTCAATCACTATCCAATTCCTGAACAATCACATGTGACTAAGAAAACAGAGCTAAGTACCTAGAAATGAGAAAGACCTGAAAACCAACCCTCTGAAGAAAAAGGTGGGAAATCCTTCATGAACAAATGAAAAATAAATAAAATGAGATTTCCCAATCACCCATTGAGTCAAGCAGTGCAGTCACTAATACATGTCTTCTGTTTATTCTGTTATTAAAGCACGTATTACTTAATGGGTTCAAAGACTTTAAACAGTTCAATATAAGCCATAAAATCATAGAATTATAGGACTAGAATCTTCAGTCATCTAATCCCTATAACCAAAAGAGATTAATCAGTTTCGTTTTAGCACACGTCTTTGAGACCCTTCAGTATAGAATATGACTTCACTCTTCTCAGCAAGCTCTGAGCACCCACGCTGCATGTGCCCTTCTTTTCTTATGATATTGGTAATGGTATTGGTACTTGCTTTAGTAATTAATAGAAGGCTACTTTGTAAGCTCATTTATTCATGAAGAGATTGTCCAGAACTTTTAATTATATAGATACATGGAGTGAGAATAAGCCCTCCCTCCAGATACATCTAATCTACTGCTTTGTCTTTTACCTAACTTAGAAACAAAACAGGAAAAAGAAGTAACTCTGTGTACATTCTCATTTATCAGTCCATTTGACTGTTCTAGCAAACTTTACTTATCAGGAGGTTATTTTGTGGAGCACCAAATCCCTCTGCTGTATTTTGAATCCATTTTTTCAAACTATGTGAGGAAGCATTTGTTCTTTTTTGCATATTTATTGCAACTATTTCAAAGAAAGGCTATATATAAAAGTAGAAGAGATTGCAGAAGGTATTTTATTAAGTGTAAAAGTCATTGTGATTTTGCTGAAAGAGAGGTCTTCATAAGGAAGACCTAATAAACCTTTGTGGGTACCCACTGTAAGCCAGGTGGGACTGTAAAGCACTTCCATATACGTTATCTTATTTGCACTTACGACCTCTCTTAGGTAAAGAAAGATAACTGTTTTACAAAAATCAGAGAAGTTGAGTGATTCGTACAAGGTCACATAGCTATTACATAGCTATTATATTGTTTTTCTACAATATCTACATTAGACTTTCTATTATATAAAAACATGAGAGAAGTGTTTATTTTAATTTATAACTTTACCTGTTGTCTTCAGTGCCGCTTTTTGTTAATTTTAATGAAATGAAATAGTTTTTCTTACATGCCTGGAAAATCACCATACTAATCTTCTCCCTACCATTCTTTTTTTTTTTTTTTTTTTTTTTGAGATGGAGTTTCGCTCTTGTCCTCCAGGCTGGAGTACAACGGTGTGATCTCAGCCCACTGCAACCTCCACCTCCACTTACCCCTTCTTTCCCCTTCTTTTTGTGCCATGATTATGATAAGAACTATGAGCCTAAGATTACCTGTCAGTCTTTTTTTTTTTTTTTTGAGACGGAGTCTCACTCTGTCACCAGGCTGGAGTGCAGTGGCGCAATCTCAGCTCACTGCCACCTCCACCTCCAGATTCAAGTGGTTCTCCTGCTTCAGCCTCCCAAGCAGCTGGGACTAAAGGTGCGTGCCACCACACCCAGCTAATTTTTGTAACTTTAGTAGAGACGGGGTTTCACCATGTTGGCCAGGATGGTCTTCATCTCTTGACCTCGTGATCCACCCACCTCTCAAAGTGCTGGGGTTACAGGCATGAGCCACCGCGCCCAGCCACCTGTCAGTCTTAAAATGCAGGACTTTTCTGGGAATGAAGTGAGCCTCTTTACTTCTAGAATTTGGAATAAGACTTAGTGAGTTTTTTCCTGGGAAATATGGGAGGCCATCTTAGCCAGCTTCTAAGGTTCTGCATCGGAACTGGGTAGGATCTACTCTCTGAGGACTGTGAAGCACAACTACAATAGTCAGTGACTCCTCCTACCCCTAGCACGAGAGTTTTTAAAGAAGAAAACATTTCCATCTTGAACTTAATTCTGTAGTTCCAAATCCCTGTTATTGAAGTAAGAATTAGAAAATGATCCAAAGATATAAAGTTAAAATTCAGTATTCTGATGAACCTAGAAATTTGGTTTAGAACCTTCACCAAAATTTGAGCCCTTCTTTCATGGGTGAACAGAAGTATGTGTGTGTAGGTGGGCATTATCCTGGCCATTATTAATGAGATCCACAGAATAAAATGAAATTTTTGATAAACTAAGTTTTCTGTTTTTTGGATAATATTTTTTCATTGACTCCCTAGTAATTCATCCTGCTGTCTATGTGCAGCTAACACTCGCTCCCAAATCGAGTGACTTCAGATTTTAATTTAGTAGAAGTGTTAAAGAAAGCAGATGATTCCCTGTGATAAGTTAAAGCAGATATCTTCTAGGTGAAAAGTTAAAGTCATTTATTAGAGGAGATAGGGCTGTGATATTCTTCAAACTGACGCCCAACACAAGACCAGAATCTAAACGATCAGCTTTGGGCTCACGGATGGAGAGATAATTTTGAAATGGATGATCACATTTTACACTGGGGCCATAGAGGCAAGGAATGTAGAACACAGTAATTACAAGTTTAGTCTTGATAAAACACTCTCCATCCTGTTTAAGTCAGCAGAGGTTAGCTTGCTCAGATCTCCACTTTTAATTGGTTTTGGACTTGGGTTTTTAGGGGGTGGAGGGCCATGTTCAAATTAGAAGAATCACTGAAAACCGTGAGCTGAGAGGGCAAACTAGGAAACGGTTATTTGCAGAAGCTTTTATGGGGCTTTGGTCAAACATTCATACCTGTGGAACAACAGTTTTTTTCTTAAACTAACATGTTGAAAATTTTGGGTCTTGCCAGTGAAGAAAATTCTATGTGCAAGGAAGATTAATGGCATTAAGTATGTGCATCTTAACCATTGTATTTTTACTATCTGTCAAGAATATGTGGCCCTTTTTTGTAGAAAGATTATACTTTATCAGCTGTTTAATAAAGTAGATATATCTTGTTGCTTTTGTAGCAGAGAAACTGAGTTCCTATTTTTCCCTCCAAATTTGGATCCTTATCTGATCATTAATACTTATTGTTTGGTTGTTTTCAGCCTTCAGTTAAAAGAAAGTCAGTGAAATCAAACAAAATTGTAAGGCAAGTTTTAAAATAGAAATAGACATTTTGAAAATATCTTTAATGACTTGGCAGCCTTTTGACAAATGTTTGTAGTGTCTTGAAGAAAGTCAAGTTATTTATTTAAAAGCATGCAGACTCTCTCTGCTAGCTGAACCCTGTTGTTTAACAATAAATTATGCTTTTGCTGATAAATGATTCTTTTTATGCAGACTAGCAAATGAAATAGGAGATGATGTCTGAAGGCAGATGAACATTCAGCTGCCTAATGCTTCCATCTATTATAATTTGGTTAAAAACAACAAACTCCCCAAAATAATCCCCCAAACCACCTTAAATTCGTCAGTTCCAGCACATTGTCAATGGATTCACTGTCCTTATTCTCCGTTTTCTTTCTTTCCTTTCCATAGCCCAAAAAGGTCAGTGGTTGAGTGGCTTTTTTGACTACGGATCTTTCTCAGAGATTATGCAGCCCTGGGCACAGACTGTGGTGGTTGGTAGAGCCAGGTAAGAGCTCTTTTGTTTTGGCAGCTCTTTTTCCTCCCAACTAAAAATAAGAAAGAAAGAGCCATGGCTATATAGATATATACCAATAATGTTGTCTTTGTCTGAACTGTCTGAGAATATTGGATTATAGCCATGCCCAAGGCAGAATAATTGGAGTGCTGGTTCTCAGTTGCCATTTTGTGTGTCACTCCAATGATGCGTTTAATCTGAAGGCTAATTTTGACAACATTTCCTTTTTATAATGTTTCAGGAAAAACACTTTGGGAGCTGTAAAGCCCAACTACAATAGCCAGAGCCCACCAATGACTTTCCCTCTCCCAAAGACAATTTTCTTTCAGGAATAGGTGACAAATGATTCAGAGACTCGTCTGCTTTTCTGTGTAACTGGAAAGAGGTTCTTCATGGCACCGAAATTATTTAAGTGACAAATGTACTATATTGGATTATAATCAGATTTGAATTGCCAAAAAAAAAAGTTTACCTGAAACAAGAGTAAAATAAGCTGAAATAGGTTGCCAAGATACCTACATTTTTCAAGTGGGAAATTGAAGTTTCTATTAAATTTTAATACCTACTCTAAGAAGTGCTTCACTCAACAGCAAGCTCTGTGCAAAATAATCTGTAGCGCTTGCTACAACGAGCTATAACGAGCACCTGCCACGACTGATCTTAATCTAATTCTGCACTGCAGAGACATGCTGCTGAGGGACCGCATCTGGAGCTCACCTTCCTCTGGGGGCAATCAGTTTTCCTTATCTTGGTGAAAAGTGGCACCTGCTCAAGATTCTCAAACATGCCACATTGGGTTGAGATTTAGATTCTAGCCTTGAAAATAATTCTAGGCTCTGTGGTTCTCTCAGTACAGCAGGTCAGCACGCCTCCATGCTGCCTGTGACAAGAAGCCATCAGAGGGCAAATCCCACAGACAGGGTCTTCCTCTGTGACTCTGAATAGGATTCTGGCCTGGAGTCAGCTCAGACTGAATGTCCCAGAGCCTACCTGTCTGTTTTCTTTAAAGTCTCAGGTCTTTTATCTCACCCCAGGCTTCTCAGTCCCAGTGAGAAGTATTCTCTGTGCCTGGTAAAATTCCCACTGGGGAGCTGGAAGCAGGAGATACACTGGAGCGAGAACCCTGATACTCGACTCCTGTATCAGCTTGTTAGATTCCTCACGGCACACTAAGACCAACTTTTTTGAGATTTATCTCATCTATTCTGCTTCAATTTTCCTGTCTGTGAAAAAACATGACAGATTTTAAGTCTCAGAAAGCCAAACCTTTGTTAAGTTCTTTAAGATCCTCCCATGGGAAATAAAAGAATAATACTTTACACTTATGATTAGAAGGATAGAGATTGCTTTGCGACCAAGATCAGTCAAGCTTGGCTTTGGTTAGCTCTGCCATTGTTTATTGCAACACTCACTCTGACTTCCTCCTTTCTTTCCATCTGACGAGTTCTGGGCTTCTTACTCCAAACATATACACATACTCACAAGTATATAAAACACAAATGGAGCTCTAGCTTCTTTCAAAAGCAATGGCATTTCAAGAAATAAATATAAATGTATTCTTCTGGGATTGTTACTGTAAGTGCTGCCAAAACTCATCTTTGGTATGTATGTTTGGAATATGTGTGCTATTGGCTGTAAATTGTCTTTTATTATTCCATGGCACCTTGTCCAGGGACACACTATAAAACAAGATGTAGCATCTTCATGTGCTAGCCTGATAAAATTTATATGAAGTATAATAGAAAACAGAAGTTGTTCTGAGCTGTTTTCAAGTTCAATAAATAACTGTAATACTCAGATAAAGATGTTCTTTATTAGGTCACATGGGCCCTAATATATAAGTTATAAGTTACCGATTTAGGGTGGCTTTTGCAATTACAAGTTTCCAGTTGGATTGTTAATCATTGTGAACGGAAATATTTCGAAACCCTCCTGTGTACCTCCTGCTCGTTGTCTGGTTGTCTAGAGGGCTTTTGATTCTGATTCGGTGCAGGCAAGTGACAAGGGGGTGGGTGGTCTCCACTCAGGCCCTTGTCAGGCCTCTTGTGATGACAGGAATCCATTTTCACTAGCCAATTTAACAACCAAAGGCCATCCGTCATGGAAAAGTTTGTTATGGAGATGCTGTGAGAAATGAGAGACTATAACCCATCCCAGCCCCAACCCCAAGGAATGCAACAGTGAGAATGAAGACTGCATCACATTTTCCAGAGTAAAGACTCACCCTGTACTTTGTCTTGCTCTCTGATTTTTCCTAGAAAATCTTTATGAGGACCAAATTGGGAAGTCATAGTGGAGTATAAGGTGCAGAGGCTTTGAGCTCCTAAACAGTTTTTTAAATTAACATAGCTTTGAGATTAAATATATACTTCTAATATAGACTTCACCAGCATTACTACTAAAAATTATCCTTGTCCCATTTGTCTTTTCCAAGGAAGGAGAAAATTAAGGGCTTGTTGATCCACTTCCGTATTCTTGGCATGTGTTTTTCATCATCCTCATAACATGCCTACATACTCCCTATCCACACACCCAATAGTAAGACCTATTGTACCCTCAAATCTTATCTGGAACCACATTATTAATATTCCATAGAAAACTACAGCTCCATTTCAGCAAGGTCAGCCCTCATTAAAAGTTACTGAAAGTCTCAGATTCGTACTGCCTTTCAGACCATTTCCTACCATCTTCACCAAGGAGATGCTCTAGAGTGAACTGAGAAATTTCATTTAGCAGCCACAGGGGTAGGGATGTGTATATGTGCTAGGCTGTTGAGTCTAAATGCAGAGGCTCCCCTAGAACAGCCCTTGGTTTGAATTTATCTTGTGTTGGGACATTTCCGAATAGAAGTGATTCTGAGGGTGGTTTCCCACCATATTTAGAGAGTAAATATCAAATCCATAGAGTCTCACATTTAACTCGTAGAAGAATCAGATTTCCCCTGCTCTCTGTGTTTGTTTCTAGTTTTTTCCCCAATGTCTTGATTTGGGATTGGAAAACAAATGGCTAGCTATAATGTTGACATACATTGGGTTCTTATGTGACTCATGTTTTATCAGGCTAGGAGGAATACCTGTGGGAGTTGTTGCTGTAGAAACCCGAACAGTAGAACTAAGTATCCCAGCTGATCCAGCAAACCTGGATTCTGAAGCCAAGGTAGGCCACCTCAAGTACACTGGGGGCTGTGCTTGGAGGGTTTTTCTCTTCGCAGTGCCTGTGAATACATCGGGAACATTGCAAACCATCAGTTTTAGAGGGAAGGGCATCAGCAGCCTTGAATGATTTTAGAACATCATGTGCTCACTTTTAAGGTGAGTCTAAACGGACTAGAAGCTAAATCTGCCTCAAAAATTAAATAAGTCTTTACTGTAGTCTTCTCGATGCTAGAAAATAGTATACTTTTGTTGGGGAGATGGTCTTACAGAAAGGCAGCTGAGATAATACTGAAGGCTCTTTGGTCCCCTATTCTCTGAGTATACATATGGAAGAGCTACAGCTAGAGTTAACGGTGAAGTCTGCCCTAATGCCAAGCGTGAACACCACAGCCCTTTTTTTTGAGACATGGTTCATGGCCCAGGCTGGAGTGCAGTGGTGTGATTTTGACTCACTGCAGCCTGGACCTCCTGGGCTCAAGGGATCCTCCTGCCTCGGCCTCCCAAAGTGTTGGGATGAGCCACTGTGCCTGGTGCCATTTTTTTTTTAAAGGATGGATTATATTTTCACATCCTGACACCATTCAGGAAGTGAGGGGTCGGGGAGGCCAGGGAGGAGACTATTCAGCAGTGTGACATCAATTGTCTCTTCGTTAGCCACAGTACAGGAAAATGCTATACTAAGCACAAAGGTGAAAGGACTGGGAGACTATGTACAATTGACTTGCTTTAAAGAGTAACACAATGGAGCCATTTTAAGTAGCTTTTGAGAAACCTAGAACAAGGGTTCTTAGGACTGCATTCTTCCCTTTTGACTACACAGTTGTTATAATCAGGACTTAAAAAGAATAGTATTTGACAAGGTCAAAGATCGAGGATCCTTTCTTCTTTTTTACTCCAAACATGATGATCTTGATGAACAATAGTTTTTGTTGCTCTGATTTTTAGTTTTCAGTTTTAAATAAGTAAAATCTTGTTCACCTTGGAGAGATTTCCCCCTGGAGCTGTGTTGTTAATTGTGTCTTCTTTGACTTTTCCCAATAGATAATCCAGCAGGCTGGCCAGGTTTGGTTCCCAGATTCTGCGTTTAAGACGTATCAGGCCATCAAGGACTTCAACCGGGAAGGGCTGCCTCTGATGGTCTTTGCCAACTGGAGAGGCTTCTCTGGTGGAATGAAAGGTGACTGGCCCGCCTGTGGGCTGGAGGGGCATCACTGATTACTGGGCACTCTGCGGCAGAGGGAGGGTGTAGATTCAGCAGAATCTGTGGGTGTCCTAATAGCCTAGGCTTTTTGGGGACTCTACCCTCTCTGAGACATCTTTTGAGTTGCAACTTGAATGGAAAAAAGTACATTTTATAATTCCATACAGAATTTCAGAATAATCTACTACTAGTGTTATTGAGGTGACCTACTGTTGTGGATCTCGCTCTCACAGGTGGATGCTGGACCATTCTGATGGTGCTGGGGAAATAGGATTGTGACTCTGTCCCTCTTTTCTGGGCATATACTTTGTTGGTGTTATTCCTAATGTTCTACAGTGACCAAGACAGATACAGAAATTAGCATTTACTGGAAGAAAATGAACAAATTCAATACCAGAGGCTGTTCTTTGTGGCAATTTGTGCTATGTTGTATTATTATCTAACAACAGCCCTGGGCCTGTGGCTCCAGCATATTAGACCTTATTATAAAGGCTCTACTCCATGCTATGGGAATTGCTAAGTAATTAGGCAGCCAGTATCACCATTTACGGAGAATCCTTAATGCGTAGAGCGACTGTGGACACTACAGGGAGAGCCAAAGGAAACACTACCTCTTACAGTAGTGAAGCCCTCTGTCCCATGGCCAGAGAATTCATGGCCATGCTAAGCCAGAGACTACATACCTGGAGGGTATGAGAGTATGCTAAGTATCAATTCCATCTGACTTGGGGAGAATTTGGGGTTCTAAAGCAATAGGATAGGGCCAGGCGGGGTGGCTCACACCTGTAATCCCAGCACTTTGGGAGGCTGAGGCGGGTGGATCACTTGAGGTCCAGGAGTTTGAGACCATCCTGGTCAACATGGTGAAACCTTGTCTCTGCTAAAATACAAAACTTAGCTGGCGTGGTGGTGGGCCCTTGTAGCCCCAGCTACTCGGGAGGCTGAGGCAGGAGAATCACTTGAACCTGGGAGGCAGAGATTGCAGTGAGCCAAGATTGTGCCGCTGCACTTTAGCCTGGGCAAAAGGGTAAGACTCCGTGTCAAAAAAAAAAAAAAAAAAGGAAAAAACAGTAGGATAGGTTAGGGGAAGGAGGGAGGAGTAGAAACTGTTGGAGTAAATAGTGATTAGAAAATGCTTAGGATGGCCAGGCGTGGTGGCTCACGCCTGTAATCCCAGCACTTTGGGAGGCCGAGGTGGGTGGATCACCTGAGGTCAGGAGTTGGAGACCAGCCTGTCCAACGTAGTGAAACCCTGTCTCTACAAAAAATACAAAATTAGCCAGGTGTAGTGGTGCATGCCTATAATCCCCAGCTACTTGGGAGGCTGAGGCAGGAGAATCACTTGAACCCAGGAGGCGGAGGTTGCAGTGAGCCAAGATTGCACCACTGCACTCCAGCATGGGCTACAGAGCAAGACTCCATCTCAAAAAAAAAAAAAAAAAAAAAGAAAGAAAAAGAAAAGAAAATGCTTAAGACATACAAAATGTGAAACAATGAACTCTCAATAGGACACTTAAAAATAGCTTAGGGCAGAAGCACCCCCAGCCTATGAGGGAGGAAATGCCTGGGGAAACTACCAGATGGTCAGTTATGTGGCAAGAGGGATTTGAAATTTTTGCCGACAATTTTTCCTTACTTGTCTAGGAAGAGCCCTGTATGGCCAGGCCTCCTTGGCAAAATGTAGACTAGGTTGATTTTGTGTGTGTGTGTGTGTTTTTTTTTTTTTTTTGGTTGAAAAGTTTACCTTTGCCTGTATTTGCTGGAGAACTACCACATTTTATACTTTTCTTGGGGGAGACTTGGACTATATATCCAAATTAATATTTGTATATATTTTTTAGATTATCAAGGTGAATTATTTTTTGACCGAGATAATAAATTAGTGGAAATACCGTGAGAAATTGAGAGTATACGGTTAAGTCAATCCTACACATTTTTATTGAGTTCTGTGTGTTAGGAACTATGCTAGCCACTTCAGAGAACAAAAATAAGTCAAAATAAGTCAGAAACAATACATTGCCTCACAGAGACAAGAAAAATGTCTTGAGCAAAATGATAAAGCCATAATGTATAAACAAAATACCAGGATATTCAAAAGAAGATGGTAGTAGTATATCAAAGGGTAGGGGGGCCTGAAACCCCCTCATTCATATATATGAGGTTCATTCAGCATTAGATTTCACTTGATCCCAAATTCCTTGGCTCTAATGTTTTTGTTGAGACCTGGGAGAGAATGCTATGCTATTACTCCTTACTTATCTCTTTGTGGGGGGCCCATTGAGAATGTACTCTTCCTGACATTACTTCAGAGTGTCACCCTGGATATTTTATCCTAACTGGAGTTCAGAGTTCAAAAGTTTCCAATGTGCCACTTCTGGGAAAAGCTTCAATTCTGCTACATATTTTGGCTCAGGCCCAGATTGGCTGCCGCACTGTAACAATAAGAACAACAATTAAGATTCATTGAGCTCTTTTCACCAGAAACTTGTGCTAACAATTTTACATGTATTATCTTACATAATCATCACAAGCACCTCTAAGGGGTAGGTTATATTGTTATCCACATTTTACATAAATTAAGATTTATGTAAATTAGGTTAAGTAAATTTCCCAAGCTCATTCAGCTAAAAAATGGCAGAGTTGGGAAAGGAAGGTGGATCTGTCTGACTCCCTGTAACACAGTTGGCTGATGTGATGTAGCTCCCTGTAACACAGTTAGAGCCTAAAACCAGAACTAGATCTACTAGAATATCCCTATAACAGAATGTCAAGGTTCCTGAAAAAGTTATTATCCACCTACTTCCCCTCTACTTTGGGGATGTCCTTGGTTATTGTGAAAAGAAATTTCAAGAGCTCAGAAATGAGTTCATTTTTTATTGTGGTAAAATATACATAATATTTATCACTTTAATTATTTGTAAGTGTACAATTCAGTGGCACTAAATACATTCACAGTGTTGTGTAACTATCACTGGTATCTACACCCAAAACTTTTCATCATCCTCAACATAAACTCTATACCCCTTAAACAATAAGTACCCATTCCTTTCTCCCCGCTGCCCTTGGTCTGAAATGAGTTTTTGGCCTGATATATAGACCAGGGCAAGTTCTGTCTTAATTTTGGTGCTGATGCATCCTTTTACACCTCGTGTAAGACAAATAAGACTTAGGGAAGATAGAGATCCCTGTGAAGGTAGGAAGGGGAGGAACAGTGCCTTTCATATTTACATACAGGTCAGGGTGTTGTATTATCTCATGTAAAGGGACCTAAACTGAGGGCCTCTTGTCATTCTTCACATCCCTTGGGGAGATGTTTGCAGTTTTGGTTTCAATACTGGCTGGGGATTATGCAGGGAGGGAAAATAAACAATTATGCCATCCCTCAGTGCACACAAACACACAGCCAGGAGCCGACTGCACTGTGGGTAAAATGACTCCAAAATTGTGTGTAATGAGTAGGAAAAGATTAGAGACAGCTCTTGCTATGCTGAAAATTGACATTAGTGAAGGGAAAAAAAAAACTCTTTACTAGTCGGCCTAGGAGGTCTAATTCGAGCAGTAAAAATATAAATAAATAAATAAAAGCACGTCAAGATGGTATTGGTGCTTTTTTTCCAATGAGCTCTATCTGGCCGGAAGGCTATTCAGCATAATGCAAAATTAAATTATAAAAACTGGCTGAATATTTAGATGGAAGAGCCATTTGGAAGCAGTTTATTTAGACGAACCAGCAATGACCCACAACAGGGAGACATCAAGCGTGAAATTTACTAGAAATTAGCACCAGGGTCCCAGCCTCAGCATGAATAGCTTGATAGGATGCAAATCCCAGTGATATTAAGCTGCCTCACTGCTGGTGCTACAGGGTCACTCTCAGTTGGCTTTTCATGTTATACTTACTATTTTTTCCTGGGACAGGTTATAAATAACAATAAAAAAAATTTATTGAAAACTTTAACTGGAATGAAAGTCTATTTTAAAGTCTCTGATTACTAGGATGTTGAAATACAGTGTCAGGCGATCATAATGAACTAAGGACAGACATTATGTATATGTAGCTTGTGTATGGCTAATGTTTACCTTCAGTTTCTAACAGATGATCTTGCCCAAGCCAATAAGATCTGTTTCATTTTCAAGAGTGTGGGACACTGTAGAAACACTGTGCCACCCTGTTCCCTTGTTTGATACACATGGCTGCCACAGTTTATCCATGTTTATAACAATAAAAGCCCTAGGCAGGATTGGTGCCTAGGTGCTGAGAGCACACTGCAAAGGTTGTGTGTGATCACCATTCATGCAGATGTGCTTTGCCCAGCATGCTAGAAAACTCCAAGCTCCCGCCTCTCCAGTGAGGGAACCTATCAGTATTTTCCATTCCCAGTTGCGTTTCTCAGGGCCTGAGAATTGACAGCATATGCATAGCTTTAAAATTCTGTAGACTGATTTCCAACCTAAACCCTTGGGGATCACCCCTCCCCTGCTGCTATTGGCTGTGCTTTTGCTCTGTCTCTTAAATAGGAAGGGATTTCACACAATTGTGTGTCAGATTGTTGCCAAGTGTTTCAACCTGCCTTTCAAAATAAGTGGTTTGGGGCAGCTGCAGTTCAGTCTGAGCATGTTGATTACAGAGTTTATTTGTGTGTTTGTTTATATTTTAATAGCCTGCCTTTTGGGTGTTTTGATGGTTGGGCTGTGGGTCTATAGGTGTTCCAAGTAAGATGGAGGCAATATATTAGTCCCAAACATGTCAGCTTTAACAAACCCTGATGCTCCTTTCCTACTCACAGTCTTGGGGCCAAAAAATACTTGTTTGGCAGTCAGATCCAAGCCTCACACAGGCTGATAGTGTTATCAGTATAGTTTTGAACATTTCTGAACACAGAGGAAATCCAGCAACAGTTGGGAATATTCAATCATGTATTCAAGTCTCTTTTTCTGGTTTTATTTTACTCATCATATTAGATGTTGGAAAGCAGAGTACCTCAGTCTCATGCTGTCTCTCCTAGCAGTAAGAATGAAGTAGTAGAGGCTGGGCACAGAGGCTCACACCTGTAATCCCAACATTTTGGAAGGCCGAGGTGGGCGGATGGCTTGAGCTCAGCGAGTCCAGTCTGGGCAACGTGGTGAAACCCTGTCTCTACAAAAAATACAAAAATTAGCTGCGCATGGTGGCACACACCTGTAGTCTCAGCTACTTGGGGTGTTGATGGAGGAGGATCGTCTGAACCCAGGAGGCAGAGGTTGCAGTGAGCTGAGGTCGTGCCACTGCACTCCAGCCTGGGCGACAGAGCGAGACCCTGGCGCCCCGCTCCCCACCTCAAAAGAAAAAAAATCAAATGAAGTAGTAGAATGTGGACATTAGGGCCAACAAGATCTAGATTTGAGTCTTATCTCCACCACTCACTCTTATTTAAGCCTCAGTTTACTCACCTGCAACTTGGATATATAAACAAGATAATGTTCTGATGATTAAATGATTTATATGTGTGTATATATAATCATGTTCCCTGGTACACAATAAGCTAGCCATGATGATGACAAAAAGGAGCCCACGTCCATTTCATAAAAGTAAAAATCGCACACACACACTCATCTTCATTCAAAACTGTTTGTATATACCATGAAATCTAGTATTTTTTTTAAATAGATGAATGAAAATACATTTTAAATAAAGTCTCCCCTTCTTTTTGGGATGTCAATCTGTTAATTATAATGCAGAGATAGATTTTGTTGTAGCTAAGTCTTTAACAAGAAGAAGTGAGTAAAAGAGCTGGAAACTTTGTCTTCACTTACCTCTAACTTTTTTTTTCTTTTTCAGGTAGAATGACTTTTGTGCTGTCTTTTATTGCTTTATTTTCTCCTTTTATCTATACCTTCCATTTCCTGTCTTTGCATGATATCATTGAGGGACACTCTTTTCTGTTACTTGTTCTGAGACTGTACTCTTGGCAGCACTGAAAAATGTACTGCTAATTACACAATTATTTTATTATGTAGCACTGGTTGAAATATCCACTAAAGAATTAATTTAGTTAAAATAATTTGAACTGAGCAATTATTTTCATAACTACAGAATTAGCATAAAGCGCTTAAAGTCCTTTATTCCCTGCTCTTCATACAGCAGTTGTGTAATTAGCAGTAAATTTTTTTGGTGTTAGCTTTT
Source organism: Pongo pygmaeus (assembly GCF_028885625.2). NCBI lineage: Eukaryota > Metazoa > Chordata > Mammalia > Primates > Hominidae > Pongo > Pongo pygmaeus. Next base: position 54,172,787 of record NC_072392.2, read on the forward strand.
CTCCCAAAGGAATAAATGTCTTCACCCTGATCATATACATGGAGTATATAATCATACACATTCCACATAGAGTAGGGAGTATTTTCTGGGGCAACTTGGAATTTCTGAAGTCTTCACAGACACACCAGGTTGGGGCAGTGGAGTATGTGCCTTACAGTGAACTATACTCACTGATGGTTTGTATATTAAGCCATTTTTACTTTGGAGAAGGTGGCAGTTTAATTTACCAGTAACTACAATGAAAGCAATTTCTATTTGGTTTGCTCTTAACTTCCTGAAAAATGCTTCTTTGCCTTGGATTCCCGGAATTGATTTATTCCAAATTGAGATCCTCTCTTTGATAAGAAAGTTTGATCTCAGTTGAACCTGTTATTTGGTATTTAGAAAGCATCCATTGTGGCTCCACTGAAGTACTCATTAAACATCTGGACTCATAAACCTAAAGCTTTAGCAATGGACTTCAGTGATCTGGGAAATGGGAAGTCCATAAAAAGTTGGGAAATAAATAACTGATCCAGTTTTCCAGGGACTCACTTTATGTGTACATCATGGGTCCTTTCCTTCAGGCTGCTCCTGGCTTTGGAGGGATTACAAAATGTACTTTTTTTTTTTTTTTTTTTAAGGCAGGGCCTCGCTCTGTTACCCAGACTGGAGTACAGCAGCATGATCACAGCTCACTGCGGGTCTCGGCCTCCTAGGCTCAGATCCTCCCACCTCACCCTCCTGGGTTGCTGGGACTATGGGAATGTGCCACCATGTTTTGCTAATTTTTTTGTTTTTTGTAGAGATAGGGTCTCTCTCTGTTGGTCTTGAACTCCTGGGCTCAAGCGGTTCTCCCACCACAGCCTCCCAAGGAGCTGTGATTATAGGTGTGAGCTACCATTCCCAGTCTACAAAGCATAGTCTTTAGCAGAATGAAGAGGTGGTTCCTCTCTTGTTTTTTGTTTATTTTGTTTTATGTTGTTTTTGAGACAGGGTCTTGTTCTGTCACCCAGGCTAGAGTGCAGTGGCAAGATCATGGCTCACTGCAACCTCGACCTCTTGGGCTCGAGTGATCCTCCCACCTCAGCCAAGTGACTGGGACTGCAGGCATGCACCACCATGCCCAGCTAATTTTTTATTATTTGTAGAGACAGGTTCTCACTATGTTGCCCTGGTTGGGTCTCTTCTTCTCATGTGGCTGTGTGGTATTTCCTAAGTATTTTTTAAATTTTTCTCTCACTGGTACCCTATAAAAATGCAACTGTTAAAGAATTTGTTTTTCTTTCTCCTTATATTCTTTCCAGAGTATATAACTAATTTATTCAGCATTCATTCATTCAGCAGCTATTTGTTGAGCACTAACTATGTTCAGGCACTGGGCAGGGCTATCGGGATACCAAGATGAAAAATAGTTTTTGAAGATAAAATTTTTAAAGGATCAATTTCCATTAGCTGCACATTTGAAGAACTCATCCTATGCTAAGCATCATGAGAATAACTGAAAAGAGGTAGAATAGTTCCTTCCTTTAGTAAACTTAATGTAGTGGGAGAGCACATATTGACATGAAAAATACTCAACGTTTGTAGAGCAAATGTGAATTAATGTGGTGAAACCTGAGTACAGAAATTCAGAGAGGATATAAAATGGAAAGGCAATCTGGAAGACTTACACACTGTATCTTGTGAAAGACAGTGCATCTCTCTGTTGCTGTCCTGTGCTTTTGAAGATCCTCTGGAGTCTTGAATGGGATACAGGTCGATACTCCCTTTAGTCTTTAGGGTGGCCAAACAGGAGGCATCGTATGAGGAGGCTATTCATGGCCAGAGGTCCTGAACAGTGTTTAAAAGTACTGCTTTGAGGAAGAGAAATTTCATGATTTCTAATTTGTCTCATTCTCCGTAGATATGTACGACCAAGTGCTGAAGTTTGGTGCTTACATTGTGGACGGCTTGAGGGAGTGCTCCCAGCCTGTGCTGGTTTACATTCCTCCCCAGGCTGAGCTGCGGGGTGGCTCCTGGGTGGTGATTGACTCCTCCATCAACCCCCGGCACATGGAGATGTATGCTGACCGAGAAAGCAGGTAGCGTGCCTTCCACATTTCCATTCACTGCCTTTAGGGACCCTGTAGCTGTTGGTTTCTTCCTGGAGAATGTTATAGCCATGGCACTACAGCACCCACATCCTGTGATTCCAAACCAAAGCTTTTTCCTTCCATTACAGTCCAGGTCCTCACTCTAGCATTTTAGGAAGCTGAAGACCATGGTGTTTGTAGCACCCAAAAAACTGTAAGGGAGAACCTCAGGCTTGTTGGGAGGTGGTACCTGAAACTACCTAAATAAAACAGATCTAATCTGGCATTCTTTTGTAATCTGTTCTCACCTCTTTCCTAAGTAAACTTCAAAACGTATTTGACATTTTCCAAGGAAATTCTTACCTCCAGTCATTTTAATGGACCGGCCACTTCTCTCTTGTCCCCCCAAATTCAGCCTTCTATGTCAAAGGCTGCTTAGGAGAGTCCAGTAGTTTCACTGTCAAACCTCTAGGCTAAGAGGCTTATTATTTACATTCTGTACTTAGGGGTTTATTATTTTTTAAGTCCTAAACTCATCTGATATCAGATCAGAGACAATTCCTCTACAGACTTTGGAATCAGACTGTCTGGTTTCAAATCCAGTTCTGCCTCTTGTTATATTTGGACAAGTCTCATAACTTACTAAACCGTAGTTTTCTCATCTGTAAAATGGGAATAATCACAGAACCTTACTACATAGTAGATGGAGACTAGGCATAGGATTGTTGTAAGGATTTATACATAAGTGATTAGAACAGTGCCATGTACATAGTAAACATTAGCTATAATTTTTTTAAACTAGAAAGCTATGGGTTTTTTTTTAAAGATGTTTGGGGTAAAGTTTCTGGGGACTGAACATCATTAGTACGCACTAAAAGTAACCCTGAGACCTTTGACTCTGCTCATTTCCATAGCACTGGGCAGAATGTTTTACCTCCTACTTGGCCTGGCTTAGTGTGTCTGATCAGTGTCCTACAAGCAGACTGACAGCTGTGGTATAGGTGAGATAGATAGATAGATAGATAGATAGATGGGTGGATAGTATTGATGAAGTATTGCCCTTCATCATTGTACATCCTACGTGATGGAGGTGGTTCCCCTGTCACTGTGCCTACAGCATTTTTTTTCCCTGGAAAATAATGTGATTCCTGTTACTCTTAACAGCTGTAGGTGGTGGAATCTGTATTCTTCTCCCTTTGAAATGGAAGTCGACTGGTGTGGTAATGAGAATTATTTTAATTGCTTTTTGCCAGGCCTTTCTCATACCTCACTTAGACACTTCTCTGGTGCCTACTATTCTCCCCGGGGAGATGTCTGTTAACCATAGGTGGGCAAAATGATAATGAAGCTATTTCCTGGTCCACAAATTGTAACTGGCCTCATTCTGTTGTCTCCTTCCTTTAAAGTGTCTCTATTTCTGTTTTGTTTTCTTTCTTTCTGATCCAGGGGATCTGTTCTGGAGCCAGAAGGGACAGTAGAAATCAAATTCCGCAGAAAGGATCTGGTGAAAACCATGCGTCGGGTGGACCCAGTCTACATCCACTTGGCTGAGCGATTGGGTATGTCTGCTTGTCCTTCTGGCAAATCAATGAGCCATTCAGCTGATTTGTGATGAGTGCATTCATAGGCCAAGGGAGGAGGCACTGAAGCATTTGATCAAATTCATGATAATCTTTATTTACTGTCCTCTATATGGTAAGAACTCTGGTAGAATGAAATAGTGTGTATAATAGGGAAAGTGAGCCCTAAAAAAGCAAAAGTCACCTGATTTTTTTTCCTGATATTTCCTTAGAGTACAAAAAGCCCGTCTTTCTAAGATGTCCTTGTAGAGAATGATTAGCTAGAGTTGCTGCTGGGGGCAGGCCTCACCAGAGAATATGCTAGATTTAAATATGTCCTGTTTCTGCTTGTTTCTTTGGACAGCTCACTTCATTTCTGAGAGATGGGATAGAGAAGCAGGAGTCTTTACCCAGGCGGTGTTCCGGGGTCATCCTGAGCTAGAGAAATAGAAGTAAAGATTGCACACTGTGTGCTTCCAAACAGTAGCTGCCGCCAGAATAGCCCTGAGAGCAGGCGTGCTTAATGCTTCCAGCCATTACTCTGTTGCTCATTTGTTTTCAGAGCTTTTGGAAGCCACTTGCGATTTGAACATAGGACTAAACCATGGGAGTCCTGTGTTGAGTCCAGAGTCTAAATGAGTTTCAGATTCTTTTAAAACACTGATTTTCTGCCCAGGTCTCCCATTGAGCCCCTTGCTATGTTAGTAAAGATAATTGCTCGAGGTTCTTTTGTCAGTTGGTTTGTCTTGTTTTTGTTTTTTTCTAAAGGAACAGAGATTGCCTTTAAAAGGTAGTGAAACTCAGTGAATGGAGAAGAGAGATGCTAGCTCATTTATGTTCCAAATGGTAATTTAATTAATAGAGTACCATTTGTGGACTGTATATCCCCACCATCCAGAGACAGAAAAATCCCGTTTACCTACACTGTGGAGACTGTACATCCAGGCATTTGGAGCCCTGAGCCAGGTTGCCTGCCAAACACTGTGACTTGGGTTACAAGAAACCCTGTTTGTGTCCCATTGTTTGCCACTGGGTAACAGCCACCAATAACTCTAACTCACCACAGTCTGATCCTTTTATGGGGAATGCACACATACAAGAAATGAGAGTTGTTTCTAAAATCTATTGCCACCCAGAATTGTTGAGGTGGTTTTTTTCTGTTTTCCAAACAGAATAATTACTTCTGACCAACCCCATACGCTTTAATTAAAGTAACTGCAGCTCAAGAGCAAGTTACTTACAACTGTACATAGAGAGAGCTCTAAAAGCTTCAGCCACTGATAAGCATCTCACTTAGATGGCTCATAATTGCTCCCAGCATCCCCCGATTGTTGCCGCTGTGTTTACCACTAATTCCATACAAAGGCAGCAATGCCACAATTGCAGGACACAGCAAATTGCATCATTTTCCTTTTTCTTTTTTTCCTGTTTTTCTTCCTTTTTCTTTTCCTTTTTTTTTCTTTTTTTTTTTCTTTTTGCTGGTTTTCTTTCTGGCCAATTTAAAATTTGTCAAAGTCGGTCTTCTTCTGGATCACTGCCCTTTGATATTTCGCGCACTCCATTTGCCACAAACAAGCCGCAGGGCCGCAGTTCATGCTGACTCTAGCAGAAGCAGAGAGAGCTCCATTTATCTTACACTGCCTGCTGAATTCCTACTCATTAACTGGGGGTTCACTGCCTCTTTTTAACCCCCCAATGGCTGTTATCATCCCTTCAGAGTAACTGGGTGGTAGGGAGAGGGATCCTTTCTCCGTTTGCAGAAGGACTGGATGGTGAGGGGTGTGGGGATAAAGCTTCTTTCTCTTCAAGGAAAGTGATGTCGCTCCCACCTTCAACCAGCACCTTTTAACTTTTGAAGCACATGAAGGGGAGAGGGAGGAGACTCCCAAGTGATAGCCGTTTAATCATTTGTTACAAATCATCTCATTATCAATTTCCTATCCGCATTGGAGAAAACCATATTTATTTAACCTTGACCAAAATGGCACTTGAAAAAGGACCCTTAGTCTGCTAAATGTGAAGCAGGCTCTGGCCTAGGGCAGCTTGAGAACATGAGCAGTGGACTTGGAATAAGAATAATGAACTACGAGTCTTGTAAATTATTTAACTTCTCCGAACATCAGTTTTTTTCCAACCATAAAATCGAGATCACACCTCTGCCTAGCTAATATGAGGAGCAGATGAGCATGCATTTACTTCATTGCATCATTATCTTTCCGACTTAATCATTAGAAAAAGCAGATGGCCATGTTTGGTATCCAGTATTCTCTGTGGCTCAGTCCCACATGTGGAAATATGAAAGAAACAGCAGTATAGTCCTGTCTCTCAGGAATATCCTACACAGGCAGCTGTCTCTGCAACAAAGCAGGTCAGCCTGGATATAACAGGACATACTATGAACCCAGCTCCTTTGGGGTTCACAATGATTCTGGGTCTTTTAGCAATGCCTAGAACCAAACTACCAAAATTCTTTTTCACAAAGTGGGTGAAAATGGTCTCATTTTTCAGACTGGGAAACTGAGGCCAAAAAGTGAATCATCTAAGATACAAAATAAATAAATGTACATCAGAGTCCAGAATGGAATTCTGATTCTCTGTGTTCTCCTTTTCTCAGGATTTCTTCAGATTTTTTCCTCAGCTGAATACTGAGCCTGAACTAAATTAAACAAGGATTCTTTCCCTTTGTAATCTAAAGCCAATTCCACAGAGAAAATCTGATTTAGGAGAAAGCCTGTAGGAGTGGATGTTATCTTGTGTTCCCGTTCTCTCACCAAATCTGCCTCTTTACTGGGGAGCGTGCTCACAGATCACTTAGACAAACCAGCGCACAACTGATTGACTGTGTTCAAAAACATAATTACTCTGGGCACGGTGGCTCACGCCTGTAATCCCAGCACTTTGGGAGGAGGAGGCGGGCAGATCACCTGAGGTTGGGAGTTCAAGACCAGCCTGACTAACATGCAGAAACCCCGTCTCTACTAAAAATACAAAATTAGCCGGGCATGGTGGTGCATGTCTGTAGTCCCAGCTACTCAGGAGGCTGAGGCAGGAGAATCGCTTGAACCTGGGAGGTGGAGGTTGCAGTGAGCCGAGGTCGCGCCATTGCACTCCAGCCTGGGCAAGAAGAGCAAAACCCTGTCTTAAAAAAAAAAAAATCATAATTACTATGTATTTTATAAGAATGAGTAATATTTGACTTCTGAGCAGCTAACTTCATCTCTTCTAGAATTTTTATTTTTTTAAATGGCTTTTGTCATCTTACATGGTTTGGGTGGAAAGATGGTGAAGTACTAGTTTGCAGGTCTGTGATTATAACAGAAAATATGTAAATAATGCCTACACTGATTCCTAATAGAAGTAAAGGGAAGAATTACCTCAGAAAGAAAAGTGAACAAAGCCCAGGCCCCAGAGTCTTGCATTGCTGAATCAGTTCTGACCCTGATTCACAGAACCAGGGCTTGGTAGTCATTGCAAGGAGAATTACTTCCTACCATTTGATTGCCTTAAGGAAATTAAATTTCTTCTCTTGAAATGGAGCTGCAGCCCTCCAAGTCCTTTTTGTCTCTCTTTGACATCCTTCTACTGCCTCACAAGGCCAGGAGCAGGGAGAGTGGCTGTGGAGCTGGGCGGCCTTGCTAGCCTGGCCTCTTGAGTGCTGTGACCTGAGGTCCTCTCCTGGATCCTTCCCCTCCTCTTGTGTTCGGAGAGAAATGACAAATCAATTTAGATGGAGAGAGAACTGTCCAGCCCAATTGTGAAGCAATTGTAAGTTCCCCACTGCCCCACTCTCTCAAAACGAAGAGCACCTGGGCAAAGGAGCTGCTTGGGGGAACTTGGTCTTAGTTGTGGCCCTGTTCCCAGGCAGCTGGGCAGCCTGCCACGCAGCACCGCACTGCGCCCACACAGAACATGCCCTGACTGCCTGCCACAGGGAGCAGCAGCATGGACTGAGTGAGCAATGCTGCTGGCCCTCGCCTGGTCCTTCTAGGCCTGTCCACACCCACCATGCCTTCAGGGTCAAGGTTGCCCCAGGTGCAGATATGGAGCATTGTAGTGGCAGGTGAGGATACGCTTCTCTGTAAAAATCTTCAGGAATGCCTTCCTCGCAAGCCTTCTGTAGCAGCCAGAATGACAAGAAAAGGAGGTTCCCTGGGCTAAGGGGACTTAAGGGTTAAGCTGCTTTTCTGGCAGAGGTGGTCAAAGTATCTGAGCTGTGTTTTTCCAACTCTTGTGTCCATCTTCGAGAGGCTGAAAGCTGAAAAGAGCCAGAGTTGCTTGTTTGAGGCAGAAAGTATGTCTTTGCCTAGAAAGTTAAGACTAGGAAAGAAAGAAGTTCCGATATGCGTGCCTTAGTGAGTGGCCTTTCACCTCTCACCTGTTGAACTTGGAGTGTCCTCACTGACACTATGGCCACTGTGTCCTTTGCGGTAAGGAAGCTGTTGAGAAATAACACGAGGCTTTCTATCACGAAGGTAGATATGGGATCTTGCCTCCTCTCTTTTGTTAGCAGTAGCTGAAAACCTACCCCTCACACTGATTCAGAAGCTATTTGGCTTGGTGAAGTTTAGTGCAATAGTGACAACATTTTCTGAGAAGAGAAAGGGGTCATTTTAGTTTGATCCTTTAATCTGATTGTATTTATAAAAGCACCTGGGCTTACCTCCCCCAAGGAAGCAGTGTTTCACAATTCTGTTTGGCCAGAGGGACCTGGCAGGCATTTAGTTAGAGGGAACCCAAGAGAAAGCTGTCATCAGAATGTGTCTTGGTCCCAAATGACCAGATCCCTGTATCCTGACCTGCCAGACATAGGGAGAGCAAATTAGGGAAGGAAAATAATGAAGACTGCAGAGGCATATTTCTACCAGAAGAATTCAGAGAATTCTGTGCTGTTTCCTGACCTTTTTTATATGGATATGTCTGCATGGAAACACAGGGATGGGACTGATGAGGGAGCAGTATTTTTTTTTATTCCTGTTTGGAAATCTCTGGGTTTTCTATTAATATAATGATTTTTAAAAATATGAACAGTAGAGCACTAACACTATTGCAAGGAACTTTAGGGTTAAACATCCCCTGAGAGGATTGCTGTTAAAGTCAATATGCAAATATGGGTGTATTTAGATAGGTATGGCCCCCGTTGAAGAAAAGCAGATATATGAAAATGGGATTTAAAAAAAAGCTAGATACATTGGGAGAAATTATTCCCATTACAAAAGGATTATTTGCCTTACCAAAGGATTCACTGCAGGGTTCCTCATGAAATAGCTCCCTTAAGGCATTTAAAACAGGATCTGATTTACGCAGTTTTTCAAGAACGCTTTTGTGTAAAGAAAGGCACACCTGTTATGGATATAGAAATAGTTTCGCAGGATTTTTTTTTATTTTATTTTACCTATCTTACTATCTTTATAGAAAAATTTCTTTCAACATAGAAAACGTGATTACATAGATCTTTTAAACAACTGCTTGTGTTTGTACTTCTGAATCTTAATAAGATTCCAGTCTTTTTAATGCTAATTTTTCAGTCTCAAGGGTGTGGGATGGGAGTATGTTTTAATATCTGAGATATTCAGGAGCTTTCTGGGGAGGGTGGTCTTGTTCTTATCTCTAGCATCATAAGTATTGAACCAATCAAAGCAAATTGCTTTCTTTCTTTCTTTTTTTTTTTTGAGACAGAGTTTCGCTCTTGTTGCCCAGGCTGGAGTGCAATGGCACGATCATAGCTCACTGCAACCTCTGCCTCCCGGGTTCAAGTAGTTCTCCTACCTCAGCCTCCCGAGTAGCTAGGATTATAGGCATGCACCACCATGCCCGGCTAGTTTTGTATTTTTAGCAGAGATGGGGTTTCTTTATGTTGGTCAGGCTGGTCTTGAACTCCTGACCTCAGGTGATCCGCCCGCCTTGGCCTCCTAAATTGTTGGGATTACAAGTGTGAGCCACCGTGCCCGGCACAAATTGCTTTCTTAAGTAAAGGAAGAAGGGCCCATCAAAGTTAAAATTGGATTTAAATTTACATAGGCTTCTTAGTATAACTGTTTTGTTTTTGAGATGGAGCCTCACACTGTCACCTGGGCTAGAGTGCAGTGGCGCGATTTTGGCTCACTGCAACCTCTGCCTCCCGAGTTCAAGCGATTCTCCTGCCTCAGCCTCCCAAGTAGCTGAGATTACAGGTGCCTGCCACCAAGTATAACTTTTTTAAAAGTTGAGAATGTTTTTAAAAACACTTTAATATCACATTCTTTTATAAAACGTTTTCCCTGCTTGCCAGACTGGGATTGTTGTTACATAAATGAGGAACTCAACTCAGAAAAGGAAAAAGATTTCTACAAGGTTGCCTAGAGCCTTTGGCTGAGCAGAGAATTTTTAGTCTACCAGTCTGATTTTTATTCCAAGCTTTGAAGACGTCACCTCCCCCAAATCCTACTTTTAGGATGTAGTTTGTTCATACACAGACTAGGGCTGGCCTTCTCCTGGCCTATTTAAGTGGTATGGCTGGGCAAAAAATAGCCTCCTGCTGCAGAAATCAGCCGTTTCCTCTGGGAGTTTCTCTTTAGCTTTTTTTTTTTTTTTTTTTTTTTCAGTCAGAGACAGATTCTTACTCTGTCTGCCAGCCTGGGGTGCAGTGTCATGATCACAGCTCACCACACCTCGACCTGTCAGGCTCAAGCAGTTCTCCCACCTCAGTCCCAAGTAGCTAGGACTACAAGGCATGCGCCACCACATTCAGCTAATTTTTAAATATTTGTAGAGATAGAATTTCCCTGTGTTGCCTGGGCTGGTCTCAAACTCCTGGCCTCAAGCAATCCTTCCCACCTTGGCCTCTCAAAGTGCTGATATTACAGGCATGACCCACCGTGTCCAGCCTCTCTTCACCTTTGATACCATGGAGGAGAAATGTGGCTTTTCTTTGTATCCTGGCTCCAGGGAACACCTGATAGGCCATTGTGCTGCGGATACTTTCAAGTCAATTTGAACTGCTTTGTTTAAGGAGCATGGGCTCTTAAACCAGATTACCTAGTCCAAAATCATAACTCCACTATTTCCTAGCTTTGTGGCCTTGGGTGAGTTACTTTTTTGTGCCTCAGTTTCCTCATCTTTTAGGATTGTTGTAAGGATTAAATGAGATACAAAGTACTTTAACAGTACCAGCACACGGTAACATCTCAATACTGTTAGCTCTTCTTATTTGATCAGTGATATTTCGTCTCTGTTTAACTCTTTAAAATTTTTAATTAGAAGTGTGCATTTTTAGGATTTCATGAGGACTTATTTTTTAAGAGACAAGGTCACCCTCTTTCACCTAAGCCAAACTTGTCCAACCGTGGCCTGCAGGCCACATGTGGCCCAACACAAATTTGTAAACTTTCTTAAAACATTACAAGATTTTTTTACAATTTTTTTTCAGCTCATTGCCTATCGTTAGTATATTTTATGTGTGGCCCAAGATAATTCTTCTTCTTCGAATGTGGCCCAAGGAAGCCAAAAGATTGGACACTCCTGACCTAGGCTGGAGTGTAGCAGCACAGTCATAGTTCACCGCAGCTTGAACTCCTGGGCTCCAGCGATCCTCCTGCCTCAGCCACCAGAGTATCTCTGGGACTACAGGCATGCTTCACCATGCCTGGCTAATTTTGGGGGGCATGCGGGAGGAAAGACAGGGTCTCGCTCTGTTGCCCAGGCTGGTATTGAACCCCTGGGCTCAAGCCATCCTCCCACCTTGGCCTCCCAAAGTTCTGAGATTACAGGTGTGAGCCACCACACTTGGCATTTTGTGTGTGTGTGTGTGTGTGTGTGTGTGTGTGTGTGTGTGTGTGTGTGTGTAGAGACAGGGTCTTGCTTCGTTGTCCAGGCTGATCTTGAAATCCTGGCTTCAGGCAGTCCTCCCAACTTGCATAGGGAGTTTTTATTTTGGATAGGAAAGGATGGGAGCACCTACCTTTTGACTCCCGCTCAGCCATTTCCTAATGTAGAATTCTAGAAAAGAATGACTTTTCTCTCTGTAGCATATTCTTAAACACACTCACACACGTGTACACACCAACTTGCTTTCCTAAAAACCCCGAGGCCCTGCAATCTGGCTAGAAAAGAAAGAAAACCATTTCAAGATATTTAATTGTACAGGGAGCTTACAGAATTGATCGAGAGCTTAGCTTTTTACAATAGTCCAGTGAATAAGAAATGCTCCTGACAAACGATCAATGATAGGATAATCACTCTTTATCCCCCTCCTCATTCTTACCTTCTTTCTTTCAGGAGAACAGGGTTCAGAAGTCAAAAATCTTTATAGACGCCGCTTTTAAATTAAGCAGAAAATAGACATTGACATATTTGTTAATCTCCCCTAAATCATTACCGGGGCTGGCTGCTTTGCTGTACAAGGAGAGAGGGGCCCTCGGTGTGCAACACATGATATAACCGGCTTAACAGCAGCCTTTTATTTTTAGAAAATAAAATTTTAAAAATCTTTTTTCCCCTAAAACAAAGCACACAAATCCTTGACCTTCACATGGGCATTTAAAAACACATATATTCTCCACTTCAGTCTTTTCCTTGTTTTGATGCTTTTTTGAGGTGGGTCTTGAACCATAATCAGAGGCATTACTGAAGGAATCAAACAAGGTAGGCTTTGGAGGAATGCCCTGTGATCTTCCTAGTCTCAGGAGGGCCAGAGCATTGCAGGCATTTATTTTGTTATTCTTTCAAAGCTCTAGAATAGCTTGATTGAGAGGGCAAGACCTTTGTTATCCCAGAAGCCAGCATCCTCCATCATTCCAATTTGGCGAAGCCAAAGCCTGGTTTCTGAAACACTGTCCTCAGCCCGTAGCTGCTCCCTCTTCTGCAGCCAGTGCTGAGCCTTGCTCTTAACTCCTTGCAAACAACAAACCAACTCTCCAGCTGGTTTCCCTATAGTGGCCACTGCAAGATATCTGCTTGCCAGCCTTCAATACCATTTAATGTGGAAGAACAGAGGCTTTGGAGAGAGCCAGACCCAAGTGTAAATCCTGACTTTCCCACTTAAGAGCTGGATGCAGCAGCCAGGTGCGGTGGCTCACGCCTGTAATCCCAGCACTTTTGGAGGCCGAGGCAGGCAGATCACCTGAGGTCAGTTTGAGACCAGTCTGGCCAACATGGGGAAACCAAATCTCTATGAAAAATTCAAAAATTAGTCGGGCTTGGTGCCGGGCACCTGTAATCTCAGCTACTCGGGAGTCTGAGGCAGAAGAATTGCTTGAACTCAGGGGGCAGAGGTTGCAGTGAGCTGAGATCGCGCCACTGCACTCCAGCCTGGGTGACAGAGCAAGACTCCATCTCAAAAAAAAAAAAAAAAAGAGCTGGATGCCATTGGGGAAGTCCCTTTACATTTCAGAGCTGTAGTTTTCTTACCTGTAAAATAGACACCCTGGCGTAAAGTTGAGTTGTCCTAAGGATTGGAGATGATGTACCTGAAGCAACTGGGAAAGCACTCAGTAACGTTGAAGTATTCAGCTTGGCAGCAGTGTTAACAGCTAACCAGATGTAGGTGTGTAGATCTGAATTGTGCTTGGTGATTATGAGATTTGTGATCCTGAAAGATTTGAGTACAGTGCCTGGTAAATGCTCAATAAATGGTGTGTTAGATATGGTCCATGTATATGTGCGTTCAGCCATGTCAGTGGTCTTGCCATCCCTTTGCTCCCTGCAGGGCTGTGACTTTACCTATTGTTGTATTAGTTCTTGAACTGACAGTAACAAGAGACGCAACTCTTAAATCTTGGGCCTGCCTAGGAAATTGCATCGGAATGGGAACTATTGGAGACATTGTCCTGGTCTTAGTTATGGAATTGGGACTAAGATAGAAACTTTATCAGCCAGGAGCCCACCATCATCACTTAGCCTCTCAGAAATTAAAGGGACACTACTACTGAAGCACGTGTCTTCTGCCCAGGTAAGCGAGAAGAGACAGCTAACAGTGTTCAAAAGCTTTGGGACCCAAACTGCTGCATTTGAGTCTTGGCTCTATCACTTGCTAGCTTTGTGACCTTGGTAAGTCACGTAAATTCTCAGTGCCTCAGTCTCCTCACCTGTAAAATTGAAATAATTAATAAGAATACCAGTCTCCTAAGGTTGTTGTGATAATAAATTAACAGATATAAAGCACTTAACAATGGTGCCCAGTACCCTATAAATATTACCTTTGATTATTGATTGTATGCATTGGATAGCCAGGAATAAGTTTTCTTTTCCAGCTTGCCTAATTTTTAAAACTTTTCAATTTCACAAAAAAGTTACAAGAATAATACAATGCTTTTTTCTCAAATTCACCTATTAATATCCCGTTGCTTTATTATTTCTGCATATTCACATGTGTACATGTATTTATTCTCTCTTGCTCCACACACATATGCATTTTCTTTGAGCCATTTGAAAGTAATCTGTGGACCTCTTGCCTTTTTTTTTTTTTTTCTGAGTCTCACTCACTCACTCAGGCTGGAGTGCAGTGGTGCCATCTTAACTCACTGCAAACTCCTGTTCCCGGGTTCAAGCAATTCTCATGCCTCAGCCTCCTGAGTAGCTGGGATGGCAGGCATGTGCCACCATGCCTGGCTAAGTTTTGTATTTTTAGTAGAGACAAGGTCTTGCCATGTTGGCCAGGCTGGTCTCAAACTCCTGGCCTCAAGTAACCCACCTACCTCAGCCTCCCAAAGTGCTGGAATTACAGGTGTGAGCCACCCCGCCTGGCCCTAATGCTTCTTTATTCATAAATATTAGTGTGTATTTCTAAGAACACAGACTTTCTCCTACATAACAATACATTTATCAAAATCAAGAACTGTAAACATTGATACTACTGTCTAATCCATGATTCATATTAAAATTTTACCAATTGTCTCAATGTCCTTTTTAGTTTTTTTTTTTTTTTTTTTTTTTTGAGGGGGCAGTCTGAGATCTGATCTAATGAGCACACATTGAAATTCATTGTCAAGTATTTTTGGTCTCCTTTAATCTGGACTGATTCTTTGACCTTTGTTTTTCATGTTTTTCACATTTTTGAAGAGTGAGCCACTTTTTTGTAGCATGTTTCCTCAGTTTGGGTTTGTGGTTAGATTCCGATTCTGCTTTTTGGGCAGGAGTGTTGCAGAAGTCACGTTCTGTCCTTCTCAGGACATCATCAGGAGTCATGGTATCAGTCTGTCCTATTGGTGATAATTTATTTGTTTAAGGTGTTGTTCACTAGGTTAATCCACGATAAAGTTACCATTTTCCCCTTTGTAATTAATAAGTGATTTGTAAGGAATATTTTAAGACTTTGTGAATATTCTGTTTCTTATCAAACTTTCACCCACTGGCTTTGACATCCATTGATGATTCTTGGCAGAGTAATTTACTGTGATGCTTGTAAAACGGTGATTTTTCTAATTCCATCATTTCCTCTACACTTATTGTTCTGCTGGAAGAGAGAGTGTTCCCTTTCCCTTCTCCCTCATTTAATTACTTATATGAGGGTGAATTGGTAGATTCTAGTTTCATTCCACAAATATTCTGTCTGTTAATAAATATCATTATTTATTTTAGTGCTCATTGTCCCAGATTTGGCCAGTGGGAACACATTCAAAACTGGCTCCTGCATTTTTCTAACATGTCTCAATCGTCTTTTGAGGGCTTCCTTGTTTTTTGTCACAATATACCCCAGGTTCATCTGATGTTTTCCCTACCTCATCCCTAGAATCAGCTATTTCTCCAGGGAATCTTGGTTTCTTTCTGTGGAGAAGGGAAAACATTTGCTTCCCTAACAAGGGTGTTCTGAGAATGTCTCATCTCCGAAGACACCAGCCAGCCCTCCATCCCTCAGCCCTTCTCCCATCAGCCCTCCATCCCTCAGCCCTCCTCCCATCAGCCCTCCTCCCATCAGCCCGCCATCAGCCCTCCCGCCATCAGCCCTCCCGCCATCAGCTCTCCCGCCATCAGCCCTCCTGCCATCAGCCCTCCAGGCAGATCTACACTAGAATGCATGGGCCTTTGTGTCATCCCTTAGCGTGGGGCCCTGTGCGTTCATGCTGTTCAGGTGTTTTTGAAGGAACACTGCTGAGGTGCCGGGGCCTAAAGCAGCAGATCAGTGGCACCTTCATCACAGTTTTAAAATGGTGATGAGCTTAAAAAAAGAGGTAGAGTTGGGCATCCAAAAAACTAATAAAAATGAAACTTAAGTACTATAGTTACATCCCTCCTCTGTTAACCTGTGTTTATGTATAATACTTACGGCTCAGTCAGCAGCCCAAGGCTGTTTATGGCATATGATTCATTGTGGTGTAAAAAACAAGGCCTGTTCCCAGACAGACATGCTTGAAATAGACCTTCCTCTTCTGCATCCTGTGCTCATGTATTTATTTGTCAGCTTTAGTGACAAAGCACTTCAGGGTGTCCCTAACACCAGGGGCTGTCACCTATTGCTCCTTCAGCTAGACTTACTCCTCCTTACTAGGCAGGCAGCTAAATTTTCAGTATTGATTGCCGATTCCATTCTGAAAGTAATTAGGAAGAAAGGCGCACCATAGCAACACCTCTACTGGGACACTATTGATTGGGGGAGGGGTCCCTCCTTGATATAAGGGGTTCCAAAGTCTCCTGTCTGTTGAGTCAGGGTACCGTGCGCAGTGATCCACATGAGGTTTGCCGACTCTCTTTCTCTTTTTACATCCTTCTTCTCCTTTAGCCCAAGAAGTAGAATGTCTTTGTCACTCTGGTCAGGGATTGGCTCTGGCAGTAGCAGTCCAGGCAGGAGAGCACAGGCTAACCCACCGAGCTGACACAAGACATGAGGATCTGGCTCTAATTAGATTGAGTTCTACTAATTAGAGGTTAAAAGTATATAAACCTGAGATTAGAAGCCATGAAGTACTATGGCTTGTACCTTTAGGAGTTATTCAGGTCCTTGCCAAGTTTGGCAGATAACTCGCATGTACACAGGGAAACAGGAGCTACTAGTTTGTGCTTGGAGTTTAGGGGTGCTTTCACCACATCCCATGTGTGGAATAGCCCAGCTGCTTTGATGCTGGTCAGCAGGGATGGGCGTGGTGTCAGTGTACAATTACTGGCCTCAGGAGGAGGAGGAGCCTGGGTGGTGTCAGCAATATGCTCCAGGCCTCTAGGTCGCTACTTGCACCTTCTAGGGGAGAGGCATGGGAGAGGGGCTGCCATCTGCCTTCACACTTGTGACTGCCACAGGGAAAAGAAGGCATGTGGGCTTCCTGTGGCAAGGTAAAGACAGGTCTGGCATCTTGTAGGGCCCTGTTAATCAGCAAAGAGCAGAGAAGACAAGGGAGAGCCAGGCCACAGAGGGAAGAGGGGGCAGGCTGATGTTGAGCTTCCCGTGATTGTGGCTGCTTCTGTGCAGAGAGATTCCTGGTCATTACAGAGTGTGATGGGCATGTTTATCTAATTGCAGGGACCCCAGAGCTAAGCACAGCTGAGCGGAAGGAGTTGGAGAACAAGTTGAAGGAGCGGGAGGAATTCCTAATTCCCATTTACCATCAGGTAGCCGTGCAGTTTGCTGACTTGCACGACACACCAGGCCGGATGCAGGAGAAGGGTGTTATTAGCGTAAGTACAATGGTTGCCACTTCTTGTCAGAGGCCCACATGTGGGCAAGTGTGTGTGTGGGTTGCACACAGGCTCACAAGCAGGGAGCTATGAGGGCCAAATTAAAACAACTTCTGCAGATCAAAACATTTTCAATATTTTTTAGATTTTCGCTTTTTCTGTAACTGTTATCATCCTAAAACAATGTATAATTTAGGTTTCCATTAATTCCTCAGGAGGCAAGCTGCATTTTACTGGTGGGAAACTGAGTCACATGTGACTTCACTGGTGACGGGTCCTCAGGATGTGGGTTACTATAGGGTCAAGGCTTCCACAGTAGCTAATTCATAATTGATCTGCAAGTTGTTTGATCCATCTTCTCAAAACCAATTTATCCTTGTCTGGTTATCTGGGAACTCACAGCCGCTTCCCCAGAACATCTCAGCCATGTGTGGGATCAGCATTAGCCAGACCCATGGCTGTGCACAGTGCTGCAGACAGCAGGGCATGTGGGCTGCATTTCTGCCCTGGGGGACATCTGGAAGTGCTAGGAATTTACAGCCAGCTCTTGTCTGTGAAGGGCTTGCCTGGAGAATCAGTTTTTATGCCTGTGGGTTTCCCTCCAGACTGAGCATTAAGCAGGAATTAGGACTGGGCTGACTAAGCTTATTCTTCTCTGCATGTAGGATATCCTGGATTGGAAAACATCCCGTACCTTCTTCTACTGGCGGCTGAGGCGTCTTCTGCTGGAGGACCTGGTCAAGAAGAAAATCCACAATGCCAACCCTGAGCTGACTGACGGCCAGATTCAAGCCATGTTAAGGCGCTGGTTTGTGGAAGTGGAAGGAACAGTAAAGGTAGGTGGGACACTCAAAGAGAAGCCTTTTTGCTGAGCTCCTCACACCACCTGAGGGCTGCAAGGCTTGCCAGCAAAGAGTCCACAGGCCTCTAAGGGCAGGAGTGGAAGGGAAACATAGAGATCCAAGCTGTTTCCTCCCCCAGCTACTCCCCCTAACATGTCGTGTCATGACATCTTGTCAGAGGAGGTGGTAGGGCATATGTTACAGCTTGCGCAATCATTCAGCAGACCTTTTTGAACACTTACTGTGTACTAGACACTGCATTTGGTTCTGGAGGCATGGCAGTGAAAGAGGCAAATGTTGTTCCTATCCACATAGAGCTCACCATCTAGAGGGGGAGACAGATAAAGAGGTCATGCATAATAGTGAGGCCCATGTTAAACACAGCAAAGGATACTTGACCCTCTCTGGGAAGGATGGGGGAGAGTCTAAGAAGCCTTGTGGAGTAAGTGATGTCTCAGCAGAGGCTGGAAAACAAAGCAGAAATGAACCAGAGGAAAAGGCTGGATTTGGGGGCGGTCAGGGCTTAGGAGGAATGTTCCTGCAGAAGGAACAGCATCATCCTAAGCCGTGAGAGTAAGAGCAACATGCATCAAAGGAATATCCTGCAACTGTTTCAGGGCAGCTCAGAGACTGGGTGCCTGGTAGGAAGAAGGGGCAGGGGCATGATCACACAGGGCCATGTAAGCTGTCAAGGAGTTTGGACTTTGTCCTGGGGCCTGTGGGAAACCACTCAGGTATTTTAAGCAGTGGAGTGACATGCTCTGACTTCTATTTTAGAAAGACCACTCAGGGGGCTGTGTGGAGGAGGGAATTGGAGGGGCTAAGAGCAGAAGCCTAACAGGATGTGATTGGAAGAAGATGCCATGACTACAACTAAAGAGCTGCCTACTTCCAATCAGAGATGGAAGGAAGTATCCACCCTTATGCAGGGAAAGGGATCTATGAAGTTGGCATTTTCTTGGGGTGATCTCACAGAGAGGGCTCGTGACCTAGAGCAGTAACCCCACTGAGATGGTGTCCCTGGTGCTCTAGCCTCAGTGTTGGGGATGGGGCAGGTCTCAAGCCAGGATGACCTAGCAAGGGTACCAGCATTTGCCCCTGGAATAGTGGGCTGCATAAGACACTCCATGGGAGAGGATGGGAAGAAAAAGCTGGAACTTTTATTTCTATTTTTACTAACAAAAAGAAATTAACCTTTATTAGTAATTAATATATGGATTAATCATTTATATCATATATGCATTTTATCAGAATATTGGTAGTATGTGCTCAAAATATATTTGTCTTTCTCATTGCTATGTGATCACAAACATTTGGTGACTACCAGGTTAGAGTATTGATGGAGGGCTGGGTGGCTGGTGGTGGCTTGAAGGGTCCTGGTCCACAAAGAGGGGCACTCTGGCCTCTGCCTAGAAAGTGTTGCCTGAAGCCTCTGCTAATCATTCTCAAGGAGGAGCTCCAAGATTTGCTGTCAGTTTTAAAGCCAGTGAATTGGGGTGCTTCTAGTATTCACCTTTGTATTAAGTCTGCCCATTTTTTTATGACTGAAAAGCTTCTTTGGATAAATATTTCAAATGTGCAGTGGGGGAGCACAGCCTTCTCCGACATTTGGTTCAGGTTAAGGTCAGTCTGTGGCATCATAATTGAGTGAGACAATTTTGTCAGTGGCTACCAGCAGCTTCTAGTGGAAGTTGGCATTGAAAGTCACGCAAGTGTAAAATAAGAGGTTGTTCTCTAGTTAAGAGTGGCCGGCTAGGTAAATGGAGTGTGTGTGTATGTGTCTGGCCAGGAGAGGCCTGCACTGCCTCCCTACCACATTAGTCACTAATGGATGTGTCCAGCCTCAGTAGGCACAAGGATGAGGAGAAGGAATAGTTTCCCCCCAAGCATGAAGCAAGTAGATAGGCCCTTCAGCTTTTCCCTAGCATCCTGCTCCCAAGCGGACAGAGCATCTGAAGAAATAGGTCACTGCCATCTCTTATCAATGGAGAGAACAGTTGACCACATGTGTACAAGCTCCTGGCTGGAATTGAAGCACAGAAGAGAACCCCAACCCCATAGCTCAGGAAGAGGCTGCCTAGGCACTGGGAGCCAACTATGCTGAGCATTGAGGCTATTTCCCTTGTGCCCACCTACAAAAGGCAGCATTCTCCTGAGTTCTCTGAGAGGAATGCCAAAGACTGAATGTGAGGATGGGTAATCCTATGATGTCAGGGCATGTGGCTTTGAAACCTCCTTCCATATTCTGCAGGCTCAGCAGGACCTAGTTTAGTGTGGGGTGGGTGATAAAATCTGCAGCGCCCTTGAGAGAAGAAAGGGTTGCAGTGTTAAAAAGCCATCTGTGTGCCTCTGAAGGAGTGATGTACAATCTGCTTGCTGTTTGGAAATGGTGTTTTTTTTGGGGGGTGGGGGGGCTGTTCAAAGAACGATAGATACTGTGTGTTGTGCTTCTCAAGTGCAAAGACTGGTTGAGTCTAGACCCTGGCTTTGCACCAGGAAGTGACCCTCTAATCCTTATTGTGGTTGGTTACTGGTAAGAAAAGACATTTCATGATAGGCATCTATTAGCCATGCCATGTGTTCTTTTTGTTCCCAGAGAATTTGTTTTCTTAATCTTAATCCTGAAAACAGAGATTCTGGGACAGAAAATTGAAGACACGGTGATGTTATATAACTGAGCACTATAATTCTTTTGTTTCCCTTAGAGATATCTGTTACCATGAGTTATGGGAGTCTGTTTGAATCCACTGGGACGATCCTACTATAGGAAATAGTAGGATTTATGGTTCATAGTTTCACTGCAGGCAGAAGCAAAGCATCACTACAGCTCCTTGACGAAAATAACAAGAACAGTAGTTTAAATTGGGTCATAAGAACATGGCACACATTTGTATCCTGGGCATGGTTTCTCACTTGATTCTTAGATCCAAAATTTGAAGTATGTGGTTTTTCAAACAGGCTGATTTATTTTTTCCCAAACCCCAATAGTAGAAATTGAAATTAGGACTCTGCATGGAACAATGAGAATGTGGGTTTTGAAATCTCATAAACTGGGATCCCAGCTTTGTCATTTACTGGCATGGGCATATTATTTAAGCCTCCATTCCCTCATCTGTAAAATGGGGGTGGTGTTTATGTCATGGGGTTCGGTGAGTTTTAAATAACATGAGTAAAGTATGGAGCATAAGTCAGATGTGGTGGCTCACGTCTGTAATCCCAGTGCTTTGGGAAGCTGAAGTGGGAGGATCACTTGAGGCCAGGATAACAAAGCAAGACCCTGTCTTCACAAAAAATTTTAAAATTTGCTCGGTGTCGTGGCACACCCATGTAGTCCTAGGTCCTCAGGGGGCTGAGGCAGGAGCATCGCTTGGCCAAGGAATTTGAGGTTATAGCGCGCTATGATGGCGCCACGGCACCCCAGCCTGGGCAACAGAGACCCTGTCTCCAAAAAGAGAAAGTATGGAACACAATGTCTGGCTCAGTAGACATTCAAAATATGCTAGTTTCCCCTCCTCCATGTTAGAAAGTAAAAAAATAATAGCAACATAGACCAGTCAAAATGTACCAGTCAAAAATGTACAGCTGATTGACCTCGGCGGAAAGGAGGCTGACTCCTGAGCACAGTGGGTGCTCAGACGCTCTTTAGTTTGGCATGCTCTCATGTTCCCACAACCTGATGCCATGGTGCATTCTTATTGTTCACACAGCTACCCACTTGCTCTTATTCTGGATTTCCAAGTGCAATGAATGCTCAACGGAGGCCCCTGTGAGGATCATAGAGGAAAAAGCACTATTGATAGGGTCTCTTATTTCCACTGACCTCAAAACCTGGCCTCAGGCTACTGATGAATAAGTCTCATACACCAAACTTCTCACACAGGGCCAGGCAGGGAGGAGGTGAGGTAGAACCTGGAAAGCATTGCTTGGCCCTGCTATGGGCCTGGAGCTGAGATGGGATTGGCTCACAGGAGCTTGGTTCACAGGGGTCTGATGGCCACCCTAGCCCACATGTCCTTTGGCTATTGTACTCTAAAGCCTCTGGAAAAAAATCACATCCTTTCTTGGGCTTCTGTTGGATAGGGCTTAGCCTTGTAAGTGTAGGTGTATTGAAAATGTCTTTCCAAAATATGAGTGTACCTTGGGATGTGTATGCCATCCCTACACCCATCAGGCTGTGTGTTTCCCAGAAGTCTAGAAGGTCAGAAATGGGAGGAGCCTCCCTAGCTGGAGGTGTCTCCAAGCAGCTCCTAAGGTGAGTTATTAGTAGGGTATAGTAGTCAGGGCTCACATCCATCAGGTTGTGCCCTGGTCACTCCCTGGCCCTGCTGAACTATTGTCTAAGGAGGACTTAACAGCTATCCAATATGTTAGAAATGAAACTTTCCAAACAGGTCATTTAGATGTTGTGAGATAGACTAATTACTACATAAAATTAGTGAGGCTGACTAGTGCCTGAGATACTTATCCGCTGATGTAGAGAGAAAGTGTCTGTTGAACATTCATTTTAGGACAGGCCACTGTTGTGATGTAGAATTATTGATATTTTATTGGTAAAATGTTCTGATACAGATGGATATGCAGACAGGTGGCATACGGGCCCAGGCCTGTCATGATGTTAGCAGCCTAGCATATCACACTTGTTTAAAGTCCACGCTAGAATACTAGGAATGACTGGCCACATTTTCTTTCTCTTTTTTTTTTTTTTTTTTTTTTGGTCTTACTTTGTTGCCCAGGCTGCTGGAGTAGGTATGATGACTCACTTTCAGCCTCAACCTCCTGGGCTCAGGTGATCCTCCCCTCCCACCTCAGCCTCCCAAGTAGCTGGGACTATAGGCACACACCACCCCACCTGGCTGATTTTTTTTGTAGAGAGGGGGTTTTGCCATGTTGCCCAGGCTGGTCTGAAACTCCTGGACTCCAGCAATTCCCTGCCTCAGCCTCCCAAATTGCTGGGATAACAGGCATGAGCCACTGTGCCAGGCCCATTTTCATAATTTTAAAGAGGGAAATAATAATGCCTTCTTCCTGGGAATAAGGTTGGCCTATCCTTCTGGGTGACTGGAATTGAGTCTTACAACTGTTCTAAGAGAGCAAACAAGAAACTGTAGGCTCTGGCTGGGCACAGTGGCGCATGCCTATAATCCCAGCACTTTGGGAGGCCAAGGCAGGGGAACTGCTTTAGCCCAGGAGTTCAAGACTAGCCTGGGCAACATAATGAGACCCTGTTTCTACCAAAAAAAGTTTTGCCAGGCATGGTGGGGCATGCCTGTAATCCTAGCTATTCAGGATGCTGATGTGGGAGAATCACGTGAGCCCAGGAGTTTCGGGCTGCAATGAGCTGTGATCATGCCACTGTACTCCAGCCCGGGCAACAGGAGGAGACCCTGTCTGGAGGAAGAAAAAAAAACAAACTGCAAACTCTATAACCCAGTGGAAGGGAGCTTGCTTTTCCCAGGTGGAGCAAATTAGCCCACAACAGTATAGTAACCCTCCCAGGTCGGTTGAGAAAAACCAGTGGCACTATGCTTACATAAGTTTATTTTTGCTAAACATGCAGCTGATTAGAACTTGAGACCCCTTTCCTTCATGTACTCCTCTAGGCTATAATCCACTGGGGTCTGGCATGGTCATTGTCATCCAGTTGTACTTTGCGTAAACAGCAGATCTTTTTATAGGGCCCATATTTTCAAGCAACTGTAAAACTTGGAATGCATTGCCCTAATCCTGTCTGGGAACTTTTCAAAATGTTTAAACACCTAGCATACTCTGTGGCTGCAGGAGGGGAAGGCAGAAGAGTTTTCTCTAGAGGGTAGCTGGCTTTCCAGTGTAGTGTCTGAGCATCGTTGGAAGCAGGCATCTCGTTAGCTAATACATTACACCAATCAAGGAGAGTTATCTTAAGCCACAATTAATCTGCTCCCTGGCATATGTTGATAGGAAAGCATCATGCTGTTTCTTAATTAAAAGCAAACGGATTAAAAATGATTAATAAGAGTATTAAATATTCTCCTAAACTAAAGGCTTTGGGATTCTTGGGTAAATCTAAAAATCTTGGGGTTTTTTTTTTTTTTTCCATTCTGAAATCCAAGAAGCATTTATTGTTTTATTTTTCCTCCCCTCCACCCCAATCTTCATAAGTAGGGGTATGTGTAGAAGTCCTGAAACCATGGAGCAGAAGAGTAAATTGCCAATGATGGAAACGGAAATGTTGAAATTTAGGTGGCGATGTTTAGGAGTCCAGGGGGACCCATCCATATGTGGGGCATGCAGCAAGCTGGGTCACAAGAGTGAGTTAAAACCATGTTATGGGAAAAGCAGTGCTACCTTCTCCCTCGTGGATAGGGGCTGATGTGACACTTCCTTTCCTTAGGCGCAAAACACTTTCTCAAGGCAGTTTGGCCTTGAGAGATGCTGGGAGTCCTAACCCAGGCACAGAGAGGAGAGGCTCACTCAGGTTTGCACTGACGGGGCCACACACCCCAGCCGAAGAATTGCTGATCTGCTTATCAGTGATTAGAAACAGAACTGGGCACATTTGAGTCAGAAAAAGAAATGGACAAAGAACTAAAAGAGACATACTGCTGATCCTTAGTCCCCGGAAGCCTTCATCTTTCCAATGTAAAGAACTTAATTTTTAGAAACAGAGACGTCGATGAAATGACATACATTAAATAACCAGTCACAACTAAGTCAGCAGCTAAGTTACAGACAGGATGTGAGAGTCTGAAAAGAAACCATTATATTTGAAGGCACGAGATAGTTAGAAAATAGGCTAGTGCTCAGTTTTGTACTGCTTGAGGCCTCTTGTGATGAAAACATTTCCTCTGCAGCCCAGTAGTCACAGCTGTGGTTTTGGTGACCTTGCTTGTATACAGGCTTCTTGTAGTCACGTCTCAAACCTCAAAGCCTCAGAGTCCCTAATGTACCCACCTATTAAATTACAGCATCAAACTCATTGTCATTCTGACTTTGACTTCATTAGTGATAACAGAGAAGGATAGCGCACCTTTAAATGACGAGCTTTGTGTTTAATTACCCAAACAAAATGACATAAATATGAATGAGCCCTAATTGTGGTACTTGGTTTTCCAGAAACCATTAACAAAACGATTCCTAAATTATTTGTAAAGAAAATGAGAGGAGAAGAGAGCAAGGAGAAGGCTATTAGGCTACTAACACACTCCTGAATTATTATGTAGTCAACCACCTAGGAAATACTCAGCTAAATGATCTTGAAAAGGAGGTGAGAGGTGGTTTGTTGAGACTTTCAGGGTTATGGACGTCTTGATCCTTTCGAATACTCTCGTAGGTAATAAAATGGGGCTTAGGTTTCTGACCTGGTGGCTCTACCCTGGCAACAAGACTTCCCTCCCATCAGTTCCCCGTCTGTGCCTCATCGAAAGACAGTGGGCTCTATTTCAGGAGACTTCATCCATCCAGTGACTGCCAGGCCTCACTGGGGCTAGAGACTTATACTTTAGGCATTGTGTCTCAGTTCCTCTGAAAGCAAAACACCAAATAAACAGCCTCGCCTTCTCAATCACACTTTTACTAAGTAATTTGGGCTTTTAACTGGTTCTCTCAAATCTGTCAGGTTATTGAATTCTCTTAGCCTTTGTCAAATAGGTGGGTCCCTAGAGTCTGACAGGACAGAGTCAGGGTATGAGCACCAGAGTGCTCGGGAGAGCCCCATGGTGACTTCAGGTGTACACCTGTGTCCATAAAGGAAGAGAAGGAGAAGGGGCGCAGCTCCTGCCGCGAGGCCTACTTCCTCCTCCTGCACGATGCCGACAGTGAAGGAGAATCGTGGACACGGAGCACACTTTCGGAGTAAGCACTTCAGATCCTGCACAGTCAGAGTGTCCCGGCCTGGCCTGACCCCTGGTGTTTGACCAAGAGTCATCTGTTTGCAGGCCTATGTTTGGGACAATAATAAGGATCTGGCAGAGTGGCTAGAGAAACAGCTGACAGAGGAGGATGGTGTTCACTCGGTAATAGAGGAAAACATCAAATGCATCAGCAGAGACTACGTCCTCAAGCAAATCCGCAGGTGAGACCAATGTGGAGAACTCCGCTAGAGAAGGAGGGCTAATTTCTTTGGATTAAAAAGTTTCCAAACAAATCATGAGATGATCGCAGAAACCTTGCAATCTCTGCAGTCTCTTGCTGTTTGAGACAGCTGTAGTTGACCCACAGGTACAGATACGGCCTGAAGCCCAATTCTTTTTCAGCTACTGCTCCCCAGGGGCACTTAGTAATCTCAGCTAGATGAAGGCTGAGTTCACTGTGCCCACCTCTTAGCTCTGAATGCTGATACTCAAACTGGATGAACGACTCTGGGAGGAAAGCTGATTGTGTGTGTGGTGGTTTCCTGGGAAACCACCTCCTCACCTCCTCCAGCCAAGAGTTAGCTGTATCCTTCTAGAGGCTTCAGTCTGCTCCATAGGATCGGTGGTAGAGACTGCAGGGACATTTTTATAAAACTTTATTTGGAAACATTTCACTTACAGAAAAGTTATAAAATTAAAAACAGTACAAGGAACACCCCTATATATAACATCTGTACTCAGATTTACCTGTTACATTTTCTCTCCCTTGCTATATCACTTATGAGTGTGCCTGCCCTCCCATATGTGTATACATTTTTCCTCTTTCTGAACTACTTAAGAGTGTTACATATATCATGGCCTTTACCCCCAAATATTTCAGTGTGCATTTGCTGAGAATAGGGATACTTTTACATAACCATCATAAAATGATCCACTTTTGTAAATTTAACATTGATTAAAAACTTTTATCTGATATCTACCATCTGTAGAACATTGCTCATTTTGAGTTTGTCTGATGTCTCCCCATGATGAGATGCAGGTGAGGTGCTCTGGCCAGAACCTTCACAGGGCACCACATCTGGGGGCACATGCTGTTTATCTGCTCTTCCTCTTGTTAATTTCATCCCCTGGTCAAGATGTTGCTCCATTTCTCTACCGTATAATTATGATTTTCCCCCCTTGCACCTAATAAGTAGTCTGCGGGAAGACATTTTAAGGCCATGCAAGTATCTTGCTTTCATCAAAATTTCCCTCTGGTGCAGCCTTTACAATGAGCTTGCAAAATGATAACTTTCCAACTCCAGCACACCCTCCACAATTACCAGTCACCACTCAGTCCTCACTCCTGCCGATTCTTTTATATATTCATTATTGGTATAGACTCATGAAGTTCTATTTTTTACTGATTTATAATTCATTACTGGGCTTATTTTGATGCCCCAATTGCTGTCTTTGTGACATGCCCCCATTGTTTTTGTTTTGGGTTTAATTCCTTTTTCAACATAGCAAAATGTTTTGGGTTCATCTTGCACTACCTTGGCTGGATATTTGTAATATAGGGAAACAAATAAGGTGAGGCGTGACTAAAATGTCTGCAGTGGACGGTGCACGCATGTTTATTGGGCAGTTCTTTAGCTGTCCTGATCTAGACACTTCTGCCTCTCTTTTCTTCACCATTCTCAATCTTCCTTTCCAGCTTGGTCCAGGCCAATCCAGAGGTTGCCATGGATTCCATCATCCATATGACCCAGCACATATCACCCACTCAGCGAGCAGAAGTCGTACGGATCCTCTCCACAATGGATTCCCCTTCCACGTAGGAAGAGCTTCCTGCCTGTCCCTGCCCTGTCTCTGGAGAAAAGGGCTAGAGCTGCCTTTTAACAACTGCAACCACTGTAATGAGAAGGCACAGGAGACCCAGCACTGGAGTCAAAGTGGCATTTTACTTCCTCTCAAGTGTTTCAGGTTATGCATGATATCCTGGGATGTAAGATCACAGAATCCCCTCCAGCCCACCAGTCACACCTACCCCATTCAGTATTTATTACCCTGGCCAGGCCTAGTCCTCCACTCCCTGCACAGGACTGAGAAGGCAATGAAAGGTACAAACATGTACCATGAGGTCTTACTACCCAAAGCAGGGCTGCCCCTTCTGTCCTGACAGCCCCTTGGCCCCCCAGCATGGGGAAGCATGAGGAGTTGCCAGGCAGTGAGCAGCCCCCCTCACCCCTGGCCCCATGAGCCGCAGCCACAGGCAGCAGAGGAGGGCTAAGGAGAGGAGGAAGCCTCAAGTCCATTGTTTATTACCCCGACTCTTAGCCCAGCACACAGTAGGCACCGGAGAGGAATGATTCCGTTTAACCAACCACGGTACCTTTTATGAAGAAAAATTAGAGCATAAAATGTACTACAAGCTCCATAGGAACTCAAAGATGAGGGCAAAACTGTGAGCCAAGAAGCAGAGAAAGAAAATAGACCCAGTTATTCTTGATTTAGGGGACCTCAACCTTGGGTTCAGTCTCTGAGGACAAAGGGAAAGGTAGGTGGCCTGCCTCTCGCCTGCACATCACTGCTGGACTAGCTGTCGCATGTGGCTGGGAGCTGCAAGGCCAGTGGCGTGAGGGGCCCCAGCAGTTCCACAGGCGGTGAAGCCTGAGTTGGCAGAGGAGGAGCCAGAAGAGAACTGCCCTTTCTGCACTGGTGGAAACTAGTTATTTATGCCATGTGGAGAGCCAGTGAGATAGTCTGTTTTGAGGACTTGGAAAGTTGTTCCTATGAAGCCTGGAGCTTGGATGGTTTTGAGAGGTTAATGGTGCCTCCACAGTCACTCTTCCCTAGTTCCAGGATTACTGTCCTAGCAGCTAACGGTTCTACTCTCCCCCAGAATGTAGACAGGCAGCAGGTCTCCCCACAGCTCTGAAAGGACCCTGGTGACAGCTACACCCTCAGCACCAGGAGCTGGCCTTCCCTATGAGGGAGGCTTCCAGGAAATACAGAATCCACATGACCTTAAGATTATTTACAACTCAGTCATGGTGCTGCTGTCCTCCAGGCTTACTGGCCCCTCCTCACTGGCATCAGGGGCTTCCTCAGGTGGTGGAGAGAGTTTACTTTCAACAACTAGTTTATTCAAGAAAAGAACTTACTGATTCCCCTGTTCCTAAAGCAAGAGTGGCAGGTGATCAGGGCTGGTGTAGCATCCGGTTCCTTTAGTGCAGCTAATTGCATTTGTCACTGATGACCAAGGAGGAAATCACTAAGACGTTTGAGAAGCAGTGGTATGAATGCTCTTGGATAAGCTACAGTTCTGAGCCTTAACCCTGTAGTTTGCACACAAGAACGAGCTCCACCTTCCCTTCTTCAGGAGGAATCTGTGCGGATAGATTGGCTGGACTTGTCAATGGTTCTGGGTTGCAGGTGGGCACCGTATGGCTGGGTATGGAGCAGACAGCCCCCAGGAGTCAGAGCCTCAGCCCGGCTGCCCTGGTGGAAGGTGCGGGTGTTCAGCACCTTCAGAGAAGGGCATAAAGCAGTGGGGGACAATTCTCAGTCCAGGAAAATGCACTGACCATTGCTGGCTATTTGCTTACCTACTAAGAATTGGATTCATTTTTGACCAGATTATTCTTCTATGCTTTTTTGCAATAAATCAAATCCCACATATCTACAAGTGGTATGAAGTCCTGCACCCCCAAGGAGGCCTGTCCAGGCATCTCTTCAGAGGCAGGATGGGTTACACTCATTTACCTCCCCTCTCCCCACCAAATTATGACACAAACAAATATGTTTCCTCTCTAGAACCCTGTAATGCCTCCTCCCCATCCCCAGAGCTCCTCACCGTAGGTCTTACCCTGGACAAGGATTTTTCAAGTCGGAGGCACAGAACATGAGCAATCTGACATTCCCACAGCCCCTCACACATGCAAGGCTACTAAGGCAGGAGGAGTATAAATGATGGATATTGACCAAGACCTGCTTGGACAGAGACTGCCATATTATCTGTTCTCTTCGTTTACAAAACAGGCTTCACTTGTCTCAGAATTTGATGGACACATACCGTGATGAGCAGGAGCTTCAGATGCACTCTTTACACATTTTGTTGAAATAAACCTCTACATTTGTAGAAGAGTTACAGTTTGTCATTTCAATCCATGCCCAGCCACCTCATCTCTTGTTCTGCTTTCAGCAGGGGCTCAGTGTGGGGCAAGCCCCTCCATGGCCCTGTGACACCTAAAGCCCTTTGTCTCCTGAACGTGCATAAAGATGATGGGTAGGCAGTAAAAAGCTGGCCTTGGCCAGCCCTGTCTTGTCTTATCGGCTGAATCAAGGTCAAATTCTGAAAGGCTACAAATGCTTGGGAACCCCATGGCAGAGAGTCAGTTTTTTAGTTTCTGTTGAGTTTTTCAGGATGGGAAACTTCTTCCTGCTGAGAGCTGGATGGGAGTCCTGGCAGGAATGTCCCCTCCAAAAGAGAATGTCTTTAGAGCAGGGACAAGAAAGACCGCAGCTGTTTAGTGAGGATAACAGCTCCAAGCCTTTGAAGCCCAGAGCCCACTGTCCTCAGAAGTCCCTTCTCAGCATACAGGAAGTTGAGAGTGCTCTGATAACTCAATGTAAACCCTAGGGCCGCATGGCCCTTGTTAGAGATTTTAGAGGGAGGTTTTAGATTTTCTTTATTTAGCTATTCATGGATTTTTAACTCTGGGCACAAAAAGGCACTTGGGGCAGGAAGCTCATGATTGCGTGCCTTCAACCCTCTGCCTCAGTTTCTCTCTCTGAAAAAGCTTTCTATGGGCTGGGCATGGTAGCTCACCCCTATAATCCTAGCACTTTGGGAGGCTGAGGTGGGTGTATCATGAGATCAGGAGATTGAGACCATCCTAACACGGTGAAACCCCCGAAAAATATATAAAAAATTAGCTGGGAGCAGTGGCACACACCTGTAGTCCCAGCTACTCAGGAGGCTGAGGCAGGAGAATTGCTTGAACCTGGGAGGCAGAGGTTGCAGTGAGCTGAGATTGCACCACTGCACTCCAGCCTGGTGACGGAGCAAGATTCCGTCTCAAAAAAAAAAAAAAAAAAAAAGCTTTCTATGAATCCCTGTAATTAAGGTAGGAATAAGCACCAATTCCTGAATGTCTGCAAAGATACAGGTCACAGGAGGCAAATCCCTGCCCTTTGCTGATTATTAAACTCAATGTTGTATCTCTCTCTCTCTTTGGGATACATTGCAAAGCAAAGGGTTGCTTTTTCTAAAATGAAATAGAGTGTTAAGAAAATATCAATTTGATTCACCCTGAGCCAGATGTTCCAGAAAGGGGAGTCAGAAGGGAGATACAGGATAAAGGATCCAGGGGGAAGATTGCTACTGTTTGCCTCCCACTGCTGCTCTTCATGGGCAAGGAAGCCCAGTCTGCGTGGCAGCCTGGGCCTCTTCTTCTTTCTTCCCTCCTCCCTAAGCAGGCAGCTGAAGACAGGCCGCAGGTGTAAGCGCTCAGCCAGCACCTGTTGGTGGTTCTGAGGCGGGATTCTGCTGCTGCCTCCGGGAGCTTGCCCAATACAGTTTCTTCTGCTGGGGCGCTACACTTCCTTCACTCCTCTTTTCAACAAAAGGAAATAATAAATCCCCATTGGTCTTACTTTGGGGTAGTAAGGAAAAGACTGCACAGCGAGGGTTCTAGGATCCAGACCTAAGCCCACCTCTCTTTCCCCGGCTGAACAATAACACCGTGATGAACGCAAATGCCTAAGGACCATGGGGAGGACTGTTCACCCCTAGTACACAGGGCTCGGTGCCGGGCAGCAGGGAAAGGCCTGTAGGGAGGCACTGAGCTGAAAGGCAAACTTTCCTTCAAACCACTGGCTCCTCAGGCCCTGGGCACAAGAAAGGTAACACCTGGGCCTGCCCTGTTCCACATGGTGAGGCAGAGAGCAGCATGGGCCAGAGGGAGTGATATGGACAAATGAAGCTTATTGGCAGAGAGATGCTACCAGCTGCGGCAGGGTGGAAGCCAGGGCATTCCAGGCCGGGGCACTGGGATTTACACAGTTATTTGGGGGGGCACTGGGAAGGTTGAAGGGGAGTAGAGCAGTCACTTGGGGGAGTAATAGACAATGAACTCCCAAAAAACAAGCCGGCATCAGATATAAAGATCCTTAAATGCCAGGCCAAGGAGCAAGGGTTTGTCCTTTGGTGGTTTATGGGCACAGGAAGGCTGTGTATAAAGCTTTCAAATGCAGCTAATTGAATGAAAAGAGCACAGTCTTGAGTGCCAAGAAAACTGGGTCCAAGCTCAGCTTGATGGTGTGCAGTCCCCAAGCTGGAGGGGCACCCAGGATAGTATGCCCGGGCCACCCACAGGAGTGGGAAACAATCGGCTATTTCCAGTGCTCGAGGAATCCTGCTGTGCCTCAGGCAGCAGTCTTCCCATGCCGTTGTCTTTGTGTTGACTGGAGTTTTACCTAGGAAGTGCAGTCCTGGTCACCTCCTGCTGGCCAGTGGCTCTAATGGGTGTTGATAATAAGTGATGGGGGTAGGACATCTTTAGAAATGCAGTATCTTGGTAATAAGCAACATCTTCCAAACCATGGGGTTTCCTGTGGTTGGTGGAGGGCAGAATGATAACGGAGCCTGAGACCTTAGGAGACTTGGAGCCACACAGTGGGCTCAGCCCACTAGGAACCGCACGGAGACAGGACAGAATAGCTCAGAAGGCGCTGAGTCTGATCGCCAACATCCTGTGTCATGACTGGCCTAGAGTAATCAGGGAGGGCTGGGGGTGGGAAGAGGCAGAACCCACTGTACAAGTCCAGGCTCTGCAGCAGGAAAAAGCTCACAGAGCATTCCTGTCCCTGCAAACAGCTCCTTTCATAATCACTACAAGAACAGGGACTTTGGAATAAGCCTGAGCTGATTTCCAGTATCCAGCCTCTCACTCTTGTCCTTGAGCAAGTTCCTGCCTCCTCATCTGTGAAATGTGGACCTCAATGGGGCATTTTGAAAAATGACATTAAATTAGTTAATGTGAATCAAGTGCAGGGCATGAGCAGCAAACCCTCAGTGCAGGTCAGGTTTCTCCATGCCCTGTCTCTTTTGCTCCCAAGACTGGACACCTGTCATCACTCAGGGGCACCTTCCTCATAGGGTATTGGTGGAGAACCATCCCCCTGGCGAGGGCAGGGTCTAGGGATTGTCTCTAGGTGTTGGGTGACATGGACGCTAAGCAGAAATGCCACTGAGGAGCTGTGCAGCTGAGCCTGAAGACCGATCTCTAAGCCTGGCTGCCCTCACTTAGGGCAGGCCTTGAGCAGCTCAAGGGCGTTCTGGAGTCCTGCCTTCCCTGGGATGTGAAAGTAGAGTGTGGAACAAGAAGATCCCTAAGATCCCTTCCAGCTCTAGGCAGATTTTCATCTGGGATCATGGGTAGAGCTGAAGTCTGGATAAAAATACTCCATGCCCACTGGCATTGTCAGGAACAGCAGTAACTCAGTAGCAAACATCCAGGGAAGACCAGTGGCTCAGCTTGGCTCAAGCAATAGACCAGCAGCCTAGCTAGAGCTTTAACAGAAGCAGGAAATGAGACAGCCACAAGGGGCTTGATAAGCTCCCCGCACATCCACACAGGAGAGATCAGAGAAGGCCCAAGCTAGCCACACAGCCCTAGCTGATAGAACCTGTGGGCACATGAAGAGGAAATGCCAGAGGGCCCAGCAGAAAGTAAAAGCCAGGGAAGATTTCAAAACTCCTGAAATGTTTTAATATGCAGCCCCCACGCGCGCACACACACACACAACTTATCAGCAGAAGATAGATGCCTTGCTGGCTCAAGATACATCTGCCTAAATCATTGGCTGACCATTAGGCACAAGGGCGGCCCCTATGAAGCTAGGCTTAAAAAATAAGAAGTTTTAAAAAGAAAAACTGAGCAGAGGCTGGGTGTGGTGGCTTAATCCCTGCACTTGAGGAGGCTGAGGCGGGCGGATCACTTGAGGTCAGGAGTTCGAGACCAGCCTGGCCAACATGGTGAAACCCTGTCTCTACTAAAAATAAATTAGCTGGGTGTGGTGGTGTGCGCCTGTAATCCCAGCTATTTGGGAGGCTGCGGCAGGAAAATCGCTTGAACCCAGGAGGTAGAGTTTGCAGCGAGCCAAGATCATGCCAGTGCACTCCAGCCTGGGTGACAGAATGAGATTCCGTCTCAAAAAACAAACAAATAAACAAAAACAACTGGGCAGAAACTTAAAAACACACACACACACATTTACAGAATTAAAGGGTCAGGTAGGACAACCTTGGGCCCTTATTTAAAAAAAAAAAAAAAAGAATTGGCCAGGCATGGTGGCTCACACGTATAATCCCCAGCAATTTGGGAGGCCAGGGTGGGCGGTTCGCTTGAGTCCAAGAGTTTAAGACCAGCCTGGACAGCATGACAAAACTCCATCTCTACAAAAAATGCAAAAAAAAATTAGCCAGGTGTGGTGGCACACGCTTGTCATCCCAGCTACTTGGGAGGCTGAGGTGGAAGGATGACCTGAGCCCAGGGAGGTAGAGGCTGCAGTGAACCGTGATCACGCCACTGCACTCCAGCCTGGGTGACAGAGCAAGACCCTGTCTCAAAACAAAACAAACAAAAGCACATTCTGAATAAAATTCTGACACATGGATGAAGTGTGAAGACATTATGCTAAGTGAAATAAGCCAGACACAAAAACAGATAGTTTGATTCCACTTATATGAGGTATCCGAAATTATCAAATTCACAGAGACAGAAAGTAAAACAGTGGTTACCAGGGGTTGTGGGGAGAGGAACTTGGGAATTACTGTTTTCGTTTTTAGAGACAGGGTCTCGCTCTATTGCCCAGGCTGGAGTACAGTGGTATGATCATAGCTCACTACAGCCTCAAACTCCTGGGCTCAAGCAGTCCTCCCACCTCAGCCTCCTGAATAGCTGGGACTACAGTGCAAGCCACCACACTCAGCTAATTTAAAAAAAAAATTTTTTTTTTTTTTTTTTTGCAGAGACAGGGTCTCACTGTGTTGCCCAAGCTGATCTTGAACTCCTGGGCTCAAGCGATCTTCCTGCCTCAGCCTCCCAAAGCACTGGAATTATAGGCATGAGACACTGTAGCAGCAGGGAGTTATTGTTGAATGAGGAGAGTTTCAGTATGGGATGATGAAATGTTCTGGAGGTGGATGGTGGTGACGGTTGCACAACAATGTGAATGTCCTTAATGTCACTGAACTATACACTTAGAAACTGTTAAAATGGTAAATCATATATTTATCCCAGTTTTTGAAAAGGAAATTCTGAAAAGTTGACCAGAGGAACTACACAGATTTGGGAAGACAGAAGAATCAGTGAATGTGAAGTCATAGAGCAATAGAATTATCCAATGTGAAGAACAGAGAGGAAAAAAGAGTGAAAAATGAATAGAGCCTCACACTCCTGTGCAGCAACAGTGCGTTTACCAACATATGTGTACTGGGGGTGCCGAGAGAGAAATGGAAAAAATATCTGAAGAAATAGTGGCTGAAAAATTCCCAAATTTGATGGAAAACATGAATCTGCAGATCCAAGAAGCTCAATAAACCCCAAGTAGGATAAACGAAGATACCTACACCTAGATACCTCATGGCCAAACTGTTGAAAGATAAAGAAAAATCTTAAAGGAAGCTAGAGAAGAACAAGTTATCACTTACAGAAGAATAACAAAATAAATCACAGCTGACTTCTAATCAGAAACAATGGACCTCAGGAGGCAGTGGGGCAGTATTGTCAGAGTGCCACAAGAAGAAGAAAAATGCTGTCAAACAAGAATCCTATATCCAGCAACACTGTCCTTAAAACAAGTACAGGTGAAATAAAGACACTCCACAAAAAAAGAGAATTCATTGTTAGCAGACCAGCTTTATAAGAAATACTAAAAGCAATAATTGAGGCTGAAAAGAAATAATTCCAGATAATAATTCAAATCTACTCAAAGAAATGAAAAGGCACTGGGAAAAGGTAAACCGTACCTAGGTAAATATAAAAAACTGTGTTCTCTTTAACTTCATTAAAAGACATAAAGTTGCATTAAACAATAAGTATACCACTGTATTTTGGGGTTTATAGCATATAGAACCGTAATATGTATGACAGTCACACAAAGAAGGGGGTAAAAATGGAACAACATGAAAACCAAGTCTCTATGTGTTGCCAGTATTAAGGTAATATTAATCTCAAATATGTTGTTATGTAACCTCTAGAACAACCACTAAGTAAGTAACTTTATTTATTTATTTAGAGATGGAGTCTTGCTCTGTCAAACAGACTGGAGTGCAATGATGCAATCTCGGCTCACTGCAACCTCCGCGTCCCGGGTTCAAGCAATTCTCCTGCCTCAGCCTCCCAAGTAGCTGGGATTATAGGCGCCCACCACTATGCCCGGCTAATTTTTGTATTTTTAGTAGAGACAGGGTCTCACCATGTTGGCCAGGCTGCTCTCGAACTCCTGACCTCAGGTGATCCACCTGCCTCGGCCTCCCAAAGTGCTGGGATTAGAGGCATGAGCCACCGCACCCAGCCGAAAATAACTTTAAAATGCATAGTAAGGCTGGTAGCAGTGGCTCACACCTCTAATCCCAGCACTTTGGGAGGCTGAGGTGGGAGGATCACATGAGTCCAGGAGTTTGAGACCAGGCTGGGCAATATCGTGAGACCCTATCTCTACAAAAAAATCTTTAAAAATTGGCTAGGCATGGTGGCACATGCCTGTAGTTCCAGCTACTTGAGAGGCTGAGGTGCGAGGAGCACTGGCCCAGGAGGTTGGGGTTGCGGTGAGCTGAGATCGCGCCACTGCACTCTAGCCTGGGCAACAGAGCAAGACCCTGTCTCAACAACAAAAGGCAAAAGGCTTAAACCCATTTTTTCAAAGATGATTTATGAATGGTCAAGAAGCATATAAAAACATGCTCAGCATCGTTAATTGTTGGGGAAATGCACATTAAAACCACAACGACCCAACACTTCATACCCATTAGGATGTCTGCTATAAAAAACAAACAGAAAATAACATGTTGCAGACGATGTGGAAAAATTAGAACCCTTGTGCACTGTTGGCAGGAATAGAAAATGGTGTAGCTGCTATGCAAAAATGGTTCCTCAAAAAATTAAAAGTAGGGCCGGGCGTGGTGGCTCACACCTGTAATCCCAACACTTTGAGAGACTAAGGTGCCCAGGAGTTTGAGACCAGCTTGGGCAACACAGTGAGACCTTCATCTGTATAAAAAATTAAAAAATAAAAAATTAGCCGGGTGATGGCACATGGCTGTAGTCCCAGCTACTTGGGCGGCTGAGGTGAGAGGACTGCTTGAGCCTGGGCAACACAGCGAGACTCTGCCTCAAAAAAAACAAAAACGAAATAAAAATGAAAAATAGGAGGCTGAGGTGGGAGGACTGCTTAAGCCCAGGAGTTTGAAGTTGCAGTGAGCTATGATCAAGCCACTATGCTCTAGCCTGGGCAAGAGTGAGACCCTGTCTCAAAAAAAAAAAAAAAAAAAAAAAACCACTACATATGATCAAGCAATCTCACTTCTGGGCAGATATCCAAAAGAATTGAAAGGAGGGCCTTGAATATATATTTGCACACCCATGTTCACAGCAGCATTATTCACGATAGCCAAGAGGTGAAAGCCACCCAAATGTCCATCAAAGAATAAATTGATAAACAAAATGTGGTCTATACTTACAATGGAATATTACACGGCCTTAAAAAGGAAAGCAATCCAATCACATGCTAGAACAGGAATAAACCTTGAGGACATTCTGTTAAGTGGAATAAGCCACTTGCAAAAAGACAAATACTGTAGGATTCCACTTATATGAGGTATTTAAAGTAGTCGAATTCTGCTGGGTGCAGTGGCTCATGCCTGTAATCCCAGCACTCTGGGAGGCCAAGGTGGGTGGATCACTTGAGGTCAGGAGTTCGAGACCAGCCTGGCCAACACGGTGAAACCCCATCTCTACTAAAAATACAAATGTTAGCTGAGCATGGTGGTGCACACCTGTAATCCCAGCTACTCGGGAAGCTGAGGCAGGAGAATCGCTTGAGCCCAGGATGCGGAGGTTGCAGTGAGCCGAGATCGCATCATTGCACTCCAGTCTGGGTGACAGAAACTCTGTCTCAAAAAAATAAATAAATAAAAAATAAAGTAGTCAAATTCATAGAAACTGAAAGAAGAATGGTGGTTGCCAGGGGTTGGAGTGAGGGGTAAACTGGGAATTGTTAAATGGGTATAAAGTTTCAGTTTTGTGGGGTAAGAATTTCTGGAAATCTGTTGCAGGACAATGTAAATATACTTAACACTATTGCATTGTACACTTAAACATGGTTAAGATGGTAAGTTTTATGTTTTTTTAGCCACAATTTAACATGTATGTATGTAAATATATATATATATATTAAAAACAACACTGGGGCTGGGTGTGGTGGCACACATCTGTAACCCCAGCATTCTTGAAGCCAGAAGTTTGAGACCAGCCTGAGCAACAAAGTGAGACCCAGTCTCCAGAAAAATTAAAAAAAAAAATAGACTACAGGTGGCATACACCTGTAGTCCCAGCTACTCAGGAGGATCTCTTGAGCCCAGGAGTTCAAGGCTGCAGTGAGCTGTACATCACTGCTCTCCAGCCTGCAGGATAGGGTAAGACCTTGTCTCTAAAAAACACAAAAGCAAGCAGTAAAGGAAAAACAAATGAACCCTTATCAATAATTACATTAAATTTGAAAGGATTAAACACTCCAATCAAAAGATAGACTGTCAGATTAGGTGAAAAAATCTAGGCTCGGTGTGGTGGCTCTTGCCTGTAATCCCAGCACTTTGGGAGGCTGAGACAGGCAGATTGCTTGAGTCCAGGAGTTTGAGACCAGCCTGGGCAACATAGGGAGACCTCATCTCTACAAAAAATTAAAATACAAAAAATTAGCCAGGCATGGTGTCATGCACCTGTAGTCCCAGCTACTCGGGAGGCTGAGGAGGGACAATCATCCAAGCCCTGGAGGCTGAGGCTGCAGTGGGCCTAAATCACACCACTGCACTCCAGCCTGAGTGACAGAGTGAGGCCCTGTCTCAAAAATAATAATTAAAAATTTTAAAAAATAAACAAAATGCCTGTTACTCCTGCCTCAGCCTCCCAAGTAGCTGGAACTACAGGTGTGTACCACCACACCTGGCTAATTTTTTTAATTTTGTGGAAGCTGGGTCTTAAGTCTTTAAGAAAAACACTTTAGATTCAAAGACACAAGTGGGTAAAAGTATAAAAACACCATCTACTATGCAAACAGTAACCATAAGAGTTGGAGTGGCTACATTAATATCAATATCTATATCTATCTATATATATATAATGTCATTAGAGACAAAAATAAACATTTATTATGCTAAAAGAATCAGTTTGTCAGGAAGCTATAACCATTATAAATGTATACATATTTAACAACAGAGCCCCAAAATACAGAAAGCAAAAATTGAAAGAATAAAAAGGAGAAATAGACAATTCAACAATAACAGGTCTGGATCTGGATCAATGAATAGATCCCCCAAAAAACAGAGAAGAAAAAAGAGGAGAATAAACTAAACCCAAAGCAAGAAGAATAAGGGAAAACATAAAGGTCGAAGTGGAAACTAGTCAAAGAGAAAACAGTAAACAACAGAGAAAAGTCAACAGAAACTTAAAGTTAGCTCTTTGAAAAAAATCAGGCTGGGCCCAGTGGCTCACACTTGCAATCCCAGCACTTTGGGAGGCCGAGTTGGGTGGATCAAGAGGTCAAGAGATCGAGACCATCCTGGCCAACATGGTGAAACTCCGTCTCTACTAAAAATACAAAAATTAGCCAGGCGTGGTGGTGGGCGCCTGTAATCCCAGCTACTTGGGAGGCTGAGGCAGGAGAATCACTTGAACCCGGGAGGCGGAGGTTGCTGTGAGCCAAGATCGCACCACTGTACTCCAGCCTGGGGATAGAGTAAGACTCCATCTAAAAAAAAAAAAAGAAAAAAAAAGAAAAAACCAATAAAATTGACAAGAAGAAAAGAGAAACAACACAAATTTCCAAAATCAGGAATCAAAGAGGGGACATTGCTAGTGGCTCTACCAAAATTAAGATTATAAAGAAATATTATGAGCAACTTTACGCCAAGAAATTAGACTTAGGTAAAATGAACACATTCTTAGAAAGA
This sequence comes from Pongo pygmaeus, assembly GCF_028885625.2. NCBI lineage: Eukaryota > Metazoa > Chordata > Mammalia > Primates > Hominidae > Pongo > Pongo pygmaeus. The sequence goes on from NC_072392.2 coordinate 54,212,867, forward strand.
CACAAATTTACCAAAACTGACTTGAGAAGAAACACACAATCCAAATAGACCTATAACAAATAAAGAAATTAGTCACTAAAAACCCTCCCACAGGCCAGGCGCGGTGGCTCACACCTGTAATCCCAGCACAGTGGGAGGCTGAGGTGGGGGAATCACCTGAGGTCAGGAGTTCAAGACCATCCTGGCCAACATGGTGAATCCAGCCTGTCTATGCTAAAAATACAAAAATTAGCCAGGTATGTTGGCGCACAACAGTAATCCCAGCTACTCGGGAGGCTCAGGCAGGAGAATGGCTTAAACCCAGGAGGCGGAGGTTGTGATGAGCCGAGATCATGCCACTGCAATCCAGCCTGGGCAAGAAAGCGAGACTCAGTCTTAAAAAAAAAAAAAAATTCCCACAAAGTAAAGCCCCAGTCCCAGAAAGCTTCACTGGTAAATGCTCTGTCAAATATTTAAAGAAGAAATAACACGGCCAGGTGCGGTGGCTCACGCCTGTAATCCCAGCACTTTGGGAGGCCAAGGAGGGCAGATCACAAGGTTAGGAGTTCAAGACCAGCCTGGCCAACAAGGGGAAACCCTGTCTCTACTAAAAATACAAAAATTAGCCGGGTGTGGTGGTGGGTGCCTGTAATCCCAGCTACTTGGGAGACTGAGGCAGGAGAATTGCTTGAACCCAGGAGGTGGAGGTTGTAGTGAGCTGAGATCATGCCACTGCACTCCAGCCTGCGTGACAGAGCAAGACTTCATATTGAAAAAAAAAAAAGAAATAATACTGGTCCTTCTCAAACTCTCTTAGAAAACAGAAGGAACACTTTCCAACTCATTCTACAAGGCCAGTATTATCCTGATACCAAAGCCAAAGACATCACAAGAAAACTACAGGCCAGTATCCCTTGTGAACACAGGATGCAAAAATCCTTAGCAAATATTAACTAACTGAGCCAGGTGCGGTGGCATGCATGTAGTCCCAGCTACTTGGACAGCTGAGGCAGGAAGACTGTTTGAGCCCAGGATTTTGAGGCTGTAGTATGCCATGAGCATATCCTTAAATAGCCAGTGCACCCCAGCCTGGGCAACGTGGCAAGACTCCATCTCTTAAAAAAAAGAATTAGCAAACTGAATCCAGCAACACACACCCACACTTTTTTTTTTTTTTGAGATGAGGTTCTCACTCTGTCATCCAGGCTGGAGTGCAATGGCATGATCACAGCTCACTGCAACCTCCACCCCCAGGTTCAAGCAATCCTCCCATTTAAGCCTCCCACCATCTGAGTGCACACCACCACACCCAGCTAATTTTTGTATTTTTCGGTAGATACGGGGTTTCACCATGTTGGTCAGGCTGGTCTCAAACTCCTGACCTCAAGTGATCCACCCATCTTGGCCTCTCAAAGTGCTGGGATTATAGGCGTGAGCCACCATGCCCATCCTAGCAATATATATATATATATATATATATATGAATTTTATTTCTTCTAAAAAAAAAAAACAGGATGCGTGTGCAGAATGTGCAGGTTTGTTACATAGGTATACCTGTGCCATGGTGGTTTGCTGCACCTATCGACCTGCCCTCTAAATTCCCTCCTCTCGACCCCCTCCACCTCCCAGCAGGCCCTGGTGTGCATCGTTCCCCTGGGTCCATGTGTTCTCACTGTTCAACTCCCACTTATGAGTGAGAACATGTGGTGTTTGATTTCCTGTTCCTGGGTTAGTTTGCTGAGGATGATGGTTTCCAGCTTCATCCACGTCCCTGCAAAGGACATAATCTCATTCCTTTTTATGGCTGCATAGTATTCCATGCAACATTTTTTGTTTTTAAGTAGTTTCACAACTTTAATCCCAGCACTAGGGGAGGCTGAGGAGGGAGGATTGCTTAAGCCCAGGACTTTGAGACCAGCCTGGGCAACATAGTGAGACCCTGTCTCTACAAAAAAAATTGTAAAAAGTAGCCAGGTGTGGGCCAGGCACGATGGCTCATGCCTGTAATTCCAGCATTTTGGGAGGCCCAGGCAGGCAGAACACATGAGGCTAGGAGTTCGAGACCAGAGGGGCCAATATGTTGAAACCCTGTCTCTACCAAAAAATACAAAAATTAGCTGGGCGTGGAGCCACATGCCCGTAGTCTCAGCTACTTGGGAGGTTGAAGCAGGAGAATCACCTGAACCTGGGAGGCAGAGGTTGCAGTGAGCCAAGATCATGCCACCACACTCCAGCCTGGGCAATAGAGCAAAACTGTCTCAAAAAAAAAAAAAAGAAAATTAGCCAGGTGTGGTGGCACACACATGTGGTCCTAGCTACCCAAGAGGCTAAGGTGGGAGGATCGCTTGAGCTCAGGAAGTTGAGGCTGCGGTGAGCCATGATTGTACCACTGCATTCCACCCAAGAGACCCTGTCTCAAAAGAAAAGAAATTATTCACCATAGCTAGGTGGGATTTGTCCCACGAGTACAAAGTTAGTTTAACACCCAGAAATCAATTAATGTAGCACACCATCTTAATAGAGTAAAAGACAAAAGTCACATGACCCTCTCGGTAGACACATAAAAAGCATTTGGAAATACAATACCCATTCCAGATAAAAATTATCAACAAACTATCAATAGAAAGAAATTTCCTCCAGGCGCAGCACTCATGCCTGTAATTCCAGCACTTTGAGAGGCCGAGGCGGGTGGATCACTTGAGGTCAGGAGTTTGAAACCAGCCTGGCCAACATGGCAAAACCCCATCTCTACTAAAAATACAAAAAAATTAGCCGGGTGTGGTGGCATGCGCCTGTAATGCCAGCTGTTTCAGAGGCAGAGGCAGGAGAATTGCTTGAACCTGGGAGGCAGAGGTTGCAGTGAGCAGAGATTGCACCACCGCACTCCAGCCTGGGCAACGTGAGACTCTGTCTCAAAAAACAAATAAAAATAAAAATAAATTTCCAAAACCTGAGAAAGGGCGTCTGTGAAAAACCTCAAGTAACTTCATGTTTGATGATGAAAGACTGAATGCTTTTCTCTCTAAGATGGAACAAGGCAAAAATATCTGCTCTTGCTACTTCTCAGCATTGCACTGGAGGTGCTGGCCAATGCAATAGGCTACACGAAAATTAAAGGTTTATAGATTGGAAAGAAGAGATTAAAACTCATTATTCACAATTGGCATGATCCTATATGAGGAATCCATTTTTAAAAACTAGAACTAATAAATGCATTTAGCAAAGTCACTGGCTACAATATTAATTTAAAAACTCAGTAATAGTATTTTTGTACGCTAGCAGGAAGAAATCTAAAAATGAAATTAAAATAATTTCATTGACAATAGCATCAAAACCAAGAAAATACATAGGAATAATTTTGCAAAAGAAATAGACATGTACCCTGAAATTATAAAACACTGCTGAGAGAAATTAAATAAAAACAATTGAAGAGATATTCCACGTTCATGGATTAGAAGACTCAATGTTGTTGGGATGGTAGTTCTCCCCAAATTGATCTATAGAGTCAGTGTAATCCCTATCAAAATTCCAGCAGACATTTTTCTAGAGATTAACAAATTTAGGCCAGGAACAGTGGCTCATGCCTGTAATCCCAGCACTTTGAGAGTCTGAGGCGGGAGTATCACTTGAGCCCAGAAGTTCAGCATCAGCCTGGCCAAAATAAGGAGACCCTGTCTCTACAAAAAATAAAAAAAACTAGCTGGGTGTGGTGGCATGTGCCTGCAGTCCCAGCTACTCAGGAGGCTGAGGTGGGAGGATGGCTTGAGCTCGGGAGGTTGAGGTTGCAGTGAGCCGTGATTACACCACTGCACTCCAGCCTGGGTGAAAGACAAGGTCCTGTCTCAGGCAAAAAAAAAAAAAAAAAAAAAAAAGAAAAGAAAAAGGAAAAGCAAAATAAATTAACAAACGTATCCTAAATTTTTTTTTTTTTTTTTTTTTTTGAGATGGAGACTCACTCTGTCGCCCAGGCTGGAGTGCAGTGGCGTGATCTTGGCTCACTGCAACCTCTGCCTCCCGGGTTCAAGCAATTCTCCTGCCTCAGCCTCCTGAGTAGCTGGGACTACAGGCGCCTGCCACCATGCCTGGCTAATTTTTGTGTTTTTTTAGTAGAGACGGGGTTTCACCATGTTAGCCAGGCTAATCTCGATCTCCTGACCTTGTGATCTGCCCACCTCGGCCTCCCAAAGTGCTGGGATTACAGGCGTGAGCCACTGCGCCCGGCCATGTATCCTAAAATTTATACGGAAATGCAAAGGACCCAGAATACTCAAAACAATTTTGATAAAAATTTGGAAGACTTAAACTACCTGATTTCAAAATGTTCACAGATATAAACACAAGCAAATAGAATGGAATATAATTGAGAGTCTCGAAATAAATCCTAGCATGTAGGGTCAATTGATTTTCCACAAATGAGTCAAGACAATTCAATGGCGGAAAGGCTAGCCTTTTCAACAAATTGGTGCCAAGACATTCTGATATCCATACACAAAGTTATATTTTTAGACTCTTACACCATGGACAAAAATTTACCCCAAATATATTACAGACTTAAATATATAAGCTGCAACTATAAAACATCCACAAGAAGACATGTAGGAGAAAATTTTTGTGACCTTGGATTGGGAAAAGATTTCTTAGATATGACATAATCCATAAAAGAAAAAAAGAAATTGATAAATTAGGCTTCATCAAAATTAAAACCTTTTGTGCTCCAGAAGACACCATTAAGAAAATGAAGACGGCCGGGTACAGTGGCTCATGCCTGTAATCCCAGCTCTTTGGGAGGTCGAGGCGGGTGGATCACAAGATCAAGAGTCAAGACCATCCTGGCCAACATGGTGAAACCCCGTCTCTACTAAAAATACAAAATTAGTTGGGTGTGGTGGCGGGGGCCTGTAGTCCCAGCTACTTGGGATGCTGAGGCAGGAGAATTGCTTGAACCCGGGAGGTGGAGACTGCAGTGAGCTGAGATTGCGCCACTGCACTCCAGCCTGGCAACAGAGCAAGACTCCATCTCAAAAAAAAAAAAAGAAAGAAAAAAGAAAGAAAATGAAGACAAGCCAGAGACTGGGAGAAAATATTTGCAGACCATATATCTGATAAGTGACTTGAATCCAGGATATATAAAGAATCCTTACAGGCAACGAGGCAACTCAATTTAAATTAAACCAAAAGATGTGAATAGATGTCTCACCAAAGAAGATGATACATGAATAATGAACACATGAGAAGATGTTCAACATCATTCGTCACTAGGGAAACAAATTAAAGCCACAATGGGAGTCCACTATTTGCCAGAAAGGCTATAACTGGAAGACAGACAATTACAAGTGTTGGCATGGATGTGGAGAAACCGGAGCCCACACACTTTGCTGGTGTAAATAAAAAGTGATACAGGCACTTTGGAAAACAGTTTAGCAATTTCTGAAAAGCTAAATATAAGCTTTCATACTCAGCAATTCCATGCCTAGGTATCTGCCCAAGGGAAATGAAAACATCTTTCACAAAGGTTTGTGATTGCTCATATCAGCTTCATGCATAATCGCCCAAATCTGGAAACAATCCAAATGTTCATGAGTAGGCACGTGGATAAACAAAATGTGGTACATCCACGCAATGGACGACTAGTCAGCAATCAAAAGGAATGTACTGACATATGCTAGAATAAAGAATATAAACACCTCATGCCAAGCGAAAGAAGCCAGACACAAACACTCCAGATTGTATGATTCTTTTTAAATGAAATGTTCAGAAAAGAAGGCAAATTACCTGGGGCTGGGAGCAGGGAGTTCCGGCAAAGCTAGAGGAACTTGTGGGGTGATAAGAACATGGTCCTAAACATGGGCCACGTTGGTGGCAGCACAACTCCACAGATGTAGCAAAACCCACGGAATTGTACATTTACAACGGGTGAGTTTTATGGTATGTAAATTCTACCTCAATAACAACACTGTAGAAAAAAAATGGAGACTGGGCTGGTGGCTCATGCCTATAATCTCAGCACTTTGGGAGGCCAAAGTGGGTGGATCACCTGAGGTCAGGAGTTGGAGACCAGCCTGGGTAACATGGCAAAACTCTGTCTCTACTAAAAATACAAAAATTAGCTGGGCATGGTGGTGTGCACCTGTAATCCTGGCTTCTCGGGAGGCTGAGGCAGGAGAATCGCTTGAACTAGGGAGGTGGAGGTTGCAGTGAGCGGAGATCATACCACTGCACTCCAGCCTGGGTGACAGAGCGAGACTGTCTCAAATAATAACCACCACCACCATCACGGGGTAGAGGCTACACAGACCTTACCCCGCAGCCTGCCCTCCTGCCCTGCAGCTGTTTCCACAAACGCCTCCTCCTCCTTCCATCCCCAGCTGCTCTAGCTGCTTGCCAGTTCCTTTTCAGCTCCAGCCTGGCTGGTTCAATGATCACTCTCCTGTCTGTCCTCGCACAGGACCCAGCCCCTCCTCAGGATCAGCAGCTGCGGCCATCAGCTGTCCTCGCCCAGCTCCTCCAGAACGGCTTGTTAAAAGGGATCCACCTGGGGCTGAGTTCCTCCAGTTGGTCTGGGTGAGCTCTCACGTAAGAGTAATGAAGTTTAAACTTCTCTTCAGCAGCTAAGCATGGAAATTGACCCTGGCACCTTGCTAAGCTAATCGAGTTACAAAACGAATCCTTTAGGATCAAATTCATTACAACAGCCGCGTCTATGACCAATTTTATTATAACCTTTTCTCAAAATCTGCTCTGGTCTGCCACCCTCTGATCTTGCCCAACCAAGCCCTAGTTAGCCTGTGTCTGAGGACGCCTGGCGGGCCCGGCGGGATGCTGTGGAAGGTGAGGGCTTCCAGTCACCTGTAAGCGGCCTCGGTCGTACGTGCCCAAGGCTTAAGTCCTGCAATCTATTTCTGTGACCTCAGGTCCCAGCAGAGCTCTGATTTCAAGCCACAGCCCTGGCCCAGGCCCAGGCCCAGACTGTGTTTATGACTCAGCATCCAATAGGCATGTAAACAAGATTACATCACAGATTTTCCCTGGCCCATACCTCCCGGTCCAGACTCTGGCTGAAGAGGGACATTGGAGCTTGGCCCTCCAGGAGCTAGCTCCACAGAGTCACCGCCAGCCATGAGGAAACTTGTCACCTAGCCCTCCTCTCACCTGCACAGGCTCAAACCAACCAGGAGCAGGGCTCCCAAGGGGTGAGCTTTATGCAAACACCCAGGGTGGGGTTCCTGGCCACCAACCTCTGCACGTGGCGCTGCCTGGAGGGAAGATTCCGGAACTCTGCAATGGACTTCTGCCCAGTAGGAGTGGCGAACTTGTGGCTGTCACAGCTTTGCGTTGTTACAGATACACCTCCACTACTTTACACACTATTAGAAGGTTGAGTACCCCAAATCACTTTTAGGCACATGCAGAAATGCAATTTTAGGAGGCAGAAACTACTCAACTCCAGCAATGCGTCTAAACTCTACCCTAAAATATCTGCATATTAAACTACCAAGGACAGTTAAGCTTTCAAAGGGAGAAGATCAAAGTGCTGTCATCTTTTAATCCTTTTGTTGCATCAATGGTCTTAAGAGGGATGAGAGAGATCAAAATAAAAATGGAAACAAACTATATCTTTGTGGGCTGTTGTGTTTTAGTCTTTTTTTTTTTTCTCAATTTGGGCCACAAAATAGGTCAGCTCCATTACTGATCAGCCTTCCCACAAATATTTAAAACAAATTGAATTGCACACCCAATACCCATCACAATTACACCAGGCACAATAACTAAATTAGCAATTCAACAAAATAATTGGAAATGCGATTCTCTCTATTCCACCAGTCTCCCTCGAGGGTTGAGCGGCTCTATGGGGGAAAGCTCAGCTTTCCTAATTCTGCAGCTAATTAGAGACACACTTGTAAATGAAGTTGTTTGTCTTAAAGTTGAAATTCTCTTCTGGGGGTGGGGGAGAGGCAAGGAGAGATGAGAAAGTCTTTCCGCTCTGGAGCAAGTGTATATAAACAGGTATAAAAACCCATGCCTGGGTTCTAATTAGCAGCCATACCCGCAATTAATAAAGCATCACTATTTTACCTTCACTTATCTGGTAATGGACGACTTTGGAAGAGCCAGCCTGGCTGACAGCCTCGTAAATAAAGCGGCGCACATTTCTGATGGCACTTGCGACCAGTCACTATGGGCTGCCGTTTTGGGAGGGGGCGGAAGTGCCAGGACAGCAGGAGCAGTCAGTGGTGACCAGTGTGTGTTGCTGGCTCCCACGTGCCGCACCCCCCCGCCCCCCCCTGCTGTTTGGGACAGGAGAACCAAAGGCTCGCCCTAAAAGGAAGCAAGGCAGAGGCTCCCCTGCCCAACAGACCCTCCCCTCCTGTGGACCGCCGTCAGCAGCCGAACCTGGGCCCCGCTGGCTTGGGCCACCCCACCAGCCAGAGTTGCAAATCTACCTCGGCTCACTTGCTCAGGCCACTCTTGGAGAAGCAATCTTGCGGTTTCAATTAGGCTGTCCTTGGCCTCTTTTTGTTCCTTCAGGAAGGAAAATCTCCGTTTAATTATATACCCAAGAACTAGGACTTAAAGCCGGCCCCTCTCATCCTTCTCCTGGAGGATGGAGATGTGACCTTAAAATGCAAACTCTCCCCAGGGCTCCAGAGGCTTGAGGAGCCTGTCACAGGGGCTTACTTCCCAGTCCAGGCCCCTCTCCCTGCCCTGCCCGGCAGGAGCCTCCCGGACACACACACCTGGGGCCCAAGCACTCCCGGGAACAAAGCCCTGGCCTTACCAGCAAGGTGAGCAGATGAAACGGTGGTCTCGCAGCCTGGGGAAGCCTCCAATTCCAAGATCCTCGTGGAACATCACAGCACCTCGGTGGGGGGTGCGGAGGGATGGGAGCCTGCGAAAACGCTGATAAGTGAATTCAAAGCACCTGCTCCTTTCTGCTTATCTCCTCAAACAATATGAACTCAGAGTTATCACATTTAAACTGCTCTGTATTTGCCTTACATTTAGCTCTTAAAACCAAGTGCAGTGTGCTACAACTTTGAAGGACACAAGAGTCCAACTGGAAAATAATTTTACGGCATCGGGGATTCAGCTCCGAGCCCAGTCCCTCAGGAGGAGATGAGACTGAGTCAGCCTCCCGGGCTCCCCCGACCACCCAGGACACCAAGGCAGAAAACCGCCTGCTTCCCCATGCCCTCCACCTACCCCAGGCCTCAGGGCCAAGAAATCAGTGGAGACAGGTCACACCACCAGCCCCACCTCAGGTCTAGAACAGAGCCTTACACCCAGCCTGCTGGGGTGGGCACAGGTGTGTGAAGACACCGAGCCCCTCAGCCCGGGGACAGCTGGAGTTCCTGCCACCCCATCTGCTGACCATTTGCCTCATCTTTAATTTTAGCCCTCGTAGTGCCTTGCAAAAGGTTGGAAAATAGTCATACAGATCTGAACTGTCTAATACATTAGCTGCTAGCCATCCTGCAAGTGCACACGTGGCTGGTGGCTACCATGCGGGATAGCACAGAACAGCCAGATTACATTCCCATCATCCTAGAAAGTTCTATCGGACAGCTGTGGTCTAGATGCTCCGGACCTCTCCTAGAGTTAGAACAGGCATCCCCTGAAGCCCCCAGGCCTCCCCACAGGAGAGAGGACGGTGCTGGCCATGCAGGCAAAGGAACCAAAACTTGAGCCACACTTGCTGGGGAAAGGCAGAAATTGTAGAGCAGCAGGCTAATTGCTTTGTGCTCTGTATCAGCATACCTGCATACTAATGCACCTGTATCCCACAGGCAGTCTCTCAGAGCCAGACTTTGAAGGCCCAGGATGTAAGGGGCCTTGAGCACCGGGGCTACCACCCTCCCCTGAGGCTGCGCTTTCACCTTGGAGAGCCAGAACCTTGGGAAAGTAAGTGATGCTAAGCCTGAAAATGGGTCCAGAGCCTGAGCTTCCAGGAGTTCCAGCCAAGATTAAGAGCAACTGCAGTGGGGGCAGCGGTTTTTGATGAGACCCAAGTCTAGAGAACCCTACGGAAGAAAAGAGGAGGGCAACAGAAACCACCTAGAGACTGGGTCACCTGCGAAAAGAGCCCCTTGCTAAGCCTCCCCCCAGTGCCTGTCACACAGTAGGAGGTCAAGAAATACCTGAAGGAATGGACTTGAACAACATTCTCACACCGCACTAACCCATGTCTGCGATGCTGCTTTTACTTAGAAACAGCGGCTTCAGAATGGGAAAGTCCTTAGCAGCCATGAACTGACCCTCAGATCACTAATAAGGACCCCGAGGGAAGTGACTTCCTCAAGGTCAGACCCCAGCAGATTTGATTTCTAGTCCACGATTCTCTCCACGACTCCAGCCTTCAATCACACGTGTCCTCTACTCAAAACATCACACAAGCCAAAGCCAGCGCTAGCAATGTGTTCTTAAGTCCCTCTTAGAACCTGGTAGCACGGGAGGGGCAGATCGCAGAAAAGAGAAGCGGCCAGCTGCCAGTGCCAGGAACCTGCCTGCCCAGCACACATGGAGCTCATTTCCAATCCAGTCGTAAAGAGGCAGATGGCAGGGAGGGGTGGGCAGGAGTCTTCATGTGTTACCGTCAGGATGCCTATTGGGATCCTTATATTCTTTTTCTACCTGATCAGTGACGTGCAGCTGTTGCTTTTTTTTTTTTTTTTCACATTCTTTAAAATTTTCTTTCCTGAGAACATGGTGTCCTTGACCTCAACAAATGCACTCCGAGAACCTGGAACCAGGAGAAATAAATGGAGTAAACTTCTCAGGAATATAAATGCAGCTGAGGCAATGATCCTATTGGCAGACCCCACACGATGGGCAAGAAAGGCACCGTAAAGGAAATCTATAGATCTACGAGAAAAACAAAAGTTAGATAAGGTGCACTCAGGCTGCATTTACAACCTTCCTTCCCTCCACACACGAGGAGCGGATAATGAGGACTTCATCGATAGAACTGTTGGACAAATTGAATCCACACGAATCAGCAGGGTGATGTGCAGCCTGGACTTAAGAGAGAATTAGTTACTGAACTTACCAAATTGCTGGCAATTATTTTTTAAACGTTATGAAGAAAGAGAAAGTAAGAAAAGAAAGTAAAAGAGGTAAACTTAAAAAGAGAATGGTTCTCTTCACGAAGGCAAGCTTTATTTAATTTCTAGCACAATGCCCCGATACACATGCACATACATACATTTATTATTATTTTTTGAGATAGGGTCTTGCTCTGTTGCCCAGGCTGGAGTGCAGTGGCACAATCATGGCTCACTGCAGCCCTGACCTCCGGGGCTCAAGTGATCCTCCCACCTCAGCCTCCTGAGTAGCTGGGACTACAGGTGCACACCACCAAACCTGGCTAATTTTTTTCTATTTTTTGTAGAGAGGGGGGTCTCACTTTGTTGCCCAGGCTGATCTTGAGGTCGAACTCCTGGACTCAAGTGATTCTCCCACCTTAGCCTCCCAAAAGTGTTGAGATTACAGGCATGAGCCGCTGCACCCAGCCACATACATAAAAATTAAAAACACAGGAGGCCGAGGCAGGCGGATCACCTGAGGTCAGGAGTTCAAGAACAGCCTGGCCAACATGGTAAAACCCCATCTCTACTAAAAATACAAAATTAGTCAGGCGTGGTGGCACATGCCTGTAATCCCATCTACTCGGGAGGCTAAGGCACGAGAATCACTTGAACCTGGGAAGTGGAGGTTGCAGTGAGCCAAGATCATGCCACTGCAGCCTCGTCAACAGAGCGAGACTCTGACTCAAAACAATAACAACAACAAAAAAGTAAAAACACAAACTGAGATGCAGAAAACAAAGTTCATTCATTTTAGGCCAGGCTCACTGTTGTGTCTGTGTTTATTAAACATGGGCAATAGAACAGCAAGGATAGAAAGTGGCACTATTCTGATGTCGCCAGAGGGGCAGGCAGTGGCCCAGGCATAAAACACCCATGCTTTTGCACCCAGCCTCGGGCCCTTCCCTGACACCCTTCACCTCCACCCACCTGCACAGTTGTGCTGAGGCACGTACCTACCTCATTTGTGCATCTGGATCCAGGGAGACGTGGATCTTGGCATTAACACATTCCATGTACAGAGTGACTGCTTCATTCCTGGGGAATGGCACCAACCTTTATGACCAACATCATATTTGGATTCATTCTAAGCCTCAAACTCTGCTCTCTTTGGATTAAATGGTAAGACTGAGAGAGGCAGTCACATTGGAGGGGTTTTAGCAACGCATGTGGACAGCAGGAAATAATCAACTTCTAAAAAGGAAACTGCATCCCTAAGCTGGCAATGCAGAGTCAGCTGCTGGAGTGAGTGGGGGGCTGGCTTTCTCGTGTCTTCTCACACGCCCAGGGGTTCCAAATGATGTTCAATAGGGAGCCCTAGCTAGCGTTCCTGGAGAGAAATGGCTGCACACCAAAAGTCTAGAGGACAAGGAAAACCTGCCTGGGAGACCCCAGGGTGAAGGCTCCGAAAGTAGCAAGAGCATGAAAACAAGAGGGGCACGTGGAGAGCAGATTATATGCAATCCAGCAGCCAGAAAAAATACGGGCGCCTGGGAGGGAGGGAGATGATGGTGTCACTTTCTATTTATCCACCATCTTTCATTGGAGCATCATTTCAAAGCACATTACAGGAAGCAGCTCTTTAATCCTCCCAGAGGAGCATGCTGATTTGAAGGGGTCCCTGGGGAGCAAGAAATAAATCCCAGAATCAAATTCCAGGACCAGTGTCCTCCTGGCTCCTCCACGCCGTGTGTTACAGATGGCCTGGCCTAGGCAAGTGGGGGTGGACAAGGGCCCTGACGCCGCCACGATGTTCAAGAGCCCTAAAAACACACAGACTCTTTCACTTGATTCCTTTTACTCCTAAAGATATACACCAAGGAAAACAAAAGTCTCAAGAACCACAATAAACAAGCTTGATGCACAAATATTCTCCTCTACTATTATCCTGTATATTAAGAGCAAAAACTTAGAAACAATGTAAATGTCCCCAAACAGGGGATTTGGTGAAATATTGATACAGGCCCCAAATGGAATGACTAGTTAGTAATGAAAGTGTGACATCTGCGAAAACATGGAAATCATCTGACTGAGCTATTAATATTAAATGCAGAACACTGTGTACCATGCTTCTCAGCTGGTATACGTGTGTGCAGGGGAGTGGCAGACATGGCTGCATGAGGATTTTGTTTTTAAGGATAAGTAAAAAATATCAAACAGTCCAGAGTAAAAACCAAGTCTTCCCCTGCAAACTGCTCCCTGGCTCCTCCCCTGCTGAGAATCACCGGGGCTATTCTGTATGATTGTTTCTAGACACAGAAGAGGACCCCAAAATACTAAAGATGACAAGTGGGGCTGGGTGTGGTGGCACACGCCTGTAATCTCAGCACTTTGGGAGGCCAAGGTGGGCAGATCACTTGAGTTCAGGAGTTCGAGACCAGCCTGGGCAACATGGCAAAACCCCATCCATACAAAAAACACAAAAACTAGCCAGCATGGTGGTGCATGCCTGTGGCCCCAGCTACTGAGGAGGCTGAGGTGGGAGGATTACCTGAGCCCAGGAGGTCAAAGCTGCAGTGAGGCGAGATTGCACCACTGCACTCCAGCCTGGGTGACAGAGCAAGAACCTGTCTCAAAAATAAAATAATAAGACAAAAAGCCAGCCTTAGCATTTCCTCCACCCTGAAGGGAGGCCCTCTGCCCTCTTTCCCAGCTCCCATCTCTGGTGCACACCTGGGCAGGGTGGAGCTGTGGCTGCAGCCACGTTTCAGCGTGACCAGCTCACCACCTTGCCGTACTGGTGAGATCTTTAAGGTCCATGGTTTATGAGTGTCTTGTGTGAAGCAGTCAGCTGGGCAAAAATAAAATAAACGCAAACTCCACACAAAAGAGAGGAATGCTTCAGTCAACACTGAAAAAGGGCTCTGGATTGGAACTCTTGATAACTGTTCTCAACTCATTTGAAAATCAGCATTAGCTACCAAAATGTAAAGTATTAGTTTTATTAAAATGCAAATCAATCAACTAATCTGTCTTTCTAGTAACAGTTGAATTGCAGTATCCGTGTCAATTAAAATAGTTTCCAATTTATTCTTGGCTGGAAGGAGGGTGGTCTTCTGAATTTTAAAATGCAAAGCCTCCCTTCAGTGAAAATTCTGTCAGTTCCTTCTTTCTCAGCTCTCATTTTTAACTCGTTTTAATTAAACTTGCTGGACTCCAAATATTTTGAAGGACGTGTTTAAATCTTTTTCTTCATCAGAGTAACGATGACAAAGGTTCTGTTTAGGAAACTCAGGTTGGCGTCAGGCTCATAGAAACCTCAGTACTAAGAGGTCATTTCTTTGCTGTCCTACCAAGCATCATCTAGAACCCTCACGGCTAGATGGACAACGTGGGATGTTCTGTATTTTAAAAGGGGATCATTTTGAAAGCAGTGAATGTGGGTGTGGGGGAACTCTCCTATTTCGGTTGATTTTTTTTTGGTAACTGGAGACACATTGGAAAGTAAACATTTCCCTGACAGTCAAGCCAAAGAGGTGATTGTAGAGACAAGAAAAGTCACTGCATACCAAGGTCCAATTAATATGAGATGGAAAAACCCTCCTCCCTCCTATCCGCTCCATCCTGAGCTCAGCAGATTCATTTACGTTAAAACTCAACTGTGATGCAGATGATGTCAGGCTTCGCTTCTTCTGCACTCCAGCCCGAAGGCACTGTGCGGCTGTCCCTGACACCAAGGCAATGATATAGAGGATTCCTGGGGACAAAAATCTGTCCCTTGGTTTTGACATTTCAAAGTAATATCAAAACTCCACTTTGAAAGCAAGTAGTTAGGGCCAGGCGCAGTGGCTCACGCCTGTAATCCCAGCACTTTGGGAGGCTGAGGCCGGCGGATCACTTGAGGTCAGGAGTTCGAGACTAGCCTGGCCAACATGGTAAAATCCCATCTCTACTAAAAATACGAAAATTAGCCAGGCATGGTGGCACGAGCCTATAATCCCAGCTACTTGGGAGACTGAGGCATGAGAGACTCGCTTGAACCTGGGAGGTGGAAGTTGCAGTGAGCCAGGATTGCACCACTGCACTCCAGCTTGGGTGACAGAGCAAAACTCTGTCTCAAAAAACAAACAAACAAAAACAAGTAGTTATAGTAACTACAACTCAACTCAGTTGCCTGGATCCAACATGCCTTCTCTAATCCCATAGCTCTAAATAAAGAGATGGGCAAAGGACCTACGACATGCTCAGGCCAGCATGGTCGCCACCCATATGCACACATTACTTATGCAAGATAATCTTCACCGCATATTGACCACAGCAAGCCAATAAATTCCCCTTATGGGGATTTAATTTCCAGGTTTTGACCTTTGGATGAAAAACAAGTGAATCGTCTCCTGCCAGATTTACACCAGAGCTAATATCAATAGTGATTTAGGAATGGTGAGTGTGGAAAAGGACTCTAGAAGAATCTTTATACATGAAAAGAGGAGACAAAAAAAGTCAAACAACTGTATATTTGTGACAATAGGCAAATGCCTCCAAATTACAAAGTCCCCTAGGTTTTTGGGGGAGTCTCTGCTCCTCAGAGCTGTGATAAACCACTAAACATTATCCACTCAGCAGCATCCTGGCCAGGTGTGGTGGCACACACCCGTAGTTCCAGCTACCTGAGAGGCTGAGGTGGGAGGGGATTGCTTGAGCCTGGGAGGTAGAGGCTGCAGTGAACTATGATCACAGATCACACCACTGCACTCGAGCCTGGGAGACAGAGCAAGACCCTGTCTCACACATACACACACACACAAAACCCTTTTAAATTTATTTTTTTAAACTGCTCCTTGCAGAGCAGGGGTACCCCATAGGCAGAGTGTGCCCAGTGTAGCTGAAACCTTTTTAAAAAAAAATTAAAAGAAAGCAGCATCCTATCCCAGAATCATTCCTTTTAAGTTTTTTTTTTTTTTTTTTTTTTTTCAGAAGGAGTCTCACTCTGTCACTCAGGCTGGAGTGCAGTGGCGTGATCTTGGCTCACGGCAATCTCCACCTCCCAGGTTGAAGCGATTCTCCTGCCTTAGCCTCCCAAGCAGCTGGGATTACAGGCACGTGCCACTACACCCGGCTGATTTTTGTATTTTTAGTGGAGACTGGGTTTCACCATGTTGGCCAGACTGGTCTCAACCTCAAGTGATCCACCCACCTCGCCCTCCCAAAGTGCTGGGATTACAAGCATGAGCCAAAGCGCCTGGCCTTAAGTGTTTTTAAAATTAATAGTTTAAATTGACAAACATAATTGTATCCACCTATGAGGTACAATGTGATGTCTTGATAGCGTATACAATGTAGAATGATTAAATCAAGCCTGTCCATGTATCCATCACCTCACTTGCTTATCATTTTTTATGGTGAAACATTTGAAATTTACTGAGTTACTCTGAAAAATACATTATTGACTATAGTCACCCTGCTGTATAACAGATCTCAAAACTTCCTCCCTGGCTCCTCCCCTGCTGAGAATCACTGGGGCTATTCTGTATGATTGTTTCTAGACACAGAAGAGGACCCCAAAATACTAAAGATGACAAGTGGGGCTGGGTGTGGTGGCACACGCCTGTAATCTCAGCACTTTGGGAGGCCGAGGTGGGCAGATCACTTGACGTCAGGAGTTCGAAGCCAGCCTGGGCAATATGGTGAAACCCCATCTCTACTTAAAAAAAAAAAAATTAGCTGGGCATGTTGTTGGCGGGCGCCTGTAATCCCAGCTACTCGGGAGGCTGAGTCAGGAGAACTGCTTGAATCTGGGAGGCAGAGGTTGCAGTGAGCCAATATTGTACCACTGCACTCCAGCCTGGGTTCCAGAACGAGACTCCATCTCAAAATAAATAAATAAATAAATAAATACTTCCTCTGATATGAAACTGTAGCCTTTGACCAACATGTTGCATTCCCTGCTCCCCACCCCGCTCAGCCTCCAGTAACCACCATTCTACTCTTTAGTTCCACGAGTTGGCCTTTTGTAGATTCCACATATAATTGAGATTAGGGGGTCTCTGTCCTTCTATGCTTGAGTCATTTCACTTGGCATAATGTCTTCCAGTTCAACCACATTGTCGCAAGTGTCAGAATTTCCTTCTTTATAA